>NC_072411.2:107235000-108485000 GCF_028858775.2 Pan troglodytes | reverse complement strand
GGCTTATTTCATGAATGTCTGTCTCCACCACCAGCCTGTGGTTTTGCTTATCTTCATACTCCCAGAGCCTAGCACAGTGCCTGGCAAACAGTAAGGCTCAATAGTATTTATTGAAGGAAAGACTATTCAGTAAGTTTGGATAAAGGCATTCATGTGCCTGGGCATCTTGGCAATAACTACTTTGTGTGAGAACACAAACGTGAACTGGAGAAAAGAATTTAAGTCTTAATTATCATCAAATCTGTTAAATCTATTAGTTCCTGTTTCAGTTCCTCTTTTCTTTTTTTTTTTTTTTTTTGAGATGGAGTCTCACTCTGTCACCCAGGCTGGAGTGCAGTGGCGCTATCTCGGCTCACTGCAAGCTCTGCCTCCTGGGTTCATGCCATTCTCCTGTCTCAGCCTCCCGAGTAGCTGGGAGTACAGGCACCTGCCAACTGCCCGCCACCACGCCTGGCTAATTTTTTTGTATTTTTAGTAGAGACGGGGTTTCACTGTGTTAGCCAGGATGGTCTTGATCCCCTGATTCACCTGCCTCAGCCTCCCAAAATGCTGGGATTACAGGCCTGAGCCGGATTACAGGCCTGAGCCACAGCGCCCAGCCCTTTTTTTTTTTTTTTTTTAATCAAAAGCGTTAAAAGAATGTTGAGTACCTAGAAAAGCCAGCCCTACTCCTGAGAGGTATGTTCAATCTGTTCAGTCACTTCCTTAGACCAGCACTTTTGATTGATAACAGGTCTCATTTCCAGGAAAAGATGATGAGATTTTTCTCTAAACTACTACGAGGAGTTCACTATAGTTCACTAGAAACCATTGTCACTGTCATGTGTTGCTTATCATTAAAACCAGTTGACCTAACTCCACTCAAAGGAAGCAAGTACCAACCACATCTAATTATGTAAATAGCACTTAACACATACAGTAATACTCAGCATTTCCTGAGTACTTGTTAAGTACAGTACAATGCTTAGCAACTTCATGTGCATTGTCACATTTAACTCTCACAAGAATCCTGGGAGGTACTGTTATTATTTCCACAAGGCTAAGAGAGCTTTGGCACTTAGCAAAAGTGGTGAAGACCAGACTAAACATCTGGGTTTGTCTGACCTCAGGGCCTTCCTCCTTAACCCCTGTACACACAGTCTCTCTGCGTAATCATCTGTTAAGGTGTTCATCTCCCTTACTAAACTGAGAAGGTCAAGGGCAAGACATATATTTTACTCATCCTTGTATCTCAGCAAGGAGCAGAGTGCTGGAAACATAATAGGTGCTCAGTGAATGTCTAGTGAATGAGGAAGGAAGTGCTTTCTCAATCATCAAAATGATGCTATGTTTAGCAGGGTTTTAATGTTAAATATACTGAACTATACTATGTATAGAAATAAAATATGAAATAAGACAAATTGTATGTAATAAGTCAAATATTACATATATAAATATATATAGCTCTTCTTGAGTTATTTTTTTATTTTTTTGAGACAGGGTCTCACTCTGTCATCCAGGCTGAGTGTAGTGGCACGATCACAGCTCACTGTAGCCTCAACCTCCTGGGCTCAAGTGATCCTCCCACTTTAGCCTCCCAAGTAGCTAGGACTACAGGCACACACCACCATACCTGGATAGGTTCTGATTTTTTGGAGAGACGAGGTCTCGCTATATTGTCAAGGCTAGTCTTGAACTTCTGGATGTGAGCAATCCTCCTGCCTTGGCCTCGCAAATTGCTGGGCTTATAGGCATGCCATCGCACCTGGTATATATAACTATTTTTATTAAATTAATCCATGTTTTATGTCAAAGCATAAAACACTGCCAGTTTGTTAGGTCAAAAATGGTCAAGATCAAATACCAGCACTTTTACATGGCACAAGCTAATTTTTTTAAAAAGCTCTGTCAACTCTCAGTTATATAATTAAGTAAAATTCTCCAGTGCCAGATTTTTCCACTCAACTAGAGGTTTGTCATTATAAACTATTAAAGAGAAAGTTTCATAAAAAATTAAGGATATCATATCTATAAACACGTTCTTCCAGGTTGAATAATCTAACTTTCATCCAACTTTGTGTTTTATTATTTTTCATGCCATTAGGGACAATTTGGTACTAACGAAAATTCAAGCAGGCACATATATATTACACATGGCTTGGATTCTCCATCTTTTTCGCTGCCAGATTGCCTATCTCCTTTCAAACTCCTTCTCAATGAAGTCTTTTCTTTTTTAGATTAACTCCACCTTTATCCCATGCCCTAACCCACCCCCAGTATTCCTCAAGCACTTTCATAATGATGATAGTTCACATGTTTATAGTGATCACCTTTTGTTGAATACTGCTCTCTATTATATCCAATTATGTAAACCATTTGAAATGGAGGAACTATACCCAACTCATTCAGTTATTATACTAGGTGACTGACTGGTTGAGTTGGAAGATTAATTGTTTTTCTTTTTTTGTGTAAAAACAAACATAAAATTAGCACTTCAGAGAGTGACCCTGGATGACATTTTAAACACATGTGAGCTCTGCTTTGCTTCTACACGATACCTGAGGGAGCACTATGACCTCTCCTTATTGAATTCCTTATGCGCTAAACTTTAAACAGATTACTTTCTTGGGCCAGGCACAGTGGCTCATACCTGTAACCCAGTGCTTTGGGAGGCCAAAGCAGGATGATGGCTTTGGGCCAGGAGCTTAAGACCAGCCTGGGCAACATAGTGAAACCCTGTCTCTATAGAAACATAGCTGGGCATGGCGGCATGTGCCTGTAGTCCAAGCTACTCAGGAGGCTGAGGCTAGGGGATTGCTTGAGCCCAAGAATTCAAGCTGCAGTGAGCCAAGGTCACACTACTGCACTCCAGCCTGGGTGGCAGAGCAAGACCCTGTCTTCATTTCACCTTACTCGAAACTTTGTCATCTAGGGATTGCCAGTGATACCAACAAGGCCTCCTGTTTTTTGGTGTTCCAAGAATACATACTTAATCCACTGGTGGGCCTCTGTGGAATTTTAAAACTCCACTCAATGCAAAGTCCACTTGGGAACTTCCTGGTCCTAGTTGAGTTGAACACAGTTGTATTTATCTGGCCTGGTTAAATTCTGAAATCCTACACGTAGATCAGCAACACTGGCATTACTGGTTTTAAGAATTAAAGCAAGAGCCTTCACTGCTGATCTGAGTTAGATGTGGATTTCAAAGAGGATAGTAATCGACAGTGTTGTTGAGAATAGCACAGTGAAAAATGTAAAGGTCTACGCAAATATATTTTGCTTGTAACCTGACATTTTCCCTGTTCCCAGTGTGTACAAATGAGGTAGCATTTAGAATTGTAACTCAGGATTGGGGTGTCCTCACTGGCTGGTCCATTGCCCACTGTGTTTGCCCAATAAGTATATCACACTTTCTTATTTGTGAACTGAGATTAGAGGTGACTTCAAGTGACAATATGTTGTGATTCAATAACATCCTTCTAAAAACATGATGTTGACTACTTCAGAATTAATATTAGAACACTTGGAAACATTTCATTCAATAGCTGTGATGGTATTACTTTTTTTTTCTGGAGACGGAGTCTCGCTCTGTCACCCAGGCTGGAGTGCAATGGCTCGGTTCACTGCAACCTCCGCCTCCTGGGTTCAAGCAATTCTCCTGCCTCAGCCTCCTGAGTAGCTGGGATTACAGGCACCTGCCACCGCGTCCAGCTAATTTCTGTATTTTTATTAGAGAGGGGGTTTCACTATGTTGCTCAGGCTGGTCTCAAACACCTAACCTCAGGTGATCTACCCACCTCAGCCTCCCAAAGTGCTGGGATTACAGGCATGAGCCACTGTACCCAGCCAGAATTACTTTTTTTTTTTTGAGACGGAGTTTTACCCTTATTGCCCAAGCCAGAGTACAATGGTGCGATCTCAGCTCACTGCAACCTCCGCCTCCCGGGTTCAAGCGATTCTCCTGCCTCAGCCTCCCAAGTAGCTGGGATTACAGGCACGCACCACCACACCTGGCTAATTTTTTTGTATTTTTAGTAGAAACGGGTTTTCACCACGTTAGCCAGGCTGGTCTCAAACTCCTAACCTCAGGTGATCCACCCACCTTGGCCTCCCAAAGTGCTGGGATTACAGGCATGAGCCACAGCGCCCGGCCCGGAATTACTACTTTTAAAAATCAAAAGTAACCTTAAGTTGTTTTCATCACCCCTATTTTCGTCCTGCATTACTGTGCCTTCTTTCAGGAAGAAACTAGCCTACAGTATAGTCAGCATATTTTGTTGTCCTACTGACTTGTGAGCTCATGTTCCCAACCATTTGCCAGGTTTAGTTTGTAAGAAGGATGACGAGGAGAAGGTTATAAATAATTGGTTCTGTCCCTGGCTGAAAAGCCATCTGTTTCCCATTTGTGGTTTGGGGTAATTTACTATCTCCAGCGTCCTACCTTTTAGATTAGGTAGAAAGAGAAAGTCCATTCTCAGATCCATTTTTTATAAAGTTAACACCATAACAACAGCTTAGATAAGCTCACTTTACATCCAGTTGTAGTTTAAGCTTCACAATACCCTGGTGTCACTGATTTTGTTGAATTGTATTTGGGTAACAGGTATGGGAAGGCATTGCTAAATTTTATGCAGAATTTGTGCCTTTGAGAAATAGATATTTGCTATTGGTTTATGGTAAGTAATATAAAATATAAAAGTTCTTTTGTTCATGTAAGTTGTGAGCTTATGTGTGATTTTTAACTTTTTTTTTTTGAGATGCAGTTTCACTCTTGTGAAACTGGAGACTGGAGTGCAATAGCGCGATCTTGGCTCACCACAACCTCTGCCTCCTGGGTTCAAGCGATTCTCCTGCCTCAGCCTCCCAAGTAGCTGGGATTACAGGCATGCGCCACCACACCTGGCTAATTTTGTATTTTCAGTAGAGACAGGGTTTATCCATGTTGGTCAGGCTGGTCTCGAACTCCCGACCTCAGGTGATCCGCCCACCTCAGCCTCCCAAAGTGCTGGGATTACAGGTGTGAGCCACCGCGTCCAGCTGATTTTTAACATTTTTAAATTTTTAAATAATTTTAGAATGCTCCGATCTGTGTTTAATTTCTTAAGGATATTGTGAAGTTACTTATATATTAAGCCTAAACAACTGTTGGAACAAAATACTGTTTCTGCTAGAAAAACTTGTCAATGTTCTAATGATGGGGTCCTGTTCTCCAATATTTGTCTACTGTTTTAAAAACACAGCAAAGAAAAAAAGAAGGAAGGTAGGCAGGCAGGCAGGCAGGGAGAAAGAGAAAAAGAGAAGAAAAAAGAGAAAGAAAAAGACTACATGAAAAGAAGGATGATAGAAATATAATAAAATAAAACTCAGCCTTAGTAAGTCACAAAAGAGATGCTTAATGGAAAAAAAATAAAAAGCAAACCTAGTACTTGCCAGATATTTTCTAAATATTATTTAGTAATGCATACAACAAACCATAAAATGAAAATTATTATTACTATTTTAACTGTGAGTAAATTGAAACTCAGAAAGTTAAGTAGCTAACTCCAGGTCACAAAGAGAGAAAGACACTGGGTAGGAGTCCAGCTTCAGGTGTAAATGACTTCAAAGCTGCCCTACTCTGTGTACCTCAATTAAAGATGACTCAACTCAAGCTTGGGACTAGTGGTGACTCCCAACGTGGAAGGCTGGATGCTTTACTTACATAGCAGAACCCTCCATTTGAGCTACATCTGTCCACTTCTGCTCTGATTCATCCATGCCTGTGCACATCTGGAAGGCCTTGGAGCAGTTCTCGCCAGAAATCTGTTTGCATGAGTCAATGAGGAACCTCCTGAGAGAAAATTGATCCTAAGGGAGAAAACAGTAGGGACGTTAACATTTGTCCAATTACAAAGTCCTCAGAGTGAAGGAAGGAGCAGAGGAAACTGGTTTTAAACAGTAAGGGGCAAGGCTACATATCAATGCTGGAAGATGCTGGTACACATGCAGCCCAGCTTTCCTATCGTCTCTCTAACAGGGATGTGGGAGGGCAGCAGTCCCCCAATCCCCAAGACGGACCACAGACCAAAGCATTGCTCTGACCCTAGGAAAGGGCCTGTTTATGGGTGACAGGAAGGTTCAGATCCTAGTGGAGGAACCGGCAGTAGTGCCTGGAATAGAGCCCGTATCCCACGCATGGAGGAACAAGAGGAAGTAGTTGCTGGAGGAGGGTTAGAAGTGCTGGACAGAGGCCGGACACAGTGGCTCACGCCTGTAATCCCAGCACTTTGCGAGGCTGGGGCAGGTGGATCACTTGAGGCCAGGAGTTCGAGACCAGCCTGGCCAACATGGTGAAACCCCGTCTCTACTAAAAGTACAAAAATTAGCCGGGTGTGGTGATGGGTGCCTGTAATCCCAGCTACTCGGGAGGCTGAGGCAGGAGAATTGCTTGAACCCGGGAGGTGGAGGTTACAGTAAGCTGAGATGGCACCACTGCACTCCAGCCTGGGTGACAGAGTGAGACCCTGTCTCAAAAAAAAAAAAAAAAAAAAAAAAAGGTGCTGGGCAGAAATGGTGGCTCTCAGAGAATATAGCCCAGAGTAGGAAAGGGAGCAAATGGCTAAAGCCATCTTTTAATTAGCCAGTTTGGTGTTAAGGAAATGTAAGCCACCCCTAGTGAGTCCATGAAATGGATCCAGTCTTCTGCTCCACTGGGAGTAGGGGCCAGTAACATCCACACAAAATGCATACATTATCTCATTTAATGCTTACTGCAACCTAATAAAGTCTCAGTGTTGCTACCTCCAATTTATAGTTATTTTTAAAAGAAATGAGGTTCAAAAAGGATTAACAACTTTCTAGACTCACAAAAATAAGTAGTTGTGTTAATAAGAGGTTATGTCAGCAACTTGGCAGTATAAAAAACCCTGAATTATCCTTCCCCCCTCCCCTCCACATACTGATTCAGCAAAAACTCATTGACAATCCCTTTGCAAAAGATCAGAAACTACCTGAAAGGCTCCTGCACCCCCAGAAAATGCTACATCAGACTCACTAAAGCCAGTAAGGAGACTAGGGACACTCTCTCACTGGAGACCCCGCCCCTAACCCCGTGCTGTATGACCATGAGAAGATCCCCTCACTCCCAAGCTTCCACCAGAGGAGGGGAGAGGTTGGTCTTTGTGTCCAGCACCCCAACTCTTGTGAGAGGACTTCCCCAAAAACTAGCTTTTATTTTGCCAGTCCTGGAAGTCTCATGATCAGTTACGGTTTGGATACCGAGGGGAGAATGGAGGTGGAGTCTCTGGCTGATAGGTGCCATTGGCCCTTCCCCTTGCACAGCACGGAGCTTGTGGATTAAAAAACGTCCAGTTCTCAGCTCCCAGGGGAGAGAGAGTTGGCCCAGCAGCCCCACTTATCAAAAAGAAAAAGATAAAAAGTGTTGACAAGGGTGTGGAACTCCTGTACACTGTTGGTAGGAATGCAAAATGATGCAGCCACTATAGAAAACAGTTTGGAGTTTCCACAAAAAATTAAAAATAGAACTACCATGTGATCTAGCAATCCCACTTGTGGGTACATATCCAAAAGAATTGAAATCAGGATCCTAAAGAGATATCTGTACCCCTGTGTTCATTGCACCATTATTCACAATAGCCAAGATGGCTATGGAAACAAACTAAATATCCATTGAAGGATGAGTGAATAAAGAAAATGTGGGACCAGGTACGGTGGTTCACGCCTGTAATCCCAGCACTTTGGGAGGCTGGGGTGGGTGGATCACCTGAGGACAGGAGTTCGAGGCCAGCCTGGCCAACATGGTGAAACCCTGTCTCTACTAAAAATGCAAAAATTAGCCAGGCGTGGTGGCATGCAACTGGAGTCCCAGCTACTAGGGAGGCTGAGGCAGGAGAATCACTGGAGCCTGGGAGGCAGAGGTTGCAGTGAGCCGAGGTCATGCTACTGCACTCCAGCCTGGGTGACAGAGCGAGACTCCATCTCAAAAAAATGTTTTTGACATGTTTAAATGGTTGTTTAAAAAAAACAAAAACAAATAGCAACAAAAAACAGAAGACTATGTCACAGAGACTGTATATCAGATCAGTGGCCTGTCAGGAACCAGGCTGCATGGCAGGAGGCAAGTGGCAGGTGAGAGAGCATTACCGCCTGAGCTCCGTCTCCTGCCAGATCTATTAGATTCTCATAGGAGTACAAACTCTGTTGTGAACTGCACATACAAGGGATCTAGGTTGTGCACTCCTTATGAGAATCTAATGCCTGATGATCTGAGGTGGAACTGTTTCACCCTGAAACCATCTGCCCCATACCCTCATCCAAGGAAAAATTGTCTTTCACGAAACCAGTCCCTGGTGCCAAAAAGGTTGGGGACCACTGCTATATGTAGTCCACAAAGCCTAAAATCTTTACTATCTGGCCCTTTGCAGAAAGTTTCCTGACCCCTGTTAGATCTTTATGACCTGACATGGAAAGATTTCTAAGCAAAGTTATGGACTAGTATTAGCATATTTATGCTTTTAAAAATTTTTAGATATGTGTATGTACCTCTATGTACATATACAGGCACAGACAAAAGATTGAATTAATAGCCAGTAAACTGCTGTCAGTGACTCCCACTAGGAAGCGATGTGGGAACTAAGTGGGTCGGGATATTTACTTTTTACTCTACAGATTTGTTCTGTTCTTGTCTTCTACAAAGAGAATATATTTATGTATTACTTTTTTGTTTTGTTTGTTATTGTTGTTTTTGTTTTGAGACAGGTTCTCATTCTGTCACCCAGGCTGGAGTGCAATGGCACCATCACAGCTCACTGCAGCGTTGACCTCCTGGGCTCAAGCAATCCTTCCACCTCAACCTCCCGAGTAGTTGGGACTACAGACGTGCACCACCATGCCTGGCTAATTTTCATATTTTGCTTGTTTGTTTGTTTGTTTTTGTTTGAGACGGAGTTTCACTCTGTCGCCCAGGCTGGAGTGCAGTGGCATGATCTTGGCTCACTGCAACCTCTGCCTCCCAGGTTTAAGCAACTCTCCTGTCTCAGCCTCCCGAGTAGCTGGGACTATAGGCGCATGCCACCACTCCTGGCTAATTTTTGTATTTTTAGTAGAAATCGGGTTTCACCATATTGGTCAAGCTGGTCTTGAACTCCTGACCTCAAGTGATCCACCCACCTCCGCCTCCCAAAGTGCTGGGATTACAGGCGTGAGCCACCACACCTGGCCTTAATTTTTGTATTTTTTATAGAGACAGCATCTTGCTATGGTGCCCAGGCTGGTCTCGAACCCCTGGGCTCAAGCAATCCTCCCACCTCTGCCACCCAAAGTGCTGGGATTACAAGCATGAGCTACCACACCTGGCCTATGTATTACTTCTATAATTAAAAAATAGTAAAAAGGTGCCCGGGAGGTGATGGCCACCCCCCAACAGTGTCTGGGCTCTCCTGGCAGGTGTGATGCTTCAGTACATCTGTGGTCAGACCATTGTCAAGCTTGTGAGGCCTCCTGTTTAGGTACACAGTATGGAAGGTCGCTATGCCATGGCTCTTTATTCTGCTGCATTGAAACAGAATAAGCTGGAGCAAGTAGAAAAGGAGCTGTTGAGAATAGCACAAATCCTAAAGGAACCCAAAGTGGCTGCTTCTATTTTGAATCCCTGTGTGAAGTGTTCCATTAAAGTGAAAAGCCTAAATGACATCACAGCCAAAGAGACATTCTCTCTCCAACCCTGATCAATTTGCTTGCTCAATATGGTCGCTTAAGCAATACCCAAGGAGTTGTTTCTTCTTTTTCTACCATGAGTGTCCACCGTGGAGAGGTACCTTGCACAGGGACCACTGCATCTCCTTTAGAGGAAGCCACACTCTCTGAATTAAAAACAGTCCTGAAGAGCTTCCTAAGTCAAAGCCAAGTATTGAAATTGGAGGGTAAGACTGATCCGTCAATCATGGGTGGAATGATTGTGCGTATTTGAGAGAAATATGTTGACATGTCTGTTAAGACCAAGATTCAGAAGCTGAGCAGGGCTATGCGGGAGGTTGTCTAAAAGTATTGGTTTTCTACCATCACTGAAAATTCTTGAACTTGGAGCAACAATAAAAAGCTTCCAGAGCAGAAAAAATAATAATAAAAATACTACTTGAACAAAATAATAAATAATAATCTTTAGCCCTTCAAATTTCTACTTTTCAGCCAGGCATGGTGGCTCACGCCTGTTTTCCCAGCACTCTGGGAGGCTTGAGGTGGATGGATCACTTAAGGTCAGGAGTTCAAGACCAGCCTTGTCAACATGGTGAAATTCTGTCTCTACTAATAATACTTGGATAAAAATTACTAGAATACACACGGCAGATTAACATTCAGTATCTACCTAATCTCTTTCTAGTGTGCTCTCTTATATTGAAGAAGATGAAAGATTAAAGAAAAAAAATTCTACATATTTCAGACTCCCTTGCAGCTAGGGCTCTGGGTGTGATTTAGGTTTCTTAAATCAGATTATGAGGTAAGAGCCCTCCTTTTTTGTTGTTTCTACATTTACACTTTAAAAATGGTCACAAAGAGGCTGGGCATGGTGGCTCACCCCTATAATTCCAGCCCTTTGGGAGGCTGAGGCAGATGGATCTCTTAAACCCAGAAGTTCAAGACCAACCTGGGCAACATAGCAAAGCCCTGTCTCTACAAAAAATTAAAGAGTTAGCCAGGCATGGTTGTGCACACTTGTAGTCCCAGCTACTTGGAAGGCTGAAGTTGGAGCCTGGAGTTCAAGGCTGCAGTGAGTTGTGATTGTGCCATTGAACTCCAGCCTGAGTAAAAGAGCAAGACTGTCTCAAAATAATAATTTTTTAAAAATGGTCACAGAGGTGTGTGGTTTCTCTAGGGTAGGATTAGCAGCATTCAGGCACTAGCTCCTCTGTCAAGGAGCAGGCTACAGCAGGTACAGCTCCATTCTAAAGCTGGTCATTGTGGAGACAGGTTTCTACTCATGATGGCTTCCTGATTGGATCAGTGATGGTATGACTTCATGGCCAACAACTGTTACAGCAGCTTCCCCATTCAGCAAATGCCTTCCTGACAAGAGAATATGCAGCAGCTTCCTTGGTGTTCTGATTCTGCAGTGTGGCTTTGAGAATTATTTCTGAATACTCAGCCTAGAATCTTGTTTCTTTAGCCCTTCAAATTTCTACTTTTCCGCCGGGCATGGTGGTTCACGCTTGTAATCCCAGCACTCTGAGAGGCTTCAGGCAGATGGATCACTTGAGGTCAGGAGTTCAAGACCGGCCTTGTCAACATGGTGAAATCCTGTCTCTACTGAAAATACAAAAATTAGCCGGGCATGGTGGTGGGCACCTGTAACCCCAGATATTCAGGAGGCAGAGGCAGAGGCAGGAGAACAGCTTGAACCCAGGAGGCAGAGGTTGCAGTGAGCCCTGATTGTGCCACTATACTCCAGCCTGGGCAACAGAGCGAGACTCCAACTCAAAAAAAAATCAACTTTTCTATAGCTTGAGTAGATTCTGTTCTCTAAAAGTGAACCCCAATCAACACAGCAACCTAAGGCCTGTAACAGAGAGTTATGAGAGTAAAGAAGGAATTCTAAGGAGGTCACATACATTCTTTCTAATCCTCACAGCAACATAGGAGGTAGGACTCTCATTTTAGAGGAGAGAAAATAAAACACAGGAGATAAAGTTCCTGAATCAGCGTCATATAATTATTAACTAGCAGAACAGGGACTCGAACCTATATCCATCTGAGTATAAAACCCATTTCCATACACACAAAAGCATGTATGTCAACTTGGCAATGCGATCCTCAGGCTCATTATGGAGGTGGTGGTGGTGGGGTTGTTTCTGTTACCATTAAAGTACAAATGCACGCATGTACAGCAACAGGACAGAGGTTAAATGTTGGTAGATTTATGTGACCCAGAGTATTTATCTTTTAAGTATACTCATGGCTTTTAATCTTTGGGGATGGCGGGGGCGGTGATCACAAACCCAACCACTGAGAATCTGATGAAACTACAAATCTTTTCTCCAGAAAAAGTTCACACTCAATTTTAAGGAGTTTGTGTACCCAAGTAAATAATACATTCAATAAATGTTATTGAGCTTCACCGAGTCCTAAGGTTGTAATAATTTGTATCATCTTTTTTATTTTTTGAGACAGAATCTCACTGTTGCCCAAGCTGACGTGCAGTGTCGTGATCACGGCTCACTGCAGCCTCAACCTCCTGGCTCAAGCAATCCTCCCACATCAGCCTCCCAAGTAGCTAGGACCAGAGGTGCATGTGTCACAACACTGGGCTAATTTTTTTATTTTTTGTAGAGACGGGGTTTTGCTATGTGCCCAGGCTGGTCTTGAACTCCTGGGCTCAAGTGATCCACCCAACTCAGCCTCCCAAAGTGCTGGGATCACAGGCGTGAGCCACCACACTTGGCCATTTGCATGATCTTAAAGCAGCTACAAATTTCATTCTTCCAAAGAACTGGTTCACACAATCTTCCTAGTGAACTTTTCTTAACAGATTCATCTGTTCAAATCATTCCCAATTCTAGGCATTATTCAAGGTATCAGAAGCCCTTACCACTGTGTCATTCTCACAGGGTTCCACCCAAGTTCAAATATGACAGAACCTCTAGCCTCACACAGTATCTGCCATCATGTGTTTGCTTTATGGGAAAACATCCCTTTGTGCCTGGTTTGTCCATGAACATATTACTGTGCATTCACTCAGTTAAATTAAACAACTTAAGCCAGGCACAGTGGCTCATGCCTGTAATCCCAGCACTTTGGGAGGCCGAGGCAGGTGGATCACCTGAAGTCAAGTGGATCAGCTGAAGTCAGGAGTTCGAGACCATCCTGGCCAACATGGTGAAACCCCGTCTCTACTAAAAATACAAAAATTAGCTGGGCATGGTTGTGGACCCCTGTAATCCCAGCTACTCAGAGGCTGAGGCAGGAGAGTCACTTGAACCCGGGAGGAGGAGGTTGCAGTGAGGCGAGATCATGCCATTGCACTCCAGCCTGGGCAACAAAGCAAAACTCCATCTGAAAAAAAAAAAAAATTAAGCCACTTGATGTAATGCATATTTCCAGGCCACACGAGCCTGGAGGTTAAAAATAATCAAAATAGACATCACCTAAAAGGATAACCTTGATTTCATTCTCATTTATGCTGTAGGAAATCCAACCATCCATCAAATTCCTCCCAAATGGTGCCACTTAGCTCTATTAGGAAGCCACCTTCCATGTACCTCACTCAGCACTTACATCTGGTGCCAGAGCCTCTAAAGCGACCATAATGTTGCAAGACCTGATATTCTCCCTGCTTTTACTCCGTAATCCCTGTGTCCACCACCCGCTCCAACTGCATCCAAGGAGAAACATATCCTGCCACTGGATGGAAGTAAAACTGCATAAAAGCAAGCTTACTGCAGCCATTTCTGCCTTGCAAGAGACCATAGTCCATGCACAATTCATATCAAGGGGCAGAGAAATTTCTTCACTGCTTCCATCTACTGCAAACAGACACCGGTGGAGGCAAGAGGAAAAGGAAGACTGAAATGTCAAAGACACAGCTCCTCTATGTTGCTAAACTGCGTGATACAGAGAGTAGATGGCATGTTGTTTTCACGGAGATATTCATGAGACTTCAGCTATAAGACCAAAGGCCTGAAAAACTAAGAGAGGGCAGAGAATTTAAACTAGTAGCAACTGAAATACAGAGAGTAGGTGTATTGGTTTAGGTTTTACAAAAAGCAGCTGCTAAGGAAGGGCTTAGGTGTAGGCAGGTTGCCGGGAGGTGTTGCTAGGAAACAGAAGTGAGGGGGTGGGTAAAGTGAGAGACAGGAAAAAGAGAGAAGCCATGAAGGATTTTTGTTTTTCTGTGTTTTTGTAAACTAAATTTTATTTTGTTAATTGACAAATAATAATTGTATATATTTATGGGGTACATAGTGATGGTGCAATACATATGTAGAGTGATTAGATTGGGATAATTAGCATATCCATCATCTCAAACATTTATCATTTCTTTGTGTTGGGAACATTCAATATCTTCCTTCTCACTATTGAAATGACATAATATATTATTGTTAATTATAGCCACCCTACAGTGGCATATGTTAATAAGAACACTGCTGGTGCTGGGACTCTCCGCAGAGCTCTGTAGAACATGCTACACAATCTCCCCACTGTGAGACTGGGAAGCTGGGGTATTTATCTACCTACATATGCTCCCCATCAGCTGTGGGTTGGTATTAGAGCATAAACCCCCCTGTCGCAGGCCCGGTGTCTGAGAATGCCCTTAAGCAGTGACGCACTTAAGGCCCTGAGGTGAGGAATAGTCAGTGTGCCTGATAACCAGCCACCAAAATTGACAGGTGACCTCAGAGAGGGCAGATTGCTTTGTGGTGAGATAGACTCTCCAGGGGAGGCTGAGCAGTGCAGTGATGTGATACCATTTCTGGACTCTAAATATTAAATAAAATCTGCCACATGTATAAACACCTTCCATAAGGGGGTCTTTGAAAGAAAGCAGGAAAGGCTGGGTGCGGGGGCTTCTGCCTATAATCCCAGCACTTTGGGAGGCCGAGGCGGGTGGATCACCTGAGGTTAGGAGTTTAAGACCAGCCTGACCAGGGCCGGCCGCAGTGGCTCATGCCTGTAATCCCAGCACTTTGGGAGGCCGAGGCAGGCGGATCACAAGGTCAGGAGATCGAGGCCATCCTGTCTAACACAGTGAAATCCCGTCTCTACTAAAAATACAAAAAATTAGCCGGGCATCATGGCACATGCCTGTAGTCCCAGCTGTTAGGGAGGCTGAGGCAGGAGAATGGCGTGAACCCGGGAGGCGGAGCTTGCAGTGAGCCGAGATCGCGCCACTGCACTCCAGCCTGGGCGACAGAGCAAGACTCGGTCTCAGAAAAAAAAAAAAAAAAAAAAAGACCAGCCTGACCAATATGGTGAAACCCCGTCTCTACTAAAAATACAAAAATTAGCTGGGCATGGTGGTGCACGCCTGTAATCCCAGCTACTTGGGAGGCTGAGACAGAAGAATTGCTTGAACCAGGGAGGCAGAGGTTGCAGTGAGCCAAGATTGTGCCACTGCACTCCAGCGACTGCACTTCAGCTGTTTGACACAGTGAGACTTTCAGAAAGAGAAAGAAAGAAAGAAAGAGAGAGAGAGAGAGAGAGGAAGGGAGGGAGGGAGGGAGGGAAGGAAGGAAGAAGGGGAGAGAAATAATCCTGGGAAAGTGCCTGAATTCCTAATGTGGGTAACTGAAGAAGAGAAAAGCCAAGCCGGCTGAGGGGTGGGGTGAAGAGGCCAGTGGGAGCAGAAGCCAGAGGTGACCCTGGGGATAGCCAAGGGAAACTGAAAAATCAGGGTGCTCTCAGATGAAGCTTCACAGTAAGGTGTCCTGGTCCCCTTTGTGTCTTACTGAGGTTACCAGCAGAGCAACTCTTTCCATTCTCATTTGATGTTTATTGCCGCTCCTTCTCCTTCCTCCAGGACGCAAGAGTGCAGCCCAGCAAACTGACACAGAGGGCCATGGGAGTGGCAGACATCCATCACAGCACCCTCACAACCCTGCCCTCTCTTGTCCCCAGTACTTGGCTTCTTGCTATCTTTAAACCAACCTGTGAACTTCAATTATTTTTTCCCTTTATGTGGTTCCTTTCCATGAGGCTCTTAATTCAAAAACCCAACCCCCGGGACACATCAGCCTTCCAGATCATGCCCAAGCAAGTCGGAGTCCTAAGATGAACTGGGCTTAGGTTATCCAGCAGGGATCCCTGCTGTGAAACTGCTGCAAGTGTAGAAGGGATCAGCCCCAGGGCAGTTGGCTAATTACTGCCTCATAGAAATATATCACTATGTCAGCAGTTCTGAGAGCACTCTTAGAGACAGACCCTGTGGTGAGCCAGAAAGAGCTGTTTTTCTGTCCACTGGAAAATATTTCTAAGACAAAGCCTGATCCACCAAAGCATTAGCTAGGATTTTAGGCCATGGGCAGATTAATCACATTCCTGCCCAGTGGGGCTCCACTGAGGGAAACCAGGGAGAGCTGCTAAGTGGGTAACTGCAGTGCCTCAATAAATGCACCAGGATTCAGGCAGGCAACAAATCCCAGATCCTGCCTGAAGATGGGGAAGGAGTTCCAATATCCCACCAGGCTTGGTCCTCAGAGTTTGCAGGCCTAGACTGGGTCAAAGTTTCCAACCATTTTACTTTCCTTACCAGTGTTCTTTGAATACTTACCAAGTCCTCTACAGACTTCCTAAAGTTTGAAGTGTCTCAACCTGCCTCACCCCCCAGCCCCAGCCCCAGCCCCAGCCCCAGCTCTTCTTGCTCTGATTTTAGGGCCCATAGACTGGGCCACCCTCTGCTAGTGCAACCCATTTTGTCAGGGAAGGAAGGGCTGGGTAGCATGATGCTGCCAAAGGGGGATCTTTTTTTAACTTCCATTCTTGTGAAAAGATAAGAAAAAACCTTCTCTGAAAACACAGAAACCTTCTCTGTGGTCCTACCAGAGAAAACAGATGTAGGTACCATTACTATGAGACCCAGATGGAGAACACACAGTTGGTGGCATTAAATTCTCCCTTGGCCACATTGGTAAGGTGTTATTGCAAGTGTATGTCTGACTGAACGCTACTCCAGAATCCATTAGACATCTTCTGTATTTTATTATGTTAAAATGTATCCCTAAATCAAATGGGCGAAGTTATGCTGCAATAACAAACACTTCCAAAATGTCCGTTGCTTAAAACAATAGAGGTTTATTCTCACTCTCCCTACACATCCATCATACCTTGGCTGGAAACTCTGCTCCAAGTTTACTCACTCTGGGACTCAGGGGAAAAGGAGAAGACATTCTCGAGAATATTGCCTGTCTCTCTGGCACAGGAAAAGAGAGAACATGGTGTTGTAGACCAAATTCTGAAAGTTCAAAAAAAAAGGCAGGCATTATCCCCCTTCCCTCTCTATAGAATCTCTTCACATTAAAAAAAAGTCAGCAAACAAACCTTTCTCAAACCCCTCTAGTTACTATTACTATTATTATTTTTATTAATATCTTTCCAACCTTTTTTTTTCCCCTGAGACGAAGTTTCACTCTTGTTTCCCAGGCTGAAGTGCAATGGCACGATCTCGGCTCACCACAACCTCCACCTCCTGGGTTCAAGAGATTCTCCTGCCTCAGCCTCCTGAGTAGCTAGGATTACAGGCATGTGCCACCACACCCGGCTAATTTTTTGTATTTTTAGTAGAGATGGGGTTTCTCCATGTTGGTCAGACTGTTCTTGAATTCCTGACCTCAGGTGATCCGCCCACTTCAGTCTCCCAAAGTGTTGGGATTACAGGCGTGAGCCACCGCACCCAGCCCTTTCCAGCCTTTTAAAAGTAATTTCTCAGCCAGGCGCGATGACTCACACCTGTAATCCCAACACTTTGGGAGGCCCAGGCTGGCAGATCACCTGATGTCAGGAGTTTGAGACCAGCCTGGCCAACATGGAGAAACCCCGTCTCTATTAAAAATGCAAAAAATTAGCCAGATGTGGTGGCGCATGCCTGTAATCCCAGCTACTCAGGAGGCTGAGACAGAAGAATTGCTTAAACCTGGGAAGTGGAGGTTACAGTGAGCTGAGATCGTGCCACTGCACTGCAGCCTGGGCGATAGAGTGAGACCCCTGTCTCAAAAGAAAAAATAAGTAATCTCTCACTGACTGCACTTGTCCACCCCCTTTCCTCTAATTGCTCCCCAAATCATTTGGTCTGCCTTGCTCCTCGACCACCCATCTGTCTGTAGATGCTCTTGTAAAGTCACCAATGACTCACCTACTGCTTAAACCAAGGAATACTTTTCCCATTCTACCGGTCATCTCTGAAACATTTCTGCCTGATGGCCATACCTTTCTTTAAATCTTTTTGTTTAGTATTTTAGGACACCAGCATATTTTAAAGACCCAGATATCATATGATTAATAAGCATTTCAGGATGTATTGCTAACTAACAAACTTTTTAAAACATAATCATCTTTCCATTATCACACCTGACAAAATTAACAAGGGATCCTTTACTTACTTCATCTAATACCCAGTGTGTGTTAAAATTTCCCTGATTGTCTCAAAGGCAGCCAGCCTTCAAACAAGGTCTACACATTTTATCTGGTTATAAAGTCCCTTAAATCTCTTTTATTTTATTAGTCCCTCATCTCTCCTTTCATTCTCGTACAATAAATTTGTTGGAGAATCATTTATCCTTTAGAATGTTACAAATTTTAGATGTGGCTGGTTGCTTTCTCATAATGTCATTTAACTCTTCCTCCATCCCCGGCATTTCTGGCAAAATGGTAGTTAGATTTAGAGATTTGATTCTATTTGGTTCAATTTACTTTAGGCAAGAATACTTCATAGGTGATGCTGTGCACTTTCTATTGTATCACATCAAGACGCACGGAATGTCTGGCTGGCCCACATTTAGTGATGTTAAGATCAATCAGTTGGGTTCAGGTAGTAGCCTAATTCTTCATTTGTAAAGTTCCTCCATCAACTTTTAATCTACTTATTTTAGCATCCACTGAAGATGATTGCCTAGATCCATTATATCTTTAGGAGTTGCAAAATGGTGATTTTCTAATCCTTTCATTTTTTTTTCCACCTACAGTTATAAGCTGGATTTTTTATGTAAAGAAAAACTTTCCTTTATTAATAGTTTGGCTATCCTGGGCATAGTATATACAGGAAACACAGGAAAATGCTTAATTCTTTCCTTATTTTCAGGGTAATGACAGTAAATGAGTTATAATGTCCTAATGACCTCCAAATGGTGACCAATTAGTTTTTCCTTCAGTGTCATTATGAACTCATAGATTTTTAATATATTTGATGAGCTGTAGTCATTATTTATCTTGATTTCTGCCCAAAATGTCTCTTCTGAGACCAGAGAAAGGCCCTTCAAGATGGCTCTTTTATGGCCAGGTGCAGTCGCTCACACCTGCAATCCCAGCACTTTGAGAGGCCGAGGCAGGAGGATCACCTGAGGTCAGGAGTTCAAGACCAGCCTGGCCAACATGGTGAAACCCTGTCTCTACCAAAAATACAAAAATTAGCCAGGCGTGGTGGTGCATGCCTGTAGTCCCAGCTACTCAGGAGGCTGAAGCAGGAGAATCACTTGGACACGGGAGGCGGAGGTTGCAGTGAGCCGAGATCACGCCACCACACTCCAGCCTGGGTGACAGAGTGAGACTCCATCTCAAAAAAATAGATGGCTGTTTTATCATTTTGACTTAATTTATAACTTCTTTGTTTTCCAGCTCATATAGGTACTAACCTCATATAGGTAGTGTACATTTCCTATCATTTTTCCAAAGACCTCTGGCAGCTTTGTAAAGAAAATGGATATTTAGAGACTGTAATCTAGGCACAACTGGAGCTCATCACTTGCTTTTTATTACTTCTAGGTGTTTTGGAGAACAGAGCTAAAATTACATTTTTAAGAGAAAAATATAATTTTGAGTTCATTCTTATACTTCCAATTCAAATTTAAAATTACAATGTTTTAATTTAACCTCCTTGATTCTTTAAATCTTTTTTTATATTTTTTCTTTCTTTTTTTAAATTGTTTTAAATTATTTTATTCATATTTATTTATACATTTCTTTTGGGTTTTGTTACCCATGAATATAAACTTCCTTGATTTTTGTACATTATTTCTCTGCTCTTGTACTGATTACTGAATATCTTCATTCTAAATTATATTTATGTAAGTTTTAATTTCACTTTACTTTTCAATATATCTAGAATATTTTCAGATAATGCCAATATTTCTACTATCAATAAATACTGATTGCAGTTTTGAGTTTCTTTGCCATTCTTTTGTTCTTAAATTATATCTCATAAGGATGTACAGGAAAAATACTGTATTTTAAAGTCACTTGAAATGATTTTTTTCTCTGTATGAATATGCTACCAACTTGACATACAGTTAGGTTCATTAGTTTCAGGTTGTTTTTCATTTTTAAAGACTGCTGTCTTCATTTGATTCTGTTTTATTCATTTAATTAAATAAAAAATATGATTACAAAAACAGAATTATATATTGAGATACATGTTTTCTGGTTTTTGTAGGGACAAGGTCTTGCTCTGTCACTCAGGCTGGAGCACAGTGGCATAGTCATAGCTTATTACAGGCTCAAACTCCTGGGCTCAAGTGATCCTCCCACCTCAGCTTCCCAAGTAGCTGGGATTACAGGCATGAGCCACGATGCCCAGCTCAAGTTACTTTTTAGATACCTTTTGTTGCAAAGGGAATGGATTGCAGATAGGGACAGCTTTCATCCTTATCTTTTTCACCTTTTATTCTACCCTATTTATAGATAACCATTTTAATATAAGTATATACAGATGTGTGTGAGCGCATGTGTATACACACACATATTCACATATAGACACATATGCACACACTTTGTCTTAATCAAACATTAGCATACTATAATACAGTTCTAGACCTCCATCTTTTTTTTGCTAAAATATATCTTGGTGATCACTCTATATCAGTACGCAAAGATTTTCTTTATTTCTCTGTCACCTGCAAAAGACTCCATTGTATAGATATACCATAATCTCTTTGATTTATGTGTGTCTCTTATATATAATGTAGAGCTGAATTAGCCTGTTTTTCACTGTCACAAAAAGATTTCTTTTTGAGACACAGTCTTGCTCTGTCACCCAGGCTGGAATGCAGTGGCACAATCTCGGCTCACTGCAACCTCTGCCTCCTGGGATTAAGCAATCCTCCCACCTCAGCCTCCCAAGTAGCTGGGACTACAGGCATGCACCACTACACCTGGTTAATTTTTGTATTTTTACTAGAGACAGGGTTTCACCATGTTGTCCAGGCTGGTCTCGAACTCCTGACCTCAAGTGATCTGCCTGCCTTGGCCTCCCAAAGTGTTGGGATTACAGGTCACAAAAAAAGATTTATAATTTTAGAATGTGGTTACCAATTCGATACTATAAAACATATCTATGAATGATTGTTGTACAAAATGTTTCCTTCCACTTAAATTAGGTCATAGTTTGGATAAGCAGTGCAGAATTCGGGGAAAGCAGTAATCTTACCTTTTGTGTGTTTTACACATCATCTAGGACACTGTGGCTTTACAATAAGATGTTTGTGCACCAAGACTCTCATGACATTGTCAACAATTTTCAGAGAAGCCTTCCTCCTACGACCAGTGAGAATAAATTTAAGATGAGATACACAGTGTCTAGGAGCTGTCTCTTCCATTTTTTCACTCTTTCACAGCTTAACTAAAAATAGCACAATGCTAAAACAGACTAGGGTAATTTAAAAAAATCCTTGGCGGCCGAGCGCCGTGGCTCACACCTGTAATCCCAGCACTTTGGGAGACCGAGGTGGGTGGATCACCTGAGGTCAGGAGTTTGAGACCAGCCTGGCCAACATGGTGAAACCCCGTCTCTACTAAAAGTACAAAAATTAGCCGGGTGTGGTGGTGGGCGCCTGTAATCCCAGCTACTCAGGAGGCTGAGGCAGGAGAATCACTTGAACCCAGGAGGCAGAGGTTGCAGTGAGCTGAGATTGCGCCACTGAACTCCAACCTGGGCGACAAGAGTGAGATTCTGTCTTAAAAAAAAAAAAAAATCCTTGGCATGTGAATAGTGACCTCACTCAGGTTCCATTCTGGGAATGATGTCCATATGAAAGTTTCAAAATTAATTATTAGTCATTTGTCACACTGACCATCACAGGTTGCGGGGAAGGTCCTTACAGATGTTTTTACCATCTAAAAACTTCACACAGGCCGGGTGCGGTGGCTCACGCCTGTGATCCCAGCACTTTGGGAAGCCGAGGCAGGCAGATCACTTGAGGCCAGGAGTTCGAGACCAGCCTGGCCAACATGGTGAAACCCTGTCTCCACTAAAAATACAAAAAAAAATTAGCTGAGCGTGATGGTACGTGCCTGTAATCCCAGCTACTCAGGAGGCTGAGGCAGGAGAATCTCTTGAATCTGGGAGGCAGAGGTTGTAGTGAGCCGAGATCATGCCACTGCACTCCAGCCTAGGCAACAGAGTGAGACTCTCTCAAAAAATAAAATAAAATAAAAACTTCACAAAGAGCCACTGAGTCCCTTCCTCCTCCATGTTGTGTTACTGACTATACCGCTGGCAAATAGGAGTAGAGAATCAGGAAAGAGTAAGCCAACCTCTGGAAACTGTGCCCCACAGGGTTAGAGAATTTGGTAACTAACGACAAATTCTCCAGCTTGTCTTGCAAGGGAGCAGATATGGGAACAGTTTGTTACAATCCCTTCCCTTCGCAACAAAATTGGGTGACAGGCTGAAACTGGCTGGAACCAATATGGCTGACTAGAGTCAGCTCAGAATAGACCTGCTTACCCAAC
Source organism: Pan troglodytes (assembly GCF_028858775.2). Lineage (NCBI taxonomy): Eukaryota > Metazoa > Chordata > Mammalia > Primates > Hominidae > Pan > Pan troglodytes. Next base: position 108,462,596 of record NC_072411.2, on the reverse strand, counting down.
ACCTTTCGACATCACAGCCCAAATTTCCACCACATGTTACATACCAACTCCACCTGAATTTGCATGTGCGACCTATGAAGAAGAATGAAGAGGCAACAAACAGCCCATGCCCAACTAATACTCTGAGCAGCAGGCACAGCTGCCTTTTCCTGAATCTACATCCTACCCCAGCACTCAACAGTGACATAATCCCTTCAAATGTTGGGTACAGGGTGCAGTCATATCCCAGAGACATAACATCCAGAGATTACAAATTGTTATCTGGCACTCTCTTCAAGTAGAAGGGCACTCCTTTTGTAATTCCAGTCTCATGAAATCCATTGCCTTTCCTTAAGGCCTTGCCTTCTCAATTATTTTTGAGCTGAAACCCTCCTGAATAATGAATTGTCAGACAAAAAGAGGTTAGGAAAATAACAATACAGATTGCCAATGGCTAAGCTATAAAAATGATTATCCCTGCTTTTTACTCCAAGGATAAACAGGATTTTTTCTAGTTTGTTTCCCTTAGTGGTAGCCCTATAATGTTAGCCACTATGAACCAAGTAACCACTATGTGTCAGGGAATGTGCTAAACAGGTAAACTTATGTGCTTTCTTTTCATTCCATCTTTACAAAAATTCTGTGAGGGAGAGTTTGCAGTCAGTTAAGTTTTTCATTTATTTGTTTCGAACACAAAGTTACCCAGATTACCTCACACAATGAGACGTTATTGTAATGATACCTTGAATGATGAAAGTTGTCCTTATTTTTCAAGGAATTTAACACGGTGTGATGTACGTGAGTCACAGCTTGCTTTGGCAACATATCATAACAAACTCAAAGTAATGGTGACCTAAACACATAAGAGCTTGTATCTCTCAAGAGACAAAAAGTCTGGAAATAAAAGGTTGCTAGCATTACTTCAGTGCCTCAAGAATTTCTAAACGGAGACAGCTTTGGTAACTTCTCCCCTACACTTGTCTTGCCCTTGTAGATCAAAAGAGTTACTGAATCTTGTTGACCTTCCAAGTCATACCTCGAAATCTGAGCCAGCTTTCCTTGAAGCCCCAGCCAGTGTTCTCTACCGAAATCTTAGTGGCCATGCTCAGTTTCACTGGAAGCTGGGAATTGTAGTGTTTTGTCTGAGTATACTGCTGTCCTAAGTAAAACTGTGGTTCTGATAATAAGAAAGGAGGGAATGGATTTTTAGGTGGTAATTGTGGTCCCTGTCACAAGGTAAAGAGGTGGCATAGCACCTTACCAATAGAAAGTATAACCAGTCTGAGCATGGTGGCTCACACCTGTAATCCCAGCACTTTGGAAGGCCAACGCAGGAGGATCACTTGAGCCCAGGAGTTCGAAACCAACCTGGGCAACGTAGCTGAGGTTGTTGATCATCAGCACTTGTTTTCTGAGCACCCGTCATGATCCTGCTGATCAAAATAGAATATGATTAAAACAGGATGGTGTAAAGAAACTGGCCAAAACCAGCTACACCAAGATGGTGATGAAAGGGACTTCTAGTTGCCCTTACTGCTCATTATAAGCCAATTATAATGCATTAGCATGCTAAGACACTCCCACCAGCACCATGAGTTTACGAATGCCATGGCAACGCCCAAAAGTTACCTTATATGGTTTAAAATGGGAGGAACTCTTGGTTCTGGAACCTCTCCACCCCTTTTCTAGAAAATCTGTGAATGACCCACCCCTTATGTAGCATATAATTAAGGAATGGCTATAGATCTAGTTAGACGGCAATCCGTATGTGCTCCTCTCTGCCCATGGGGTAGCCCTGCTCTGTCTATGGAGCAGCCATTTTCCTATACTCTATTCCTGTAATAAGCTTCCATTGCTTTCACTTTATTCTGTTGGCTCACTCTTGAATTCTTTCCTGTGTGAAGTCAAGAACTCTACTAGACTGACCCCAATTTGGGGATTCACCTATTTATAGTGAGACCCCAACTCTACAGGAAAAAAAAATTAGCTGGGCATGGTGGGGGCACATGCCTAGAGTCTCAGTTACTTTGGAGGCTGAGATGGGAGGATCACTTGAGTCCAGGAGGTCGAGGCTGCAGATCATGGCCACTGCACTCCAGCCTGGGCAACAGAGTGAGACCCTGTCTCAAAAGAAAGTATAAGCCTGGGCATGGTGGCTCACACCTGTAATCCCAGCATTTTGGGAGGCTGAGGCAGGTGGATCACTTGAGGTCAGGAGTTCAAGACCTGCCTGGCCAACATGGCGAAACCCTGTCTCTACTAAAAATACAAAACAAAATTAGCCAGGCATAGTGGCATGCACCTGTAATCCCAGCTACTTGAGAGGCTGAGGCATGAGAATCACTTGAACCAGGGAGGTGGAGGTTGCAGTGAGCCAAGATCATGCCACTGCACTCCAGCCTGGGTGACAGAGTGAGACTGTCTCAAAAAACAAAAAAAGAAAGAAAGAAAGTAAAACCAGAAAGTATCTAGGGCAATTCATAGCAAGTAATAATAATAACACAAGCATTTATTGAAACTTTATTCTTTATGTGCTTTACACATACCGTCTCAGTGAAACCTCACAACAACACTATGATATAGGTAATATCATTATCCCCATTCACCAGATTAAAAAACCAGGGCTTGAATAATTTCAGAAACATGCTTAAGGTCATCTAGCCAGGCAGTGCAAGAGCAACTCAGATTAAAAAACTCGTCCTTCTAATGGCCCAGATCTTGCCATCAGTATTTGATGAGCTCTCCTCTCCCTCTGAAACAAGCGACTAATCACAAAACTGAAGGTTGAAGAGTCTCATTCTAGAGAGGAAAGACCTCTCCTCGAAAATGCGTGGTCAGTGCCTTTCTCAGGGCTGGGCCCTTTATCTCCAAGTGCAACAGCACTTAATCAGTTTGACTCTGCTTTTTCTACCAGCAAGTAATTTCAGTGCCATTTCCATTTTCTGTTCTGGCCAAGAGTGTCCTGCTCTTTGCATTTATCACCCTTATGTGCATTGGTGCCATAATAATTTTGGTTTTGTTTCCAGACAAATTTCCAAAGGTGACATTAACTGCAACTTTTTGATAGCCACAATGACAGGAGAGGAAATAAAATATCAAGTATGCTCTTTTTATTATGCTTTAAAGCACTATAAATTTGTGTTCATTGCAGAGGGCTTGTGGGCTGTAGCTAAAGCTATAAGCTTCCAACTCTGTTGCTATCTGACTCTAGAGGATGCAAGAGAGGCTTTTGTTTTTCCATTTCAATATGCTTTATAATTCAACAAAAATTTCTCCTCACGTTGCTTCCTGGATTTCATGAAAACTTAAATGGAAAATATTAAGTAGCTTAATAGCAAAGCACCACGAAGTAGCATGCTTGGAATAACATTTTTAAAATATAGTCTCATTATATTAAATAAGTCTCATTATTGTAATTATGCTGCTACAAGTACAGTGAATGACATATCACGTCATTATTTAATTTTATGGAAAAAGCTTTCTAAATTGTTGACAGATAACACCAGATTCTCTTTTTATTTTGCCTAAATTGCAGCCTGTGCTAAGGTTTTGTCTTTTACTTTAATATTTCTTAAAATGTACTTATCCTTTAGGATACATCTTGATAATACTTTATTTCAGCATAAGATAAACCAGTAATTGCTTGGAAGACAGGTTTGACAGCACTGAAACTTTTGTGTTCTAGGGTGGCAATAAATTTAGTTGTCACTTTTTAAAATGCCTTAAAGAACTCTGTAGAGTATGATATTATGCAGCTATTAAAAGCATGTTTGTGAATAATATGTAATGACACAAAAAAATGCTCATGATGTAAGTAAAATGGGTAGGCTATAAAACTCCATGTATGAGCTAATCTCACATAGATATTTTTTAAATATTAAAAATATGCCAAAATGTCAAGACTGGTTTCTCTAAATGGCGGGGGGAGGGTTGAGAATGATTTTTGTCATTTTCAAAATGAGGTCTCCTTGTGTTGCCCAGGCTGGTCTTGAACTCCTGGACTCAAGTGATTCTCCCACCTCGGCCTCCCAAAGTGCTGGGATTATAGGCGTGAGCCACCATGCCTCGCTGCAACTGTTTTAATTGAAAAAAAAAGGTTTTGGATGGGCACAGTGGCTCATGCCTGTAATCCCAGCACTTTGGGAGGCCGAGGTGGGCAGATCACCTGTGGTCAGGCGTTCGAGACCAGCCTGGCCAACATGGCGAAACCCCGTCTCTACTAAAAATACAAAAATTAGCCAGGCTTGGTGGCAGGCGCCTGTAATCCCAGCTACTTGGGAGGCTTAGGCAGGAAAATCGCTTGAACCCAGGAGGCGGAGGTTGCAGTGAGCCAAGATCGTGCCATTCCACTCCAGCCTGGGCAACAAGAGCAAAACTCCATCTAAAAAAAAAAAAAAAAAAAAGAAAAAGAAAAAAAGTTTTTTGTTTTTGGGGGTTTTGGGGTTTTCTTTTCTTTCTTTCTTTCTTTCTTTTTTTTTTCTTTTTTTTAATGAGACAAGGTATTGCTCTATTACCCAGGCTGGAGTACAGTGGCATGAATAACAACTCACTGCATCCTCAACCTCCCAGACTCAAGCACTCCTCCCACCTCAGCCTCCCGAGAAGCTGGGACTACAGCCGTGCACCACCACACCTGGCTACTTATTTGTATTTTTTGTAGAGATGGAGTTTCGCCATGTTGCCCAGGCTGATCTTTAACTCCTGGACTCAAGTAATCTGCTAGCCTCAGCCTCCCAAAGTGCTAAGATTACAGGCATAAGCCACTGCACTCAACCAAAGTTGCTATTTTAAAAGTTCCTTTGAATGAGTGAGTGGCAGGTGCTACAGTGTGACCCTGACTGTAATGCAGTAAAGCCTAAACAAGCTGCTAGCATCTTATTCTATGGATGGTTTCATGCCAAAGATACTAAGCATCTCCAAAGCCTATGGTAAAGACAATGGTCTGGGCTCTTTTCTATCCTTCTTCTTCCAGGAACTCCACCTGGACCTCTGCCACTCCAGGCAAATTAGGCTGTCCTGTCAGGACCTGCTTGGACTGTTCTTTCTATTTACATTGCCACTGTGAGGTTGATTCCCTTCTTCAGGATGGCTGAAAAGATCAGTTGAGATCTCCTTTTGAAAATTCAGGGGGCCAGGCACGATGGCTCACGCCTGTAATCCCAGCACTTTGGGAGGCTGAGGCGGGTGGATCACCTAAGGTCAGGAGTTCGAGACCAGCCTGGCCAACATGGTGAAACCCTGTCTCTACTAAAAACTACAAAAACTAGCCAGGCATAGTGGCAGGAGCCTGTAATCCCACCTACTCGGGCGGGAGAATTGCTTGAACCCGACAGGTGGAGGTTGCAGTGAGCCGAGATCGCACCATCACACTCCAGCTTGGGGGACAAGAGCGAGACTTCATCTCAAAAAAAAAAGGGAGGTAGTCCAGGCACAGTGGCTCATGTCTGTAATCCCAGCACTTTGGGAGGCCGAGGCAGGAGGATCACTTGAGGCCAAGAATTTGAGACCAGCCAGAGCAACATAGCAAGACCCTGCTTCTACAAAAAATTTAAAAATTAGTGAGGTGTGGTGTGACAAGCCTGTAGTCCTAGCTGCTCAGGAGGCCGAGATGGGAGGATCACTTGAGTCCAGGAGCTATAATCACACCATTGTATTCCAGCCTGGGCAACAGAGTGAGACCCTGTCTCTAAAAAAAAAAAGAAAAGAAAAAAATATCAAGGAAGTAGTTGTTTAATAGGTATAAAGTTTTAGATTTTCAAGGTAAAAACATTCTAGGGGTCTGTTTCATGACAATATAAAAGTGAATTACTGAACTGTACACTTAAAAATGGTTAAGGTCCAGGCCAGGCTTGGTGGCTCTCGCCTGTAATCCCAGCACTTCGGGAGGCCAAGGTGGGCAGATCACGAGGTCAAGAGATCGAGACCATCCTGGCCAACATGGTGAAACCCCGTCTCTACTAAAAATACAAAAATTAGCTGGGTGAGGTCGCGCGTGCCTGTAGTCCTAGCTACTCAGGAGGCTGAGGCAGGAGAATCACTTGAACCCAGGAGGTGGAGATTGCAGTGAGCCAAGATTGTGCCACTGCACTCAAGCCTGGGCGACAGAACGAGACTCCATCCCCACCCCCGTAAAAAAAATGGTTAAGGTCCAGACACATGCCTTACAACTGTAACCCCAGCACTTTGGGAGTCTGATGTGACAGGATCACTTAAGCCCAGGAGGTCAAGGCTGCAGTGAGTCATGATCATGCCACTGCACTCCAGCCTGGGTGACAGGCTGAGATCCTGTCTAAAATAATAATAATAAGAAGAAGTAAATAAAAATAAAAGTGGTCAAGATAAGTCAGGCACAGTGGTGTGTATCTGTATTCCCAGTTACCCAGAAGGCTAAGGCAAGAGGATCACATGAGCCCAGAAGTTTGAGACTATAATGTACTATGATAGCACCTGTGAATAGCCACTGCACTTCAGTCTAGGCAAAATAGCAAGACCTCCTCTCTTTTAAAAAATGGTTAAGACAGTAAGATTTATGTGTTTTTTACCACAGTTTTTTTTTAGAAAGAAAAGTTGCTAAAAATTCAGTACAGAGGCTCCAACAGAATAGAAGAAACCCAATGAACCGGGACATACATTGATAAGTTTGTGAAGGGGATCAGAATATGCCACCCCCAAATATACCACTTTGGTATGAGGAATATTTTGAGCTGAAGGCAATTAAGAAATAGTGGACACAGGAAGAACTTTTGCTGTCTTCCTTTCTGCCTAAAACCAGTGCATAAGTTTCCCTTTGTACAGGTAACACAGGTTTCCATTTATAAAGATATGTTTCTCTCTAGTACCAGGAGAGGAGAACAAATTTAACCACCAGACTATCTTATCACTGGAGACGACACTGAATTGAGTCTGCATAACAAACTTGGGAGCTTATTTGGAGGTTCTAAAAGGGGAGCACAGCTACTCTTATACCCTTGACCAAAGACCAGTCCTTCTTTATCGGGGATGGTCATCCTCTTCCACCAAGTGTGCACTTCGAGAGGGATGCACGTGGAGTGGTGAGGGAGGAAGGGGACACCCGCCTAGACATCCAGATCAGCTGAATCAACGCTGGCAATCAATGGGGTGAGAGATGTCACAACCAGATCGCCCTCACATCCTGCATAACAAACTTTACTTAACAAGCCTTGTCTACTATACATTTCCTAGTCACCTGCCCACAATTTACTGCCCCTAGAAGCCCAAACCACCTCACTTTCCTTTGTCTAGTCACTTCTCTACAATTTATCACCCTTTGTTAAAATGGTATACAAGCTCTGAACTGCTTCTTTGGGTTTTTAATTCTTTTCTGTGAAGCCTCTGTGTGCTCGTGAAATAAATCTTTTTTCTCCTGTTAATCTGTCTTTTGTCAGTTCAGTTTGCAAGCCCCAGCTTCCAAATTTAAGAGGGTACACAGGAACTTTTTCCTCCCCTACATTACTTTGATGTCTCTGTGTACCATTGCAGTGGTGTATCTATTCTGGCATCTATAGTAGATCAATTTTTAGTACTCTCTTTTTCAATATGACCAGAATAATTTCAGTAATATCATGAAATGAAACAAAAACTGCAGATGGTGAGGTGTTTTTTGTTTGTTTGTTTGTTTGTTTTAGAGTCTCCTTCTATTGCCCAGACTGGAGTACAGTGGCATGATTGTGGTTCACTGCAGCCTCAACGTCCTGGGCTCCGTCTCACATCTCAGCCTCCCAAGTAGCTTGGACTACATGCATGTGCTGCCACACCTGGCTAATTTTTACAGACAGGGTCTCATTATGTTACCCTGGCTGGTCTTGGACTCCTGCACTCAAGCAATCCTCCTGTCTCAGCCTCCCAAAGTGCTGGGATTTCAAGTGTGAGTCACCACACTGAGGCATGAGCTACCACAGAATTTTTTTTTAATTGAACCTCATGATATATAATTGTGCCAGGAAACTAAATTAAAAATAAATGAGTAATATATATCCACAGTACAAAAAAAGAAAAAATGGACAATGATTTCCTCACAGTTTTTATATCTAACTAACAAATTTGACCATAGAGCTCTTGGTTACAGTATGACATAATAATATTTTATGCAAATAATTGTCCAGCAATTAATAACTAAATTTTAATAAAACTGAAATGTCTGCAGAAGGTACAATTTAGGCAACTAGTAAATCACGTCATTGCCATAATGCCTTTACTTCTTGATTCAGTTTGTAGTTTTAAAACAGAGCATTAAAAAAACTTTTTTTTTTAAATTTTTTTCCTTCCTCTTTTTTTTTTTTTTTTTTTTTTTTTTGAGACAAGGTCTTGCTCTGTCACCCAGGCTCCGGAGTGCAGTGGCATAATCACACCTCACTGCAGTCTCAAAGTCCCGGGGTCAAGTGATCCTCCCACCTCAGCTTCCCAAGTAGCTGGGACTACAGGTACAAGCCACCATGCCCAGCAATTTTTTTTTTTTTTTTTTGTAGAGACAGTCTCACTATGTTGTCCAGTCTGGTCTTGAACTATTGGGCTCAAGTGATCCTCCTGCCTCAGCTCCCAAAGTGATCATTTTTTAAAATAACTTTTAGGCCAGGTATCATGGCTCATGCCTGTAATCCTAGCACTTTGAGAGGCCGAGGCAGGTGAATCATCTGAGATCAGGAGTTCAAGACCAGCCTGGCCAACATGGCAAGACCCTGTCTCTACTAAAAATACAAAAATTAGCTGGGCCTGGTGATGCATCCCTGTAATCCCAGCTACCGGGGAGGCTGAGGCAGGAGAATCACTTGAACCCGGGAGGCGGAAGTTGCAGTGAGCCGAGAGCGTGCCACTGCACTCCAGTCTGGGTGACAGAGTGAGACTCCGTCTCAAAAAAAAAAAAAAAATTAATGTAAAAAATATCCAAATTCAGCCAAGAATTTCATCTATGGACTAAAATTTACAATTGCCAAAGGAAAAAAAAATAGTACACCTTGAAGCACTTTTTGTTTCACTGTTTAAAATTTTAAAAAACTAAAAATTCCAAGAGAGAATATGGAATAAAGAAGTTGAAATGACAAGTTCTGCTTCTTTATTTTGCCATGGTTGTGCTATCATTATGTATTTTAAATCTGTTGTTTGAATGCAGGCACATGTAGATCACAATGGGAAAATGCAAGCTGTGCCAGTGTTTTGGAGCCATTATCAACTTAATCTCAAGAGAAAGCATATCTGAATCAACACATGGCATCGGGGCATCTTTATAATTGGGAGTTTTTTCAGTTATCTTCAATGTAAAATACATTGTCTATTAAAGAGAAGTAACAAAAATTAAAATAAGAATACTTAGCTTTTATGTAAAATACATTGTCTATTTAAAAGTAGATTATACATATTCATAAAACTACAGCTCATTATAATCACAGTAATTGTTCACAACTGAAACCAAAACCAACAAGAGGTCTCTTGAGGGGAGGAGTATTTCATCATTGACTTGAGAATTGCTGGCACATGGTGCCAACAAAAAGCAGAAGGGCTTTAGTTGGTTTTATTATCATTTTTAAATTCCCTACAGACAGTAGTCCCTTTATTGCCTACACCTGGGTGGACTGCTCCCTACTACACGGCCTTTCGTCATACCTCCATTCCATAGTTAAGCTCAGCAAGGTTGGTTTTGTTAATTCCATAATGCTTTATAATGCATTCAGGTTTTACTAGGGAAACACTGGGGATTCATTTTCTTTTAATGAACAAATCTAAAGCTCCTTATGCAGTAAAAATAAGCACCCAGTGACTTATTCTGCATATTCAATTTTCCTAAATGGAAGAAACTCAATAGGAAAAGAATTAGAAAAAGATACAAAAATTGAAAGTGTAAGTTGCTGGAGGATCCAGACAGTGTCCATGAGTGAGGAGGACAGAGGAGAAAGGTGTGGAGCTGGGATGCAATGCCCTGCCAAAAGCGGGCAGGTGGTGCTGGGAGTAAGCCACTACGCAGGCACCTCGAACAGTATCCTTGTTGGGACATGGGCCCAGTGTACCCAGATCTGCTAATTTTTTCATGAGGAGCCGATAATCTAGATGGCTAAGATTTCTGACTTCTAAATGTTGGAAATTAATTCAAACTCTAGAAAACACTGCTTCACAAACAAAACACATTCACAGCTGCAGTGAGCCCCCAGGCTACCAATTTCCTAATGAAAAATGCAAAAGTAGCAGCTGAACAAGTTTAAAGAGGTTGAGAAAATATGCTGTCTTCTCTGATCCTTTTCCTTTCCTAAAATGTGGCTTTTTGGAAATATCCAGATACACTTACATCATAGCCACAATTATCTGCAGTTTAATGAGAAAAGTAGCATAATTAGAGTAGGTAATTGGGAGTGACCTGAATGTCCACAGCAGCCCTTTCTCTTAAATCAGGGCCAACAATGGTGTCACCCAGATGCTGTTGACTAACTGATGTACAACAGATTTACTTAACCACTGGCAAACCACATTTCCTTTTCCAGGGCAATAACTTAAAAGATTATGTATTTCCCTTTGTTGCAAAGAGAGGAAATACTTCTTCCTAGACTCAGGGCAGCTGTGACCCATCCTCCCAGAGAAATCATTAAACCACAAGGATTCAGACAGAGCCCAGAGCCCTGAAAACTTTGGCCACGCACTTTCCCGCAGCAGCCACAGGCACCGGCAACTTCAGAGAGGTGAGTGCTTGCTTTGCCCCCCAAAGCTTCACACCCCGCGCATGCCATGTGTCTGAGCCAGTAGATTGTAGTTAAGAAAACCAACCTAAAAATGCTTTGTATCTGGATCTCTTTTGAATTCGTATTTGGCATATTAAAAGTGAAGGTTTATTCAAATTAGAGATAAAACAGAAGCTGTTCCCCACATTTCTACAGGTAATTAGAACTTCGGAAATCTTAGTGGAAAAGATGGAGAACTAAGTCCTCCGCAGACTTTCCCACTAAGTATCCTCAAGACTCACTTTCTGCATCGGGCAAAACAGAATTAGAAGCAAGAATCTAGACAAGGCTTCGTCCTCATTTAGAAGCCTTTAAGAATTCTCTGCTTTAAGTGGATGAAAACGTCCCTGTATGGCTGGGTTGCCATGGTTCCTCGCTGTGACCCCCAGGGCTACTGAGTCTGCCATGTGAGTCCATTTCAGTCTCTGGAAAAAGCTTTGTGTGTCTCCAGCCTCACAGTTTAACCAAGTAAGGGCCCCCTAAGTCTAATCTCCAATGTGACTACCCTGAAGAGCCAGCCCTAAGAAAGGCATTTACACAAGATAGTCATCACCCTGTATGACAGGAGGAAAAAATTGAAGTGTCTTTGTTTTTCATAAATCAGCTTCTTTGTAAGAAAGTGTCCTTTTGTATATCTCTCTTCCAATGCTTTTGTTCTGGATAGATTTTTTTTTTCAAACAACAACAAAAAGATTAGAATGATCACTGACAAAAATTAATATGACTTGATGATATAATATTCTCCCAAATGTCTATTTCTAGAATTTCTATCATCAGAGTTTTTAGATGTTTGGGAGAAATGTGCTATTTAACATCATGCAAGAAAGAGAAAGAATAATGCTAACCTTAATGATATCAAAAGATGAAAGGCCAAGTTGGCAACCCCAATTTTTCTCATGGGGTTGATGGGAGGGGAGGGGATGACCCACTTAAAATCGCCCAACCCTTTCTCACTATTAAAGCTTCATTAGATTAATATAAATCTTCTCTTTTACAATGTAATATCTTCAAAAGAACAGTTTTCTAATAGTGGTATTTCAAGCATTAGTGGAGAAATGCTATTTGTACGAAATGGGAGATCCTAGTCCCCAGAATAATATGATAGCGGCATTGTGTATCTTCCATCTCTGAGCCCAGTTGGCCCTATAGACCTGCTTGCACACATTCTTCTGTCAAAAACCTGTTGAGACCAGGCATGGTGGCCCATACCTGTAATCCCGGCATTTTGGGAGGCTGAGGCAGGAGGATTACTTGAGCCCAGGAGTTTAAGACCTGCCTGCACAATACAGTGAGACCCTGTCTCTATTTTTATTTCGAGATGGAGTCTTGCTCTGTCGCCCAGACTGGAGTGCAGTGGCACTATCTCGGCTCACTGCAACCTCCACCTCCTGGTTCAAGCAGGTCTCCTGCCTCAGCCTCCCAAGTAGCTGGGGACTACAGGTGCACGCCACCACTTCTGGCTAATTTTTGTATTTTTAGTAGAGACAGGGTTTCACCATATTGGTCAGGCTGGTCTTGAACTCCAGACCTCAGGTGATCCACCCACCTCCACCTCCCAAAGTGCTAGGATTACAGGCATGAGCCACCGCACCCAGCTCCTGTCTCTATTTTTAAAAATAAAAATAATATAAAAAGAAACCCCCTGAAATACTAGCCATAACAGCCTTCAGAAAATTTGCAAATGGTTTTTTAGAAAGTGGCAAAACTGTCCGGAAATCCTTCTACCTGGCAGAAGTTTTGCTATCCCTTCCCCTCATATACTCAATTCTATAAATATCTCTTCCAATAAGGAGATGGATAGCCCAATGGTTAAGTCTCTTAAGATAACGGTATTTGAAGTCAGAACATCTGGAGCCAAACCCCAACTCTGCCACTTAACACAAAAGGCTCTCTTAATAGATCTCCAATTAACTGACCCACCATCTTAACCAATGCACCAAACAGCCTGGCTGGTATCTACTATACTCTTAATGCTCAGAGGTGGCAGATGGCTTATCTCTAGTACACCTGAGCACTTCAGCTACTTTTGCATAACAGATCAACTGCAAGTCATGCCTTAGGGTGTCAAAGGGAAGCTCTTCAAACATACCTCAAACTATAAGGCACATTTGCAGAGATATTTTATTTATTATTCCTTTTATTTATTGTTTCTTAGACTAATTTCAAAGCTAAGCAAGCATATGTTTTAATTGTTTTAGGTGGTGCCTAAAACATAAAAATGCTGACACTTTCCTGGGTTTCAGTGTGTACTGTGCTTAAACTATGCGTGGCACATAGGACAATCCTTGATCAATGTCATTTCTCTTGTCGCTTTTCATATTCTTTGCTACTCAATGGTTCCTGCTCTATAGCCAAAAATAAACTCATGTAAAGTATCCAAAACTTCCTGAGATTCTCCTCAATAATGGCTTTTACAGATGAAATTGTGATTTTGTGGATTACAGAACATAGTATAGACTATAGTAAATACTAATACTGCTAACGCAAAGGAATGGAAACTAGCAGAGCTCTACTAAGTACCCCCTTCACTGACGACATCTATTCATCCGGTCTCACAAAACACTGAAAAATATGCCAAGATTGAATCAAGGGATTGCGGGTAGGTGTGGAAGCGTATACATTCTTATAGGGCAGAGGGATATTTGTAGTTTGAAAAAGTGCACCCCCCACCCCCGACCTCCACTGTGAGAATTCCTGCTTTAGATTTCCTAGACTTGGTCTTTAACAGCGGAAATAAACAAAATCCTGTGCTTCTCTGGCAGCTGACCTTTCACGGCCTAACAATGTGCAATTTCAGGTATCACATGGTTGAGCTGAAGTTAGACCATACAAAAATAAAGATAGCGGCCGGGTGTGGTGGCTCACGCCTGTAATCCCAGCACTTTGGGAGGCCGAGGCGGGCGGATCACGAGGTCAGGAAATCGAGACCATCCTGGCTAACATCGTGAAACCCCGTCTCTACTAAAACACACACAAAAAAATTAGCCGGGCGTGGTGGCGGGCGCCTGCAGTCCCAGCTACTCGGGAGGCTAAGGCAGGAGAATGGCGTTAACCCAGAAGGCGGAGCTTGCAGTGAGCCGAGATCGTGCCACTGCACTCCACCCTGGGCAACAGAGCGAGACTCCGTCTCAAAAAAATAATAATAATAAAAAATAAAATTTTAAAAATAAAGATAGCTAGCCGTCAGAAGTAAGCTCACCACATCAAGGCATGCCTACCTTCAAGCTCCATGCTTCTCATCCCTTGAATTTATGAATTCTGAGTCCTGCCTCAGGTACACAGATGTGCCCACATCTGCCAGGCCCACAAATGGTGACCAGGGATAAAAATCAAACCTTTAGGCCGGGCACTTTGGGAGACCGAGGTAGGTGGGTCACAAGGTCAGAAATTCGAGACCAGCCTGGCCAATGTGGTAAAACCCCATCTCTAATAAAAATACAAAAAAATTAGCTGGGCGTGGTGGCGCATGCCTGTAATCCCAGCTACTTGGGAGGCTGACGCAGGATAATTCCTTGAACACGGGAGGCGGAGGTTGCAGTGAACCGTGATCACACCACTGCACTCCAGCCTGGGCAACAGCGAGACTCCGTCTCAAAAAAAAAAAAAAAAAAAAAAAAAAAAAAAAAAATCAAGTCTTTAAGGCCAGGCGTGGTGGTTCATGCCTGTAATCCCAGCACTTTGGGAGACTGAGGCGGGTGGATCACCTGAGGTCAGGAATTCAAGACTAGCCGGGCCAACGTGGTGAAACCCCGTATCTACTAAAAATACAAAAATTAACCGGGCGTGGTGGTGGGTGCCTGTAATCTCAGCTACTCCAGAGGCTGAGGCAGGAGAATCAATGAACCTGGGAGGCGGAGGTTGCAGTGAGCCGAGATTGTGCCATTGCACTCCAGCCTGGGCGACAGAGCGAGACTCCGACTCAAAAATAAATAAATAAATAAAAATAAATAAACGTTAAAATTCACACTTAACCAATATGTGATTCCATCTCTTCACTATCAGGACACACTGAGTCACAGAAAGTAAAATCTCCTGATGAGCCTTATACCATGCATTCGAAGAACATTCCATCTCTGCTAATTTAACTTGCCTTTTCATAAGCGAAAGCCTACCCAGACAAAGGAGGGCTGGGTGCCCCCAATCCATTACCGATTTTCAGCCTGCAGCAGAACAGCTAGTAGCAGTGGTTTCCATTCAAAAAACAAACTTGTTACACAAACACAGGCTGGTCGAAAGAATTAATTTGTACAGTATGTTCATTGCTTACTTTTCTCCAGGATTGCATGATGAATTTTTATGGAGGGAGGTGGGGGAAGGGAAGAACCACATTCAAAACCCAACATCATTCTTCTCTACACTGTCATTTCAAAAGCCAGATAAAAGTGGAATGAGGAATGCAGCCGTTCTGAACACCACCCTCCATTTCATTCTGGAACCGGGAAGGTACACCCAGGCATGACAATAGCTTCTCTCCTCACAGAAAATTAACTGGTAAGTGCTTTCCTGTTTGTTTTCCTCAAACTGACACATTTACAGTGGACCTGATGAGGATTCCTGCCGATGATTTATTTACAAAACAGCATTTGACTAACTACCAGCTGGCAAAAAAGGAAAAGGACTCCTGATCGTTTACAAAATGCTCTGTCTGCAGATTCATATTTTTGGTCTTGGCAAAAGTGTTTAAGGACGATCCTACAGGGTTCGCTACAGCTGCTGATTAATCCTAAAACACTGCAAGAGAGAAAATCAGCATGTTGCTGGGGTGGGCGGACAAAGAACTTTCAGTAATTTTCTCAGCTTTTACCTACATAATTACAGCCCATAAATCTGTCTTTTAAGGAGTTGTGATCTAGAAATAGTCAAACATCATTTGTGGAAGGCTCACTGTTGAGAAACTAGTAGAAAAAAATGGTACTCTGAGATGAAAGCTGATATTGCCCTCTTTAGATTACAAGGTGGGAAAAAAGTTATAAATTGAGTTGTAATGCAGTTCCCCGCCACTGGCTCCCCATTTTTACGATGAAAGGCTTGTGGTTTGTTGGGCCTTCCCATTTGTTTGTTGTTGTTGCCTTTTTGAATCTCGCTATCAATTTCTTGTTAGAATAATTGGTATCTGGGCTCTCCCAACAAGGGGTAGATGGCTAAATGCAGGGAAGACTGTGGGAGACAAGGGTTCAGCTATTCAATTATTCCTTTTCTAGTCAGAAACTGTGAGCACCAATTGCCTTTTATCTTTTCCTCCAAAAGAAAGCTAATGAAAACCAAATCAAGTTTGATAACAGGACTTTCACTGGCAATAATGCTCTTAAATTGCCTTTTTCACTTAAGGCAGACTCTTTCACCCAAGAATCTACAAACTTGTGGTTAAATTAATCCGATGGTAATTTTGTTTTGTTAAAAAAAAAAAAAAAGGCCAAGGGACCTTTCCTGGGTCTCAAGTTATAAGTAATTATTCTTAGTGAATAATTCTCATCATATTTGTACATCTTCCAGACACTAGATTATTATGTTTTTCATGGCCTATTTTATGATTTTATCTGATTTAAGTCATTTAGTTTATAAAAGGTCATACATTTTCTGTTACTTGACTGCTAATTGTCATGTCCCTGAGATAAATATTTAATAACAGATCATGTTAACCAGAATGATAATCATGTAAAAAATAAATGAAGTAGAAAAGATTGAATATGCAAAACTGATAATAGATGTGTTACTCTGAGGGTGAGATTATAGATGTGTCAGGGAGAAAAAACTTCTCCTGTTCCCTCTTAGATTTGTTATCAGGCACCAGCAAATGAAATTGACAGAAGAAAGATTAGCAAGAGAAAACAAAATTTAATTTTATGTATGTAGATATGGGCGTTCCCAAGTAAATGTGACTCAGAGGTTGCTGAGTGAGCTATGATTGTGCCACTGCATTCCAGCCTGGGCAACCAGAACCTAGCCCTATCTTAAAAAAAAAAAAAAAAAAAAAAAAAAAAAAAAAAAGTGACTCAGATGGGTAGTTAGAATTTAGGGCTTATATGCCATCTTTTTTTCTTTTTTTTTTTTAATGTGTGTGTTTTTTTTGTTTTTTGTTTTGTTTTATATATGCCATCTTAATAGGAGAATAGGAGAAATGGAAGAGAAGGGCACTTATGGGAAAACAAATGATTTTTGGAAACATAAATGGGTCCTTAGGAGAACAGACCGGTGATATGATAGTTTTAGTGACAGTAACTGTTCAGGCGTGGTGTGGAGACTTCTCATCTCTGGTGATAAGATAAGGCCAGGAGTTCAAGACCAGCCTTTAGTAGAGACTCTGTCTCTACTAAAAATACAAAAATTAGCCAGAAGTGGTGGCATGTGCCTGTAGTCCCAGCTATTTGGGAGGCTAAGACAGGAAAATTGCTTGAACCCGGGAGGCGGAGGCTGCGGTGAGCTAAGATCGTGCTACTGCACTCTAGCCTGGGAGACAGAGCAAGACTCCGTCTCAAAACACAAAACAAAACAAAAAATAACTGAATGAATTGGGTATAGTTCCTCCATGTTAAGTGCTTTACGTAACTGGATACAGTGGAGACCAATATTCAACCAAAAGTGATCACTATAAACACATAAACTATCATCATTATGAAAGTGCTTGAGGAACACTAGTGGGTGGGTCAGGCATGGGATAAAGGCAGAGTTAATCTGAAAAAGAAAGAAAAAGAAAAGCCTTCATGGAGAATGAGTTTGAAAGGAGGTAGACAACCTGGCAGCTTGAAAAAGGTGGAGAATCCAAGCAGGAATATATATGTGCCTGCTTGAATTTTCATTAGGACCAAATTGTCCCTAGGCATGAAAAATAATAAAATACAAAGTTGAATTGACGTTAAATCATTGAACCTAGAAAAAAATGGCATATAGATATGATATCCTTAATTTTTCACAAAACTTTCTCTTTAACGGTTTATAATGATAAACCTCTAATTGAGTGGAAAAATCTGGCAATGAAACATTTTACTTAATTGTATAAGTGAGAGTTGACAGAGCTTTTTCTTTATTCAGTTGTGCCATATAAAAATGCTATTTGCAGGCTGGGCACGGTGGCTCATGCCTGTAATCCGAGCATTTTGGGAGGCTGAGGCAGACTGATCACCTGAGTTCGGGAGTTTGAGACCAGCCTGACCAACATGGAGAAACCCTGTCTCTACTAACAATACAAAAAAATTAGCCCGGTGTGGTGGCACATGCCTGTAACCCCAGCTACTTGGGAAGCTGAGGCAGGAGAATCGCTTGAACCTGGAAGGCGGAGGTTGCGGTAAGCCAAGATTGTGCCATTGCACTCCAGCCTGGGCAACAGGAGTGAAACTCTGTCTCAAAAAAAAAAAAAAAAAGAGTAAAAATGCTATTTGCTATTCACAATAGCAAAGACCTGGAATCAACCTAAATGTCCATCAATAATAGACTGGATAAAGAAAGTGTGGCTCATATACACCATGGAATACTATGCAGCCATGAAAAGGAATTAGATCGTGTCCTTTGCAGGGACATGGATGGAGCTGGAAGCCATTATCCTCAGCAGACTAATACAGGAACAGAAAACGAAACGCAGGGCCAGCCATGGTGGCTTAGGCCTGTAATCCCAGCACTTTGGGAGGCTGAGCAGGCAGATCACCTGAGCCTGGCCAACATGGTGAAACCCCGTCTCTACTAAAAATACAAAAATTAGCCAGTCATGGTGGCGCACACCTGTAGTCCCAGCTACTTGGGAGGCTGAGGCACGAGAATTGCTTGAACCTGGGAGGCAGAGGTTGCAGTGAGCCGAGATTATGCCACTGCCCTCCAGTCTGGGTGACAGAGTGAGACTCTGTCTCAGAAAAAAAAAAAAAAGAAAGAAAAGAAAGAAAAGGGCCGGGCGCAGTGGCTCACGCCTGTAATCCCAGCATTTTGGGAGGCCGAGGCGGGTGGATCATGAGGTCGGGAAATTGAGACCATCCTGGCTAACACAGTGAAACTCCGTCTCTACTAAAAATACAAAAAATTAGCCGGGCATCGTGGCGGGCACCTGTAGTCCCAGCTACTCGGGAGGCTGAGGCAGGAGAATGGCGTGAACCCGGGAGGCGGAGCTTGCAGTGAGCCGAGATCATGGCACTGCACTCCGGCCTGGGCAACAGAGCAAGACTCTGTCTCAAAAAAAAAAAAAAAGAAAAAGAAAACCAAACACGGCATGTTCTCACTTATAAGTAAGAACTGAATAATGAGAACACATGGACACGTGGGGGTAACAACACACTGGGGGCATGTGGGAGGGCTAGGGGAAAGAGAGCATCAGGAAGAATAGCTAACGGATGCTGGGCTTAATGCCTAGGTGATGGGTTGATTTGTACAGCAAACCACCCTGACACACATTTACCTATGTAACAAACCTGTACATCCTGCACCTGTATCCCAGAACTTAAAATAAAAGTTGAAAAAACAAACAACAACAAAAAAGTGCTTTTTTTTTTTTTTGGAGACAGAGTCTTACTCTGTCACCCAGGCTGAAGTGCAGTGGCTGCGATCTCAGCTCACTGCAACCTCTACCTCCTAGGTTCAAGCGATTCTCACACTTCAGCCATCAGAGTAGCTGGGATTACAGGCGTGTACCACCATGCCTGGCTAATTTTTGTATTTTTAGTAGAAACGGAGTTTCACCATGTTGGCCAGGCTGGTCTCCGACTCCTGGCCTCAAGTTATCCAACCACATCAGCCTCCCAAAGTGTTC
The DNA here is from genome assembly GCF_028858775.2 of Pan troglodytes. Classification (NCBI taxonomy): domain Eukaryota; kingdom Metazoa; phylum Chordata; class Mammalia; order Primates; family Hominidae; genus Pan; species Pan troglodytes. The sequence continues at coordinate 108,443,168 of NC_072411.2, read as the reverse complement.
AGATTACAGGTGTGAGTCACCGAGCCTGGCTGTGACCTTGACCATTTTTGATCTAACAAAATGGCAGTTTCTTATGCTTTGACATAAAAATGGATCAAAATGTAATAAAAATAGAAGGCTGGGCCTAGTGGCCCACACCTGTAGTCCCAGCACTTTGGGTGGCCAAGATGGGAGGATTGCTTGAGCCCAAGAGTTCGAGACCAGCCTGGGCACCGTAGTGAGTCCTTGTTTCTACCAAAAATTTAAGAATTAGCCAGGCATGGTAGTGCATGCCTGTAGTCCCAGCTACTTAGGGAGCTGAGGCAGGAGGTCCTAGTTACTTAGGAAGCTGAGGCAGGAGGATTGTTGGAGCCTGGAAGGTGGAGGCTGCAATGAGATGTGATCATGCCACTGCATTCTAGCCTGAATGACAGAGTGAGACCCTGCCTGGAAAAAAAAAAAGTTACATATATTTATGTATGTAAATATTTGTCTCATTTTATATAAATATTTGTTTTGTGTATTTCTACACATTAAAACCATAGTAAGCATAACATTTGTTTGTTTATTTTTGAAACATGGCTCTCCCTGTTGCCCAGGCTGGAGTGCAGTAGTACTATCACAGTTCACTGTAACCTCGACCTTCTGGGCCCAAGTAATCCTCCCACTTCTGAGTAGCTAGGACTCTCAGGCATATACCACCATGCCTGGCTACTTTTTCGATTTTGTAGAGACGGAGGTCTCATTATGTTTCCCAGGCTGGTTTCAAACTCCTGGCCTCAAGCAATCCTCCCACCTCTGCCTCCCAAAAGGCAGGGATTACAGGCATGAGCCACCGCACCCAGCCTAAACATAACATAGTTTTGTTGATTGAGGAAGCACTTCCTTCTTCTTTCACGAGACATTCATTGAGCACCTACTGAGCACTCTGCTCCTTGCTGAGATATAAGGATGAGTAAAAGTTATTCCTTGCCCTTGATGTTCTTAGTTTAGTAAGGGAGATGAGCACCTTAACAGATTATTACTCAGAGAGACTGTGTGTGCAGGTATTAAGAAGGAAGGCCCTGCCTGGGTGTGGTGGCTTACATCTGTAATCCCAGCACTTTGAGGGGCCGAAGTGAGTAGATCACCTGAGGTCAGGAGTTCGAGACCAGCCTGACCAACATGGAGAAACTGTCTCTACTAAAAATACAAAATTAGCTGAGCATGGTGGCACATGCCTGTAATCTCAGCTACTTGGGAGACTGAGGCAGAAGAATCGCTGGAACCCAGGAGCCAGAGGTTGCGGTGAGCCGAGATCACGCCATTGTACTCTAGCCCAGGCAACAACGGCAAAACTCCATCTCAAAAAAAAAAAAAAAAAAAGGCCCTGAGGTCAGACAGACCCAGATGTTTAGTCTGTTCTTCACCACTTTTGCTAAGTGCCAAAGCTCTCTTAGCCTTGTAGGAATAATAACAGTACCTCCCAGGATTCTTGTGAGAGTTAAATGTGACAATGCATGTGAAGTTGCTTAGCATTGTACCATCCTTAACAAGTACTCAGGAAATGCTGAGTATTACTATATGTGTTAAGTGCTATTTACATAATTAGATGTGGTTGGTACTTGCTTCCTTTGAGTGGAATTAGGTCAACTGGTTTTAATTATAAGCAACAGGCCAGGCATGGTGTCTCATACCTGTAATCCCAGCACTCTGGGAGGCCAAGGCAGGTGGATCACCTAAGGTCAGGAGTTCGAGACCAGCCTGGCCAACATGGCGAAACCCTGTCTCTACTAAAAATACAAAATTAGCCAAGTGGGGTGGCACATGCTTGTTGTCCCACCTACTCCAGAGGCTGAGGCAGGAGAATCACTTGAACCCTGTTGCAGTGAACCGAGATCATGCCACTGCACTCCAGCCTGGGCAACAGAGCAAGAGACTCTGTCTCAAAAAAAAAAAAAAAAAATTATAAGCAACACATGACAGTGACAATGGTTTATAGTGAACTTGTTTGCTCCTCATACCAGTTTAGAGAAAAATCTCATCATCTTTTCCTAGAAATGGCAACTGTTGTCAGTCAGAAGTGCTGGTCCAAGAAAGTGGCTGAACAGATTGAGCACACCTCTCAGGAGTGAGGCTGGCTTTTCTATGTCCTCAACATTCTTTTAATGCTTTTGATTAAAAAAAAAAAAAAAAGGGGGGGGGGGGACTGAAACAGGAACTAATGGATTTGATGATAATCAAGAACTCAAATTCTCTTCTCCAGTTCACGTTTGTCTTCTCAGACAAAATAGTTATTGCCAAGATGCCCAGGCACGTGAATGCCTTTAATAAAACCTACTGAATAGTCTTTCCTTCAATAAATACTATTGAGCCCTACAGTTTGCCAGGCACTGTGCTAGGCTCTGGGAGTATGAAGGTAAGCAAAACCACAGGTTGGTGGTGGAGACAGACATTCTTGAAATAAGCCTCCACATATGTAGTAACAGTTGCTCTAAGTGAGGAGCTTAGAGCAGGGGCCCTGATTTAGGCTGGGGCATAGGTTTTTGGAGGCAGGGAAGAGTTCATTTAGGGAAGTAACATCTAAAAGTACCACTTACCCTTTAGAAGAGCTGGCGATTTTCTCTTTAATTCGAAAACCACCAGCAAGTTTAGGAGATAAAAGCTTAGTCAAATAAATTTTTGGTTACTATATGGAAAACGCCATGTTGATATAAATTATTTGTTCTATCACCCAGCTGTATTGATAACATTAAACATGGCCTTTCCATTTGTTATTGTGCCCCAATGTGACTCTCATTTTATTAACTGTATTCAAAATAAAACCATCCACCTTTAGAATGATTTTATCCCTATTAACACACACATACAAATGCATACTTAATTACAGTTCTTTACATACAACAAACAAGTTGGGAAAAATTTAGATGGTAAAATGAAATGGTTTCTTTCTTGTCTGGGAGAGACTCCTTGTTCTGGAATGGTATTTCACAGATAAATATGGTGTTTCTCTATGATCTTCCTTTTGGGTTTTTGGTAGTTGAATGGGGAAGGGTGTATTTCAGCACCCACTGAAAACTGCTTGTCTTGTAGGAAGGATTATAATACACCAAACAGGCCAGGCGCAGTGGCTCATGCCTGTAATCCCAGCACTTTAGGAGGCCGAGGTGGGCAGATCACCTGAGGTCGGGAGTTCGAGACCAGCCTGACCAACATGGAGAAACCCCGTCTCTACTAAAAATACAAAATTAGCCGGGCATGGTGGCCCATGCCTGTAATCCCAGCTAGTAGGGAGGCTGAGGCAGGAGAATCGCTTGAACCTGGGAGGTGGAGGTTGCGGGGAGCCGAGATCACGCCATTGCACTCCAGCCTGGGCAACAAGAGTGAAACTCCATCTCAAAAATAATAATAATAATAATAATAATAATACACCAAACACTGTGTAAAAGTGGCATTTTCACCTCACACCTAAAATCCCACCACTTTGGGAGGCCAAGGCAAGAAGATCACTTGAGCCCAGGAGTTCAAGACCAACCTGAGCAACATAGTAAGACCCTGTATCTACCCCAAATTTAAAAAAAAAAAATTAGCCGGGTGTGGTGGTGAGCACCTGTAGTCCCAGCTACTGGGAAGGCTGAGGTGGGAGGACCACTTGAGCCCAGGAGTTCGAGGCTGCAGTGAGCTATGATTGTGCTAGTGCACTCTAGCCTGGAGACAGACTCTGTTTCCAAAAAAGAAAGAAATAAAGTCGTATTTCGAGACTTCCTCAGAAATATGTTAGATTTCCCAAAATGCAGTAAGTTAAAAAAAAAGTTTAGCTATTTTAACTTGTTATTTGAACATTTACAAGACTATGCACACATCTTTTAGCCTTAAATAAATAAAAGATTGATTTTTGAAAATAGAGACCTGTTTTCTAGATATGGTAAATGGAATCTGCTCAGAATCACTGGATGCTCTTTACTAATTTCCCACATTATGACCACTTCTTTTTACTTGTTTCTCAAGCAATCAGTAAATGATATATTCATCAAACTTAAGAGAGTAAACAAAATGTATCTCTTCCTAAGAAAAACAACTGATGGCTTCTTTAGCCAGTTGGATTACAGCAGGTCAGTGAGATCATAGCAAGTAGCCTGATTATGTTGTACTGATATTCATCACAAGAAATGAACTAATCTACACAAATCTTTTGCTGCAAAATAAATGAACTCCTTTGGTGGAACATTATCACAAGATCAGAATGTGCCACTTTGTCAAGGACGGAATGAACACAGCGTAGCTTTACTGTAACAGCAGGAAACCATTATTTTGTGGCTCACAGCAGTCTTTCAGTTGATGTTTTCTCTCAGGATGAAACCCAGATCCAAAATGCCATCAAAAGTACCCACAAACCGGGTGCGGTGGCTCATGCCTGTAATCCCCGCTACTCAGGAGGCTGAGGGCAGAGGAATTGCTTGAACCCGGGAGGTTGAGGTTGCATTGAGCCGAGATCATGCCACTGCACTCTGGCCTGGGCGACAGAGCGAGACTGTGTCTCAAAAACAAAAACAAAAACAAAAACAAAAAACAAAAACAGAAAACAGTAACCACAAATGAGCTCTCTGATTAGAACCATTGATCATTAAATTAGCTAGAAGCCCAAGAATTTGCTATGTTTCAGCAGTCATGTAAGTCATGTGAAATATTTCATAATACAATGTAATGAAAGAATCAAGTAAAGTCATAACAATGATATTGAACTTTTTTTTTTTTTGAGACGGAGTCTCGCTCTGTCGCCCAGGCTGGAGTGCAGTGGTGCGATCTCGGCTCACTGTAAGCTCCGCCTCCCGGATTCACACTATTCTCCTGCCTCAGCCTCCTGAGTAGCTGGGACTACAGACGCCCGCCACCATGCCCGGCTAATTTTTTGTATTTTTAGTAAAGACGGGGTTTCACCATGTTAGCCAGGATGGTCTCGATCTCCTGACCTCGTGATCCGCCCGCCTCAGCCTCCCAAAGTGCTGGGATTACAGGCGTGAGCCACTGCGCCCGGCCTGATATTGCACATTTATTGAGCTCTTACTATGATCCAGACACTGAGCTATGCCCTAACGTATATTATTTTTTGTCATTTGTACAATAAACCTAGAACAGTTTACTCATGGTTTCTTCCCCAGTTCCCTAGATCATCGATGAAGGAACAGGAACTGATTGTACCAAAACACTTATATGGTAAGCTTGATCAATGTGTTTGATTTAGTATCTATGCTGGGCTGAGAAAAACATGCAAAGCAGTACCTACAAATAAGAAAACAGGAACTAAGCTGGGCATGGTGGCACATGCCTGGAGTCCCAGCTACTTGGGAGGCTGAGGCTTCCCACGACCGCCCCTCACATTCATTAGTTCGCTAGATCAGATCGGAGAACTCGGGAAAATGGCGTACTTACAAGACTGCAGGTTTACTACAAGGGCCAGAACTCAAGAAGAGCTGGATGGAAGCGATGCACGGGACAAGGTCTGTGGGAAGGGGCGCGGAGCTTCCATGCCCTCTGGGCGCGCCACCATTTCCAGGACCTCCGTGTGTTCACCAAACCGGAAGCTCTGGTTTTTACGGAGGCTCATTACTTAGTCATGATTGATTAAACCACTGGCCATTGGAAATTAATGCAATCTCCAGCCCCCAGTCCTCCCCTGGAGGTGGAAGTTGGAAGTTGGGAAGCGGGCTGTGGACACGATTTGTAATGAATGCAAGACACCGGTGTTGGGCTGCTTTTTTTTTTTTTTTTGAGACAGAGTCTCGCGCTTTTCGCCCAGGCTGGAGTGCAATGGCGCGATCTTGGCTCACTGCAAACCTCCACCTCCCGGGTTCAAGCAGTTCTCCTGCCTCAGCCTCCCGAGTAGCTGGGATTACAGGCATGCGCCACCATGCCCGGCTAATTTTTTTTTTTTTTTTTTTTGTAGTTTTAGAAGAGACGGGGTTTCACCATGTTGGTCAGGCTGGTCTTGAACTCCTGACCTCAAATGATCTGCCCGCCTCGGCCTCCCAAAGTGCTGGGATTACAGGTGTGAGCCACCGTGCCCGGCCTGGGCTCTTTCAAACGGAGCAAGGTTCAAGTTTGTGCCTACAAAGGGGGACAAAACAGGGTTATCTAGGAGGGAGGAGGTCGATCTGGTAGCAAGAAAGAACTAGGGTGGAAGGTGAGTTAGGGAGGTGTCCGCAATAGGAAAGGAAACGCGCTGGAGTGGGTGCAGTGGATGGAGGGGTGACAGGCTTTGAGGGGCTGGCAGCATCTGAGGTCCACAGTGCCACGTGTACCGAGGCACTGAGAGGAGCAGAGTTTTCCCCTTTTGTAGTAAGGTAAGCCGGCCGCCTGACCTGGATGGGTTGAAACCCAGCCCCCCGCCGCTGCCACCACCCACCTCCCCAATCCCCACCCGAATGAGGCGGGCGCCCTGGGCGAATAGCTATGACGCCATCCAGCCTTAACCAGGTTAGTGCGGAACGTGGTGGCGCGCCTGCAGCCCCAGCTACTCAAGAGGCTGAAGCAGGAGAATTGCTTGAGCCCAGGAGATTGAAACTGCAGTGAACCATTATTGCGCCACTGCACTCCAGTCTGGGCAACTGAGCCAGACCTGTCTTTCAAAAACAAAGTGAAAACACACACACAAAACCAAGGCTGTGATCCTATGATCTTTAGCCAATCTGACTTCACCCCTTTTCAAACAGTCTAAAGATTATTTAAAAAAATATATTTCATACCGTCTTCTCTCTATAGCCTCCATGTCACCCCATCCCTTCAAAAAACTTAGTAGAACCTAACAGAACCTTAGGGTTTCAGCGCTTACTGAATTTTAGACATCAACAAGTCCAATCACGTGTAATGTCTGATTTCCTGCTTAAAACCCCTCACTTTAAGGTTGCATCATTAAACATCTCCAAGTATGAGAAATGTACCACCCTCTGACATAGCTTTACAGTAGAATGAAAGCTCCATAAGTTCTGTGTCCTACTCTCTCTCCACGGCCTAGAATACATAGTAGGTGCTGAATAAATAATTCATTTAATTTAGTTTTTAAATGTTTAACAACTACAATCTTTAGGAAATTCTGCCTTACATTGAGCTAACATTAGCGTCCCTCAATTTTTTGAAGCCAGTTTGAACAGTTCCCTCTTCCAAATGCCAGCCCTTGGGCATTTGAAAAAATTGTTACCCTGCTCTTTCTTTTCTAGGATAAATAGCTTCCACCAGTTTGCTCAATGCTCCTCACATGATATAGTTTCTCTCCATCCGGTTCCCTCTCCTCTGGACATATTTCAGTTTATCATTGTTTCTCTTAAACTGTAATTCCCAGAAAAGAACACAGTACCCCTAGGTGCTGTCTGATCAGTTCAAGTAGAATTGGATAAACACTCCCCCAATTCTATTAAGACAGCCGAAGGGCAAAATTACTCTTTTTTTTTTTTTTTTTTAGCTGTCTCATCCCGTTGTTGACTCACATTGAGCTCAAGGTCAAGGAGAAACGTTGTGTTTGGGCAGAAATTTAGGTTGTTTAAATCACAGAACAGGTCATCACAGGGCACTAATTGTGATGCCCTTGGTGAATGGTTCAAAGGAAATGTATATGAAAAGTGGTTGTGTGGGACCCCGCTGGGGTACACTACATTTACTTCCTTTTCATGGTGAAAAGGCACTAAATAAGCCCTTAGTCAATATTACATATCTCTTTAATGTAGAATTATGAAATCCATTTTAAGGAAATAATTCAGGGCCTGCAATTTCTGCCTAGACACATTATCTGCTAGGAAAACCTGTTGGAGAAGATTATTTGCTTTGCATGGCAACTGGCATAAAGTTCAGTGCAGGTGTTGCTCAACAAGTGAATGCTGACCAGGCAGGGTGGCTCACACCTATAATCCCAGCACTTTGGGAGGATTACTTGAGGTCAGAAGTTTGAGATCAGACTGGCCAACATGGTAAAACCCCATCGCTACAAAAAATACAAAAATTAGCCAGGAGTGGTGGCGGGTGCCTGTAATCTCAGTTACTCAGGAGGCTACGGTGGGAGGATCCCTTGAGTCCAAGAGTTTGAAGTTGCAGTTAGCTATGATTATGCCCCTACACTCCAACATGGGAGAAAGAGTGAGACCCTACCGCTAAAAAATAACAGTAAAAATAAAACGAAAGAAAGAAAGAAAAGGAAAAAACATGCTTTGTCTGATTTTGCCTTGTTAGAGAAAATCTGTGATGAGAACAAAAGATACAGGAAATTATTCTAAAAGTAGAATTTTTAAAACAAAATTTTCTTGTATCAGATGGTTTTTTACTGTGTTCCTTCCAAGTTCCTTGTCAGAAATAAATTGCCTATTAGGTACAATGGCACATGCCTGTAATCCCAGCTACTCCAGAGGCTGAAAGGGAGGATCTCTTGGGGCCAGGAGTGCTAGCGCAGCCTGGGCAACATAGCAAGATCCCATCTCTATAAAAATAAATAAAAAGGAAAAGTGCTTGTGTTATGTTTCAGTGAAGGTATATTGTATTACTGGTATAAGTGTCAAGATATTTATGACTGTTTTCTTGAATTTGAATACCTGGAGATGTACTTGGCTTTTGAATTGTCTAAAGTATTGACACCATAGACAGTGCAGATATGTGCCTATATCCATCCTTTGTATGACCCACCATTCTTTTTCTTTCCTTGGTGAGACGGAGATTTACTCTTGTTGCCCAGGCTGGAGTGCAATGGCGCCATCTCGGCTCACCGCATCCTCCGCCTCCCAGGTTCAAGTGATTCTCCTGTCTCAGCCTCCCGAGCAGCTGGGATTACAGGCATGTGTCACCAGGCCCGGCTAATTTTGTATTTTTAGTAGAGATGGGGTTTCACTGTGTTTCCCAGGCTGATCTCGAACTCCTGACCTCAGGTGATCTGCCCGCCTCAGCCTCCCAAAGTGCTGGGATTACAGGCATGAGCCACTGCGTCCGGCCGACCCACCATTCTTAATGGCCTTTAGAAGGTCACTTTCATTTCCCTCAAGTACAAGACCTTTGTTTCTGGGACAAGGTGATTAATATCAACTATGAAAGAAAGATTAAGTAAATTAAAATGACTTACTATATAGCTATTGGTATATACTCTTCGTGTCCAGAAGCAATTTACAATATATCAAGAAGTGTCTCTACAGTGGTTCTTGCCCTCTCATTTCTACCACTGGTTAGAGAATAGGTATGTGGAAAAGATGTCATAGGGCCGGGCACGGTGTCTCATGCCTGTAATCCCAGCACTTTGGGAGGGCGAGGCAGGTGGATCACCTGAGACCAGCCTGGCCAACATGACAAAACCCCATCTCTACTAAAAATACAAAAATTAGCCAGGTGTGGTGGTGGGTGCCTGTAATCCTGGCTACTTGGGAGGGTGAGGCAGGAGAATCGCTTGAACCCAGGAGGCAGAGGTTGCAGTGAGCTGAGATTGAGCCACTGCACTCCAGCCTGGGAGACAGAGCAAGAGGCTCCATTTCGGGAAAAAAAAAAACAAAAAACAAAAAACCAAAAAATGCCGTAATACAAAATAGGCTAAGAATAAAGAAAAGAGTGCTTAAAATATGTTTTCTATTTTAAGGTCATGTATTTCACCATTGAACCAGGATCTTTTCCCTTCCCTCCTTTGCCTCTTTCCCTCCCGGCATTCTTTCTTGCGCATGTGCTCGCACTCATGCTCGCTCTCTCTGTCTTCTTTCTCTCTCTTTAAATGAGACAGAGTCTCGCTCTGTTGCCCAGGCTGGAGTGCAGTAGTGCGATCTTGGCTCACTGCAACCTCCACCTCCGAGGCTCAAGCAATTCTCTTGCCTCAGCCTCCGAGTAGCTGGGATTATAGGCATGTGCCACCACGCCCAGCTAATTTTTTGTATTTTTAGTGGAGATGGGGTTTCACCATGTTGTCCAGGCTGGTCTCGAACTCCTGGTCTCAAGTAATCTGCCCACCTGGGCCTCCCAAAGTGCTGGGATTACAGATGTGAGCCATTGCACCCAGCCTCCCTCTCTCTCAAGGAAAAAAGAGGAGAAAAGAAAAGGGGGTTTGGGCTATATGCACAAATGCTCTCTCTCTCCCTACATTCTAGTTATGTGAACTTAAATACGAAGAACTAGTTGGGAAGTGGAAATTCTGTTTCTTCTAAAATTCTACAGCTGTTCTGGGCACCGCTGATGTTTATAACCTTCCCTCACAGATGTTACATTTTATGAACTGTGACTCATTAGGGTGGTTCTAGCATCTTTAGATGGACAGAAATCCCCAAAGGCAGGATGATTACATAAGTCTGCTTCACTCAAAACCTGAAATATTTGAATAGAATATTTCCTGGGGGAAAAAAAAGCAGTAAGACTTTGCCATACTTTCACGAATCAGAAACACTAATAATTTCAGTTGGTTCTTTTCTGTGGGAGGAATGAGGGAGGTACAATATTCTTGTTTGGGAAGGTTTTGTTTTCATTTGCAGAATGTTTTTAATTTGTATAGGCTTTTTGGTTTGGACCTTGATCTATATTTTTGTTCCAATGTGCAAAAAACCATTTACTGGAAGACATTGTTTGAATGTCCACTCTGTGCAGGGGACCGGATTTGGTGCTAGTTTGAGGCATGGAGAGTAATAAAAGAGCTAGAATATACGGTGCTGCCATCTTTGAGCTTCTCAGTTAGGAAACACCAGGGGCAGAATCATAAAAGTTTAGAATTAGATGTCACCTGTATTTTCCACATGAGACACCTGGGGTCCCAATTGGGCCACTGACCCACCCAAAGTTACATAGTTAGTGATATTCAGAGCTACATTTTAGAACCATCTCTCCTAAGTTCCAATGCTTTTTCAGCACACAGGACTGCCTAATATCCACGGACTTAAACAGGATCAAGTGTTACGGCAGGTCAGAACTAGGATAAGGCAATTGAGGCAAAATTTAACAGGGCACCAAAAGCCTCAGTAATTAAAATTAATGGAAAATAATCCATGATTAACAAAATATCAAATTTTTAAACAAAGACAAGGTCCTACCCAGCTCTTCCATAACCCAGCTTCGCCTGTCTCACCCTAATCTCAGCCCTCCATCATACAATCTGAACTTTTGGGTGGATCAAGGGGGAAAACCAACATGGAAAATATTCCACTGGCTGGAATCCCTGGATGTGTAGAGTGAGCTGTCCAGGTGTTCGAAGATGGATCACAAACCTTTGTGCACAACAGTGTATTGAGAGAAAATGGCTCTCATTTGTTTTAATTAAAAAGTGATGGCAGTTTTGAGGGTAAAACTACAAGAAGAAAGTGAGACTGGGTTGAGCATGGTGGCTCACACCTATAATCCCAGCACTTTGGGAGGCCGAGGTGGAAGGATTGCTTGAGCTCAAGAGTTCTAGACCAGCCTGGGCAACATAGCAAGACACCATCTCTACAAAAAAATTTTTATAATTACAATGAAATTTTTTAAATGAAACTGAAGAGTAAAGGGGAAACTCAAGATGTGATAGTGGGTCATAACCTCTACAGGGCACTGCTCCCATAATGAACCCCATTCCATTCAAGAGCACTGCTAGGCAGAGCACAAAATGGAATCCCCAGAACTCTACAAAGGGGTTTAGTTGGAGGGCTTTGATTACAGCAAGATACTGGGTTAAAATTTTTCTTTCCCTGTTTAATTTTCTTCTCTCTCATCCATGTCCTGTGCCTGAAGTGTTAACCAGCACCTGGATTTGCACCATTTGAAAGTACCCTTGCCCTTAGAAAACCTAGAAGAAAAAAACCTAGAAGCAATCACACTGGGTCCCAGAAGAAAGGACAGGCCCTTGGACAAATGCAGTCCTACAGGTTCACATAGGAGTCCTATAGGTCACCAAGAGAGACTGAAAGGGCATGTGGGACTTAACCAGCTCTGGAGCAGTAAAGAATATGCATTTGGGCCGGGCTCAGTGGCTCACGCCTGTAATCCCAGCACTTGGGGAGGCCGAGGCAGGCGGATCATGAGGTCAAGAGATTGAGACCAGCCTGGCCAATATGATGAAACCCCGTCTCTACTAAAAATACAAAAATTAGCTGGGCGTGGTGGTGCGCACCTGTAGTCCCAGCTACTCGGAAGGCTGAGGCAGTAGAAATCGCTTGAACCCAGGAGGTGGAGGTTGCAGTGCGCCGAGATCACGCCACTGCACTCCAGCCAAGGCAACAGAGCAAGACTTGGTCTAAAAAACAAACAAAAAAAGAATATGCATTTTCCTGAGTGTCCTCTCTTCATTTATTCCTCAGAATCCAGCTGCCAGAGGCTGGATAAGAGCTGGTTTACGTCTGGCAATTTGGTTCTTGTAAAGTCATCCTGCAGTGACTTTTAACAACAGAGTCAGAACCAGCCCGAGGAACAGAGCAGACCCTGGGCAAACGTGGACTTCTGACGTAGTACTAAAATAAAGCTATGATAAAAGCTCAAAATTAAAAACTGTTCTTACAAACTGGCTGCTCCACCGGGCCTGGTGGTGGAGGTGAGAAGAGGGGAGTGGTGAGGAAGAGTCTGAGAAAGAATCAAAGTCGCTTTCTTTTCCATGCATCGTTCTGGGCTTCCTCCTATCAAGTCATCCTCCTCTGCAGGGAAGAATGGTTTATTTTGTGTTTTGTTTTGTTTTTTCATTCAGCCACAGGTGCAGCTCTAGAAAAGGAATGTAGACTTATTCTCTAAATTCAGCATCGCTCTCTCCTGGTTTAAACACTATTTATTTATTTATTTATTTATTTATTTTTATTTTTATTTATTTTTTTGAGACAGAGTCTCACTCTGTCGCCTAGGCTGGAGTGCAGTGGTATGATCTTGGCTCACTGCAACCTGTGCCTCCAGGGTTCCAGCGATTCTCCTGCCTCGACCTCCAAGTAGCTCGGATTACAGGCGTGTGCCACCACGCTCAGCTAATTTTTGTATTTTTAGTAGAGATAAGGTTTCACTGTGTTTGCCAGGCTGGTCTCAAACTCCTGAACTCAAGTGATCCGCCCACCTCAGCCTCCCAAAGTGCTGGGATTACAGGCATGAGCCACCACGCCTGGCCTGGTTTAAGCACTTTTGAAGAAGGATTCTTGTGCCCCAAATGCCTGGCGGTTAAGAACATAGGCATTTACCAATTTAGATAAGAATGCTAATCATGCCACTGAATAGTTTTTGGGGTTTTGTTTGTTTGTTTGTTTGTTTTTGAGATGGAGTTTCGCTCCTGTTGCCCAGGCTGTATTGCAATGGTGTGATCTCGGCTCACTGCAACCTCCACCTCCCAGGTTCAAGGGATTCTTCTGCCTCAGCCTCCCGAGTAGCTGGGATTACAGGCATGCGCCACTGCTCCCAGCTAATTTTGTATTTTTAGTAGAGATGGAGCTTCCCTGTGTTGGTCAGGCTGGTCTCGAACTCCCGACCTCAGGTGATCTGCCCGCCTCGGCCTCCCAAAGTGCTGGGATTACAGGCGTGAGCCACTGCGCCTGGCCTCTGAAGAGTTTTTATAAATTCTTTAATTTTCTTGATTTTCAGCTTCCTAATCTGTAAATAGAGAATAAGAGCTCAAAAACGATATCCATTATCATAGAGTCTTGCCCTTGAAGGATGATGTGAAAAGCCCACTTAGTGCATGAGTCAGTGCCTTCTGGAGTATCCCCAGCCAGCAGCATCCAGGCTGTGATCAAACTCCCTTAGTGCCCACCCAATGCAATGCATTCTGCTTGCTTGCTTGCTTTCTTGGTAGACTTTTAACTTTCTGGATATTAAACAGATGCAACGTCTTGCTTCTCCTAAGTCAAAATTTTCTTGACTATTATGCCAACATTCTCTGCCCTAGCATCTTCAAGTATCTGAAGATAGTCATGAAACTCCTTAAGTCTTCCTTTCTCACTGGTTCCTTAAGCATTCCAACAAAGACTAATTTCAAGTCCCCTCCATCACCCTGCAGAGTTCTTTCTTTTGCACTGCTTTTGTTTTCCAATGGTCTCTCCAGTGTCCGTTTTGCAGAACTCAACAAACTGTTCCAAATATAGATTGGCCATGAGAAAATAGTGTTGCAGTTGCTACCTTTGTTTTCATTACCATAAAATAATTTAAAATGTCTATGATGCATCGGGCGCGGTGGCTCACTCCTGTAATCCCAGCACTTTGGGAGGCTGAGGCGGGCGAATCACGAGGTCAGGAGATCGAGACCATCTTGGCTAACACAGTGAAACTCCGTGTCTACTAAAAATACAAAAAAAATTAGCCAGGCTTTGTGGCTGGTGCCTGTAGTCCCAGCTACTTGGGAGGCTGAGGCAGGAGAATGGCGTGAACCTGGGAGGCAGAGCTTGCAGTGAGCTGAGATTGTGCCACTGCACTTCAGCTTGGGCGATAGAGCGAGACTCCGTCTCAAAAAAAAAAAAAAAAGTCTATGATGGCCCAGTGTGGTGGCTCATGCCTGTAATCCCAACACTTTGGGAGCCTGAGGCAGGCAGGTCACTTGAGGCCAGGGGTTCAAGATCAGCCTGGCTGACATGGTGAAACCCTGTCTCTACTAAAAATACAAAAATTAGCCAGGCGTGGCTACTTGGGAGCCTGAGGCACGAGAACTGCTTGGACCTGGGAGGTAGAGGTTGCAGTGAGCCATATTATGCCACTGCACTCCAGCCTGGGTGACAGAGCGATATTCTGTCACCAAAAAAAAAAAAAAGCCCATAACGAATGTCTTAAACCATTAAATCATCATAATAATGAATCTGGCACCCACATTGTTTAGTTGTGGTCAACGAGCAAGTCTTTTAACCTGTGCTTTATCTTTTATGTCTACATTTTATCCTATACTCCTTTGTATCTCCTCCTAGGAGAAAAAAGGCACAAATATTTTCAAGCATAATCTGTACGAATGAAAGGAAGTTCTAGAATTGTCCTCCTCCCCCTCCTTTTGCTGCTGTGTTGAAACAGCATTACTGTTGCTACAAAAACAAGTTTCCCTTCCCTCCCCTTCATTGAGTTCATGTATTACCTCTCCGGATAATGAACAGTATTGTTTTGTGAAGTGGCTGCAATCTCAATATATTCTGCAAGGTCCCTGATTACTGTTCCCTCCCCTTTAGGAGAAAGCCTTCTCTTTCTTTAAGAGAGGAAGTATCTTGATGTAAATTAAAATAAGAATACATTGACCACCAATTCAGTTTCCACCCTAAACTGGATATTCTCCCTGGACTTCTATCAATGTCACTGACAATGAGTGATTGAGAACCAAAACGTCTTCAGTGCCAAATAATGATGAAATAGAAAGCAGAGATACAGGAGTACAAATTTCCACCATGTTCCCCGGTGGAAATTTTGGAAGCCTATCTTGGCCTGCAGAGATTTCAGGTCATGATTAAATATTCTAGTCTCAGACATAGTCATTTTTAGCCTTTAAAAAATTTTTAAACCATGGGTAATATCTATTTATGAGAAGTTTTATAATCTGGTAGGTACCCTGCTATGATGCTTGCTTCCAAAATCAGTCCTTTGTTACGTTACGATACATAACATTGCCCAGAAGACACTAAAGAGGATGCAAGCTTTAGTTCTGACTCTTTATATGGATGAACATATCTGCAACATAAACTAAACATTTCAGATCTCTAACAGTTGTCCAGTCACATGCCCTACAAATGTAAAGTTACAGAAGTCCTGTGCCATCAAGGTTTCCAAATTCAGTGCCCATATTCTTCCTGATAAAAAGTTACTTGTATACACAGAAATCTCTTTGTAAGAAAACACAGCTGGGGCCAGGTGTGATGGCTCACGCCTGTAATCCCAGCACCTTGAAAAGCTGAGCCAGGTGGATCACCTGAGGTCAGGATTTCAAGACCAGCCTGGCCAACATGGTGAAACCCCGTCTCTACGAAAAATACAAAAGCTAACTGGGCGTGGTGGCGGACACCTGTAATCCTAGCTACTCGGGAGGCTGAGGCAAGAGAATCACTTGAACCCAGGAGGTGGAGGTTGCAGTGGGCCAAGATCGTGCCATTGCATTCCAGCCTGGGTGACAGAGCAAGACTTGGTCTCAAAAAAAAAGAAAACACAGTTGGCCCTCCATATCTGAGTTTCACAGATGAAAAATATTCAGAAGAAAAAAAATCAATGGCTGTATCTGTACTAAACATGCCCAGGCTTCTTTTCTTATTGTTATCCCCTAAACAATACAACAACTATTTTTATAGCATTTACATTGTATTAGATGTTATAACTACTCTAAAGAGGATTTAAAGTATATGGAATGATGTGCATAGGTTATATGCAAATACTATACTATTTTATATCAGGGACTTGAGCATCCTTGGATTTTGGTATGCGTGGGAGGTCCTGAAACCAATGTCCTGTGGATACTGAAGGATAACTGTACTAATTTGGAGATTTCTCTCTACTATGATCAAGACTTTCAAACATTACATTGCTCATTACATTACATTGTTACATTGTGATTCTTTCCAAGACTTGAGATAAAGTTTGGGAAGAAGTTACCACTTGTTTCAGTTTATGAAATAGAAAAAAAAAAAAGTGGTAGAGCATGAGATAAAGACCTAGACTGTATCCTTATAGCAAAGGTAAGCAAGGAGTTTTTGTTTTGCTTTGTTGTGTTTTGTTGTTGTTGTTTAAGAGACAGGGTTCTCACTATGGTCTTGAAGCCCTGACCTCAAGCAGTCCTCCCACCTCAGCCTCCCAAAATGCTAGGATTTCAGACATGAGCCACCATGTCCAACCAAATAAACAGAAAAATTAAAATTAAAATTAAAAATAATAAAATATAATTGAATCAAAATTCAAATAAAATTTATTTTATAAAATAAAATAATAAAATAATAAAAAATAATAAAATAAAATAAATAATTTTTTTTTTTTTAAAGAGAACGCCAGTCCCGGTAGCTCATTTTTGCAATCCTAGTACACTGGGAGGCTGAGGTGGGCAGATCACTTGAACTCAGGAGTTCGAGACCAGCCTGGGCAACATGGTAAAACCCCATCTCTACTAAAAAATACAAAAAGTAGGCCTGGCGCAGTGGCTCATGCCTGTAATCCCAGCACTTTGGGAGGCCGAGGTGGGCAAATCACGAGGTCAGAAGTTCAAGACCAGCCTGGCCAACATAGTGAAACTCCATCTCTACTAAAAAAAATACAAAAAATTAGCCAGGTGTGGTGGTGTGCGCCTGTAATCCCAGCTACTCAGGAGGCTGAGGCAGGAGAATAGTGTGAACCTGGGAGGCGGAGGTTGCAGTGAACCGAGATGGCGCCATTGCACTCCAGCCTGGGTGACAGAGCGAGACTCTGTATCAAAAAAAAAAAAAAAATTAGTTGGGCATGGTGGCACATGCCTCTGTGGTCCCAGCTGCTGTGGGTGGCTGAGGTAGAGGATTGCTTGAGCCCTGGGAGGTCAAGGCTGCAGTGAGCCAACATCACACCACTACACTACAGCCTAGGTGACACAGCCAGACCCTGTCTAAAAAAAAAAAAAAAAAAAAAGTAAAGAAAGAGAAGTAAGAGAAATATAGTACTATACAGTACGATATTTTCTCACCACTCTTAACCAGATATGGTGATAAACATGGCATTTTGGGGCTAGACACAGGGGTCCCCAACTCAGATGCCTTCAGAAGGCAGACATATAATAATGTGTGAACTCCATGCAGATTCAGTATTTTTTTTAACAAAGTCCACAAAACAAAACATGTTTTTGAATCTCTACTTAAAATCTTCTCACCCTTCTCATGAAGTAACTCAAAGAAGGCCCACTCTCTCTCTCTGCCTTCCCCTTTATTCTCTACTGCTTTTAAAAGTCCTAAGCTAAAACTTGTAGGTAATGATCAATACCTACAATTATCGAGCATGCTTTGTGTGCCAGGCACTGAGCTAACCACTTTTTAAGGATTTCCTCATGTGATCATTACAGCAACCCCATGAGTTAGGTGCTATTACTATTCCCATTTTAACAAGTGAGGAAACAGATTTCTTGGTAGCAGGTAATTTGTCCATGATCCCACAGCCAGAAACAGGAAGGACTGGGATTTGAGAGCAGGCAGTCTAATTCTACAACCCATAGACCACGATATTGCCTGATATTTACATTATACATGTGTGTTAATTATCTTAAAGTCTTGCAAAGGAATTAAGCCTAAAAGTTTCTTCCTAACCTAAGGATAATCATTCACCCCCAGCAATCAACAGAGCCATACAGATTGTACAAGTTAGAACACTAATTTCTGGGTGGAGCATTAAAACAACAGGTACATAAGTAGGCGTTGACTTCCCGTACATGTGCTGTGTTCTCTTTTCAAACTGTCAAAGTGAAGCATGGGGGCTGACATGCAGATCAGGCTGCAAATGCCTTTTATGACAAGAATTCGATCTCAGCATCGTGAAAATAGGTATCATTAATTTCCATTTGATTCAATTATTCTTTGAAAAGGAAAAACTTTCTTTCTCCCAATCTCGCTGCCTTTAAAACTGATAAAACATTTGTATGCCTAAAATTAGTTCGCTTTTCTGTTCAAGGTTTTCAATGCCAACTCAAGAAAAACGTTATTGTGAAGATTATACGCAATTCAGCTAAGCTTCCTGAAAGATTCTATTCATTTCTCAAATCAATGTCTTTCAAATACATCTCCCTCATCTCAATTCTCTCACTGTCTAAGGACCTTCCATCTTCGACTTCCATTGTGGTAACAGGCTCCTGAATGATTGTCTTACTTCTATTCAAATTCTTTTCCAAACCATCTTGCAAACTGCTACCAGATGATCTTTACAAAAACAAATATTCTGTCACATCACTCCCTGCTACAAACATTTTTACATGCTTTGGGAGCAATGGAATAAAATCCAAACCCATGGCATTCAAAGGCCTTTGTCATCAGAACACTCCCATTTATGTTGTCCCTTCTCGAGCCAAATCAAAATACTTTCATTCTTCCTAATACACCAAAGAATATTGTCATTTGTCTTAATGCCTGGCATTAAGTAATAAATGACATGGGAACTACAGCTAGGCAAGCTGCATCTCTATTACAGGATAAGCTATGCCAGGGGTTGGAGTGTGAGGGTTGTTCTACCACCTCCCAACTGGCAGCAGCAACAATATCACCACCCAACCTTCAATTTCCATCTAACCTCCCTTTGCTTCCCTTGGGTGAATAAACAGGGTCTCTTTTTAACGTGTTGCTGTGCCTCAACGCCTTCCAAGCAGAGATCGTTCATCTGAATGGCAACGAAATACTCTACTGATGCCAAACATCTTGAGTATATTCTGGGGTGTAGTATAGTTTATGTTTGACAGTGGAAAATACTGAGCAATGTCCCAAATACCGCCCCCTGGGGCAACACACACATATACATGTTTCAAAAAATCTTTCTTCCCTAAGAAGACAGCCCTTGAAAAACAGCTTGCTGACCATATGTTTGCTAGGTCATGGATCTGTGGTTTTTACTGGAGAATTTCTCTCGTGTCCATCAATTCTTTCTATTCATTCTTTTCTTTTCTTTTCTTTTCTTTTCTTTTCTTTTCTTTTTAGATGAAGTCTCACTCTATTGCCCAGGCTGGAGTGCAGTGGCACCATCTTTGCTCACTGCAACCTCCACCTCCTGAGTTCAAGCAATTCTCCTCCCTCAGCCTCCTGAGTAGCTGGGACTACAGGCACGCACCACCACACCCACCTAATTTTTGTATTTTTAGTAGAGATGGGGTTTCACCATGTTGGCCGGGCTGGTCTTGAACTCCTGACCTCAAGTGATCTGCCTGCCTCAGCCTCTGAAAGTGCTGGGATTACAGGCGTGAGCCACCACTCCCTGCCTTTTCTATTCCTTCCTGTTATCCGGTCAGAAGCAAAATACATGTTCCCCCAAGGGCCCCTGTGGTGTTAACAGGAGACACATTCAGAGCTTGAGTTCTTTTTACCAGAGTGTGTGAGGAACTCTACACAGGCAACCTACGTAGACAGAGTTCACAATATCAAGTCCTTCTCTCTGTTCAAACCAGCTTAGAGCCTAAACTGCCTTAAGATTCTGTGAGGTGTACATTTTTGCAGTGATCCATGAAAAACCTATCTAACTCAACAATACAGAACAAAATTAAACCTCTCTTCATTCGCCAAATGTTCTGCCAGAAGGAATCTTTGTGTTTTGTCCAGGTAGATGAACAAAATGTCTCCCTCTATAGCCAAACCTCATCTAAAGCCACATTTTAAAGTTTAATGTTACACAGTTCTACCAGGTGTCCTTCCCCAAAATCATCTGGATTTTATAGACTGTTTATTATTATACTTTCTGCCAGAACTCTTGCAGTAAATTTTATTTATTCAGAAAAGAGTTTCAGCTTTGCCATCTATTACATCTGAATAGATCAGACACTAGATTGTTTAATTCAATAGGTAGTTCTATGCTCCACAACCACATGATTTGCCATTTGAGTATCTAGGTGGAAGTAACCCAGGAATGTGATAACGTGGGTCCTTGAAGCAGCTGAATCCCTGCAGTAAATATGTCCCTTCACTTTCTTTGGAACATAAACCAGAGACTTCATAGAGGTTCTCTGAACTTTGCTTCACACCAAGCATTTTTCACACATTTTTAAGAGACTTGGGTGGCCCTACATATATCCCTGTTCACAATACAGCTTGGAGGTTAAGTGGCTACACAAACTTTTTATGATCATAGAGACGTTTATTAGTCTTCATTTCAGTCAGAATTATTTATTTGCCTTTCAGCAGCACATATGGTTTAAGACAAATACAGTAGCTATTTCTTCTTTTCTGTCAAGTCGAAAAGCCTTATCTTGGCATTGTTATTGTGCTCTTCCAAACTGAGAAAACTACATGGACATCTCAATGGAAAGTCACTGCCATCCAAGACCACTTGATCCTGCGTGTTTAATGATCCTCTTTATTTTAAACCTGGATTTAAAGACCTAATGCTGCTGGGTGTGGTGGCTCACACCTGTAATCCCAGCATTTTGGGAGGTCAAAGGGGGTGGAGCACTTGAGGTCAGGAGTTCAAGGCCAGCCTGTCCAACGTGGCAAAACCTTGTCTCTACTAAAAATACAAAAATTAGCCAGGTGTGGTGGCACACGCCTGTAATCCCAGCTACTTGGGAGGCTGAGGCACAAAGATCACTTGATTTTTCATACTTGATTCTCGAGTGAGAATTGCTTGAATCTGGGAGGTGGAGGTTGCAGTGACCCAAGATTGCGCCACTCCACTCCAGCCTGAATGACAGAAAGAGACTCTGTCTCAAAAATTAAAAAAAGAGACCTAATATCCACCTACTATCTGTCTTCATTTCTGGTTACTGCCCACCACAGCTTCTTTCTATTGCCCAGACATCCCTCCTATTCACCTCTGATCCTTCATTCACATCCCCCATCATCTCTCAAAAACTATTTGTATATATGCATATGTATATATGTGTGTGCATGTATCTATGTTTATCTTCACACGGCTAAGTTGAGGAAAAATTTCCCCCATTTTCTTTTTGTGTCTCTTTTTGTCCTTTCTTTCTTATCCCACCAAAAATAAACAGGGAAATACAACACAACATGATTGATTATACAGTGTAATACCACTTTTTAATAATTTAAAGAAACATCTCTATAGGCCCTTAAATTTAAGTTGGCAGAAATGCTCAAGGTAGTAAGCTTTCTTTGTAAACACATTTTTCCTTTGAGAGCACCGATATTACTTTGAGATTGCATTATCACACAGTTCATTTTCACGATCTAATCTCCACAGATTGGGTCTGTCAATTCCTACCTGTAAGCTGTGCTCTGCCCCAAAGTTGCACTCAACCATGTTTCTAGTTCAAAGTATAACTTAGCAGACACCTGACCCACTTCTACTTCATTCTTTTTTTTATTTTATTTTTTGAGATGGAGTCTCATTCTGTTGCCAGACTGGAGTGCAGTGGTGTGATCTCAGCTCACTGCAACCTCCGCCTTACTGCGCCTGGCTAATTTTTGTGTTTTTAGTAGAGATGGGGTTTTCCCATGTTGGCCAGGCTGGTCTCGAACTCCTTACCTCAAGTGATCTGCCCGTCTTGGCCTCCCAAAATGTTGAGATTACAGGCATGAGCCACTGGGCCTGGCCTTCATTCTCTTTTTTGGAAAAAAATGTATTCTTATTTTCATAGAGGCAGGGTCTTCACTGTGTTGCCCAGGGTGGTCTTGAACTCCTGGGCTCAAGCAATCCCCTCGCCTCAGCCTCCAAAAGTGCTGGGATTACAGGTGTGGGCCCCTGTGCCTGGCCTACTTCATTCTCTAATCAGGGTAACTGGGTTACTGCCTAGTGAGCTATGATTCTGCCACTGCTCTCCAGCCTGGGTGACAGAGCAAAACCCCTGTCTTAAAAAAAAAAAAAAAAAAAAAAAAAAGGCAGCGGAGTCTTACCAGCAGCACCTCTTTAACCCACCATAGTCAACTGCAAAACCTCCTTCATGTTAAGTCTTCATGGCTAAAAAGGAGATTTCCTAAATAGCTCCCTAACCATTGCTGGGGTAAGAGTTCCTCCTCAAAAGGCCAGCTTCTTTCCCTTTCTGTCCCCTCTAAGGGAATCTCCCCTCTCCCTCCTCCAGTGAGCTTCTGAAGCCATAACCATTGTGAGAAATAGCTCCTACCTCAAAGACTTCTTATAACATCTTGTCACAGGAGGTGAGCACTGCCAGGGCTCCACCACAGTGCTCAAAGGTAGGGCCTAGAGAAGTTATATTAGTTAGGATACATGTTCAGCTGCATTAACAAAAGCCCATTCCGGCCGGGCGCGGTGGCTCACGCCTGTAATCTCAGCACTTTGAGAGGCCAAGGCAGGCGGATCACAAGGTCAGGAGATCGAGACCATCCTGGCTAACACGGTGAAACCCCATCCCTACTAAAAACACAAAAAATTAGCCAGGCATGGTGGTGGGCACCTGTAGTCCCAGCTACTCAGGAGGCTGAGGCAAGAGAATGGCATGAACCTGGGAGACAGAGCTTGCAGTGAGCCAAGATCACACCACTGCACTCCAGCCTGGGTGACAGTGTGAGACTCCATCAAAAAAAAAAAAAAAAAAAAAAAGCCCATTCCACAGACCCACACGGTTTTGTGAGAAAAAAATAGCCCAAAAGGATTCCAGGAGAATATTTTCACTTAGTAATCCAAAGGAGGTGGTCCAGAAAAGTAGGGCAGCTCTGTTCCACGAGGTCACCCAGGGGTCCAAACTTCTATTTGTGAAAAACCATGTTTTCTTCATTTACTTGGTGCAAGGTGGCTCATCACTGCATCTATATTCTAGCCCATGAGAAGAGGAGGAAAGGGGATGTATAAGGCCTTGGACTCTGGTACAGAAGGCTCCAAAGTCTGGGGGTTATATTTGACTTCATTAAGAAAACTGTTGGTTCTGTCTTCAAAATATACCTAGAATCTAATCATTTCCCATCACCTTCACTGCTACCACCTAATCCAAGCCACCGTCATCTCTGGCCAGGATTATTGCAATAATTTTCTATCTGGTCTGCCCATTTCTTACTTGTTTGCCCCACCATTATACCTAACAGTCTATTCTCAACACAGCAGAAAGAGGGATCTTTCTATAACAAAAATCAGATTGCTTTTCCCCTTGGTGAAAATCATTCAAAGGCTGAAAAGCATCTATATGATGTAACCTCCTACATTCTTGTTGAATTTTTTTCCTTCTTTTCTTCCTCTTGCTCGGTTTTCTCATCCTGCCCTAGACATACTGGCATCCTTATTGCTTCTAGAATATGTTAGACATACTTCTGCCATAGCAGTGGTGCCTGGAACACTCTTGCTGGAAATATCCACGACTAATTCCCTCACCTCCGTCAAGCCTTTGCAGTCATTTTTTCGAGTCTTTCTCAGACCACCTTATTGAAAGCTAAAACCAGGCTGGGTGCAGTGGCTTAAGCCTGTAATCCTAGCATTTGGGATGCTGAGGTGGGCAGATCACTTGAGGTCAGAAGTTTGAGACTAGCCTGGCCAACATGGTGAAACCTCATCTGTACTAAAAATATGAAAATTAGCTGGCTGTGGTGGCTCACGCCTGTAATCCCAGCTACTTGGAGGCTGAGGCAGGAGAATCGCTGGAACCCAGGATGTGAAGGTTGCAGTGAGCCGAGATCATGCCACTGCACTCCAGCCTAGGCAACAAAGCAAGACTGTCTTAAAGAAAAGAAAGAAAGAAAGAAAGTTAAAAACCACCTTCTATTCCCTTTATCCTGTTCAATTTTTTCATCTTTCTATAGTACTTACCATCTTTAAATACACAATGTAATTTTATAATATTACTTTTTTACTATCTATCCCTGCCTGGTAAATATAAAATCTAAGAGGGAAGAAATAGTTGTCTGTCTTATTTAGTGAAGTATCTCAATCAGCTAGAATAGTGCCTGAACAATGTGAGCAATTCACAAATATTGGCTGAATGAATGAGTGATCGGGATTCAGAAATGGTGGTTGCCACTCCTGAGTTAGTCTTATGGGTTGGATGGTAACCCTCCTCCCCCACCAAAAAAAAGATATGTTGAAGTCCTAACCCCCATTACCTCAGACTGTGACCTTATTTGAAATGGGGTCTAGGTTGGGCATGGTGGCTCACACCTGTAATCCCAGCACTTTGGGAGGCCGAGGCGGCTGGATCACGAGGTCAGGAGTTTGAGACCAGCCTGGCCAATATAGTGAAACCCCGTCTTTAGTAAAAATAAAAAAATTAGCCGGATGTGGTGGCGCACATCTGTAGTCCCAGCTACTCAGGAGGCTGAGGCAGAAGAATCGCTTGAAACCGGGAGACGGAGGTTGCAGTGAACCGAGATCATGCCACTGCACTCCAGCCTAGGCAACAAGAGCGAAACCTGTCTTAAAAAAAAAAAAAAAAAGAGAGAGAGAGAGAAATGGGGTTTTTACACAGGCAATAGAATAGAAAATAGAATGAGGTGTTAGGGTGGGCCCTAATTCAAAATGACTGGTGTGTTTATATAAAGGGGAAATTCAGACACAGAGTCACACAGGGAGAATGCTACGTGAAGATGTAGGCAGAGATCAGCGTAACACATGTACAAGCCAAGGAAGGCCAAAGTTTGCCAGCAAACCACAAGAAGCTAGGCAAGAGCCATGGAAAAGATGTTCCAGGACAGCCCTCAGAAGGAAACAACCTTGATTTCAGACTTAGTCTCCAGACTGTGAGACAATACATTTCTGTTGTCTTAGGCCAAGCAGTTTCTGTTGCTTTGTTACAGCAGCCCTAGGAAATGAATACATTTAGTCTCTAGATATTTGGGAAGGTTTAAATGAGGTCTGGAAACTTACTTAGATCTGGAAGTACCTGAAAACTGTAAAGCAGTGGCCAAACAAGTTATAATAGGTAAACAAGAGTATGTCTTCAAAAGTTAACTGTGTCCACTCAAGGACTCAGTAGGACAGTTGCTAAGTTCTGCCATCTCTCTTTTCTCCACTCTATCCCTACCCCTCACCATCATCATCACACAAAAACATCTGCTCTAAGTCTTAGGAGAATTCCTAAGCTCCTGTTTCCCATAAAGGATTCAGGTGAGCATCAACCAGCTGTTCTTGAAGCTTTTTCTCCAAGCCTGAACTACACCTTAAATCTAATGTGTTCATCTGCTTCCTGGAAGATTAGGAACCTCTCTGGTGCAGGGCTTTCTGTTTGACGGTGTTCTATTCAGATAGATCACTCATCCTCAAGGCATACACACACACACGTAAACATACCAGTATCCCACCCTCCAATCCCCTGCCCCAACAGAATGCGGAAGAAGATGGTTGCCTTCAACAGGCCCTGCGATGATCACACTGTCCCAGCAGGGTCAGTAATGACATTGGAAGGGGAGGCTCCTGACTTTTGGTGAGGATAGTGGTTAGAAGCTATTAGGCGTCTTCCATGGGCTTTTCGTTGTTTGGGGAATGAGATTCTGTTTACGGTTTTATAAGGTGATTCAGACCACCCCATGGGCCATATGGCTTCTGAATTGCTAATAGCCTAAAGGAACAGATCATAGGCGCCTGTAAGGTAAGGATGTCCTAGTACACAGAAAAGACAAAGTTTTAGACTAAGCTGGGAAGGATCTGACACTGGGGAGAGTCAGCCACCAGAAGGAGTGAGTAAGAGGGCAGAGTGAGATCCCAGGCCTGAAAGAATGGGGCAGCATGACAGGAGCCAATTCTTGCTCACTGGAATAGGACACACGAAGGAAGGGATTTGGTGTCGAGGAATAAGCCAAGATCCTGATGATAGAACTGTGGGTCAGCCAGGTGCGGTGGCTCACTCCTGTAATCCCAGCACTTTGGGAGGCTGAGACGGGTGGATCATGAGGTCAGGAGTTCAAGACCAGCCTGGCCAAGAAGGTGAAACTTTGTTTCTACTAAAAATACAAAAAAAATTAGCCGGGCATGGTGGCAGTTGTAATCCCAACTATTCTGGAGGCTGAGGCAGGAGAATCACTTGAACTCGGGGGACAAAGGTTGCATGAGCCGAGATCACGCCACTGCACTCCAGCCTGGGTGACAAAGTGAGACTCCATCCAAAAAAAAAGGAACTGTGGGTCAAGGTTGGAGAGAGTCTGGCAGTGATCCTGACTTAGGGGTGAACTCACAAAATCTCACCTGAAGTTTTAAAATTATCTTTGGTTTGGAATGGGAGCCAATCATTTCTTAAGCATCTGTTAATCACCTGTGATATATTAAGATGTACAAGGCACTGGGGGTACAGCCATGACAGTCCTTATTCTCAAAGAGTTAACAGTCTAATAGAGAAGAAATTAAAAATAAATTAATGACAACATAACGTGTTAAGTGTGATAAGACAAATATGACAGAAGAGGGGAATGCTGTAGTGGTTAAGAGCTCAGGCCATGGGTCCAACAGATCTGACTTTAGATCCTGACTCTGCAATTGCAGGTTGTGTGATCTTGAGTAAGTTACTAAGCTTCTATAAGCTTCAGTGTTGTTTGTTAAAAATGAGACCAATAATAGTACAGTTGATCCTTGAACAACATGGGTTTCAACTGTGCAGATTCACTTAGGCATAGATTTTCTCCCTCTGCCCCTACCACCCTGAGACAGCAAGACTCACCCATCTTCTTCCTCCTCCACAACCTACTTATTGTAAAGATGATGAGGATGAAGTCCCTTATGATGGTCCACTTCCACTTAATGACTAGTAAATACATGTTTTCTTCCTTATGATTTCCTTTTTTTTTTTTTTTTTGAGATGGAGTTTTGCTCTTGTTACCCAGGCTGGAGTGCAGTGGTATGATCTTGGCTCACTAAAACCTCCACCTCCCAGTTCAGGCAATTCTCCTGTCTCAGCCTCCCAAGCAGCTGGGATTACAGGCATGTACCACCATACCCGGCTAATTTTGTATTTTTAGTAGAGACAGGGTTTCACCATGTCAGTCAGGCTGGTCTCGAATTCCTGACCTTAGATGATTCACCCACCTCGGCCTCCCAAAGTGCTGGGATTATAGGCGTGAGCCACTGCTCTCAGCCCCTTATGATTTCCTAATAACATTTTCTTTTCTCTGGCTTACT
This sequence comes from Pan troglodytes, assembly GCF_028858775.2. NCBI lineage: Eukaryota > Metazoa > Chordata > Mammalia > Primates > Hominidae > Pan > Pan troglodytes. The sequence continues at coordinate 108,415,670 of NC_072411.2, read as the reverse complement.
TTATTTCAAGAATATGTATATAATACATAAAACATACAAAATATGTGTTAATTGATACTTTATGTCATTAGTAAGGCTTTTGATCAACGGAAGGCTATTAATAGTTAAGTTTTGGGGGAGTCAAAAGTTATATGCAAGTCAAGTTTGGTGGTATGTTCCTGTAGTCTCAGCTACTTAGGAGGCTGAGTTGGGAGGAACCCTTGAGCTCAGGAATTTGAATCCAGCCTGGGCAACATAGTGATACTCGTTTCTAAAAAAAATACTAGGGCCAGGCATGGTGGCTCACGCCTGTAATCCCAGCACTTTGGGAGGCTGAGATGGGCGGATTACTTGAGGTCAGGAGATCAAGATGACCAGCCTGGCCAACATGGTGAAACTCTGTCTCTACTAAAAATACAAAAATTAGCCAGCATGGTGGTGCAAGCCTGTAGTCCCAGGTGCTTGGGAGGCTGAGGGAGGAGAATCACTTGAACCTAGGAGGCAGAGGTTGCAGTGAGCCGAGATCGCACCACCGCACTCCAGCCTGGGCAACAGAGTGAGAGAGTTGGTCTCAATAATAATAATAAGTCCGGGCATGGTGGCTTATGCCTAAAATCCCAATACAACACTTTGGGAGGCCAAGGTGGGTGGATCACCTGACGTCAGGAGTTCAAGACCAGCCTGGCCAACAAAGTGAAACACCATCTCTACTATAAATATAAAAATTAGCAAGGTGTGGTGGCAGACACATATAATCCCAGCTATTAGGGAGGCTGAGGCAGGAGAATCACTTGAACCCGGGAGGCAGAGGTTACAGTAAGACGAGATTGCACCACTGCACTCCAGCTTGGGCAACAGGGCAAGACTCTGTCTCAAAATAATAATAATAATAATAATAATAATAATAATAATAATGGGCTGGGCACAGTGACTCACTCCTGTAATTCCAGCACTTTGGGAGGCTGAGGCAAGAGAATCACTTAAGGCCAAGAGTTCAAGACCAGCTTGGGCAACATAACAAGACCCCATCTCTACAAAAATAAAAATATCAGCCAGGCATGGTGATGTACTTCTGTAGTCCCAGCTACTTGGGAGGTGGAGGTGGGAGAATGACTTGAGCCTAGGAGTTTGAGGCTGCAGTGAGCTATGATTGTGCCACTGCGTTCTGACCTGGGTGACAGTGGGAGACTATGTCTCAATAACAACGAAAAGTTTTATGTAAATTTTTTTTACTGTGTGTGGGGTCAGCGCCTCTAGGCACCCCCCATGTTTTTCAAGGGTCACCTGTACTTACCCACAATGTAAGATCTTTTTTTTTTTAAGAGACAGTTTCTCACTTTATTGTCCAGGCTTGTCTCAAACTCTTAGGCTCAAGCAATCCTCCTGCCTTGGCCTCCCAAAGCACTGGGATTACAAGTGTATGTAAGATTCTTATGAGGATCAAATTAGATCATACATGTCTGGCATCTAGTAAATTCTCAATAACATTGACTATCATTTTATTATAAATTGTTTTAATAATAATTATTATTATTATAATTATCTGCAGGAAGGTAAGTCAGAAAATGTTTCTAAGAAAGGTGGCATTTGAACTGAATATTGAAGAACAAAAAAGTTGCTGGGCTAGGGTTGGGAGGAAGGGAATAAATTGCTTCTGTTTTTTGCCCTGCCGGATTTCTCAGAAGGTTTTAGGTAGGATGATGAATTCAGCGATAGTCAAATTGAATTTGAGATGTCTGTGAGCAACACAGGATGTTTTGACCTCTTTATTCTAACCCTACTATAATCTAAAATTTTACATACTTGCCTCATGTATGATTGTAGCTCCATGAAATGAATATAACTATTAATCTTTTTTCTGCTTGATCTTCATTCAATACTACAGATAGAAATAGCACAAAATAAAATGGAAGAAGACAGAGTTACACACAGTATACTTTTGTGCTGATTGAAAAACTGACATTCAAGTCTTCTTAACCCAGAAAAACTGGTCTTGATAAGAAAAAAGGCAGAGGGGCAGGGCGCAGTGGCTTATTCCTGTAATCCCAGCACTTTGGGAGGCCCAGGTGGGTGGATCACGAGGTCAAGAGATCGAGACCATCCTGGCCAACATGGTGAAACCCTGTCTCTACTAAAAATACCTGGAGGCTGAGGCAGGAGAATCGCTTGAACCCGGGAGGTGGAGGTTGCAATGAGCCGAGATGGCGCCACTGCACTCCAGCCTGGTAACAAGCAAGACTCCGTCTCAAAAAACAAAAACAAAAACAAAAAAGGCTGGGTGCGGTGGCTCATGCCTGTAATCCCAGCACTTTGGGAGGCCAAGGTGGGCGAATCACCGGAAGTCGGGAGTTCGAGACCAGCCTGACCAACATGGAGAAACCCTGTCTCTACTAAAAACACAAAAATTAGCTGGGCGTAGTGGCACATGCCTGTAATTCCACCTACTCAGGAGGCTGAGGCAGGAGAATTGCTTGAACCCGGGAGGTGAGGTTGAGGTGAGCCAAGATCACACCATTGCACTCCAGCCTGGTCAACAAGAGCAAAATTCTGTCTCAAAAAAAAAAAAAAAGGGGGGGGGGCATGGAGTGGGCACAAAATAAAACTTACTTTGGTAGAAATTATAAGAGACAAAATTTGGTATGGGCAAAAATAAAGTAAAACTGATTAATAAACCCAATCTTTGGCCAGGCACTCTGGCTTACACCTGTAATCCCAGCACTTTGGGAGGCTGAGATGGGTGGATCACTTGAGATCAGGAGTTCGAGACCAGCCTGGTCAACATGGTGAAACCCTGTCTGTACTAAAAATACAAAAATTAGCCAGGAGTGGTAGCCGGCATCTGTAATCCCAACTACTCAGGAGACTCAAACAGGAGAATTGCTTGAGCCCAGGAAGCAAAGGCTACAGTGAGCTGAGATCGTGCCATGCATTCCAGCCTCTGTAACGGGAGGTTGTCTCAAACAAACAAACAAACAAACAAAACAAAAATAGAAGGCTGTCTCAAAAAAAAAATCTAATCTTTGTCATAAATTATTATGGAAAAGAATTATTTCAATAAGATAAAAATTTAAATAAAGCTTAATTGCATTCTGTAGGAAATTAATATAGAAATTAAGTGGTCATAATCAAATTTAATCCAAAAGCCACCTTTTGGATGAGAAGCCATCCATATTGATATAATTCTGATTACTATGTTTGCTTTCATAAACATGGACTCAAAACATCCTTGGATGCAAAATCTCAGGTCAAAATCTCCAGTGACATCCAGGTGGATTGGTCTAGGAAATAGTAGGAACTCTTTATCTAGAGTTTAAGAAGTCAGGGCAACAACAAATCCAGATTTTTCAGGAAAAAATTTGTTTTGAGGTGGGGTCCTGCTCTGTTGCCCAGGCTGGAGTGCAGTGGCTTGATCATAGCTCGCTGCAGCCTCAAACTCCTGGGCTCATGCAATCCTCTTGCCTTGGCCTCCTGAGTAGTTGGGACTACAGCATGAGCCACTAGATCTGGCTATTTAAAAAATTTATTTTTTGTAGGGACAGGTTTTTGCTATATTTCCCAGGCTGGTCTCAAGCAATCTCCCTGCCTCAGCCTCCCAAAGTGCTGGGATTACAGGTGTGAGCCACTGTGTCTGGCTGAAATACAGATTTTGAAGTTATCACTCTGTAAGTATTAATCCGTTTCCTTTTGCATCTGCCATAAAATAATAATGCATAGTAGGAATCTAATAAATGCTTGTTGAATTCTCTCTAGTCAGCCCTACAAGCATTACGAACTGAAGAATTATAACCGTAGAGTCATTCATTTTAATTTAGCAAGTACTAAATACTTTACAGAAAGGAACTCTCATGCTGGGAGAATGATAATCAGAGTGAAACTGAGGCTCACCAAGACTTGAACATATGGAGTATAACCACAAGTCCTATCAAAAAATATACTATATTTGCTGGGTATAGTTGCTCATGCCTATAATCCCAGCACTTTGGGAGGCTGAGGTAGGAGGATCACTTGAGCCCAGGAGTTCAAGACCAGCCTGGGCAACATAGTGAGACCTCATCTCTACAAAAAATTTAAAAATTAGCTGGGCATGGTCATGAGCACCTGTGGTCCTAGTTATTGGGGTGGCTGAGGTAGGAGGCACTTGAGCCTAGGAGGTCAAGGCTGCAGTGAGCCAAAATCATGCCGTTGCACTCCAGCTTGGGCAACAGAGTGAGACCCTGTCTCAAAAAAAAGAAAAAATAATACTATGTCTAGTCCATAACCTGAAATATTTTTATCTTCACGTTCCTTATCATTCACTGAACTTTTATTTTTCTTTAAAAATTTTTTTCTTTATTTTTAAATTTGCTTCTACAGATTTCTTCATTCTCCATTTAGCAAGGTCATGGAAGATTTGGAGGAAACACTATTTGAAGAATTTGAAAACTATTCCTATGACCTAGACTATTACTCTCTGGAGTCTGATTTGGAGGAGAAAGTCCAGCTGGGAGTTGTTCACTGGGTCTCCCTGGTGTTATATTGTTTGGCTTTTGTTCTGGGAATTCCAGGAAATGCCATCGTCATTTGGTTCACCGGGTTCAAGTGGAAGAAGACAGTCACCACTCTGTGGTTCCTCAATCTAGCCATTGCGGATTTCATTTTTCTTCTCTTTCTGCCCCTGTACATCTCCTATGTGGCCATGAATTTCCACTGGCCCTTTGGCATCTGGCTGTGCAAAGCCAATTCCTTCACTGCCCAGTTGAACATGTTTGCCAGTGTTTTTTTCCTGACAGTGATCAGCCTGGACCACTATATCCACTTGATCCATCCTGTCTTATCTCATCGGCATCGAACCCTCAAGAACTCTCTGATTGTCATTATATTCATCTGGCTTTTGGCTTCTCTAATTGGCGGTCCTGCCCTGTACTTCCGGGACACTGTGGAGTTCAATAATCATACTCTTTGCTATAACAATTTTCAGAAGCATGATCCTGACCTCACTTTGATCAGGCACCATGTTCTGACTTGGGTGAAATTTATCGTTGGCTATCTCTTCCCTTTGCTAACAATGAGTATTTGCTACTTGTGTCTCATCTTCAAGGTGAAGAAGCGAAGCATCCTGATCTCCAGTAGGCATTTCTGGACAATTCTGGTTGTGGTTGTGGCCTTTGTGGTTTGCTGGACTCCTTATCACCTGTTTAGCATTTGGGAGCTCACCATTCACCACAATAGCTATTCCCACCATGTGATGCAGGCTGGAATCCCCCTCTCCACTGGTTTGGCATTCCTCAATAGTTGCTTGAACCCCATCCTTTATGTCCTAATTAGTAAGAAGTTCCAAGCTCGCTTCCGGTCCTCAGTTGCTGAGATACTCAAGTACACGCTGTGGGAAGTCAGCTGTTCTGGCACAGTGAGTGAACAGCTCAGGAACTCAGAAACCAAGAATCTGTGTCTCCTGGAAACAGCTCAATAAGTTATTACTTTTCCACAAATCAGTATATGGCTTTTTATGTGGGTCCTCTGACTGATGCTTTCAGATTAAAATTGTTTCCAAGATAGAGAGCCGACTCCACTTTCATAGTTATTGTTTCTGGTCACTATATAGGCATCACATTTTTGTGTGGATATGAAACTTAGGAAGGATCCTCTTGACTCCTTGTGATGTGGCAATAAATTTTTTTTAAAAAACTGAAAATACTTAGGAAGGATCCGCATAATTTTTTTCTGCAACTTAAATGAAATGCATCATTCTTGTTAATTATACCATGGTGAATTAATCACTTTTGAAGCAATATCAGTTATTTTTTAAATAATAACTTTTCTAAAGCCTTAAGTCTTAATATTAAATATATGATTAGCCAGGCACGGTGGCTCACACCTGTAATCCCAGCGCTTTGGGAGGCCAAGGTGGAGGGATCACCTGAGGTCAGGAATTAGAGACCAGCCTGACCAACATGGAGAAACCCCGTCTCTACTAAAAATACAAAATTAGCCGGTCATGGTGGTGCATGTCTGCAAACCCAGCTACTCGGGAGGCTGAGGCAGGAGAATCACTTGAACCTGGGAGGCAGAGGTTGTGGTAAGCCAACATCACACCATTGCACTCCAGCCTGGGCAACAAGAGTAAAACTCTGTCTCAAAAATAAATAAATAAAATAGATAAATAAATATATGATTAACTAATTTTAAAAATGTTAAAATGTATTCTTAAATTCATTTTAATTTTGTACAATAACCTGCTAGACACATTTTTAAAATGCAACATGTGTACTTAATTTCTTTATGTAATCTATGTATATACATTTATGAATTAAAGTAATTGTTGGTTATCTTAAAACATCTGTTCTAGTTAATGATTTGGGAGGTTTTTTCTTCTTTCTCCCACTCTCTCTGTTTTTTATAGTAGGAACAGCCTTTATTGGTTGCAATGGGAAGTGGAAGAGGAGGGGATATGACAGCTCATGTTCCTGGGACAGTGTCCACAAATACCGTCGCCACACTCCAAAAACCCAGTTAACTAATGATGCTTAATAAACTCCTCCTAAACCTAGTTCTTAAAACAGTTTATACTTGTGATATAATTCTCACAATTCTGAGGGTCAGGAATTCAAAGAAGTCAGAAAAGAGGTTCATCTCTCTCTGCTTTGCAATATCTGGAGCATCAGCTGGACTGAGATGATGCAAATCGAAGCTGGAAGCTGCCTCAGACATCCCCTTCCCTCCCTCCCTCTCCCCTCCCAACACAGCTATTCCACCATGGCACTTCAGGGTCGCCAGACTTCTAATGTGGCAACTCAGGGCTCCAAGAGGCCAAGGTGGAAATTTCTAGTCCTGTTAAAGGCTATGACTGGCACAGGTACAGTATCACTTCTATTGTATTGTATTGGTCAAAGCAGGCATAGACCAGCTCATGTTCAAGGGGAAGAGACACAGATCCCCACCTCTCAACGGAAAGAATGTCAAAAAAAATAGCACCAATCTTTAATCCTCTACGGTATCATTATAAACAGAAATGCTTTTAGAAAATTCTGGGTATCAGGTACCTATCAATGGTAGATTGAATAAACAAAGTGTGGTACATATACATCATGGACTACTGCACAGCCATAAAAAAGAATGAAATCGTGTCCTTTGCAGCAACATGGATGGAACTGGAGGCCATTATCCTAAGTAAATTAGTGCAGGACAGAAAACCAAATACTGCATGTTCTCACTTGTAAGTGGGAGCTGAGGCTGGGCTCGGTGGCTAATGCCTGTAATCCCCGCACTTTGGGAGGCCAAGATAGGCGGGTGACCTGAAGTCAGGAGTTCAAGACCAGCCTGGTCAACAAGGTGAAACCCCGTCTCTACTAAAAATACAAAAATTAGCCAGGTGTGGTGGCATGCGCCTGTAGTCCCAGCTACTCGGGAGGCTGAGGCAAGAGAATCACTTGAACCTGGGAGGCGGAGGTTGCAGTGAACCGAGATTGCGCCACTGCACTCTAGCCTGGGCAACAGAGTAAGACTGTCTCAAAAAAAAAAAAAAAAAAAAAAAAAAAAAAGCCTGGGCGGCTGGGTTCAGTGGCTCACACTTGTAATTCCAGCACTTTGGGAGGCCGAGGAGGGGTGGATCACAAGGTCAGGAATTCGAGACCAGCCTGACCAACATGGTGAAACCCCATCTCTACTAAAAATCCAAAAAATTAGCTGGGCGTGGTGGCATGTGCCTGTAATCCCAGCTACTCAGGAGGCTGAGGCAGAAGAATCACTTGAACCCAGGAGGTAGAGGTTGCAGTGAGCTGAGATCGAGCCACTGCACTCCAGCCTGGGCAACAGAGCGAGACTTGGTCTCAAAAAAAAAAAACCAACCACCTGTTGGGGTACTGTGCTCACTACCAGGGTGACAGGATTCATACTTTAAACCTCAGCATCACACAATATTCCCATGTAATGAATCTGCACATGTACCCCCCTAACTAAAATAAAAGTTGAAATTTAAAAAAAAGGAAATGGCTATGTAAACGTGTGTAAACTAAGGGTATATATGAAAACACTGACATTCAGATGGCAAACAGACCAGTCTAATTTCAGAATGATTTCAGAAAAATCATGGACATATTGATATATTTCCACCTTCTATTCCTATATTTATATAGACACCAGTGTAAGATCAATAAAGCATACCTTTAGGTCAGTGACCTCTTCATGGTGCAAATCTGTTGAATTTTAGACTACACATCCCTTCCAAATCACTCTTTCCCTAAGGTATATAAGCCCTGGGTCTTGCAGGTAATGGTGCGGGGATCCACCATCTTGTCTCACCACTGTCCAAGACACAGATATGGCTTCTGTTCGTAAGTCTCTATCAAATGTTTCTTTCCGAGAAACTGGGTATGTCAGCCTCTTTAGCCTCTCAGCTTCCTCAGACTTTGATGGTTGGTTTGCATAGAACTGCACAGCATGGAATGGGTTTAGAAAGTGAGATTAAACCTGCATTAAAAATCCTAAAATAAGGTAGAAAATAATAAGTGTCATAAGAGAGCCAAGGAGAAGTGCAGATTGTTCAGAGGAAAGAGATTCCATCCAAATGTGGAGGTGAAGAAACACTGGAAATCTGTATCTTTGTCTTTGGGGTTTCCCAAAGATCCACCCCTTATCCCAGTCTCTTCTGAAGATCCGCCTCTTATCCCTGTCTCTGCTAGAGTCTTTGTCTTATCTGACTCTGCTACTCACTGCAAGTTTAAAAACATATTTCAATTTCTATAATTTCTCAATTTTCTTTTGAAAATTATGAACGGAGCAGTCTTTTTGCCTGCCACCATCCAAAGAAGATGTGGCTTGCTCCTCCTTAACTTCCACCATGATTGTGAGGCCTCCGCAGCTATGTGGAACTGTGAGTCCAACTCAATCTCTTTCTTTTGTAAATTGCCCAGTCTCAGGTATGTCTTTATCAGCAGCGCGAAAACAGACAAATACAGTAAATTGGCACCAGTAGAGTGGGTCACTGTTGAAAAGGTACCTGAAAATGTGGAAGTGACATTGGAACTGGGTAACAGGCAGAGGTTGGAACAATTTGGAGGGCTCAGAAGAAGACAGGAGAATGCAGGAAAGCTTGTAACTTCTTAGAGACTTGTTGAATGGCTTTGACAAAAATGCTGATAGTGATACGAACAATAAGGTCCAGGCTAAGGTGGTCTCAGATGGAGATGAGGAACTTGTTGGAAACTTGAGCAAAGGTCACTCTTGTTATGTTTTAGCAAAGAGACTGGTGGCATTTTGCCCCTGCCCTAGAGATTTGTGGAACTTTGAACTTGAGAGAGATGATTTAGGGTATCTGACTTGCAGCACTCCGTTTTCAGGCTGCTGATAAACACATACCCATGACTGGGCGTTTTACAAAAGAAAGAGGTTTAATGGACTTACAGTTCGACTTGACTGGGGAGGCCTCACAATCATGGTGGAAGGCGAAAGGCATGTCTCACATAGGGCAGACAAGAGAAGAGAGCTTGCACAGGGAAACTCCCCTTTTTAAAACCGTCAGATCTTATGAGACTTACTCGCTATCACGAGAATAGCACAGGAAAGACCTGCCCCATGGTTCAATTACTTCCTATTGGGTCCCTCCCACAACACATGAAAATTCAAGATGAGATTTGGGTGGGGACATAGCCAAACCATATCATTCCACCCCAGCCCCTCCCAAATCTCATGTCCTCACATTTCAAACCCAATCACGCCTTCCCAACAGTCCTCCAAAGTCTCATTTCAGCATTAACTCAAAAGTCCAGAGTCCAGGCCGGGTGCAGTGGCTCACACCTATAATCCCAGCACTTTGGGAGGCCGAGGTGGGTGGATCACCTGTGGTCAGGAGTTCGAGACCAGCCTGACCAACATGGAGAAACCCCGTCTCTACTATAAATACAAAATTAGCAGGGTGTGGTGGCACATGCTCCAAAATGATCTCCTTTGACTCCATGTCTCACATCCAGGTCATGCTGATGCAAGAGGTAGTAGGTTCCCATAGTCTTGGGAAGCTCCGCCCCTGTGGCTTTGCAGGGTACAGCTTCCCTTCTGGCTGCCTTCACAGGCTGACATTGAGTGCCTGAAGCTCTTCTAGGCGAACGGTGTAAGCTGTCAGTGGATCTACCATTCTGCGGTCTGGAGGACAATGGCTCTCTTCTCACAGCTCCACTAGGCGGTGCCCCAGTAGAAACTCTGTGTGGGGGCTCCCACCCCACATTTCCCTTCTGCACTACCCTGACAGAGGTTCTCCATGAGGACCTGCCCCTCTGCCTGGGCATTCTGGTGTTTCCATACATCTGAAATCTAGGCAGAGGTTCCCAAACTTCAATTCTTGATGTCTATGCACTTGAAGGCTCAACACCACATGGAAGCTGCCAAGGCTTGGGGCTTGCACCCTCTGAAGCCATGGCCCGAGCTCTACATTGGCCCCTTTCAGCCATGGCTGGAGCAGCTGGGACACAGGGCACCAAGTTCCTAGGCTACACACAGCACAGGGACCCTGGGCCCAGCACACGAAACCACTTTTTCTTTCTAGGCCCCCAGGCTTGTGATGGGAAGGGCTGTCATGAAGACCTCTGATGTACCCTGTGGACATTTTCCCCTTGTCTTGGTGATTAACATTTGGCTCCCTGTTACTTATGCAAATTTCTGCAGCTGACTTGACTTTCTCCTCAGAAAATGGGATTTTCTTTTTTATTGCATTGTCAGGCTGCAAATTTTCCAAACTTTTATGCTCTGCTTCCCTTATAAAACTGAATGCCTTTAACAGCACCCAAGTCACCTCTTGAATGCTTTGCTGCTTAGAAATTTATCCCACCAGATACCCTAAATCATGGGTAAAACATATCCATGACTGGGTATCACGAGAACAGCACAAGAAAGACCTGCCCCCATGATTCAATTGCCTCCTGCCAGGTCCCTCCCCACAACACGTGGAAATTCAAGATGAGATTTCGGTGGGGACACAGGCAAACCATATCATGGCAGAAGAAATTTCTAAGCAGCAAAGCATGCAAGGGGTGACTTGGGTGCTGTTAATGGCATTCAGTTTTATAAGGATGCAGCGCATAACAGTTTGGAAAATTTGCAGCCTGACAATGCAATAGAAAAGAAAATCTCATTTTCTGAGGAGAAATCCAAGCTGGCTGCAGAAATTTGCATAAATAATGAGGAACCAAATATTAATCACCAAGACAATGGTGAAAAATGTCTCTAGGACATGTCAAAAAAACCTTTACAGCAGCCCCTCCTATCACAGGCCCAAAGGCCTGGGAGGAAAAAGTGGTTTCATGGGCCAGGCCCAGGGTCCCCGTGCTGTGTGCAACCTAGGGACTTGGTGCACTGCATCCCAGCCACTCCAGCCATGGTTGAAAGGGTCCAGCATAGAGCTTGGGCCATGGCTTCAGAGGGTTCAAGCCTCAAGCCTTGGCAGCTTCCATGTAGTGTTGAGCCTGTGAGTGGACAGACATCAAGAATTGAGGTTTGAGAACCTCTGCCTAGAACAGTGTTTTAGTGTTTAAGTCTCAATTTACACAAGGTAAAATTTACCCTTATGTGATATTTTCTTATCCCTCACCATATTTTCTTATCACCTCACCTCACCTCATCATATTCATGAGAATATGAAGCAAGGATTACACTGATGAAATAGGATTAAACTGTCTAAAAGCAGGGATGAAGAACCTTCCGTATTCTGTTACCAACACATCAACTGGCCTATGAAGACCCTGGCTTGTGTTCCTCCTCTGTCACTTACTAGTGACTTAGTATATTTACTGAGTAATCATGGACAAATAAGCATATCTTTTCATAGTAATAGTCCATGAAATATCAAGCATTTCTCAATGTTGCTATAGACTTACTTTTAAAAATAAAGTTTAGGCTGGGCGTGGTGGCTCACGCCTGTAATCCCAGCACTTTGGGAGGCCGAGATGGGCAGATCACTTGAGGTTAGGAGTTCAAGACCAGCCTGGCCAACATGGCAAAACTTCATCTCTACTAAAAATACAAAAATTAGCCGGGCATTGTGGCGCACACAAGTAATCCCAGCTACTTGGGAGGCTGAGGCAGGGGAATCGCTTGAACCTGGGAGGTGGAGGTTGCAATGAGCCGACATCGCACCACGGCACGCCAGCCTGGGCAATAGAGCGAGACTCCATCTCAAAAAAATAAATAAAGTTTATAAAACATTTCATTGAATACATATGCCATAATTTAGACATTTCCATCTGTGAGGATTATAAATCATCTGATCTCCTTGCTTTCATTCATATCACCTCCAGATCAAAGCTGTCTTAACATTAATATTCTCTGGTTTGGAAACCTCATATAATGTGCCAGCCTGTAATTCAAATACGTCTACAGACTGGCCGCATCCTATCTAAGATTCCAAACACACACTGTAAAATCTCACGAATTTGTCTAATTGCTTCCCAAATCTTTATATCTGATTCTTCCAAAAAACTTTTCATCAATTCTAGCCTTCTCTGACCTTCTGAACTTCTAGATTATTTCCTTAATCCCCAAACCAATGACTTTTATTTTTAACAATTTTATGTTTGAATTGCCTCCCTATACTAATTTTCTCTTGTGTTTTTTTGTTTCATCTAACAAAGTGATACGGAAGGAATCAATTTTGAGTTCCCACACTGACCAGCCCTCTGCTAGGGATGCCGAACATGAAAAATATTGTTTCAGGCTGGACACGTTGGTTCATACCTGTAATCCCAGTACCTTGGAAGGCCAAGGTGGAAGGATCACTTGAGTCCAGGAGTTCAAACCCTGGGCATCATAGCAAGACCCCATCTCTAAAAAAATTTTTAATTAGCTGGGTATGGTGGCACGTGCCTGTAGTCCCAACTACTCAGTAGGCTGAGGTAGAATTGCTTAAGCCTAGGAGTTCAAGGCTGCAGTGAGCCGTGATCATGCCACTGCACTCCAGCCTGGATGATAGATTGAGACCCTGTCTCAAAAAAAAAAAAAAAAAAGAAAAGAAAAACTTTCATAGTCATTATAATCATTTATGGGGCATGCAAAAAAAAAAAAAAAAAAGTGGGCTCTTTTTTATCTTTGCTTCCTTCTACTCTAAAGCCAGAAACAGGAAAAAAAAAAATCTCTTTGGAAACCAGTGCCTTCTGAGACTATTGGTTTAAAACAAGTTCATGAGCCAGGCGCAGCAGCTCACGCCCGTAATCCCAGCACTTTGGGAGGCTGAGGAGGGGGGATCACAAGGTCAGGAGTTTGAGACCAGCCTGGCCAACATGGTGAAACCCCATCAAACTAAAAATACAAAAAATTAGCTGGGCATAGCGGCAGGCACCTGTAATCCCAGCTACTTGGGAGGCTGAGGCAGGAGAATCGCTTGAACCCGGGAGGCAGAGGTTGCAGGGAGCTGAGATCGCACCACTGCACTCCAGCCCAGGCAACAGAGTGAGACTCCACCTCAAAAAAACAAAACAAAACAAAACAAACCAGTTCATTCAATATATTGGCTCTCAAGAAAATGAGTACCAGGGTTTTCTACTGCAGCACTGCCCATAATAACAAAACATTAAAAGCAACCTAAGAATCCAATCAACAGGAGACTGTCTAAATGAACTATGAGAAAATGAATTATGAAATGAGAACATGAATTATGCATCTATTAAATAAGGATGTACTAATAATGGGATATCCAAGGCATAATCTCCAAGGTGTTCATTTCTTTTTTTTTTTTTTTTTTGTATTTTTAGTAGAGACAGGGTTTCACCATGTTGGCCAGGCTGGTCTCAAACTCCTGACCTCGTGATTCCCCCACCTCTGGGATTACAGGTATGAGCCACCGCGCCTGGCTTTTTTTTTTTTTTTTTTTTTTTTTTTTGAGACAGAATGCAGTGGTACAATCTCAGCTCACTGCAACCTCCGCCTCCCGGGTTCAGGCGATTCTCCTGCCTCAGCCTCCCAAGTGGCTGGGACTACAGTCGTGCGCCACCACGGCCAGCTAATTTTTGTATTTTTAATAGACACAGGGTTTCACCATGTTGGCCAGGATTGTCTGGATCTCTTGACCTTGTGATCTGCCCACCTAGGCCTCCCAAAGTGTTGGGATTACAGGCGTGAGCCACCACACCCGGCCCCAAGGTTTTCATTTTCAAAAGGAAAATGCAAGGTGTAGAAGTCTATGTGGTATGTTACAATTAGTCTATGCATAAGCTTACAGTGGCCCTGGAAAGACCTAAGAACCTGTTAACACTGCTTTGATGGAGCGGAACTGGAGGCCTCGGGGACAGGAGAGACTTCACTGTACATACTCTTGAGTTTTGAACTGTTGGTATATTATCTTTTTTTTTTTCTTTTGAGATGGAGTCTCACTTTTGTCGCCCAGGCTGGAGTGCAGTGGTGCGATCTCAGCTCACTGCAACCTCTGCCTCCCGGGTTCAAGCAATTCTCCTGCCTCAGCCTCCCAAGTAGCTGGGACTACAGGCGCATGCCACCACACCTGGCTAATTTTTTGTATTTTTAGTAGAGACAGGGTTTCACTGTGTTAGCCAGGATGGTCTAGATCGCCTGACCTCGTGATCCAGCTGCCTCGGCCTCCCAAAGTGCTGGGAATACAGGTGTGAGACACCACATCCGGCCATCTATTTTTTAAAATATGAAGTTAAAAGATACCATCAAAATATTTTTTATTCAAGGGTGTAGAATCAAGATTTCAAAATGGTATGCCTCATCATTCATCACTGTAGGATTCTGAAGACATCTGTGGTTTGAATTGACCATTCTAAATTTTTGACCACCTTTAAACTAATTATTAATCATTAGTTTTTTCATCATAAACTTCTGCTGATAGTTAACATTTTGGCCAAGCTATTTGGAACTCAACCCCTTCACCATGTCAATAATTGCGAATTTTTATTACCATTCACTTAAGTTTATTCATGGTTTTGATTTTTTGTTTCTTTTGGCATTTTCATTATTCCCAAACTCTCTGGTTTTCCAGAAAATGTAGTGCTGCCCTCTGCTGGCTCTTATGATAATGACAACCTGAAAATGTCTCCCATGACTTTTAGGCTGTTGGATTATAAACATTGCTTAGAGATATTATTCAATGTATCTATCTGTTAAATAAATCTTTCTTATAATATAGTTTCCCACAGTCAAGGCAGTCACAACATAAAATCAGATGGAGAAGAAATAGCACTGTATAGTTCTATTAAAAAATTGACCTAGGGGCTGGGCATTGTGGCTTATGCCTATAATCCCAGCACTTTGGGAGGCCAAGGTGGGTGGATCACCTGAGGTCAGGAGCTCAAGACCAGCCTGACCAAAATGGTGAAGCCCCGTATCTACTAAAAATAGAAAAATTAGCCAGGCATGGTGGCGCACGCCTGTAATCCCAGCTACTCAGGGGGCTGAGACAGGAGAATTGCTTGAACCTGGAAGGCCGAGGTTGCAGTGAGCTGAGATCACACCACTGCACTCCAGCCCAGGCAACAGAGTGAGACTCCATCTCAAAAAAAAAAAAAAAAAAAAAATTGACCTAAAATTTTTTGATCACTTGAGATCAGCAATTCCCAAGCACTGCTTTTGTAAAACTACTATTAAAAAAAAATGTATCGAATGTTAGCCAGACCCCAAATTCCCTGTTAAGATTAAACGGTTTCCAATACTTGACCATCTCTTTACTCAACATACTGCCCTCATCCCAGTATTTACCTGCAGCATGAGAACCAATCAGATTTCCAAATCCAAGTAAAATATTCCACCTCTACAACGCAGCACCTATGAATCTTCACAGCAAAGTCAAGTTTTTCTGGGAAGCCTGGGAACCAGTTACCTATATAATCCCCCTCCCAGGACACAGTGCTACTCCAAATCACATTCCCAACACTTAAAAGATGGTTTCTTTACATATTGAGTCATTATTTTAAATTTGTAACCTGTTAAGTAGTTGTAATTCATGCCAAATTCTGGGAAGCCCTCCCTCCTCTGGGTTAGGTGTCTTCTAGTAGTGTCACACATCTCACATCTTCAAGTTCCCAGTGCGAAGATGCTAGGTTACAACAAATCACATCATCAGGCACTGCTAAGGACATCACAAGTGGGTAAAGTTGCACTACAATTTTTTTTCTTTTGACAGGACCTTGCTCTGGCACCTAGGCTGGAGTGCAGTCGCACAACCTTGGCTCACTGCAGTTTCAACCTCCTGGGCTCAAGAAATCCTCCCACCTCAGTCTCCCAAATAGCTGGGAATACAGGGGTGCACTACCATGTCCAGCTAATTTTTATATTTTTTGTAGAGACAGGATCTCTCCCCATGGCCCAGGCTGGTATCAGCCTCCTGGTCTCGATCCAGCCACTTCAGCCTCCCAAACTGCTGGGATTACAGGCATGAACCACCACACCTGGCCTGCACTGCAATTTTCTAACAACAATGCCAAACCAAATTTGTGGTATTTAGGAATCACATATTCATTTAATTCCTTCCCTCAAAATGAAAGGAATATATACACCACCCTCCTATGTAACATACTCAAGAGCCAAAGGTAATCTTTCAATTTTTTATTTAAATGCCATGATCCAGGATGGATTTTAGATCTTGTTGAAAGCAGCCACATCCATGGACTGCACATAGTCCTCAAAAGCAGTGATCTGCTCCTCCAGCATATCTGTTCCAACTTTATCATCTTCAACTACACACTGTATTTGAAGTTTCTTAATTCCGTATCCCACTGGAACTAGTTTAGCTAAAAAGAGCATTAAGAAAAATCCTAGTTAGAAAAGTCTTGTAGAGAAAGGTTGAAACTGTATGCAAATTCCAGATGTTAGTTTCAAAACAAACAAACAAACAAAAAGGCAAAGCCTAAACTCACATGAGCCCCAGACTAAGCCGTCTGCTTGAATGCTTCTGACGCACTCCTCTAATTTCGCCATATCTGTCTCATCATCCCAAGGTTTCACATCTAGTAAGATGGAAGACTTGGCAACAAGTGCAGGTTCTAAAAACAATAAACAGCATTATTCAAATAATGAATTGTATTTTTTTCACCCTACTCCAAGACACAAACAAATCCATCTCAATTTGTTTTGAGACTATCTCCTTAGCCAAACAAAACTACAGATACATCTTGTGTCTGTCACACATATATACCCACTTTCTGTTTTGCTAAGAAAGAGGGGTTTGTGTTAACAGTTTCTTTCCCACAGAGGAATGCCACAACTGCTACCATAAGAACAGCTGCAGACCAGTAGCTGTGGAAGAACCTGTACAGGAGGTTTTAAAATATTGACCTATTCAAGGAATGTGGAGCAAATTACTTCAAGGTCAAGCTTTGAAAAAGATTACTTACATTAACATGAAATGAAGTTAAAAACAAATGACCTACTTTTGGCTTTCTTTGATTCATATTGTGCAAGACGTTCTTCCCTTAGCCTCTTTGCTTCTTCACTTTCCTATAAAGAAAAAAAATTAATCCACTTCAGAAAGCCGGTTGTTCCTCTGCTTAAAGCTAGTGGGGTCATCACAAAAAAGACTGGCTTAATCAGAAAAAAGCAAATCCATCACGAACTCAGCCGAAAGATGGTGATTTGATTTTATTCATCATGCAACCAGTCAGAATTTGAAAAAGGCATATAAATTAAAGCCAGGATTCAAATCCAGGCAATTTGGCTTAACCACATTGATACAATTGCTGATCGATGTATTCTTTTTTTTTTTTTTTTTTTTTTGAGACGGAGTCTCGCTCTGTCGCCCAGGCTGGATGCAGTGGCTCACTGCAACCTCCGCTTCCTAGGTTCAAGCAATTCTCTGCCTTAGCCCCCTGAGTAGCTGGGATTACAGATGCCTGCCACATTTTTTTGTATTTTTAGTACAGACAGGGTTTCACCATCTTGGCCAGGCTAGTCTTCAACTCCTGACCTCGTGATCCACCCGCCTCAGCCTCCCAACATGCTGGGATTACAGGCATAAGCCACTGCGCCTGGCCGATATGTTCTTTATAGAAGACGCCATACCTCCTCATCATCAGATCCAAAGAGGTCAATGTCATCATCATCTTTACTATCTGTAGCTCCACTTCCTGTAGTGTCTTCCACATCGGCAGGACCATACTTGCCCAAAGCTTTCTTCACTCCTGGCAGGCTTGAAAAACATTTAAATTCAACCACTATTGAGCTAGTATAACATCCTTTTCCAGAAAATACAAAATAACTTGTTTTAATCACTACTTATCACTAGATCCCTTTTGCAATCATAATTTACCCTTTCACATGCGCCCAGGTAAACACTGTCATATGTTCAACTCCTCACCCGACAAGCATTAGTACCATGTGAGACATTATTTTCAATACTCACTATGATTTACTCTTTCAGTATGAACATTTCTGTTTGAGATTTCATTAAGTATGCTCAGTTCCATTCTTAGTGAACTGGAGTCCACTTCCCCAAACTTCCACCCTTGTTGGCAGTTTCAGAAGAATGGCCAAGGACTGAATGAAAGAGCCACCCTCTCACCCCAGAGGTGGGCCCCCCAGGTCAAGGTCGAGGCACATTGGCAGGGCAGTGTGGGGAAAAGTTGAATTGCTGCTGTCCATGTTCTACCTGTTCTGTGAAAAAATGGAGGGCTTCAGTCTCTTGGCCTTCTAAGGTTACAGAAAAATTTAGCTTACAATATCCCAACAAAACTAAAGTAGCCTGGGTCCAGTTTTGTCATGTGAACATCCTGATAAACTTCGAGAGCAGTCTTATTCTTCAGCTCTATACAAAGATGATTTTACCTGGCCTTTTCCTTTTCGTAAGACTTGATATGATTATACCAACGTAGGGCATGACACAAGTCGGCAGGCGGTGGGCTGGACACGGCTTCAAATACTGCCACATCTGCTTGTGATGGCACATACCTGCCAATGACACAGAAACATTCACACACACCTTTGAAAAACAAACGCCAGCGAATAAATAATAAATGCTGTATGCATCACATTAATTAGTGGGCACTAACCCCAGTAGGGTTGCTTTAATGCTTTTCTTTTCTTATTAGCTCCTTCAAATCAAACCATATGTTTGGGTCACCGCGCTATCCTGAGAAATGTCTGCCACTTAGTAGACCTCAAATACTGCAACGTCTAGCGTTGCTCTATCTACAGCTTAACATGTATTAACTGGGCAGCGATGCGAAAACACCTGGCTGAATTAAGTGTAAATAAAGCACATTTTAACCTTTCTTTGCTAGTGAACCGCTCCCCGGAGGCCGGGCTCGCCCCACACGAGGGCCTTGGGAAACGGCAACGGGGCGCTTTCCCTTCCCTCTCGAAAGGGCCCCGGGGCCCGGCCTCCCTCCCTCCCGCGGCAGCCGACACGCTGCGCCACGTGGCCCCGGCCCCGGGCGGAGAAACCTCCCCGCCACCCCGACTCAGCCCGTCCGCTCACCCCTCGATGTAGCTCTTGTCCGCCAGGTAATCGTTGAGCACCTGGAGGCCGGCAGGGCTTTTCAGGTCTCCGAAACCCATGGTGTCGGCTGTATCCGAGAGCTGGGGAGCAGCAGAAAGAGAGCGCGCAAGTTGTGGGCGCCCCACGCTGAAGAGAGGAAAAAGGGCCCGAAGAGACCGGAAAATTCCTTATATAGAGACGGAGGCGTTTCCCTCCACCGCGCCGGACCGAAGGTTAAAGGTCAAAGTACGTTAGCATTCCCACTTCTCCACGTACGAATTGGGGGCCCTGAATTAAATGGCCCACAAATTGTCCATGGACCTTTCGTTGCGTTTGGAAGTAAATTAATAAAATAGGCATGTCTTAAGTTCGTACCTCCACGGCTCCCGAAGATGACGGGAACCACCCCTACAAGCGCCGGAGATGACCGAAGACGCCCGGCCTCGAGGCTGGGGCCACTTCCGGCGGAACTGCGGGTCCAAGTTGTCCTTCCCGCCTCCGGGCTGGGCCGACCTCAGCTCCGCCCTCTGGTCGGCTGACGGAAATTGCCGACAAACTTGTCGAATGCAAGGATTCTAGTCCCTCCGGGCTTTCCGTTCTCCAGGCCCGGCTGACAGAGTTAGCCGAGGCCGCCATATTGAGTAAGCGACCCGGCCTCCGAGGGGGTCGTCGTGGTCCAGACAGTTTAGCAGAACAGCCTCCGCGGCTCCGGGGAGAAGGTGAGGTCTTGTATGGATGGGAAGGGTGAGGTGCGTCGGCCAGAGGCTTATTTATTGACGGGACTGTTTCCTTTGGCCCACGCGACGTAGTCTTCTCTTGTCCTTGACTGGGCGCCACCTCCCGCCCCGCCGCCTCGGAAGCCCCTGAGAGCCGGCAGATGGGGGGCTTTTAGCCACGGTCTCTGGTCTGATGAAGCAGAAAAGATGAGGATCAGGGGGTCCTCGGGAACGCTGGTCCGAATGTAGGCTTGCAGGCGACCTTCCCTCTGCAGGGAAAATTCAGGACATTTCCCTCTCAGAGGAGGAGGCCGTTTTATTCCCCGGGAGAGGACCAGTGTCCGATGACTTAGGCCTTAAGACTGAGCCCTTCCCCCCAGATTTTTACACGCCTGGTACAGTGCATGATTGTTTGGTCGCTGTTGTGTTAGCAATGGCTCACGCCTCTGTTTGTTGTCCTTGTTTGTTTTGTCCATTGACCACGTTGGACAGCGTTTTTTTATTCCTTTAACTAACGGGAAATTGAGAAAAACGACTTTTGAAAAGTTACCCCAGGGTTGCATTGCAAATAACAAAACGTTGTTTACAGGTTATTGGGATCTAATGCTTGAACTGTAAGGTCTTGGATCAGACACAACTCTGTTCACACACGAATTGACGGTATAGAAGTGTAACGTTAACTGTTTTTGATGAATAAACAAGTTATTTTTGTTTTGCGGAATATTCTTGTTTTCACCGACTTAAGGCTGCCAGAGCACCTGCACTTTTTAAATCCGGGAAAGTGGTCTCTACAAATTAACGACCAGAAATTAGAGATTCAGTTCACTTAACCGTTATTGAACATTTACTACGAGCCAGAAATGAGTCCGTAAAGAAGAATAAAATGGATGATATGCTGGGGGAATCGTCAGGAAATGTTAGATAGGCTGGTCAGTGAAACTGAGAAAAGGCTTTTAAGCCAAGATTTGAAGGATAAGGAGGGGCCAGGGAAGAGCATTTCAGTCTGAGGTCACAGCCGGTGGCAAGAGGGGAGAGGCTGTGTGGGAATAGTGTGGAAGCTTGGTGACCTGTTAAGCTATTGAAGGCCGGAGGCGGTGGCTCACTCCTGTAATCCCACCACTTTGGGAGGCCGAGGCGGGCGGATCACAAGGCCAGGAGATCGAGACCATCCTGGCTAACACGGTGAAACCCCGTTTCTACTAAAAATACAAAAAATTAGCCAGGCGTGGTGGCGGGCACCTGTAGTCCCAGCTACTTGGGAGGCTGAGGCAGGAGGATGGCGTTAACCCGGGTGGCGGGGCTTGCAGTGAGCCGAGATCGCGCCGCTGCACTCCAGCCTGGGCGACAGAGCGAGACTCTGTCTCAAAAAAAAAAAAAAAAAGAAGCTATTGAAATACTCCAGGCAAGGAGTGATGGTGGATTGGGATAGGGTGGTACCTTGGAAGGCAAGAAGTAAATGGATGGATCCATGTTGGAGAACGTGGAATAGTATAGTCCCTATATGGAAAAGTATCCAGTCTAGTTTAAGAAATCATTAGTCATTAACATTTTCCATCCAAAGAGATAATTATTTCTATTGCTACTTGGCATATCAATGTTCAAAGCACATATCGAAGTGTTGCAAATCTGTATTTCTTACGTTGGGCTATGCTTTGTTGCTGGATGTCAACAGTCTAGTTCTAGTTGATTTCCTATCCAAAGTGAGTACTATTTTTATATCGCATTGGAGATAAAAAAGTATTAAAGTTTTAAAATTGTATGAAATAACTGATTGTTGATTTCAAATCTGTCAGTGCTCTAATGGAGTAAGTTTAGGTTTACATTTATGCCATCAGTAGTTTTTAATAGGACAGATGCTACTCTAGTTCTAGAACTTGGTGATAAGACTATTTGGTGGTTATTTTCATAAGGGTCCTGTGCTAGGTCTTCAAAAAAGGGAAATGTCCAAATTCCTTGTCCTCAAGGAGCTTACAGTCTGGTAGGTACTAAAATTGATTACTAACCTACAGTTTAGTAAGTAAAACAAAAATATCTACACGGTGTGTACTGGTACTAAAGAAAAAGAGCTCAAAGAAAGAGTGCTTTAAAACTGGTTGTCTGCCAGGCGCGGTGACTCACGTCTGTAATCCCAACACGTTGGGAGGTCGACGCGGGTGGATCACTGAGGTCAGGAGTTTGAGATCAGCCTGGCCAACATGGCGAAACCCCTTCTCTACTGAAAATACAAAAATTAGCCGGGCGTGATGGCAGGTGCCTGTAATCCCAGCTACTTGGGAGGCAAGAGAATTGCTTGAACTTGGGAGGCGGAGGTTGCAGTGAGTCAAGATCACACCATTGCACTACAACCTGGGCGACAGAGTGAGACTCTGTCTCAAAACACACACACATACTGATTGTCAGTGGCCAGTATTGCCTAAGTTGAATTCAGCTTTAACTGGCATTTGTTGAGCCCCTACTAATAGCTCATTGTCTAGGAAGTATTGTTTTCCTCCTGCTCTGTAAGTAAAGAACCAGAAACTCATTTACCAAACATTACTCACTAGCAGGAAAGAGATTGGATGTTTGCAAATTCAGTATCACATATTCTTAATTAATGAAATTTATGAATGAAATTTCCTGTTGTACATCATCTATGATAAGTATGCAGAATTTTGTACTTAAAACCTATGTATATGTACTATTATTCAATAATACTATTGCAACTATTGAAACTTTAATGTTGAAATTTTTTAATACGTTCTAATCACATAATTTGCTTTTTTTCTTTTTTTTTTGAGACAGGGTCTTATTCTGTCACCCAGGCTGGAGTGCAGTAGCATGATTGTAGCTCACTGTAACCTCGAACACCTGGGCTCAAACCATGCTCCCAGGTCAGCCTCCTGAGAAGCTGGGACCACAGGCGCATGCCACCACACCCAGCTAATTTTTTTTTTTTTTTTGGTAGAGATGGGATCATGCTGTGTTGCCCAGGCTGGCCTCTAACTGGCCCAGGGAGGCCATCTTCCTGTGATGGCCTCCCAAAGTGTTGAGACTACAGGCGTGAGCCACCTCTCCTGTCCAATTTGCATTTTTTTTTTTTTTTTTTTTTGAGACGGAGTGTTGCTCTGTCGCCCAGGCTGGAGTGCAGTGGCGTGATCTTGGCTCACTGCAAGCTCCGCCTCCCGGGTTCACGCTATTCTCCTGCCTCAGCCTCCCCAGTAGCTGGGACTACAGGCGCCTGCCACCACGCCCGGCTATTTTTTTGTATTTTTAGTAGAGAAGGGGTTTCACCATGTTGGCCAGGATGGTTTCGATCTCTTGACCTCGTGATCCACCTGCCTCAGCCTCCCAAAGTGCTGGGATTACAGGCATTTTTAATACCTTTAAAAGTTCCAAATGATTTTGGATGCTCAACCTATATGATCAAGTGAATAGAAGGAAAGTTCAGTGCTTAGCCTATATGATCAAGTGAGTAGGAAAAAAAAAAAAACTCAAAAAGTTTAGAAGTTTTGGTGACTTGGCCGGGCATGGTGGCTCACGCCTGTAATCCTAGCACTTTGGGAGGCCAAGGCAGGTGGATCACCTGAGGTCAGGACTTCAGGACCAGTTTGGCCAACGTGGCGAAACCCTGTCTCTACTAAAAATACAAAAATTTGCCGGGCATGGTGATGGGCGCCTGTAATCCCAACTACTCGGGAGGCTGAGAATTGCTTGAACCTGGGAGGTGGAGGTTGCAGTGAGCCGAGATCTTGCCACTGCACTCCTGGGTGGCAGAGTGAGACTGGGTGACAGCAAGACCCCCGCCTCAAAAATAAATAAATAGGCTGGGCACAGTGGCTCACTCCTGTAATCCCAGCACTTTGGGAGGCTGAGCTGACTGGATCATGAGGTCAGGAGATGGAGACCATCATAGCTAACACGATGAAACCCCGTCTCTACTAAAAATACAAAAAATTAGCTTGGCATGAGGTCAGGAGATGGAGACCATCATAGCTAACACGATGAAACCCCGTCTCTACTAAAAATACAAAAAATTAGCTTGGCATGGTGGTACACACATGTCCCGGCTACTCAGGAAGCCAAGGCAGGAGAATCGCTTGAACCTGGGAGGCGGAGGTTGCAGTGAGCTGAGATCGCGCCACGGCACTCCAGCCTGGGCAACAGAGCGGGACTCCGTCTCAATAAATAAATAAGTAAAATAAATAAATAAATAATAAAAATACAAAAATTAGCCTGGCATGTTTGTGCATGCCTGTAGTCTCAGCTACTCTGGAGGCTGAGGCAGGAGAATCGCTTGAACCCAGGAGGCAGAGGTTGCAATGAGCCGAGATCGTGCCACTGCACTCCAGCCTGGGCAACAGAGTAAGACTCTATCTCAAAAAAAAAAAAAAAAAAAAAGGGCCAGGCATGGTGGCTCATGCCTTAACCCCAACACTTTGGGAGGTCAAGGTGGGCGGATCATGAAGTCAGGAGTTTGAGACCAGCCTGGCCAACATGGTGAAACCCTGTCTCTACTAAAGATACAAAAAATTAGTCGGGTGTGGTGGCGGGTGCCTGTAATCCCAGCTATTCAGGAGGCTGAGGCAGGAGAATTGCTTTAATCCGGGCGGTGGAGGTTGCAGTGAGCCGAGATTGCACCAGTGCACTCCAGTCTGGGTGATAGGGCGAGACTCCATCTCAAAAACAAACAAAAACAAATAAAAAGAAGTTTTGGTAACTTTTCTGTGTGTCTTTAAGTCGTGGTGTTTATATAATCGACACCCATTTATTTCAGTAATTCAGCAAGCCTTTTAGAGCAGTGTCTCAACTTCAGCACTGTTGACACTTTGGATAATTATCTTTATTGTGGGAGACTGTCCTGTACATTGTAGAATAGCCAGCACCTTGTCCTCTACCCACTAGATGTCAGTAACTTCCCCTTGTTTGTGACAACAGTGTGTTCAGACATTGCTAAATATTCCCTGGGGAGCAAAATTGTCCTCAGTTGAGAGCCATTGTTTAAGAGCTTACTCTGTGCCAGCCTGGTGGATAGGTACTGAAGATAGAAAAATTCAAGGAATTAATGCAGTGAGGGCAGAATGGGCTTATAAACACATAATTGGAAATCTGTAAGATAAGTGTACCAGAAAATAGCAATCAAGACACCTCAAAGGCTTGGGCTGGTGAGCTATCTCAGAATATCTCAGGAGCATTTAGTAGACAGCTATGCTTAGAACATGAAATGATAGAATGGGTATTGGTAGGAAATAAAAGCAGAAAAGACAACTTTATTTTACATAACCATTAATGATAAGCTCACTGTTAGTCTTGCAGTTTATTTTACTGTGTGGTAGTGCTTTAAGTTTGATCCTTTCTATGTCATTTTTTTTTTAAATGGCAAAGCTGCTCTCTGCATAGAATTAGAAAGTCCAAATGTATACAATAGCTGCTGCTTAGCTCTTTGACATTGTACAAGTCAGTATCTCTGAGACTGAGAATTCTCATCTACAGACTAAGTGAAAATATCAGAACCTATGAGTGTTCAATGACATAATGTGTGTGAAATAATTTAAAGCCATAAAACATTACCAAACAGTTGGTGATTGTTTTTTTCCCTACAATAATATAATTCTTTGTTTTATTTTTAGCAATATGTTAAGGATACCTGTAAGAAAGGCCTTAGTAGTCCTTTCTAAGTCTCCTAAAGGATGTGGTGAGTATTTTCTTAAATTTGCATTCGTGGATATTAGACCTTATTTTTGTAAATTTATAAGTCTGTGGCATAGTTTATCAAAGACCCTAAACCCATAATTTTTTAAAATAAAAATAGAAACAGGCCGGGTGTGGTGGCTCATGCCTGTAATCCTAGCACTTTGAGAGGCTGAGGCAGGTGGATTGCTTGAAGCCAGGAATTCAAAACCAGCCTGGCCATCATAGTGAAACCCCATCACTACTAAAAATATAAAAATCAGCTGGGCATGGTGGTGCACACCTGTAATCCCAGCTACACAGGAGGCTGAGGCACAAGAATCGCTTAAACCCAGGAGGTGGAGGTTGCATAGAGCCAAGATTGTGCCACTGCACTCCAGCCTGGGAGACAGATCGAGACTCCATCTTGGGGGAAAAAAAAAAAAAAAAGAAGAAACAAATGATCTAAGTTGAATAATTTTCAAAATATAATTTTACTTTAAACAGTTCATAGGAATTATCATGGAATAGAAAGTATTAGGAACTACACACATCAATGCCAAAATGGAAAAATCACATTCTGTTTTTGAAAAGTGATCTTCCCATGAACACATTTTCAGTGACATTAACAGTTTCAGTTTAAAGTTGGGTATGGTGGCTCACTCCTGTAATCCCAGCACTTTGGGAGGCCGAGGCAGGAGGATTACTTGAGGTCAGGAGTTTGAGACCATCCTGGCCAATATGGCGAAACCCTGTCTCTACTAAAAATACAAAAATTAGTGGGCATGGTGGTGAGTTCCTGTAATCCCAGCTACTCGGAAGGCTGAGGCAGGAGAATCGCTTGAACCGGGGAGGTGGAGGTTGTAGTGAGCCAAGATGGCGCCACTGCACTCCAGCCTGGGTGACAGAGCAAGACTCCCTCTCAAAAAAAAAAAAAAGAAGAAGAAAGAAGTTTCAGTTTAAACTACTCTACTATCAAAAGTAGACAACCGTAAGTTTGCATCCAGAGCAATACAGAGGAATAATAAGGAATGAAAAATTTTAGGTTTGTAGTTAGAGTCAATTCATCCATTATCATCTGCTATAATAAACTGTTAATCTGTTTTTCGCTTCAATATCTTTGATGGTCAGTTCGAACAACTGCCACAGCAGCAAGCAACTTGATTGAAGTATTTGTTGATGGTCAATCTGTCATGGTGGAACCGGGAACGACCGTCCTCCAAGTAGGCATACATTCTAACTATTTTGTGTGTGTGTTCTGATTTTTTAAAAAATACTAATTTATTTCTTTTATACTGATTATTAGTAAATAATTCTTTAAAATAACTATACATAGCAAAGTTATATTAAAATTATTTCATTTTAAATCTTGGCACTTCAAAGTGAGCTATCATATATTTGTTTGTGGCATTTTTAGTGAATTATGGTAGTTCTTTTGTTTCACTTTTCATTCCAAATGAATACCCATTAAGAAATTTGAAGTCCGAGCGCAGTGGCTCATGCCTGTAATCCCAGCACTTTGGGAGGCCGAGGCGGGCGGATCATTCAGGAGTTCTAGACCAGCCTGGCCAGCACGGTGAAACCCCTTCTCTACTAAAAATACAAAAAATTAGGTGCGCATCGTGGCGCGCACCTGTAATCCCAGCTACTCGAGAGGCTGAGGCAGGAGAATTGCTTGAACCCAGGAGGTGGAGGTTGCAGTGAGCCGAGATTGTGCCACTGCACTCCAGCCTGGGCAACAGAGCAAGACTCTGTCTCAAAAAAAAAAAAGAAAAGAAATTTGAAGTAACTTAAATTAGTTACTATAGGTAAGTTTGTGAAAAAATAACCTTCGTTTGTTGTGGGCCTGCTTAATGCTTTTCATTTTCATATAACCTTTCTGTGGTTAGTAATATTCATAGGAATATATCCTACAAAGCAGGTAAATGGAGGGTAGCATGTGCTTACATTCATGCTCTAAATATTTCTTCATATTCCTCCAGAAATAATAAATTGGTCATAGAGAAGTCATGCTTCACTCCATTTGTAAGTTGTCACAGATCTAAATGTTCTTTGTTCATTTTAGCAGTCATTTCTAGACTATCTGCCAGTCACAGACATGAAAGCACAAAATATGATATAAATGTATGTTCAAGGTACAGTGAAAAGTTGTGGCAGGGATAGGAGGTAGTAGAAAGAGGTATTGGGTGCCTCAGGTCATCCCTGAGGAGGTGTTAAAGGATGAACAGGTGTGTTCATATTGTGAACAAGAAGGACATGCTCGCATTTCCTATGGAAAAAGTTAAGGCAGATAGCTTGTCATGTTTTGAAAGCTTCAAATAGTTTAATATTGATGAAACATAAGGTATAAGTAGAAGATGAGATCACAGGAAATCAAGTTATTGAGGAAGGGAAGGTCCAGTCATGAAATACAGTATCTGCTATGCAGAAGAGCTTATATTTTGATCCATCAGGAGTTTTGTTGCCTATTTAAGCAGGGTGACAGCGACTGTAGAGGATGATCATTTGGAGAATAGCAAGACTGGAATAAGAGACAAGGAAAAAGCATTTTGTATTATTGGGACAGGATACTACAAAAGCCCTAAAATAGATAGTGGCAATGGGAATGAAAACAAGAGAGTAGATTCAAGGGAGAATGAAATGTAGACAGGCCTTCAGGAATGATGAAGACCCGAGGGATTTTTTCCCCCGTCGTACAGAACTTCCCAATATTGCTTTAACAGTGAGAAAAAAAAAAACACAAAAGAAGTTTCAGTAGAGCCACAGACAAATAGTTCTTTAGAATTCAAAGAGACCAGAGGAATTCTTGTGGTTTTCTGCATTTGTTAGGTTATTTTGGAGTGTATAGAGGGGAGAGAAATCATTTGAATTTAAGCTGTCTGTGGAACATACACATGCAAATGCCTGTAAATCTGAAGCTTGGAGAAGTGGAGGTCTAACATGGCTGCAGATTAAGGTTTGGACATAATCAGCATAAGGAATGTCAGCTAGGATGAAGGCTGGGACACTATCTGTCTTGTTCACTACTATACCTGCATCCTGCACAAAGGAAAGACTCAACACATTTTTGCTAACTAAATAGTTTAAACACTGGAAATTGATGAGATTGCTTTAGAATGAAGGCTGAGGATGAGGAACTAACTCTAGAGGAAATTTGAACATGTTTATAGACTAAAAGGAGGAAGAAATTGCAGAGCAGGGTAGGTGATAATTGGCAAAGCAGGGATAATCCCCCTTACTGGGCAAACAGAAACTGGGAAAACCTTCAGCCACAGTGGGAGGTGAGTCCTGGGTAGGATATAGGAGCCAAAGACAAATAGCCAGCTAGCTAATGTGTAGTGAAATCTCTAATCCAAAGGAGGGGAGCAAGGCAAAGAAGTCCAGGTATGAAACCACTGGGGACATTGTGGACAATGGTTCAAAATGGATGTGGGAAGTCAAGTCTTCAGCACAGTGGAAGGATACTTTATCCAGTTTCTTCCACATAAGGTGAAGTCATGCCAAGGATCCTGAGATCCTCTGAGGCAGCTTCAGAGGAGACAGGGGTTAGAATCAAAGGCAAAGAAAGGGACTGAAATAAGAATGAATTAAGATAGATAGATAGATAGATAGATAGATAGATAGATAGAAGTAATAAGATGCTGTATGTGTGTGTTTCAGCAATAACAGCAGTGAAGTCAGGTTATTCTAATGCTTTTTTTTTTTTTTTTTTTTTTTTTTACTTCTAGGCTTGCGAGAAGGTTGGCATGCAGATCCCTCGATTCTGTTATCATGAAAGGTTGTCTGTTGCTGGAAACTGCAGGATGTGCCTTGTTGAAATTGAGAAAGCCCCTAAGGTACTTGATACCTAAAATTCTACACCATGCTGTAGAAGGTAGAAAACTTTAAATCTTGCAGCAAACTTTATTTAGAATCAATATCGTAGTGGAGAACCTAACCCTCTTTACTTCTATCTATAAATTTAATTATTTTGTACAATTGATTCTCTTCATTTCAAAACTGGAAACACATAGATGGAAGTGCTTTACAAACACATGTGTCATATAATTGTAACATATCTAGAAATTAAAGGTGATTTATAGTTGTCAGTATTTCCAAATGGCTGTATAATATATAACCAGGATGTAGAGTTGCCAAGTAGCACATTAAAAGTGCTGACGCCCTGCCATTTTTAGTAGAGAAAAGGGTTGCAGGGAAGAAGTTCACTTTCAGTAGTTTAATTTCATTTTGGTGTATGCAATTTTTTTATTCAATAGTGCCTGCTAATCAAAGCAGTTATTTAGTGTTCTGTTTCAGAGCAGAATAAAAAATTGCATTGACTATTAGAATAAACCTAAAACCAGGATGTTTTATTTCTGAGATAAATGCAAAGTACTAGATCATCATATTATGAATATGAAAACTTAACAAAATTCAGTTTTAAAAAATACCCTATTCTTTGCCTGTTATCAAATGTATAATTTAATGTTTTTATATAATTTAACATTTTTATATATTGAGTTGCTTGTAATCACAAATAAATACAAATACACATTTTTTTTTTCGTTGAAATCCCAGGTTGTAGCTGCTTGTGCCATGCCAGTAATGAAGGGTTGGAATATCCTAACAAACTCAGAAAAATCCAAAAAAGCCAGGTACTTTATTGTTATTCAACGTAGTACCCTTTCATAAAGCAGAAAATTGCACATTTTGGTATTTAGACCTTCCCATAGATTAAGAATTTAATATCAAACTCTGAAGAAGTTGGTGTGCTCAGCTTCTAGGAGCAATAGAAGTGAGTACTACATAGTAGAGAAGGTCAAGTCAGGAGTTTATGGTATTGAGCTTTAGGATCAGCATTAAAAATCCTTCTTTAGTAACTTGCTCAACTTGTGATGAAGGGTGAATCTGGACTTACTAAGCTACTACTATACTATACTGGGATTGATTGTGTTTGTTTTTGTTTTGAATTAATGTGAGTATTTTCTGAGGACCATTGAGCAACTTTTGATCATTCAGTATTGTTAAAAGTTACAATTTTCTCTGTTTTTTGAAACGAGGTCTCACTATGTTGTCCAGGCTGGTCTTGAACTCCTGGCCTCAGGTGATCATCCTGCCTCAGCCTCCCTCCCATAGTTCTGGGATTTCAGACGTGAGCCACCAAACCTAACCAAAAATCATAATTTTCTATGTTCTCTAATGATACTTTATTCTAGGCTCCTCTAAGCATTTTCCAGATTGTGTGTTTAATACTACCAGAATGATACTCGGGAGGATCACTTGAGCCCAGGAGCTCGAGGCCAGCCTGAACAACATAGCAAGACCCCGTCTCTTAAAAAAAATATTACCACAATGATAGATAATTGGCATTTCTGATATTAAATGTAAAATTACTATTAATTGTATTAAAAAAATTCATCTATGAAGGTTGTTTAAATGGCCTATAGGTGGGCCTGGCACAGTGGCTCACGCCTGTAATTCTAGCACTTTGGGACACCAGGGCGGGAGGATCACTTGAGGTCAGGAGTTCGAGACCAGCCTGACCAACATGATGAAACCCTGCCTCTACTAAAAATACAAAAATTAGCCAGGTGTGGTGGTGGGCATCTGTAATCCTAGATACTCGGGAGGCTGAGGCAAGAGAATCGCTTGAACCTGAGAGGTGGAGGCAGGAGGCTGCAGTGAGCCAAGATTGTGCCACTGCACTCCAGCCTGAGCAACAGAGCGAGACACCATCTCAAAAAAAATAAAATAAAGTCTATAGGTCATTTTGAGTGCCAGCAGTTAATGTCAGTGTGTGTGTATTTGAGAGTCATTTTATATGTTAAAATTTTCATACAGGGAAGGTGTGATGGAGTTCTTATTAGCAAATCACCCATTGGACTGTCCTATTTGTGACCAGGGAGGTGAATGTGATCTGCAGGTATGTAGTAGAATTCTGTCAATCTTTTTGGTTGTCTCAGATTTTAATTTTATTAGCAGCATGAGATTGACTCTTTCATAATCTACTTAAGGACCAGTCCATGATGTTTGGAAATGATAGGAGCCGATTTTTAGAGGGGAAGCGTGCTGTGGAAGACAAGAACATTGGGCCACTGGTAAAGACCATCATGACAAGATGTATACAGTGTACTCGCTGCATCAGGTAACTTTTTTTCCTTTTTTTTCTATTATAGAATATAATTGTATACTTAATAGTCACAATTTGGTGAATAATAACATTGGAAAGAATGGCTCCTTTTTTTGGGTGGGAGAAGAGGGATGCTGTTTCTGATATATGAATAAAATAAGTTCACTTTCATTTAGTACCAACTTCAGGTGGATTTAAAAATTAAAATCTATAAGCATTTGCTTTCACTCATAACTTGGTGAGTTGTACACATATGATTTGTACAAGTTTCTGCCTGTGTGTTACACCTCAATTAAATGTAAACATTTCATTATTTTTTATTCTAGGACTGTGCTCACCTTTAAAAATGTACTCATTTCTTTTTAGTGTTTGGAAAATCATCTCTTTGTGATCATGAATAAGAGAGGAAATAATTTTGCTGGACTTGACCATTGATGACACATTTTTTATCTTGTAGGTTTGCAAGTGAGATTGCAGGAGTAGATGATTTGGGAACAACAGGCAGAGGAAATGATATGCAAGTTGGCACATACATTGAAAAGATGTTCATGTCTGAACTGTCTGGGAATATCATTGATATCTGCCCAGTAGGTGCCCTAACCTCTAAGCCCTATGCCTTTACTGCCCGGCCTTGGGAAACAAGGTATCTTTTATTTTATGACAATTTGTTTTTTTGTCCTTAATTTATTACTATTCAAAAAAATATTAAGGTTCATTTTCTTCCTGGGTTTCAGTTGTTTTGGTCTGTTGACTTCGTTTGTTTATGTAAAACCCTTTAAATAGAAGGTAAGTAGTTAGAATGGATTGAACCTGTGCAAATTAACTGTAGTTTTCTTGGAAATTAATTCTAAAGTACTCAACCACAAAATTATTTTTTTCATGTGTTCTTCCAAGGAGTTTAATAGTGTTGACATTTTAAATGTATAGTCTCCCATGTTGTTGTTTATTAAGTTTTCAACTATGAGGAATGTCATTTAACCAGTTTCTGCTAATAGACATTTAGCTTGTATATTTCTTTATGATTACAAATCTGTAAAAAATATTGCTGTTTACAGATTTCTGTGTATATCTCTCATTCTCCTGATTAAACCAAGAAATGGAGTAGATAGATGCAAGAGGTGTGACTATTTTTAAGGTTCTTAAAACATAACAAATTATCATCCAATTTTAAACTTTATACTTTTCAACTCGGGATTTGGCTTTTTGTTTCTGTATAATTTCTGTGTCCTTACTGAGAATCTCTACTTGCTGATTCGTGGTTGTCATACATCCCCTTCAATTTTTAAATATGATTTTCTTTGGTTCTTTCAACATATTTTAATATTCTTGGTTTTATTTTTAAGTGAGGCTTCTTAGGAGTTCCCCTGTGTCTGCATAGTTTAGTAGTCAGGTATAATTGTACTTCAAACACCTTGATCTAATAAGAGTTATGTTCTTTGCCAATGGATCTGTTTGTGGATGGAGGAGCATATTCAAAGTTCAGGCTGTTTTCAAGTTTGCCCAGCTATTACTTTGCACTGGGCCCTTTGGGTCTCAGAGTTATCCAGGAGTTTATGAATAGGTTGAGCTTTCTCTGGTTTCACCTGCACATGTAGCAGCCTCTGCTAGGAATGCTTGCCGCAATTACCACTACAAACTTAGGCTAGTAAAATCTTGGCTATCCTCAGCTATGATGACCTCCAAAGTATCACCTCCACAAACAAGTTTGCCTAGTGCTCCAAATTAAGTGAGTTGTCTCCATCTGTACCAAAGAAGTTCTCATCTTCACAGCCTGCCCCGGCCTCGAAGAAATTCCATTTTGAGGGGGTGGGGAGGAGCATAGGAGGAGCACTGAGCCCAGCCACCAGTTTTTCAGTGCATAAAAGCTTCGCACATTGTATGTGTTTAGATTTCTAAACTGCTGAAATGGTGGGTTTTGTCATTTTTGGCCAGCTTTACTTTTGCTTTTCAGTGGGAAGGTTTTTTGAGCTCCTTAATCTCCCATAGACAGAAATCCTGCCCCTCTTGTTGAATCGTCCCAGATTTGGCTAGTTGGAGCCCCTTCAAACTAGCTTCTGTGTCAGATAATAGTTTTAAAGCCTTCCTTACTGTGCCAGGAATTTATGTGTTCAAATGTGGGTGTGCCGGGAGCAGTGGCTCACACCTATAATCCCAGCTTTTAGGAGGCCAAGGTGGGAGGATTGCTGGAGACCAGGAGTTCAAGACCAGCCTGGTCAACATAATGAGACACTGGCTCTACAAAAAATTTTTAAAATGTGGTAAGAGGATAGTTTGAGCCCAGGAGTTCTAGGCTGCAGCGAATTATGATCATGCCACTCTAGCCTGGGCAACAGAGTGAGACCCCATGGCAAAAAAAAAGGTGGGGGGTTCTTTTATTTAATTGCAGTTCCTCTAAGCTTCATTTTTTAAAGTAATTCAGAAAGGGAATTAATTGTAAAAAAATTTTTTTGGTAAACCAGGTAACAGAAACTTTCTTTATTCCCAAAAGCACCATAGTAAACACCGTATGTGTTTCTCAGAAAGACAGAATCCATTGATGTAATGGATGCGGTTGGAAGTAATATTGTGGTTAGCACAAGAACTGGAGAAGTGATGAGGATTTTGCCACGTATGCATGAGGACATCAATGAAGAGTGGATCTCTGATAAAACCAGGTATATGCTATATTGTTTTCCTTAACTTTAACAGTTTATTTAAAGGAAATTTTATAATAATTTTAAAGAATTATCTTTTATATTTGCAAATTAGTTACTGAATATAGACTACTGGAATCTGAGTTGCTTATATAATGTGATAATACTGACTTTAATAGTCCTAGGTCAATCCCTGGATATTGTATTTACTTTGAGAAAGATATTTTTTCCTCCCACATGGAGAAATTCAAGTAGATTGATACATTCTCAACTTATTTCAGTTTGTTCATTAGAGAAAAGAAGCTAGGCTGGGCGCAGTGACTCACACCTGTAATCCCAGCACTTTGGAAGGCCGAGGTGGGATGATTGCTTGAAAAAGAAGCTAAATAGAAGAGTTTGCACAATATAATTTTGATAAAATATTTAGAGATACTCATGTTTTGTAAATAAAAATGATTTGCCTTTTTTAGCTGTCAGATTTTTTTGTGTTGTAATTTTAAGATTGTTCAGTTAGCTGAAAGTATAAGAAATCAAACTTTTTTTTGTATGATTTAAGGGAAGAAATCAAACTTTCAGATGGTATTTTAGTTTTAGGTGAAGTTCATAAAATCTATTAGTTCATCTCTAAAAATATCTGGAATAATTACTTGTATCTAGGTGTTTAGATATTTGACACTTTAACCAGTACTGTATTTAAATAACATTTCTTGTTGATTTAACTTGAAAATTATAGTTACTTCTTTAGCAAGATTCCACAATGGTGTAATTTCTGTTTTCTAGATTTGCCTATGATGGGCTAAAACGTCAAAGACTTACCGAGCCAATGGTCAGAAATGAAAAAGGGCTTTTAACCTATACTTCTTGGGAGGATGCGCTTTCTCGTGTAGCTGGAATGGTAAAATTTGAAATAAATAGTGTTAAATAGTGTTTGTGATTATCAAGAAACATCTTTGCCATGAAGAGGGGGGATGTATATTTCTTCCCTTTTTTACTTTTACCAAGATTATGATTTAATCTCCTTCCATTTTACAGATATCTACTGAGGACATATGCTAGATATTATGCTAGATTAAGGGATATAAAGACCACAGACACATCATTCCTGCATCCTACAATCTTGTAGTAGAGAAAGTTGCACAATTCAGCAATTATTATATGCAACTATGAGTAATTATATAAGGAGTAATATGAGTGAGAGCACGTAGGAGGAATGCCTAACTAGGACAGGCATATCAAGATGCCTTCCTTGGAGGTTGCAGTGAGCCGAGATCACACCACTGCACTCCAGTCTGGGTGACACAGCGAGACTCCATCTCAAAAAAAAAAAAAGCTGCCTTCCTACAGAAGGTGATTCTTAAAGAAGAATCTGAGAATGAATATGAGCTTGCCAGAGCACAAGTGGAGGGAATAGTTTTCTTGTTAGAGAAAGACAACATAAAGCACTAGAGGGAAAGGCAGATACTTCAGAGGAGGTCGCATTTAAGGTAACTATAGTTCCACTTCATTCTCCAGACCTCATTTTGAAGTGCCTTTGTTCCTAAATATAAAACAGCTTCCTTCCAAGCTGATGTTATTAGCTGTGGCCCCACATAACACCTCTGCAGCTTTTCACTTTTAGATTAATTAATAATTGTTGTACAACTTTTTTTGTGTTTTTGAGATGGAGGTTTGCTGTTGTCGCCCAGGCTGGAGTGCGGTGGCGCGATCTCGATCTCGGATCACTGCAGCCTCTGCCTCCTTGGTTCAAGCAATTCTTCTGCCTCAGCCTCCCGAGCAGCTGGGGATACAGGCGTATGCCACCATGCCCAGCTGATTTTTGTATTATTAGTAGAGATGGGATTTCACCGTGTTGGCTAGGCTGGTCTTAAAGTCCTGACTGCAGGTGATCCGCCCACTTCGGCCTCCCAAAGTACTGGGATTACAGGCATGAGCCACTGTGCCTGGGCATGTTGTAAAACTTTTAATCAGAAGTCTGTTAACTTTTTTTGTACTTGAAAACAAGTACTGTTTTATTTTCTGAACATTTCATTGTGGTCTTTGCTGCGTGTAGGTTTCTTGGTGATGCCCTTTTCATCTGTTTCTAGTTGCAGACTTTTCAAGGCAAAGATGTGGCAGCAATTGCAGGTGGCTTGGTGGATGCTGAAGCCCTAGTAGCTCTCAAAGATTTGCTTAATAGAGTGGACTCTGACACCTTATGCACTGAAGAGGTCTTCCCCACTGCAGGAGCTGGGTGAGAAATATGAAGCCAGGATCTAGGCTTTCCTTTCTTTTTTTAGTTACAAGTTATGTATAAAATGTGACAACCTGGATTCTCCAACATATCCCCCAGTTTATTTTCATATGTAGACCAAGATGAAACCAGAAGTTGTAGGAAATAGAGGAATCCACTTATCACTAAGTATCTCAGGCACAGTGGCTCACGCCTGTAATCCCAGCACTCTGCAGGCCAAGGCAGGCAGATCGCCTGAGTGCAGGAGTTCGAGACCAGCCTGGCCAACATGGCGAAACCCCGTCTCTACTAAAAATACAAAAAAATAAGCCGGACGTGCTGGTGTGCGCCTGTAATTCCAGCTACTTGGGAGGCTGAGGCAGGAGAATTGCTTGAACCTGGGAGGTGGAGGTTGCAGTGAGCCAGGATCACGCCACTGCATTCCAGCATGGGTGACAGAGTGAGACTCTATCTGAGAAAAAAAATAAGTATCTGAAATGTTCATTTAATTTAGAAATACTTCATAAAATTTTTTGTTTGAGAAGGCAATGGGTTTGATGATAGGAGAATATTTCATGGATTCTCTGTATGTCTTAATTTTAAAGTAAATTTGCATTTTATATATTGTATTTCTAGCACAGATTTGCGTTCCAATTATCTTCTTAATACTACAATTGCTGGTGTGGAAGAGGCAGATGTTGTTCTTCTGGTTGGTACAAATCCACGTTTTGAGGCACCACTGTTTAATGCTAGACTTCGAAAGAGGTTGGTAATAGTATTTATTCAAGGTTTAAAAATATTTATGTAATTTTTTTTTTATGTGTGAAAAATGACATCTTCCTAATAGTGTTAGTGGTAGTGAGACTCCAAAAGATAACTGGAAGACAATTTTTTTTTTTTTTTTTTGGTGGGACGGAGTCTCACTCTGTCACCCAGGCTGGAGTGCAGTGGCAGGATCTCGGCTCTGCAAGCTCCGCCTCGAGATGGGGTTTCACCATGTTAGCCAGGATGGTCTCGATTTCCTGACCTCGTGATCCGCCCGCCTCAGCCTCCCAAAGTGCTGGGATTTCAGGTGTGAGCCACTGCACCGAGCCTTTTTTTTTTTTTTTTTAATTTTTTAGATTTTTAAAATAATTTTTTTATTGTTTTTTTTATTTTTTTGTCTTTGAGACAGAGTCTCGCTCTGTCGCCCAGGCTGGATTGCAGTGGTGCGATCTTGGCTCACTTCAAGCTCTGCCTCCCGGGTTCACGCCATTCTCCTGCCTCAGCCTCCCGAGTAGCTGGGACTACAGGCGCCCGCCACTGCACCCAGCTTATTTTTTGTATTTTTAGTAGAGACGGGGTTTCACCGTGGTCTCGATCTCCTGACCTTGTGATCCGCCAGCCTCAGCCTCCCAAAGTGCTGGGATTACAGGTGTGAGCCACCGCGCCCAGCCTTTTTAATTTTTTAGACATGGAGCGTTGCCATGTTGCCAGGCTAGTCTCGAACTCCTGGGTTCAGGCCATCCTCCCGCCTGGGCCTCCCAAAGTACTGGGATTACAGGCATGAACTGCGACGCCCAGTTGCAACAATTTCCAATAGGTCCGTTTTCTCCTCTCCTTGCCAGTCTTTTAAATTTACTTTATTAGCTTTTTATTTTGAAATAATTCAAGATGCTTGAAATGGTCTTTGTATACCGTTTTGTATATTGTTCACATAGATTAACTGATGTTAACATCTTACCATATTTGTATTATGATTCTCAGTGTGTGTGTGTATATATATAGTGTATATGTGTGTGTATATATATACACTACATATATATGTGTGTGTGAATCTAATTTTCTGAATCATTTGGAAGTTTCTGGTGGACATGGTGCCCTTTTATACCTAAATTCTCAGCGTGGATTTCCTGAGAACAAGGAGCATTCTCTTAAATAATGAAGAAATTTAGGCTGGGCGTGGTGGCTCATGCTTGTAGTCCCAGTACTTTGGGAGGCTGAGGCAGGTGGATCACCTGAGGTCAGGAGTTTGAGACCAGCCTGACCAACATGGAGAAACCCACCTCTACTAAAAATACAAAATTAGCCGGGCATGGTGGCGCATGCCTGTAATCCCAGCTACTTGGGAGGCTGAGGCAGAAGAATCGCTTGAACCTGGGAAGTGAAGGTTGTGGTGAGCCAAGATCACGCCACTGTACTCCAGCCTGGGCAACAAGAGCAACACTCCATCTCAAAAAAAAGAAATTTAGTTTTTTTGGTTTCTGAGATCTCAGTCTTGGGTCACTGCATCCTCTGCCTCCTGGGTTCAAGCAATTCTCCTGCCTCAGCTGCCCGAGTAGCTGGGAATACAGGCATATGCCATCACATCCAGCTAGTTTTTGTATTAGGGGTCTTGCTCTGCCACACAGGCTAAGGTATATTAGCATGATCACACCTCACTGCAGCCTTGACCTCCTGGGCTCAAATGATGCTCCCACCACAACCTCCTGAGTAGCTGGGACTGCAGGCATGCACCACCATGCCCAGCTAAGTTTTTAAAATACCTTTTGTAGAGACGGGATCTCCCTATGTTGCCCAGGCTGGTCTTGAACTCCTGAGCTCAAGTGTTCCTCCTGCCTTGGCCTCTGAAAGTGCTGGGAGTAATAGACATAAGCCACTGCATCCAGCCAGAAATTTAGTTTTGATACAATATTATTTCATAAGCCTACGTTTATATTTAAATTTCATTGATTTTTTTTCATAATTTCTTTTATAGCAATTTTTTTGTTTCCTCAGGATCCATTCTGGAGTCATACATTACAATTAGTTTCATGACTCTTCTGGTCCCTTTTTTGACTTTTTTTTTTTTTTTTTTTTTAAGAACACAAGCCAGTTATTTTCTAGCATGCTTTCTGTCTTTTAAATTTACATCTTAGAGATTTATAAAGAGGGTAACCATATAGTTTATTGTCTAAACTACAGGAGTGAAAGAGGGAATTAATAATTACATCAGGATAACGGGAAAAAAAAGCATTATCTCAGACAAACCAGACTATATAGTCATTGCACTTATGACTTTTTGGAGGAACTGGAGCCATAGTTCCCTGCTGTGGAGAATAAATGTCAATAACACGGTATATTTTCATGAATTATGAAAATGTTTAAATATCCTTAATGGATAATTAAGAGATAATTGACCCTGCCATGTAAATACTGCAAAATAAAAATTACAGATTAATTCTAAAATTAAAATTTTTTTAGGCCGGGCACAGTGGCTCATGCTTATAATCCCAGCACTCTGGGAGGCTGAGGCGGGTGGATCACCTGAGGTCAGGAGTTCAAGACCAGTCTGGCCAACATGGTGAAAGCCTGCCTTCTACTAAAAATACAAAAATTAGCTGGGCGTAGAGGCAGGCGCCTGTAATCCCAGCTACTCAGGAGGGTGAGGCAGGAAAATTGCTGGAACCCGGGAGGTGGAGCTTGCAGTGAGTCGAGATTGTGCCACAGCACTCCAGCCTAGGTGACAGAGTGAGACTCTCTCTCAAAAATAAATAAATTAATAAATAAATAACTTTTATAGCTGGCTTACTAGCATTTCTTTCTTTCTTTTTTTTTAAATTTTTTATTTTGAGGTGGAGTTTTGCTCTTGTTGCCCAGGCTGGAGTGCAGTGACCCGATCTCAGCTCGCTGCAACCTCTACCTCCTGGGTTCAAGCGATTCTCCTGCCTCAGCCTCCCAAGTAGCTGGGACTACAGGCATGCGCTACCATGTCCAGCTAATACTGTATTTTTAGAACAGATGGGGTTTCACCATGTTGGTCAGGCTGGTTTCAAACTCCTGACCTCAAGTAATACACCTGCCTTAGCCTCCTAAAGTGTTGGGATTTACAGGTGTGAGCCACTGCGCCTGGTCTGGATAGCATTTCTACACAGCAAATTAATTCACTGAATTGCCTTGGCATGCCTTTTTGCAACACTGTTTTGAAAGGTACGTAGTAAATCATATCTGTTAAATGTGTTGTCTGTGCTTTTAACATTTTGTAATAGTAAATAGATGTATCACTTAGGATTGATGAGACCAGTAACTGCTTAGCTTAGTTATTTACTTCTTAAAATGTTGTTTTTATTTCAGCTGGCTGCATAATGACTTAAAAGTGGCCCTTATAGGCAGTCCAGTGGACCTCACTTACACATATGACCACCTGGGAGACTCCCCCAAAATTCTTCAAGACATTGCTTCGGGAAGCCATCCATTTAGCCAGGTGCTCTCAACTTATGTGTATCTACTCTTGTTGATTTTTAATTATTATTATTTAAACTTAACTGTTTTTGTAATAATCCTATGTAAGTGTTAAAACTTACACCAGGTTGGGCGCGGTGGCTCACGCCTGTAATCCCAGCACTTTGGGAGTCCAAGGCAGGTGGATCACCTGAGGTCAGGAGTTCAAGACCAGACTGGGCAACACGGTGAAACCCTGTCTCTACTAAAATACAAACCAAAGTTAGCATGCGCCTGTAGTATCAGCTACTTGGGAGGCTGAAGCAGGAGAATTGCTTGAAGCAGGAGAATTGCTTGAACCCAGGAAGCAGAGGTTGCAGTGAGCCAAGATTGTGCCACTGCACTCCAGCCTGGGCAACAGAGCGAGACTCTGTCCCACCCCCAAAAAAACTTACACCAATACAGAAAAGAACATGAGGAAGAAAGTAAAACATTACCTAAAATTCCACCACCCCAAAACAGGTATTGATAAAACATCATAATCATCTCTCCATTTATATAGAGAGCAAAGCAAGATGGATGAATAGTCAAACAAAAATGAGATCATACTGTACATGCAGTTTTTATTTACCAGAGTTTAATTTTCTTGAAATTATCTGAAAAGAAATCAAAGTAAAACTGAAAGAATTGCACTTTTAACTTCATTTAAATCTTTCTTTATTACAAAAGGAGTTATTCCTTAAAATTTTACCAGTCCTTCTATTTTCGTTTCTGAGGTACATGTTTTTTTCATTTGAGTTCTTTCTTTAATTCATTTTGTTGTTGGCTTTATTGTTTTGCTTTTCCCCAAAGGTGGCTCATGGGTGCCTGTATTCCTTGAGTGCTTGCTTGCTTGAGAATGTCTATTCCTGAAGAGACAGCTTGTCAGGATGTGAAATTCCAGGGTCAGACTTTTTTTTTCCCCCCTTTCTGAGCTTTATAGACACTGCCTTTTGTTAGTGAAGAAGCATGTAAACTTTATTCCCCCGCCCCGCCCCAAACCCTGTCCTGATTATCTTTTTTTTTTTCCTTGGCGGGGAGACAAAGTCTCGCTCTGTCACCCAGGCTGGAGTGCAGTGGCACGATCTTGGCTCATTGCAACCTCCGCCTCCCGGGTTCATTCTCCTGCCTTAGCCTCCTGAGTAGCTGGGACTACAGGCACGCACCACCACACCTGGCTAATTTTTGTATTTTTAGTAGAGACGGGGTTTCACCATATTGGCCAGGCTGGTCTCCAACTCCTGACTTTGTGGTCCACCCGCCTCGGCCTCCCAAAGTGCTGGGATTCTGATTATCATTCTTGAAATTCAGTAACTTCACCAAAATATGTCTTAAAGGTGAAGACATCACTATAAGACTATAGGACAGAATGTACTTTCAGTCTAAAGATACAAGGTTCTCTTTATTTTAGAATATATGTGTGGTGGTGGAGGTGATTAAAAAACTAAGGAGTTGGCCGGGCATGGTGGCTCACATCTGTAATCCCAGCACTTTGGGAGGCTGAGGTGGGTGGATCACCTGAGGTCGGGAGTTTGAGACCAGCCTGACCAACATGGAGAAACTCCGTCTCTATTAAAAATACATAATTAGCTGGGCATGGTGGTGCATGCATAATCCCAGCTACTCGGGAGGCTGAGGCAGGAGAATCGCTTGAACCTGAGAGGTGGAGGTTGTGGTGAGCCAAGATTGCACCATTGCACTCCAACCTGGGCAACAGGAGTGAAACTCTGTCTCAAAAAAAAAGAAAAAAAAAAGGAAAGAAACTAAGGAATTTCCGGCCAGGTGCTGTGGCTCACACCTGTAATCCCAGCACTTTGGGAAGCCAAGGTGTGTGAATCACCTGAGGTCAGGAGTTCGAGACCAGCCTGGCCAACATGGTTAAACCCCGTCTCTACTAAAAATACAAAAATTAGCTGGGTGTGGTAATGGGCACCTGTAATCCCAGCTACTCGGGAGGCTGAGGCTGGAGAATCGCTTGAACCCAGAAGACGGAGGTTGCAGTGAGCTCAGATCATGCCACTCACTCCAGCCTGGGCGACAGAGCGAGACTCCGTCTCAAAAAAAAAAACAAAAACAAAAACCAACAACTAAAAACTAAGGAGTTTCTGTTTGTCACACAAGGGGGTCTGGAGGTAGGCACATTGAAAGCTGATGCAGGCTGGGTGCGGTGGCTCATGCCTGTAATTCCAGTACTTTGGGAGGCTGAGGCGGGCGGATCACAAGGTCAGGAGTTTGAGACCAGCCTGACCACCATGGTGAAACCCCGCTTCTGCTTAAAAAAAAAAAAAAAAAAAAAAAATCAGCTGGTTGTAATGGCCTGTAATCCCAGCTACTTGGGAGGCTGGGGCAAGAGAATCACTTGAACCCAGGAGGCAGAGGTTGCAGTGAGCTGAGATTGCGCCATTGGACTCCAGCCTGGGTGACAGAGTGAGACTCCATCTCAAAAAAACAAAAAGAAGAAAGAAAGAAAAAAAAAGCTGATGCAGTTGTCCAAGCATATCATCAAAGAGAGCCTGCATTCCTGCTTTGCTGTCGTCAGTGCATTTGCTTGCTCACATGTGATTGTGTGTGTCCTTCTCCTTGTGGTTCCAAGATGGTTGCTTCACTTACAGTCTCAGGTGTAGGGAAGAAGGTGATGTGCAAGAGGATGAAGTAGCAAAGCACAACTTGTTTATTTTGAATAGAAAAAAAATTATGATTAAAAGATCAAAAATATTAAAAATATTCAGTGAAAAGTCTTCCTTTCTCCTCTCTAATTCCCATCCCCATGTGATAGGTGACTACTATTTTCAGAGAACGTTTTCTTTTCTTTTTTTCTTTTTTCTTTTTTTT
Organism: Pan troglodytes; assembly: GCF_028858775.2. Lineage (NCBI taxonomy): Eukaryota > Metazoa > Chordata > Mammalia > Primates > Hominidae > Pan > Pan troglodytes. The sequence continues at coordinate 108,371,944 of NC_072411.2, read as the reverse complement.
TGAGACAGAGTCTTGCTGGGTCCCCAGGCTGGAGTGCAGTACGGTGGCATGATCTCGGCTCACTGCAACCTCAGTCTGCCAGGTTCAAGCGATTCTTGCCTCAGCCTCCCGAGTACCTGGGACTACAGGCGCATGCCACCATGCCCAGCTAATTTTTTTATTTTTAGTAGAGACAGGGTTTCACCATGTTGGCCAGGATGGTCTCAGTCTCCTGACCTCGTGATCTGCCCGTGTCGGCCTCCCAAAGTACTGGGATTACAGGCGTGAGCCACTGTGCCTGGCCTGAGAACGTTTTGTTCTATAATAGATTTAAATACATTTTTCATTAATTCTGTTACCTTCATTAAGAACTCTTGATGTGGTGGCTCACACCTGTAATCCCAGCACTTTGGGAAGCCAATGCAGGCAAATCACCTGAGGTCAGGAGCAAGACCAGCCTGGGCAAAATGGTGAAACCCTATCTCTACTAAAAAATACAAAAAAAAAAAACCAATTTGCTTGGCATGGTGGCATGTGCCAGTAATCTCAGCTACTTGGGAGGCTGAGGCAAGATAATAGCTTGAACCTGGGAGGTGGAGGTTACAGTGAGCCGAGATCATGCCACTGCACTCCAGCCTGGGCAACAGAGTAAGACCCTGTCTCAAAAGAAAAAAAAAACAACTCTTGACAATGCAGTTGTCGAATCTTCTCTTCTATATAATATATTTTTAAGGTCTCACTCTGTTGCCCAGGCTGCAGTGCAATGGCAGAATTGTAGCTGACTGTAGCCTCAAACTCCTGGGCTTAAGCAGTCCTCCCACCTAAGCGTCCCCTGTAGCTGGGTCTGCAGGCATACACCACCATGCCCAGCTAATTTTTATATTTTTTTGTATAGATGGGGCTCATTGTGATGCCCAGTCTGGCCTCAAACTCCTGGCCTCAAGCAATTCTCCCACCTCAGCCTTCTAAAGTGTTGGGATTACAAGCATGAGCCAACCTTGCCTGGTTTTTCATATCTGTGTTTTTTTCCTTTTTCCATTTGTTTTGTATCCTGTACCCTGGCTTTCCTGTCCTTGTATTTAATCATGTTTTCTTTCTTTTCTTTCTTTTTTTTTTGTTTTTGAGACGGTCTGGCTCTGTCACCCATGCTGGAGTGCAATGGTGCTGTCTTGGCTCACTGCAGCCACCACTGGGACCACAGGTGCACACCACCATGCCTGGCCAATTTTTTGTAGAGACGAGGTTTTGCCACGTTGCCCAGGCTGTACTTGAACCCGTGGGCTCAAGTCATCCACCCACTTCGGCCTCCCAGAGTGTTGCGATTACAGGCCTGAGCCACTGCACCTGGCCTGTTTAGTTTTTTATTGTTTCTGGAATGGTATTTATTACTTGTTTGTCTTCCAGTTCTATCCTGAATTCAATGATGAAAATCTCCTTACTATATAATACTCTACAGTGTTGCTTCTTTGAGTTTTTAAGTGAGAAAGAGTGTGTTGTTTTTCATTGTCTTTGAGACTATTAAAAACTATTTCTCTCAACTATTCACATTTCCTTGGCAAATTCCTCTTGTGATTAATGTATTCCTCTTTATAATATCTCAGCATAATTTCCATGCTGATTCTTTGATTGTGGCCAGCTATTTATTGAAGAATGACACAAAGGATGGGTGGGAGAATGAGACGTGTATTCTATAACTTTACTCGTTTTGTTTTGTTTTGTTTTTGAGACAGAGTCTCACTCTGTTGCCCAGGCGGAGTGCAGTGGCACAATCTTGGCCCACTGCAACCTCCGCCTCCCAGGTTCAAGCAATTCTCGTGCCTCAGCCTCCTGTGTAGCTGGGGCTACAGGTATATACCACCGCGCCTGGTTAATTTTTTTGTATTTTTAGTAGAAACGGGGTTTCGCCGTGTTGGCCAGGCTGGTCTCGAACTCCTGTCCTCAAGTGATCCACCCACCTCAGCCTTGCAAAGTGTTGGGATTACAGGCGTGAGCCACCGCGCCCGGCCTATAACTTTACATCTTATTTGCCCATCTTCTGTGAAATCTGTAGTTTCCTTTACTCTTGGGATGCATTCTTCCAGTTTTTGTCATTTAGAGTTACTATGGTTTAAAACAAAGCCTTAAAATTGTAGGTATTTAACATTGTGATCTGGTGATCATTGCTTTCCCTGCCTCCTCCTCCCTATCTGTGGCATGGTAAGTAGATGGGAGATAGTAGACATGATACTTAAGCATAGTTTTTCCTATTCTTTAATTACCATCTGAATCTCTGGAGAGAAGTTCCCCAATTTTTCTGGGACCTGCCCATAGTTATTCTGACCACAGGATAATTTGCTAGGCTTTTTATTCTGAATAATTACTTCTAGAAAACGTGTCTTAGCTGATACTCAGGCATATTTCACAGTAGCATTGGCAAGATGCTTTGGATTAAACTAAATCTGGTTGTATATGTGTGTCTATATGTTGGGCTAACAAATTGAAGACATTCATGTTACACCTAAGACTTGGGACAACCTATATTATAGAGGCAAATATGGTTCAATGTTCAGCTTACTTGTAATATTTTAAAATCAAAGTTGTTTTTTTTTTTTAAATAGGTCCTAAAGGAAGCTAAAAAACCAATGGTGGTTTTAGGCAGTTCTGCACTCCAAAGAAATGATGGAGCAGCAATTCTTGCAGCTGTTTCTAGCATTGCACAAAAGATTCGGATGACTAGTGGTGTTACTGGTGATTGGAAAGTTATGAATATCCTTCATAGGTTTGTTGAGTAATTGCTTTATATACTATAAATTCAAGTAATGTTGTGTATATGTATGTGTTCCTGATACACTGTTAAATTTAATTTACAAACAACATTTAGCAACATTATCCCAGTTACACATGTGAAATATAGACCTTTACTCTGTGTGAGAAGAGCCCGAGATGATAAGGAATATTAAAAATATTTGAAATAACAGTGAGTGTTGAGAAAAAAAGTGAAGTACTATAAAAATTGTTATATTAGTTATACCTTGGTTCAAAAATTGCAACAAGTTCTTTAATTAAATGATAAAAATGTAAGCTAATATGAGAATTCAGCTAAAGGATTTCTTTCTTTTTTTTTCTTTTTAATTATTTGGCTTTTTGTTTTGAGACAGGGTCTCAGTGCAGTGGCGTGATCATAGTCCACTGCAGCCCTGACTTCCTGAGCTCCAGCGATCCTCCCACGCCTGCCTCCCAAGTATTAAATGGCTGAAGCTACAGGCGCATGCCACATGCCCAGCTAATTTTTTGTTTTTGTAGAGATAAAGTCTCACTATATTGCCCAGGTTGATCTCAAACTCCTGGGCTCAGGCGATACTTCTGCCTCAGCCTCCCAAACTGCTGGGATTATAAGCGTGAGCCACTGCACCTAGCCTTTATTTCAAACCATATCAATAATGCAGGTTTAATTTAGGTAAGTTGAAAAGAGACAGATATGTGCAGAAATGGAACTGATCCTTATTCTACAATGTGTAGGTAATTATTACTATTTTCATGCATTTTCTTCTAGTTTTTTTTTTACCCTGCGTAATATTTTATTTTATTTTTTCGAGACCAGAGTCTCACTCTGTTGCCCAGTCTGAAGTACAGTGGCACGATCTTGGCTCACTGCAGCCTCCCCCTCCCAGGTTCAAGCGATGCTCCTGCCTCAGCCTCCCAAGTAAGCTGGGACTATTGGCATGTGCCAGCACACCTGGCTAATTTTTTTATTTTATTATTATTATTATTATTATTATTTTTGAGATGAAGTATTGCTCTGTCACCCAGGCTGGAGTACAATGGCACGATCTCGACTCACTGCAACCTCCATCCCTGAAGTTCAAGCAATTCTCCTGCCTCAGCCTCCTGAGTAGCTGGGACTACAGGCGCGTGCCACTATGCCAGGCTAATTTTTTGTATTTTTAGTAGAGACTGGGTTTCACTGTGTTAGCCAGGATGGTCTCGATCTCCTGACCTCAGGCGATCTGCCCACCTCAGCCTCCCAAAGTGCTGGGATTACAGGTGTGAGCCACCACGCCCAGCCTAATTTTTTTGTTTTTAGTAGAGATGGGATTTCACCATGTTCGCCAGGCTGGTCTCAAACTCCTGACCTCAGGTGATCTGCCACCCTCGGCCTCCCAAAGTGCTGGGATTACAGATATGAGCCACTTCACCTCACAGCTGTGTAATATTTTTTAGTTACATAGGTGAAATTACACTGTGAATACAATTTTGTGTCCTGGTTTCAATAGGTTTTCATTGCCAAATGAGAATTTCCTACTATGGTCAGAAATTTTTTTCTAGAAATTGTTTGTAAATAAAAACGTTAATGGCTAATTGATATCATGAATATACTATAAATTTTTTTAGACATTTTCTTCATTTTAACATGTATGTTGATGGTAGTTTTTAACTTCTTAAATAATACAGTGATTCACAGATACCTTTGCACTTGAAATTATCTTCTTAGGATATATTTCTAAAAGTAGAACTATTGGGGCACACAGGATAACCATTTCTGAGCCTTTCGAAGCATGCTTCCAACTTGTTTTAGGTCCTCAGAATGGCTACTATTTCTAGATAGTTAACAAATACCAAGCTAAACCAAAACAACAACCCTGCTATTCAAAGTATATTTATTCCAGACCTCTTCTTTAAAAGATTATTTTGTGCTTATAAGAGTAATATGTATTCGTAGAAAAAATTTCTATAAGGTTTTGGTTTTCTTATTATGGTTTTTGCTGAATTACAGTTTAATGAGTGGTTTTCAATTTCTCCCTTTTCATTTTTGAAATAATCTGATTTTTCTTCTTTGAATATGTATGGCTTATCATGTTTTATGTCTTACTTTATTGAATAAGAATCAGACTTAAAGCAATTACAGTTGGCATAAAATTTCTAGAATTATTTCATTCAATACTATGTCATGGAGAGACAGAGCGTCCTAAGAATCTGACATTTCTTTGGTTGCCATTCTCAAAACAGTAAAAGACTGCTGTTTCTGGTTTTAGCATCTATTTTAAATGGGTAAGAATGGGATTTTTTGGCCAGGTGTGGTGGCTCACACCTGTAATCCCAGCACTTTGGGAGGCCAAGGCAGGTGGATCACCTGAGGTCAAGAGTTCAAGACCAGCCTGGCCAACATGGTGAAACCCCATCTCTACTGAAAATACAAAAATTAGACGGGTATGGTGGCATGTGCCTGTAGTCCCAGCTACTTGGGAGGCTGAAGAAGGAGAATCGCTTGAATCCAGGAGGCAGAGGTTACAGTGAGCCGAGATCACGCCACTGCACTCCAGCCTGGGCGACAAAGTGAGACTCTATCACAAAGAAAAAAATAAAATAAAATAAAATGGGTTTTTTGACATTGTTGAAAGGAAATTATTCCAAAAATCACATTTAATTTTTTACATTGAAAATACTGCAGTTATGGTAAAATTCCATAATTGCTTTGCAGGATTGCAAGTCAAGTAGCTGCTTTGGACCTTGGCTATAAGCCTGGGGTGGAAGCAATTCGGAAGAACCCTCCCAAGGTGCTGTTTCTCCTGGGAGCAGATGGAGGTTGTATCACACGACAGGATTTGCCAAAGGATTGTTTCATTATTTATCAAGGTAAGTATCACCTGTGACACCAGAAACAAAAGAGAGTAGTACATTATGTATGTTAGAAACCATTTAGTAATATATTTAGTGAACTGAATGTTTTCCATTTGAGAATTTTGCCTCCCCCACTCCTCCTCCTTTTTTTTTTAAACAAGCCACAAGTGTTATTAGTTACATAATTGATACTGCTTTTAAGAATTATTACCAGCCGGGTGCGGTGGCTCACACCTGTAATCCCAGCACTTTGGGAGGCCAGTGCGGGTGGATCACCTGAGGTCAGGAGTTCAAGACCAGCCTGACCAACATGGTAAAACCCTGTCTCTACTAAAAACATAAAAATTAGCCGAGCATGGTGGCGGGTGCCTGTAATCCCAGCTACTCGGGAGGCTAAGACAGGAGAATCACTTGAACCCGGGAGGCAGAGGTTGCAGTGAGCCAAGATCATGCCATTGTACTCCAGCCTAGGCAATAAGAGTGAAATTCCCTCTCAAAAAAAAAAAAAAAAAAAAGTTAAACCAAAATATATGAACTAAATCCTGTTCCTTGGGTGCCATGGCTCATGCTGTAATCCCACCACTTTGAGAGGCTGAGGCAGGAGGATTTGTTGAGCCTAGGAGTTCTAGACCAGTCTGGGCAACATAGGGAGACCCTGTTTCTACAAAAAATTTAAAAATTAGCTAGGCGTGTTGCTGCATGTCTGTGATCCCAGCTACTTAGGAGGCTGAGGTGGGAGGATCACTTGAGTTCAGGAGGTTGAGGCTGCAATGAGGCATGATCACGCCACTGCACTCCAGCCTGGGTGACAGAGCAATAAAAAATGTTATTTTTGATAAAATTAAAAACAAAATAAACTAAAATCCTGTTTTTAGTCCTTTAAGAAATAATCATTGATGACAGTTTTGATATGCGTACTTCATAACATCTTCATACGCATATACAAATGTGCACAAATTACATTAAACTATATATTATTCTACGACTTTCTTACACTTGATTCAGATGTTTCTAAAGGTCTTCTTTTCTGAATAACTTTTTTCTTCTGCCAGTTGTTATTAATGGGTGGCAGTGTTTCCAAATTTTTCTGTAATTTTTCGTTTATGCCTTTTTCAGTATTACTGTCATATTCCTGTCTTTGCATCCTCCCCCATTTCAGTCTACTTTACCAAATTTCACAAACTGGTACATCTGAGCAGTTCTACTTTGCAAGCATTTCTACTTTGTAAGCATCAGTATACTTACTTGCCTATTTTATATGTGTGTATTATATTATACATATTTGTATTTGCATAAAATAGTCTGAGAAGATACTTTTTTTTCTTTAAAAAAAATTTTTTTTTTGAGATAGAGTCTCACTCTGTCACCCAGGCTGGAGTGCAGTGGTGTGATCTCGGCTCACTGCAGCCCCTGCCTCACGGGTTCAAACGATTCTCATGCCTCAGCCCTCTTGAGTAGCTGGGATTACAGGCACACACCACCACATTGGGCTAATTTTTTTGTATTTTTAGTAGAGATGCAGTTTTGCCATGTTGGCCAGGCTGGACACAAACTCCTGGCCTCAAGTCATCTGTCCGCCTTGGCCTCCCAAAGTGCTGGGATCACAGGCATGAGCCACCGCACCTGGTCCCCAAATGCTTTAACAATAATTTTCTTTGGGGCCGGGCGCGATGGCTCATGCCTGTAATCCCAGCACTTTGGGAGGCCGAGGCGGGCGGATCACAAGGTCAGGAGATCAAGACCATCCTGGCTAAACACGGTGAAACCCTGTCTCTACTAAAAATACAAAAAATTAGCTGAGTGTGGTAGCGGGCACCTGTAGTCCCAGCTACTTGGGAGGCTGAGACAGGAGAATGGCATGAACCCAGGAGGCAGAGCTTGCTGTGAGCCAAGATTGCACCACTGCACTCCAGCCTGGGCGACAGAGCGAGACTCCATCTCAAAAAAATAATAATAATTTTCTTTGGGAAGGGAGTTGAATTAGGGGTGAGGTGGGCTTTAATTTTTGTTACTTCACTACTGTTTCATTTTAGTTTTAAAAACTTTTGTGACTTTACAAAATGGGATTTAAAATGATATATACTATCTTCATGTACAGTAGAAAATCAGTTTTTAATAAAATTTTGGTTTACCATTTCCCATCTTTGTGCAGGACATCATGGTGATGTTGGGGCTCCCATAGCTGATGTTATTCTCCCAGGAGCTGCTTACACAGAGAAGTCTGCTACATATGTCAACACTGAGGGTAGAGCGCAGCAGACTAAGGTAGCAGTGACACCTCCTGGCTTGGCAAGAGAAGACTGGAAAATTATAAGAGCACTCTCTGAGGTATAATTTCTGAGTCATTTCTTAGTGATGCTACTAAAGGCATATTTGATATTTTAGCCTGTTAGAATGATTTTCAAAGTCAAGGAAGATGCCAATCTGAAATGCAGAGATGATTTGAATAATTTCTATAGAAAACATGTATTCAGAAACAGGAATTCAAGGTTATAGTGAGCTCTCATTGCACCGCTGCACTCCAGCCTGAGGGACAGAGCAAGACCCTGTCTCTTAAAAAATAAAGGAACTTGAAATTCGTGCTTTTATTTCATTTTATTTATTTTTGAGACAGAGTTTTTCTCTGTTGCCCAGGCTGGAGTGCAGTGGCGTGATCTCAGCTTACTGCAACCTCCACCTCCCGGGCGCAAGCTTCCTGAGTAACTGGGATTACACGCATGTACCACCAAGCCTGGCTAATTTTTATATTTTTAGTAGAGATGGGGTTTCGCCATGTTGGCCAGGCTGGTCTTGAACTCCTGGGCCTCAAGCAGTCCTCCCACCTCGGTCTCCCGAAGTGCTGGGATTACAGGTGTGAGCCACTGCACCTGGCCTGAAATTGGTGCTTTTATTGGTGAAAATTGTTGACTTGTCTTTTGCCTGAAAATACGTCTGTTAGCTCCTTATTGATGTAAAAGTAAGCATCCTGACTTTTAAAATAATAATACATTGTAAACTTTGTGTATTTTAATAACAGGTTAGCAAAAACATTTGGATTTAGCATAGTATTGTCTCTTTAATCATTTCATAGAGTCACTAATGTACTGACAGCTGTGAATGAATTAGAATTTTTGATATTTGTGTTCCCTGCTTAACTGCTTCCTTCATAAATGTATGTCTACTAATGGACACCAATAGGTTTTTCAGTAGTGCTGCATTATTTCACCATAGTTACAATTATCTATTATTTGATATTTTTAAGTATTAAAGCTTTTTGTTGTTTCTGGGGACCTGACATGTTGTAGATTGCTGGAATGACTCTTCCATATGATACTCTGGATCAAGTAAGGAACAGATTGGAAGAAGTCTCTCCTAATCTTGTTCGATATGATGATATTGAAGGGGCTAATTACTTCCAGCAAGCAAATGAGCTCTCAAAGGTAACAGCTCGCCTATGAGCAGTTTTCATAATGTCGTATCTACTGATGTAACAGTACTAGTTTTCCATATTATTGTTGATCTCTTCTTTTTTGTGCAGCTAGTGAACCAGCAGCTTCTTGCTGACCCACTTGTTCCACCTCAGCTAACTATAAAAGACTTCTACATGACAGGTATGTAATTGTCAACATGACTCTGCCAAATACGAAAGGTAAGAAGTAATCAGATCACCTCATTTGGTGTTATAATTCCAATTTGTGATTGATAGTGTTTGCAATTCTTAATCTTTGAAGGTTTTCAAACATTGGAACTAACGTAAGCATATTTTCTGATTCTACTCTAGTTTTTTTGTTTCTGAAATGTAAGCAAAGTTTGAAAATCCAAGCAATTAATAGATTTTAAATATAAAATTTTGCTGTTGTAAGGAAAGTCACTGTGTAGCAATTTAGGGCGAATTTTCCAAAGTGGCAAATAACTGCAGGTTTTTCTGAGAATTATAGGTGGAAGAATCAAAACATGTAAATGTGAAACATGTTAAACAGTGCTTCTGATGTAAATTGTTAGGAATGTTTTTAAGGAACGCAGACAAACTGAAACTTGTTTATTGCAGATTCTTAGAACAGTTGATACAACATCTAGGTTATGAGGTAGTTAATAGTTGATAGATTATTTTGACTAATTTTCTATCTAAAAGCACATAGAACTCTTAATTTTTTTATATAGTTTGTATCTAAGATTTTTTAAATAGGTATTTTAGTTAGATAATAAAGATTACCTTCATTGTAAAATAATACCTGTGCTCAAAAGCACAACAAAAAATCACTTCTATGGTATTTATCTGCGAACTTATGAACACAAAGAAGTAAACAACAGACACTAGTCTACTTGAGGGTGGAGAGTGGGAGGAGGGAGAGGTGCAGAAAAGATAAGTCTTGGGTACTGGGCTTAATTCCTCGGTGATGAAGTATTCTGTACAACAAATCCCCGTGACATGAGTTTACTGGTATAAAAAGCCTTCACATGTACCCCTGAACCTAAAAGTTTTTTTTTTTTTTTAAAAGAAAAATCACTACGCTCCCACTATCAAGAAATAACTATAATTATTTTTAACATTTTAGTCACTCTTCCTCCAGGGACATACATATGCGTTACACACATATATATTATATTAACTATTGTTATTTATATGTAATTATTACTGTTTACATGTACGTGTGTGTGTGTGTGTGTGTGTGTGTGTGTGTAATTTTTGAGATGAGATTTTACTCTGTCACCCAGGCTGGAGTGCAGTGGCACAATCTTGGCTTGCTGCAACCTCTGCCTCCTGAGCTGAAGTGATCCTCCCACCTCAGCCTCCTCAGTAGCTAGGACTATAGGCGCATACCACCACATCCAGCTAATTTTTGTATTTTTTGTAGAGATGGGGTTTCGCCATGTTACCCAGGCAGATCTCAAACTCCTGGACTCAAGCAGTCCACCCACCTCAGCCTCCCAAAGTGCTGGGACTACAGATGTGAGCCACCACCCCTGGCCAATATATTTTTTAGTGAAACAGAAAGTGAGATTAGGCCGGGTGCAGTGGCTCATGCCTGTAATTCCAGCATTTTGGGAGGCTGAGGGAGGCAGATGGCTTGAATCCAGGAGTTTCAGACCAGCCTGGGCAACATAGTCAGATCTGGTCTCTTTAAAAAAAAAAAAAAGTGAGATTATTCACTTGGGGGTGGGGGTTGATAGCTTTATTGAAATATAATTCATATACCCTAAAATTTACTCATGAAGTGGACAATTCATTGTATTTTAGTACATATGCTGTTTTGTAACCTTTTTCAATAATAGTATTGTACACATTTTTCCTATATTTATTTATTTATTTATTTATTTGAGACTAGAGTCTTGCTCTGTCGCCCAGGCTAGATTGCAGTGGTGTGATCTCGGCTCACTGCAAGCTCCACCTCCTGGGTTCACACGATTCTCCTGCCTCAGACTCCCGAGTAGCTGGGACTACAGGGATGTGCCACAACACCTGGCTAATTTTTTATATTTTTAGTAGAGATGGGGTTTCACTGTGTTAGCCAGGATGGTCTCAATCTCCTGACCTCGTGATCCACCTGCCTCGGCCTCCCAAAGTGCTGGGATTACAGGTGTGAGCCACCGCGCCTGGCCTTTCCTATGTTTTTAATACTTTTCTATAATTTTTTAATGGCTGCATACTGGTGCACTGTCTAGCTGCTCTATAGTTATTTGATTGTTTCCAGGGATAGTTATTGAAAGCATTTGGCCAGTAAGGGGTTTATCGTTGGAATCTGTTGGTTACATATAATTATATATACTTGCATAGGGCCTTATAATCTTTTTTCCTCCTGAATATGTGCACCATTAAAGTTTTAGTATGTGCTTTTAAAAAAGTTGTATTATCAAAATGACATTTTCTTAATATCTTTCAGATTCAATTAGCAGAGCCTCACAGACAATGGCCAAATGTGTCAAAGCTGTCACAGAGGGTGCCCAGGCAGTAGAGGAACCATCCATATGCTGAAGCTTCTACTAGGATCCCAGTTTTGCCGCAGATAATTAATGGACAACTGTAGTGCAGTGATCCTTTACAGGTTTATTTCTTTGTAAAAAAAAATAATAATAATTTGAATCATGTAATATTTAAGGTTATACTATGCCTATTTGAAAATGATATTAGTTATCAACTTTGCAGTTTGAAAAACATGTATTGTGTGTAAAGGTTAAATAACAAAACTATGCAGATGCTCTTAAAAGCATTGATAACCTTTGTGACGAATATAAAGAAATCCTTAAATTATGAGTTGTTGGCTTATCTTCATAAAAAATTTGTCTGTAAAATGGATGAAATGAAAAGAGTTTCAATTAAAACCTACTTTTTTCTAGTGCTAAAGAAAAGATTTAAGCACTTTGTCAAGCTGGGTAAATAGGAAAAATACATAATCATGCTCAGATATGTATCTAGGATAATTATAATTAATAATAATCATAGTAACAATGGCTAATGATAATTTAGCTTTATTATATGTGCTAAGCACTCTGGTTTTACATGCATTATCTTCTTTTGTTCTTGCTACAACCCTGTGAGATAGTAGTATTATCTCATTTTACTGATGAAGACTGAAGCCTAGGTATATTAAATAGCTTGCCCAAGGCCACGCAGCAAAAGTCACCAACTCAAACCTACTTCTTATTTACTCCAAAGCCTGTTCTTAACTGCAACATAGTATTTTGTCTCATTAATATTGATTCTATAGGTTGTTACTTCTAAAAATTAGTATTGAGTTTAATGGTGAACACATTTTTCTATTTTCTCTTGAATCTGCTTCTATAATGTCATGGTGATTTATGTGGCTTTTTTTTTTATAAGTTATACATGTATGCATGTATACTTATGAGACCTCCCTTGGAATGAGGGAGGTCTCAAGAAATATAATTTAGATTCTCATTGATGTTCTGTATTCATTATCCTAACACCATCTGTAGTGTTAAATCAACTAAATTATTTCAGCAATAGGAGACAAAACAACCAGCTTTCATAATTTTTAATTGTCAAAACCAAAAGGAATCAGAATAAGGATCACTGAGAATTTAAAAAAATAAAAAAGGAAGTAAAAATTTTACAATTAGGAGATAATTAAAAATAGATATATTTTTTTTTTAATCTAAGGTTGGGTGTGGTGGCTTACACCTGTAATCCCAACACTTGGGCCAAGGTGGGTGGATCGCTTGAGCCCAGGCGTTGGAGACCAGTCTGGGCAACGTGGTGAAACCCCATCTCTACAAAAAATACAAAAATTAGCTGGGTATGGTGGTGTACACCTATAGTCCCAGCTACTCGGAAGGCTGAGGTGGGAGGATCACCTGACCCAGGAGGTTGAGGCTGCAGTGAGCCGTGATTACGCCACTGCATTCCAGCCTGGGCAACAGAGCAAGACTTTGTTTCAAACAAACAAACAAAACTATGTTCACAATTTGTTTGTTTTGTAATCTTTATTCTTTTCTGCTTTCACTAAAGACTCAGCCCAAGTATAGGATGCCCTTTTCCCTTTGTTTTTTTTTTTTTTTTTGAGATGGAGTCTTACTCTGTCACCCAAGGCTGGAATGCAGTGGCATGATCTTGGCTCACTGCAATCACCACCTCCCTGATTCAAGCGATTCTCCTGCCTCAGCCTCCCCGGTAGCTGGGATTACAAGCGCACGCCACCACACCCGGCTAATTTTTGTATTTTTAGTAGAGACAGAGTTTCACCAATTTGGCCAGGCTGGTCTTGAACTCCTGACCTCAGGTGATCTACCTGCCTTGGCCTCCCAAAGTGCTGGCATTACAGGCGTGAGCCACCACGCCCAGTCTAGGATGTCGTTTTTCTGATACAACAAAGGATAAGGTTTTAGAATAATAGTATGTCACAATATCTTTAAAAACAGCAGGTGCAGTGGCTCACACCTGTAAGCCCAGCATTTTGGGGGTTCAAGGCAGGAGGATCAGTTGAGGCCAGGAGTTCAAGACCAGCCTGGACTGCATAGCAAGATCCTATTTCTATAAAAAAATGTAAAACTTAAAATTGCACAAAATTTGTCACCTGTACCAGCTTTTGGAACTGTTTATCTTATCCTCCTCAGTGATACATCATGAAGTTGTGTGCTTTGCCTAAAATGCCCAGTTACCTGAAATTGTATAAATTCTTGCCAAAAGTGTTTGAACTTAATACAAACTTCCCATCTCTTACCTCTTAGCACTGTGCTCATCTTGAGGGGACATAGTCCCAATTTTGTATTTTATATAATACTGTTAGTGAATATGTGTAGACTTCATATGGTTGTGGGTAAGAGAATACTGCATTCAGATAGAAAAGATGCTATATAGCTAAGTTGATCCAGGATCCTTGGGCTACCTGCTAGGCAGCTTGTGGTGAACAATCATAATCTCTAAAAAATACCTTGTCTGGACCGGGCGCAGTGGCTCACACCTGTAATCCCAGCACTTTGGCAGGCTGAGGCGGGCGGATCATTGAGGTCAGGAGTTTGAGACCAGCCTGGCCAACGTGGTGAAACCCTGTCTCTACTAAAAATACAAAAATTGGCCGTGCATAGTGGCACATGGCTGTAATCCCAGCTACTGGGGAGGCTGAAGCAGGAAAATCGCTTGAACTGAGAGTCAAGGCGGAGGTCACGGTAAGCCGAGATCACACCATTGCACTGCAGCCTGGGTGAAGAAACAAGCCTCCATCTCAAAAAATAAATAAATAAATAAATAATACCTCATCTGGGATAAGTAGTGCTCAGTCTGTCTCATGGGCACATATTAGTGTCGTAATGCCAAATACTAAGGTTATTGTAAGCATAAACATTGAAGATAATTGCTAGAGAAAAATAGACTGAAAAAGATGTAAGAAAAATACATGTAGATGAGAGTAACCTGTCTGGTGGAATCATGACATTCTAAGCAGTGAAGGAATCACCAATGAGAAAATCTACAAAGGCTCAAGATCAAGTCTCTTTAGGTGAATAAGGCAATCTAGAAAGACCTTGGAATAATAATACCATTTCCTGAGGACCTTCTAAATAAGTGCCATTAAAGCTTTAAATACATTAAGACTATTCTTCACAAAAATCTCTGCTAATAGTAGGTATTAATTGAGACTCAAGAAATATCAAATAACTTATTTATGGCTACACAGCTAGATACTAATGGCAAGAGTGTTTAATTAGAAGTACTTTTACTATCCCAGGTTGCCTCAAATGAAAGCATTTTGGACAGCAATATAAGGTGAATAGCTGAGCATGATGGCACAAGCTATATAGCCCCAGCTACTTGGGAGGCTGAGGCACAAGGATTGCTTGAGCAAATGAGTCGAGTCCAGCATGGACAACTGTATTCCTGCAGCCTGCTTGTATTCCTCTCCTCAAAGTGCTTTTTCCTTCTCTGCCACATGACTAGTCTGTGAATTTTCCAAACTTCTACGCTCTGCTTCCCTTTTAAATATGTTCCAACTTTAAGTTATTTCTTTGCTTCCATATCTGATTGTAGGCTGCTAGCATCAGCCAGGCCACATCTTGAATGCTTTGCTGCTTAGAAATTTCTTCTGCCAGATACCCTGATACCCTAAGTCATCACTCTTAAGTTCAAACTTCGACAGATTCCTAGGGCCTGGACACAATGCACCCAAGCTATTTGCTAAAGCATGACATAGATGTACCTTTATTCCTGTTCCCAATAACTTCCTCATTTCCATCTGAGACCTCATCACTCTGGACTTCACCATATGTCTATCAGCATTTTGGTCACAACCACTTAACAAGTCTCTAAGTTCCAAACTTTCCCTCATCTTTGTCTTCTGAGCCCTCCAGATTCTTCCAACCTCTGCCTGTTACCCAGTTCCAAAGCTGCTTCTACATTTTCCAATATGTATAGCAGTGCCCCACTGTCAGTACTAATCTGTTTTAATCTGTTTGCATTACTATAAAGGAATATCTGAGACTGGGTAATTCTTGCAAAAGAGAGATTTAATTGGCTTACAGTTCTGCAGGCTGTACACAAAGCATGGCACCAGCAGCTGCTTCTGATGAGGGCCTCAGGAAGTTTACAATCATGGTAGAAGGCAAAATGGGAGCGAGCATATCACATGGTGAGAGAGGGAGCAAGAGAGAGGAGGAGGTCCCAGACTCTAAACAACCAAATTTCACATGAACTAAGATCTCACTCATCACCAAGGTGATGGTGCCAAGCCATTCATGAAGGATTTGCCCCATGATTCTATACCTCCCACGAGGCCCTACCTCCAGCATTGGGGATTACATTTCAACATGAGATTTGGAAGTGACAGCCATCCAAACCATATCAGCAACATAACAAGACCCCCAACTCTTAAAAAAAAAAGTTGAATATATATCCAAAAATATCTTAAATTCCATATGGAAAGCCTCCCCCCTCAAATTTGTAGTAAATTGTATTATAATGAATACATTAATTAAAAATATACTTGGCCTGGCACAGTGGCTCAAGCCTGTAATCCCAGCACTTTGGGAGGCCGAGGCAGGCGGATCACCTGAGGTCGGGAGTTTGAGACCAGCCTGTCTGACATGGTGAAACTCTGTCTCTACTAAAAATACAAAATTAGCCAGGCATGGTGGCATATGCCTGTAATCCCAGCTACTCACTCAGGAGGCTGAGGCAGGGGAATCACTTAAACCCAGGAGACGGAGGTTGCAGTGAGTCAAGATTGCACCATTGCACTCCAGCCTGGGTGACAGAGTGAGACTCTGTCTGAAAAAAAGTAAAAATTAAAAAATATATTTGACAATACCCAGTACCAATTTATTGTTTGTTGTTGACATTAACATTTTCTTTAAGAGTATTTCTTCATCTGTAAAATGAGGATAAAAATTGTAAAATTGTACCTACTTCCAGCCTCATAGAATTGTTTTGATGATTACGTCAGAAAGCTTGTAAAAACCTTAGGCCTATTTCCTGACATATACTAAATGCCCCATGTGCTAACTGAGGATGATCATTGTAGGAAAATTTCATAGACTGTGAGGGAAAGCCATGCCTAAAATAATCTGCAGCTTATTAAGAAGTGCATTCCTTTTTGTTTCTTTGTTTTATCTGAGATTGAGTCTCACTGTATCGCCAGGCTGGAGTGTAGTGGCGCGATCTCAGCTCACTGCAACCTCCACCTCCTGGGTTCAAGCGATCCTCCTGCCTCAGCCTCCCGAGTAGCTGGGACTACAGGAGCACACCACCACGCCCAGCTAATTTTTGTGTTTTTAGTAGAGGTGGGGTTTCACCATGTTGGGCAGGATGGTCTCAAACTCCTGACCTCAGGTGATCCACCCGCCTCAACCTCCCAGAGTGCTGGGATTACAGGCGTGAGCTATCCGTGCCCAGTCAATTTTTGTATTTTTAGTAGAGGTGAGGTTTCACCATATTGGTCAGGCTGGTCTTGAACCCCTGACCTCAGGTGATTCACCTGCCTCAGCCTCCCAAAGTGCTGGGATTACAGATGTGAGCCAGCGCACCCAGCCTGGCCATCTTTTATAAAAAGATGAAGGTGTCAGAATTCCCTAATAAGATTCTGGCTCTGTTACCCAGACTGGAGTGCAATGCATGGCATGATCTCAGCACACTGCAACCTCCATCTCCTGGGCTCAAGCCACCCTCCCACTTCAGCCTCCCAAGTGGCTGGGACTACAGGCACACGCCACCACACCTGGCTAATTTTTGTATTTTTTGTAGAGACAAGGTTTCGCCACGTTACCCAGGCTGGTCTTGAACTCCTGAGTTCAAGTGATCCGCCTGCCTCAGCCTCCCAAAGTGCTGGGATTACAGGCATGAGCCACTGTACCCGGCCCCTAATAAGTTTTAAATAACCAATATTTTAAAATATTTTAATAGTTACATAGCACTTTAATTAGTTTGCTGATTTAATTTATCCCAAGGGACAAGGATGTTAATGAGAAAACTGACTAGATTTCAGATCGTAGATTTTAAGAGAACAAGGATCTCAAAACCAAATACCCTCTGCTTAAAGTGTTTTTTGTGTTTTTCACTACTGAAAATGTTTAGAGATTGACTTACCTATTGCTGATACTCAAAACATCTGATATCTTAATATTTTTAAATAACTCACTAGAAGCATATGTTGAAAATGGCAATGTATAGTCTGAGACTGGTGATTAGACTGGACTAAAAGCATATGTTGGAAATGGCAAATATATGGTCTGAGACTGGTGATTAATTTACAGTATTGGCACCTAAAGAGATACTGAGATGAATAACTTATTAATTTCCTTCTTAAAATCATAATTTTGGATCTGTAAAGGACTATACAAAAAAAAATTTTAGTATTATACCTGCATTTTATAATTGTGGAAATGGAGGCCAGAAAGAATAAGAGGCAAGTTAGGGGCAGATCTTGGGTTTGGATCAGCTCTTCTGACGCCTGGTTCTGTGACATTACAAAGCCTGAAATTCAGCTCCAACATCTATTAAACATTTGCAGAGTATCAGCTGGGTGCGGTGGCTCTCATAAGGCCAGGAGTTCAAGACCAGCCTGGCCAAGATAGTGAAACCCCGTCTCTACTAAAAATACAAAAATTAGCCGGGCATGGTGGCAAGACACTGTAATCCCAGCTACTCTGGAGGCTGAGTCAGAGAATTGCTTAAACCTGGGAGGCGGAGGTTGCAGTGATCCCAGATCGCGCCACTGCGCTCTAGCATGGGCGACAAAGCGAGACCCCATCTCAAAAAGAAAAAAAAAATTTTTTTGCAGAGTATCTACTGTGTGTCAAGTACATTACCCACGACTACAAAGAGAAATACAATTTAGCTAATGTCCTCAAGAAGCTAACAGTATACTAAAAGAGATATGTAGGCATCAATTATAGTAATGACATAACATATTCTAATAGAGGTAAGTACATAACACAGTGGGCATGTCTAGTTGTCTTTGTTTCTGCTGTTAAAACAATATCACAGACTGGGTGATGGGTTGATTGATTGACTGATTGAGGCAACTCTGTCACCCAGGCTGGGGTTCAGTGGCATGATCACAGCTCACTGCAGCCTCAACCTCCCTGGATCAAGCAATCCTCCTGCCTCAGCCTCCTGAACAGCTGGAACTACGGGTGTGAGCCACCATGCCCCACTAATTTTTAATTTTTTTTTTTTTTTTTCTGAGACGGAGTCTCAGTCTGTCGCCCAGGCTGAAGTGCAGTGGCACAATCTCAGCTCACTGCAACCTCCACCTCCCGGGTTCAGTTTTCCTGCCTCAATCTACTAGGATCTAGCTAGGATTACAGGTGTGCACCACCATGCCCAGCTAATTTTTGTGTTTTTAGTAGAGACGGGGTTTCACCATGTTGGTCAGGCTGGTCTCAAACTCCTGACCTCATGATCTGCCCACCTCGGCCTCCCAAAGTGCTGGGATTACAGGCGTAAGCCACCGCGCCCAGCTAATTTTTAAAAATTTTTTATAGAGACAGGTCTCACTACATTGCCCAGGCTCGTCTTGAACCCCTGGGTCCAGGCGCTCCTCCCACCTTGACCTCCCAAAGTTCTGGAATTACACATGTGAGCCAACACACCAGGCCCAGACTGGGTAATTTATAAAGAAATTTACTTCTGCCCGCCCCGCCCCGCCTCCCCGCGCGAGTGGCTGAGGCGTAGCGCTGCCATCCCCGCACCCCTGGGAACATGGCGCTGCGAGTGGTGCGGAGCGTGCGGGCGGTGCTCTGCAGCCTGCATGTGGTCCTGGCACCTGCCGCGCCCTGCCTATCGAGGCCCTGGCAGCTTGGGATGGGCGCCGTCTGGTTGCTGCGCATGGGACGCGCTCTGCTCTGGGGAAGCGTTGGGAGATGTTTACTGTAATCTGCCTAAAGTTGGGACAAAATTGAACAAACAAGATGAGTTTGGTGCTTTGGAGAGTGTGAAAGCTGCTAGTGAACTCTATTCTCCTTTATCAGGAGAAGTAACCGAAATTAATGAAGCTCTTGCAGAAAATCCAGGACTTGTAAACAAATCTCGTTATGAAGATGGTTGGCTGATCAAGATGACACTGAGTAACCCTTCATAACTAGATGAACTTATGAGCGAAGAAGCATATGAGAAATACATAAAATCTATTGAGGAGTGAAAATGGAACCACTAAATAAGCTAGTATGAAATAACGCAACCCAGCAGAGTTGTCCTAAATTAGTGGTGGATAGAAGACTTAGAATAGCAACTTTTAGCATTACCCATGGGAAAAAAAAAAACTACTGTTAACACTGCTAATGAAAGAAGATGCCTTTTAACTTTCTAATGATTGTAGATAAACATAATATGTGTCTTTTTCACAATATCCTATGATTTTTAGACTAGGCTCTAGTATTCATGAAATTATCCATGGTAAAAATTAGTTACAAAAATTACATAATTCAAAGATAATGTTGTTATTCTTAAGCCTTATATAATATTGTAACTTGTGTATGTCCATACCTGGATTTGGGATGAAATACTTAATGATCTTTCCATTGGAAATAACTGGGAGTGAAGAAGTTTTTGTTGCTTGTACAGTGTCAGATGAAGAACAACACTATCTTAATTTTGCAATACACTGCATTTGCTGGTGCTGTTTTTATATAGTGAAGCAACAGCTTTACAGCAAAATAACAAAATACTCACTTCTTCGTTAAAAAAAAAAAATTTACTTCTTACAATTCTGGAGGCCAGGAAGTCCATGATGAGGTGCCAGCATCTGGGAAGGGCCTTCTTGCTGTCCTCCCATGGCAGAAGATGGAAGGGCAAGGGAGAGCTAACATGCTCCCACAAACCCTTTTTATAATGGCATCAATCAAATATGAGGCCAGAGTCCTTGTGACCTAATCATCTCCCAGAAGGCTCTGCCTCCCAACCCTGTTGCATTGGGATTAAGTTTCCAACACATGAATTTTGGAGACAACACATTCAAAACATAGCATTCCACACCTTGGGCTCCCCAGATTCATGTCCTCACATGCAAAATAAATTCATTCCATCCCAATAGCCCCTAAAAAGTCTTAACTTGTTCCAGCATCAACTTTAAAGTCAAAGTCCAAAG
Source organism: Pan troglodytes (assembly GCF_028858775.2). Classification (NCBI taxonomy): domain Eukaryota; kingdom Metazoa; phylum Chordata; class Mammalia; order Primates; family Hominidae; genus Pan; species Pan troglodytes. The sequence continues at coordinate 108,351,356 of NC_072411.2, read as the reverse complement.
TCTCATCTAAATCAGATATGAGTGAGACTCAAGGCATGATTCATCATGAGACAAAGGATGTACATTTGCAATGTTTGTCATGTCAGACAAAACAAAAATATGTAAATATCCATCAATAGGGAACTGCTGAAAAATTTTTTTGTATAATCATAAAATGAAACATGCAGATGTTTAAACCAATGAGCTAGATCTCAACGTGCTGATATGGAAAGTGCTTCAGAATGTATTAAGGACATAAATTAGGTGTACAATAATGTGTGTGTGTGTATATATGTGTATGCTTATGTGTGTATGGAAAGTATCTCAGCAGATACAATAAAAACTTAATTGTGATTACCCCTGGATCAATTAACATGTGGTATAGTATAAAGAAATGAATTTTATACCTTGATCAAACATTTGAAAAATTTTACAATACATTGCTTTATAATTTTTAGAAACAACATATTGTGGCCAAGTGCGGTGGCTCACGCCTGTAATCCCAAAGGCCAAGGCGGGCAGATCACCTGAGGTCAAGAGTTTGGGACCAGCCTGACCAACATGGAGAAACCCCATCTCTACTAAAAATACAAAATTAGCCAGATGTGGTGGTGCATGCCTGTAATCCCAGCTACTTAGGAGACTGAGGCAGGAGAAACGCTTGAACCTGGGAGGTGGAGGTTGCGGTGAGCTGCGATCACACCATTGCACTCCAGCCTGGGCAACAAGAGCGGAATTCCATCTCAAAAAAAAAATTGTTTAAATGAAGAATCTGTAGGAAAACAAAATGTTGATAAAAAGTAGTCCAGGCACGGTGGCTCACGCCTGTAATCCCAGCACTTTGGGAGGCCAAGGCAGGCGGGTCACCTGAGGTCAGGAGTTTGAGACCAGCCATAGCCAACATGGTGAAACTCTGTCTCTACTAAAAATACAAAAAATTAGCCGGGCATGGTGGCATGCGCCTGTAGTCCCAACTACTTAGGAGGCTGAGGCAGGAGAATTGCTTGAACCCAGGAGATGGAGGTTGCAGTGAGCCGAGATCACACCACTGCACTCCAGCCTGGATGACAGAGTGAGACTCTCTCAAAAACAAAGGGAAAAAAACCCCAAAAAAATACAAAAATTAGCTGAGCATGGTGGCACACGCCTGTAATCCTAGCTACTCAGGAGGCTGAGACAGGAGAATCACTTGAACCCAGGAGGCGGAGGTTGCAGTGAGCCAAGATCGCACCACTGCACTCTCGCCTAGATGACAGAGTGAGACTCTGTCTCAAAAAAAAAATAGTAAAAATATCAGTATACAAAATCTTATGCATGGTATGTGTGGTAGGAAGACTCTAAAATGGCCTCGATGATCCCTGCCTCCTGGGATGACCTTGGGTAATCCGCTACCCTTGAGTGTGGGCTGAACTTCTAATGAATAAGGATGTCGCTACTGAGATTAGGTTTTAAAACCTAATTCTTCTTGGGTTTCCTTTTTGGGTTCTCTATGGTTCTCCCACGCTTGATCACCACCTTCCATGTTCTGAGGTCCCATAGGCAGCTTCCTCCTTGGTCTTGAGGAATACTCTCATGCTCAGAGGGGCATCCTGTGGTAAGGAAGGGGCCTACCAGCAACCACGTGAGTGAGCTGAATCCTTTGGCCTCAATAGAGTTGAGATGACTGCCGCCCCAGCTGACAGCTTAACTGCAACCTAAAATATCTTCAGTCAGAAGCACCCAACCTCATGCTTCTGGATTTCTAGCACACAGCAACTGTGAGATAATAAATGAATGTTTTTAGTCACTAAGTTTTGGATTATTTTGTTATGCAATAATAGATGACTAATATATCCTTATTATAACTTTGCAAAAGCATATGCCAGGATGACCCCCATCCAATGACTGATACATGTGGAGGTATAAAGGTCTAGCCATCTCAGCCCAATGAGGGACAATTCTGAAGGACCACTTTAGCTCCTGACCTCTCTGTGGGGTTGGCTGAGGCTGCCATTGAATCTGCATTGCAGCTCAACTTTTCCTTTTGCCCGCTCTTGCTTTTGTCCCCTCCCTTACACAGGTGTTGACTCCCAGGGAACGCCTTAATAAATATTCTGCATGCTAAACTGCTCTGAGTCTGCTTCCTAGGGAATCCCATCTGTGACAGCCGTCCTTAATATCTGTGTACCCCAGGTCACTGTGCCAGAAAGAAGTGGTGAGGAAATGCAAGCGGAGAATGAGCACTTAACATTTTATTGATATGACTTGGAAATTGCATCTTCCATTCACATACCCTACACAGGACTTACAGCCACGTTCACCCGTAAGTGAGGAGGCTGGGAAATGTAGTATCTAGCTGGGCAGCTATCTCCCCAACTAAAACACACAGATTCTGAGAGGTGTTCCACTTACCTATTGCTGCACAACAAACGACCCCAAAACTTAATGATGTAAAACAACCATTTTGTTAGGTTCCTGAGAGTCCATGGGTCCAGAATACAGAAAGGGCACAGCAGTTAGGGGGCCAACTCTTCTCTGTTCTACAAGGCCAGGGCCTCAGCTGGATGACTGGAATATTTAGGGATGACTCAAACAACTAGGGACTGAAGAAGTTTGAACAGTTCTGGCTGGAGGATTCAGTTCCCACATGGCATCTTCACTCGTATGTTCAGCTCCTAGGCCGGAATGGTGGAATGACATGATCAGATGGGATTGCCTTCCAGAAAGGATCTTCCTGTGGCCTATTCAGCAAGTCAGCCTCTGGTTAGTTGGACTTCTTATAGGGTAGCTCAAGGCTCCAAGGGCAAGGTAATTCCTAGAGATCACAGAGGAAGCTGCAAGACTTTTTATGACTTAACCTCGGAAATTATATGACATCACTTCCATTGAATTTTATTGGTCAAGCCAGGCTCTGAACCCACCAAGATTCAAGTGGGGGAAACATACACCTCACCTCTTGATGAGAGGAGTATGAAAGAATTAAAACTGCCCTAACGAAAGAATAGATATTAGTTCTTGCTAGAGCCCTGTAGTATGTATCACAGTGGTAAAGAGGGACATAAAAAGAGAAAACAGGCTGGGCACCATGGCTCACGCCTGTAATCCCAGCATTTTGGGAGGCCAAGGTGGGAGGATTGCTTGAGCCCAGGAGTTGGAGACCAGTCTGGACAATGTAGTGAGACCTCATCTCTACAAAAGAATTTTTAAAAATTAGCCAGGCATGGTCGCATGTGCCTGTAGTCCCAGCTACTTGGGAGGCTGAGGCAGGAAGATAGTTTGAGCCTAGGAGATCAAGGTTGTGGTGAGCCTTGATGATGCCACTGCACTCCAGCCTGAGTGACACAGTGAGACTTTGCATCAAAAAAAAGAGAAAACAGACAATAATACATTAAAAATGAAACCTCTATAATTTATCAATCTATAACTATTTTCTCATCACTTAACCGCATACCAAACTCTACTGCACTTGTGTCCAGTATGAAGTTGGTGAGTCTTCTGTTGTATTTAGGATAGAGTTGAGGCCCTTCCCTTCGTTTCAAATTATTTAAGCTTTTATTTTATTATATCTTCCTGAGTGAGGTTCTTGCTCTGTCCAGGCTGGAGTGAAGTGGCAGGATCATGACTCACTGCAGGCTCAAACTCCTGTACTCAAGCGATCCTCCTGCCTCAGCCTCCCAAGTGGCTGGGACTACAGGCATGTACTATGATGGCCAGCTAATATTTTTGTTTGTTTATTTGTTGTTTGTTTTTTCTTTTCTTTTCTTTTTTTTTTTTTTTTTGAGATGGAGTCTCACTCTGTTGTCCAGGCTGGAGTGCAATGGTGTGATCTTGGTTCATTGCAACCTCCGCCTGCTGGGTTCAAGGGATTCTTCTGCCTCAGTCTCCCAAGTAGCTGGGATTACAGGTGTGCACCACAACACCCAGTTAATTTCTATAGTTTTAGTAGAGATGGGGTTTTGCCATGTTGGCCAGGCTGGTCTCAAACTCCTGACCTCAAGTGATCTGCCTGCCTCAGCTTCCCAAAGTGCTGGGATAACAGGCGTGAGCCACTGCCTCCAGCCTGTTTTGTATTTTTTGTAGAAACAGGGTTTCACCATGTTACCCAGACTGGTCTCCAACTCCTAGGCTCAAGTGATACACCTACCTCAGCTTCCCAAAGTGCTGGGATTACAGGTCTGAGACACCATCCCTGGCCTTTTTAAGCTTTTAAATATAGTTCAAGAACCTTGGCACATAATTGTCCAGTCTCTGCTGCTATAGAGTAGTTAAGTACTAGGCCCAAATGAAGTAATATTCCTCAAATAACATATTTAGTATTATAGTTTCAGTAAAATGGTACTATAGTTTGAGTACAGGGGTGAAAGCCAAACTAGTTTTACAGTTTCTCCTGTTTCATTTCCGCTTTATGAGATTTACTGTATCCTTCAGCAACATAAGTAACCTCCCTGCCAGACTATGTACTGTACATTATTAATATAAATTATTTTCTGAATTAAAGAAAGTGTCAAGTCACAAGGCAAACTAAGACAGAAACTGAGCCTCTTGAGGTCTTTAAACCCTTCCGAGACTTTGGGATTTTCTTCATGTTCCTGTGGGTAGGGGGACCTTGCCCCATTGTTCTAGAACAAAAGCATCTACTTTGCTGATGGGAAGTCCTGGGATAGTGTTGAAGTCTAAAAGAAACAAGAAAGCATGACTGAATTTCACTAATCTCAATTTTCCCTGCCAAGAAGAATAAAGGCCCTCCCAAGTTTGCCTGTTGGCTTCTTTTTTCTTTTCTTTTCTTTTCTTTTTTAGACAGAGTCTCACTCTGTTGCCCAGGCTGGAGTGCGGTGGTGCAATCTCGGCTCACTGCAAGCTCCGCCTCCCGGGTTCATGCCATTCTCCTGCCTCAGCCTCCCCAGTAGCTGGGACTACAGGCGCCCGCCACCACACCCGGCTAATTGTTTTGTATTTTTAGTAGAGACAGGGTTTCACCGTGTTAGCCAGGATGGTCTCGATCTCCTGACCTCGTGATCTGCTCCCCTCGGCCTCCCAAAGTGCTGGGATTACAGGCGTGAGCCACCGCGCCCTGCCTGCCTGCCTGCCTGCCTGCTCGCTCTCTCTCTCCCCCCTCCCCTCCCCCACCTTTCCCTCTTTCTCTCTTTCTTTCTTTTTCTTTCTTTCTTTTCTATCTTCTTTCGAGTCTCACTCTGTTGCCCAGGCTGGAGTGCAGTGGCGCGATCTCGGCTCACTGCAGCCTCAGCCTCCCAGGTTCAGGCAATTCTCCTGCCTTAACCTCCCGAGCAGCTGGGATTAAAGGCATGGGCCACCATGCCTGGCTAATATTTGTATTCTTATTACTAATGAGACAGAGTTTCACCATGTTGGCCAAGCTGGCCTCAAACTCCTGACCTTAAGTGATCCGCCAGCCTCAGCCTCCCAAAGTGCTGGGATTATAGGCATGAGCCACTGTGCCCCACCTTTTCTTTTATCTTTAATTTTTTTTTCTTTTTTTTTTTGAGACAGGGTCTTGCTCTGTCACCCAGGCTGGAGTCCAGTGGCACGATCACAGCTCATTGCAACTTCAACCTTCCAAGTTCAAGTGACCTTCTTACCTCAGCCTTCCGAGTAGCTGGGACTACAGGTGTATGCCAACATGCTTGGCTATTGTATTTTTTTGTAGAGATAGGGTCCCATTATATTGCCCAGACTGGTCTCAAACTCCTGGGCTCAAGTGATCCGCCTGCCACAGCCTCCCAAAGTGCTGAGATTACAGGCATGAGCCACCATGCCTGGCCTGTTTCTTTTTCCTTTTAAGACTGGGAGAAGGCCAGGCGCGGTGGCTCACGCCTGTAATCCCAGCACTTTGGGAGGCTAAGGCAGGTGGATCACGAGGTCAGGAGTTAGAGACCAGCCTGACCAACATGGTGAAACCCTGTCTCTACTAAAAATACAAAACAATTAGCCGGGTGTGGTGGCGGGCACCTGTAGTCCCAGCTACTGGGGAGGCTGAGGCAGGAGAATAGTGTGAATGCAGGAGGCAGAGCTTGCAGTGAGCTGAGATTGCGCCACTGCACTTCAGGCTGGGTGACAGATCGAGACTGCCTCAAAAAAAAAAAAAAAAAAAAAAAAGGCTGGGAGCAACCTAGCCTTGATCTGAGGTATATCGTTATGCGGATAAAGTTAAATAATAATAGAACATATGCCTTTCTGTAGCTCCTCCAGCTACAATTCCCATAAAGCATAAAGTGGAAATGTATTGTGTACTTAGCAGGAACTAAACAGCCACACCCTTTCATGGGATGGGGCTTATTTTGTATCTGCAAACCTGGGGGAAATGGAGTAAGGGAAGGTGTATGCGTGGGCAGCTGCATTCCCTTGGGAAAATGGGGTTATTCCTCCGTAACTCCTGTGTGTGTCCTCTGTGACCGTTACTCTCTCCTTGTTTATCCATCACTCTCCTAGCCAAGTGCATGTGTCAATCTTTTTTCAAACCTTTAGTTCCATATGAGATGGGATGGGCTCCTTACTCCTTTTACTCCCCATATCTCTGATGGTTTTCCTCTAATGTGCTTACCTAATAATTTCCTCTCACATCATTCCCAGTCATACATGAAGTGCATCTTCTACAGGTTCATTGACATCGCGTGTATTATAGAAGTGATAAACAACTATTAAAAGTTTACTTTGTCTGCACATCCTTCATTTGGACTTGACTTATAAAATATATTGCCCTAGCCAGGCGTGGTGGCTCATGCCTGCAATCCCAGCACTTTAGGAGGCTGAGGTGGGTGAATCACCTGACATTAGGAGTTTGAGGCCAGCCTGGCCAACACGATGAAATCCCATCTCTACTAAAAATACAAAAAAAAAACAAACCAAAACAAAACAAAATGCCGGTCATGGTGGCAGGTGCCTGTAATCCCAGCTACTTGAGAGGCTGAGGCAGGAGAATCACTTGAACCCAGGAGACAGAGGTTGCAGTGAGCCGAGGTCGCACCATTGCACTCCAGCCTGGGCAACAAGAGCGAGACTCCGTCTCAAAAAAAATAAATAAATAAAAATAAAATATATATATATATACACACACAGACACACATATATACACACACGTGTGTGTGTGTGTGTGTGTGTGTGTGTGTGTGTGTGTATATATATATATATCCCTTTGGTAAAACTGAAATAATTCTCATTTAAAAACAGGATATTAGGCTGGGCACGGTGGCTCACGTGTGTAACCCCAGCACTTTGGGAGGCTGAGGCAGGCGGATCACTTGAGGTCAGGGGTTCAAGACCACCCTGGCCAGCATGGCAAAAACCCTGTCTCTACTAAAAAAAAAAAAAAAAATACAAAAATTAGCTGGGCGTGGTGGTGGGCACCTGTAATCCCAGCTACTCAGGAAGATGAGACAGGAGAATTGCTTGAACCCAGGAGGTGGAAGCTACAATGAGTTGAGATCATGCCACTGCATTCCAGCCTGGATGACAGAATGAGGCTCCGTCTCAAAAAAAATAAAAAAATAAAAAAATTAAAATGGGGTATTAGGACAAATATCTTGTAAAGAATTGGTACCCCATATAAATCTGAGTGCCAGGAAAGATTTCTAATTATCTTTAATAATATATTTGGGTCTTGCCGGGCACCGTGGCTCACGCCTGTAATCCCAGCACTGTGGGAGGCTGAGGCAGGCAGATTGCTTGAGGTCAGGAGTTCGAGACCAGCCTAGCCAACATGGTGAAACCCCATCTCTACTAAAAAAATACAAAAATTAGCCGGGTGTGGTGGCACACGCCTGTAGTCCTAGCTACTCAGGAGGCTGAGGCAGAAGAATCGCTTGAACCCGGGAGGCGGAGGTTGCAGTGAGCCGAGATCGCACCACTCGCACCACTGCATTCCAGCCTGGGCGACAGAGCAAGACTCCGTCACAAAAAACAAAACAAAACAAAATAAAATATATGTGGGTCTTGAGAATCCACATCTTATTCCACTTAATTTTTTGGTTGGAATTGATTCTTCCATTCATGTTTGTGGTTTAATTCAGTAAGTACATGTGTAACAATAGCAATTTTCAGAAAGAAAATGAAAAACACCCTAAAAAGGGGCAGAAACCTTTCTGCTAGGCAAACCATCAAAGAGATCATAGGTGCTTTTATGCTTCTAATACAGTGACTGCAATTCTTCACAGCTTTACAATTCAGGTTACTAGGCAAGGACTGTGCCTACTTGAAATTGTACCCTGGGCAGCATTCAACATGCTCTTAAATGTGAACTTTCTGATGTTAACCCTAATTATTATGCCCCATCCTTACTGTTGAGTAAAGGAAGTCAACTGCTCACTCCTGGGGGTAATAGTTAATTTTTCCCAGGCATCAAGATACTGATTAGGGCACCAGGCAAGGAATTTTACTAAATAGATCCTCTTAGGCCGGGCGCACGGTGGCTCACGCCTGTAATCCTAGCACTTTGGGAGGCCGAGGCGGGCGGATCACGAGGTCAGGAGATCGAGACCATCCTGGCTAACACGGTGAGACCCCGTCTCTACTAAAAAAAAATTTACAAAAAACTAGCCGGGCGTGGTGGCGGGCGCCTGTAGTCCCAGCTACTGGGGAGGCTGAGGCAGGAGAATGGCGCGAACCCAGGAGGCGGAGCTGGCAGTGAGCCGAGATCGCCCTACTGCACTCCAGCCTGGGCGACAGAGCGAGACTCCGTCTCAAAAAAAAAAAAGATCCTCTTACCCAGGAAGAGATCATTCCTCTCTCCTTGTGAGCACTTTCCTCCCAGAGTGGGGTTGACGCACCCTCTGACTCAGCATGGGCACACACAATAAACATCTGAGAAATTATTGTTTTTGCTAGAGTCTCTGATGCAATCTAGCTTATTTAGTGACCAAAAAGATTCTAGATATCAACTTCCTTTTGGGCCCATAATTCTTTCCCTCAGCGTCTTTTTTTCTCCTGAACTCCCCGCTCCCACCAAACTAATACATCAAAGGTGTTGGTCACCATTTTCTCTCCCATCCAAGTGATAAGTTCACTGTCAATTAGAACTCCTTTACTAAGCAGGTTTGATTAATAATCAGCTATATTCTTTTTTTATTTAGATGGAGTCTAGCTCTGTCACGCAGGGTGGAGTGCAGTGGTGAGATCTCGGCTCACTGCAAATTCCACCTCCCAGGTTCAAGCGATTCTCCTGTCTCAGCCTCTGGCATACCTGGGATTACAGGCACCAGCCACCAAGCCCAGGTAATTTTTTTATTTTTAGTAGAGACGGGGTTTCACTGTGTTGGCCAGGCTGGTCTCAAACTCCTGACCTCGTGATCCGCCCGCCTCAGCCTCCCGAAGTGCTGGGATTACAGGTGTGAGCTACTGTGCTTGGTCCAGTTATATTCTTACATGCAATTATTGTATCATGCCTTAAACTTTTCTTCTTCTGGCAAAGCAACTATAATCATTAACTATTCCTATTTGTTCACCATCTTAGTACTGGTGATTCATGTAAGCTTGGTAGCCACTTGGATTCCCATAAGGTTTTTTGCTCTGTTATCAACTAGTAACCATTTCCTTTTGTCATACTGTGCAATTTATTGGTTCTTCAGGACACTATCTTCTATTTCTTTAAATTTGTTGATAGGATACCCAAATTTATCAAAACCACTTCCAAATGATTAGCAATTCAGTAGAAGTTAGTTATGTGGCCGGGCATGGTGGCTCATGCCTGTAATCTCAGCACTTTGGGAGGCCGAGGCAGCTGGATCGCCTGAGGTCAGGAGTCTGAGACCAGCCTGGTCAACATATTGAAACCCCATCTCTACTAAAAAGACAAAAATCAGCTGGGCATGGTGGCGGATGCCTGTAATCCCAGCTACTCTGGAGGCTGAGGCAGGCAAATCACTTGAACCCGAGAGGCGGAGGTTGCAGTGAGCCAAGATCATGCCACTACACTCTAGCCTGGACGACACAGTGAGATTCTGATTCAAAAAAGAAAGAAAGAAGGAAAGAAATTAGTCACGTGTAGTCATACATATGCTGACAAAACTTACTTTAAAATTATAATAAATATAAACATTTTGAATATATTTTAGACAGTGTATTTTACTGGACTAAATAATTCACATTTCTTACATTTTATTTTCTATTTTATTCTAAAATTTTTAATTATCTTGAATAATATTCACTCTTGTTAACTGTATCCATATTTAAAACACTTGTACAATTGTGGATGTAAATTGAAATAATTTCCTTTCCTACTTATCTGGCTTTTTAAAAAAACAATAGAGATAGGGTCTCACTATGTTGCCCAGGCTGGTCTTGAACTCCTGGGCTCAAGCAGTCCTCCCATCTAAGCCTCCCAAAGTGCTGGGATTATAGGCATGAGCCCCTGCACCTGGCTAGCCTTTTTTATTACAGACAGGGCCTCATTCTGTTGTCCATGCTGGAGTGCAGTGGGGCACTGCAGCCTCAACATTTTGGGCTCAACTGATTCTCCCACCTCAGCCTCCCAAGCAGCTGGAACCACAGGTGCGTACCTCCACACTTGGCTAATTTTTGTATCTTTTTTAGAGACAGGATCTTGCCATGTTGCCCAGGCTGGTCTTGAACTCAGCGCAAACAGTCCTCCCACCTCAGCCTCTCAAAGTGCTGGGATTACAGATGTAAGCCATTGTGCCTGGATGGCTTTTTTTTTTTTTTTTAAGTAAGGTTGGGAAGCTCCATGAACTTCATCATGGAAATATTATAAACTTGAGTGTCCTGGGTTAGAAAACATCACGTTTCTATGGATGAAATATTTAAGTATTCAAATATAGAAATAAAGCAAACATGAAAACCATTCTTTCTGATTAGGTGTGAATTGAATATACTTTTAAGAATCTAGGACTAGTCATGGTGGCTTACGCCTGTAATCCTAACACTTTGGGAGGCTAAGGTGGGAGGATCACTTGAGGCTAGGAGTTTGAGACCAGCCTGGGCAACATAGCGAGACCCTGTCTCTACAAAAAATTTAAAAATTAGCCAGGTGTGTGGCTGGGCACGGTGGCTCACGCCTGTAATCCCAGCACTTTGGGAGGCCAAGGCGGGTGGATCACCTGAGGTCAGGTGTTTGAGACCAGCCTGGCCAACATGGTGACACCCTGTCTCTACTAAAAATACAAAAAATTAGCCGGGTGTGGTGGCAGGCACCTGTAATACCAGCTACTTGGGAGGCTAAGGCAGGAGAATTGCTTGAATCCGGGAGGCGAAGGTTGCAGTGAGCTGAGGTCATGCCATTGCACTCCAGCCTGGGTGACAAGAGGGAAACTCCATCTTAAAAAAACAAAAAAAGAATCATCACTAGGCAGCCAAAATTTATTTACCTAAGTATTTTCTTCAGGAATTTTCTAAGAACTGGAAAACTAATAACTAAATTGACAGCAGTCTGTCTCAATTATGGGAAAGTAATTGCTAATGGTAAAACAGGCACTAGAATATAGTTACCTTATTCTGAATAACTGTGCTGAAGCTGCATTCTCCCTGAGTCATGCCATCAAATTAAAGAGGTGATTTCAACAGCAGCAATGATGAACTTGAATCAGCAATGTCCTGGGTGCTAGTTATTGTATGTATGTTTAACAGGACTTTGATTTACTAAGTCTGTGTGGCACTTAGGCTCCTTCTGAAATTTCCATACCTGCATGTTTTACAACCCATCGAAGTTATGGTTTTTCAGTGATATTTCAAAATTGGGGAAAATTATCAATCTATGAGCAGGATTTGGAGCAATCATTATATCCTACACTATTTACTGAGTGGCAACACTATGAGATACTGTACACACTGATGTGTGCATTAAGGGAGGAAGTAATGGGATCAGTTCCCCAGATTTAAATTCTGGCTCTACCACTCCCCAGCTACGTCATCTCTATTACTAATACCTGCGAAATGGGGATGTTGATAATAATAACACCTACCTCATAGAGGTGTTTGAAAGACTAAATAATCCGTGTAAAGCTCTGCGCAGGAGTAAGTGCTTAATAAATGTTAGTTGTTTTTATTGTATTACACTTAAAAAAATTCTTCTGGGCCAGGCATGGTGGCTCATGCTGGTAATCCCAGCACTTTCAGAGGCCGAGGCAGGCAGATCACCGGAGGTCAGGAGTTTGAGACCAGCCCGGCCAACGTGGTAAAACCCCGTCTTTACTAAAAATATAAAAATTAGCCAGGTATGGTGGCGCACACCTGTAGAGGCTAAGGGAAGAGAATCGCCTGAACCCGGGAGGCGGAGGTTGCAGTGAGCCGAGATCACACTACTGCACTTCAGCCTGGGCAACCAGAGCGAGACTCCATCTAAAAAAAAAAAAATTCTTCTAAGAATTTCATCTTTTAAAAAGTATGAGGCCAGACATAGTGCCTTAAGCCTGTAATGCCAGCACTTTGGGAGACCAAGGCGGGAGGATCACTTGAGCCCACTTTGAGACCAGCCTGGGCAACACAGCAAGACCCCGTCTCTAAACAAAAAAGAAAGAAAGAAAGAAAGTGAATACTGAGTATCCTGTGAATTAGTATGCAACCAATCTATAGTTTAGTACTAGAAATATAAAGCATTAAATGACTTTTTACACATAATATATTTTGTTTTTTACACATAATACTTTATATCAAAAATTTTATTTCCAGTCAGTCAACAGTAATAAGAATGAGAAAACCTTGGTTTTAGAAACTACCTCCCAGACAGAAAGTAAGTATATAGACTGGGGTGGCTCACACTTGTAATCCCAGCACTTTGGGAAACCGAGGCCAGTGGATCACTTGAGGCCAAGAGTTTGAGACCAGCCTGGCCAACATGGTGAAACTATGTCTCCATAGTTTCACCCCGTCTCTACTAAAAATACAACAATTAGCTGGGTGTGGTGCCACATGCCTGTGTCCAACTATTCTGGAGACTGAGGCAGGAGAATTGCTTGAACTCAGGAGGTGGAGGCTGCAGTGAGCTGAGATCGTGCCACTGCACTCCAGCCTGGCCAACAGAGCGAGACTGTCTCAAAAAGAAAAAAGAAAGTAAGTATATAAATATGAGATAGTACTTGAGTTATTACTTGAGGTTAAGCTACTAAAAGCAATATCCCCATATTTTGAATTATGACCTTATAGCACCAATACCTATTGCAGTACCTTGCACAGATATTCAATAAACATTTGTTCAATGAATAAATGAATGAAAAGTAAAAGCATACTTATAGCCAAGAATGTGAAGAGAATGTTTACTTTTTTTTTCATTTAGGTCTGGCAATGTAATTTCCAACCAATGATCTGAATACAGGTCATATAAACTGAGCTCTCTGGACAGAAGAGTAATGCATCATGGCAAATTATAATCGTTGCTTTTATAACTGGTAAAAATCTGAGCTGACAGACAGATGGATTAACAACAGTTCTTCACTGTTGCTGGAGGACAAATGAAAGCCAATGTGCTACCAATGGAAGATTAATGACATTACTTTTTATGGAGCTAGATAAATGTGCAAATGTATTGCAAATTTTAAAAAAGTTACCCATGGCCAGGCGTGGTAGCTCACGCCTGCAATCCTATCACTTTGGGAGGCCGAGGTGGGCAGATCACCTGAGGTTGGAGTTCGAGACTAGCCTGGCCAACATGGTGAAACCCCATCTCTACTAAAAATACACACACAAAAAATAGCCAGGCATGGTGGCTCACGCCTGTAATCCCAGCTACTCGGGAGGCTGAGGCAGGAGAATCGCTTGAACCCGGGAGGCGGTGGTTGCAGTGAGCTGAGATCGCATCACTGCACTCCAGCCTAGATGACATAGGAGGACTCTGTCTTGGAAAAAAAAAAAGCTACTCACTGGAATAAGAAGGAAGAGTAAAAAGAAACATGTTATTTAAGGACATTTTACCTTTGCCTGATTTATATGGACTGATTGTCTTATTAGTCTAAATATATTCATGTGGTAGGCAGAATAATGGCTCCCAAAAGTGCCCATGTTCTAATTCCCTAAACCTGTGAATATGTTACCTCATCTGGCAAGACGGATTTTTGTAGATGTGATTAAAGTAAGGATCTTAAAATGGGGAGATGATCCTGGAGTATCTGTGCGGACCCAATGTAATCAGAAGCATCTGTATGAGTGAGGCAGGAGGATCAGAGGTAGCAGATTAGAAGATTCTATGCTGTTGGCTTTAAAGATGGAAAAAGGGAACATGAGCCAAGGAATGCAGGTAGCTTCTAGAAGCTGGAAAAAACAAGGGAATGGATTCTCCCACAGCCCCCAGAAGGGATGCAGGCCTTTTGAGATCTTAATTTTAACCCACTATAACCCATTTCAGACTTCTATCCTCCTGAATTGTAAGAAAAAAATTTGTTTTATTTTAAGCCACTAGATGTGGTAACTTGTTAGAACAGTAAGTGGAAACAAACTCATTAATCTGCATCTAACCTATGAAGATGCTAATTTGAGATAGTAAACGGGTGTTGTTGTAAGCTGCTAGGCTTGAGGTAATTTGTTACAGCAGCAATATAAAACTATACAACTGGTAGCCAGGCCCACTGGCTGGCACCTGTAATCCCAACACCTTGGGAAGCTGAGACGGCAGGATGGCTTGAGCCCAGGAGTTCAAACAGCATGTTCAACATAGTGCAACCTGTCTCTACAAGAAATAAAATATTAGCTAGGGGTGGTTATGCATGACTGTAGTCCCAGTTATTCAAGAGGCTGAGGTAGGAGGATCACTTAAACCCAGGAGGTGGAGGTTGCAGTGAGCTGTCATTGCCCCACTGCACTCCAGCCTGGGCAACAGCACAAGACGCAGTCTCAAAAAAAAAAAAAAAAAAAAAAAAAAAAGGAAAAAGAGGAGAAAGAGGAGAGGAGAAAGAAAGAAAGAAAGAAAAGAAAACTACACAAACTGTCTGTAATAACACATTTTGACATCATGTACTCCCTGATAGGACATCACGTCTGAGATTCTTGCCAAAAATATATTAACTCATTTAATCATGAGAAAACATAAGACAAGCCCAAACTCAGGGACAGTATACCAAGTAACTGACTAGAACTCTTCAAAAATGTCAAGGTCATGAAAGACAAGGAAAGATTAACTCTCTGGAAGAGAAAAAGGACATTAGGTCGAATGTAGTGGCTCATGCCTGTAATCCTAGGACTTTGGGAGGCTGAGGCAAGAGGATCACTTGAATCAAGGAGTTCAAGAGCAGCCTGGGCAACACAGCAAGACTCCATCTCTACTAAAAAATAAAAAATAGCCAGGCATGGTGGTTCAAGTCAGCAGTCCCAATTACTTGAGAGGCTGAGGTAGGAGGATCACTTGTGTCTAGGAGTTCAAGGCTGCAGTGAGCTGTGATTGTGCCACTGCACTCCAGCTTGGCAACAGAGTGAGAACCTGTCTCAAAAAAAGAAAAGAAACAAAAGAAAAGAAAAAAGAAAAAGAGCATTAGTGGGAAACTGGTGAAATCTGATTATGTCTGTACTTAACAACCAGATGACAATAAGATACACTTGAATTATTTCTCTCTAAATTTGGGCTAGTCTATGTAATCTTAAGCAATTCACTTGCTAGTACTTGTTTTTTCCAATTGTTAAGATGGAAAGTGTCTGTAATGTGCTTTAAGATTCTTAGCTGAAATAGTAACAGTCATGTTGCTTACTGTTTTCATTTTAATAATTCTATTTTCCTTTAAGGTAGCTTAATTTTGGAAGAGTTAGTAGTTAGTGTGCTTCAAGAGCCTTTTTTTTTTTTTTTTTTTTTTTTTTTTTTTTTTGACGGAGTCTTGCTCTGTCGCCCAGGCTGGAGTGCAGTGGGGTAATCTCGGCTCACTGCAACCTCCGCCTCCTGGATTCAAGAGATTCTCCTGTCTCAGCCTCCCGAGTAGCTGGGATTACAGGCGCACACTACCACGCCCAGCTACTTTTTTGTATTTTAGTAGAGACGGGATTTCACCGTGTTGCCCAGGCTGGTGTTGAACTCCTGAGCTCAGGCAACCCAGCCACCTTGGCCTCCCAAAGTGCTAGGATTAAAGGCGTGAGCCACCGCGCCCGGCCTGCTTCAAAAGACTTAACATGCAGTCGGCGAGGTGGCTCACGCCTGTAATCCCAGCACTTTGGGAAGCCGAGGCGGGCGGATCACTTGAGGTCAGGAACAACCTGACCAAGATGAAGAAACCCCGTCTCTACTAAAAATACAAAATTAGCCGGGCGTGGTGGCACGTGCCTGTAATCCTAGCTACTCGGGAGGCTGAGGCAGGAGAATCGCTTGAACCCGGGAGGCGGAAGTTGTGGTGAGCCAAGATTGCGCCATTGCGCTCCAGCCTGGGCAACAAGAGTGAAACTGTCTCAAAAAAAAAAAAAAAAAAGACTTAACATGCCACAACATTATAATAATTTTGATGCAATAGTTTAGATTAATGAAAGTAAATATATGCTGGGCATGGTGGCACATGTCTATAATCCCAGCTAATTGGCAGGATTGCTTGAGCCCAGGAGCTCGAGACCAGCCTGGGCAACATATTGAGACCCTGTCTCTACAAAAAGAAAAACAAAAAATTAGCCAGGCATAGTGGGGCACCTGTGGTCCCAGCTACTCACTGCTTAGGAGCCTGAAGTGGGAGGATCACTTGAGCCTGGGAGGTCGGGACTGCAGTGAGCCAAGATCTGCACTCCAGCCTGGACAACAGAGCACGACTCTGTCAAAAAAAAAAAAAAAAAAAAAGAGTTCTTTTTTTTTTTTTTGAGACGGAGTCTCGCTCTGTCTCCCAGGCTGGAGTGCAGTGGCCCGATCTCGGCTCACTGCAGGCTCTGCCCCGCTACGTTCACGGCATTCTCCTGCCTCAGCTTCCCGAGTAGCTGGGACTACAGGCGCCTGCCACCTTGCGCAGCTAATTTTTTGTACTTTTAGTAGAGACAAGGTTTCACCGTGTTAGCCAGGATGGTCTCGATCTCCTGACCCCGTGATCCGTCCGCCTCGGCCTCCCAAAGTGCCGGGATTACAGGCGGGCACTTGCACCCGGCCGATTCATTGAGTTCTGTACTGAAAGACAGAATAGTTGTATGGTTACCATGGTAAAGCTGAAAAATCCTAAGTCAAACCATGGTAAATCAGGGACCATCTGTACTAAGTCGTCCAATTTTTTTTTTTTTTTTTTTTTTTTTTGAGACACAGTCTTGATCTGCCGCCCAGGCTAGAGTGCAATGGCACGATGTTGGCTAACTGCAACCTCTGCCTCCTGAGTTCAAGCAAGTCTCCTGGTTCAGCCTCCGGAGTAGCTAGGAGATTACAGGTGCCTGCCACCACGCCCAGCTAATTTTTGTATTTTTAGTAGAGACGTGGTTTCACCATGTTGGCCAGGCTGGTCTCGAACTTCTGACCTCAGGTGATCCACGTGCCTCAGTCTCCCAAAGTGTTGGGATTACAGGCGTGAGCCACCGTGCCCGGCCCAATCTTCCTGCCTCAGTATCCAAGTGATGGGATTATAGGCATGAGCCTCTGTGTCCAGCCAACACTTCATTGTAAAATGACTTTGCGTTTAATGATTCTGCCCAGTTGTAGGCTATTGTAAGTGTTCCAAGCTCATTTAAGGTAGGCTAGGCTAAGCTATGATGTTTGGTGGATTAGGTACATTAAATGCATTTTTTATTTAACAATATTTCCAATTCGCAATAGGTTTATCATGATGTGACCCCATAACACCTGTACATTGTGGAGGATTTTTGTTATTGGTTTGGTGTTTGCTTTTTGCTTTTATTTCAGAATAAGGAGTTAGCATGTGTGACATAGTAAGAAATAGATATATATGTGTATATATATATATAGAGAGAGATATGTATATATGTGTATCTATCTATCTATCTATTTGGACTTTGTCCCTGATTTTTGACACAGAGCTCTTAAAACTGCCATTTCTTGAGTGATAGGGATGATAGGAGTGTCGTTTGTTCTAATATTTGGTCTCTGTCCCCAGTTTCCGACACAGAGTTCCTTAATCTCTTGGAATTTCCTGGTTGATAGAAGCATCTTTTGTTCTACTGAGGTTTCTTGCTGGGGCCCTAGATAGCTTCAGGATGGGGCCTGGTCCCCAGAAAGACTAGGCCTTGATGAGAAGCCTGGAACTTTCAGCCCATCCCCTCAATATGTGGGGAAGAGTGAAGAGCTGAAGACTGAGTTAATAATTGGTCATCCTGATTTGACAAAACCTCCATAAAAACCCCTAACGACAGGTTCAGGGAGCTTCTGGGTTGGTGAACACATCAAATTGCTAGGAGGGTGGTGTGCCCAGAGAGGGCGCGGGGGCTTCCAACACCCCTGCCAATATCTTGCTCTCTGCATCTCTTCTGTTTGGCTGTTCCCAAGTTATATCTTTTATAAAGAGCCAGTAAATATTAATATAAGAGTGCTCCTGAGTTCTGTGAGTCATTGTAGCAAATTATCAAGCTGAAGGGGAGAAAGTTGTGGGAACTCCCTGACTTTGTAGCCAAGAAGTGTGTGTGGGTAACCTGGGGACCCGATACTTGCGAATGGCATTGGAATTGAGGACTCTTTAAAACCTGTGGAGTCTGCTGCTAATGCTGGGTCGTTAATGTCAGAATTGAATTGAATTGTAGGATACCCCGTTGGTGTCCGGAAAGTTGGAGAATTGGTTGGTGTGAGAAAAAATTCACACATTTGATGTCAGAATTTCTGAGGAAAAATAGCTCGGCATGTAAAACCATAAATACACAAAATCCTTTCAGACAGCTTAAAAGAATGCACATGTTCCAAGTTTTCTGAACTCAAGTCAAGATAAAGAGATAGAAGCAAAAATGAACTCAGTAATGTATTACTCTAATAGTTTGATTCAGAGAAAATAAAAACTCCCTTCTAACAGGAAAAAAAAAAGACAAATGGCCTGCATAGTGCAGTTACGTGAGCTTTCTAATAATGCAAACGGCAGTCTGTTATTTCCCTACAATTTTTTTCCTTAGCTTCATTTCAGAGAGGACACAAACCGTAGAAATTGAATGATAACTTATCATATCATTGATGATCATTGTATGAAGTATTCAGTTTGCAGCTCATAAATTTAGGTAACATCATTTTTCCCCTCCTCCTCAATAGAGAGAGACATAATGGTTACTGTCTAGCTCAACGCTGGCTTAACGGCCTCCTCTGAGGTTAATGTTAACATCATTCTGGACAGGGCAACAGGAAGCATCTGTATATCTTACCACAAAATGAGATGATCCATTTTCCCCTCATTTGAAGTATAAATTCTGTTGGTATTAAATTACTTAATTGCTCTTGCTTTATATATACATTTAAAATATTTGGATATATTGTAGTAATAGCCTTAGAGAAAATTAAAATGACTTATGATTATGTAAATATTCCTTTAGTTTTTCCCAGTTGGTCAATATAGGTTCTTATTTTTTTTCTCTCTATGATTTAAAGGAAACTTGGGTTATGAAGGCTATTCTTACAATCTTTTTTTGTTCTTATGTTCTAGAACCACTGATGGTGACAACAGAACTCAGGGAATGTTAGTCAATTAACAGCTGCCAAGTTACCCAGAGAAGCAGATGGTATATCTGATCATGTCCTACAAAATGTGAAAAGGGAATACTCAAAGATGTTTGCTCAAATATGCTAGAGTTTCCACACAAAAGGCTATAATGGCAACCATATATATTTTTACGTCTTCTATGTTTGCTTTTTACTCCAGGTGATTCTCTTCTATTCCATTTTTTAATTTTTTGACCTGCAGGGCTAGTCATCTTAAAATAACCTAGGATATGCACACGTTTTGAGTATCTTTGGCAATAGAAATGCACAACAGAAATATGTCAATAGAAAAGAAAAAGAATACTTAATACCACTCCCAGGTTTTTAAACTAGAGTATGGCCAATTGGAATGTAATGCTTGAGGGTGGCTGAAATAACTAGAATTATACAGATATTTTGCTAATCATCTTGGACTTTTGTTGTGAGATTGTTAGAAAGTCCATGCTCGATTCCTCAGAGTCCTTCTCATTTAACCATCTAAAAGCCATATCTTAATTATCAAATAGTAAAGAATCCAAAATCTCAAATATTCATTAATCCAACAAATATTTACGGTGTATATTTCATCCCAGGCAGTGTTCAAGAGGCCAAATGAACAAACTAGACAAAAACAAAACAAAAAAAGACAAAATCTCTAGGTTTCGTGGAGCTTATATTTTTAAAAGCTTATATTTATAAAAGCTTACATATCAAGAGGATCTATATAAAAATAAATAACCCTAAAACAATAATTCTTTTGTCTCTTGCCAGACTGAAGACACTCGCAGGCAGGAGCTGTTTCCCCAATATCCTTACCACCTGTGCCTAGCACACTGTAAGTGATTTATAGACACTTCTTGAATACGTATGTATGTATCTATTATTATTAAAAAATTTTTTTTCAACCTTTTCAGCCCAAGCGATCCTCCTGCCTCAGCCTCCCAAATAGCTGGGACTACAGGCTCATGCCACCACAAGTGGCATATATATATATAGACACACATACACACACACACACACACACACACAATGTAGACACACACATATACACATACACATATACATACATACATATACATACATATATACATACGTGTGTGTGTGTGTGTGTGTGTGTGTGTATAGAGTCTCCTCTATTGCCCAGGCTGGAGTGCAGTAGTGTGATCTACGCCCACAGCAACCTCCGCCTCCCAGGTTCAAGCGATTCTCCTGCCCCAGCCTCTTGAGCAGCTGGGATCACAGGCGTGCGTCACTACACCTGGCTATTTTGTAGAGACGGGGTTTCACCATGTTGGCCAGGCTGGTCTCGAACTTCTGAACTCAGGTGATCTACCTGCTTTGGCCTCCCAGTGGCTAATTTTTAAAATTTTTTATAGAGACATGGTCTCACTATGTTGGCCAAGCTGGTCTCGAACTCCTGGCCTCAAGTGATCCTCCCACCTCGGCCTCCCAAAGTGCTGGGATTGCAAACATGAGCCACTGTGCCTGGCTTGTGGTGTATTCTCTATGTACTATTTCTGAACCCCCTTTTATATTTTAAGACCTTGATTGATTCTGAAGGGCACCAAAATCTCAGCTAAACTTAAAATTCTATAAATTATCTGGGTATTTAAGAATATCTGGGGCTGGGCGCGGCAGCTCACACCTGTAATCCCAGCACTTTGGGAGGCTGAGGCAGGCGGATCATGAGGTCAGGAGATTGAGACCATCCTTACATGGTGAAACCCCATCTCCACTAAAAGTGCTGGAGCCTTGTGCTTTACCTACTATGCCATTTAATCCTCAGAATACCCCAGTGAGGCAGGTACTATTATTATCTCTAGTTTTACAAATGAGGAAACTGAGAGGGTGAGGAGTGCTATGGTCTGAATGTGTATCCCAAGGTTTATATGTTGGAAACTTAATCCCCAAAGCAAAGAGGTTGAGAGGTGAGACCTTTATGAGGTGATCAGGTCATAAGAGCTCTGCCCTACTGAATGGATTCATGCTGTTATCACAGAAGTAGGTTAGTTATTGTGGGAGTGGGTTCCTGATAAAAGGATAAGTTCTGCCACCTTCCTCTCCTTCCTCCCCGCTTTCCCCCCTCATACATGTACTCTCTTGACCTTCTGCCTTCTGCCATGCGATAACACAACAAAAAGACCCTCTTCAGATGTCAGCGCCATGCTCTTGGACTTCCTGTCTCCAGAAGTGTAAGAAATAAATGTCTCTTCTTTATAAATTTCTCAGTCTGTGGCATACTGTTATAGCAGCATAAAACAGACTAGACTAGGAGCTTGCCCAGGGTTACACAGTAGGAAAATGGTAGAGCCAAGTTTCCAAATCAGATGGCCTTGACTCCAGTGATGAAGCTATTAATCACTACAGCTCCTGTTGCACATGTAGAAAAAAACCCAAAAAACTAAGAAAAGCTAGAAAACAACTCAAGGTATTAAATTAACAATAAGGTCAGTATAGACTCAACTTGGCCTCAGAAGGCTTCAGGGACAAGACTGTGAGCAAGTCATCAAAGCAGAGTGGGATTTAATTGGCAGAGCTGAAAACAGAGAGCATCAGAACAAGAATAGAGGCATGAGAACAAGAATGGCCATGACTTGCTGTGTGGTGCCAAAAGAGCATTAACCTAGTAGAACGATGAGATCTAGTAATTTTTAGTAGAATCTTACCTGTTTTTTCTTTAAGAATAGAAGAAAATGCAAATGCCTATAATACTATCATGTGGCACCCAGGTATGCATAAACAAACTTCAAATTAGCCGCGCGTGGTGGCAGGCGCCTGTAATCTCAGTAACTCAAGAGGCTGAGGCAGGAGAATCACTTGAACCCTGGAGGTGGAGGTTGCAGTGAGCTGAGATTGTGCCATTGCACTCCAGCCTGGGTGACAAGAGCAAGACTTTGTCTCAAAACAACAACAACAAACTTCAATGTATACACAGTAAATAGTTCAATTTTCAGTTATTGAGGTCTTTTTCTCCTTCCTGGTGTACTAGAACTGGCTTTACCATTTAATATCTTTGATAATCTTTCCCTTGACCTGAGTTTAAGTCAAGCTATTAAGGTTGTCTTCATAGTTACTCCTTTTTTGTTTGAGAGGATTTTCCCTGTATTTTCCCATTCTTATCATCGAACTCTGGCAGTCTATAACAACTACATGGCGAAGATGTTATAGCACAGGAAGTCCAAACTTATTAATGGGCTGTGTTCCCATGAACATCACTGTAAATTAGTTGTTTGGAACCTGGAATTTGCTTTCCCATGGAAATAGTGGTTAAATTCCCAGCAGGTCTACAAAAGCTTGCTTAGCCAGGAATGCAGCAGAAATGAACACTGTCACCTTTGTGTTAACCTCTGCCTATTATTCAGAGGTCTCAATGGATTTCTCACCTTACTTCAATGTTTTAGCTAACCACCACTTTTGGGACAGTTTTTAAAATTATATGGAAAAGGCTGACTATCACTTCTGATTCCACCACCCAATCGTTCATACTGCTTTGGGGTGTTTCTTTTTACTAATTATTACTGAAAACATGACTTCAGTTGGGGAGTTGTTTTCCTTTTTCCAAGATTAGGAGTCAGTAAAATAGCCCAAGAATGCCTATGGTATACAGTGTCTAGAATGTCACATTTTCTGCCTTTACTATGATGAGAAGGCAGCACAACATTGACCATCTGGTTCCTGGAGGGTATCTTTTGGCCTTTGTGGGGATTTAAAAACAAAACCAGGCCAGGCGCGGTGACTCACACCTGTAATCCCAGCACTTTGGGAGGCCGAGGCAGGCAAATCACAAAGTCAGGAGTTTGAAACCAGCCTGACCAACACAGTGAAACCCCGTCTCTACTAAAAATACAACAAATTAGCTGGGTGTGGTGGCAGGCACCTGTAATCCCAGCTACTCGGGAGGCTGAGGCAGGAGAATCACTTGAACCTGGGAGGTGGAGGTTGCAGTGAGCTGAGATCGCACCACTGCACTCCAGCCTGGGTGACAGAGTGAGACTCCATCTCAAAAAAAAAAAAAAAAAAAAAGCAAAACCAAACCAAACACCCACTTCTTGGTTTCTGGTATGAAATCAGAGGTCTAACTGCCCCAGGCTAGATGTTAGCATTAGGGAGATTACCTGATCAATGCTCATGTTTGACTACAGCTGAATATATAAATATATATAGTATTTTTTTATATATACACATATATATGTGTGTGTGTATATATATGTGTATATACACACACATATATATGTGATATACATATATATGTGTGTGTGTGTATATATATATATATATATTTTTTTTTTTTTTTTGAGACGGAGTCTCACTCTGTTGCCCGGGCTAGAGTGTAGTGGCGTGATCTCGGCTCACTGCAACCTCCGCGTCCCAGGTTCAAGCGATTCTCTTCCCTCAGCCTCCAGAGTAGCTGGGATTACAGGCCCCTGCCACTATGCCCAGCTAATTTTTTGTATTTTTAGTACAGACAGGGTTTCACCGTGTTGGCCAGGCTGGTCTCAAACTCCTGACCTCGTGATTCACCTGCCTCGGCCTTTAAAAGTGTTGGGATTACAGGTGTGAGCCACCATACCGGCCTTTTTTTTTTTTGAGATAGCCTCTCACTCTGTTGCCCAGGCTGGAGTGCCATAGTGCGATCACAGATCACTGTGACCTCCAACTCCTGGGCTCAAGTGATCCTCCCTCCTCAGCCTCCTAAAGTTTTGGGATTACAGGTGTGAGCCACCACGCCCAGCCTTGAATCTTTATTGAAGAAATTTCATAGTCAATCTAAAGCTATGATGTGTATGTCTGTCTGCCAAATACAGTGTTTATCTCAGAAACACTTTCTTGTAACCACAATAAAACCAAAATCTTTATTTTAGGTAGAAACATTACCAACAAATGTTTGCAAAACAGAAAGGCTTTAAAGTGAAAAAAATTTGAGTCTATGGCCATCATAATAGTGTGGCTTTGAAAACTTTCAGGCTATGTACGTACCCTATTTCTACTCCCTCACCTCCTTGGGAGTTTTTTAATTGTATTTATTTTATTTTATTTTTTTGAGACAGAGTCTTGCACTCCAGTCTGTTGCCTAGGCTGGAGTGCAGTGGCGCGATCTCAGCTCGCTGCAACCTCCGCCTCCTGGGTTTAAGTGATTCTTCTGCCTCAGCCTCCCTAGTAGCTGAAAGGCTAATTTTTGTATTTTTAGTAGAGGTGGGGTTTCACCATGTTGGCCAGGCTGGTCTTGAACTCCTAACCTCAGGTGATCTGCCTGCCTTGGCCTCCCAAAGTATTGAGATTACAGGCATGAGCCACCACGCCTGGCTGATATTTTCTTAATAACTTTAGCTGGGCATGGTGGTGCATGCCTGTAGTCCCAGCTACTCAGGAGGGTGAGGCAGGAAAATCGCTTGAACCCGGGACGCATAGGTTGCAGTGAGCTGCGATCACACCACTGCACTCCAGCCTGGCAACAGAGTGAGACTCTGTCTCAGAAAAAAAAAAAGAAAGAAAGAAAACTAAAATAATTAATACCAAAAGGTAGATCAATGAAAGAGTCTAATGATACTAAAATTATTAAGGTTGTCGGGGAAGGTGGTTCACGCCTGTAAACTCAGCACTTTTGGCAGGCAGAGAGAGGAGGATAGCCTGAGCTCAGGAGTTTCAGACTAGCTTGGGCAAAATAGCAAGACCCCATCTCTATGTAAAAAAAAATAATAATAAAAATAATTTTTAAAAAATATTGCCCGAGTGCAGTGGCTCACGCCTGTAATCCCAACACTTTGGGAGGCCAAGCTCAGGAGTTTGAGACCAGCCTGGCCAACATGGCGAAACCCCGTCTCTACTAAAAATACAAACATTAGCCGGGTGTGGTGGTGGGCACCTGTAATCCCAGTTACTTGGAAGGCTGAGGCAGGAGAATAGCTTGAACTCAGGAGGCAGAGGTTGCAGTGAGCCGAGATCGCGCCACTGCACTCCAGCCTGGGCAGAGCAAGACTCTGTCTAAAAAAAAAAAAGAATTAAGGTAAGCATTTCCTACTTCAACTAATGGCCAAACAGCTATTTGTGAAATGAAGGTATAATAGAATAAGTTAGTGCTTTATGCAATATACTGCTCATTTTCAGGATCAGGAACAAAGTCTCTATTAATCATAACGCGTTTATTTTTGTTATTTATTCGCATTCCTCAAAACAACTGATAGATTACGTGCTAGACTTCACGAAAGTGAAATGAGCCACTGGTTGCCACCCATGAATGAAGGGGGCTCCAATAGCTGGCTACTCAGTTTGTTTTTGGCAAAGAGCATAGAGCACGAACCTAGCACTTCAAGCATAGTGCACAGAATTGTGACAGGCACCTTGGACACTCTAAACCAGGAGAATTGAGAATCTTATTGGAAAGCTTTTGGGCCAAGAAGGTACATGATCCCTGACAGGAAAGACAATGATCCCATCTGTATTTTTTTTTAAAAAGAAAAGAAAAATGTAATACTTTTTGGAGCTCTTACAGGAATTAAATAAGAAAACATAGATAAAAGTATCCAATAAGATTATCAAGATGCATTAAGTGCTCAATAATGTAGCCAAATTTGAGTAGTGGAAATTTTATTGGGAAAAAAATAGCTTCCTCAAATTATATCAGTAGTTTTAGCCCAGGTGTGGTGGCTCACACCTGTAATCTCAGCACTCTGGGAGGCAGACGCAGGCGGATCACCTGAGGTCAGGAGTTTAAGACCAGCCTGGCCAACCTGGTGACACTCTGTCTCAAAAAAAAAATTAAAAAAAAATTATATCAGTAGTTTTGTTAGCATTTGCAGATTCTACGAATCAGACATAGCAATTTTTTTGCGACAACGTTTCACTCTTGTCGCCCAGGCTGGAGTGCAATGGTGCAATCTCAGCTCACTGCAACCTCCGCCTTCCAGTTGAAGTGATTCTCCCGCCTCAGCCTCCAGAGTAGCTGAGATTACAGGCATCTGCCACCACACCCAGCTAATTTTTGTATTTTTAGTAGAGACAGGGTTTCACCATGTTGGCCAGGCTGGTCTCAAACTCCTGACCTCAGTTGATCCACCCACCTCTGCCTCCCAAAGTGCTGGGATTACAGGCGTGAGCCACCGTGCCTGGCCTCAAGTCTTGAATATTTTGCTCAATTGATGGATAAATATCATAGACTATAGCTAAGCAGAAGTCAAACTTTATAAAGAGAAAAGCACTGAAATGCTAAGCTGATGCAGCATAGCCCTATCCACTGACAGACAAGTTCCTTTGGTCACAAGAGGCATTGCAAAAAAGGGTGCAGCCAGCTTAATGCAAACAAGCACATTTTATTTTAATTTTTGTTTTTGGAGAAAGGGTCTGGCTGTGTTGCCCAGGCTGGTCTCAAACTCCTGGGCTTAAGCAATACTCTCACCTAGGCCTTCCAAAGTGCTGGGATTACAGACGTAAGCCATGGAATCTGGCCAAACACATTTTAATTTCTTGAAAAATTCAAAACATATTTATAAAGTCATGTCATATATAAAGAAAAATAAGTTGTTAGAAAACATGTTTTTCAATTTCGCCAGAGGTCTAGTTAAGGGATTTTCCTTGTGATAACTAATGTGTTTGATGTCTAAATGTTTAAAAAAAATATTGTAAATAGAACATAGCTTCACAATTGAGGTTTCCAAGATGATGAGAATCAGTTAATTTTACTTAACTTTTTCCACCAAACAAAGAGGAAAAAAACCACAGAAGAAAATCCAGAATAGGCCGGGCGCGGTGGCTCACACCTGTAATCCCAGCACTTTGGGAGGCCGAGGCGGGCGGATCACGAGGTCAGGAAATCGAGACCATCCTAGCTAACACGGTGAAACCCCGTCTCTACTAAAAATAGAAAAAATTAGCCGGGCGTGGTGGCGGGCGCCTGTAGTCCCAGCTACTCGGGAAGCTGAGGCAGGAGAATGGCGTGAACCCAGGAGGCGGAGCTTGCAGTGAGCTGAGATAGGGCCACTGCACTCCAGCCTGGGCGAAAGAGCAAGACTCCGTCTAAAAAAAAAAAAAAAAAAAAAAAAAAAAGAAAATCCAGAATATTTAGGTAAGTACTATATTCAAAGTTATATGATAAAGAT
Organism: Pan troglodytes; assembly: GCF_028858775.2. Classification (NCBI taxonomy): domain Eukaryota; kingdom Metazoa; phylum Chordata; class Mammalia; order Primates; family Hominidae; genus Pan; species Pan troglodytes. The sequence goes on along the minus strand of NC_072411.2, from coordinate 108,323,804 downwards.
AAGGTTCAGCTAGAAACTAATAAATATCCGATATATGCATTACATGAACTCACTTTTAAATCAGGACAAGTTCTAAATTTGGAAGTTATTTCTAAATGTTGTGTAATAAATTTTACAAAGAAATTAAATATTCTACTGATTCAGGGCACTAATATAACAAATTCATTCCTGCCAGGTTAGTCAACATGTGTTAGAAAAATAACTTTTAATACAAGATTTAAATCATCATCCCCAGTAGAACATACAAAGATAGTCGGTTCTTTTTCTATTATTTTTCTCTTTCTTCACAAAAATAGAAAAATGTCTCTGCAATTTATTATCCTCCAATAAGCGTTCTATTGGAATCGATGTAAATGGGTACCCTTTGTCCCTCTCACCTCTGTGCTAACAGCATTGTTTAACTCTGATCCCATTTATCTAGTAAGCTTTGCTCATTTAAAAAAGTAAATTCATGACATCCACTGCAATATACAAAAAGTCTATCATACAGGCTGGCAGCACATTGGAAGTTCTGAACTAACATAACTAACAAAAATAGCCACATTTCTCAATTCTGTGACACAAAAAGCAGATAGCAACATGTGTAATGCACCAAAGATCTAGCTAGAGTTTAAAGAATCTAAATAAATAAGAAAATCAAATGCCCGGATATAATTCTTAATAAGCTATTTTACCTCAAGAAAAATCTAAGGCTGTCTTTAAAATCTCTTTCCAGTTTTACTGTATCCTTTCTGTATGGGCAGCATAACAGAATTTCCAGAAACAGGGGCCGTTTTTAAATCCCCAGTGATATCTGCCTTTATCTGCACTGTGGAAAATGATACACTGTATCATGCCTTTCTGGACAGTCCATAGGTTTTATTTACATTGCTTTGAGAAACAGACGAAAGACATGTTTTTTACAATTGTCTTACAGCAATCTCAGTTTTGAGAGTAACATGTAACACAAATTTTTATATGCAATATATGAAAACATAAATATTTATATATACAATAACATAACTAGACAAATAAATGAAGTTACTATTAAGTCTCTTTAAGTATAAATTTACAAACTGACCACCAGCCACAGAACTTAGCCCTGTAATGGAGAAAAATTATTACTGGCTTAAAAAAATATTAAAATATCACTGTCACTAACATGAAAAAAACTAAAAACAGAAAATAGAAAACAATAATCACCGGAAAACCTGTGTCTTGTAAAGATTTCTTTCCATCAGAAGATGCAGAAACATTTTTCCCCCTGGAGCAAATGAAAACGTTTCTCATGCACCCCCCGTTTCTTCCCTGCTTTCTCCCCCAGGCGCGGGTGTAGACGGCCGGTGTGGACTTTTTCCCAGAGATGAGAAGTAAAAATTTGTACTTTATCGGGAGCGGGTGCACTTTTCCCCCTGGCCCCCCTTTGCTCTGCCTCCAAGATGGTAGGAAAGTTGTCGTTTCGGAGGGCAGAGGAGCAGCTCTCTGGTGTTATGTCCTCGCAGTGCCTGTAGTGGTGCTGTAGGAGGCTGCTGCCTCTTCTTGTACAGCCCCGGCAGCCCTGCCTTCTTGGCTGGAGAGTATATTCAGGGATTTCCCCTTAATAATCACCGACCCTGGGAGCACTTTTTAGTTTCCAAAATAAAAATATGATCCTCACCCCTCTTGCTTGACAGGGAAAGGCTCTCGCCGGAGCCCAGGGGGGAGCAGTAGCAGCGGCAGCCGAGCTTCCTAGTCCATTGCCAGCGCCTCTCACTCTGATCTGTCAGCCCAGCCGAGGGAACGGGGGGAAGGAGAAAAAAAAAAGCAGCTGAAAGGTAAGCAGAGGCGGCCCCAGGCCCGGCCCACATCCCCGGGCTCCCGTAGGGCGGCGGGCTGGGCCGCGCAGGCTGGGCGGGCGGCGAGCGCGCTTACGTGAGGCCGGGGATTCGCCGGCCCACGCCAGGCCCCGGGCGGAGAATGAAAGGGTGAGTGGGGCCGGCGCCCGGGTGGTGGAGGCCGGGGGCCTGAGGGCCTCCGGGGCGCCCGCGGGCGGCGACGGCGGGCGGGCAGGGGTCCACCCGGAGCCGGAGCGGGGCGAGCGGAGCGGCCTGCGCGGGCCAGGTGGGGGTGTGTGGCGGGAGGGGGGGGCGCCGGTAGGCCTCGGGCCGGTAGGCCCCACGGCAGCCGCGCCCTGCCCCCGCACCCCGGGCCTCCGCGCGCCCCCTCGAGTCCCCCGGGGCCTCCGGGTGGGACGGCGGCGCTGCTGGGCCGAATCCCGCGCCGGCCCTGAGGCTTTCCCGCGGGGCGGCAGGCCCGGGCTGCCGGGACAGGGGCGTCAGGGCCTAGGAGTGGGGAGTGGGGAATGGGCGCCCGGCTCCCCTTCCCCCGGGTCTCTCGCAGACGCCCCCCAGATTCCGGTAAGAGTTGAATTTATTTATCCCCCTCCTCCGCGCTCCGGACGGCCAGGCCGGGGCGGGGCGGGGCGGGCGGCCTGGCGGGCGTGGGGTCGGGTGGAGGGGCGGTGAGGAGTCAGGTGCAGCCGCGGCCCGGAAAGTTTCCTTTTAGGCCCGAATTGGGGGCCGCTGTCTCTCCGGGGAGCCCTGGTCCTAGCGCCCGGGACCCCCCAGGGCGTGGGGGAGCGCACTCGGCTATTTTGAAACTCTTTGCCAGTTCCTGTCCATTGAAGAAGGTACTCCGCCCCTGCACCCCTCGCCCGCGCCCCACCCAACTCCCCGCGAGCCCGTTCGGGGCTGCTAACTCCAGCCTGTTCCCCCTAGAGCCCCCCAGGTTGGGGAGAGGGCCTTCTCTTCCGGTTTGGAAAAGTTTGCAAGGGGCTTTTCTTAGCTTTATTAGTTAGTGACTGGGTTTTTGGGGTGGGAAGGAGGAGGTAAACTCAGGTGGTGTTTCTGCCGGACAATCTTTCCCTATTGCCTTTTTTAGCCCTTACCCCACCAACTGGGGGTGTTATTTTCAGCTTGAGTACCCACCCCCTTTCATCCCGATTCCTTTGGGTCCAAAATCCCCCTTCTGGACAGCTCCGGCGGAGAGGAAGATGTAGGGAGCAGCGAGGAGACTGTCAGTGAGAGAGAGGGGCAGGATCAGGCAGGGTTTCTGGAGCAGTCCCCAGATGTAGGAGTTTCCCCTCCTTTTTGGTCACTGTCCGGTAAAACCAACACCGGAACAGATCCCAAGGGGGAGACGTGGTTGTCAGATGGCTTGGAAGCCTCCGGGATTGGGAGGAGGGAGAGGAAGTGGGCAGGGCAGCTCCCGAAACAAGGTCTACAGTTTAAGGATCAGTAGTTCATTTATTCTGATAATCACTGTTTAGTTTTATGTGACATTCTTGTATTCGACCTAGAAATAGAGTAATGGAGATTTTAAGGAAACCTAAACTTGTTATTGCTACAACTCAGAAGGGTCTGTGGAAGAGCCCTCGGAACCTAGCAAAACTACTTTGGTTTTGGGGTGTGTGTGTGTGTGTGTGTGTGTATGTATAACATTTAAACGAAAAAAATATATATGTGTATGTATATATTTTATATGCATATATAAACACATATATATTCATACACACACACGTATGTTTTCTGTTTAAATGGATTCAATTTTAGCTATATTTTGGTGCCCTGAGCTCTGAACGTTAAAAAAAAAAAAAGTGATAAACATAAATTTCCAAATCTCGATTTTCTGCTTTTCAGGGACAGGATGTTTCCCGTGGCTATGCTTACCTCCTTGTTGTTCTTGAGTGTTGACATTGAAATGTTAATAGACCCTGCCACCCCCCACTGCCAGTCCCCAGTGTGGGCGTGTTTGGAGAGGTTATTTTGCATCGTTTAATTGTTGGTTTTTTCCTTTTTTTTTTTTTTTGGTGAGCTTAGGGCAGAGCGTTGTGTTTATGTGCGGTGGTGTCCTGCTTGGTAGCAGGCTAGAGTTGCTGGCAGGAGATGTCCCACATTCTGCCCACTCAGTACCCCCAGCACTGTTGTTAGTGAAAAGCTGCCACTTGCAGGGCAATGGGTCACCCACGACTTTCAGTGCTGACTTCTGTGAGGCTTCGAAATGAGACTCATGTGATTCTTCTAGGTGTGTGCCTTTCTTTTCCTTTGGTCTGCCTAAGATCAAACTCTGTTTCTCCACAATGATAGATATCCGGTCATTTAGCATTGAGCTTAAGAAAATCTTGATATTTGAGATTGTATGGATCTGATACAAAAATGCAAATTACATTTAATGGTTGTTTTAAGTTTATTGATTAATTGAAATTGTTTATTGACATGGACATTTTTTTAAACATGTGTACCAAAAATCGTTACTTCTATTATAGTTTGTCCTTATTTTTAGAGCATATACTGGATGGAAAAAAATCATTCTTAGTCATTTTTCTTGGAACATTTTAAGGTTTGAAAAAAAATTGTTATTGCCTTATAATTTGATATTTTAAAGGTATATTGTTGACTTCACATTCCTAAGCTTTCCAAAACTGTATGTGTACAAATACCAAAAAAGTTTTGTACTTTTTCCCACCCTACCTCAAACATGTATTAATTTCCTAACCTGATCGCCTAATGGGCTACTTTATTTCCTGAAGGAATGAGAGGTTTGATGTTTTTAAAAGTTACATTCCATTTGAAATTCATAAAAGATTTTCAGGGCAAATACTGAATTAACTTTAAACTACTAAGGGAATATGCTTTTTTACTATTAAGTGTTAGTTTAAAAAGTAAATGGTTAGTATAATTACAAGTCTGAAATAATCAAGTTTTCTTTCCTCTGGAAGATTTTTAGGAGGAAATTTGTATATCCCATTCCAACTTTTTCTCAGCAAATCATGTTGCTACTATTTTTAGAGAAATAAAAATTTTAGTTTAGAAGGAATTAAATATTTCTGAGAGCACCCAAAATTAATGACATTTCAAAAAAATGCTAAACTATTTATTCATACCTGAGATGTTCTCTGAGGGTTAGCAGCTCTCACTATCCAGGTTTGGTACAATGGTTATGGCTAATGAAAAGTCATTTATATTTGAATACAGTTAGAGCAATATTCTCAGACACTTTTCTTTCCCCCTCCCCCACACCTGGTAACTGGTAAAACAATGGTTGAATAGGTGAGACTGGGTTGGAGGCAGCAAATTGTCCCCAGTGCTAAGTCAGTTTAACTTATACATGCAGCTCTGTGCTAGGCAAAACAAACAGCAGTAGAGTCTCCTCACTTCTTCAAGCAAGAGTTTGTCCCAGAAGTCCTGACTGTAAAGGCTGATTTTTGACAATGCTCCTGGCTAGTTTGAGATACTGAGGAAATACTCAATTTAAAACCTTAAGCCTCCCTCTTTTCCCTCCTTGCACGTAAGGTGACAGACTACTTGGTTCTTATCCTTTCACAGAATGTGATTTGTTTTTAAGATGAGTTTTTAGGCCGGGCATGGTGGCTCACGCCTGTAATCCCAGCACTTTGGGAGGCTGAGGCGGGCGGATCACCTGAGGTCCGGAGTTCGAGACCAGCCTGACCAACATGGGGAAACCCCGTCTCTACTAAAAATACAAAATTAGCCAGGCGTGGTGGTGTATGCCTGTAATCCCAGCTACTCTGGAGGCTGAGGCAGGAGAATCACTTGAACCTGGGAGGCGGAGGTTGCAGTGAGCCAGGATTGCACCATTGCATTCCAGCCTGGGCAACCAGAGCAAAACTCCATCTCAAAAAAAATAAAAGATGAGGTTTTGGTGAAATTTTATTTGTAGCATGACTTCCTGCAGTGACACTTTTAGACTGGGCTTTGAGTTCTGATCCCAGTCCTTCCGCTGGGCAAGTTATTTAGTCTTTGGTTTCTTTAACTTAAAATGGGAATAAAATTCTTTGATATAAGGGTTAGATGAGATAGCCATGTGTTTGGCCCATAATAGTATTAATTAAATGTTAATTCCACTAGCCCACTTTACTTTTCTTTCTTTCTTTTTTTTTTTTTTTTTTGAGACAGGGTCTCACTCTGTTGTCGAGCCTGGAGTACAGTGGCATGATTACAGCTCACTGCAGCCTCAACCTCCTGGGCTCCAGTGATCCTCCCACCTCAGGTGTGCCTGTAGTCAGCCAGGACTACAGGTGCTTGCCACCATGCCCGGCTAATTTTTGTATTTTTTGTAGAGACAGGGTTTCCCCATGTTGCCCAGGCTGGTCTCAAACTCCTGGATGCAAGGGATCCGCCTGCCTCAGTCTTTCCAAGTGCTGGGATTATAGGTGTGAGCCACCAGGCCTGGCCTCCACCTTACTTTTCTAGTAGTAACATCTAAATACTATTTCTCTTGTTTCCTTTTTTAAATAACTGAAAGTAATACTGTACTATACGTACTATAGTAGGCTTATGCTATATTTGGAGAGTAGACCTGTTTTTCCCACTCAAAGGATAACCACTGTTTAACACTTTAGTGTGCTTTTTCTCTTTATGTGTATGCATACAGCAGAAACAAAGAGGAAAAACGTAAGGGTAGGATTGTCCATGTGATGGTAGTTGTGTAGTTTTGTATTGGTTAAAAGCTTGGGCTCTGGAGCAAATAGGCCTTGCATCGTGACCTTGGATAATGACAATTACTTAATCTGATTAAGTCTCAGTTTTCTTCGTCTGTAAAAGGGGGTAATAATAGTACCTACTTCATAGGGTTGCTGTGAAGACTAAATGAGGAATTGAACATAAAGCCTTTAGAATGGTTCCTGAAGCATAACCTTTATATTTTCTTGGTGCATAACTTTTTCTGGTGCATAACTTTTCTATTTTTTTCTAAAGATTTTTTAATATTCTTTTTTTTTTTTTTTTTTTTTTTTGAGACTGAGTCTCACTCTGTCGCCCAGGCTGGAGTGCAGTGGCACGATCTCAGCTCACTGCAAGCTTCACCTCCCGGGTTCACGCCATTCTCCTGCCTCAGCCTCCCCAGTAGCTGGGACTACAGGCGCCCGCACACCCGGCTAATTTTTTCTATTTTTAGTAGAGACGGGATTTCACCGTGTTAGCCAGGATGGTCTTGGTCTTCTGACCTCGTGATCCGCCCGCCTCGGCCTCCCAAAGTGCTGGGATAACAGGCGTGAGCCACCGCGCCCGGCCAGATTTTTAATATTCTTGATGTGAATTTTTAATTGATGTGAATTTTTAATGAGTTCTTGTCTCAGTATATATTAATAATACGAATAAGTATTTGAGTACAGAGAGAATATGATAATTACTTTAATGGGGCAAATAAATATATTTTTGCCAGTAAAAAACTGTGCAGTATATTCCATTTCAGCAGCTTCATGTTAGCATAGTCTCTGCTGTTTGAATTTGGAATTGGCCAATATAAAGGTATAGTAAGTACACCGAGGGCAAAGGAGCACAGGGTGGGTTTGCTTTACTCCTGGTTCCGCTCTTTCAGGTTTTGAAGTGTTTTTGTGAGTCCCCGTGGACAGTAGTGTTGCATGGTTTTGAAGGCACTGAGCAGTTTGTGGCATTGATAGGCTCACTTTAGAGTCCTGGGCATGTTTACCTGACTTGATTGGTAGGAGCAGCTGCTGGTTCATTCATTTAACAGATTAGCTTCTCTGTTGTAGCTCTGAGCTTTGCAATAGAGACACGTTCTCTGCCTTTGAGGAGTTTTTAGTCTGTTGGAGAAGAAAAATAAGCTGACATTTACAATGCCAATGTGAATGTTAAGTGATAGCTTAGCCTGGAGGAATATTCTTCTATTCTGGCCTAAAGGGCAGGCTAGGTTTTAAAGTGAGGGCTTTGCAGGGGAAGTTTCTGTCCTAAGCGAATGGGAGGAGTTCGGCATTCCATAAGGTGTGACCTGTAAGTAGGAATCAAAGTTTAGGGACAAAAGAGTATCCTGTGTTGCAAATTGTGGTTCTGTTACCGCCCAGGAGTTGGAGGAGGAGGGGAATAAATAGTGAGAGGGAAAGGTCAGTCTGGCCAGGTCCTAAGGAGTTTCTGTGTTAGGGTAAGGAGTTTGGATTTCTTTTATGTGACAAGCAGACCCTGAAAGTCTTTGGCCACATAAATTACTTGAGATTTAGAGGATTTGAGTTGTACAGAGTAGGAAAAAGGAGGACAAGACTGTAATTAGACCAGTGAGGCAGCTCCTGACAAGAGATTTGAAGAGGGTTTGAACTAAGGTGGTGGCAATGGCAATTGAGAGGAGGTAGCAGTGGCAGAGGCTACCTCTGCCATTTGGTTTGAAACCTGGGGTAGGCTTGGTACCATGGCTCATAACTGTAGTCCCAGCACTCTGGGAGGCCAAGGTGGGCGGATCACTTGAGCTCAGGAGTTTGAGACCAGCCTGGGCAAAGTGGTGAAACCCTGTCTCTACAAAAAATACAAAAATTAGCCAGGTGTGGTAGTGCATTTTTGTAGTCCCAGCTACTCAGGAGGCTGAGGTGAGAGGATCGCTTGAACTCAGGAGGTCAAGGTTGCAGTGAATCTTGATCACACCACTGCACTTCAGCCTGGGTGGCAAAGGGAGAACTTATCTCAGAAAAAAAAGAAAGAAAAAAAAAAAAGATAAAGCCTATAGAAATGTTTTGTTTGACCCACACTTTTTGTGATGGTCTCTGATTTTTCATCAGTACCTTTTCATACATGAGGAAACAGATTTATAAAATAACTTAGGGTTACATGTCTTTTTCTTTTCTTTTTTGAGACAAAGTCTCACTCTGTTGCCCAGCCTAGAGTGCAGTGGTGCGATTGGCTCACTGCAATCTCTGCCTCCCAGGTTCAAGCAATTCTCTGCCCCAGCCTCCCGAGTAGCTGGGATTACAGGCGCCCACCACCACACCCAGTAATTTTTGTGTTTTTAGTAGAGACGGGGTTTCACCATCTTGGCCAGGCTAGTCTTGAACTCCTGATCTCGTGATCCACCTGCCTTGGCCTCCCAAAGTGCTGGGATTACAGGCGTGAGCCTGGCTGTCTTTTTCTTTTTTTTTTTTTTTTTGTTTAAATGGAGACAGTGTCTTACTATGTTGCCCCAGGCTGGGCTCGAACAAAGGGGCTCAAGTGATCCTTCTGCCTCAGCCTACCATAGTGTTGGGATTACAGGTGTGAGTCACCACCCCCGGCCTTCATATGTTCAAAAGTTTAAAGGAGCTGCTGACATGAAAACAATTAAGGTATTTTGTGGGGAAATTTGGATTTTTATCTTCTTTTATTTATTTTTTTTGAGATGGAGTCTCCCTGTGTTGCCAGGCTGGAGTGCAGTGGCACGATCTCAGCTCACTGCAATCTCCACCACCCAGGTTCAAGCGATTCTTCTGCCTCAGCCTCCTGAGTAGCTGGGACTACAGGCGCGTGCCACCACGCCGGCTAATTTTTGTATTTTTAGTAGAGACAGGGTTTCGCCATGTTGGCCAGGCTGGTCTTGAACTCCTGACCTCAGGTGATTCACCTGCCTCGGTCTCCCAAAGTGCTGGGATTACAGGCCTGAGCCACTGTGCTTGGCCCTGTCTTCTTTTAATAACGTGGAAGAGCTGGAAGTTCTGGGTCTACCTTTTTTTTTTGTAAACATTGCAACAACTTGCTGGAAATGATTTGAGCAAAGTATGCCAAAGAATGCCCCTGGCCTACTCTTCCAGCCCATGTAGGCATTTCATCTTGCACCCCTGTAAAGTAAGATTAAACGAACCTTGGAGTATATTGGCATGGAAGCAAGGGGGTCAAGAGAAAAGAACCCACTGACTGGTCAGAAAGGAGAGATTTTCAAGAAAGAGAAAGTGGTCAGCAGTGTCAGATGCTGCAGAGAGGTCCAGTTAGCTGAAGGCGGAAAAGTGCATGTGGAATTCAGTAACAAAGAGGCCATTAGTTTCAGATTTTTAAAACAAAAGAACTTTGAGGAGTAGAGCTACAACTTAGTTTTTCTTCTTTCCTCTTGTCCTGTAATGCAGGGTTTCTGTAACAACAGAGAATGACTGTGACATGGATCGGAACTTAGAAAGCATTTGTTGTGAAGGATTATTAACTGGAACTAATAAATACTGTACCCAGATCAGTCAAACAGTGCTCATTCTGCTAGTGTTTTCCATCACAAGAACATTAGTATTTAAGTGCTCTATAGAATGTAGGAAATATTTTGGATATTAGATTTTTAATGATTATAGGAAACTATTCAGAAAACCACTAACAGCTGGAGAATGTATTTTAGTCCTACAGATTCTAGATCAAAATGATAATACAAATAAACCACTACTTACTGCTTCTAATGGTAGTTTGTTTTTTTTTTTGAGACAGAGTCTCGCTGTGTCGCCCAGGCTGGAGTGCAGTGGCGCGATCTCGGCTCACTGCAAGCTCCGCCTTTTGGGTTCACACCATTTTCCTGCCTCAGCCTCCCGAGTAGCTGGGACTACAGGCGCCCACCCCCATGCCCAGCTAATTTTTTTTTTGTATTTTTAGTAGAGACGGGGTTTCACTGTGTTAGCCAGGATGGTCTCGATCTCCTGACCTCGTGATCCACCCGCCTTGGCCTCCCAAAGTGCTGGGATTACAGGCGTGAGCCACCGCGCCTGGCTTCTAATGGTAGTTAATATTAAGTGATTACTATATGCTGGGGTTACAGTTCATGAAATACCTAATTTAATTATCCTAAGCAACTCAATGAGATACATACAATTACAATCTTCCCTTTACAGATGAGAAGACTGAAGCCTAAATAACTTGCCCAAGGTCTTATACTTAGTAATTAGCAAAACCAGATTTGAGCCCCCTCTCTGATACCTACCAGAGCTAGTGAGTGATCTCTTCTGCTGCATAAACTATCCTTACCTTTCTAATATAGCAGGGAAGGAACTAGTGTAAAGGTCATTGAAATTCCTAATGCAAACTTACTTGTACAATGCTGTCTGAGTACAGTATGTGGCACATACTAGACATTCAATAAGCATTATTTTAAAATATTCTGGTTCGAACTTGATTATAATGAATGTTGTTTATATTTTCGAGTGATAAGCAGTTTTCTCACTGCTTCTTTCTCTTCCAGTCACATCAGTTGATAGATTTTCATCATTCCTCAGTCTGATTTTACTATTTTTTACATAGGTAATATAGATGTTTGGTTCTTAAAATCAATATAGTCATCTGTTTAGTGTCTTATTACATTCTTATGCTTCATCAAGTTGAATTAAAACTCATTTAAAAAGGACATAACATGGAAAAACGTTTTTAAGACTTTATGATACTCTAAATATGATTTTAACAGTATCCACTCTTTCTGGGATAAGTAAATATTCTTTTCATTTGCATTAAGTATATTGGAAAACAAACATTCTGATAATTTAGTAGGCTCATGTTAGTTTTATTTATTTTATTTTTTGTCAAGGGTTTCGTTACATTGCCCAGCCTGGTGTTGAACTCCTGGGCTCAAGTAATCCTTCTGCCGTGGCCTCCCAACATTCTGGTATTACGGTGTGAGCCACTGTGCCCAGCCTCACACTAGGTTTTTTTTTTTTTTGAGATGGAGTCTCACTCTATTGCCCAGGCTGGAGTGCAGTGGTGCTATCTTGGCTTACTGCAACCTCCACCTCCCGGGTACAAGCAGTTTTCCTGTCTCAGCCTCCAGAGTACCTGGGATTACAGGTGTGCACCACCAAGCCCAGCTAATATTTGTATTTTGTAGAGACTGGGTTTCACCATATTGGCCGGGCTGGTCTCGAACTCCTGACCTCAAGTGATCCGCCTGCCTCAGCCTCCCAAAGTGCTGAGATTACAGGCATGAGCCACTGCACCTGGCATCTCACGCTAGTTTTAAAAAAATTATAAGGTATGAACTGGGCACGGTGGCTCATTCCTGTAATCCCAGCACTTTGGGAGGCCGAGGTGGGCGGATCACTTGACGTCAGGAGTTTGAGACCAGCCTGGCCAACATGGTGAAACCCTCGTGTCTACTAAAAATACAAAAATTAGCAGGGCATGGTGGTGCTTGTCTGTAAATCCAGCCACTTGGGAAGCTGAGGCAGGAGAATCACTTGAAAATGGGCAGCAGAGGTTGCAGTGAGCCAACATCGTGCCACTGCACTCCAGCCTGGGCAACAGAGTGAGATTCTGTCTTTAAAAAAAAAAAAAATTATAAGGTATGTTGTAGATTTAGGCTCTTTAAAAGTGGTAGGATATAAAATTACAGATGGCAATTAGAGAAAAATGGTGTGGCAGTGAAATGAACATGTTTCTGAAACAGGAGAATCAAAAGAACAGCAGTGACATAGAGATTCCACATGGAGGTGATCAAGTGGTAGTCCCAAAGAGAATAATGTTCATATTTTTGTCAAATTGTTTTGTGGTTATCATTGGAAGACTGAAAGCGCTGCTGGCTGCTTTTGTTAAAAGTGTATCTTCCTTACTTTTCTCCTTGCTAATGTCTTATTCCTCTGTATTTGTAAGAAGTAAGAAACAATGGAAATGAATTGTTCAATTTTCCTATTAAACTTGGTGTATAATATCAAAGAGGATTTTTTTTTTTTTTTTTTTTTTGAGATGGGGTTTCGCTCTTGTCGTCCAGGTTGGAGTGCAATGGAGCGATCTAGGCTCACAGCAACCTCTGCCTCCTGGGTTTAAGTGATTCTCCTGCCTCAGCCTCCTGAGTAGCTGGGATTACAGGCATGTGCCACCACACCTGGCTAATTTTGTATTTTTAGTAGAGACTGGGTTTCTCCATGTTGGTCAGGCTGGTCTTGAACTCCTAACCTCAGTTGATCCTCCCACCTCAGCCTCCCAGAGTGCTGCAATTACAGGCGTGAGCCGCCATGCCCAGCCCCAATGAGGATTTTTTAAAAACCTAAACCTAATCATATTTCCTACTGTTTTTTGTTTTTGTTTTTAGACAGGTTGGAGTGTAACGGTGTGATCTCGGCTCACTGCAACCTCCACCTCCCGGGTTCAAGCAGTTTCTCCTGCCTCAGCCTCCTGAGTAGCTAGGATTACAGGCACCCGCAATCATGCCCGGCTAATTTTTGTGTGTTTGTAGAGACGGGGTTTCAACATGTTGGCCAGGTTGGTCTTGAACTCCTGACCTCAGGTGATCCGCCTATCTTGGCCTCCCAAAGTGCTGGGATTACAGGCGTGACCCTCCGTGCCCGGCTATTTTCTACTCTTGAATTCTAGTATATGGTTATGTTTGCTGTTGAAATATTTTTTCTACAGCAAGTGAGACTTGAGTATTTTCTGTTCTCAGTAATGGTTATTTCCATTTTTTGGTAATAACAGTGTATATTCTGCTGCTGCTCTAAAGTGCTTAATTACCTGCATTCTCTCCTTTAAGGGAGCATAGGTCTGTTTATATGCTAAGCAAGTTGTCTCCACAGCTGAAGATGATATTTGCTAGAACTGTTAATAAATTTAGTTTGGCTAAGGTTTTTTTTTCTTTTTAAAGTGATATTCATCATGTATTAAAAAGTAGAGCTTGGCTGGGCATGGTGGTTCACGCCTGTAATCCCAGCAGTTTGGTAGGCTGAGGCAGGAGGCTCACTGAGACTAGGAGTTGTAGACCAGCTGGGCAACATAGTGAGACAGTCCCCTTTTCTAAAAACAAAAACAAAAACAAAAACAAAAACAAAAAAAGATAGTGCTTAGTTTTAGCCTTTTGTTTGCATGGATTAGGAAATGTGATAGGCTGAGCATGGTGGCTTAGGCCTGTAATCCCAGCACTTTGGGAGGCTGATGCTGGTGGATGGCTTGAGCCTAGAGGTTCGAGACCAGCCTGGGCAACACGGTGAAACCCCATATCTACTAAAAATATGAAAAATTAGCTGGGCGTGGTGGCATGTGCTTGTGGCCCCAGCTCCTTGGGAGGTTGAGGTGGAAGGATCACTTGAGCTGGGGAGGTCAAGGCTTCAGTAAGTTGTAATCATACCACTGCACTCCAGCCTGGCAACAGAGCAAGACCCTGTCTCAGAAAAAAGAGGGAAAGGAAAGAAAGGAAGAAAGAAAATGCGATAGTATTTATATATCAGGGTCTAAAAGACATTTGATTAAGATTATGTGGGCTTTATATATTGTATATTTCCATTCTTATTTATATCTTGCACTCAGTGCCAAAGAGTGAAAGTGATGTGAACTTCACCTTTAGTAAAATCAGGGTAAAAAACGCCAGCTGTGGAAGGCTAGAGGTAAAGAGTGAAAAATATGTAGGATTTTTTCTGAGAACTGCCTCAGTGCGTTTGTCATAACTTCTTCTTTATTTAAAAAGGAGAAGTTTATTAATGTAGAGAAGACCAGATATTGATCTGTTTCCAGTTTACAGAACAGTGATTTTGATACTACAATAATACTCAATTAGAATAAATTCAGGCTGGTTGTGGTGGCTCACGCCTGTAATCCCAGCACTTTGGGAGGTGAAGCAGGAGGATCACTTGAGGCTAGGAGTTCAAGACCAGCCTGGGCAATGTAGTGAGACTCCATCTCTACAATAAATTAAAAAATTAGTTGGGCACAGTGATTAATGCCTGTAGTCCCAGCTACTTGGGAGGCTAAGGTAAAAGGATCAATTGAGCCCAGGAGCTTGAGGCTGCAGTTAGCTATGATTGTGCCACTGTACACTCTAGCCTTGACAAGAGAGCAAGACTGTCTCTTAAAAAAAAAAAAGAGAAGAAAGTTAGATTTTTATAAAATTATTACAAAAGTAATGCATTTGTTGTAAAAAAATTCTATAGTAAGTATGCTTTATGGTTTTGATATTATTGTGGAATAGTTTATTCAAAATTTAAAAAGATATTTGTGGTTAATGATAGCAAGTACTGAGATCTCTATTCTTCCTTCTCCAAACCAACTTTAAAAATAGGGAGAATTAGAAACAGAAACTAAACTGCAACTTTGACAATTACTGTAACCTTGTAATCAAAATATATGAATTACGGCAGGCGCGGTGGCTCATGCCTGTAATCCTAGCACTTTGGGAGGCTGAAGTGGATGGATCACCTGAGGACAGGAATTCGAGACCAGCCTCGCCAACATGGTGAAACCCCGTCTCTACTAAAAATACAAAAAAATTGGCTGGGCGTGGTGGCGGGCGCCTATAATCCCAGCTACTCAGGAGGCTGAGGCAGGAAAATGGCTTGATCCAAGGGGCGGAGGTTGCACTGAGCTGAGATTGTACCACTTCACTCCAGCCTGGGTGACAGAGCGAGACTCTGTCTCAAAAAAAAAACCAAACAAAACCCTCCCAAAAAACCCAAAATATATAAATTAGTGCTATTAAGTGCAGTGAAAATTGAACCAGGGCAAGAGAGGATGCCAAGAGAGGATGATTTCCTCTGTAGAACCAGGCAAAGCAAAGGAAGAAGCTTTCTCTCAAGAAAGCGACACACCCCGAGGACAAAACCAGTAATCCCCATGCATGGATGGCAAAGTTGGATATATGTATATTGGGCTCCCTGAGTGGCAGGAGAGGTGGGGCTGAGTTACAAACTGTGCAGTCCTACCAGTTTTGTAGGAAGTTCAGAGTGGAGGAGAAACTGGCAGCAAGCAGCCTTTCAGCTCCTGATCTTGGTCATGTGAAGAGAAGTAAAGCCTAAATTATCACCCCACCCCCAAATCTATGCCATGTGGGCTCCTGTGAGTTAGGGAACATAGTCCAGCATGGAGTCAAGCCTCAAGGGAGAGTGAAAAAATAGTTCCTATGGTGGAAGGTGGGGGTGAGACATACCTCCTCTGAAACTAGAGTTTAAAGATGAGATATAAAAGCTCGAGAAATAAAAGAAGACAACAGAAGTATTGTAAGAGTGAGCTGATGGAATCAGGGTACAAAATAAGAGAAAAGTAACATTGCAGAAACATTCAAAGTGCAAATATCAACTATAGCTGGGGGTAATGGAAGCAAGCTTGAGAAATTTGAGCAACCCAAAATGGAACAAATAAAAATGAAGAAAGACTAGAGAGAGAGTGACAGATAGGGAATACAGTCAATCTAGTATGCCAATAATTGATACCCCTGAAGCTGTCGGAGAATAAATCAAGCAGAAAGAAATGTCAATACATTAAGGAAGAGTTTCCCACAATAAAAGATTTGAAGGCAGGTGTGGTGACATGCACCTGTAGTCCCAGCTATGGTGGAGGATCGCTTGAGCCCAGGAGTTCAATCCAGCTTGGGCATTATAGTGCAACCTCATCTCTTAAAAAAAAAGAAAAAAAAAAAAAAGCCGGGCGTGGTGGCTCATGCCTGTAATCCCAGCACTTTGGGAGGCTGAGGCAGGCGGATCACCTGAGGTCACAAGTTCCAGACCAGCCTGACCAATATGATGAAACCCCATCTCTACTAAAAATACTAAAATTACCTGAGCATGGTGGCATGCACCTGTAATCCCAGCTACTCAGGAGGCTGAGACAGGAGAATTCGCTTGAACCCAGGAGGTGGAGGTTGCAGTGAGCCGAGATCGTGCCATTGCACTCCAGCCTGGGCAACAAGAGTGAAAAAGAAAAGAAAAGGATTTAAAATTTTAGAACAGTTTCTAGTCTTTAAATAGACTTTTATCGTTAGGTCAACATGCAAAAAAAAAAAAAAAAAAAAATCAAGTCCCCTATAAAATCAAGAGACTGGCTTCAGGCTTTTTCAACATGAAACAATATATACAAAGTCAGTAGATAAAAAAAAGCACAACCCAAGAATTTTATGTCCAGACAAGCTGTTGTTTAAGTATAACACCAATTGACATGTTTTCTTTTCTTTCTTTTTTCTTTTTTTTTGAGATGGAGTCTTGCTCTGTTGCCTGGAGTGCAGTGGCGTGATCTTGCCTAACTGCAACCTCCGCCTCCCGGGTTCAAGCGATTCTCCTGCCTCAGCCTCCTGAGTAGCTGGGACTATAGGCACATGCCACCACGCCCGGCTAATTTTTTGTATTTTAAGTAGAGACAGGGTTTCACCGTGTTAGTCAGGATGGTCTCTATCTCCTGACCTCATGATCCGCCCACCTCGGCCTCCCAAAGTGCTGGGATTACAGGCATGAGCCACCGCGCCTGGCTCTTTTCTTTTTTTGAGACAGAGTCTCATTCTGTTGCCCAGGCTGGAGTGCGGTGTGGTGCAGTTTTGGCACACTGTAGCCTCGACCTCTCAGGCTCAAGCAATCCCTTCACCTCAGCCTCTCAAGTAACCAGGACTACAGGCACATGCCACCACACCCGGCTAATTTTTGTGTTGTTTTGTTTTTAGTAGAAATGGTGTTTCAACATGTTGGCCAGGCTGGTCTCGAACTCCTGACCTCAAGTGATCCGCCCACCTCACCTCGGCCTCCCAAAGTGCTGGGATTACAGGTGTGAGCCACTGCACCTGGCCTAATTTTTGTATTCTTTGTAGAGATAGGGTTTCGCTCTGTTGCCCAGGCTGGCTTCGAACTTCTGAGCTCAAAGCAGCCTACACGCCTCAGCCTCCCAAAGTGCTGGGATTACAGGCGTGCACCACCATACCTGGCCAGCGTATGTTTTCAAATAGAAAAATCGTGGCTTATAGTTTCCACAAATCAGCTCTTTTGGGGGAAAGAAAGGAGAGGAAACTGTGTTGTAAACTATTGAATCAAGAAGTGAATGGAAGACTAAGTTAAAGCATCATTTTGCATTGAATAAATTTAAATGTAGAACTAAGAACAACAACAGGAAAAAGCCTTGAGAGTTAGGGATGGGTAGGTAGTTGCAAGTCTGGAAATTTTTCTCGTTTATAACATGGGATCAATTGCAATAATGCTGATAAGTATACTAATTTTCTTAGTGTGGAGTAAAGAAATGTTATCTAAAGGAGATAGACTACAGTTCTTCTAAGAAAACAGACTACAGTTGACCCTTGAACAACTTGAAAGTATAGGTACCAACCCCACATGTTGAGAATCTGCATTAGAACTTTTTTTTGAGAATCTGCATTAGAACTCCTGACCTCAGGTGATCCACTCGCCTTGGCCTCCCAGAGTGCTAGGATTACAGGCATGAGCCACCACACTTGGCCATATTAGAACTTTTGACTACCCAAGAAAGTTAACTAGCCTACTGTTAACTAGAAGCCTTGCTGAAAACGTAAACAGATTAACACATATTTTGTATATGTATTATATATTATATTTTTACAATACAGTAAGCTATAGAAAAGCAAATGTTATTAAGAAAACCATAAGGAAAATATATTTAATATTAAGTGGAAGCAGATCATCATAAAAGTCTTCACATTGAGTAGATGGAGGAAAAAGAGAAGGGGTTGGTCTTACTGTCAGGGTAGCAGAGGAGGAAAAAAAATCCATGTATAAGTAGAGCTACACAGTTCAAACCTTTGTACTGAATATAGTGAAATGTATAATGAAAAGATTAAATTAAAGGCTAAAGGCAATACAAAATATAATAGGATTAAGATGAAATATGTCATAAATACAAAATTATAAATTGGATAAACTCATTTATTAAAAGAAAATGACTTGGACCAGGCAGGTTGACTCAGGCCTGTAATCCCAGCACTTTGGGAGGCCCAGGCAGGGAGATCACTTGAGACCAGAAGTTCAAGACCAGCCTAGGCAACATGGTGAAACCTCGTCTCTACAAAAAATACAGAAAATTAGCCCTGTGTAGTGGTATGTGCCTTTAGTCGCAGCTACTCAGGAGACTGAGGTGGGAGGATTGCTTGAGCCCTGGAGGTTGAGGGTGCAGTGAGTGGTGATTGTGCCACTACACTCCAACCTAGGTGAGAGAGTGAGACACTGTCTCAAAAAAAAGAAAAGAAAAAAAAATTGCTCAAAAGTAAAATGATTCAGATTGGAGCAAAAAGTCAAACCCAACAAGAGTTGCATCTAAAAGGGATCAACAAATAACATGTTAGTAAATAGTTTTATTTTTGTGGCCATATAGTATCTGTTGCAGCTATTAAATTTTACCATTATAGCACAAAAGTAGGCATGGACAGTATGTAAATGAATGAGCATGGCTGTGTTCCAATAAAACTTGATTTACTAAAACAGACAGTGGGCCACATTTATCCTGTAAGAAATAGTTTAGTTTGCTGACCTGAGATCTAAAACATAGTGTGGCCAGGCACAGTGGCTCATGCCTGTAATCCCAGCACTTTGGAAGGCCAGAGCGGGAGGATCTCTTGAATGCAGGAGTTTGAGACCAGCCTGGGCAGCACAGCAAGACCCAGTCTCTACAAAAAATTTAAAAAATTAGCCAGATATGGTGGCACATACTTGTAGTCCTAGCTACTTGGGAGGCTGAGGCAGGAAGATCTCTTGAGCCCAGAAGTTTGAGGTTGCAGTGAGCTATGATCATGCCACTGCAATCCAGCCTGGCAACAAAGTGAGACCCTGTCCTCAAAATAAAAAATAAATAAAAATAAAACACAACACAGTGCCTCAAAAGTTGGGAACAGAAGTACGGGCAAAGACTCAGTTGATAAATTCAAACCAAAAAAGCAATAGTTCAAATATTTGTGTAAGACAAGGTTGAATTCATCACAAAATGCTCAGTTGAGTTGCATTTTTTTTTTGAAACAGGGTTTCCCTCTGTTGCCCAGGCTGGAGTGCAGTGGCACGATCTCGGCACACTGCAACTTCACATCCTTCCATCCCTGCCCTCAGATTTCTTTCTATGATTTGTAAAATGCTCTCATACCTACAGACATGTAGATTGCTCTTTTTTCTTGAAGTTCGTATAGGTTTCTTTGAACTAATTTGTGAAAGATATGTGTGTGTTTGGCTTGTGGGTGAGTAGAGCAAAGATGGTGAAAAATGAAAAATGGCATGGATTTGCTTTGAAATATTTCCTGTCCCAAACATCCAGGGCAGCTAAATTTAAATGTTTATGTTTTATAATTTTCAAATTAAAAAATTTTAATGGACACAAAATAATTGTACATATTTGTGGGGTATATAGTGATGTTTTGATTCATATAATGTATAGTAATCAGCAGGGTAATTAGAACATCCATCATCTCAAGCATCATTTTTTTGTGTATTGGAAACATTCAATATCCTCCTTCTAGCTTTTCAAAACTGTATAATAATTATTGTTAACTATAGCCATCCTACAGTGCTATAGAACACTAGGGCTTATTCCTCCCATCTTGCCATAATTTTGTATCCTTTAACAAATCTCTCCATATTCTCTTCTTTCCCCTACCTTTCCCAGTCTTTGTCTTGTAGCCTCTAGCCTCTGTTCTACTTTTTACTTCTTCTTTTTTTTTTTTTTTTTTTTGGAGACGGTTGCACTCTGTTGCCCGGGCTGGAGTGCAGTGGTGCGATCTCGGCTCACTGCAACCTCCGCCTCCTGGGTTGAAGCGATTCTCCTGCCTTAGCCTCCCAAATAGCTGGGATTACAGGCCCCCACCACCATGCCCGGCTACTTTTTGTATTTTTAGTAGAGACAGGATTTCACCATGTTGGCCAGGCTGGTCTCGAATTCCTAAGCTCAAATGTTCTACCTGCCTTGGATTCCCAAAGTGCTGGGATTATAGGCATGAACCACTGCGCCCAGCCTACTTTTAGCTTCTATGAGATCAACTTTTTTAAGTGACTACATGAGTGAAAACATGTGTGTTTAATTTTCCATACCTTATTTATTTCACTTAAGATAATGTCTTCTAGTTCTATCCATATTGCTGTGAATAAGAGAATTTCTTTTTTTTTTTTTTTTTGTGATGGAGTCTTGCTCTGTCACCCAGGCTGGAGTGCAGTAGTGCGATCTCGGCTCACTGCAACCACTGCCTCCTGGCTTCAAGTGATTCTCCTGCCTCAGCCTCCCGAGTAGCTGGGATTACAGGTGTGTGCCACCACACTGAACTAATTTTTGTACTTTTTGTAGAGAAGGGTTTTGCCATGTTGGCCGTGTTGGTCTTGAACTCCTGACCTCAGGTAATCTGCCCACCTTGGCCTCCCAAAGTGCTAGGATTACAGGTGTGAGCCACTGCGCCTGGTGCCCAAGAATTTCATTCTTTTTAATGGCTGTATAGTATTCCATTGTGTATATATACCACATTTTCTTTATCCATTCATCTGTTGTGGGACACCTAGTTTGATTCCATATCTTGGGTATCATCAATAGTGCTTTGATAAACATGGGAGTGCAGATATCTCTTTGATGTATTATTTCCTTTTCTTTGGAAAAATGCCTAGTAGTGGGTAGTTCTATTTGTAGCTCTTTGAGGAACCTTCATACTGTTATTTTATTTATTTTATTTTTTTTTTGAGACATCGTCTCGCTCCATCACAGGCTGGAGTGCAGTGGTGTGATCTCAGCTCACTGCAGCCTTGACCTCCTGGGTTCAGGCGATCCTCCTGCCTCAGCCCTGAGTAGCTGAGACTACAGGTGCATGCCAACAAGCCCAGCTAATTTTTGTATTTTTAGGAGAAACAGGATTTTGCCATGTTGACCAGGCTGGTCCTGAACTCCTGACCTCAAGTGATCCACCTGCCCTGGCCTCCCAAAGTGCTGGGATTACAGGTGTGAGCCACTGCGCCCGGCCCATACTGTTCTTTATAGTGGCTATACTGGTTCACATTCCCAAACAGCGTACAAGAGTTCCCTTTTTGCTGCTTCCTCACCAGCATTTGTTATTTTTTGTCTGTTTGATAATAGCCATCCTAAGTGGGGTAAGAGGATACCTTACCCCAATTTTGATTTGTATTTCCCTGATGATTAGTGATGTTCAGCATTTTTTCCAAATATTTGTTAGCCATTTGTATGCCTTCTTTTGAGAAATGTCTGTTCAAATCATTTGCCCATTTAAAAATTGAATTGTTTGTATTTTTTTCTTTTGAGATGTTTGTTTCTTATATATATACTGGATGTTAATCCCTTGTTGGTTCAATAGTTTGCAAATATTTTCTCCCATTCCGTAGGTTGTCTTTTTGTGCTGTTGGTTGTTCCTTTGCTGTGCAGAAGCTTTTTAGTTTAATATAATCCCATTTGTTTATTTTTACCTTATTGTCTGTACTTTTCAGATCTTTTTTTCTTTCTTTCTTTTCTTTTTTTGAGACAGAGTCTCACTCTGTTGCTCAGACTGGAGTGCAGTGGCGTGATCTCGGCTCACTGCAACCTCTGCTCCCAGGTTCAAGTGATTCTCCTGCCTCAGCCTCCCCAGTAGCTGGGATTACAGGCATGCATGACCATGCCTAGCTGATTTTTGTATTTTTTAGTAGAGACAGGGTTTCACCTTGTTAGTCAGGCTGGTCTCGAGCTCCTGACCTCACGATCCGCCCGCCTCGGCCTCCCAAAGTGCTGGGATTACAGGCATGAGCCACCGTGCCCACCCTGTACTTTTCAGATCTTAACTGATAAACCCTTTCCCCACATCAGTGTCCCCTGTGTTTTCTTCTAATAGTTTTATAGTTTCAAGTCTTACAATTAGGTCTTTGATCCATTTTAAGTTGATTTTCGTATGGGGTGAAAGGTGGGGGTCTAGTTTCATTCTTCTGCATGTGGATATCCAGTTTCTTAGCACCTAAATTTAAATTTCTAGTCCAACTTTTTTTCCTTACATTCTCATAAGGTGAAAAGAGAAAGCTCTTATTTTTTACATTAATGTGTGATTAATTTACTTAGTAATGAATGTGACTTTTTTTCCCTCCAGAAGAGAAAATATGATTTTTATTAACTAAGTTAATATTTTGAGTTTTTTTTTTTTCCTACTACAGTAAGTGAAGTATGTCTTGAGAAGACTACAAATTCTCTACTTTCATTACTGGCAGGTGGAATGTAGTCTTGTATTACAAGAATGAACACTTGTGAATAGTAATTTGTTTCTCTAGTGTTTACCATATACTAGGGATGATACTTAGTATGTTGGATGCTTTGTATCATTTGATCCTTCCAGTATCCTGATAACATAGCTACTATTATTATCCCTGTTTTACAGATGAGAAAACTGACATTCAAATAGGTTAAATGATTTGTTCAAGGTAACACAGCAAGTGGCAGATTTTGGACTTGAACAACCGTGTCTTCTGACACCTCCAGCATTTATGTATCTTGTCATTTACTGGTAAAACAGAGAGTATTTCTGGACTTTTTCAGTAGCTGATATCTGAGCTGTTCCATCAGCCATCTTGATGGCTGGAAGTATGGAAGAGGATGGGTGAGACTCCATCAGCTCACTAAGATCCTGACTTGGCAAAATAGATTCAGTTTCATGATGGACTAGATGGTGTTGTAATATATAAATCCTACCACTGGGCCTTTTGCGTGTAGATTGGTAGTGAGTATTGTGTAATTCCCTCCTTCCATTTTCTCACTGACTCTGAAAAGACTCATAAGCCACGATTATTTTACTATTTAGTGTGACTGGAAGCACCATGTGGTGCAGAACTTTGAAATGAATGATGTAAGTGTGGTCAGGTGACTAGTCTTTGGGCCTGAGAAGTTTATTGTGATTGGATGGGATAGGTGTGGGGAAATATTATAAGGGAAAGAACACTTTT
This sequence comes from Pan troglodytes, assembly GCF_028858775.2. Classification (NCBI taxonomy): domain Eukaryota; kingdom Metazoa; phylum Chordata; class Mammalia; order Primates; family Hominidae; genus Pan; species Pan troglodytes. The sequence goes on along the minus strand of NC_072411.2, from coordinate 108,300,475 downwards.
TAATGGCAGAAATTTAAATACAAAATTTATAAATTGCCAAATATTTTACCATCATATCAAAAAAAGTAGAATTTCTGAGAGAAGTTTTAGGTCTACCATTTATTCTGCTGGCATTGTAAAGGGATGTGGGTTCTGAAAATGAGTATAGCATGCAAACATCAGTAATGAAAAAGAGACCTGCTACCTGTGACATTCATTTGGTGGAAGAGTTTTGCTGCTTTGAGGTATTTATAGAACTTAACCAGAGCAAATGTTATTTAGTTCAATTTGGGGGGATAAGGTAACTTACTTTTTTTTTTGTTTTGTTTTTGAGACAGATCCTCACTCTCACCCAGGCTGGAGTCCAGGGGTGTGATCTCGGCTCACTGCAACCTCTGTCTTCCGGGTTCAAGTGATTCTCCTGCCTCAGCCTCCCAAGTGGCTGGGATTACAGGTGCCTGCCACCATGCCTGGCTCATTTTTGTATTTTTAATAGAGACGGGGTTTCGCCATTTTGGCCAGGCTGGTCTCAAACTCCTGACCTCAGGTAATCCACCCGCCTCTAAGGTGCTGGGATTACAGGCGTGAGCCACGGCGCCCGGCCAACTTAATGTTTTATAATGTCTCTTATTTTCTTATTTAACCTCGTTATTGGGATGTTGATTTACAGTGAAGAATCCATTGCATTAGTAAGGGTGATGTCATAGTATTTTGCTTCCTGGGTGAGCTAGCTTTGCTTATTTCTGTTTGTTAACTAGGCCTTTTGATATTTTTATAGACAATCTGCTTCATCTTGATTCTGCGGCATTCCAAACTGTGGTATCCTTGGGGGTTCTCTTAACATTGCTATGGTGCAGAAGATTTAAAATCAGGTATGGCTGTGGGGCCAGAAGTCCCTCAGTGAAATTCTCAACTTAAATCTGCCTTATACTCTCTGATTTATCATTTGGGTTTCTTTTTTTGTGGTGGCCTTTTAGCTGATGTTCACAAGGAATAGAGTCACGTGATGTATGAAGGGAAACATATACACTTCTCTGAGGTTGACAATAAGCCCTTGTGCTCATATAGCCCCAAACTGTGCAAGCAGAGGCGACTCAACGGCTACGCCTTCTGTATCAGACACGTTCTGGAGGACAAGACTGCCCCCTTCAAGCAATGTGAATATGTGGCCAAGTATAACAGCCAACGCTGCACCAACCCCATCCCCAAATCAGAGGATCGTAGGTAAGGGCTAATCATGAGAATCATACCTTGATTTCATTAACAGCCTTGGAATTTTTTCTTTTCTTGTTTTTTCTTCTCTTTTCTTCTGTCCTTCATTTCTCCCTCCCTCCCTTCCTCCACCTATATAAATGTTGAATTCTGGGGGTAATCTATGGAATACTTTTAAAGATGAAATATGGCAATTTTTTAAAATAGAGTAATAAATTTGGGGAATTACTTAAAGTATGTTTGAGTGTCTTCTATTTAATTGATTTCATGGACTTCTAGAATTTTTAAAAGATTTTTTTTCCCTCAAAGTTGCTGCTTGAAGTCTTGAAACGGATTTGTTTGGTTTATGGCCTTATAAAGTAATTCCTGACTTCTCTACCTAGTTTTCTCATTTGCCTAAATGAGAGAAATTTAAATAACTAATTAGGTGTTATAATTAATGATAGCAATTTTGGAGTTTAAAATCTATGCCTAGAAGTTAGTAAAGGATATATACTTACTAAAGAAAATTTTAAAAAACTACTTGAATCAGTTAGATTTATTTCCTATCAGACTTCTCACCAGTGTTTGGCGTGTTTTATAACCTTACCTTTTTTGGTTAAAAAGTGTTCCAAATAGAGTATGTTTGCCATAATTTGGAAACACTATTTTCACATTAAGGGTCGGTTTTGCCACTAGAATGATGAGTTTATGCTTCGCTAAATTTAGAAAAGAGTGGAATTGTTTTTAAAGGAGTCTTATACTGGTTATTCATCTTTCATATTGTTAGGAAAATTCACACTATCTTTCATATATAATCTCTTCTCTGTGCTTCTTTTTCTTCAATTCTCCAGAAACTATATAGATCACTGTGGGGCTTCATGGAGAGATACATGCTTGTTTTCCAAAAGTTTCAAGATACTTGTTATCTCTAGGTAGAAAATTTGAACCTTTCACTTCTATCTTAAAACACACACACAACCTTCATCCATGTTTCTATACATTAGCAAATGTCACTTGCATAAATTGGTTGGAAAGGAATCAGATATTTTATGTCATGAATACTTTTTACACTTGCAGTATGAAATAAATAATTTGTGTTGGTGCAGATCTCACCAAAATGAGTACAAATAGTTTAATGGGGATTTAGGAATACTCTCTTAGAATTTCTAATGAGCATTGCGGCTTCAAATTACAATACCTGAAAGTTAGAAACAGCTGCTTAGTGAGGCAAGGAATAAAATTTTAATCTCAGGTGAGAAAGGGATGTATGTATTAGGCTAAATATATCTGTCTAGTTAGTTTTTAGCAGACTGAAAATGATAATTTCTTACCCCTGCCTTTTTTTAACTTGAAGAATGGATGAGCTTGGATTAATTTTTTTTTACATCAAGCCCCATCGTAAACACATTTCTAAAATTTTGTCTTAAAATTAGCTTATCATGGTTACAGTTGTCAGTGTTGGATTTTTTTTCAGTTGAGCCAAAGCAAGAATTATCTTAATAGCAGCAAGGACTGGGTGTGATGGCTCACGCCTGTAATCCCAGCACTTTTGGAGGCTAAGGCGGTGGATCGCTTGAGCCTAGGAGTTCAAGACCAGCCTGAGCAACATGACAAAACCCCATCTCTACAAAAAATACAAAAATTAGCCAGGTGTAGTGGTACACGCCTAGAGTCCCAGCTACTTGGGACTGAGGTGGGAGGATTGATTTAGCCCAGGAGGCCGAGGCTGCAGTGAACAGTAATTGTGCCACTATACTCCAGCTTGGGCAACTGAACAAGACCCCATATCTAAAAAAAAAGGCAAGAATTCAAGTGAGAGTCCTTATGAATCTCTTCAAAATATTCTCTGAAGCATCTGTATACACCTTTGTCTTTGAAATAGTTTGCTCTTTTGAGAACAAGATAAGGGAAAGGACTTTCATGTTTCTATCTCGAGAAGCTGTGCTTAATAAGTACTAAGTTGCCGGGCACGGTGGCTCACGCCTGTAATCCCAGCACTTTGGGAGGCCGAGGTGGGTGGATCACCTGAGGTTGGGAGTTTGAGACCACCCTGACCAACATGGAGAAACCCCGTCTCTACTAAAAATACAAAATTAGCCGGGTGTGGTGGCACATGCCTGTAATCCCAGCTGCTCGGGATACTGAGGCAGGAGAATTGCTTGAACCCAGGAGGCGGAGGTTGCAGTGAGCGGAGATCGCGCCATTGCACTCCAGCCTGGGCAACAAGAGCGAAACTCCGTCTCAAAAAAAAAAAAAAAGTACTAAGTTGTTTTTTGTTTTTTTTTTTTGACGGAGTCTCACTCAACTGTTGCCTAGGCTGAAGTACAGTGGCATGATCTTGGCTCACTGCAACCTCTGCCTCCTGATTCAAGCAATTCTCCTGCACCAGCCTCCCCAATAGCTGGGATTACAGGTGCACACTACCACGCTCGGCTAATTTTTGTATTTTTAGTAGAGATGGGGTTTCACCATGTTGGCCAGGCTGGTCTCGAACTCCTGACCTGAAGTGATCCTCCTACCTCTGCCTCCCAAAGTGCTGGGATTACAGGCATGCTCCACTGTGCCCGGCCATAAGTACTAAGTTATAAATTTGTCTTTCTTTTCTTTGAGATGGGGTCTCATTCTGCTGCCCAGGCTGGAGTGCAGTGGCATGATCGTAGCTCACTACAGCCTCGAACTTTGGGCCTCAAATGATCCTCTTGCCTCAGTCTCCCGAGTAACTAGGACTACAGGCACAAGCCACATGGCCGGCCGAGTTTTGAAAACTTTTTGTGGAGATGGATCCTTACTAGGTTGCCCAGGCTTGTTTCGAACTCCAGGCTTCAAGCAATCCCCCTGCCTTGGGCTCCCAAAGTGTTGGGATTATAGACATGAGCCACCACACCAGGCCAAATTTATTCTTTATTAAAATTTTTTCTTGTTCTTGGGAAACTTTTTGGTTAGTGCAGTTATCCCAGATGCCTCTTTCTTTGCTGGCCATTGCTTTGTGAATCTGTTCTGTTTAAGATATATATGGGACCTAGCTCAAACCTGCTAGGGAAGCACACAGACACACAGACACACACACACAGTGTAGATTCTCTTTGCTGGCTAGAAACCTTTTCCGCTTTTTCAGTGACTGCACATGACAAAGAAAGCTTTTTCTTAAGGGGCCTACGTTAAAGAGTGCCTCTGATAGATTTATTTCTAAGACGAAGCAACAAAACACACCCACACATATTCTGTGTGTGCTTGAGATTTTCTGATTATTTGGTGAATCTGTATTTTTAGCAATTACTAGAAAAACATTTATATGATGAGGCCCAGTGAATTTGAGGATTGACATTTTTTACCTCAGTGGTCTTTTCCCAAACTATGTTTTTTGGAGCTATCACCTATATGCTACAGTAAAAATAGGTTCTCTGTTCTTTTTTGTTTTTTTTGTTTTTTGAGGCTGAGTCTCACTCTGTTGCCCAGGCTGGAGTGCAGTGGCACAGTCTCGGCTCACTGCAGCCTCTACCTCATGGGTTCAAGGGATTTTGCTGCCTCAGCTTCCCAAGTAGCTGGAATTACAGGCGCACACCACCACACCCGGCTAATTTTTGTATTTTTAGTAGAGACAGGGTTTCACCACGTTGGCCAGGCTGGTCTCAAACTACTGACCTCAGGTGATCCACCCACCTTGGCCTCCCAAAGTGCTGGGATTACAAGCATGAGCCACTTTGCCTGGCTGGTTCTGTTTTCTTTGATTTTTTTTTTTTTTTTTTTAACTGAGACAGGGTCTTGCTATGTTGCTCAGGCCGATGTTGAACTCCTGGCCTCAAGGGATCCTCCTGCCTCAGCCTCCCAAAGTGCTGGGATTACAGACATGAGCCACCACATTTGGCCCTGGGTTTCATTTTCAAATAACTTTGGGAAACACTGCCAGATGGGTACAGTTTCCTTTTGGAACTTCATAATGCATGTTACACAAAGTGCTTTGAGTAGTTGCACATCAGTAACAAAAAACAACAAAATCATTCTTTAATTTTGTTTAAGCCAGCATTTTCCAAATTTATTTAAGCATGGAGTACTGTTTTTTTTTGTTGTTTGTTTTTTGAGACGAGTCTTGCTCTGTCTCTCAGGCTGGAATGCAGTGGTGCAGTCTCAGCTCACTGCAACCTCTGCCCCTGGGTTCAAGCGATTCTTGTACCTCAGCCTCCTGAGTAGCTGGGATTACGGGCATCTACCATCATATCTGGCTGATTTTTGTATTTTTAGTAGAGATGGAGTTTCACCATGTTGGCCAAGCTGGTCTCGAACTCCTGGCCTCAGGTGATCCACCTGTCTTGGCCTCCCAAAGTGCTGGGATTACAGGCGTGAGCCACTGCGCCTGGCCCTTTTATAGGTTTTTTTTTTTTTTTTTTTTTTTTGAGACAGAGTCTGGCACTCTCACCTGGGCCGGAGTGCAGTGGCACCATCTCGGCTCACTGCAAGCTCTGCCTCCTGGGTTCACGCCATTCTCCTGCCTCAGCCTCCCGAGTAGCTGGGACTACAGGCCCCTGCCACCACGCCCGGCTAATTTTTTGTATTTTTAATAGAGACGGGGTTTCACCGGATTAGCCAGGATAGTCTCGATCTCCTGACCTTGTGGTCCGCCGCCTTAGCCTCCCAAAGTGCTGGGATTACAGGCGTGAGCCACCGTGCCCGGCCTTTATAGGTTTTTAAAATAGCATGAAGAGTGTGAAGACAACAATAAATACCTAACTTTTCAATGCCCACACAGACGAAAATTCACAAGCTTCAAGACCATCCAGGAAAACATGACATCAACAAATGAAATACATAAGGCACCAAGGACCAGTTCTGGAAAAACAGAGATATGTGATCTTTCAGACAGAGAATTCAAAATAGCAGTTTTGAATTTAATTTTGCTCTTTTTTTTTTTTTTTTTAAACTTTCCACAGGAAAAGTCCATGTCAGATGGCATCACTGGTGAATTCTATAAAGCATTTTTAAAATTATTAGTTTTTATTATTTTATTTTAAAGTTATTGAGGTACAGGTGGTATTTGGTTACATGAGCAAGTTCTTTAGTGGTGATTTGTGAGATCCTGGTGCAACCATCACCCAAGCAGTATACTTGCTTATTGTTGAAGACTAATGAGAGTCTTCATGAGCTTTGATTTTAGTTGGTCTTAGCTCTGACTCTTTCCAGCTGGAAAGAGTCTCAGGCAAGTTCATCAATTTCTGTAAAGCTTAGTTTCCTCATCTGCATTAAGGGAATTATTTTAGCGCCTACTGCAGGTAGGTACTACAGGAGATAATTCATGTACTTACATCTGGCTATTGAAAAAGGCATTTCACCTATAACCCCACGAACCATCTTTTACTTTCTTATTTCATTCTCTCTCTCTTTCTCTGTCTCTCTCTGTATATGTGTCTAAAGCACAGTAGACACTTGACATTCTTGAGGGTTTTATGTCATAAGAGCTTTGTGAATCTCCGAATACTTTAATGGCATTAGAAAATATATATATTTTTTCTCATAAGAGAATTTTAAGTGATCTTTTAGACTCTTGATGAGTTACTTTGTATGCTATGAATAGAGAATAACAAAGCCATGTGAGAAGCAGTAGCTGAGCAGTTATCCAGGGCCACTCAGTAACTGAATGACTTGCTTCTGTCTGGCCACCCCTGTGCATGTACAGTTCACATATTTGCCTCATCAAAATTACACTGACTTTGAGGACTGCTTGAAAGTAGTAGAGGTTTGCATGTTAAGTTGCTGGCTGCCAAGAGTCACTATAGTGACGCAATTTTTAACATTAGGATTCTCATGTAGTTTTATGTTCTACTTTTAAAAAATATGTATCATGACTGTTTTCCCATGTATGTGTGTATTTTAAAGGTACTGCAACAGCCACTTGCAGGTACTTGGCTTTATCCCGAAAAAAGAGAGGAAGAAAAAGAATGATCCTATAGATGAGGTGAAGGTCAGGCACCAGATGGATACCATGGCCTTTAGCCTGACAGTGCCCACGTTGGCCTTGAAGATGCCCAACGGACTGGATGGAATGTCCCTCTCTCCACCTGGGGCAAGGGTCCCTCTCCACTACCTGGAAACTGAATTGGAAGACCCATTTGCTTTCAATGAGGAAGATGATGACCTAAAGAAAGGGGCAACTGTGAGAAAGAAGTTGCAGAGCAAGTTGGCCCAGAATCGGCAGCGCCAGAGAGAGACAGAGATTTTAAAAGTTCGACAAGAGCACTTTAGTCCCCCTCCTGCACCTTCACAGCAACAGCCTCCGCAGCAGCACTCCCACCTGTCACCTTTATCCACTTCTTTAAAACCTCCAGCGCCACCGCAGGGTTCAGTCTGCAAGTCACCTCAACCTCAGAACACCAGCCTACCAATGCAGGGAGTGGCACCCACCACACACACTATAGCACAAGCACGGCAGTTGTCTCACAAGAGGCCTCTGCCCCTCCTGCCATCCAGTAGGGCTCCCACTGTGGACCCACCCAGGACTGACCGGATCCTCATGAAAGCCACAGCCTTCTCTCCACACTTCTCGTGTATAAGCCGACTGCAGAGACTGGTGAAACTGTGCACCCAGAAACATCAGTTGGACACTGATCTCTTTCCCCATTTAGGTGAGTTATCTATTTTATCATATCATAGACACATAATATGACAAAATGTGTTCGGTTGTGTGGAGCTTCCCTTTCATAATTACCCCATATGTGATGGGGGTGGAATCACAATGAGGCAAAGTGGTGCAGTGAAAGATTCTGTATTTAGGTAGACCACCTTAAAATAAACACAGTCGTCCCTCTACATGTGTGGTGGATTGGTTCCAGGTCTTCCCCTCAGGCACTAAAATTTGAGGATACTCAAGATCCTGATATAAAACAGCATAGTATTTGCACATAACCTATGTACATTCTCCCATATTCTTTAAATCATCTCTAGATTACGTATAATACCTGATATAATGTAAATGCTATGAAAACAGTTGTTATACTGTATTGTTTAGGGAATAATGACAAGAAAAAAAGTCTGTATATGTTCAGTACAAATGGAATCTTTTTTCTCAAATATTTCTGATCAGCGATTGACTGAATCCACAGATGTGGATCCCATGGATAGAGAGGGCCAACACTGGAGGGTGTAACACTTGCTGAATAGGATACAGAAATAGGAGTTGGGAATTTAGAATTCCGCACGCAGCTTTTATTTGTAGTGATAGCAGCATTAAAAGGCAGTTGTGTTTGGTTGTATGCTTTTATGAGTTTAACACCTGTGCATCTAGTGAAGTTCTTGGCGTGTCTTATTCTAGGAATGATCATAGCATTGTTGATATCTGCTGACAGTTTTAAAACATTTTTTCCTGTTTAAAAAATTCTCAAGGCAATACCTGTTAATGATTTAAGAGTGAGAAAATACAGGGAAAACTTGTAATTTAATGTAGTCACATGTCTATTTTTCTTTTGTTGCTTCTGAATTTCCTGTTTTGCTTAAGAAAACTTCCTCGATTCCAAGTTTATACAGATATTCTATGTTTTCTATTAATAGTTTGATTGGTTTTGATCATTTAAACCTTTAATTCAGTTGAAATTTATTCTCGAATGCAATATGAGCTATGATTTTCACTTCAGGAAAAATTATTTGCATAATATGACAGCAATAGAAATATGAGCAAAGATAGAATGTGAAGAGATATGAATAGTCAATAAACAAATGAATACCTCAATCCTCTCAGCAGGTAGGAAATACAAATTAAAGCAACAATGAATTACCAGATTGTCAAAAATGATATCCATTGTTGGTCAGGGTCAGGATATGGTATCTCATACATTGCTGGTGAGTAATTTAGCAATATCTACTAATTTAAAATATATGTATAGGCTGGGCTTAGTGGCTTATGCCTGTAATCTCAGTACTTTGAGAGGCTGATGCAGAAGGATCACTTGAAGCCAGAGGTTTGAGACCAGCTTAGGCAACATAGTGAGATCCTGTCTCTAAAAAAACAAAAATAGGCCGGGTGTGGTAGCTCACGCCTGTAATCCCAGCACTTTGGGAGGCTGAGGTGGGCAGATCACCTGAAGTCAGGAATTGGAGACTAGCCTGGCCAACATGGTGAAACCCTGTCCCTACTAAAAATGCAAAAAATAGCCGGGTGTGGTGGTGCATACCTGAAGTCCCAGCTATTTGAGAGGCTGAGGTGGGAGAATTGCGTGAACCTGGGAGGTGGAGGCTGCAGTGAGCCGAGATTGTGCCACTGCACTCCAGCCTGGGTGACAGAGCGAGACCCTGTCTCAAACAAACAAACAAAATATATTTGTAGCCAGCAGACTCACTTTTGGGACACTATCCTGTGGATTAAAAAAATCAAAATGTAAGGATATATGTGCAAGGATGTTCACTGAAACATTGTTTGCAGCATTAAAAACCTGCAAAGAAACAATTACTGATAGGAAACCTTGACTAAATTATTGTTCACATAAGTTTTATGAAATATTATGTAGCAGGCTGGGTGCAGTGGCTCATACCTGTAATCCTAGCACTTTGGGAGGCCGAGGTGGGAGGATCACTTGAGCTCAGGAGTTCAAGACCAATCTGGGTGACACAGTAAGACCTTGTCTCTATTGTATAAAAAAAAAAAAGAAAAGAAAAGAAATATTATATAGCTATTAAAAAGAATGAATGAGGCCAGGTGTGGTGGCTCATGCCTGTAATCCCAGCACTTTGAGAGGCTGAGGCCGGTGAATCACCTGAGGTCAGGAGTTCGAGACCAGCCTGGCCAATATGGCAAAACCCTGTCTCTACTAAAAATACAAAAATTAGCTAGGCATGGTGGTGTGCGCCTGTAATCCCAGCTACTTGGGAGGCTGAGGCAGGAGAATTGCTTGAACCCAGGAGGCGGAGGTTGCAGTGAGCGGAGATTGTGCCATTGTACTCCAGCTTGGGCAACAAGAGCGAAACTCCATCTCAAAAAAAAAAAAAAAATTCTGTATCTTTTGACCGGGATGTGTCCATGGTATATTAAAAAGTGGAAAAAAAAAATCAAGAGGTAATTATTATCCCATTTTGGTAAAAATAAAAAAAAGTAAAAAAACAGGGGATATCAGTATATTTATTGATTAAGTATATGGCTATTGGCCTGGTTGATGTGAGCAAAGGTAAAAGTATAAAAGGGTATATACTTCCAGACTGTTAACATCAGCTACCCTAGGGAGGATGGAATTGGACAGGGTATATTTTATAGGAGTTGGGAGTGGTGGCTTTTCTTATAGCTTTTTATTGTTTCACCTGTTGTTAAACCATCTGTGACTTTTTGTGATTAAAATACAAAAGTTAAAAAATTTATAAACAAAAATAATAAATTAAAACACTCCAAGCCATATTAATACCCATTTGTTAATACCTTGATATATTCTTTCTAATATATAAAATTGGGCTCTTACTATACATGCTGTTTTGTAACCTGGTTTAAAATTTTTCATACTAATGTATTTTCAAGTTGGTAATTTTTCATATGCAGTGTAATTTGTCATGGCTGAATTCTCTCTTCCATTTAAGTTGTATCCAGCTTATGTCCTTATAAACTGTCGTAGATGTATATAGCCTTGCAGTAAAACAATTATTGCCACATCTTTTTTTCTTCAAATAGATTGTTAATTCAGACTAAAAGTGGAATTGCTGATTCCAAGCTTTAGCTTTTAAAAAAAAAAAAAGTTTTGATATATGTTGCCAAATTTTTCTTCAGAATTATTTTGTCAGCTTATCTTCTTTAAGCAGTGTGTGAAAATAACAGTTTCTCTAAATCTTTATCAGCCCTGGGTAGTATTATTATTGTTATTATTGCCTTTGCAAATTAGATAGAAAATCTGCTTAAATTTACATATCTTAGATTAGGGTTTCTCAAATATTTGGTTTTAGGATTCTTTACACTTAAAAATTAATAAGGAAACCATAAAGCTCTTGTGTATGGGTTGTATCTATTTATACAATATTAGAAGCTAAAACTGATAAATTTAAAATATAATTTTTTTTTTTTTTGAGACAGGTTCTTGCTCTGTTGCCCAGGCTAGAGTGCAGTGGCATGATCATGGCTCACTGCTGCCTTGACCTGCTGGGCTCAAGTGATCCTCCCACCTCAGCTTCCCAAGTCACTGGGACCATAGGCACACACTACCACAACTGGCTAATTTTTTTTTCAGATTTTTTGATAGAGATGGGGTCTCACTATGTTGCCCAGGCTGATCCTCCTGTCTTGGCCTCCCAAAGTGCTGAGATTACAGGCACAAGTCACCGTGCCTGGCCTGTCAGATTCTCTTTCAAATAAAAATGATGATGAAGGCTGGGTGTGGTGGCTGACACCTGTAATCCCAACACTTTGGGAGGCCGAGGCGGGTGGATCACGAGATCAGGAGTTCAAGTCCAGCTTGGCCAACATGGTGAAACCCCGTCTCTACTAAAAATAAAAAAACTTAGCTGGGCGTGGTGGAGCGTGCCTGTAATCCCAGCAACTTGGGAGGCTGAGGCAGGAGAATTGCTTGAACTGGGACCCGGGAAGCGGAGGTTGCAGTGAGCCGAGATCGCACCACTGGACTCCAGCCTGGGCTACAGAGTGAGACTCCATCTCAAAAACAAAAAAATGATGATGAATGAGAAAAAGCAGTTTGGTCAGGTTGCAATAAAAACAGTTGTGTAAGTCCTCTTCCTCAGGACGGCTGTCATACTTTCTTCCTTTGCAGCAGATTCACATTTACTCACACAGAATAGTATAAAGACATGTGCTCAGGGATCGATTTAATAAAAATAAATAATCTTTAACAAACAAGAATATTCTCAAATAAAACTCCTTTACAACTGCGAGGCATGGCGTGAGGAATACAATGACTCCTAGTAAGTCTGATGCCACTGCCTTGATTCATGGTAATTAAGGAGCCTGTAGTTTTACCCGTCATTGCTTTTATACCATCAGTGTGTCAACACAGTTAAAAAGGCACATAATGTTTTAATATTATTTTGTTGAAAATAGTTTTGAGGCCAGGCGAGGTGGCTCATGCCAGTAATCTTAGCACTTTGGGAGGCCAAGACAGGAGGATCACGTGAGCCCAGGAGTTTGGGACCAGCCTGGGAAACATAGTGAGATTCTCTCTTTTAAAATTTAAATTAAAAAAAAAAAACTTCTTAGAAAGAATATAGTGTTGACCTATATACTCCAAGAATATTTCAAGGACTTCTGGGTATCTGTGGACCATACTTTCAGAACTGCTATTTTGGATTAATAATATAGTTGAGTATTTGTTCATATGATTTTTGGACATTTTGTTTATTTTGCCTTTCACTTCTTCAATCCATATATTTATTTTCTATTGATTGGTAAGAGCTTTTTATATGTATATTATATTTGTTGGAAAGTCTCTCCCTCCTCTCCTTTGTTTTTTGCTTCCGTGTATCTGTTATAGCCAGGCACAGTTGCAAACTTGTAATCTCTGCTACTTGGGAGGCTGAGGCGGAAGGATCCCTTAAGTCCAAGAGCTTATGACTGGCAGTGAGCTATAATCATGCCACAGCGACAGAGCTGAGACCCCGTCTCTGAAAAAAGAAAAGAAAAGAAAAGAAAAGAAATATCCATTGTAGGAATTTAAAAGTTAAAATTTTTATGTATTCTCTTCTTTAAGATTTCTTTCTTTTGAGTCTGGGTTTTGGTTTGCTTGCTTCCTTATTTGGATTCTCTTCATCCCAAGAATATATGAACATATTCACCCATATTTTCTTTTAGTCCTTTTATCATTTCATTATTGACATTTTATCTAGCTGGAACTCATTTAGACATTAGTTTTGAGGCAGAGATCTAAGAAATTTTTGTTGTTGTTGTTGAGACGGAGTTTCGCTCTGTCACCCGGGCTGTAGTGCAGTGGCGCGATCTCGGCTCACTGCAAGCTCGGCCTCCCAGGTTCACGCCATTCTCCTGCTTCAGCCTCCCGAGTAGTTGGGACTACAGGCGCCCGCGACCACGCCCAGCTAATTTTTTGTGTTTTTAGTAGAGACGGGGGTTTCACCGTGTTAGCCAAGATGGTCTCAATCTCCTGACCTCGTGATCCGCCCGCCTCGGCCTCCCAAAGTGCTGGGATTACAGGCGTGAGCCACCGCGCCCGGCGAAATATAACAATTTTTAAAAAATGTTTGCCTCTAATTCCAACACTTACCGGCATCATCTACTAAATTTTTATTTATAATTTCATTTATTTCTGGATGCTGATAATTTTTTAGCTTTTGAAATGATGAAATATTATGTCATCTTAGGGGCTGCTTTTTTAATCTTTTTTTTTTTTTTTTTTTTTTTTTCTTTTGAGACGGAGTCCTGCTCTGTCACCCAGGCTGCAGTGCAGTGGCGAGGTCTCGGCTCACTGCAACCTCCGCCTCCCGGGTTCAAGCGATTCTCCTGCCTCAGCCTCCTGAGTAGCTGGGACTACAGGCGCATGCTACCACATCCAGCTAATTTTTTGCATTTTTAGTAGAGACGGGGTTTCAGTATATTGGCCAGGCTGGTCTTGAACTCCTAATCTTGTGATCTGCCCGCCTCGGCTTCCCAGAGTGCTGGGATTACAGGCATGAGCCACTGTGCCCAGCAATTTTTTAATCATTTTTAAACAGAATGAAAACACACAGAAAAAGTTTTCAGCCTTTTAAATTTTTTTTTTCTTTTTTTGAGATAGAGTCTCGCTGTGTTGCCCAGGCTGGAGTGCCGTGGTGTGATCTCAGCTCATTGCAACCTCTGCCTCCCAGGTTCAAGTGATTCTCTTGCCTCAGCCTCCTGAGTAGCTAGGATTACAGGTGCATACCACCATGCCTGGCTCATTTTTTGTATTTTTAGTAGAGATGGGGTTTCACCACGTTGGCCAGGCTGGTCTTGAACACCTGACCTCAGGTGATCCACCCGCCTTGGCCTCCCAAAGTGCTGGGATTACAGGCGTGAGCCACCATGCCCGGACGCCCTTTTAAATTTTTTAAAATGCAAACATATTAGAGGCCTAAGATTTCAAAGCAAAAGTTACTTTGGGGAAACCAGAAATAGTAATGCATATACTCTGTAATCTTATGACAGAGTGTAGTCTGTATTCATGTCAGCAAAGAGTATTTAAATAAAAACTCAGTCTTATTATTAGCCTTTATAGTCCTGTCTGGGCTAGTTATGTCAGCTAGTTACATTAAAACTAGTGATAATGAAGCCAAGATCAAAGGTTTGCTTTATTGGACAGTTAGTTTCACAGCAGGAAAAACACTTCCGTCTTAGTTTTTATGACTTAGATCTTGACTTCCTCAGAGAAAGTCAAGACACCTCAGAGGTTTCTTAGGAGAAATTATTCTATTGAAACAAATAAAAGATAACTCATGTTCTGTTTTTCAGTGGTGCCTTAAATGTCACTTTGAAGGACCTTACCTTTCAACACACTGAAGTTGATGTTGTGATCATTTAATTGCTTTTTTACCTTTTCCCCCTACAAATTATTAATTATTTCAGTTGAGAAAGTAACTCATTTTTAAAGGTGACCTGACATTTTAGATAGTCATCTTGGAATTAGATTTGAAGTTTCTTTATGCCAATGGTAATGTGTTATTTAATCTTAAGCATTCATAATTTGCATTTTAATTAACCTTTTCTTAATTTCCCTATTTGGCACATGTAAACTCATTTAAACTATGGAAGCAATCCATGAAGTCCTTTTTAATGTAACTGTCTAATGAGGATACTCTTGATTTTTGAGGTTCTCAAGAAGGAAGACATAAATAAAATACTAGTTATCAAGGTGTCTAGTAAGTTTCATAGAGGTATGGATATACTAAACTTACATAGTCCCACATACTGTTACACTTTAGGCTGTGCAACATCAGTCTTTATCAAGACCTCTTCAAGATATAAAACGTTTTTTTCTTAACTTTTAGAGACAGGGCCTTGCTCTGTCACCAGGCTGAAATGCAGTTACATGATCATGGCTCACTGCAGCCTCAACCTCCTGGGCTCAAGGGTCAGTCGATCCTCCTGCCTCAGTCTCCTGCACCACTCAGCCTGGCTAATTTTTAAGTTTGTTGTAGAGTCGGGGTCTTGGTGTGTTACCCAGGCTGGTCTCTAACTTCTTGCCTAAAGTGATCCCCTTGGCTCAGTGTCCCAAACTGCTGGGATTACAAGCATGAGCCGGTGCACCTGGCCAAGATACAAGACTTTTAAAAGGGTAAAACTTTTATGTCAGGAGCTAAAAATTATTCAGTCATTAAAAATTATAGCATTTGGCTGGGCACAGTGGCTCATGCATGTAATTGCAGCACTTTGGGAGGCTAAGGCAGGTAGATCATTTGAGCTCAGGAGTTCAAGAGCAGCCTGGTCAACATGGCAAAACCCGGTCTCTACAAAAAGTACAAAGATTAGCTGGGCATGGTGGTGCTGTCTGTAGTGCCAGCTACTCTGGAGGCTGAGGTGGGAGGATCACTTGAGCCTGGGAGGTCAAGGCTGTAGTGAGCTGAGATTGCACCACTACACTCCAACCTGGGCAACAGATCGAGACCCTTTAACAAAATATTAATAAATACTGTATCCACTTTTCCTTCTAACCTTGTTTTAGATAATGGAGCACAAAGTCTGACATTTTTTGTTTAAAATAATTGAAAGAGGCTGGGCACGGTGGCTCATGCCTGTAATCCCAGCACTTTGGGAGGCCAAGGCGGGTGGATCACGAGGTCAGGAGATCGAGACCATCCTGGCTAGCACGGTGAAACCCCGTCTCTACTAAAAATACAAAAAAAAAAATTAACCAGGTGCGGTGGCGGGCGCCTGTAGTCCCAGCTACTCGAGAGGCTGAGGCAGGAGAATGGCGTGAACCTAGGAGGCGGAGCTTGCAGTGAGCGGAGATCACGCCACTGCACTCCAGCCTGGGCGACAGAGCGAGACTCCGTCTCAAAAAAAAAAAAAAATAATAATAATAATAATAATTGAAAGAAATCCGAAACCTCATTAGTAGTAGAACATTACCATCCTACCCTTCCATCTTCCCATGGAAGGTAAGAGCCAGGGAATGGTTTGGGAGAGGGGGATGGAGTGTTTCTACCTTTGACACTTTATCATAGGGCCCTTCGTTGTTGAAATGTAGAGTGACTCTGCACTTTTTGATGTTTTTTTTGTTTGTTTGTTTTCATAAAACCATTCAGAAGCAGGTATTGACCTTTTTCTTGCCTTAACATATATCGAGCTTCTTTTCTCACCCTCTTGTTTGTATTTTATGTTTTTCTGACATCATTTTAGTGTATTAAGTTTTGATACTTAAATTCTGGCCAGACGTGGTGGCTCACGCCTGTAATCCCAGCACTTTGGGAGGCCGAGGCGGGTGGATCACTTAAGGTCAGGAGATTGAGACCAGCCTGGCCAACATGGCGAAACCCCATCTCTACTAAAAATACAAAAATTAGCTGGGCGTGGTGGTGCTCACCTGTAATACCAGCTACTTGGGAGGCTGAGGCATGAGAATCACTTGAACCTGGAAGGCAGAGGTTGCAGTGAGCCGAGATCATGCCACACTGTGCTCCAGCCTAGGTGACAGAGCAAGACCCTGTCTCAAAAAAAAAGAAAAGAAATTCTACCTCTTTGTGACCTGAAATCTCTCTTTACTTGTGTTGTTTCTACCCCATTAGTGAAGTGTCTGACAAAAGAAGTTCATCTGTGGAATATAGCTTAGCCTTTTTGTTGTAATGTCATTTTAAAAACCCGATTGTGTGGCCAGGCGCGGTGGCTCACGCCTGTAATCCCAACACTTTGGGAGGCCGAGGTGGGTGGATCACGAGGTCAGGCGTTCAAGAGCAGCCTGGCCAATATGGTGAAACCCTGTCTCTACTAAAAATACAAAAATTAGCTGGGTGTGGTGGCTGGCGCCTGTAGTCCTGGCTACTCGGGAGGCCGAGACAGGAGAATCGCTGAACCCGGGAGGCAGAGGTTGCAGTGAGCCAAGATCGTGCCACTGCACTCCAGCCTGGGCGACAGAGTGAGACTCTGTCAAACAAAAACAAAAACAAACCGATTATCTTTGTAAGAATAGAAATGAGATTCATCAGGAGACATTTATTCACACCATGATAGTACTTGCAATAGGTATGTTGGGTTATGTTATTTTGTGTAGCTTTTTAGTTTAAATTTTGAATAAAAGTAAATTTTTTCTAATTTGCAATATCTCCTGTCTAACCCAGGTTTGGACTGGTCTGAAGAGAGCGGAGAGGAACCAGAGGACTCAGAGCAGGCCTCGCCCTACCAGGTTGCATGGTCCATCCGGGAAACCCTCAGATATCAAAGACATGCGTAAGTCTTCTGTTCTGTTTTTATTCTTTTTTTTTTTGAGACGGAGTCTCGCTCTGTCACCCAGGCTGGAGTGCAGTGGTGTGATCTCAGCTTACTGCCACCAAGCCTGACTAATTTTTTTTGTATTTTTAGTAGAGATGGGGTTTCACCATGTTGGCCAGGCTGGTTTCGAACTCCTGATCTCAAGTGATCTCTCCGCCTAGGCCTCCCAAAGTGCTAGGATTACAGGCATGAGCTACCACGCCCGGCCCTAGTTTCCTTCTTGAATGACCACTGTAGCAGATTGATATTTCCCACTATATATGCTGATACTTTTATGTTATTAGATCTAGTTTTATTGTAAAATAAAGGTAAAAAAAGACTTCACTCCAAAAAATTGGTGGTAAAATAGATTCCACTTGGGAGTAAATGTACTATATTGTTTGTAAATGTACTATATTGTTTGAGCAAAGCTACTCTTAAATTTTCTTGGTAAATTTGCTTCTGTACCTTTCCCATTCATCATTAAAGGAATTAATTATAATAGAACCTAGAATTGAAAAGAACGTTAGAGATTAATTGATCCAATTTCCTCATTTTACAGAAGAGGAAAGCAAGGCCCACATAGGTTGAGGAACTTGCACGTGGTCCCTTGGGGGGCTACGTGGAGTCCCACTATCTTGCCTCTCTGTATCTTCCTTGGCTGTACATCTCCACAGTAGTAGAAATAGTGCTTTTTTACTTCACCTCTATCTTCTGCAACATTGATCCATTCTTTATTTCTACTGTGCTACAATTTTTTTTTTTTTTAGGATAGATCTCCTGAGGGGTTTTCTTTGTACCTTCCTTATTGGAAAGCTGTCGGGGTATACTGACAGCTCTCTTCAGTTTTTTTCCCCATGTTATGTCTTCGGAAAAGAAGTGTTTGTCTAAGATCTGTAGAAGTTGAATGCACATCCTCTTCAATGATAGTAAGAAAACGAATTTTTTTAGGAGACTCCTTTTAGCATTCTACAGATTCACTTGGTACAGTTTGACAATACCAAGATAGATCCTTGTCTGTGGGGCCAAAAGATGACTCACTTACTCAGCTAACCATTTATTTAAAATGTTGTGGTTTGAATAGATATTCAGCAATGTAGAGGGAGATCAGCTATCTGTGATGGTTTTTGAATTTATAGGATTAAAAATGTGATTTGTTAGTATACCTAGAGGTGATTAGGCTTAGGGAACTGATTCACTAGAGACTAATCTGTACACTAAAATGCCAGCTTATAATGAGAAATACAATCATCAAATAGTACAAATGGTCACTAAACAAAACTACACAGGAAGCAAATTATCATCAGAAGCTTATTTGGACATGGAATTAGAGCAAGTAGGGTTAGTTGGATTTTATTAGTGGTCACTGTCTTAAATTATAATAGCAAGATGTATCTATTCCACTCTTTGGATTTATCTCCCACCCAGTTGTTCCTCACTTACCCCCTAGATAGTATTGGAGAATGTTATACCTTTTTTTCTTATACTGAGGTTCCATTTTATATGTCATTCAAGACTGTTTCCTTACCTTACCATTAGCAGGTTCTTTCAGATACAGCACAATAGAGTCAATTGAGCGTAAGCTTTTTAGTTATAGATACCATCAGTCATACTTCCTAATGGTAATTCGTATCAGCTTAATTTGACTTGTGATATTTTGGGTTAATTTTACACATCCAGCCAAAACCTGGTACATGGGAAATTATTAATAAATGGTAGTTATCATTCTTAATTTAATTCTTAAGGTAACCTTGACATCAGTATAGGGAGTATATGCTATTGATTAGGAACAATGTATATTCTATTCTGCCTTCTATTCTTGCAGAGTTATCAAAATACTTCTTTTGTTGTTTCAGATTTGTGGCCATCCTCATTTTTCTTTATCTCTGTAGCATGTTACTTTCTTGGCCACTTTCATAACTTGCTTCCTCTTTGATTACTACGATACTCTGCTCTCCTGGTTCTTTTCCTTTACTGTTTTCCTCCTTTTTTTTTTTTTTTTTTTAAACAGGTATTTATCCTTACTTCTTGCCCAGCTGCTGTTTTCATCTTTTCCCTTTCATTCTTTTCCTTCACTCAGTCATTCATTTTTCATTCATTTGTTCATTTACTTATTCAGCACTTTCTTGTTGGGCTATTATGCTCCAGTCATGGAGCACTCTATATTTTTAATGTTGGGCAAACATGTTGGTTTACCCACCCATCTATTCCTGTAACTCCACATTTGTATCTGCCACTCTGCCCTCTAAGAGGAATCTCTGTCCTGTATTTTAATTAATTAATTAATTAATTCTTTGAGACGAGAGTCTTGCTGTTGCCCACAGTAGAGTGCAGTGGCATGATCACAGCTCACTGCAGTCTTGAACTCCCAGGCTCAAACAATCCTCCTGCCACAGCCTCCCGAGTAGCTGGAACTACAGGTGTGCACCACCACATTTGGCTAATTTTTAAGTTTTCTGTAGAGATGGGGTCCTGTTATGTTTACCCAGGCTGGTCTGGAACTCCTGGTCTCAAGGGATCTTCCTGCCTTAGCCTCCCAAAGTGTCAGGATTATAGGCATGAGCCACCATGCCTGACCTGTCCTGTATTTTAAACTTCCATCTTTATTCCAATTTCTTGTTGCAGCTACCTGTCATTTGTTGTACCTTGCTGTGTTTCAGTGTAGTAGAAAATGGAGAGCTGTAGAAAATTGGCCCTACCTTGGCCAGGCACAGTGGCTCACGCCTGTAATCCCAGCACTTTGGGAGGCCGAGGCAGGCGGATCACAAGGTCAGGAGATTGAGACCATCCTGGCTAACACGGTGAAACCCCGTCTCTACTAAAAATAGAAAAAATTAGCTGGGCCTGGTGGCGGGTGCCTGTAGTCCCAGCTACTTGGGAGGCTGAGGCAGGAGAATGGCGTGAACCCGGGAGGCGGAGCTTGCAGTGAGCCGAGATTGTGCCACTGCACTCCAGCCTGGATGACAGAGCGAGACTCCATCTCAAAAAAAAAAAGAAAAGAAAAGAAAAGAAAAGAAATGAAAATTGGCCCTACCTGGCTGAACACGGTAGTTCACGCCTGTAATCCCAGCACTTTGGGAGGCCAAAGTGGGCGGATCATGAGGTCAGGAGTTCGAGACCAGCCTTACCAACATGGTGAAACCCCATCTCTACTAAAAACACAAAAATTAATCGGGTGTGGTGGTGCACACCTGTAATCCCAGCTACTCAGGAGGCTGAGGCAGAAGAATTGCTTGAACGTGGGAGGCAGAGGTTGCAGTGAGCCGAGATTGTGCCACTGCACCCTAGCCTGGGCAACAGAGTGAGAGTCTGTCTCAAAAAAGAAAAGGAAAGAAAAGAAAATTGGCCCTACCTAGGCTGTTCATTATATCTTCAAGAGGGTGTTGCCATGCCAAATGCCTCAATAAGTTCATTGAGTTTTTAAAAGAAAACTGACAGTTGTCTGGCCACCAAATTTGTGCCTAAAGAATCTTTTTGTGAATTTTTTGGTAATGCAGGATTGTGCCATAAGGAATTTGTTTGTTTGTTTGTTTTGAGTCAGGGTCTTACCCTATCACCCAGGCGGGAGTGCAGTGGTGAGATCATAGTTCACTGCAGCCTTGACTTCCTGGGCTCAAGTGATCCTCCTGCCTCAGCCTCCTGAGTAGCTGGGACAACAGGTGCAGGCCACCATTTTAAATTTTTGTAGAGATAGGCTCTTACTATGTTGCCAATGCTGGTCTCAAACTCCTTGCTTCAAGGAGTCCTCCTGCGTTGACCTTCCGAAGTATTGGGATTACAGGCGTGAGCTGCTGTACCCAGCCCTAAAGGCTTTTTTTTTTTTTTTGAGACAAAGTCTCGCTCTGTCATACAAGCTGGAGTGCAATGGCACGATTTTGGCTCTGCAACCTCCGCCCCCCGAGTTCAAGTGATTCTCTAGCCTCAGCCTCCCGAGTAGCAGGATTACAGGCGCCAGCCACCACGCCTGGCTAATTTTTCTATTTTTAGTAGAGACAGGGTTTCACCATGTTGGCCAGGCTGGTCTCAAACTCCTGACCTCAGGTGATCCACCTGCCTCCGCCTCCCAAAGTGCTAGGATTACAGGCGTGAGCCACCTTTTAATATTGCTTTTGGTTTCTTTGATTCTCTTTATTGTTTTTAATTTCATTGCTTTGTGTTCTAATTCCCATTATTTCCTTCTGCTTGTTTTGAATGCAATTTGCTTGTCTTTTTGTAGTTTTTAAGGTGACAGCTTAAGTCAGTTGACTGAGATCTTTATTGTTTTCTAATATTGACTCTTCATGTTATACACTTCCCTCTAAACACTGGTTGTAGCTGTGTCCCACAAATTTTAATACATTTTCATTTTTATTCAGTTAAAAATATTTTTTTTTGAGACAAGGTTTCACTCTGTCATCCAGGCTGGAGTGCAGTGGCATGATTACAGCTCAACTGCAGCCTTGACCTCCTGGCTTAAGAGATCCACCCATGTCAGCTTCCTGAGTGACTGAGATCATAGGCGTGTGCTACCACACCTGGCTAATTTTAATTTTTTTATTTTCTTGTAAAGATGGGGTCCCAAACTCCTGGGCTCAAGTGATCCTCCCACCTTGGCCTCCCAAAGTGCTATGATTACAGACATGAGCCACCATGCCCAGCCCCAAAATACTTTGTAATATCTCTTTTGATTTCTTGTTTGATCTATGGGCTATTTAGAAATGATACTTAGTTTTTGAGTATTTTGGGGTTTCCCAGATACTGATTTCTAGTTTAATTCTGTGATCACAAACCACATTTGAATATAGTATTCTATAAATGTAAATTAGGTCAAGTTGGTTAATAGTGTTGTTCATGTCTTCTACATCTGTGGTGATGTTTGTCAACTTGTTATATCAATTACTGAGAAAAGGATCTTGAAATATCTCTTTGTAAATTTGATTATTTCTCCTTTTGGATCTGTCATTGTTTATTTCCCACACTTTGTATTTCTGTTATTAGATGCATAATTGTTTAAGATTGTTTTGATGAAGTGGCCTTTTATTATTATAAAATGGTCCTCTATATCCCAGTAACAGTGTTTGCTTTGAGATCTTTCCTTATGTGGCATTAACATAGCCACTCCATCGTTCTTTTGATTAGTGAAAGCTTGGTATCTTTTTCAGTCCTTTTGCTTCTAACCTATTTGCATCTTTATATTTAAAGTGAGTTTCTTTTTTTTTTTTTGAGACGGAGTCTCGCTCTGTCGCCCAGGCTGGAGTGCAGTGGCGCGATCTCGGCTCACTGCAAGCTCCGCCTCCCGGGTTCACGCCATTCTCCTGCCTCAGCCTCCCGAGTAGCTGGGACTACAGGCGCCCGCTACCACGCCCGGCTAATTTTTTGTATTTTTAGTAGAGACGGGGTTTCACCGTGTTAGCCAGGATGGTCTCGATCTCCTGACCTCGTGATCCGCCCGCCTCGGCCTCCCAAAGTGCTGGGATTACAGGCGTGAGCCACCGCGCCCGGCCTAAAGTGAGTTTCTTACTGGCAATGTATTACTGGGTCTTGCTTTTCTATCTCTTCTGACAATCTCTGCTTTTTATTTGGAGTATTTAGACAACTTAAATTTAATATGATTATTGATATTATTGGGTTTAAATTTACTGTCTTTTGTATTTGTCTCACCTCTTCTTTGTTCTTTTCTCCCTGTTTCATTATGGTTGTATTTTATCTCTTTTCATAGCTTATTAGCTGTACTCATATGCTTTGTTTTTGTAGTAGCTGTTGTAGGGTTTATATCATACATCTTTAATTACCACAGTCTACCTTCAAGTGTTAAACCACTTCACGCATAAGAACGTATAACAGTGTCCTTTCATTCCTACTCATTTCATTTATCTACTCTGACAGTGTCTGCTTTTTATTTGGAGTGTTTAGACCATTTGAATTTAATGTTATTATTTATATTACTGCATTTATTTATTTAATTTTTAAGATGGAAACAAAACGTCTAAAACTGTAGCTTCTGGAAGAACTGCTTGTTCTTGCCCATTTTGTATCTCTCTTTGAGCTTGACCTTGGCCTCCCATTGGGCCTTGTGTTTAAGAGCAGGATCTCTGAAGACATCCTTGTGGATGACAGTTTTGTGTAAGAGGATATCCACAGAGTGCGCTGTAGGCATAAGATGATTGTAGTTATAAACCTTCACAAAAGACTCGATCTTTGACCTCCTGGTAATCTTCTTTTTGCCCATGGCAGCTGTCACTTTGCGGGGATAGCGATCAATTCCAACCACGAGAGCTTGGATGTAGGGGCAGTCTGAGGTGCCATCATTAATGTTCTTTACGATGACAGCTTTGTGTTCAGCCAGAATACTGCTGGCCAGGACCAGCACCACTTTCCCAGGTTTCATGCACTTGCCCATTTTGACAGCAACCACCGAGGGCTACAACAAAAAGGAAGGAAGGCTATTATTGCATTTACATCTAACATGTTAGTTATTCTTTAAATGTTTTAGTATAATTCACTAGTGAAGCCATCTGGTCTTGGGCTTTTTTTTTTTTTTTTTTTTTTTTTTTGAGACAGAGTTGCACTCTGTCACCCAGGCTGGAGTGCAGTGGTGAGATTTAGGCTCACTAAACCTCCTGAGTTCAAGCAATTCTCCTGTGTCAGTTTCCTGAGTAGCTGGGATTACAGGCATGCACCACTACGCCTGGCTAATTTTTGTATTTTTAGTAGAAATGAGGTTTTACCATGTTGGCCAGGCTGGTCTTCAACTCCTGACCTCAAGTAATCTGCCTACCTTGGCCTCCCAAAGTGCTGGGATTACAGGTGTGAGTCACCGCGCCTGGGCCTGGGCCTGGGCTTTTTTTTGTGGGAAGTTTTGTGATTACTCTTGTCGTATGTTTATTCATGTTTTTTCTTGAGTTAGATTCAGAAGCTTGTGCCTCTCTAGGAACTTGTCCATTTTTTATCTAAGTTTTTGGCATACAGTTTTTAAAAATAACATTCCATTATAATATTTTTTCTTTCTTTCTTTCTTTTTTTTTTTTTTTTTTGGAGACAGAGTCTCACTCTGTTGCCCAGGCTGGAGTGTAGTGGTGCAATCTCGGCTCACTGCAACCTCCACCTCCTGGGTTCAAGTGATTCTTCTGCCTCAGCCTCCCGAGTAGCTGGGATTACAGGCATGCGCCACCACGCCCAGCTAATTTTGTATTTTTAGTAGAGAGGGGCTTTCTACATGTTGGTCAGGCTGGTCTCGAACTCCCAACCTCAGGTGATCCCCCACCTCAGCCTCCCAAAGTGCTGCAATTATAGGCGTGAGCCACTGCACCCAGCAAATAATTTTTTATTTGTAAGAGTTTATTTATTAAATAAAATTCTGGGACCATGCCACTAAGCCCAGAACCAAGAGCCTAAGCTATAGCAGGAACATCGTTTATATGTTTCTTTTTTGTTTTGTTTTTGAGATGGAGTTTCGTTTCGCTTTTGTTGCCCAGGCTGGAGTACAATGGCGCAATCTCGGCTCACCGCAATGTCTGCCTCCTGGGTTCAAGTGATTCTCTTGCCTCAGCCTCCCGAGTAGGTGGGATTACAGGCATGCGCCACCACGCCTGGCTAATTTCGTATTTTTAGTAGAGACGGGGTTTTTCCATGTTGGTCAGGATGGTCTTGAACTCCCGACCTCAGGTGATCTGCCCGCCTTGGCCTCCCAAAGTGCTGGGATTACTGGGGTGTGGTACCGCCCCCAGCCCCTTTATACCTTTCTTACACAACTTTTATATTCTATATGTCGTAAGTCCCACCTTCGGGGTCCTTGTAAGTATGAGTCTATCATTTAATGTGTTTTTTCTTTTTGTCACACAAAGTGGCTTACCTACTCATTTGCATGGTAATCTTTGGTTTTATAGGTTCTGGACTTACCCTGGAAACTCAAATTTAGCTACATTATCTTGTTGGGATGATACTTTATATCAGCAAGTACTCTGAAATCAGCCTACCTCCTCTCTTTTTTTCTCTGCTTCCAACTTAGCTTCAGTTTTGAGTTCATTTGTTTGTTTGTTTTCTGAGACAGGGTCTCACTCTGTCACCCAGGCTGGAGTGACCTTCCAGGCTCAAGCCATCCTGCAACCTCAGCCTCCCGAGTAGCTGGGATTACAGGAGTGTACCAGCACGCCTGGCTATATTTTTGCATTTTGTTGTAGAGATGGGTTTCACCATGTTGCCCAGGCCACTTTCGAACTCCTGGGTTTAAGCTATCCTCCCACCTGGGTCTCCCAAAGTGTTAGGATTACAAGCGTGAGCCACTGTGCCTGGCCCAAGTTTTTTCTATTTATTGTTTATTTACTTTTTGATGAGCAGTTAGGGGAAGAGATCTCCTCTACTTCCTACTGGGACCAACAATGCATTCATATATTTTACCTAGTATATTGTTGCTTTAGAATGGCAACAAGTTCTGTTAGAGTATCTAAACTACCATATGCTGTTAAGTGTTTCTTTTAAAAGTTTTATCAGGTACCTCTTTTTACCCTCAAGGTCAAAGAACACAATTTATTCATCTTTATACCACAAATATTCTAATACACAGATCAAAATAGAACAAAACAGATGACTAGTAATTTTATTTCCATATTATTTGTACACATTTATGGGGTACACATGCAGTTTTGTTATGCATAGGTTGTGTAGTGATCAAGTCAGGGCTTTTAGGGTACCAATCACATGAATGACATACATTGTGCCTATTAACCAATTTCTCATTATCCTCCGCTCTTCCACCCCCTCACCCTTCTGAGTCTTCATCGTCTATCACTCCATTCTCTACGTCTATGTGAACATGTTTTTTAGTACCCACTTATGAGTGAGAACATGTGATACTTGTCTTTCTGTGCCTGGCTTGTTTCACTTATAATAAGCCCCTAATTCTATACATGTTGCTGCAAAAGACATGATTTTATTCTTTTTTTATTTTGGCTAAATAGCATTCCATTATGTATACAGACAACACATTTTCTTTATCCATTTGTCCACTGATGGACACTTAGGTTGATTCCATTCTTTGTTATTCTGAATAGTGCTGTTATCAACATATGAGTGCCGGTATCATTTTGATACATTGACTTACTTTCCTTTAAGTAGATACCTGGTAATGGGATTGCTGGGTTGAATGGAAGTTCTATAGTTCTATTTTTACTTCTTTGAGAAATCTTTATACTGTTTTCCATAGAGGCTGTACTAATTACATTCCCACCAATAGTGTCTTTTTAATGATAGCCATTCTAACTGGGTTTACTTGTTATCTTTTTGTGAATGACTCCCAAATCTTTTACTCATGTCTAATGATTCTTTTGAGTTTGAACTGCTCGTTGGATATTTCTCATCATGTATTTGGTCAATACCTTAAATTCAGCATTTCTAAACTCATTATTTTTCAAAACTAAACTCATTATTTTTCTTAATATGTATGCCTCTTTCTGATTCTGCTGTTTTTATTAGAGGTATTACCATTTTGCTGTTTGGTTGTCTTAATAAAGTAAATTAAAATGAATTTCCCTTGGAGAAGTTCATGGCATGCCTTGAGATTATGGACAAGCCTGGAATCTTAGAATATCAAGTGTAGAATTTGCTGCTCTGTGTTTGGGTTATTAATAGCATTTTAGTAATTACAATATCTGTATTTATATTGTTACTTCACAGGTATCATTTCTTTCCTTTTTTGTAAACAACCTTGGGAGGTAGGCCAGGTGTATCTCTCATTTCACAGATATGGAAAGAAAGAAGGAAGGAAACAAACACATACTGAGAATGCACTAGGTGCCAGGTTTTGTCACTGCTAAATGAAGGGAAACTGGCCTTTCTCTTCTCAATTCTCTACTCTTCATCAGCAACCAGGTTTGAAATATTAATGTCATTGATCTTAGAAGTGGGAAGCATCCTGAAGATGTTCTAAATTATGTCCTTGCAAGGGATGGTCTGTGGACCTGTGTCAGTCTGCAAACTGCTTGTTACTGGTCTGTGATAAAATAAGTATGGAAATTATGAATAAGCTTTAGAAAATCGTATAATCATGTAATGTGCCTCAGCATCCAAGTGCGTCTTTCCACACTTAACTTGAGAAGCACTGATTTAGTCCTTCCATTCTGCAGTAATAGCATCTTTTTTATTTTTTCAGTTTTCCATAGGTTATTGGGGTACAGGTGGTATTTGGTTACATGAGTAAGCTCTTCAGTGGTGATTTGTGAGGTCAGTATTCACTGCACCCTATATGTAGTCTTTTATCCCTTGCTCCCCTTCCACCCTTCCCCCCAAGTCCCCAAAGTCCAGTGTATCTTGCTTATGCCTTTGGGTCCTCATAGCTTAGCTCCCACATATCAGTGAGAACATAGGATGTTTGGTTTTCCATTTCTGAGTTACTTCACTTAGAATAATAGTCTCCAATCTCATCCAGGTCACTGCAAATGCCATTAATTCATTCCTTTTTATGGCTGAGTAGTATTCCATCATATACCACAGTTTCTTTATCCACTCGTTGACTGATGGGCATTTGGGTTGGTTCCATGATTTTGCAGTTGCGAATTGTGCTACTATAAATGTGTGTGCAAGTATCTTTTTTGCATAATGACTTCTTTTCCTCTGGGTGGGTACCCGGTAGTGGGATTGCTGGGTCAAATGGTAATTCTACTTTTAGTTCTTTAAGGAATCTCCACACTGTTTTCCACAGTGACTGTACTAGTTTACATTCCCACCAGCAGTGTAGAAGTGTTCCCTGATCACCACATCCATGCCAACATCTACTGATTTTTGATTTTTTGATTATGGCCATTCTTGCAGGAGTAAGATGGTATTGCATTGTGGTTTTGATTTGCATTTCCCTGCAAATCAAATTTGCAATTAGTGATGTTGAGCATTTTTTCATATGTTTGTTGCCCATTTGTTTATCTTCTTTTGGGAATTGTCTATTCATGTCCATAGCCCACTTTTTATTGGGATTGTTTGTTTTCTTCTTACTGATTTGTCTGGGTTCGTTGTGGATTCTGGATATTAGTCGTTTGTCAGATGAATAGATTGTGAAGAGTTTCTCCCACTCTGTGGGTTGTCTGTTTACTCTGCTGACTGTTCCTTTTGCTGTGCAAAAGCTCTTTAGTTTAATTACGTCCCAGCTATTTATCTTTGTTTTTACTGCATTTGCTTTTGGGTTCTTGGTCATGAACTCCTTGCCTAAGCCAATGTCTAGGAGGGTTTTTCCAATATTAGAATTTTTATAGTTTCAGGTGTTAGATTTAAGTCCTTAATTGACCTTGAGTTGATTTTTGTATAAGGTGAGAGGATCCAGTTTCATTCTCCTACATGTGGCTAGCCAATTATCCCAGCACCATTTGTTGAAAGGGTGTTCTTTTTCCACTTTGTTTTTGTTTGCTTTGTCAAAGATTAGTTGGATGTAAGTATTTGAGTTTATTTCTGGGTTCTCTATTCTGTCCCGTTGGTCTATGTGCCCATTTTTATACCAATACCATGCTTTTTTGGTGACTGTGGCCTTATAGTATAGTTTGAAATCAGGTAGTGTGTTGCCTCCAGATTTGTTCTTTTTGCTTAGTCTTGTGTTGGCTATGTGGGTTGCTTTTTGGTTCCTTATGAATTTTAGAATTGTTTTTTCTAATTTTGTGAAGAATGAGGTGGTATTTTGATGGGGATTATGTTGAACTTGTAGATTACTTTTGGCAGTATGGTCATTTTCACAATATTGATTCTACCCGTCCATGAGCATGGGATGTGTTTCCATTTGTTCGTGTCATCCATGATTTCTTTCAGCAGTGTTTTGTAGTTTTCCTTGTAGAGGTCTTTCGCCTCCTTTGTTAGGTATATTCCTAAGTATTTTATTATTATTATTTTTCTTTTGCAGCTATTGTAAAAGGGATTGAGTTCTTGATTTGATTCTCCGCTTGGTTGCTGTTGGTGTATAGAAGAGCTACTGATTTGTGTATATTAACCTTGTATCCGGACACTTTGCTGAATTCTTTTATCAGTTCTAGGAGCTTTCTGGAGTCTTAATGGTTTTCAAGGGTAAACGATCAGATCATCAGCAAACAGTGACAGTTTGACTTCCTCTTTACTGATTTGGATGCCCTTTATTTCTTTCTCTTATCTAATTGCTCTGGCTAGGACTTCCAGTACTATGTTGAAGAGGAGTGGTGAGAGTGGGCATCCTTGTCTTGTTCCAGTTCTCAGAGGGAATGCTTTCACCTTTTCCCCATTCAGTATTATGTTGGCTGTGGGTTTGTTATAGATGGCTTTTATTATATTGAGGTATGTCCCTTGTATGCCAATTTTGCTGAAAGTTTTAATCATAAAGAGGTGCTGGATTTTGTCAAATGCTTTTTCTGCATCTATTGAGATGATCATGTGATTTTTATTTTTGATTCGTTTATGTGGTATATTGCATTTCTTGACTTGCTTATGTTAAACCATCTCTGCATCCCTGGTATGAAACCCACTTGATCATGGTGAATTATCTTTTTGATAAGTTGTTGGATTCAGTTAGGTAATATTTTGTTAAGGGTTTTACCATCTATGTTCATCAGGGATATCGGTCTGTGGTTTTCTTTTTTGGTTATGTCCTGGTTTTGGTATTAGGGTGATGCTGGCTTCATAGAATGAAGTAGGGAGGATTCCTTCTTTCTCTATCTTGTGGAATAGTGTCAAAAGGATTGGTATCAATTCTTCTTTGAATGTCTGGTAGAATTCTGCTGTGAATAAGTCTGGTCCTGGACTGATTTTTGTTGGTAATTTTTAAATTACCATTTCAATCATGCTGCTTGTTGTTGGTCTGTTCAGGGTATCTAATTCTTGATTTAAGCTAGGAGGGTTATATTTTTCCAGGAATTTATCCATTTATCCATCTCTTCTAGGTTTTCCAGTTTATGTACATAAAGGTGTTCATAGTAGCCTTGAATGATCTTTTGTATTTCAGTAGTATCAGTTGTAACATCTCCTGTTTTGTTTCTTATTGAGGTTATTTGGATTTTCTCTCTTCTTTTCTTGGTTAATCTTGCTAATGGCCTATCAATTGTATTTGTCTTTTCAAAGAACCAGCTTTTTGTTTCATTTATCTTTTGTATTTTTTTGTTTGTTTGTTTCAATTTCATTTAGTTCTACTCTGATATTGGTTATTTCCTTTCTTCTGCTGGGTTTGGGTTTAGTTTGTTCTTGTTTCTCTACTTCCTTGAGGTGTGACCTTAGAATGTCAGTTTGTGCTTTTTCAGTCTTTTTGATGTAGGCGTTTAGGGCTATGAACTTTCCTCTTAGCACTGCCTTTGCTGTATCCAAGAGGTTTTCATAGGTTGTGTCATTATTGTCATTCAATCTGAAGAATTTTTAATTTT
Source organism: Pan troglodytes (assembly GCF_028858775.2). NCBI lineage: Eukaryota > Metazoa > Chordata > Mammalia > Primates > Hominidae > Pan > Pan troglodytes. The sequence continues at coordinate 108,269,632 of NC_072411.2, read as the reverse complement.
CCATCTTGATTGTGTTTTTGACCCAAAGCTCTTTCAGGGGCAGGTTATTTAATTTCCATGTATTTGGATGGTTTTGAAGGTTTGTTTTGGAGTTGATTCCCAGTTTTATTCCACTGTAGTCTGAGAGATACTTGATATAATTTCAATTTTCCTAAATTTATTGAGGCTCGTTTTGTGGTCTAGCATATGGTCTATCTTGGAGAAAGTTCCATGCACTGTTGAATAGAGTGTTTATTCTGTGGTTGCTGGACAAGGCCTTTTACTATTATATAATATCCCTCTTTGTCTGTTTTAACTGCTGTTACTTTAAAGTTTGTTTTGTCTGATATAAGAATAGCTACCCCTACTTGCTTTTGGTGTCCATTTGCATGGAATGCCTTTTTCTGTGCCTTTATGTGAGTCCTTATATGTTAGGTGAGTCTCCTGAAGGCAGCAGATAGTTGGTTGGTGGGTTCTTATCCATTCTGTGGTTCTGTATCTTTTAAGTGGAGCATTTAGGTCATTTACATTCAATGTTAGTATTGAAATATGAGGTACCGTTGCTTTCATTGTGCTCTTTGTTGCCTGTGTACTTTTGTTTTTTGTTTCGCTTTCTAACTTGTATTTTTGTTTTATAGGTCCTGTATAATTTATGCTTTAAAAAGATTCTGTTTTGATGTGTTTCCAGGATTTGTTTCAAGATTTAGAGCTCCTTTTAGCAGTTCTTGTAGTGGTGGTTTGGTCATGGTGAATTCTCTCAGCATTTGTTTGTCTGAAAAACGACTGTATCTTTCCTTCATATATGATGCTTAGTTTTGCTTGATACAAAATTCTTGGCTGATAATTGTTTTGTTTAAGGAGGCTGAAGATAGGGCCCCAATCCCTTCTAGCTTGTAGGGTTTCTCTTGAGAAATCTGCTGTTAATCTCATAGGTTTTCTTTATAGGTTATCTGGTGCTTCTGTCTCACAGCTCTTAAGATTCTTTCCTTCGTCTTAACTTTGGATAACCTAATGACAATGTGTCTAGGCAAAGGCTTCCAGATCAATGGAGTTGTGTATTTAGGAGGATTATGGCTGCCTCTGCTGAATCACACAGGTTGTCAGAGAAGTGGGGGAAATCCGGCAATCATAGGCTTCACCCAGCTCCCACACAATCTGAGGGGCTGGTTTCACTCCCACCATGCCCCACCTAATAGCCCCAGTCTGTTTCCAGGCAGTGGGTGAGCAGGGCTTGAGAACTTGTCCCAGGCTACCTGCCTCCCAGCTGCAAAAGAGAGGGGCTTTGGTTCTTTCCCCACCTGTGGAGTCTGCACAGACGATTTGTGGCCTTCCCCACATTCTGGCCAGGAGGCTTCTCGCCAGGTTCAAATTGTTACAAAGTTCAGCTGGAGATTTCCTTCTCCCTGTGGCATTTTCCCCATGCCTCTGGCTGCCCTCCCGAAAGATCTCTGTGATGCCAGGCAGGAATGACCTGCTTGGGGACCCAGTGAGCTCCCAGAGCGTTTCCTGCTGCTTTCTCTACCCCTGTTATTTTGCTCAGCTCTCTAAATTGACTCAGCTCCAGGTAAGGTCAGAAACTTCTCCTGCAAACTAGACCTTCAGCTTCCCCAGCAGCGGTGTGTGTTCGAAACGGAGAATCGCCCTTTCCTACTTCCGCAGTTTGGGCACTCACGGTATTTGGAGTGTCTCCGGATCCTGCAGGAGCAGTCCACTTCCTTCGGAGGGTCTGTAGGTCCTCTCGGGATTCCTCGTTTGTTCTTGCAGTTGTTCTGGAGATAAAATTCACTATGCAAGCCTCTGCACTCTGCTCTGTCTGTCCGAGTTGGAGCTGCAATCCAGTCCTGTCTCTCATCGGCCATGATGATCACTCCACTATTTTAAGCCAGTCCTAGGGGTAAAGTGCCATCTGGGGCACCCGCAAGTGCTGCGCAGCACAGGAGGCAGGCAGGGCCATGCAGCAGTGGCGGTGCTGTCCTAAGAGTGGGACTGGAGCCAGGGGACACTGAGGTGGTGATAGCGGTGGCAGGGGCGCAGGTGCATCTTTTAAAAATAACAGTTTTGGCAACTGATTATCGACCCAAGCTTTACCTTCCCTTTAAGATCTGCCTTTCCTCTCCATTTCCTTTTTCTATGAATGAGACTTCTATTTTCCTAGTTATGCATATTCTAAGTCATTGAGTCCTTGACTTTCTAATCCTTCATATTGAGTCACCAAAGTGAGTTAGTTCACTTATGATAATGGCCCTTATGTCTTTTTTTTTTCTTTTTTTTTTCGAGATGGAGTCTTGCTCTGTCACCCAGGCTGGAGTGCACTGGCGTGATCTTGGCTCACTGCAACCTCTGCCTCCTGGGTTCAAGTGATTCTCCTGCCTCAGCCTCCCAAGTAGCTGGGACTACAGGGATGCACCACCATACCAAGCTATTTTTTTTTGTATTTTTAGTTCCTTGTTTTATACATGATGTTACTGTCCTTCCCATTCTTTGTTGGTGGAAACTGCTGCCTGCTTATTGTCCCTTCTCTGGTCCTTGCCAGCTGACAAAGCTTGTTTTTATACATGCAGATTGCCTCATGCTCTCCAGTCCTGCGCCTTCCATCCTAGCATGGATCCTTGTTATCTCTTTGCTGGAGATTTACAGTAATTTTTTAACTGCCTTCTTCTCTCTCTTTTTCTGTTTATTTTATATCTGCTGCTGACTGTAATCATTGTCATGGCACACCTCTGTTACTGTATTTTCTTAACAGTTACAAAGCTTAGCAGTTAGGAGTGCAAAATTTAAAAAATTACAAGTCTTCTGCTTTACCTGTGGAATAAAGGTTAAACTCTTTAATTTGACATTTAAGTCTAGAAAGCTAACCTTACCTATCATTATTCCCTTACAGACCCCTTACCTTAGCCACACCAAGCTACTTACATTCTTGCTGTTCACCATCCTGTCTATCTCTGTGTCTTGTGTGTCTTGGCTTACGTGTTGTATTTGTGTGAGGTCCTCTTTCTTCAGGGTTCATTTCTGCTGTCACCTCCTCTGCAAAGCCTTTCTTTACTTCCAGCAGTCTTTTTTTTTTTTTTTTTGGAGACAAAGTCTTGCTCTGTCACCCAGGATGGAGTGCACTGCTGTGGTCTCAGTTTCCTGCAACCTCCACCTCCCAGGTTCAAATGATTCTCCTGCCTCAGTCTCCTGAGTGACTGGGATTACAGGAATACACCACTACACCTGAGTACTTTTTGTATTTTTAGTAGAGACAGGGTTTTGCGTTGTTGGTCAAACTCTTGACCTCAGGTGATCTGCCCACCTTGGCCTCCCAAAATTGCAGGGATTACAGATGTGAGCCATCGTACCCAGGCCTTCCAGCTGTCTTTCCAGTGAACTTCAGTAACACCTTACCCTGACCTCTGTTGTGGTACTTTACTGTTTTCTGTCTTGTGTGAAAGATATTTATCACACTTGCTAGCTCTACGAGAACTCCCAAGTGTAGACCTGCTGTCAGAGGTCAGTGAAAAATTCAAAATGAAGAATCCTGGGCCCTATACCATGGAGATTCTGGTTCAGTAGATTTGGGGTAGTTCGTAGGAGTCTGAAACTTTTAAGTGCTCACAGATTTTTCTGATTTGTGGTCAGATATTTGAATCATTGGCCTTTTTGCCCCACTGTTTTTGTTACTGTTTTTATTCTTTTTTGAATTGTTTTAACTTTTTGGGAAGTGTTTATCTTGTCCAAATTGCATTGCAAACTCTTTGAAATGTTGGTCTCTCTTCTGTAGTGCTGAGCATAATAGATACACAGTGAATGTTGAATGTTGAATAAACGAAAAGATTGAAGTAAAGTCCTTCAATTTGTAGATCTGTAGTAAAAAGTATACTGACGAGAATGTGCTTCTTAGGAGAGGTACTAAGTAGAAGTTTATAGAGTAGCCTGTTATAGACTATGCTGAAGGAAAGAAGAATAATATCACTTAAGAGAAACCCAGCAATGAATAGTAGAAGATTAGTAAGAGAATATATAGTCCATGGTGTCACATGTGTGGTATTTACTTATGATAGCAGAGAAAGAAGCTAAAATAACAGGTCAGTTTTCAAGTCCAGTGTGCATTATTCCTAACGGTAAAAAGTAAGATCACATTTGTTCCATAAAAAAGTGGCCTTTTAAACCTTGCTGGTGGTAGCCATTGCTAAAAAGGCACTCTTTCTTGTTGAGCTTAGATGCTCCTTCAGCATCACTTCCACATCGCATTTCAGCCAGGACACCAATTAATCACATTATTAGCATGTGATGGAAAATCCTTTATGTAATCCCTGACTTATCAAATGCTGTTTAGGATACTTCCATAGTTAAAAAAATACATGGTAGAAGGCCGGGCTCGGTGGCTCATGCCTGTAATCCCAGCACTTTGGGAGGCCGAGACAGGTGGATGACAAGGTCAGGAGATCGAGACCATCCTAGCTAACATGGTGAAACCCCGTCTCTATTAAAAATACAAAAAAATTAGCCAGGCGTGGTGGCAGACACCTGTAGTCCCAGCTACTCATGAGGCTGAGGCAGGAGAATGGCGTGAACCCAGGAGACGGAGCTTGCAGTGAGCCGAGATCGCATCACTGCACTCCAGCCTGGGCGACAGAGTGAGACTCTGTCTCCAAAAAAAAAAAACAAAAAACAAAACAAAAATACATGATAGAATTAATGCGATCCCTACAACCAAATTTCTTTAGGTGGTTAGCAAGAAAAAGGTGGTTAAAAACCAGAATGGTTAAAAGGGCAGCTCTTAGATAATAAACTGTTAGAATTCGCTGCCCTATTTCTGGTATGACCTATCTTTTATGAAATTATGCTATGTGTTTCCTCATAACTGTCATGTCATTTACTCAGACTTTTTAGTAAGTAAAGGTAAAGAAATGAATTTTTTTCCTCAAGGGTCTCTAGTCACTTAAAATTTAGAAGACACTGGTATATTAAGTGTCTACTGATGCCATGCTAAGAAGGCTGTTTCTGAAAACACTGGATTAACTCTGTCCTTACTGTTGAAATACTGTACTTAGTTCAGCTCTATTGGAATTCTCTTACTCTAATTGTGTGAAGTATGTGCTCACATGCCACAAAAGTTTTAAACCTGTGCATTCAGCTACACTTCCTAATTCTCATTTACCCTGTCTAAAATGAGCCTAATGTGTAATCAGTTTTTCCTTTCTCTCCCTGCACTTTCCAGGTCAGATGATGATGATGCGGAGAGTAGGAGCTCCAGGGTGACCCAACTTTGCACTTACTTTCAGCAGAAATATAAGCACCTCTGCCGCCTGGAGCGGGCAGAATCTCGTCAAAAGAAATGCCGGCATACGTTTAGGAAAGCTTTGCTGCAGGCGGCCAGTAAAGAACCAGAATGCACTGGTCAGTTAATACAAGAACTGCGGAGAGCTGCATGCAGTCGAACCAGGTTAGAGCCACAGCAACCTATTCTTAAGGGACTCATCTCAGTTTGCTTTCTTTATTTTGTGAGAGGATAGTTGAGGCACAGTGGGAGATGACCACTAAGTTCCAAACGTTTAAGCATTATGTTTTGGTTTTCTTGCTTTGTTAAAGTGCTACAGGTGGCAAAATAATACTGCCATGAGCTAACAGTAAAATTAAACCATTACTAAAATTTTGCTGAAGTTTGATTAGAATTTATTCATTGAAGATTTGAGAATGTTACCTGGCTTTAAAAAAAATAGAATGCTTAGAAATTTCATGTTATTTAAAAGTAACATTTATAGATTTTTAACTACAAAAGTAGTATTTTATGTTTATTTACTTGTGTTATTTTAGTTTCTTTTCAGTGTTGGTTTTCGTTTTTTTGTTTTTAGAGACAGGGTCTTGCTCTGTCGCCCAGGCTGGAGTGCAGTGGTGTGATCATAGATCACTGCAGCCTCAAACTCCTGGGCTCAAATGACCCTCCCACCTCAGCCTCCTGAGTAGCTGGGACCATAGGCATGTGAAACCATACCCAGCTAATTAAAAAAAATTTTTTTTGTAGAGGTGAGGGTCTCGCTGTATTGCCCAAGCTGGTCTCAAACTCCTGGCCTGAAGCGATCCTCCCACCTTTACCTCCCAAAGTGTTGGGATTAGAGGTGTTAGCCACTGTAGCTGGCCTTTTCAGTGTGTTTTCTATTAATATTTACATTACCTCACAGATTATTTGTGCAAGTATTTTATTACATTGAATTTTTTTTAAGAAAAAAATTCCTTCTGTTTATAATGCAGATACTTGTTTATTGTGGAAAATTTAAAAAATACACAAATGAGAAGGGAAAAATCTTCCTGTTGCCATTCATGAGAGAGAGAATGAGCACTGTTAACATTTTGATTCTGTTTCCTTCTAGTCTTTCTCTCTCTGTGTGTGTGCGCGCGTGTGTGCGTGCGTAAATTTTCCAGTGAGCCATGTGTTTATATTAAAAAGCAAAATTGAAATCATGTTATCTGTATTATTTTCATTTATTTCCATAAATGCTCTTTTCCTTTTATCACTGAATTATGACCACTTTCTCATGAGATTAATTCTTAATTATTAATTAATGACATTCTCATGACAATAATTTGAGTTTTCTAGTTTTCCCTCAAAAGTATACCATAGCCATTTCCCTATGTTCTTCAAGATTCTTTTGAAAACAGGATTTATAATGTTTACATAATATTCCATTCGTGAAAATCTGTATATCAGAAATGTAGAGTTATCTGATATTTTAGAAATTTGGCATATTACCATTTTGGTGGTAATGGTGAAAACCTTAGTACAGTTAAACCTTTGTTTATACCTATAAAATTTTTAAAAAATACAAAGTTATATTTTCTAAACTGATTATGGAATTCTGTTATATATATAAATATAAAATATCTGTTATATATAATATATATAATATCTGTTGTGTATATATAAATACATATTTAACACAATTTTGTTTTTTATATATATTTTAATTATGGCTATTTTTCTTTTTTTTAATTTTTTTTTGAGACGGAGCCTTGCCCTGTCACCCAGGCTGGAGTGAAGTGGCACGATCTTGGCTCATGGCAACCTCCGCCTCCCTGGTTCAAGCAATTCTTCTGTCTCAGCCTCCCAGGTAGCTGGGATTACAGGCGCCTGCCATCATGCCAAGCCAATTTTTGTATTTTTAGTAAAGATGGGGTTTCACCATGTTGGCCAGGCTGGTCTTGAACTCCTGACCTCAGGTGATCTGCCCATCTCGGCCTCCCAAAGTCCTGGGATCACAGGCATGAGCCACTGCCCCTGCCTGGTTATTACTTTTAACTGAAATACACATTTAAAGCACTAAATTGAATTTTAAAATTTCAAAACATGGCTGGGTGCAGTGGCTCACACCTGTAATCCCAGCACTTTGGTAGGCTGAGGTGGGTAGATCACTTGAGGTCACAAATTCGAGATTAGCCTGGACAACGTGATGAGACCCCATCTCTACTAAAAAATACAAAAATTAGCCAGGTGTGGTGGCGTGCACCTGTAGTCCTAGCTACTAGGAACGTTGAGGTGGGAGGATGGCTTTAGCCTGGGAGTAGGAGGTTGCAGTGAGCAGAGATCACACCATTGTGCTCCAGCCTGGGCGACAGAGTGGGACTGCCTTCCAAAAAAAAAAATTTCAAAACATTATCTTACTTTAAGGAAATAGAGTTCAAATTCTGATTCTTTTTGTTGTCGTTCAGACAAGGTCTCAGTCTGTCGCCCAGGCTGGAATTCAGTGGCGTAATCACGGGTCACTACAGCCTCAGCCTCCTGATAGAAGGCCAGCTTCTTTATTGAGTTTATTATTTATTATTTCACACATTTAAAAAATTTCTCTTCCTTTAAGGCTAGTCAAGTGAAGCAGTGGGAGTGGAGAAGGAGCAAAGAAATCTGTAACTAACTGGTTGTGATAAATTACTTGTAAAACCACTGCATATGGACCAGCCTATTTCACACTTTTTAGTTATTTTATATATATATATATATTTTTTTTTTTTTTTTTGAGATGGAGTTTCACTCTTCTTGTGTAGGCTGGAGTGCAATGGTGCGATCTCGGCTCACTACAACCTCTGCCTCCCGGGTTCAAGCAATTCTCCTGCCTCAGCCTCCTGAGTAGCTTGGACTACAGGCGCCCGCCACCAAGCCCGGCTAATTTTTGTATTTTTAGTAGAAATGGAGTTTTGCCATGTTGGCCAGCCTGGTCTGGAATTCCTGACCTCAGGTGATCCACCCACCTTGGCCTCCCAAAGTGCTGGGATTACAGGTGTGAGCTACCATGCGTGGCCAGTTATTATATTTTCATATGACAACTTTTAGTATATATATAGAGAAAAAATTTAGGAATTTATGTACCAGAATATCTCTAGGTGGTGGGATTATTGATAAAATGAAAAAATTCTTAGTTTGTACAGTCTCATTTTTATGTAATGATCATAAGACACTTGAGGGAAAAAAACGGTTTTAAAACAAAGTGTCGGCCGGGTGCGATGGCTCATGCCTGTAATCCCAGCATGATTTGGGAGGCCGAGGTGGGCGGATCATGAGGTCAGGAGTTCGAGACCAGCCTGGCCAACATAGTGAAGCCTTGTCTCTACTAAAAACACAAAAATTAGCTGGGTGTGGTGGTGGGCACCTGTAGTCCCAGCTACTCAGGAGACTGAGGCAGGAGAATTGCTTGAACCCAGGAGGCAGAGGTTGCAGTGAGCCGAGATTGTGCCACTGCATTCCAGACTAGGCGACAGAGTGAGACTCCGTCTCAAACAAAAAAAAGATAAATAAATAAAACAAAGTGTTAAAATATAGTCTTTATTTTGTAGCTGTTGGTCATATTACTTATATACCTGTTTTTTGATATTTTATTTTAGTGTTGTGTATTTTGCTTTTCATTTGTTGTAATAAAGTGACCTAATTTTCAGTTGCATATCTCACATGGATGCACTGTGCCCTTAAGAGTTTTCTAGAAGTAGAACAGGTTAGAGTTGTTTGAAGTATCTAATATACCATATGTAATGGCTGCAGCCTACTCTTCCCTTACACCCAAATCACCTTGCCTGACTCCTAGACCTCTCAGTCCTCTGGATCTAGTATCTGTTCTAGAACATCCTTCAGGTCTCAGCTTACTCAGAGACTTATGTTCTTAGAGATACATTCCCTGATTCCCTGGACTATGTTAGGTTCCCTCTACTGTGTATGCCTACTGTGCTCTGTACTCTGTTTCACTGTACAATTTTATACCTATATTAAGTCTGTCTCTCATGCTAGACAGTAATTTCCATGAGAACAGGAAAAAGTTTGTTCCTAAATCTCCAGTATTGATGAACGAGTGAACAGAATTGAGTAAATGAAGGTCTGTTCTCTATTTGTTGAAGGAATTTACTCAGTTTGACACAGGTTATAAAATAATGATAACTAACATTTATATGATATAATGCTTTCAAGTGTATACTTTTAGTAGAATTGTCCAGCATGAACCAATTTGTATGTAAATGTATATGCTGAGTCCAATATATTATTCTGATCTTGTCAAAGATGTAAAAGACTATACAATGAGTTTGGGAAAATTTGGTATTTGTGTGGAAAACTGTATATATCTACGATTCTTAACTGGTTGTTTTCAGAACATCTTCCTAACTGACATCAGTGATATTTAAAAAACATTAATGATAACTGCCACAACAAACAAACAGCAAGATGGACCCTGTTATAGTTTTCAGATTGATTTGATGATATTCAGTTGTGTCACCCATGATTAGTGAAACGTTTATGGCCCAGTGCATCGCTGATAATCATGTAACAATGTATCATAATCATTCTTTGGTGATTGGCAACTTTTTTTTTTTTTTTTTTTTTTTAAGATGAGTCTCACTCTGTTGCCCAGGCTGGAGTGTGGTGACACAGTCTTGGCTCACCACAACCTCCACCTCCTGGGTTCAAGCAGTTCTTCTCCCTCAGCCTCCCAAGTAGCTGGGACTACAGGCACGCGCCACTATGCCCGGCTAATTTTTTGTATTTTTAGTGGAGACGGGGTTTCACTATGTTGGCTAGGCTGGTCATGAACTCCTGACCTCGTGATCTGCCTCCCCCGGCCTCCCAAAGTGGTAGGATTACAGGCATGAGCCACTGCACCCGGCCGGCAGCTTTTTATATTACATTATATTCTAGGTTCACAAAAGTCAACTTTTAGTTGCATGCTGCCCTCTATTTGATATTTTTGGTATTAAAGTCCTAGTTTCAAAAAAAGATACATAAAAGTTTGACATTACATATTTTAGAAATTAAAAGTTTAATGGCTACCTTCTAATGTGGACCCTTTATTAATTTTTTAGTTTTTTGAGATGGAGTGTCACTCTTGTTGCCCAGGCTGGAGTGCAATGGCGCTGTCTTGGCTCCCTGCAAGCTCTGCCTCCCGGATTCAAGTGGTTCTCCTGCCTCAACCTCCCAAGTAGCTGGGATTACAGGCACCCTTTACCACGTCTGGCTAATTGTTTTGTATTTTTTGTAGAGACAGGATTTCACCATGTTGGCCAAGCTGGTCTCGAACTCCTGACCTCAGGTACTCTGCCTGCCTTGGCCTCCCAAAGTGCTGGGATTACAAACATGAGCCACTGCGCCCGGCCTGGATCCTTTAAAATACAGTTCGTTGGCCAGGCATGGTGGCTGGGTGTGGTGGCATGTGCCTGTAGTCTCAGCTACTTGGGAGGCTGCTGTGGGAGAATTGCTTGAACCCGGGAGGCAGAACTTGCAGTGAGCTGAGATTGCACCATTGCACTCCAGCCTGGGTGACAGAGGGAGACTCCTTCTCAATAAAATAAAATATAGTTTGTATACAAGCTAAATAATGTTAGTCTTTCCTATCAAATAACTTTGTCGTATTTATTGATGAGTAAGTGGAATAAGCCATTGAAAGAGCTTCAAATATGTGAACCCAAATTAAGTATCTTGCAGCCCACAATCATACAGTGACTAATGTTTGTATGGAAACATCATTATTTATGGGGGATGCAATAGGGCATGTCAAAGGGAATCCTGTAGTAGATTTTTTAAATATGAAAAACATGAAAAAGTTTTGGTAATTCCCTTTGTTTGTTGGGCTTATTTGGATAATAAAATATATCTAACATTACATCAAGCATTTTCACATTAATTTATTTTTATTTTTATTTTTTTGAGACAGAGTTCTGCTCTGTTGCCCAGGCTGGAGTGCAATGGTGTGATCTCGGCTCACTGCAACCTCCACCTCCTGGGTTCAAGTGATTCTCCTACCTCAGCCTTCCGAGTAGCTGGGATTACAGGTGCCGCCACCATGCCCAGCTAATTTTTTTTGTATTTTTAGTAGAGATGAGGTTTCACTGTGTTGGCCAGGCTGGTCTTGAACTCCTGACCTTGTGATCCGCCTGCCTCAGCCTCCCAAAGTGCTGGGATTACTGGGTGAGCCACTGTGTCTGGCCATTTTTACCTTAATTTGTCCATGGGGTTATTGAAACAAGGCAATTTAAAAAAATGAAACCAATAGTTATTTTGTAAGTTTAGAATAAAGAAAATCAGGGAATGTATTGTACACTAGTCTTTGAAGATAGCTGAGCGGTTTATTAGAGTGTTTAATGAAAATTATCCATTCAGGCAGGGTGTGGTGGCTCATGCCAGTAATCCCAGCACTTTGGGAGGCTGAGGCAGGTGGATCACCTGAGGTCAGGAGTTCAAGACCAGCCCAGCCAACATGGTGAAACCGCGTCTCTACTAAAAATATAAAAAATTAACAAGGCATGGTGGCAGGTGCCTGTAATCCCAGCTACTTGGGAGGCTGAGGCAGGGGAATCACCTGAACCCGGGCGGTAAGGGTTGCAGTGAGTTGAGATCGCACCATTGCACTCCAGCCTGGGCAACAAGCAATACTCCGTCTCAAAATAAAAAAAGAGAAGTATCCCTTTAATATGGAGACCTTTCTATTTAAATCTAGACCAAGAGAATTTGAGCTTAGCTGCCAGAATAGTAAAGGTTTATTTATTTGAAATTATATATTCCTTTTATAGGGCTAAATTTAATGTAAACAACTTTTTAAAGAAACAATGGATAAACTATTAGGAATAAACTGTTTAGTTCTGTGATGATCCACTTCCCTATTCTTATAATCGTGACAAATCTTGTAGACATCTTAGTTAAGGCAGGTTTTAAGGCAACACCATGGACATATAAACAGGGTTTACAGTTTATATGAAATTAATAACTATGGTAGAAGTATTTATATTTTGTGTAAATTCATATGTAATTTAGATTCTGTGTGGCCTTACCTAATTAGTGTCAATAATTCCATTGAAACCCTGAGAAAGATACTAGAAACAAACAACTCAAAAGGTTTTTTGTTTGTGATATCTGACTTGAACTCAGTACGTTAAGTAGATTTTTTTCCTCATACTCAGACTTGTAAAGGCCTAATGGTTTGTGATGCTTTATAGAGTCACGTAGATGGGATAGGTTTTGTACTTGTAAGAATTGTCTTTTTTCTTTTTCTTTTTCTTTTTTTTAATAGAGATGGGGATCTCCCTATGTTGCCCAGACTGGTCACAAACTCCTGGGCTCAAGCGATCCTTTTTGATTTTGGGAGCCCTCCTCTGCCTCCCAAAGTGCTGGGATTACAGTCATGAACCACTGCACCTGGCCCACTTCTAAGAATTTAAATGTTATTTATTTGTGTTTTTATATGTTTGTGTAAAGAAACTGGAAGGATCTGCAAACTAATAAAATGAATACGTATTATAGAGGGAGTCGGGGCTGGCAAATTAGGGGGCAAGGGCAAGAAGTCGATTCTTCACTGCCTAGCATTCTTTAATTTTTTTATGGATCCATGTGAATGCACTGCTTATTCATAAGATTTTAAATGAGTTAAAATATTTAAACATTAAGTGTACAAAGTGGAGATAAAATTTAAATAATGAAACATGGATTGCACATATAATAGAAAGTTTAAAAAATAGATCTAAAGTGAGTTGACTTTGGAGGATAAAAGCCACTCAGCCATTTCTGCATATCAGTATCCTCTTCCCCATGTATGAGATGAAGATTTTTTTGCAGATTTATGGGTTTAGTAGCATGAGGCAATCAATTCCTAATGGTGGCGATAATCATAGTCATGACTAACAACCACTGACTGTTTACTGTGTAATACTATATACTGTATATAAGTGGTTTAGATGTGCTTAATCCTTTTATGCTCCCAACAACCCTGCCAGCTCAAGGTACCTTATTGTCTCTACTTTACAGGTGAGAAAACTGGGGCTTAAATGAGGCTGAGCAACATGCCCATAGTCACACAGCTAGTAAGAGGGAGAGCTGAGATTCAAAACCAGGTCCATCTGATTCTTCTCTCATGTTCTTCATCACTTTTCTCTACTGTCTCTTTGTGAAGAAAAGGGAAATAAAACATCACTTAAAAAAAAAAAAACAGACATACTTGAAACATATTGTGATGTAATTATCAGCTTTGAATGTCAGAAGATTAGGGAAATAACACAATTGGTAATTGTAATACCGTCTTTCTTTAAATCACATTTGCATTTTATTTAGTGACTGTAGATGTTATATATATTATAATGAGAGTGTTACAGAGTTGTGACATCATGTTGAAAAATTACCCTGGATTCTTAAAGCATTAAAAAAAAATTAATTCTGTGTTTTTCTTTCCTTAGCATAAGCCGGACCAAGCTGAGGGAGGTGGAACCAGCAGCATGCAGTGGAACCGTGAAGGGTGAACAGTGCGCTAACAAAGCCCTTCCATTCACCAGACATTGTTTCCAACGTATCCTTTCAACTAAATGGAATGTGCATTGAAAAAGTACTACCTAATTTGGGGCTGTATATTTCATTTTTAATTCAAGTGAATGACTTTTGAAACCATAACTGTTTAATGTTTAAAATAATTTTATCGAACATAATTTTCATGATGTCCTCTGAATAATTTTTCTTGTTTTACTCAAAAATCACAAAAAATAAGCAAAATTGATAGCAAATAGCAGGTTCCTCCAGTGTCTGTCACTTAATTATATTTTGTTAATAGAATTCTGGTCCCTCAGGTGGTTCCTAGTAGCTTGTAAGAAGGAGCTATAACACTCATTAATGGAAAAAATCAAATCACATTATTTAAAATCTGTTTTTAGTCTTCTAAGACAGTTACACAGTTTTACAGAACTTTTTCCTGTAAGATTAGTTTACTCTTTTTAATGAGTACAGTGCTGATTTGAAATGAATGAAAGGTAACAAACATCACTGCCTAGGAAAGAAGATCTCTTTTAAAGTATACTTGAAGAAAACCTATGTTAAAGAGCTTTAGGTTGGTGATGAAATCTTATTGCTGTGACTTTTATTGAGTATTTAAAATCAGGTAGCATGTAAAAATAGCAGCAATTACTTATCTTTACCATCTATTTAATTGTTGCCCTCCTTTCTGTTCTTGGAACAGCTTGTTCAGCAGCACTTTCTATGTAATAAAGGCTTTATAGTTTTACCTAAAAACCATAAAGGAAAAACACAAAGGCACTTAATAGATATAAGGTAAGTGTTAAGGAAATGTAGTAGCTAAAAGTATGAGTGCTTAAAAATATTGATGATGTAAAGCTCATGTTTGTTTGTTTAGAGGCAGGATCTCACTCTGTCACCCAGGCTGAAGTGCAGTGGCACGATCACAGCTCACTGCAGCCTCGACCTCCCTGGGCTCAGGTGATCTTTGCATCACAGCCTCCTGAGTACCTGGGACTACAGGCATGCACCACCATGCCCGACTAATTTTTGTACTTTTTTGTTTCCCAGGCTGATCCTGAACTTCTGAGGCTCAATAAATCAACCCACCTTAGCCTCCCACAGTGCTGGGAGTATAGGTGTGAGCCACTGTGCCTGGCCAATAGTGAAGTTTTGATTTAAAAGTAATTTTTCATGAGTTGTGAGTTTGAGTTTGTTGCTGGAAGTGTGAAGCAAAATATTCAAATTTGGAAAGATGAGTTTTTAATAACTATATCTTTAAATTTTTATTCTTGGTAAGTATCATAGGCAGAAAATTTTCCTTTTAAGAGCTGTTTAAAAAAAGAAAACCATTGGCCAGGTGCAGTGGCTTATGCCTATAATCTCAACGCTTTGGGAGGCTGAGGCGGCTGGATCACTTGAGGTCAGGAGTTCGAGACCAGCCTGGCCAATATGGTGAAACCCTGTCTCTACTAAAAATACAATAAATTATCTGGATGTGGTGACACATGCCTGTAATCCCAGCTACTCGGGAGGCTGAGACAGGAGAATCACTTGCTTGAACCCGGGAGGCCGAGGTGGCAATGAGCTGAGATCGTGCCATTGCACTCCAGCCTGGGCAACAGAGTGACTTCATCTCAAAACAAAAAACAAAACAAAAAAAACATGAAGTGGAACTTTAAGTGGAGTTCACATGTTAAGAAGGAAATGGCCCTGCTTTTCCAAATAACACAATTTGGTTCAGAATGGTCATTAAGGAGACTGGTGCCAGGGTCTCATTAGCAAAATAGAGTCCTTCAGAGTTGTCATCTGATAAATTCTATTATTTTCCCATATCAGTAGTTGAGCTAGTACTGATATGGGTAATATTTATATTATGGATAATAAAGTTTGTACTTATGAAATGTAAGGGAACAAGCAAATTTTATATAGAAATTGAAAAATTAGAGTTTCAGTGTATTTTACTCCTAACTTAAAAAAACCCAGATATCCTCTTGAACCACTCTCAGCAGCTCTTCTCAAGTTGCACAGCCAAGTTTGCAGATGGACAGCAGTGCTCTGTGCCAGTTTTTGACATTACACATCAGACACCTCTGTGTGAAGAACATGCCAAAAAAATGGTAAGTTCTGCAACAGAGGCTTTCAAACTTTTTGTAGCTATCCACTGTAGGAAGTATTTTATAACTTAGCACAAACTATGTATGTATATAAATCACTGAAACAAGTTTTGAGACAGGATTTTTATTCCCTTAAGATACATTTTATTAACTTAAGATATGTATCTTATACATAGCAGAATTTCTAAATACTCTCTTTGTTCCTATGTCTCTAAGTTTTTGCTTTCTTATATACAATTCTACAAATGTCATGAATAGTTGATGAAACTTCAATCGAAGGCCCAGCCTTTCTAGAAATCTATTGAACGTAATTATTGCTTTAGTTAATGCTAGTTATCATAAATCCTAATTAATTCAGAATAATTTGGAGGAGAGACAGATTTGAATTTGAGGAATATCTAAATTATATAATCATTTAAAGGAAGTTCATTTTTATTGTTTTCATCCATCAAGCAGTTACTGCAAGATACTTTCCTAGGTACCTTATGTACTAGAAAGTGAGATACTTCCTGCCCTCTATAAACATGTTATAGTTTTCAGGGATTCTCAGGGTGAGGGAATGGGTATTAGACCAGGACTTAATAGTTGGAACCTGTGATCCTGGCTTTGCCACCAGCTTGGTATATAACTAGGGGCTAAGGATTCAGCCTTTTTGGACCTCAGTCTCAATGTGTGTGATTCACTGGTGTATTAGTCCGTTTTCATGCTTCTGGGAAAGACATACCTGAGACTGGGCAGTTTACAAAAGAAAGAGGTTTAATTGGACTCACAGTTCTATGTGGCTGGGGAGGCCTCAAAATCATGGTGGAAGGCAAGGAGGAGTAAGTCATATCTTTCATGGATGGAGGCAGGCAAAAATAGAGTTTGTGTAGGGCGACTCCCATTTATAAAACCATCAGATCACATGAGACCCATTCACTATTACAAGAACAACAGGAAAGACAACAGGAAAGACCTGCCCCATAATTCAGTCGTCTCCCACCAGGTCCCTCCCACAACACGTGGGAATTATGGGAGCTACAAGATGAGATTTGGGTGGGGACACAGAGTCAAACCATATCATTCTGCCCTGGCACATCCCAAATAGCATATCTTCACATTGTAATACCTTCACATTGTAATCATGCCTTCCCAACAGTCCTCCAAAGTCTCAACTCATTTCAGCATTAACTCAAAAGTTTCAGCATTAACTCAAAAGTCCACAGTCCAAAGTCTCATCTGAGACAAGGCAAGTCTCTTCTGCCTATGAGCCTGTAAAATCAAAAGCAAGTTAGTTACTTCCTAGATACAATGGGGGTACAGCCATTGGGTAAATACAGCTGTTCCAAATGGGAGAAATTGGCCAAAACAAAGGGGCTACAGGCTCCATGCAAGTCCGAAATCCAGTGGACAATCAAATCGAAAAGCTCCAAAATCATCTCCTTTGACTTCATGTCTCACATCCAGGTCAAGCTGATGCAAAACATAGGTTCCCATAATCTTGGGCAGGTCTGCCCCTGTGACTTTGCAGGGTATAGCCCCTCTCCTGGCTGTTTTCATGGGCTGGCATTGAGTATCTGCTGCTTTTCCAGGTGCATGGTGCAAGCTGTCAGTAGATCTACCATTCTGGGGTCTGGAGGATGGTGGCCCTCTTCTCACAGCTCCACTAGGTGGTGTCCCAGTAGAGACTCTGTGTGGAGGCTCCCACCCACATTTTCCTTCTGCACTATTCTAGCAGAGGTTCCCCTGGAGGGCCCCACTCCTACAGCAAACTTCTGCCTGGGCATCCAGGCATTTCTATACATTTTTTTTTTTTTTGGAGACAGAGTCTCTGTCGCCCAGGCTGCAGTGCAGTGGTTTGATCTTGGCTCACTGCAACCTCTGCTTTCAAGGTTTAAGCAATTCTTGTGCCTCAGCCTCCCAAGTAGCTGGGATTACAGGCGTGTGCCACCACGCTTGGCTAATTTGTGCGTATTTTTAGCAGAGACAGGGTTTCACCATGTTGGCCAGGGTGGTCTCAAACTCCTGACCTCAGGTGATCTGCCCGCCTCAGCCTCCCATAGTGCTGAGATTACAGGCGTGAGCCACCATGCCCAGACAGACTGTTTCTATACATCTTCTGTATTCTAGGCGGAGGTTCCCAAGCCTCAATTCTTGACTTCTGTGCACTTGCAGGCTGAACACTATGTAGAAGCTGCCAAGGCTTGGGGCTTCCACCGTCTGAAACAACAGCCTGAGCTCTACCTTGCTCCCTTTTAGCCATGGCTGGAGTGGTTGGAATGCAGGGTACCAAGTCCCTAGGCTGCACAGAGCACGGGAGCCCTGGGTTTGGCCCATGAAACCATCTTTTCCTCCTAGGCCTCCAGGCCTATGATGGGAGGGGCTGCCGAGAAGACATCTGACGTGCCCTGGAGACATTTTCCCCATTGTCTTGAGGATTAACATTCAGCTCCTTGTTAATTATGCAAATTTCTGCAGCTGGATTGAATTTCTGCTCAGAAAGTGGGATTTTCTTTTCTACTGCATTGTCAGGCTGCAAATTTTCCAAACTTTTATGCTATATTTCCCTTTTAAAACTGAATGCTTCTAATAGCACCCAAGTCACCTCTTGAATGCTTTGCTGCTTAGAAATTTCTTCTGCCAGATACCCTAGATCATCTCTCTCAGGTTCAAAGTTCCATAAGTCTTTAGGGCAGGGGCAAAATGTTGCCAGTCTCTTTGCTAAAACATAACAAGAGTCACCTTTGCTCCAGTTCTCAACAAGTTCCTCATCTCCTTCTGAGACCACCTCAGCCTGGATTTCATTGTCGATATCACTATCAGCATTTTTGTCAAAGCCATTCAACAAGTGTCCAGTGAGTTCCAAACTTTCCCACATTTTTCTGTCTTCTTCTGAGCCCTCCAAACTGTTCCAGCCTCTGCCTGTTACCCAGCTCCAAAGTTGGTTCCACATTTTTGGGTATCTTTTCAGCAGCACCCCACTCTACTGGTACCAATTTGCTATATTAGTCTGTTTTTGTGCTGCTGATAAAGACATACCTGAGACTGGGCAATTTAAAAAAAAAAAGAGGTTTAATTGGATTCACAGTTCCACGTGGCTGGGGAGGCCTCACAATCACGGCAGAAGGCAAGGAGGGACAAGTCACATCTCACATGGATGGTGGCAGGCAAAAAGAGCTCGTGCAGGGCAACTCCCATTTTTAAAGCCATCAGATCTGTGAGACCCATTCACTATTACAAGAACAACAGGGGAAAGACCTGCCCCCATAGTTCAGTCATCTCCCAGTGTCTCCCTCCCACAACACGTGGGAATTATGGGAGCTACAAGATGAAATTTGGGTGGGGACACAGAACCAAACCAGATCAACTGGCTTCTTCACCAAGAACTTGTTTTATTTTTTAGGTTTCTTTTACAGACAATATGTTTTGAAAAATTTGTATACTAAACTACATATTACAATTACATATTACAAATGTTGAATAATTATTTTCAACTTTAATATAAAACTTTAATATAAAAACATTTAAAATATAGGTTGTTTTTTTTTTTTTTGAGATGGAGTTTTACTCTGTCACCCAGGCTGGAGTGCAGTGGTGCAATCTTGGCTCACTGCAACCTCCGCCTCCTGGGTTCAAGTGATTCTTGCACCTCAACCTCCCGAGTAGCTGGGATTACAGGCGCATGCCACCATGCCGCCTAATTTTTGTTTTTTTTAGTAGAGAAAGCGTTTTTCCATGTTGGCCAGGCTGGTCTTGAACTCCTGACCTCAGGTGATCCACCCGGCTCGGCCTCCCAAAGTGCTGGGATTACAGGCATGAGCCACCATGCCCAGCGAATATAGGCTTTTTTTTTTTTTTAAGCTTACTCAGGCTTTGTCATAGCTAAGGAATAATTTCTATATGCTTTTTGAACCACTTTTGTGGACCTTCATTGATGATTTCACAGACCCATGGTAATGTGGGCCCTGTAGCTTTCAAATCACGAAATAAATGATCCCAGCCGCATATTTTCATTTTAAAGTTCCACCATTCCGGCATACTTCTAAGATACTGAGGAAGATACTGTTAAGTAGAAAAAACTGTACTTCAGTGTCTGCTTTAGGAACTTATTATGAATGAATTTTTGGTTCCTATAACAATTTTTTTTTTTTTTTTTTTGAGATGGAGTCTTGCTTTATCACCCAGGCTGGAGTGCAGTGGTGAGATCTCGGCTCACTGCAAGCTCCACCTCCCGGGTTCACGCCATTCTTCTGTCTCAGCCTCCCAAGTAACTGGGACTACAGGTGCCTGCCACCACGCCTGGCTAATTTTTGTATTTTTAGTAGAGATGAGGTTTCACCATGTTAGCCAGGAAGGTCTCGATCTCCTGACCTCATGATCCGCCCGCCTTGGCCTCCCAAAGTGCTGGGATTACAGGCGTAAGCCACCGCGCCTGGCCTCCTATAACCATTATTATGTGAATGCTTTTAGAGAAATTGAATGCAGTTTTATTCTTTTCAGCTAGTTAAACTTTCCTACTTAGGCAAATTCAATGAGGCAAACCTAAGACTGAATTAGTATAATGTAAATTAGTCATAAAATAATATATATTTTATATAACAATCACAATTATACTAATCAAATTTTTTTTAAGTATTTAAAATACAAATTTTTGAAAATGGTTTTCTCTCTGAAGACAGTTAGAATCTGGCAGTAGTTTGAGCTATTTTTGTTTTAGGTTAAAAATTACATAAGAGACTATAAGAAGCACTTGTACCCCATCAGTGCTCCTATGAGAGACTGACACTGGGAGATGAAAAGTATGTGCAAATCTAGGCTCTGGTTTTTTTTTTTTTTTTTTTTTTTTGAGACAAGTCTCTCTTTGTCACCCAGGTTTGAGTGCAGTGGTGCAATCTCGGCTCACTGCAACCTCTGTCTCTTAGGTTCAAGGAATTCTCCCACAGTAGCCTCCCAAGTAGCTGGGACTGCAGGCATGTGCCACCGTGCCCAGTTAATTTTTGTATTTTTTGGTAGACATGGGGTTTTACCATGTTGGCCAGGTTGGTCTTGAGCTCCTGACCTCAAGTAATCTGCCCACCTTGGCCTCCCAAAGTGCTGGGATCTTACAGGCCTGAGCCACTGCGCCGAGCCTCTATTTTCATATTATATTCTGAATCCAAACACATTTTATAAATTTCACTGCTACCATTCTAGTTGAGGCTACCATTATCTTTGCCTGGATTATTGTAATAGTCTCCTAATTGATCTCCCTTCTTGCCATATCCCCCTGCCATAGGGGGTATGTTGTTTACATAGCAGCCAGAGTAGGCTGGGTGTGTCTATGTTCTACTTTCTTTGAATTGAATTCACTTTTGAGTGTACACTCTTAGGAGTTTTGTAGACGCATACAGTTGTATAACCACCACCTAAATCAAGATACAGAACTGCTCCCCAGATTCTCTTACACTACTCCCTTTGTGGTCATCCCTTTACTCCATCCCCACTGATCTATTTTCTGCCCCTATACTTCTGCATTTTCCAGAATGTCATAGAAAGGGAATTCTGTAGTAAGTAGCCTTTAGAGCAGGCCCTTTAGACTATACATCTGATCATATTAGCTCCATAAAATCAAAACCTGCTAATGGCTTCCCATCACATCCTCCTGCCACTGCCTCCCAAAGTGTTGGGATTATAGGCATGAGCCACCACACTTGGCCTTTTCCCAAGTTTCCGCATTGCTCACTCCTTCCTTTCATTCAGGTTTGTTACCATGTGTTGTCTCATCACACAGGTCTTCCACCTGCCTGTTACCCTGTCAGGTTTTATCCTCATACTCTACCTCATTTTTCTTCCTAACATTTGTCTGCCTAACAGTTATTCATTAGTTTGTTTATTTTCTGTATTCTCCTACTAGAATGTAAACCTCACAAGGGCAGGAGCATTTTTTTGTTACTACTGTATCCCTAGCACTTAGAACAGAGATGCTCAGTAAGTAATTGTTGAATACATTAATGGTTAGGCATACCAATGGAAGGGGTTAAGATTCAGAACTAGGATGTGACAGCCATTGGTAAGAGACTCCAGCTGCAGGAAGTCCCGGCTGTCAGGCAGAACATGGGATTCCACCTTTGTAAGATCCTATGACAGATGGTGAGTGCATTGCCTTGACATAGAGGTAGAATCAGACAAAAGTTGGGAGTGAATAGTATTTCACTGTGCACTGAAGCTAGGTAAAAGAACAGCTGGCATTAGGAAAGCCTCAGGGGGTGGGGGCTCTAGCTCTCTGGAGGCGAGCAAGGCAGGTATCAGTCACAGGCTGTTCTGTGTGAAGTATCTGGCATAGTACCAAGAGTGCCACAAGGCCACTGCACACAAGCTTAGGAGAATCAGGCAGGAATCTGACCCAGGTGATCATTGGGAGCCTTACAGATAGGACTTATTTTCTCTTGGGTGAGAGCTCCCTAACTTCCTCCTGAGATCAGCACTGGTGCTGGAGGGAAAGCCGGGAATGGATGCTGAGCACAATGTTCGGGTACTGGCCCTTGCGCATTCACCATTTGTTGAGTTAAATAGTGGACATAATACAAGTAGACCTCAAGTGTTGAGACAAAAAGAACTCCAGAGTCTGAGAAGTAGCCTTTTTTTTTTTTTTTTTTTGAGACTGAGTTTCGCTTTTGTTGCCCAGGCTGAAGTGCAATGGCATAATCTTAGCTCACTGCAACCTCTGCCTCCCGGGTTCAAGCAATTCCGTTGCCTCAGCCTCCCAAGTAGCTAGGATTACATGCACGTGTCACCAGGCCCGGCTAATTTTTGTATTTTTATTAGAGATGGAGTTTCGCCATGTTGGCCAGGCTGGTCTCGAACTCCTGACCTCAGGTGATCCACCCACCTCGGCTCCCAAAGTGCTGGGATTACAGGCGTGAGCCACTGCGTCTGGCCCGAGGTAGCCTCTTTTTTTTGGTTTGTTTTAAATTTATGTATTTGTGACTTAATCTGTAATTGTTTACATTCAAGCATTTGAGTAGGATTAAACCTGTTTTAGATTTCCTGAATTTATGCTTTAATTTTATTTCTTGTTTTCAATTTTTTGATGCTAGTGATAGTTATTAGTCTTAAAATACTATGGTCTACAATCTTTATTTAGCTACAAGAGTTATTAGGGAATTAATTAAAGGTGACATTCAATTGCAAATCCCACTGTTTTATGTGCCAATAAGAAAGAAAAAAATGTTGCCAGTGATGCGGTACTTTCTTATCACTTAGAATTTTTGTTTTCAACTCATTAAAGAGCTTTTAAAAGACTTATTTAGACATAGATTTTTATATACTGTTCCTGGTTTTGACTGTACTGCTTGACATGTGAAAGGCAGTATTTTCTACGTACTTCAGCAATAGAACAACTTCATCTACTTTGTGGTTATTTTCCTTTTTCACTTGGTTGTTGCCTTACAGGGAAAAAAAAAAAAAGAATTGTGGTCAGTTCTTCAGTAATGAATATGTGCTCCACTAATATTAATTTTATGCCCTGCTGCTCTTTGTGCCTTTCTACATTCACAAAAAATTTTCCTCCACACGTAGTACCAACAGTGTACAAACCTTAATTCAGAAACGATGCCAGTACAAAGAACTGGAACCGTGTGTGTGTGTGTGTGTGTGTGTGTGTGTGTGTGTGTGTAGACAGTGTCAACTATAATGACCATCAGCAGGCTGACCGCAATGGTAAAATGCCACCAATTTAGAATGCTTCCCAATTGCAGAGATATTAAAATGTAGATCTTGGAATTGATGAAGTTTGATGTCTTCATTATTGTTATACATAGTTTTGGGCATCCAGTATGTTTTAGGCATTATATAGAATATTAAGGGATGTAAGTATTCTTTAGGTAGCTGTCAGGTTTATCCCAGATAATCTCAATTTAAAAGCCTATTTATTCATTTCAAAGGATAATTTCTTGAGAGGAGATAACTCCCGTAAAGTTCAGCACCAGCAGCAGAGGAAACCCAGGAAAAAAACCAAGCCTCCTGCACTAACCAAAAAACACAAGAAGAAGAGAAGGCGTGGACCTCGTCGACCCCAAAAACCCATTCCACCTGCAGTCCCCCAAGGGAACCTCAGCATGCCCGCCAGCGTCTCACTGCCAGTGGAGGCCTCTCAGATCCGGTCAGTGGTGCCACTGGCACCTAATTTTTCTTTACATTTTGGGATTCTTCTCAGAACATCTAGCTTCATGTGGTTATTGTAAAGTTGTCACTAGGCTACAGAAACCATTTAGTATATCAGCCTAGATTTTTAAAATAGTTTTTGGTGCAAATTTTACCTGTATCTGGCTGTATTTGATCTAAAATTAAGCTTTTGCTTACAATAAAGAGAACAGACGCTGAAACTGACTTTCATTGTATACTCTCAACTTAAAAAACATTTTTTTTTCCTTGAGACCAGGTCTTGCTCTGTCGCCCAGGCTAAGTGCAGTGGTGCAATCTCGGCTCCCTGCAACCTCTGCCTCCAGGGTTCAAGCGATTCTTCTGCCTCAGCCACCCTAGTCTGGGATTACAGGCATGTGCCATCACGCCCAGCTGATTTTTGTATTTTTAGTAGAGATGGGGTTTCACCACGTTGGCCAGGCTAGTCTGGAACTCTTGACCTCAAGTGATCCACCTGCCTCGGCCTCCCAAAGTGCTGGGAATACAGGCATGAACCACTATACCTAGTCTCTTAACTTTTAAAACTTTTGCAGAAATTCCATATATGTTCCAACAGAAGTATTCCATCAGAAATATGAGGCATTATTTATTTTGGCAGGGTTAAACATTTTGACCAGAAGAATGAAGCTTTTGTTTTAGCTAAGCATTTCAATTTTACCTGTTGTTAATTTCATTTCTAAAATTATTATTTCAACCAGATTTGAAATTCTACTAAAAAGCATTAAGACACACTTGATACACCAAATTGTGATTCATTGTACAAATTTGAAGTAAAAGTATTACCTAGTAGTTGTTGTTGCCTCTTAATACATGGGTGAAGGTTGCAGAAATATGACTGCATATGGTGAGGCATGTATTTTTGCAGTGACTCTACTTTCAGATTTCCTTCTTTTAAAATAGGGGAGGAGACACTGTAAGTTAGGGTTTCTCATGTTTCTGTTGAATATAAAAAACCTAGGACCAGGTGCGGTGGTTCATGCCTGTAATCCCAGCACTTTGGGAGGCCGAGGCGGGTGGATCATGATGTCAGGAGTTCGAGACCAGCCTGGCCAAGATGGTGAAACCCTATCTCTACCAAAAATACAAAAATTAGCCGGGTGTGGTGGCGGGCACCTGTAATCCCAGCTACTCAGGAGGCTGAGGCAGAAGAATCGCTGGAACACGGGAGGTGGAGGTTGCAGTGAGCCGAGATCATGCCACTGCACTCTAGCCTGGGCGACAGAGCAAGACTCCATCTCAAAAAAAAAAAAAAAAAAAAAAAAAAGCAAGGCATGGTGGCTCATGCCTGTAATCCCAACACTTTGGGAGGCCAAGGTGGGTGGATCACCTGAGGTCAGGAGTTCGAGACCAGCCTGGCCAGCATGGGTAAACCCCGTCTCTACTAAAAACAAACAAAAATTAGCTTGGCATAGTGGTGGGCGCTTGTAATCCCAGCTACTCTGAAGGCTGAGAAAGGAGAATCTCTTGAACTCAGGAGGTGGAGGTTGCAGTGAGCCGAGATCGCGCCATTGCACTCCAACTTGGGCAACAAGAGTGAAACTCTGTCTAAAAAAAAAAACCTAGAAGACATTAGGATTGGCTTTAGCTCAGGTGGTTACTTCCTTACTTTCCATCTGTCTAATCCCTGTGCTTGGGTTCAAGACCTGCCGGGGCTTTCTGACCTTTAAATAAAAAACCTAAAAGACATTATTAGCTTGTTTTTTGATTTTGGTTTTTTTTTTTTTTGAGACAGAGTCTCGACCTGTTGCCCGGGCTGGAGTGCAGTAGTGTGATCTCAGCTCACTGCAACCTCCGCCTCCTAGTTTCAAGTGATTCTCATGCCTTAGCCTTCTGAGTAGCTGGGATTACAGGTGTGTACCACCATGCCCAGCTAATTTTTGTATTCTTAGTAGAGACAAGGTTTTGCCATGTTGACCAGGCTGATCTCGAACTCGTGGCCTCAAGTGATCCTCTCACCTTGGCCTCCCAAAGTGCTGGGATTACAGTTGTGAGCCACTGTGCCCTGCCTGACGTTAGCTTCTTTTCATGTTGAATGAACTTGGCTTGGTGGTATTGATGTGAAGATAATGGGGGAGTTATGGGACCAACAGTGTCCTCTTTCCCAGGAGCCCATCCACGCCAGAGCTGAGTGCTGATGAGTTGCCGGATGACATTGCCAATGAGATCACTGACATTCCACATGACTTGGAATTGAACCAGGAGGACTTTTCAGATGTCCTGCCACGGCTACCTGATGACTTACAAGATTTTGATTTTTTTGAAGGTATAGTCAATATTTTGACTCAAGGAAACTGGTTTTAAAAATGAGTTTATAAGAAAAGAAATAGTGTTTTGAGATGTGTTTATCATATTCCTCCTCATATGTAATGTCTTTCATTGTAGATAGGAAATATAATGCCACTGCAGCTATTTTAACCCTTTCAGAAGATAAGGAATGTGCAGTTTGTTTAACCATCTCATAATTTGCTGACTAGGTTTATAACTTGTTTCTTTTTTCTTTGGAGACAGAGTCTCACTCTGTCGCCCAGGCTGGAGTGCAGTGGCACGATCTTGGCTCACTGCAGCTTCTGCCTCCAGGTTCAAGCGATTCTTTCACCTTGGCCTCCCGAGTAGCTGGGATTTCAGGCATGTGCCACCACGCCCGGCTAATTTTTGTACTTCTAGTAGAGGTGGGGTTTCGCAGTGTGGGCCAGGCTGGTCTTGAACTCCTGGCCCCAAGTGATCCACCCGCCTTGGCCTCCCAAAGTGCTGGGATTACAGGCATGAGCCACCACACCTGGCCCAACGTTGTTTCTTTAAAGTGAATACTTTTACTTTATTTTTGAACAAAAACATCTCGAACATGACTTTTTTTTTTTTTTTTTTTTTGAGATGGAGTCTCGCTCTGTCGCTCAGACTGGAATGTAGTGGCGCCATTTTGGCTCATTGCAACCTCTGCCTCCCATGTTCCAGCGATTCTCCTGCCTCAGCCTCCCGAGTAGGTGGGATTACAGGTGTCTGCCAACATGCCCAGCTAATTTTTCTATTTTTAGTAGAGGCGGGGTTTCACCATGTTGGTCAGGCTGGTCTCGAACTCTCGACCTCAGGTGATCCACCTGCCTTGGCCTCCCAACGTGCTGGGATTACAAGCACGAGCCACTGCGCCCAGCCGAACGTGAGTTTTGAAGTCTGTTAGAACTTGCCCTAGTTTTATACCCCACCCTGTACTTCAACTGAAGTGCACTTTTCCAAAACAAAGTTTGCTTAATCCTGCCAATTCCCCCATGCTTTCAGGGGAAATATTTTATACTTTTAGAATGTTTCTTTCACCATTAAAAATCGAATATTTCCATGGTGATTAATCAAGTTCCTAACAATAGATTTTTTAAATATTAGAAATGAAATCAAAGTAGGTCCATGGGCTTCCGTTTTATGAAAATTAGTAAGAAATGGGAAGAGGATGAGGGGAAAGGATTAGAGAGTAAAGCAAAAGCATTTTGAAAGATAACCCATGAAATGAACTGAGAGCTTAGTGTTGTGCTAAAATAGATGTATGAATTTCTGTGTTTTAACTTTCCACAGCTGCCCTCCAGCTGGGAGAGTCAGGAGTAGAACAGGCAAGGTGGACCTGTTCTACACAGCCTTTTCTCTCAAATCCAAGTTGATATATGTTTTCTATGTTAATGATGATAATATTATTTTAGGTTAAAAACACGTATAATCACATAGTCACCATGAGTTTTAAATTTGTAATCCTTAGAATTCCTAAGAATTTAGTACTTTGATAAGATGGTTTTTGAGATGGTTTTCAGTAAATCAACTGAAGGTGGTGATTCAAATTCCTAGGTAGCTGACGTTACAGACCCTGTCCTGCAGACCATTATTTCACTTTTTCCCTCCAATCAAAATCTTGGAAACTTTTCTTTTCAAGAGGGACTCTTTAAATCGAATATTGTTTAAAATAATTCAAATGTATGATTTTTGTGATGTAGAACTGGTAAAAGCTCTACTGATTGTCGATGGCTTTTGTTGACTCAGGGAAGAATGGAGACCTCCTCCCAACTACCGAAGAGGCTGAGGAGCTTGAACGGGCCTTGCAGGCTGTAACTTCTCTCGAGTGCCTGAGTACCATTGGGGTCCTTGCCCAGTCAGATGGTGTGCCAGTCCAGGAGTTGTCAGATAGAGGAATAGGGGTGTTCTCCACAGGTACTGGAGCTTCAGGAATACAATCCTTGAGCCGAGAGGTGAACACAGACCTAGGGGAGCTATTGAATGGGCGTATAGTACATGATAATTTTTCTAGTCTAGAGCTGGATGAGAACCTGCTCCGTTCTGCTACCTTGTCAAACCCACCTACACCCCTGGCAGGGCAGATCCAGGGGCAGTTCTCTGCCCCAGCCAACGTTGGCCTTACTTCTGCCACTCTGATCAGCCAGAGTGCACTTGGGGAGAGAGCCTTCCCAGGACAGTTTCATGGACTTCATGACGGCAGCCATGCCTCCCAGAGGCCACATCCTGCCCAGCTGCTGAGCAAGGCAGATGACCTAATCACCTCACGACAGCAATACAGCAGTGATCACTCACACTCCTCACCCCATGGAAGCCATTATGATAGTGAGCATGTGCCGTCTCCCTACAGTGACCATATCACCTCTCCCCACACAACATCGTACTCTGGTGATAATATGGCAGCTACCTTTTCAGCAGAGATGCCCATCATGGCGCAGCACTTGCTCCCAACCCAACTTGAGGTGCCACTTGGAGGCGTGGTAAACCCCAGAACTCACTGGGGCAATCT
The DNA here is from genome assembly GCF_028858775.2 of Pan troglodytes. Classification (NCBI taxonomy): domain Eukaryota; kingdom Metazoa; phylum Chordata; class Mammalia; order Primates; family Hominidae; genus Pan; species Pan troglodytes. The sequence goes on along the minus strand of NC_072411.2, from coordinate 108,240,885 downwards.
CCCTGTCAACCTTGGAGACCCCTCTCCATTTAGCAACCTTCTCGGCGCAGATGGACATCTTCTTTCCACTTCCCTATCCACGCCACCCACCACTTCGAACTCAGAGACCACACAGCCTGCCTTCGCCACCGTGACCCCCAGCAGCTCCAGTGTGCTTCCGGGGTTACCACAGACCAGCTTCAGTGGCATGGGGCCTTCTGCTGAACTAATGGCCTCCACCTCTCCCAAGCAGCAACTCCCTCAGTTCAGCGCAGCCTTTGGCCACCAGCTGAGTTCTCACAGTGGCATTCCTAAGGACCTGCAGCCCAGCCACAGCTCTATAGCCCCTCCTACAGGCTTCACAGTAACAGGTGCCACAGCTACAAGTACCAATAATGCATCTTCTCCCTTTCCCTCCCCTAACTGAGGGTGTCTGTGTGTTTGCAGGCAGGTGGGGAACCCAGTGTTTTCTATCTTTGTTTCCTCTTTAGCACCCCTCTCCCCTTTTCCTAAAGAAGATATAACAGATGGGGATCAGAGGGGCACCCCCCTTCCCAGTTCAATGAGTGGCCCTGCAGTGGACCTCGCTACAGTGTTCACATGTGCTCCTTAGCACTGGTGCTCATTCCCTCCTGGCAGGCCCACTCCGCCCCAGTGGTTTCCTTAGTGGTTCAGCACAGTGACTGGATAGGATTGATTTTTAGCAGCAAGTCCTAGAAGTGGAAGATACCTCAGAATACCAGTGCCCTTTACTATTTCCTAGTATTCAGATCAATGCTTTCCATTCTATTGCCAGGTTTTTACATAGGTGGTTCTAGATAGAATGATCTTATTAATTGAGTTCCTGTATAAGAGACAGCAAATGGTGTGTGGCAGGTCAAGATTCTGACCTAGCACCAACTGCTAAACACCACAGTGAGGCCAGGATTCCATTCGTAATTGTGATCATGTTTAACTAAAAGAAAAAAATGTGTCTTTTGACTGCCTGTGAGTATGCGTGTGCCCACGCGTGTGTTTTTGTGCAGTGCAGGAAGCAGCTGTCCCATTAGTTTGGTTTTTTTTTGTTCTCCCCTTCCCCCTACTTAATGAGTATAAAACTCTTACTTTTCTCCTGTCCTACATCTCACAGTCCTAATAAGGTCGGTCCTTCTTTTCCTCAAGTTTCCTGAATAGGGAGGGTGGTGGACTGGTCGTGTGAGTAGCACAACCTTTTTCTGCTAAAAGTTAGCCCAAGAAGAAACAGAACATAGAAAGCTTGGATTCCCGTCAGTGAGGTAGGGATGTCCTAAAAAGCTTGCCTGGGATGACTGCAGGCTGCCGGGGTTCTGGGGCCTGATGGTCACTTTGTCTTTTCAGACATTTGTTTCTAAATCCCTCTCTCATGGAATACATTTGCAAGATGTAATTAAAGAAAATATTTTGATGTGAAAAAGCAGGATAGGTCAGATAGATTTGAAAAGATGGGATCTGTGAACTCCTTGATCCATCTTTTGCTTTTGAATTTTTCATGTTTACAGTAGTGATTCTTTGGTAAGATTTGTAAAATGTTAAGACACTTGTAGAATCAGTGTACCAGTTGTGAAGTGATGTGTAATATCTGAAGGATACACATTTTAAAGTTTCTTTCAAAGCAGAATATGGAAATTAGATATAAATTTTATTCGCCCTTTGGTCCTTTTAAAATAATTCAAGTACTTGGGTTTAAGTAAATTTGAAAATAGTTTTGGGAAATGTTTTTAAAATACCAGGATTTTAGGGGTTAAAAATCATATGGGGTAGTTTAGGAAGTTCGTGACTATGAAATGAATTTGTGAGGTTTCTTGCCTACCTTTTTTTCCCCCCCAGAGAAGGGTGGAACTAGATTTTAAAGGCATCTCTACTCTGCTTTTGCTGAGTAGTTTCACTGTCCCTTGAGATACCATTGGCTATTTATACCTGAGTCTAGTCTAATTCACATATATATATATTTTAAAAGTTAAGTAGAGAGAACATACCTATTGATGTGGTTCAATAATTCATTTGTCAGGGAATATTTGATCTTAATTCCTTTCTAATAGGTAGTGATTGGATGTATTGTCCTACTTCCTGTATGTAATCTCTTTATGCCATGCTAGTTCTAACCAGTCCCTTCTTTTGAAAGCTTTTCTTTCTCTGCTTTTTAAAGGAATGATGGTGATCAGCAGGCATTATGCAGATACCACGTGCCTGAGGTTATGGAGGGGAAATGTCACATGACTGTATGAAATCATTATATGCCCTATTTTGTATTTATTGATGTTTCTTTTTGTGGGCCAAAAATATGTTTGTAATATATTTAGTTTTTTTAAAATCATGGTAATTGATTGGAAGATTTATTTTTAATAGCTTTGCCTTTTTTGCAGAGTGCAAAATTTCTAAATTATAACTTATGTCATAAAGCAAAATTATATTTGGTATCACCATAAATTTCTATTCTGAATGGTGAGGACAGATAATTTGAATATTTCTCACCTGTGAATCTATATTAGTAAGCTTTTTTATTTTAATGTACTGTAATGAAGTGGTCACGAGTAGTTACCTCTGCTCAAAAATGTCATTTAGTTTGTTAAACTATTTTCACAACCATCATAAGCATCACTAGATAACTGTCCATTCCCAGCAGTTCAGTTTAGTCTCCATTGTGTATTTAAAGGTTGTCGCAGAGCAGCACATTGACTTCCTCATCAGCCCTTTGACAAGGAAGGGAAAGTCCTGGGTAGTCGATTTGAACTTTTTCTGTCTACTTGTCCCCTCATGTTAGCTGCTTGAAATTCTTCAGTTATGATACAAAGCTGAGTTTGCAGTAAGTTGCACATTTTATTGTTTGCAATTTTCTGTTTTATGTGCATTTAAAAGCCCTTCTCTGCTTTCTAGTAAGGAGGCATGAAATTATCAGGAATGTTGCTAGTTACAGCTTCACACCAAAAACTTTGAGTAAATACATTTTCGTTTGGATGCCCATGATGAAAGCTGAGGAAAGTGGTTGAGGAATTATCAACAACAAACTTTTCCTCTATTTTATCTAGTTCAAAACAGATATCAAAGTTTGCAATTTGCTTTGCTCTTGCTGTTTCTTATGAGTCCCTTTTTGGAAGAGAGGAGAACATCTATAAGCCCAGAGAGATCTGTGTTTTTCTTTTACTTAATAGAGCCATTCTCGTCTATTAGTAGTAACTTTGCTATTAATATGTATAGAAAGGAATGAAGTGGCTTTTACTCCAGAAATATGAAAATTAGTATCTTTTAAAATAGCACTTATGCTATCACAAGGCAATACTGGAATGAAAAACAAATCTTATATAAGGTCCTAAATAGGTAGAAACTAGCTTTTATTCTAGTGTTGAACCCAGGAGAAATAGTGGCAAAGAAGTTTCACTCTGTTTCTGCAGTTCTTTGGGACTATTTATAAAGGCCAGTTAGATTGTGTTACTGTGATTTAATTTACAAAGTTGCTGCAGTTAATGGATACATTCTGTGCTCTGAGAATCTGAATTCCATTCTAATGTGTGATATTCACTGGCTATGATCAGTAGTATCTGAAGAAAAGATGGGCTTTTTCTCCTTTACTCTCTCTACATAATTATTAATATTATTTTAATTAAAGTACTTAAGACATTGTTTTTTCTTCTGTAAAAATGGCTTAGCAATTTGCACATCTGGGTAGGTTATGTAGCTAGTAAACAACTCAATAGTAAGTAGCAATTATACTTAACCCACCAAGTGACAGACTATGCAATGGAAAAATTTTCTAATTATCGTCACATAGCTTAGACAGCAAAGGATTATTTTCTCTGGTGACCTACCATGTGTGATATAACTGCTTTATAAATGACTTCCTGAGCAATTTCATGTTGGCAGGCAGTGTGGTGTGTCTAGTGCCCCTCTATGAGAAGACTATAATTTAATCAGAAACAAATAGTAGGCATGGGGAGCAAGTTGGAAAGTGAGGTTATTATTATTTTTCCTTAAAATTGGTGTTACTGTCTTTAGTGGCTTGAGGCTAAAGAAAGCTGATACTTTATCTTTGCCAAATAATTATTTATAAGATTTATTTTTAAATAAGCCCAATCTCTCACCTGAAAGTTAAGAATCATCATTTTCTGTGACTGACACTAAAGCTCTTCCTTATCAGAGCTTGTTCTCAATCTGTGATCACAGTCCACAGTGGCAAAGACAACTCTTTGATTAGGAAGGAAACCATGTTTGGGATGCACAGAGGTGCCCTGTCCATATGGTTTTCTTCTTACATGAAAGAATTGACCTTTCTGTTGACCTATACCATTCTGTTTTTATAAAGTGGGATTAGAATTTGAGCATATCTGGTAAATGCCGTGTGGTCAGTCCGCTGATGCTTGCCCGCCGTCTTTGCCGTGCCTTGGCATCCTAGGGGTGCTGGTGATGGTCAGTGGGCACCATCGGTCAGCAGTGCACGTGTAAGGCAATCTCCTCTCCTCCAGGTTAGTTCAGAAGGTCGCTATGGGTTGGTATTGCAAAAAGATGAGTATATGAACACTAAACTTATTAAGAGGTTTGAAATTCATTAAAAATTAGTTTTCAGTTTCTTCATCTTTCTTTTCAGACTTCTTTAAAAATACTGTTCTTAATCTGGTATATATAGAAATCTAATATTATGGTCTTCTAAATGGTCAACAGAACTCTCCAGTTTAATGAGGCAATTTAGAGGATTCCTTGAAAGAAAATTTCATCATACTGAACAGTCCTCATTTGTATCTCTTTTATTACCAGTATTTACATTGTTCCAAGGATTTTTTTCCTGACAAAAAATATATTTCTCGGGAGTGGAGAGTTTTATATATATATATATGAAAGAACATAGATGTTTCCCCCCGCCCAATACATTAACTGAATCTTCACTGGCATTCTGTAGAAAAGTTAAAACAGTTTAATAATGTCTTAACATCTTTATACATTTTCCTATATTCTGGAGGAAACCAGAATCATGTTTAGTAGATTAAAGTAACATTTTAAATACTACCTTTCCAATAATTTGTAATAAAATACCAGTGAAGGACATGTTTGGATATCTGTTAAGCATTTTTCCCTGACTAATGAATTAGGAAAGAAAACATAAAACATAAATGAATAGTAATGTCTCTTCTAATAAACAGTGTCATTAATGCTGCAGTTGTGGGTCAAACTTAGGGAGCCTTATTTCTAAATAGCAAAAATTCTGTTTTCACTTCAGCCCTTATTTTTTTTGTTAGTTTTTCTCTGCACTGTGATACAGAGCTAATAAGAGGAAATGTGACGTTTCAGAGAGAGAGCAAGCAAATTGGGTATGACTTTTTTACCCTATGTTCCCCAATACTGGGGATGTTTGGCTACTTTGAACAGCAGTTTTTAGTGATCTAAAGTTTAGATCAATACTCGTATAAGAGAACAATCTAACTCTCAGTGAGCTCCATAAGGCAGCACAGCTTTCCATCTTCTCTTTCGCCTTCTTGCGTCTGCCCACCACAGTCCTGAAGAATGCACACGCACATATGATCTGTACCCATCCCGCCCGAAGAGTCATAGAATCCTCTTCTTTCACTTGTTTCTTTTTTCTTCGTTTGTTTGTTTTTGTTTGTTTGTTTTTTAAGCTGGGGACCACTGAAGTAAGCTCTATATGCACCCAGAGTTCCCCTTGGAAAAATTTTCAACACGCAGTGCAGAAGGCTCCAGTGCAGCTAAATGCCACACCATTGGTTCTACCTGGGGGAATAGACTGATTTGCCCTAAAATGACTCCAACCTGCATCATTAAGGTACAGTTGGCTCCAGTGGATTAGTGCTGAAATGATGGGAAGTCTGACACTTGTTGACATTGTCTTCATCTGTTTGGAAGGGTTGAATCTGTTCCTCTCAACAGTGATAGTTCTTTTCACTGTATAGTATTGAGTATGTCTCAGGGATTCCTTGTGGAAATTAGGGCAGTTTTTAAAATAAGAAAATAGTTTTAAAAGAAACTAAAGGTGACTCATCATTGAAGAGAGCGGAAGAAAGAGGAAACATTTGGTTTTGTAGCCCACAGTGTCTTGCATAGGACTTTTTCCTTTCTCCTCCAGGCTCTCATCTCAGCTTCAGAATACAGAATCCTTTCCCATCACGCACAGCTTTAAAACTTTTATTTAAAAATTTCCTTCCCCAATGAGCTTTCAGAATACTTATTGTAGATTTTAAGAGAAAAGGTATATTAATTTATGCTATTAACATCACCTCATAAATTATAAGTTTTATACTAAAGCTGTATCGAGTGTAATGAATTATGTTGCCTATGTGTTTAATAGCTAAATATATATGAGCTTTTTTTTTTTTTTTTTTTTTTTTTGGACAAAACAAACTAGTGAAGCACCTTTTTACACTGGATCTCTGCCGTGTCAAGGTGTATAGCTATCCTTTGCTACCTTGCAGATATATAAAATAAAAGGATATCCTGGGGCCTCAAAATGTAGAACACCTTTAGACCATTTATAACTGTTCCTAGAACTGTTGAGAATCATGTTCTTTAGTAAATGATCTGTGGTTTACACTTAAGATGGCTAGAAGCTTAGTTACAGGGTACATAGAAATACATAGATCAAGTAAAACTCCAACTACTGTAGCTGGAATTTGTAAACTAAGTTTGTAAGACCTCTTTTATTTCCTATGGAGTTATTCTTTAATTTACAGTTTATTCTGTAAGTTGGGAAGTAAAATAGAGAAAATAATAAATCTAGATGTTCTCAGTGTCTTATTCAGGAACTTTTTATCCCTCCTCACTAAGGAATTCCCACTGTGACTTTAAAATAGAACTAAATTACTTGTGTGCATGTATATGTCTGTAGTTTTTACACACATGCAAAAATATACATTGGGGGCACGTGTGTGAGAGATATGAATGTGTGCTTATATAAAAATAGATAAAGGTAACCGAATGTATTGTAGAAACATGATTTATTTAGTTGAGGGTATTGGAGTTACTTTCTCATTGTCTCTGTTGTATAAATACACCAAATTAATCATTATGTTATCTTATGTTAAAAGGCTAGCTCTGATATCATGTGCATTTTATGTTAACCTTTGGATTAACTTATATTATGCTATGTTCATAAAATGACATGAGAAACAGGAGGTTCTAAGATCAGCCTCTCACTTTCGAGCATAAAAATAAGAGAGGGAGACAGACAGCCCCAGACATGAGCTGTGTTTATCTATTGTGGTGATGGGACCAGAGATCTATTGAATCTTTTTTATGTTAATTATAGATTTCTTTATATTCGAGTAAGAAAATATTGTTGATCATCGTTTCTTGGTGAAGTTAAGAAAAAGTATAGGCCTTTCATAAAGAATTTTTGGAAGGGGCTGCTTTGTTTAAGGAGTTGGTGGGATCATTTCACCGTGCATATTTCAAAGCTGGGGTGATTTCATTTATTTCCAAAATTTTTCAAAAAACTTTTACTCAGTTCTGCTGTTATTTATTAACTTAAGAGTGCTCCCATCCCCATATTTTAGCTATAGGAAAATTGTGCTACCCCTGATTCATATGGAATTAAAAAAAATACATCCCTTTATTTTGAGTTTTAAGTTGTTATTTTGCTATACATTTATTACTGGAGTATCTGGTGGTCTGAAATAGTCAAAAGTAGAGTTGGTATTAAATGTTCCAATGACATTTATTTTTAATACTTAAAAAATCATGTACTTTGAAATATGTCAAAGCAACTTCTGATAATATACCTGAATTTGTAGTTGTCTCTTGAGCATCATTTACTTCATCTTAGATATAGTGAAGATCTAGGAAAGCTCTATATGCTGTTCTTTTCTACAGTTGTAGTTTTGCAGCATCTCCTGGTTTCATTCACTCTTGTTTTGGGATTTTTTTAAAAATCTGCATATTTCTTGTACATATGCATGCAAATGAAAGAAGGGAGTTTGTACTGGTGCCATTTCTCCCTTCAGTTGCTGGTTAATGGGATTTGCTAGAAAAAATTCTCCCGGTTGAAGGGTGAAAACAGACCCTTATGTGTATATCTGTACAGAGATGTGTATATGGGATGTGGTGGCACTTTGCTGAATGTGAACTTGCCTTGTCAATGGAAAGATTGAAAAGTATTATGTTTATTTATACATTTGTATAAATCTATATATACACGTATGTATATGTGTGTGTATAGATAAAGCTATATACATATATTTCCCTTAAAAATGTGTGTGTATAATAGGTAAACAGCCTTTGTTAAGCAAGATTAATGTCTATGGAAAGTTCTGGATTATTCTGTAAGCCAGAGGAGGTGACAGTCTAGAGTACATCATCAGAACATACTAAAATGGAAGTCCTTTGGATTATAGTTTTGTTTATGGATATTACACAATGAATGCTTGTCTGAACAGTTCTTACTTGCCAGTTCCACTATTCTTCATCTTCACCACCTTCTACTGGTCAGTCTTTCATCACTTTAAAAAAAAAAAAAAATCACACATCATTGTGGTTTTTTTCCCCCTTAACTCTGTCTCTTCTAGCCAGAAGCATCTGGCTTAAGCATATTTCATCAACTTCTCTGTTATTTCTTTTAAAGATCTTTATCTCTGAAATTTTCCCAGAAGATACAAGTTTTGGTAATATTATCAATAGGAATTTTGAGACTTGGGCATTCATCTTTGTCTCAAAAACAAACAGAAAGCCAACCTTCAAATAAAACAAATTTGAAAGTTTTAGCTCAATAATTTGGAGACATTTTACTTAAATTACAAAAGAACATAATTATGATTTTATGATTGATATTAGTGTTAGGTTTATTTCCACACTTACTGTCATTAATTTGTCATTTACATATTTTTATTTGCTTTGTAGTTTAATCATAACTTCACCATTTACATTTTAATGGAAAGCATACAAGGTCACATGTTAGCCTCTTGAATTCTGTAACTAACTCATTTTTCTCATGATGAAACTGCTTTGATGAATTCCTGTGTGATGAATTCTGCTATATTTCCTTTTGACTTTTCTCAGTTTGTGACATTCTGTATTAACTTTGCTGCAGCTCTCTAGAAAACTTGCATCCCTATATATTGTGCCTTTAAAGCTCTTATGCACACACAGACAAAAGTGTATATATACATGTCAGAGCATGTGTACATATGCTTTCGTATGTACTCACACAGTATGTCTCTAGTATATATTGTGGGAGTAGATATATAGATATTCAAAGGCAATGAAATATTGCTCTCTAGATATATATGTATATAAATAGTGTTGATATAACTGTATATACACATGTATATGTATGAGTTTTAAATGGCAATCTTTTACATTTAGCAAAATGCTGCCCCTACTGGAATATTGTCACTGCAGTGGCAGTTGTATGTAATGATTTAAAATACATTATCAAAAGTTATTTAAAGAACATTTAAAGTCTCATCTAAAGACATCCACACACTATTTATTTATCTTCCTTTTCCTTTTATTGTTGTGTTTTTCTTAACTGAAAGGGAGACTGTCATTTTAAAAATGCCATCTGTCCCATGAGAGTAAGAAAGAGCTGGAGATTCACTTGAGGAGCTTTGTGCATTTTTCCTCTCTCTGAAGTGGAGATGTTCCACAGACCAGACTGTTTATTTCACTTATAAAGCAATCCTAATATTTCCGTTAGTGTATGTCAGCCACCATCTCCTAGATCAACTTAATTCACCAATTTGCCTCCTCCTTTCATTAATAAATAATGATTATTGAGATCATTTTGCCTGGGGGAAGTTAACTACTCCCATGCTGCAGGGAAATATATCACCTAATTGTTACTTTGCCTTGTTCAAAATTCAAATTTGAAAGAAGGCAGCTCTCTCATGAAGCTGTCTTAAGCACATTTTAGTTAAGGGCCATCCCAAACTCTTTTTTTCTTTCTTTCTTTTTTTTTTTTTTTGCGAGTTCCAAGTTGCATGTGCTTGAAATAGATTTAATTCTTATTCCCCACAGTTTAGGTATTTTTCATTAGTACATCAATTTGACACACTGAATGCAAGACTATTAAGGAAGAACGATTAAATATTATTTTATTTTGTGAAGAGTTGGCAGCAGATTACATCTCAAGAACTTGCAGAGAGAGGAAGGTAGATGGACAATCCTAAATTGTAAGATGTTACAAAAAACAGTGAAGTAAGAGTACTCCTGAAGACTAAAATAGAGAGGCTGGGGTTTGAGCCATTTTACTGAGTAGCTTAGCTGGAACCTGATATCAGAAGTAGCCTTTAACAAAAAGCCTCTTGGCAATTGTATGGTACTAACAACTAGAGTACTGAAGTGTAAGTTGAAACCAAGTTGCAGTGGGAAATCAAAGGTGAGGTAGCTTATTTGAAACCAGCAAATGAGACAGGTTGGACAGTTTTAAAATCTCTTCTAACAAAGAAACTGCACGGTAGCAAGGACTAGCGGTTCTCAAAGCCCTTCTTTTTCAGTGTTCTCATTCACCTTGGCACCCAAGTATGTTTAACAGGCCATGCATTAAAAATAAATACAAAAATATAAAAGCCGCTTAAAGGGAACTTACAAACTGACAATCTCTCCTCTGTATTTGTGTTCATAGTGGCTGCGAGTTTAATTATATGCACAAAAGTTAGGAGCCACTTGTTTCTGCACAGACTGTAGGAGCAAGATGAGGAGATGGGCAGGTTTTGGTAAGAGCCCCCAGTTCTGGTGGACAGGCATACTTGTGGCATTGGGTGCGGCATTGCTGGGAGGACCACGTCTTGGGAGGCGATTGACTTTTGGTTTGTAATTTCCCTTTAAACAAGAAGAGATGGCTCACATTTTCCATATATATCTCAATGAATGTACTGTATTACTGTTTTAAAAATTTGATGAAATAATAATGAATTGGTCTCCTTTTGTTATCTGGTCCTTGTTTAATTTGTTTAAGGGTTTTTGTATACAAAAGTTTACATTTTTATGTATATTTTTCTTGTGTAAAAACTGATGTAATATGTGTATGAAACACTGTATGTATTATCTGTATATAGTGTGACAAAATCATTTTTCTTTCTTTCTTTTGGATGTATTAATAAATCTTGCTGTGAAGTAGCCTTGTTTTTAGTTTAATTTTCTATACTGGGATATTGATGGAAGCTGCTAATCCAGGGTAAGTATTTTTCTACCTTTATTTGAATACAGTATTTTTTAATATCTTGTGTTTCACCAATAACTCTAGGCAGATATATTCATGATTTTTATGGTTGAACTAACAATAATTAATATTTGTAATAGCTGTGGATCAATCAAATTCTATCCAAAGTGATTTTTGATATGGTAACCAGCCTTTGTTCAACTAGAATTTGCATTTGAAATTGTTATATGCTATAATGGAAGTCTTACAAGCCAATTTCTGTTTCTTTAAATCAGAAGCCTCTTCTGTCTTCATTTTCATAGTTTCACAAATATAAGAACAACTTCATGTTTTATAGCCAAAATTAAAAAAAAATACAAAACTCAAAGAAACTTTTTTTTTTTTTTTTTAAACAGCATCTTGTTCTGTTTCTCAGGCTGGAGTGCAGTGGTACAATCACGGCTCACTGCAGCCTCAACCTCCCTGGCTTGAGCAATCCTCCCACCTCAGCCTCCTAAGTAGCTGGGACCACAGGCATGTGCCACCCCGCCTGGATATATATATTTTTAAATTATTTGTTTTTTAGAGATAGGGTCTTGCCATGTTGCCCAGGCTGGTCTTGAACTCCTGGGCTCAAGCGATCCTCCTGCCTCAGCCTCCCAAAGTGTAGGTATTATAGGCATAAGCCACCATGCCCAGCCCTTAATTTTCTATTTTTTTGTAGAGATGGGGGTCTCACCATGTTGCCCAGACTGGTCTTGAACTCTTGGGCTCAAGCAATCCTCCCACCTTGGCCTCCCAAAGTGCTGGGACACTTTTGTTCTTTAAGGCATTGATATAGTTTGAATATTTTCACCCAAATCTCAAGTTGAAATGTAATCCACAGTGTTGGAGGTGAGACCTGGTGGGAAGTGTTTGGGTCATGGGGGCAGATTCCTCATGTCTTGGTGCTGTCCTACCGATAGTTGAGTTCTCATGAGATCTGACTGTTTAAGAGTGTGTGGCACACCCAACCATCCCCCCCCCCACCCCACCATCCACCCCTCTCTTTTGCTCTTGCTCCTGCCATGTGATGTGCCTGCTCCCCCTTTACCTTCCATCTTCTGGTCTTACTCTCTTGCCCAGGCTGGAGTGCAGTAGCCACCATCCTGGCTTACTGCAGCCTTGATCTCTTGGGCTCAAGCGATCCTCCCATCTCAGCCTCCTGAGTAGCTGGGACTACAGGCGCATGCCACCATACCTGACTAATTTTGTTTGTTTTTTGTAGAGACGGAGTCTCCCTGTGTTGCCCAGGTCGGTCTTGAACTCCTGGGCTCAAGCAATCCTCCTGCCTCTGCTTCCCAAAGTGCTGGGATTATAGGCGTGAGCTGCCACCCCTAGCTTCAGGTATTTCTTTATAGCAGTGCAAGAACAGCCTAATGCAGATACTAACAACTATTTACTTGGAATTGTTTTTCAACTTTCTAATGCTATCTTTTGTTGCTGAGGGAAGCTCTAGTGTAAATGGTTTTGTTGTACACATAGAGGCAAAAATTCACATACAAAAATTAGTAACCTTTTTTTTTTTTTTTTTGGAGACAGAGTCTCGTTCTGTAGCCCAGGATGGAGTGCAATAGTGTGATCACTGCTCACTGCAACCTTCACCTCCCAGGCTCAAGCTATTCTTATGATCACATGTTCTTTAGAGAGTTTCGCTTAAAAAAAAATTTTTTTTTGGAGACAGGATCTCGCTCTGTCACTAGGTGAGTGCAGTGGTGCCATCTTGGCTCACTTCAGCCTCGACCTCCCAGGCTCAGGTGATCCTCCCATCTCAGCCTCCCAAGTAGCTGGGACCATAGGTGTGTGCCACCATCCCCAGCTAGCTTTTGTATTTTTTTTGTAGAGACAGAGTTTCACCATGTTGCCCAGGCTGGTCTCAAACAACTAGGTTCAAGTGATCTGCCTGCCTTGGGCTCCCAAATTTCTGGGATTACAAGCATGAGCCACCATGCCCAGCCAATTTTTTTTTTTTTTTTTTTTTTTGTGGAGCAGTTGAACTTGTTTTCCTTGGTCTCTAACCCAGGCATGTTTAAGGTACATTCTAAAATTGTCCTTTGTTTCTTTAAAAGAAGTTAACATTTTGAGGCTAGAAGCAGATGGCCACAGTACTAGTAAAACGGCCACAATAACAGAACTTTTTCCATTTCTCTGCATTGGAGATTGACAAGGTATGGAGGATAATGCTTGAAAAGGATCGTTCTGTTTCTTCGGTTATATGGTAGCTGATTTTAAGCTCTTCTGTTATTTTCTACTTAAGGTTGCTTCCTTTCTAAGTCTCTGCACAAACTTTTGAGATTGTGCTGGCTAAGTTCTTGACTGAGAAAAAAATAGTAGCCTTAGGAGACAAGCCTGTTAGTGTAATATTTGAGTTGAGGCAACATCTTTAAAGCGGTAGTGCTGAGATCCTGTGGATTGTGAGTGGAAGCAAAAATTGGAGTTTAGAAGATAATATATTTTTATTAATTCCCCTTTAGTATACCTCCACCTATTTGTTCTTTCTTCTGCCTCATTAAGATGTAACGATAATTTTTTTTTTTGAGACAGAGTCTTGCTCTGTCACCCAGGCTAGAGTGCAGTGCAGTTGGTATGATCTCGGCTCACTGTAACCTCTGCATCCTGGGTTCAAGCAATTCTCCTGCCTTAGTCTCCCGAGTAGCTGGGACTACAGGCATGCGCCACCATGCCCAGCTAATTTTTTTGTATTTTTAGTAGAGATGGGGTTTTGCCATGTTGGCCAGGCTGGTCTCAAACTCATGACCTCAGGTGATCTGCCCGCGGCCTCCCAAAGTGCTGGGAATACAGGCGTGAGCCACTGTGCCCGGCCTAACAATAGTTCTTTAAAAAGCCTGTATTGGCTGGGCATGGTGGCTCACACCTGTAATCCTAGCACATTTGGGAGGCTGAGGCAGGAGAATTGCTTAAGCACAGGAGTTCAAGACCATCCTGGGCAACAAAGTGAAACCTGTTTCTCTTTTTTTTTTAACCCTGTATTGTTTAAAAACCTTATTTGCATTAATTTGTACCTTCCAGCAATATGTGGGTCTAAACATTAAGGTGATTTTCTTAGCCTGTTTTGTGCTGCTATCACAATACCAGAGACTGAGTAATTTATAAAGAACCAAAATTTATTTCTGACAGTTACAGAGGCTGGGAAGACAAGATCAAGGCACCAGCATCTGGTGAGGGCTGCTCCTGAGACACTGTGTCCTCCATAGAACGGTAATACTGTGTTCTCACCTGGCAGAGGACAGAAGGGCAAAGAGGGACAAACTTCCTCATCAAACTGTTTTACAGTGGCATTAATCCATTGATCAGGGCACAGCCCTCATGACCTAAACATCTCCTAAAATGCCCCAACTCTCAACACTTGCACTGGGGATTATGTTTCCAGCACATGAATTTGAGACACATCAGACCATATCAGTGATGTTATTTTGTTCCTTTCACAGAAATGTCTTCTTGGAAAAGTCCTCTTTAACATGTTGTGACTGTAGTCAGTTATTTTTCCGACTTCAAATCCCTGTGATGGAAAGATGATGCTCATCACTTAGCACCCTGAAATTTCAGTCAGCCTCATGGTAGTATGCTATTGCTGTTTCTCCCATCTTTCCAGTTTTCTGTCTTTCTGACCTTGCATTCATTTTTATACACTTAGTTATATTTTTGGGCAGTTTGTGTTAGGGACAGTGAGACACATGAGAATGAATCACAACTGGATTCTACACCCAAAGGATTTTGCCACCTAGTAGGAGAGTGTTGCATAACCATCTGTGCAAACAAGAAAGACACTGTCAACTGCCTAGTAGAATGATAAAATGCTGTGTAAGCTCAAGTCAGGGAGACATAATTTGCAACCAAAGGATAGAGCAAATTTTCTAGAGGAGAGCGATTTCGAACTCCTGATGTCAAGTGATCCACCCACCTCAGCCTCCGAAGTGCTGGGATTACAGGCGAGAGCCACTGTGCCCCTCCCTGAGTAGAGTGATCTGAACAGAGCATCCACAGATGGGCGGTGTTTGGACATTCAGAAATGGAGAAGGTGTTCCAGGAGAAGTGAGCAGCATGAGCAGTTGGGATACCTCGTAGTTTGTGTAAGGACACTGAGCAGTTCAGCTTGTCTGGAGTCTAACGTGAGGGAGAGGGGTGAGGAGCAGAGAAGCTAATGGGTGACTGAGCATAAGGAATGTGGAAGGCTGGAATGGGAGTGATGATCAGCGGGGACTCAGGAAATCTTTCCTCACGATCGAGGTAAGATTGCAGTGAGATGATTTGGGAGGGGGCTACTGCAGTAGTCAGGCTAGATAATGAAGTCGCACCTACTTGTGGAAGTAAAAATGGAAGGAAAGGGGAGATCAAAACAACTTGGAAACAGAGTGATAAGATGTGAGCGGCAGGGGAAAGGAGAGAGCCAAAGATGTTTCACCCCTGGGTTTCTGGAAGAGTAGTGGTGCCAGTGACGGAAGTGGGCAGCATGGCTGCGAACACTCTACAGTTTGGAGAGGGCCAGTGTGTTCTGAGTACACATAGTTTGAGCTGGGATCAGGGGCCAGGGGGAGATGGCCAGCTCCCCTTCCGCTAGCACTCAGAAGAGAGGCCCAAGCCGGAGGTACAGATGGGGAGGCTGTGGGCATAGAACTGAATGTTGAAGCCAGCTGTAAACGATCAAGGAAGAAAGCTAAGAACATATTTGGGGGAACAGCTGTTATCTATTTGTTTATTATTTTATTTTATTTTATTTTATTTACAGGCCCAAAAAGAGACCTTAAATCATGTTTCCAGAGTCTCCCAGCTAGCAAATTATGGAGCTGGTATTCCAGTGCTATCGGGCTAGCTCTCCTCCCTGACGCTCTCTGAAGGGGAAAGTCAGCCCTTCCCCAACCCTGGCGTTGTGAGGGCCTGAGCATGTGCACTTGCCTCCCCCTCACGCTCATTGTAATGACTTGTTTGTGTCCCCTTCTGGAAGGTATGCTCCCGTATCTACTTCCTTAATTCCAAAAAGCTCAGTCCCTAGCACAGCCTGCTTCCCAGTGTCAGCACATAGTAAATATTACTGAATGAAGTTAGCACTCCAAAGAGACTGAGGGGGTCTAGTGAGAAGCAGTATAGCAGTTGGTTAAGGCTGTGGCTTTGGGAGCCAGACTTCCTAGGTTCTAATCTTGACTCCAAGCTGTGTGATCTTAGGCAGGTCATTTATCCTCTCTCTTCTTCAGTTTCCTCATCTGTAAAATGCATTTTTGCATTGAGAGGATTGCAGAACAGAACCTATGTAAAGCACTTAGAATAGTCCTTGGCATATACTAAGTACTTAGTAAATTTTAGTTAGGCTTCTTTTATAACTAGAGGGAAAGACTGAAGATAAACAACATAGGCTATTTCCAGAAGGAAGTGTCCTGGGGAAATGAACAAGAGAACAGAGGTTAGCTGCAAATGAGGAAGATGGAGATAGGCTGAGAGCTTGGGAAGAAATTTCTGATCATAAGGAATGTCTGCTGCTGATTTTTTAAATACAAGAGGATATAGGTAACCAGCAAATGTGGTTACTCTTACCCAACCAAGTTTCCAAATATTCGAGGATGCATTCAGTTATGGGAATCCTGTTAGTTGAAAATATAAGGCCGGGCATGGTGGCTCATGCCTGTAATCCCAGCTCTTTGGGAGGCTGAGGTGGGCAGATCACGAGGTCAGGTGATCGAGACCATCCTAGCTAACACGGTGAAACCCTGTCTCTACTAAAAATGCAAAAATTAGCCAGACGTGGTGGTGCACACCTGTAATCCCAGCTACTCAGGAGGCTGAGGCAGGAGAATCACTTGAACCCGGGAGGTGGAGGTTGCAGTGAGCCGAGATTGTGCCACTGCACTCCAGCTTGGGCAAGAGCAAAACTCCGTCTCAAAAAAGAAAAGAAAAGAAAAATATAAATTTGCCTTTGCTTTGGAACTTCAAAAAATTCTCCTACATTTTATCTTACATACTACAAAGCATCATTTAATGGAAGAAAATATATCATGGTATCCTGACTTAAAGAAGATACTTTGGGATAGAAACTACTTAAGAAAATAAAATATAGGCCAGGCGCAGTGGCTCACGCCTGTAATCCCAGCACTTTGGGAGGCCAAGGTGGGTGGATCACCTCAGGTCAGGAGTTCGAGACCACTCTAACCAACATGGTGAAACCCCATCCCTACTACATCCAAAAAATTAGCCAGGTGTGGTGGCGCATGCCTGTAAATCCCAGCTACTTAGGAGGCAGAGGCAGGAGAATCGCTTGAACCCAGGAGGCAGAGGTTGGAGTGAGCCGAGATTGTGCCATTCCACTCCAGCCTGGGCAATTCTGTCTCAAGAAAAAAAGAAAGAAAAGAAAATATAGAGCTGGGTGCAGTGGTGCACACCTGTATTTGCAGCTACTCAGAGGCAGAAGCAGAAGGACCCTTTGAGCCCAGGAGTTTGAGGCCAACATGGGAAACATAGCAAGACCCCATGTCTAAAAGAAAAGAAAATATGACTATAAGTATAAAGAATTAGTAGACTCTGGTCCTTTATCAGAAGATGTGCATGTCCCACTGTAGATGCAGCTACTGGGGAGGCTGAGGCAAGAGAATCGCTTGAACCTGGGAGACAGAGGTTGCAGTGAGCCGAGATCACGCCACTGCACTCCAGCCTGGGCGACAGAGTGAGACTGTGTCTCAAAAATAAATAAAAAATGATAAAAAATATAAACTATTTTTCAACATAAGCTCCATCAAATTCAAGATACTTTTGCTAAACTAAAAAGTAGAGGATGGGCGCAGAGGCTCACACCTGTAATCCCAGCACTTCTGGAGGCTGAGGCAGGTGGATCACTTGAGGTCAGGAGTTTGAGACCAGCCTGGCCAACATGGTGAAACCCCATCTCTACTAAAATTACAAAAATTAGCTGGGCATGGTGGCGGGCGCCGTAATTCCAGCTACTCTGGAGGCTGAGGCATGAGAATCGCTTGAACCCAGGAGGCGGAAGCTGTAGTGAGCCGACATCGCGCCACTGCACTCCAGCCTGGATGACGGAGTGAGACTCTATCTCAAAAAGCACTGAATAAATAAAAAGTAGAAATCTAAGAAGCTAGACCATGTGTCACCTCCACAGTACATAGAGGCCAAATATAGTGTCCCACAATGCTTATTACTCTCAGTACCAATGTCTATTCTTGAAGACTAAAATCTTCCCTCCCCTTATTCCTTTAATTGCAGTCCTTTCTTTGTACTGGTCAACATTACATCTGCTCTTTCCACTGACTGTCACTCCTTAACCTATTGCACTTTAGCTTTCACCTTGTTATTTTCCTGCAACTATTCTTTCTGAGGCCATCCATGCCCTTTGATGTCATTCTCTTTACCCTCTCTTGAACCAGTCAAGACTGATAACATTGCATTGTTTCTTTTCTCCACTTTATTCCCATATTATGCTTTTTCTGGGCTCTTTGTCAGTTCCAATTCCTCATCATCACTCCTCAGCCTTCTCTGTTGTTCTCACTGTGTACATGAGCTCCCAGTTTAGGATCCCTCTATGCCCTGGCTTAAACATTGACCTCCCTGGAGATTAACTTGAAAACTGTACCTACTGCTCTGATTACTCTCAAACTTTGGCCTCACATCTCCTGCTGCTTCCTGAGGACTCCCACCTTGATATCCAGCCATCATTCTAAATTTAGCTTGTCTAAATCCAAAGTTAACATCTTTTCCTTTTTGACCAGCTCTCACTGTGAACTTTTGCCTTTATTCACTTGCTCTTTTAATTATTCATTCTTTGAACAAATATGAAGACTCCCAACTCACACCAGTATCCGTAGTCATCTTGATTTCTCCCAGTGTTGCAGGTTTTCCTCACTTGCTGACAAAACTCATGCAATCATTTCCTAACAGATAACCCTCCAGAGGTTGCAGTGAGCCGAGATCACACCACTGCACTCCAGCCTGGGAGACAGAGCAAGACCTTGTCTCAAAGAAAATAAAAATAATAAAAATAAAAATCCTTATTGCTGGAGATAATGGTTCAATGCATATAGCAGAACCTGGATAAATTGTTGCCCATTATGATGCTAGAAGACGCCAAATAATATATTTGATTTTTTTTTTTTGAGTGAGGGAGAATAAGGAACCTTCAAATATATCTTGGTATTCAAAATTGGCAATTTTTTCTATAACTCCAATTTGTCACAGAATATGTTAGA
The DNA here is from genome assembly GCF_028858775.2 of Pan troglodytes. NCBI lineage: Eukaryota > Metazoa > Chordata > Mammalia > Primates > Hominidae > Pan > Pan troglodytes. Next base: position 108,221,571 of record NC_072411.2, on the reverse strand, counting down.
TTGTCAGCATTTCATTAATCTGTGTTCTGTCTCCCCTAAAAATTGTGTGCAGAAAAAAGTATGCACAGAATATTAATCATTAAGAACATGCATCTAGCGCCTTTTTTGTTTTATTTAATTTTTATATACAGATAGAATAGCAGTGCCAAAATTGTATTTGAATTTTGGTATCAAAAGTATAATGTGATGTTCTGTTTGTGGATATTACCTACATTTCCCTCTGAAAATGATAAGCTTGAAGCTCTATTTACTTGCATTATTATCACTTGTTTCTCTTATCATACTCCTGTTTAATTAACAGGCTACTTGACAAAATAAATGTATTCCTGAAAAGTTGGCAGTAAATCTGATTTATATTAATTAGTCATATTTTCTTATTGACACAAATTACCAAATTAGAGATGCTTTTTTTGGAAAGTGTTTTGGTTGTAAGACTAAATTAAAACCTTGCTTTAAAATGCAATGGAATAATGAAGTATTAAAATCATATCTTCTTAAGTATCTGGATAAAACAATGCTTTAAAAAATAAATTACTAAGATTGTAGCAATTCTTGATGCCATTGAACTAGTCTGGTAAAAAAAAAAAAGTGTTTTTTTAAAGGCATAATTTCAGCTTCAGAATAGTAGCATTCTCAGTAGAAGTTTCAGTTTTGCTTTGGAACAATTTCTAACTGGTGCAGTTTTGTTTTGGTAAAAGCCAAAACTTGCGTCGCAATTTAGAAGTGGGTAGTCCACTAGAAGCAGCCTTGGACCATGAGGAAATGGTTGAGCTCAAGCTGTTTCTCCAAAGTAGAAGTGTAACCTTGGAAAATCATCTCACCTTTCTGGACCTTCGGTTCCTCATCTGTAAACTAAGAGAATTAGGCCAGATTAGTACTTTCTTTTTTCTTTCTTTCTTTCTTTTTTTTTTTTTTGAGACAGAGTGTCCGTCCCTGTGTTGCCCAGGCTGGAGTGCAGTGGTAGGATCTTGGCTCACTACAACCTCCGCCTCCCGGGTTCAAGCGATTCTCCTGCCTCAGCCTCCTGAGTAGCTGGGATTACAGGCACGCATCGCCAGGCCCGGCTAATTTTTTTTGTATTTTTAGTAGAGACGAAGTTTTGCCATGTTGGCCAGGCTGGTCTCGAACTCCTGACCTCAAGTGATCCACCCACCTCGGCCTTCCAAAGTGCTGGGATCATAGGCGTTAGCCACTGTGCCCGGCCCATGTGGTTTTTTTGCTGTTAAAGGAAATGATATATACAGTGGTCTATTTCCAAGACAAAGTGCCTTGAATCAGCTTAGGTCAGCAAACTACAGAAAAAACAGGATATACTAGGCCTCTGCTTGGATAGCCAACACCTGCTTGTCGGCCTCCCCCCTCCCCCTCCAACCCCCTTAGTTGCCTTTACCCGAACCAAAGTTTAGTCTAAGATGAAAGTTTACTAGTCTGCAAGATAGCTCGCTTTGTCTATTCTTACCAGCCTGCCCAGCTACTTAGGTCCTAAGTCAAATACCCGAAGAGCCCCTGAGCTAACTAGGATTGCAATGCATTGTGGGCTGCAAAAAAAAAAAAATGCAGCAAGACAACCCTAAAGAAACCATCTAAATCCCCTACCCAACAATCATAGGCGATGTCTGGGAAGATTGTGACCCCATCGTCCTCAGCCTATGAGGAACTGGGGAAGGGACCTGCGCACTAGGGGACAAATTGCTTGTTGAAACTGTGCTGGGTGTTCCCACTCATCAGACACCCAATCTTGCAAGACCATCATTAAAAGTCTCACTTTCACGGTTCTCCCGGTCTCTGAGTCCATTCTTTGGGTGTGGACAGGTGAGTTTTTTTCTCACAATGTCAAGTAGCATTTCCAGATCCCTGTGTTAGGAACGGTCTAAAGTGTCCTGTTATGCTGTGTCCAATGGGCTTTCACTAGCCCTTTGCCCATGGTAGATTCCCGTCTTAATGAACCAATACTGCCCATGTGACCTCTTTCCCTTGTAGGGACTCAGCTTGCTAATCAGAGCCCTTTTGACTATTTTTACGGACGTCTGCATGTCACTCTTCCCTCTCTTTCATAATCTTTCCCAAGAGACTCTTTAATTCCACCATGGCCTAGGGTAATGACTCCACCATGATGTCCTCGTCATCTGTGCAAGTCTCCACATAGGCCACATAGGCAAAGCTTAACTGCAACTGATCTAAGTCTTGGAATAGTGCCCTGTGATTGTCCCAGAACATGAGGAGATGCCCTAAGGCCATTTCCCACTCACCTCCCCATCTTCCATGGAGGCCGTCATGGGACACTCTCATTGCTTCTTGGATTCTGATTGAGGTATGAGGCCTTGTCTTTACCCTTAGGGAATAGCTGCAGGCTATAAAATTGCTTAGTTGCAGCATGCCACAGGCTTCTCAGCTAGAGTGTGCTATCATCCATGCTGTCATCTGGCCACTTTTGTTTCAGTGTTGCCTTATGGGACAAAGGACATGAGGAACTGGCCTCTTTGTTTTTTGTTTTTGGGGTTGCTGTTGTTGTTTGATGTCTAAGCAATAAACTAAGTTCAACAGGGTATAAGGCTTGTTGTTTCTCTACTGGACAAATCTGCCAGCCTTGCTGGACACATGGCAGTTATCAGTGGACATGTTATATCTGTCCCTGCCACTCTTCCAATTTTTTTCCAAGTATGCTGCAGAAAAATTTTAAAAGTACTAACATGCTATGAAACAAATTAGATCGGAGAGTACTTTCCCAGATTGTATTTTAAAGGCATCTTCTCAGCTGTGGCCATTCCTCATTATTGGAAGCAACTTACTCATCCTTTCTGAAAAGTGTTTCCTCTGGAGCAAACTTGTAACCCAGTCACTGGTTGGTGTCAGGAAAATGTTTGGAGTAGTTTTAGTACCATTAAGAATGTTTGGGGCCAGGCGCGGTGGCTCACGCCTGTAATCCCAGCACTTCGGGAGGCCGAGGTGGGCGGATCAGGAGGTCAGGAGATCGAGACCATCCTGGCTAACATGGTGAAACCCCGTCTATATTAAAAATACAAAAAAATTAGCCGGGCATGGTGGTGGGTGCCTGTAGTCCCAGCTGCTCAGGAGGCTGAGGCAGGAGAATGGCATGATCCAGGGAGGCGGAGCTCGCAGTGAGCTGAGATTGCGCCAGTGCACTCCAGCCTGGGCAACAGAGCGAGACTCCATCTCAAAAAAAAAAAAAAAAAAGAATGTTGTGGAATAATGACCTTGGAGCCTAAGTTCATCAGTTATTCAAGGACTAATTATCTGTTCTGTTTATTACCCTAGCTTCTCTGCTCTCCTAACTACTCCACTGACTGCTTGTCTTATAGACATTTTATGCTGTATAAGCACATGTGAGTAGGGGAAATAAGGAACTTCTGTCAGTACTGATGCTTCCAAAGTTGTAATTGAATAATTTAGGGGTAGGAGGCTTTTTATTTAAAAGATCTTTTTTTTCTGTTTTTTTTTTTACATCCCCACCCCCTGGGAGGCTTTTTAAGGAACTAATGGGATTTAGTTATTCTAGTAGTCCTAATGTTGCCTCGGTATTAATAAACAGTGCACAATATTCTTAAACATTTATCTCTATTTGAAGTGTGGAATATCAGAGCTGGAAGGTTAATTTAGACTAACTCCCGTAATGCAAGAACCATCCTTCACGTGTGAAGTTTTCTAATTTTTTTTTTTTTTTTTTTAGATGGAGTCTCACTCTGACACCCAGGCCAGAGTGCAGTGGTGTGATCTCGGCTCACTGCAACCTCCACCACCCGGGTTCAAGCGATTCTCCTGCCTCAGCCTCCTGAGTAGCTGGGACTACAGGCTACTAGTCCCAGTGCCACCACACCCGGCTAATTTTTGTATTTTTAGTAGAGACAGGGTTTCACCATATTAGCCAGGCTGGTCTCGAACTCCAGACCTTGTGATCCACCTGCCTTGGCCTCCCAAAGTGCTGGAATTACAGGCATGAGCCACTGCACCTGGCTAAGTCTTCTATCTTTACTCCCTCTCAAGTAGCCCATCCCATTATTGGATATCTCTATTAAGAACATATTATACTTAGATGAAATCTAGAAATTCCAGCCATTGGTGTGTGTTCTACATTTGGGGGTCACATATCAAGTATTACTTTTCTTCCCCACATTAAAGATCTGGGTTCTGCCATAGACTTGTTTAACAAATGTTTTAACTTCTCCGGCCTTCCATTTCTTTCTCTGTGAAAGAAAGAAGTTGAATAATAGTATTTAAAGTATCTTGTAGTTTTTTTTTTTTTTTTTTTTTGAGACGGAGTTTCACTGTTGTCGCCCAGGCTGGAGTGCAATGATGTGATCTTGGCTCACTGCAACCTCCACCTCCTGGGTTCAAGTGATTCTCCTGCCTCAGCCTCCTGAGTAGCTGGGATTACAGGTGTGTGCCACCACACTTGGCTAATTTTTGTATTTTTAGTAGAGATGGGGTTTCACCATGTTGGCCAGGCTGGTCTCGAACTCCTGACCTCAGGTGATCCACCTGCATTGGCCTCCCAAAGTGCTGGCATTACAGGCGTGAGCCACCGTGCCCGGCCCAGTATCTTCTAGTTCTAAAAGTCTAGGGTCCTTAGATTTTAGTATAGTCAAGTCAGTGTTTCCATTTATTGATTTCAGGTTATTCCTTAAAAATTGAATTATAGGCTGAACACAGTGGCTCATGGCTGTAATTTCAGCACTTTGGGAAGCTGAGGCAGGAGGATTGCTTGAGCCTCAGTTTGAGGCCAGCCAGGGCAACATGGCGAAACCTCATCTCTACAAAAAGTACAAAAATTAGTAGGCATGGTGACATGCACCCTGTAGTCCCAGCTATTCAGGAGGCTGAGGTGGGAGGATTGCTTGAGCTTGGGAGGCAGAGGTTGCAGTTACCTGAGATAGTACCACTGCACTCCAGCCTGGGCAACAGAGCAAGAACCTGTCTCAAAAAAAAAAAAAAAAAAAAAAAAAAAAGAATTATAAAGGGTCTGAGATATGGTCTGAGAGATGATTTTATGGTCACTAAATTCAAGTATACCCTTAATGCTGTCTGGCAAAGTGAAAGTGTCCCTTCACTCTTCTCCCTCTCCTAGACGATACATTCATATTTTTTCCTCTTTTCTCGGACCTCAACTCATACCTTGTCCTCACCTTTAGCAGATATCGTTGTTTCCTATTTCACTCAGAAAATTTAAGAAATCAAAGAAAAGTTCTACATTCTCCCACTACACACTGGAAGAGACATCTGTTCCTCTTCACTCCGCCTTCTTGTTTCCATGGATGATGGGTCTGTGCTCCTAGCAAGGGCCTGCCCTTCCACTCGGACATGGATCCCACACCCTTTCATTCATCAAAGACACCTTGCTATGGCCTGAATGGCGATGTCCTCCCCAAATTCCTATGTTGAACTCCTAACCCCCAGGGTGGTGATATCAGGAGGTGGGACTTTGGGAGATGATTAGGTCATGAGGGTGGAGCCCTCCTGATAGGATAGGTGCCCTTATGGAAGAGGTGCAAGGGAGTTCCTGTACTCCTTCCACCAGGTAAGGCTAGGGCAAGAAGGTCCCAACTATGAACCAGAAAGTGGGCCCTTCCCAGGCTGGATTTTCCAGCTTCCTGATCTTGGACTTTTAGCCTCCAGAGTTGTGAGAAATAAACTTCTTTTGTTTATAAGCCCCCAGTTATGGAATTTGTTATAATAGTCCAAATGGACTAAGACATGCTGCTCTAGTAATTCTCCCTTCTCTCCTCTATTGTAAGTGTTTCCCTATCTAAAGGATCATTTCCATTTACATAGAAACATGCTATTATTATGTTTCACATTTTAAAACTAAAACCAATAACAGTGTGTATATATATACACACACACATATACATATGTGTGTATATATATCAACTTGAAACATATATATACATATTGATAGAAAGGTGTTGGCAGATTTGGACAGGAAGGGATCTAGGACAGGTACCCAGGACAACTGTCTTCAAGTATTTAAAGAATAGGGATTACATGTATTTCATGAAGTTCTGGAAAATAGTACATGGATTAGTGGCTGAACATTAAATGAAGGTAAATTTCAACTTCATAGCAATAACTTTGTAATATTTCTTAAAAATTGGAGAGGATGTCTTATTCGGGTAGTGAATTCTTTCTGGAAATTTTCAAGGAAAGTCTGGCTGTCCTTGTTTCAGAGGAATTCCTGCTTTGATAGGTGTATTAGTCCGTTTTCACGCTGCTGATAAAGACATACCCAAGACTAGGAAGAAAAAGAGGTTTAATGGACTCACAGTTCTATGTGGCTGGGGAGGCCTCACAATCATGGCAGAAGGCAAGGAGGGGCAAGTCACATCTTACATGGATGGCAGCAGGCAAAAAAAGAAAGAGCTTGTGTAAGGAAACTCCCCCTTATAAAACCATCAGATCTCATCAGACTTATTCACTATCATGAGAACAGCATGGGAAAGACCTGCCCTCATGATTCGATTGCCTCCCACTGGGTTCCTCCCACAACACATGGGAATTCAAGATGAGATTTGGGTGGGGACACAGCCAAACCATATCATCGGGGTGAAGTCCTATAGATCTATGACTTCCATAAACAAATCCTGTGGGCAAGTCAGAAATGATCCTCTCATGCTGGCTTTACCTGAGTAAAGACTGTGGTTTCAAGCCTGCTCCTATCTCTAAGCTAAGGCAGGGACATTAAACTCCAGAATTCATCTTCTTGTGTATAACCTGGGAACCAAGAGTAAAGAAGCAAGAAGGCAAATAGAGGTTAAGAGCTTAGAACTCTTTCCTTTTTTCTCTTTATATTTACTTACTTTCCTTTTCCCTTCTTATTTTCTCCTTTATTTTCTTCCTTTTGTGTCCGGAATTGGTGGGTTCTTGGTCTCACTGACTTCAAGAACGAAGCCGCAGACCCTCGCAGTGAGTGTTACAGTTCTTAAAGGTGGCGTGTCCGGAGTTTGCTCCTTCTGATGTTCGGATGTGTTTGGAGTTTCTTCCTTTTAGTGGGTTCATGGTCTCGCTGGCTCAGGAGTGAAGCTGCAGACCTTCGCGGTGAGTGTTACAGTTCTTAAGGCTACCTGCCTGGAGTTGTTCATTCCTCCCGGTGGGTTCGTGGTCTCGCTGGCTTCAGGTGTGAAGCTGCAGACTGTCACGGTGAGTGTTACAGTTCATAAAGGCAGCGTGGACCCAGAGTGAGCAGTAGCAACATTTATCACAAAGAGCAAAAGAACAAAGCTTCCACAGCGTGTAACTGGACCGAGTGGGTTGCCACTGCTAGCTCGGGCAGCCTGCTTTTATTCTCTTATCTGGCCCCACCCACATCCTGCTAATTGGTCCATTTTACAGAGAGCTGATTGGTCCATTTTGACAGGGTGCTGATTGGTGCATTTACAATCCCTGAGTGAGACACAAAAGTTCTCCATGTCCCCACTAGGTTAGCTAGATACAGAGTGTCCATTGGTGTATTTACAAACCCTGAGCTAGACACAGAGTGCTGATTGGTGCATTTACAAACCTTTAGCTAGACATAAAGATTCTCCAAGTCCCCACCAGACTAACTAGATAGAGTGCCGATTGGTGCATTCACAATCCCTTAGCTAGACATAAAGGTTCTCTAAGTCCCTACCAGACTCAGGAGCCCAGCTGGCTTCACCCAGTGGATCCCGCACAGGGGCCGCAGGTGAAGCTGCCTGCCAGTCCCGCACCATGCGCCAGCACTCCTCAGCCCTTGGCCGGTGGATGGGACTGGACGCCGTGGAGCAGGGAGCAGTGCTCGTTGGGGAGGCTCGGGCTGCGCAGGAGCCCACAGCAGGTCGGGGGAGGCTCAGGCATGGTGGGCTGCAGGTCCCCAGCCCTGCCCTGCAGGGAGGCAGCTAAGGCCCAGCCAGAAATTGAGCACAGCAGCTGCTGGCCCAGGTGCTAAGCCCCTCACTGCCCAGGGCTTGCAGGCCTGCCGGCTCCCAGTGTGGGGCTCGCTGAGCCCATGCCCACTGGGAACTCACGCTGGCCTGCAAGCGCTGTGCGCAGCCCCAGTTCCCGCCCGCGCCTCTCCCTCCACACCTCCCCGCAAGCTGAGGGAGCCGGCTCCGGCCTTGGCCAGCCCAGAAAGGTGCTCCCACAGTGCAGCGGTGGACTGAAGGGCTCCTCAAGCGCGGCCAGAGCGAGCGCCAAGGCCGAGGAGGCGCCGAGAGCGTGCGAGGGCTGCCAGCACGCTGTCACCTCTCTCTTTCCCTCTTTGACTTCTTTTTTCTTTTTTCCCGAGTCAGAGTTTCACCCTTGTTGCCCAGGCTGGAGTGCAATGGCACAATCTCAGCTCACTGCAACCTCCACCTCCCGGGTTCCAGCGATTCTCCTGCCTCAGACTCCCGAGTAGCTGGGATTACAGGCACGCGCCACCATGCCCTGCTAATTTTGTATTTTTAGTAGACACGGGGTTTCTCCATGTTGGTCAGGCTGGTCTCAAACTCCGGACCTCAGGTGATCCGCCTGCCTCGGCCTCCCAAAGTGCTGTGATTACAGGCGTGAGCCACCACGCCCCATGACTTCATTTTTGATACTAAATTCAGGCCACAGGATTGGTGAGCTTGGCTGTGGCCTGAGGGTCCGGAACCTGGATCTCAGCAGCACCCAGTCAAGGAAGGGTGGTGAGGAAGCAGGCGTGGGAAGTAGTTGAGGAGCTCTAGGGCTTCTCCCTTGGGCTGCCTCCCACCCACCAGTCTTGGCCACCTTACTTCGCAACGTGCTTGCTAGATTCTCTGTTGGAGGGCTCCGAACTGCAAAAGCCCTCCTTCCCCTCTTGGAACCATGGCCCTTCTTGTTTTTGATAAGTAGACCTCAAAAGATATGATGTTTCTCTTCTCCGTTTCTGGGACTCCGTTTCTGAGTCTCTATGACCTCTTAGAAGACTCTCAATAGGAGCCAATAGAGTAGAATAATTCCCCGTAGTGTTGGCTGCTTCGCAGCATGGCTGCTTAGGGAGTCCAGAACCACTGAGGAGCCCCAGGGGCCATGCTGTCTTGTACATAGCCACTGCCCTTATGGGACTACTGAGCCCTTGAAGCCTGGTTAGCTGGAATAAGAGGTTCCTTAAGGGTAAATACCTGCCAGCTTTCGAATACTTAGTATGAAAAAAGAATGTAAAACACCTCATAAATAAAATTTTCTATTGGTTTCATATTGCAATGTTAACATTTTAAGTTATTAAGTTAAATAATATATTACTAAAATGAATTTTACCTGTTTCTTAACTTTTTAGTGCAGCTACCAGAATAGTTAAAATTATGTACAGGGGCTTGCATTTTTGCCTTGCTTTATGTTTCTGTTGAACAGTGATGCCTTAATATCTTGCTACTTTAAAGTGTGGTCCCTGTACCACCAGCAGCGGCAGCAGCAATAGCAGCAGCATTTCCTGACAGCTTGTTAGAAATGCAGGGTGTCAGTGCCCACCCCAGACCTAAAGGATCAAAATCTGCATTTTAACCAGATGCCCAGGGTTTCAGGTGCAATGCAAGTATGAGAAGTACCCCTGCCTCTGCCACCATAGAGGCCTTCCTGTAGGTTTAGCATATCCATCTGCTACCAGGAATGCATTCTAGAATGGCTACTGCACTGTGGCATGCTAAGCAGCACGTACAAGGCTGTCAATATATTGCTGCTGAAACTGTTATTGTTTTCCTGTCTCCCAGTATGGACTGTTTGGGTCAAGTTGAACTTCCAGAGAGAGACTGGTGTTTGATAACATTGAACACATTGGGTTGGGAGATGGGGATGGGGAGAAACAGGGTGTGTCACAGGAGAGGAGGAAGTACAGAGAACAAGCCAAAGTCCTTGTTTGTGCACTCCAGTTAATGTTTAACTTTACCTTGGAGAAAGAAGTGGTTGAGAGGGTGGACTTTAGTTTCTGGTTCTTTTTCTGAAAAAATATGTGGACTTAGTTTGATTATCCTCCTGTCTTGAAGAATTGCAGCTGTTGGGAATACATTGGGCCATTTTATACCCAAGTCTCTTGAACTAGGGGACTGAGCCAAGTAGAGAAAGGTCTGGGCTTTTCATTTGTGGTCTGGTTTTCTGCTCTGCTCTGGATGAATAAACAAGTCATTTAGCCACATGAAACCTCAGTGAGATATCCCACCTCTGAATTAGGAATTTGTGTTTTGAAAACGGGAATGAATAAATGACTCAAGTAGAATGTTTAATAGCACTATTGAGCTATAGTTTACATGCCATAAAATTCACTCATTTTAAGTGCACAATTTATAACAGAATTTTTATTATAAACAAGTAGAAAAGTAATGACACTTTTCTCAGTCCTCTTGGATCAGATTGAATCATATGAAATTGTGGATGTTTAACTGTTTTTGACCTACAATGTGATTCAATCATAACTGAAATGCCCTTTTTCAAAATTCTTTCAGAGCAAGAAAATATTTTCCCAGAGAATTTTCCAGCTAATGAGATGTCCTCCCACATTCCGTATCTCTCTTTGAAGTAAACTGTAATAGATGTGTTGCTGTGTATATTTTATTCCTTTATACCTTCATTTTGAAACAAACTTTAAATAACCTCTAAACTGGACAAAATTACTTTTCCTTTGCAGAAACCACATCTTGATGTCTTCTTTATAAACTTTTCTTTTCTTCTCTTTTCTTTTTGAGACGGAGTTTCCCTCTGTCACCCAGGCTGGAGTGCAGTGGCGCGATCTCGGCTCACTGCAGGCTCCGCCCCCCGGGTTCACGCCATTCTCCTGCCTCAGCCTCCCGAGTAGCTGGGACTACAGGCGCCTGAGACCACGCCCGGCTAATTTTTTGTGTTTTTAGTAGAGACGGGGTTTCACCGTGTTAGCCAGGATGGTCTCGATCTCCTGATCTCCTGATCTGCCCGCCTCGGCCTCCCAAAGTGCTGGGATTACAGGCGTGAGCCACCGCGCCCGGCTATAAACTTTTCTTTAACCAAAATCACATTCAATTTTTTTTTTGAGATGTGATCTCTCTCCTTCGCCCAGGCTGGTCTGGAACTCCTGGGCTCAAGGTGCTCCTCCCAACTCAGCCTCCTGAGTAGCTAGGACTACAGGTGTGTGCTACCACCCCAGCTACTTAAAAAAAAAAAAAAAAAATATATATATATATATATATATATATATATACACACATACATAGTACAGACAAGGTTTCCCTGTGTTACCCAGTCCGGTCTCAAACTCCTGGGCTCAAGCAATTCTCCCACCTCAGTCTCCCAAAGTGCTTGGATTACAGGTGTGAGCCACTGTGCCTGGCCTTCTTACACATTCCGTATGCAGGAATTGTGCGTTTTATATCTAGTAGTTTTAATTTCATATATTAATTACAATTTTAACTCTTAGTAACCTTAATTTTTAATGAAAAACATAGAAATAAGCAATTTTGGTGGGGCACAGTGACTCACACCTGTAATTCCAGCACTTCCAGGAGTCCGAGGTGGGAGGATTGCTTGAGCTTTGGAGTTTGAGACCAGCTTGGGCAATATAGTGAGACCTTGTCTCTACAAAATATTTAAAAATTAGCCAAGCGTGGTGGCATGCACCAGCAGTCCCAGCTACTCAGGGAGCAGAGGCAGGAGGATTGCTTGAGCCCGGGAGGTGGAGGTTGTGGTGAGCCAAGATTGTTCCACTGCACTCCAGCCTAGGTGGCAGAGTGAGACCCTGTCTCAAAAAAAAAAAAAAAAGCTGTTTTATTTTATTTTTGAGACGGAGTCTCACTCTGTTGCCCAGGCTGGAGTGTAGTGGCATGATCTCGGCTAACTGCAACCTCCCTCTCCTGAATTCAAGTGATTCTCCTGCCTCAGTCTCCCAAGCAGCTAGACCTACAGGCATGTGCCACCACACCCAGCTGATTTTTTTGTATTTTTAGTAGAGACAGGGTTTCACCATGTTAGCCAGGCTGGCCTCGAACTCCTGGCCTCAGGTGATCCGCCCACCTCAGCCTCCCAAACTGCTGGGATTACAGGTGTGAGTCACTGTGCCCAGCCTATCTTGTTTTATTTTATTTTGAGATAGGGTCTCACTCTGCTGCCCAGCCTGGGGAGCAGTGGTGATCGTGGCTCACCGCAGCCTTGACTGCCTGGGCTAAAGGCAGAGTAGCTGGGACCACAGGTGCATGACACATTTGACTAATTTTTTTAAAGTTATTATTTGTAGGGCCAGGCGCAGTGGCTCACGCCTGTAATCTCAGAACTTTGGGAGGCTGAGGTGGGCGGATCACCTGAGGTCAGGAGTTTGAGACCAGCCTGGCCAACATGGTGAAACCCCGTCTCTACTAAAAATACACAAATTAGCTGGGCATGGTGGTGGGTGCTTCTAGTCCAGGCTGCTAGGGAGGCTGAGGCAGGAGACTTACTTGAACTGCTGGCAGGCAGAGGTTGTAGTGAGCCGAGATTGTGCCACTGTACTCCAGCCTGGGCAACAGAGCGAGATTCCATTCCAAAAAAAAATTATTTGTAGAGACAGGGTTTCACTATGTTGCTCAGGCTGGTCTTGAACTCCTGGGCTCAAGCAATCCTCCTACCTTGGCCTCCCAAATTGCTGGGATTTACAGGCATGAGCCACCATACCTGGCTGAAATAAGCAATTTTATTTTATTTTTTCTTTTAATTTTAAAATATATATATATTTTTAAACACAGAGATGGGGTCTTGCTGTGTTGACCAGGCTCCTCTGAAACTCCTGGCCTCAAGTGAGCCACCCACCTCGGCCTCACAAAGTGCTGGGATTACAGGCATAAGCAATTTTCATTGTTATGTACCAGGTGCAGAGCCCAGGACAAGGAGAGAGCTGTAAAGACCGTATCTGGAGGATCTGATCCTTCATAGCATGGCTAGGAGGCAAGCTGGGCCAGAGAGAATGGAGCCATATTGGGCTTGGTTCTTCCCTGCAGCTGGTGGCCCAGGTACTGTGGACATACATATGTCTCCAGGCCTCACCATGGCCAACTGTCTAGACTACAGAATCCAAAGCTTAAAACCAAAGTCATAAACCCCACAGCAGGATGTTTGCAAGGCTTTGGTGGAACACAGCCAGCCTGCAGTGTTAGCTCAAAGACAAGTTAAGCAAGTATCAAAAGTATCACAGAAGCAAGTTTTATGACCTTAAAACACCTAGCAGAGACAGCATAAATTTGTTTAATCAGTAGACTCAGGCAAAAATGTCTACATTAAATTTTGAAGACATTTTTATTTTACTCAAAAATTTAAAGCTAGCTTTACTTACCAAAAATTACATGTGAACTTGAAAAGCATTTTGCCTAGTTATTTATGAGTACTCATTTATTTATACGTCAGTTTGGTATCCTGTAGACAACATACAAATACATGTATAGACACATACATACATGTAGATACAACATACAACACACATGTACACATGTATGTATCCAAAAGTCATAGAGATTAGGGAGTTTAATACAAAAGAGAGCAGAGCTTTAGACCTGAAAGGAACCCATTCACAACTCTTGGGGTTCCATGAGGAATACAGGGGACCTCAAAAGAGGGGGGGTCAGTGGTGCCTTAACTGTGTTCTTCAAGGGGTCTCGCAGTTGATAGAAATTTCTTTTAGATCCCTTTATGTGATAACTAGAACTCTGATGTTTTTTCTCTGTAATTTTTCATCCACTGACCACCAAATAGAGGAGAAGGGGCTTGAGATAAACCATATCAGACAACTGGAGGGAATATCAAAGGGGGCAAAAGGCGGGGCAGAAGCTGAAGGAAGAATGAGTCCCAGAGGAGCCAGTCTGGAGAGGTCTGCAGCTCCCCAAAAAGACCAACACAATTTTACTTTTTTTTTTTTTTAAGCAAAAATTTTGGCTGAGTGCAGTGGCTCATGCCTGCAATCCCAACACTTTGTGAGGGCAAGGCAGGAGGATTGCTTGAAGTTTGAGACCCTGTCTCTATTAAAAAATAGAAAAAATTAAAAAAATAGCTGAATATGGTGGCATGGCATGTGCCTGTAATCCCAGCTACCCAGGAGGCTGGGGCAGGAGGGGCGCTTGAGCCTGGGAGTTCGAGGTTACAGTGAGCTATGATGGTGCCATTATACTGTAGCCTGGACAACTTTGTCTCTAAAAAAATGACTAAAATAAAATGTTGCCAACTAAATAGCGTTTTATTTCAAAAGCTATTTAAACCAACACAAAACTAATTTACGTACACATTTTTTCCTGTTAATCCAAATTTAGAAATGGAAGAAGACAAAGACTCTTCCTCGTTCAACTGGGCACCACAGAGACCCAGGAGAACTGACTTGGTAAAAATTTCTTAGCTTTCTTCACCAGCTTTTCATCAATTGACCCAAGATCCCATCCTGAAGTTCTGGAGCCAACAGAGCAATTTGTTGTCCTGCTCACAATACCGAACTGAAAGGAAAGCTTAAATTTTTCCCCAGAAGGTTTGATAAGCTGAGTCAAAAACCGAACTGATAACAGACAAATTAACAGGGAAAAAAAGCATACAAACTTATTAATGTGCAAATGGGCACAGGAGTCATACAAAATATGAAAACTCTCAAAGAAAGGATCTGCTGATTGATGCTTTATACCATCTTGAGGTTACAGGAAGTATAGGGGCTTGGAGTATGGTAAGACCAGTTATGAGAAAGAGAGAAGAGGACGGGCCTGGCTAGCAAACACGGTCTTGTTATGCAGATGACACCTCACAGGTAGTGGTACTCAGAAAGAGTAAGTTTTTGTTAGACCCCCATCAGACTCTCAGTCTCTCCTGTGAGCCAGTCTCCTCGATCCCGACAAGGTCTGGGTGAGGCAGAGAAAGGGTGGCTGTTTATTTCATCAATGCAGATTTTCTTTATGAATACAAATCCCGCCCATACAAGGCAGATTTTGAGCAATTTTGTTTCCAGCCTTTGAATAGCCATCTTGAAATACCTCAAAGAAGTATATTTTGAGGTGAAATATTTTTGGTTTCCTTTATTGCACAAATCTAGATTTGATCATTCTGGTTTTCTTTCTTTTTAAGCGACAGGGTCTCACTCTATTGCCCAGGCTAGGGTGCACAATTATAGCTCACTGCAGCCTCAAATTCCTGGGCTCAAGCAATCTTACGCCAGCTTCCCAAGTAGCTAGGACTATAGGCACACGCCAGCATGCCTGGCTACTTTATTTTTTAGTAGAGATGGTGTCTTGCTATGTTGCTCAGGCTGGTCTTAAACTACTGGCCTAAAGTGATCCCCCCGCCTCAGCCTTCCAAAGAGCTGGGATTACAGGCATGAGCCACTGCACCTGGCCTCATTCTATTTGTTCAAATAATTATTTTATACTATAATTCATTTTGCACTTGGAAAATGATTTTTTTCATCCAATAAATGGAGAAAAGAACTTTTATCTGAGGAATGTGAGTCCTTTTAAATTATCAGGTTGAGAGAGATATTACAATGAGACAGCATTCACATCTCACTTCCCCACTTTTGAGCTATGTACTCATCTCTTGAAACTGCTTGCTATTGCCACAGTAACTACAAATTAACCTAATAATGCTGCACCAGACATTATAGCTCATACCCTATAGTTTAACAATGTATAGCCAGCTGGGCACGGCGGCTCACGCCTGTAATCCCAGCACTTTGGGAGGCCAACGCTGGTGGATCACCTGAGGTTAGGAGTTCGAGACCAGCCTGGCCAACATAGAAAAACCCTGTCTCTATTAAAAGTACAAAAATTAGCCGGGCTTAGTGGCAGGCACCTGTAATCCCAGCTACTTGGGAGGCTCAGGCAGGAGAATCTCTTGAACCCGGGAGGAGGAGGTTGCAGTGAGCCAAGTTCGTGTCACTGCACTCCAGCCTGGGCAATAGAGCGAGGCTCTGTCTCAAAAAAAAAAAAAAAAAAAAAAAAAAAAAAAAATTAGCCAGGTGTGTTGGTGCACGCTTGTAATCCCAGCTACTCTGGAGGTTGAGACATGAGAATTGCTTGAACCTAGGCGGCAGAGGTTGCAGTGAGCTGTGATCGTGCTGCTGTTCTCCAGCCTGGGTGACAGAGCAAGACTCTGTTAAAAGAAAAAAAAAAAAAATCTGCTTGTAACAAAGGCCACCCAGAGCTCATAATGAAGGTTACTAGGTCTCAGTTTTCTGAGCAGCTGTCCTCACTTTGGCTCTAGTACACTCTTTAAATTATTTTTTGTGCTTCAGCCTCTTCCTTTTAGGTCGACATAAACAAATATATTCAATTTTTCCTGATAAATATATTTTTCAATATTCAGAAAAAAGAATAAAGAGACCTGAAGGAGAACTAAACATGGGTATTTTGCTGTGTATAACATTTATGATTTTCATAAGGAAAATAAATATGCATATGTCAACTAAAGAAAGAGTCAAGCTTTTAAGAATTAAGATTAGTTGGCTGGGAGCGGTGGCTCACACCTGTAATCTCAGCATTTTAGGAGGCCAAGGCAGGTGGATCATGAGGTCAGGAGTTCGAGACCAGCCTGGCCAATATGGTGAAACCCTGTCTCTACTGCAAATGCAAAATTTAGCTGGGTGTGGTGGCGCACATCTGTAGTCCCAGCTGCTCGGGAGGCTGACGCAGGAGAATCGCTTGAACCCGGGAGGCAGAGACTGCAGTGAGCTGAGATCATGCAACTCCATCTCAAAAAAAAAAAAAGGTTTTATTTAAAGTTTTACTGAAGACTATAGATCACGGCCTATATTCTGGGAACAGTTCTGAGGACTGCTCCAACACAGAATTTCAGTTCATTGTATATACACAGGTGGTGAAAATTCAGAACATGCAAAATCACATGTAAGTTTGGGTACAAGAGCACCTCTGGTTATAGTTTCCAGAAGCATAACACTAATCCCGCCAGACATGATCTTCTCTGTAGCAAAAGGACTAGGGTCATTTATCTTTCAAGGAATATAGCGATTCAGGCAAGAGACATGGGGTGCCCAGTGCACTATTCTGTTTTTTTTTTTTGGAGATGGAGTTTCGCTCTTGTCACCCAGGCTGGAGTGTAGTGGCATGATTTCAGCTCATTGCAACCTCTGCCTCCTAGGTTCAAGTGATTCTCCTGCCTCAGCCTCCTGAGTAGCTGTGATTACAGGCACCCACCACCACACCCAATTAATTTTTTTTTTTTTTTTTTGTATTTTTAGTAGAGATGGGGTTTTGCCATGTTGGTCAGGGTGGTCTTGAACTGCTGACCTCAAGTGATCTACCTGCCTCGGCCTCCCAAAATGCTGGGATTACAGGCATGAGCCACTATGCCCAGCTTGCTGTTTTGTCTTCGAAGCATCTTTGGAGAGAGCTGCATGTCATCACAGAGTCAGGGGCTTTGTGAAACTATGCTGGCAAGCAGACATGAACAGACATGGCTTCTTACATTGGCTACTTTGTCTCATACATGTGATAAAAACCAGAAATGTAAATGGCGAAATGAATAACGAAGTAGCAGACCCACACTCGGGCATGCCCAGCAAGCTCCTCAAACTGAAAATGCAATGTGACTATTAACACTGCTTCATCTCCTACTCTGAATTTCTTCATAACACAATCGAGAAACACATGTTTGATGGATGCAAATGATCATTTCATTTTTATTTGTGAGTGCATTCTCTTCTTTGCTAGAAAACATTTCCTGTTCTGCCCCTCTGTTGTTTCTCAACAGGACTTTTAGTCTCTTTCATAAGCCACTAGGCAAAAAGAAAAGAGGGAAGCGAGGTCAGTAAGACTGAGGCTTCTCTGACTCAGTGTGGGTCAAGTGTCTGGATTGCAGATGCTGGGAGTCCTGTGAGGTTCCACATCCCTGGCCTTGCACGTGCTGGTCCTTTTTCCTTCAGGATCCATTGCTCATCATGCCATCTTTGCTGCTCATTTTTGCTAAGTATGTTTGGGCAGGTTCACAGCCCAATGCCCAGCACCTGTGTCAGGTACTAAACAGGTGCATCACGGAGGTGTTTGGAAGATGAACTGAATGAACTTTTCGACTCAAGCACACAGTGTATAGGAAAAAAGAAAAAACAGCTGGGACTGGTGGCTCAACGTCTGTAATCCCAGCACTTTGGGAGGTCAAGGTGGTAGGATCACTTCAGCTCAGGAGTTCGAGACCAGCCTGAGCAACATAGCAAGACTCTGTCTCTACAAAAAATTTTGAAAATTAGCCGGACACGGTTGTGTGTGCCTGTAGTCCCAGCAGATACTTGGAAGGCTGAGGCGGGAGAATTGCTTGAACACAGGAGGTTGAGGCTGCAGTGAGCCATGATTGCGCCACTGCACTTCAGCTTGGATGACAGAGCAACTCAAAAAAAAAAAGGAAAGAAAAGAAAGAAAGAAGAAAGAAAGAGAGAAAGAAAGAAACGCTTTATAAACAGATACCAGTTTAAAAAAAGTTTCAAGAAAGTGAGACAAAAGAACACCCCCTTGAAATCTTAGAGGCGAACTAGGCATCTGTGTGCCTGCCCTCGGCTGGGAAAGCTCTGGAACAGTGGTCTTGGGGCTGCCAGTGCATGGGTTTTTCATCTGGGTCAAATATGCTCCATTCCTTCTTACCCTCCAGCCTCTCCCCTCCAGAGACCTGCTTTGAGTGAAGGATTGTTGCTTTTTACATTTCCTACAGCTCAGTGTTTGGAGCTGATCATTTGTGGAAGGGAGGGAAACCTGTGTGACTGTTGCCTGTGGAGTCTTCGCAGATTTTTCGGTCTCGACTTTCATAAATACTGAAGATGAATTTATTTTCCATATTATTTCCCATGAATCAAGCCGGGAAAGCCCCTTACTACCTGATGTTTACCAGACTGAGTCAAAGAGATTTGCTACGTGACTTTTGTGAATCTTCCCCAAGAACCCCTCAGAGCATCGTTTCCACTGAAATCACTAAGGGTGTGTATAATTATTATAAAGGCTTGACAAGGACAAGGTTTTCATGGGCACATTCATACCCAATAAGGCGGATCCTGCTGCGTCTTTAGCCTTAATGGCTTTATACCAGGCATCTAAATGGCTTTCCCCTTGATTCTTAAAAAGAATATACATTTCAATTAAAAAAAAAAAGTCTTAAGATGGAACCCAAGAATAGCTGTGTCATTCAATAGCTAGATGGCTTTGGCCAAAATAAATGTAATTGAAAGGTGACGATTAAATGTAAACATCCCTCCATCTTCCTTTCTCTTAACACTCCCTTTCTTTCTCTTCTCCCCACGGTTCCCCCACCACAGCAGCGGTCACAGGCACCTGCATGCACATGTGCACTCACACGCACGCACATACACGCACGCACACACATGCACACACTCACATACACGCACACACATGCACGCTCTCAGTGGAAGCGCGCATCTGTTTGCCATCTCACCTTCTGCCTTGGCACGCAAGGTCAGGGAAATCTGCCGAGACTTGCAAGGCCCCGGGGTTCTCTCTGGAGAGCAAGGGAGGCTGGTGGAAATGCCCTTTACTTTGACATATGCAAATGTTCACCTGTGGAGCCCTGCAGGGCAGGGTGTGACTTCTGGGTTCTTTAATATGCCTGGAGGATGTTTCAATTATTGATCGAAAGAAATTGTGGCTGGTAGGAAGGGCTGGGGAGTCCAGGATTCAGCGTCTCATTTCAGATTTATTTTGGTCAGGTTGATGTTTTCCTTTAATTAGTAACAAATTTTCGTTTTATTATTTGAAGCCATTCTTGAGTCCTAATCCATTAAAATTTAATATCAGCAGGAAGTTGGGGTGGTTCCAAGTATTTTTGCCTTTTTCTATTTTCTGGCTGCTTTTGGTGCCAAAGCTTTAGTGTTTTAAATCTTTTAAATCTTGCTAATTCCTCTTGCCACTCTTCAGATGTGAGTGCATGTGTGTGTTTTGACTTTCCTAATCATTAGAAAAGATTCTTCTGCTAGGATGTCTTATCCCTAGATTACTGGCCTTCCCTGTTTGTGCCTTCCTGGCTTCCGTTCCTCTTCCTTCCAGAACTTCCACCTCCATAGCCTGAATAATTTCCATGTTTCCTACCCAGCCGTTCCAGAAGTTCAACTTTGGAATCTGACAGTTCAAGATTTGAACCTAGTTTTGGTGCAGTGTCTCATCCCTATAATCCTAGCACATTGGGAGGCCTGGGCAGGAGGATCACTTGAGCCCAGAGTTAAAGACCAGCCTGAGTGGCATAGCAAGACCCCTCTCTCTACAAAAAATATAAAAATTACCCAGGTGTTGTGGCATGCACCTGTAGTTCCAATTACTCAGGAGACTGAAGTGGGAGGATCACTTGAGCCCAGGAGGTCGAGGCTGCAGGGAGCTGAGATCATGCCACTGCACTCCTGCCTGGGTGACAGAGCAAGACCCTTTCTCAAAAAACAAAAACAAAAAAACAAGATTTAAACCCAGCCTCTCTACCAAATCTCGGCCTTGTGTAAGTTACTAATCCTTTCTCTCTCCCTCTAATACATATTATATATGTGATATATGTGTGTGTGTGTGTGTATATATATATGTATGTATATATGTTATATATGTGTGTGTGTGCATATATATATTTATGTATATATATATTTCTAGCTTCTCTGAAAAATCCCCAAGATCTGGCTTCTGTGACTTTCCTGGGAGGCAACAATTAAGCCAAGCTGAACAGTGCTGTCCCCTTTAGATGACGTGCTCTTTGTCACCACCCTTGACCCATGCCAATATTATTGTTTCCAATTGTTGACTTATCTGAATTGTTCTGATGGCTCTTCGAATCCAGCTGTTTCCTGACTCCTGTCTGAACTGCGTGTTTGAGTTCCCGGGTCTAGGATGAATGAGAATGAGCTGGGAGTGGTATGACTGGGGAGGACTATAATTTTTAAGGGTCTGGCGCTTTCATGCTCTGGACCTTTGCCCTTTGCTCACTCTGTACACTCAGCCTGGACTGTTCTTCCTCGGTTCTTTACTGGAGAAGTCATTCTTCCTTCAAGGCCCAGGGTAAATGGGGCACATCACACTTTGGGGTTTCTTTCTGCTCTTGCACAGCACTCAGGGAAATCCCTCCTTTGCTTGAGGCCTGTGCCTCTGCTGAGTGCTGATCTCAGTCATTTACACGTCTGCCTTCCCTGGCTAATTGCACTTTTTCTAAGGTAGGGGGTCCCATCTCATTCACCATTAGATTCCTTTTTTGCTTTCCAGCTATCTAGCCTCAAACACACTGGCTGCCATCAAGCTAAGGGCTGGGTAGACATTGGTTGAGTTGAATGGGATTCTTCAGGGAAACTCAGTTATCTATTTTCCCATTACTGACTGAGAAATGAACACATAAAGAAGAGCGCTTGTTCCAGGCCCCGGAGCTCCATGAAGAGAGGGGCATGGCAAATCTGACTTCCTGACTCATGGATTTCCCGATACTTGCCACGTCATAGGAGTCTAGTAGACAGTGAATAAAGTAAAGAATAAATGAGGTATTTAGAACTAAGGCTAGGAAAGAATAAATGAGGTATTTATAACTAAGGTCGAAATCCAAGTCTCTTTATCATCCCCTTCCTAAACAAGTATGATATCCATTACACCAAATTGAATTCTGCGTTGGATGTGAATTGGCTTTCTCAAGGATGTCCTCACTGCTCCCTCGAGCTAATTAGGACACTGCATTCTATACCCAAAGAAAGGTTCTTCTTCCCATCCCTAGGAACTTCTTACAGGATTCAGATACTGCATCTTTCTATGTCTGGCCCATCCCACGCTGAGTGATGGAGAGAAGTGGAAGAATTTGTAGTAACGAAATCAGTAGAATGTCTTTCCCAGGAACTTTGATACAGAACGCTGGCTCCCTTTACTTCTTAGACCTTTGTTCAGAGAAATCTTCACATCCGTCTTCTCTAATTTGACCTTGCGCTCCAAAAATGAGCACAGCTTTTATTCAAATGCTATTCAGAGGGGAGAAGTTCACACGCTGGCTAGTGTGAGGTACCAAGACCATTTCCACCCGACTTGCTGCACTTCTGTTTTATAATTGGATGGTAGATAAATCTGAAAGAGAATCATTAAAGTTGAAGTGAAGTCTTAGGGAAAAGAATTCTCATTATAACAACTTCCTTAACGTATTCCGACTTGTCCATAATTGATTCAACATCCTAGGTGATGGCGTCTAAAATCGTAAATGAAAATGGAGCTTCTTACTTAGTGTATACAATATGGTGGGTTGGCCCTGCTCAGGGAAGTATTTTTGTTTTTTATTTTATTTTTTTAGAGACGGGTCTTGCTCTGTCGTCCAGTTTGAGTGCAGTGGCGCGATGATAGCTCAGTGCAGCCTTGAACTCCTGGGCTCAAGCAATCCTTCTGCCTTAGCCTTACAAGTACCTAGGACTACAGGCATGCACCACCATACACAGGGAAGTATGTCTAATGTCTTTAGCATCTAAGCTTTTGAAGTTTGTTCCAAGAACATTTTTTTCTTCCTGTTAAGGGTTGCATTGTGTCTCCTTTGCCCCACCTCCCCACCTAATACCCACCAAATTCATATGTTGAAGTCCTAACCCCCAGTGCCTCAGAATGTGACCCTAGCTGGATATAGGGTCATTGAAGATGTAATTAGTTAAGATGAAGTCATACTGAACTAGAGTGGTCCCCTAATCCAATAGACTGATGTCCCTGTAAAAAGGGGAGACTTGGATACAGAGCAGACATACACACGGGAGATGTTAAAAAAAATTATTAGGCCGGGTGTGGTGGCTCATGCCTGGAAACCCAGCACTCTGGGAGGCCGAGGTCGGCGGATCATTTGAGGCCAAGAAGTTCAAGACCAGCCTGGCCACCATGGTGAAATCTGTCTCTACCAAAACTACAAAAATTAGCCAGGTGTGGTGGCGTGCAACTGTGGTGCTGGCTACTCAGGAGGCTGAGGCATGAGAATCGCTGGAACCATGGAGGCAGTGGTTGCAGTGAGCCGAAATCACGCCACTGCACTCCCGCCTGGGCAACAGTACAAGATTCTGTCTCAAAAACAGAAAAATATTACTCGATGACACTTGGTAAGGCATGGTAAGGAAGACTATATTCAGCACCATCGTGATAGGTACAGGGACCACTGCAACCAGGTCGTGCAGTCAGAGAGACTGGGTTCAACTCCGAAAGCAGCAGGGGCAGGTGGGAATTTATAGCCCAGGAGCAGGGTGGCCAGTCAGTGGATGGAAAATTACTAAGAGGAAACATCACGGGTGAGGAGATTCTGGTTAAACTGACCTAATAGGATTCTTGCTCAAAACAGGCCAGGGTGATGGGGCACACCTGGGGGTCGGTGGAGAAGGAGGAGCTCAATCAGATATCTACGGTGATCAGATGTTGAGGGGGGTTCTTGCTAAACTAGCTTAGTCGTGTTAATTGCTGAAGCTGAATCTTACAAGAAAGTGCACAGACGGGCCTAGGAGAAGGATCAGGGGCCTGTCTAAAGTTTGGCCAAGCAAACTTTGTGTTCGTCAGAGAACACCCCGTGAACAGGAAGGGAGAGATTGGGGCAATGTGTCCCCAAGCCAAGGAACACCGAAGTTAGCCAGCAAACCACCAGAAGCTTGGAGAGGCATGGAGCAGATTCTCCTTCCCAGCCGATGAATGAACCGTGCAGGAGGAATGAACCATGCAGGTACCTTGTTCTTGGAGTTCTGGCCTCCAGAACTGCGAAATAATTTGTTGTGTAAGCCAATCAGTTTGTGGTACTTGATTATGCCAGCCCTAGCAAACTAACGCACTACACACTTCCCTTTCATCTCCTTCGTTCCCAAACAGACTAGCTTGCAAAATGGAGGTGCTTATCTGAAGGTCTGGCAGGAGGATTCATGAGGGGAAGAAAGTTCTCATTTCTTTGTTTCCAGTTTGGCTTCCTCTGCCAGCAGCAGGGCACAGCAGTTAATGGTGGGCACTTGAGCTAGACTTGCATCTTGGCACCATCTAGTTACTTATCTTCCCTGTGCTGCTGTTTCCCTACTGATATGAGCTGGGGAGGCTAATAATCCTAACTCCATAGGTGTATTGTGTGGCTTAAATGAAATAAATCATGAAGCACTTAGAGGGGGCTCTGCACATAGTAAGTGCTCAATCCATAAATGCTGGCTGCTGTTCTTCTACTACCTGTGTTTTCCTGTGGAATCTCTTTCCATGTTTCTCTCCTAGGCAGGATTCTCTGCTCGATCCTGAGCCCGCCCTTTTGGCCCTTTTTCTGTGTGTATCCTTCACGGGACCCATCTGCGCAGGTGACCTGGGAAAACAGGTGAAATAGTTTTGGTAAGCGTTCTAAAAATCTGGCTGCCTGACTGGCAGCATCTGCATGCATATTGCCTGGGAGCTCGTTAGAACTAGGGCAGGTACCAGATTCCACCCTGACTCACTGACTGAGGGGCACTGCTGGTGGGCCCACCAATGTGTGTTTTAAGAGGTCCCTTGGTGATTCTGCTGTGTGCTCAAGTTTGAGAACTGCTGGTATAGGATGACTTTCCTACTTTTCCATACAGCAGCTTCCCCAGACATGCCTTTCTTCTCCTATCCTGCATCCCATTTCCCCAGGGCTGCCCGATATATCTTCTCACAAAATAGGGGTGGGTGACAATATTTATGCTGTTTATGCCCTGGCCTCCCAGGCTCCTGGCTGTCTCTGAATTAACGCTGCTCAATTGAGTCTAAAAGGAGAATGTCTCTCTCGGCAGGGACCTAGAGCCTCCTGAGGATGAGCGTCTCCTGCTTTCTTTCTGATTCTGGATGTAATTATCCCCCCCATATCATTCAGGGACCAAATCTTAATTTCCTCACAAGCTCAGTGTTCAGTATAGGGCCTGTGTCAGGTCTTATTCTGTCGCCCAGGCTAGATAGAGTGCAGTGGTGTGATCTTGGCTCACTGCAGCCTCAAGCTCCCCAGGCTCAGGTGATCCTCCTACCTCAGCCTCCTGAGTAGCTGAGACTACAGACGTGTTCCACCATGACCGGCTAATTTTTGTATTTTTTGTAGAGACAGGGTTTCACCATGTTGCTTAGGCTGGTCTCAGACTTCTGAGCTCAAGTGATCTGCCCACCTTGGCCTACCAAAGTGCTGAAATTACAGGCATGAGCCACCATGTCTGGCCACTCAGTAATGTTTGTTGATACAAAGGAATGGCAATTCATGGATTGCGAACATGTGGCTTAGTGCAAACTCCACCTACTGAGGAAAGTGAGGGCTGGCCACGGTATTTACATCCTTTGTGTTCAGTTTGTGTAAAACCAAGGTGAAGAGAGACTCAGCTCATTGCTTTTTTCCTGGTACCACGTCCCTGGTCCTTAGTGTCCTCTCCCTGTGGGGTGTGTGGACCACCTGGGCCCTCACTTGCCTCTTGGCCTGTGATGCTTGCCTGCCAGTTTCTTTCACATCATGTCCTGCCCTATTTTCACCTTAAACTTCACGGGTCTTTTTCCGATCTGTGTGCTGGTCCTATCCTGACGCGGGTGGCTGCACTGTCACATCAGGGAGTGCAGCATGAAGAAGAGAGCCTGGGGACCTCAGGGTGAGGTGTGTAGGCTTGTCTCTGCCACTCTCTATTTTTGCCTCCAGTGCCTTGCAGATGAGCCCTATTCATTCCCTACTTTCACATCCCTCCCCTCCCTCCTGTCCTCCATCTTTCACCAGCTCCCAGCTGGCATCTCACGTGCACACATGCACGCAAGGCTGAAGGCTGAGCTGAGTCTCACAGTGGCTTTTACAAGAACTGCACTAATATTTGAACGCATAGGGCCAGCAGCTTCTTCTCCTGCGAGATTTCCACAACCAGGAGAGATGACTATTTTATAACCCTCTCAGGAGTATTTGCGTGTTAATAGGGAACACTTGATTATTGCTATGGTTTAAGTATTTTTTTTAAAAATAACAGCTTTATTGTGATATAATTCACATACCATAAAGTTCACTCTTTTGAAGTACAGAATTCAGTACATCTTTAAAAAGTATATTCAGGCCAGGCGCGGTGGCTCATGCCTGTAATCCCAGCACTTTGGGAGGCCAAGGTGGGCAGACCGCTGAGGTCAGGAATTCAAGACCAGCCCGATCAATGTGGCAAAACCCTGTTTCTACTAAAAATATAAAAAATTAGCCAGGCATGGTGGTGTGTGCCTGTAATTCCAGCTACTTGGGAGGCTGAGGCAGGAGAATTGCTTGAACCTGGGAGGTAGAGGTTGTAGTGAGCTGAGATTGTGCCACTGTACTCCAGCCTGGGTGACAGAGTGAGACTCTGTCTCAAAAAAAAAAAGTGTATTCATAGTTTGCAGCTACCACCACTAATTTTAGAACATTTTCATCACCCCAAAAAGAAACTCATTAGCAGTCACTCCCCAGTCCCTCTTCCCCTCATGAGGTCCCTGGCAACACGAGTCTACTTTTTGTCTCTATGGGTTTGCCTATTCTGGACATTTAACATAAATGGAATCGTACAATATGTGACGACTGTTTGGCTTCTTCCACATAGCATGATGTTTTCAAGGGTCATCCATGTTGTAGCATGCATCAGTACTCCACTCCTTTTTACTGCTGAATAATATTCCATTGTATGAGTAGACTGCATTTTATTAATTCATTCATCTGTTGAGGGACATTTGGGTGTATGTGTGATTTTATTGGTCTGTTTTTTTGACCCAGCCATTTGTGTGGTTATTTTACGGGGTGGGGGGATTTGAAAATTCTTTATATTCTCTTACATTCTTTGGTGAAGAAATATTTTCTGCCCCCATGATTGATTTACCTTAGAGATTTCCGTTCTCTGAAATTGACCCGGCCATTTAAATAAAATCTAATCTGCAGGGGGAAAAAGAAGCTACCCAGTCAGGCTCCATTCACCTTGAATATATATCTCCTTTTCATGGACCTATGCATACACAGCAAGCATCAGCTTATTATGTCACATATTTTGTTATTGACTCTGACATTCCCCTTGTGTATTAACCACATCTCTCTCTCTCTTTTTTTTTTTTTTTGAGATGGAGCTTTACTCTTGTTGCCCAGGCTGGAGTACAATGGCGTGATCTCATCACCGCAACCTCCCCCTCCTAGGTTCAAGCAATTCTCCTGCCTCAGCCTCCCGAGTAGCTGGGATTACAGGCATGCACCACCATGCCCGGCTAATTTTTTATTTTTAGTAGAGACGGGGTCCCTCCATGTTGGTCAGGCTGGTCTCAAACTCCTGACCTCAGGTGATCCACCCGCCTCAGCCTCCCAAAGTGCTGGGATTACAGGTGTGAGCACTGTGCCCAGTCACATCTTTTTTTTCTGTATTTTAACGCTTTGATGTCTGGGCCTTGCTGACCCTCTGGTAGGTTAGCCAATTCCTAGAAGCAGTAGACAGCTGGCTCTCCAGTGTGCTTTTCAAATGCAAACCAACCAACCCAGAGACCATGACTCCACCACTTCCTTTGAAGGCTCTCACTCTAGGCTGTGGTCTCACACTCTAGGCTGCGGTCTACCTGCCCTAATCATCCTAGAGTCAGGTACCAGACGATGAGGGACAGCCCGTATGTCCCAGAACCCACCCAAATTATTCCAACTCACCAGTCCCAAGACTGCGTTCTCTCCCTTGCCTCCACTTTTCCCTCTCTCATGGCCTCTTAAACCACCCTGGGCTTCCCCGCATGGCCCATTTATAGTGTAGCTCGCCCCATCCTCTCGGGGCTGTGAATAACCAACTCTCTTTTCAATGACAACCCTCTCCTGATCTGGTGGCCTTACCACACCCAAACAACAAAAGTTAATAAGACACCTCGCCCTCACACACTGCCAGAGCTTTGATTGCTGGTATGACGTCACAATTGTACATTCATTCATCCCAACAAATGTTGTGCTGATATCTTTTATTTTTGGGGTTGTGTTTTTCTTTTCCTTTTTAAAAAAGCTCCTAAATTCTATGACTTCAAGGGAGCATCAGAGAAAAGTAATTGTGATTTCTGTACACTTGGTAAAGCAAAAACTAGACTCACACAGCCACCGCCCTGGGACAGCCTCAAGCTGCTCTTCTGTGCCTGCTGCCCTTCAGGGGACCCCACTGGGATACCCACTCCATGGTCAATGGCTGTCCCCAGGCCCCCCCACTCCTCCCCACACACACACACCTGCAGGGCTGGGCTGGGGACCTTAAGGTGTTTTGTCTCCTGCTGCTTGCCAGGTGGTGGAGCACAGAGGCCAGAAGCCCAGTGCCCTGTGCTGATATCTGGAACTTGCCTTACAGTAGCTTATATTTTCCTGAATACTAGGAAACTAACACTTTATTTTTAGCATTGGATATCACTTGTCAAATTGTTTTTCTCACTAGTTTTGTATATGGATTTTATTTTTTACCATCTCCAACTTCTGGTGGGAACTAAGACTTAAAAAAAATCATATGCAAAGCATCTTTTATGAGACTACATCTGTGCCTTCTAAGGAGAGGTGGCAATGGTCTGTATTTTGATTTAACTTGGGAAGGATTGACTGGTGTTCTTGCAAGTGCACCTGTCTATAAATGGTCCCAGCTTCTGTACACAGCCGGGAACTCATTCCATTGAGCCGAGTGTTTATAGATAATAGAGCTTTATTGTGGTAAAAGAAGTGAAGAGCTAATATTTTTATCTTATTTGAATAATTGTATCACAGGCTCTAGCACATGTCAAGCTTGGCACCATTAACATTTTGGGTCAGATAATTTTTTACTGGAGTTGGGCGATGGGAAAGCTGTCTTGCGTGTGTGGGATTTTTAGCAGCATGCCCGGCCTCTGCCTACTAGATGCCAGTGGCACCCCACTCCTCCAGTCCTCAGTTAAAACAAGAATGTCCCTAAACATTGCTAAACTCCCTGGGGGATGAGGGGGAAGTGGTGGTTGTGGTGGCAAAATCTTTCTGGGCAACCAGGATTTCTAGGGTCATAGGAACCTAGAAATCCAGCCACGTCCTGCGTGTGGAAAGCCCCCTACCTGGCAGTCCCTTGGTGGTAGGGGTGGGGCATTAATGAACGGTGTGTGGACACCTCCGCAGGAGCTCTGACTCCCTCTGCCCGGGAGAACTTGTTTCATTGTAACTTTTCTGCAGTTGAGTTGCTAGTACTAGCTGCTGCAGCCCCTAGGATCTCTCTTGCCCCTGTGGTTGCAGTGGCCCCAGAGTTGTGAGCAGGGGAAAGAACTGGATCTAGCCTGCACTGAATGGTACAGGGATTAAAGTGGGAGAGCTCTGCCCTGTGGGATGGAGTCCTGGAGCCAGGTTTCCCCCGTCACCTGGGGATGCGGTTACAAATCTCGGTCCCCCAGCTCTGACCAGGGCTGGATGAGCTGCTAGGCAGGCCTGGCACCTGCTTGAAGCATTAGTAGTGCAGAGGCACATGTAGGCATGCTTATGCACACACGCTAGAAAATGGTCCATTGTGGAAAGACAGCTATTCAAACTCCATATCCACTGTATGCGTATCATGTATTGGATAACTTAGGACATTAGAAAAATCATTTCCTGGCCAGGTGTGGTGGCTCACACCTGTAATCCCAGCACTTTGGGAGGCTGAGGTGGACAGATCACTTGAGGTCAGGAGTTTGAGATCAGCCTGGGCAACATAGACCAAAAATACAAAAAATTACCCAGGCGTGGTGACACACACCTGTAATCCCAGCTACTCGGGAAGCTGAGGCATGAGAATCACTTGGGAGCAGAGGATGCAGTGAGCCGAGATCGCACCACTGTACCCCAGCTTGGGCAATAGAGCGAGAGACTGTCTCAAAAATAAAAAATCAAAAATAATTTCCTGGTTTGGTATTGCTTTACATTTTGAATTATATGAGAATACTATAGCATATAGTAGGGCCTCTAGAAAGGTCCACATCTCTGAGGCGGGCCTGGGGTTCTGCATTTTCAGTAACTCCCCAGTTGATTTCTTTCTTTCTTTCTTTCTTTTTTTTGAGACCTATTCTCAACTGTTGCCCAGGCTGGAGTGCAGTGGCACAATCATAGCTCCACTGCAGGCTCACTGCAGCCTCAACCCCCTGGGCTCAAGTCATTCTCCCACCTTAGCCTCTTAAGTAGCTAGGACTACAGGCATGTGCCACCAAGACTGACTAATTTTTTTTTTAATTTTTAATAGAGATGAGGTTTCGCTATGTTGCCCAGGCTGGTCTTGAACTCCTGGCTTCAAGCAATCCTCCTGCCTCAGCCTCCTGTGTAGCTTGGACTACAGGCTGGTACCACCATGCCCGGCTAATTAAAAAATTTTTTTGTAGAGACAGGGGTCTCACAATGTCACCCAGTTGGTCTTGAACTCCTGGACTCAGACGATGCTTGTACCTCAGTCTCCCAAAGTCCTGGGGTTACAGGCATGAGCTACTGTGCTGGTCACCATGTGATTCCTTTCTTCCCCCCATAAACGAGCTAACAAAGGAACCGGGTGATTCTTATGCCTATCAACACTTTGGGCCCATGGCTTCAACTGCAGGAAACTTACAGTGGGGCTTCCCTGAGACTCCCAGGCCCCGCCCCCTGTGTTCTGCCCCAGCTGGGTAGGGTTCTCTGCTGGCGCACACGTGGCTTCCTGGGATTTCACTTCACTGCTCATCTATGTTCCATTTTTTCTGTTCTTGTTTTCTGGAACTTGCATTAGACAGGAGACCTCCTGGACTGATCCCCTAACTCCCCCTCCCCACATTTTCCATCTCACCTTCTCTTGGTTTAAGTATTTGTAAGCATGTTTGTTAAAAATGTTTATTTGGAACTTTTCTAGTACAAATATATTACATCCTTATTACAGAAAATTTGGAAAACACAAAAAAGGAAAAGTCAGGCAAAACAAAGCCCAGGACCTCACTACCCAAGACTGCCACAGTGTCTTCTCATGTGTCTCTTTCATTCTAGTCTATTCCCTTTTCTTTTTAAATTTTTTTTTTTTTAAATCAAAGACCTACATGCACATGGCTGAAAAATCAATGAATACCAAAAGGCTTATAAAGACAAACATGATGCTGAGTGCAGTGGCTCATGCCTGTAATCTCAGCACTTTGGGAGGCTGAGGGGGTGGATCGCCTGAGGTCAGGAGTTCGAGACCAGCCTGGCCAACATGGTGAAACCCCGTCTCTACTAAAAATACAAAAATTAGCCAGTGTGGTGGTGTATGCCTGTAATCCCAGCTACTCAGGAGGCTGAGGCAGGAGAATCGCTTGAACCCAGGAGGCGGAGTTTGCAGTGAGCCAAGATCATGCCATTGCACTCTAGCCTGGGCGACAAGAGCAAGACTTCATCTCAAATAAATAAATAAAAACATTAATCCCCTTTCCCAGTTCTCTGTATTCTTCATTCTGCTTCCCAGAAGGCCCCTGTCTAGTGTTGTGGGAAGTCAGGGACCCCAAACGGAGGGACCAGCTGAAGCCATGGCAGAAGAACGTGGATTGTGAAGATTTCATGGACATTTATTAGTTCCCCAAATTAATACTTTTATAATTTCTTATGCCTGTCTTTACTGCAATCTCTGAACATAAATTGTGAAGACTTCATGGACACTTATCACTTCACCAATCAATACCCTTGTGATTTCCTGTGCCTGTCTTTACTTTAATCTCTTAATCCTGTCAGTTGAGGAGGATGTATGTCGCCTCAGGACCCTGTGATAATTGCATTAACTGCACAAATTGTAGAGCATGTGTGTTTGAACAATATGAAATCTGGGCACCTTGAAAAAAGAGCAGGATAACAGCAATGTTCAGGGAACAAGAGAGATAACCTTAAACTCTGACCGCAGGTGAGCCGGGCGGAACAGAGCGGTATTTCGCTTCTTTCAAAAGCAAATGGGAGAAATATTGCTGAATTCTTTTTCTCGGAAAAGAACATCCCTGGGAAAGAGAATACGTGCCTGGGGGTGGGTTTATAGACAGCCCCCTTGGGTGTGGCCGTCTTCTATGGTCGAAACTGTAGGGGTGAAATAGACACCAGTCTCCCATAGCACTCCCAGGCTTATTAGGAAGAGGAAATTCCCTGCCTAATAAATTTTGGTCAGACTGGTTGCTCTCAAAACCCTGTCTCCTGATAAGATGTTATCAATGACAATGGTGCCAGAAACTTCATTAGCAATTTTAATTTTGCCCTGGTCCTGTGGTCCTGTGATCTCGCCCTGCCTCCATTTGCCTCGTGATATTCTATTACCCTGTGAAGCACGTGATCTCTGTGACCCACACCTATTCGTACACTCCCTCCCCTTTTGAAAGTCCCTAATAAAAACTTGCTGGTTTTGCAGCTTGTGGGGCATCACGGAACCTACCGACATGTGATGTCTCCCCCGGACGCCCAGCTTTAAAATTTCTCTCTTTTGTACTCTGTCCATTTATTTCTCAAACCGGCCGACGCTTAGGGAAAATAGAAAAGAACCTACGTGACTATCAGGGCAGGTTCCCCGATAGTCTAGGATGCTGTGGTTGTTTCTTCTGTATGTCGTCCATATTTCTAAATAATAAGCTTATATTATTATGTTCTTAGTTATCCATCTTGGGTGCAATCTTTTGGTTTCCTGTGGTACTTGAGGGCTCACCTCCCTCATACCACTCCCTTGTCCTCTCTGCCCTTCTCTCCCCACTGCATCCTTCCAACATGGTGATATCACAGCTGGGGGTTAAAGGATACTCAGGCCTCACTGTTGCCTGGCCAAATTGTACAATATTTTACTTTTCCTGCAGGCAATAATTATATCTTTTTTTAACTTTTGTAGTTTTCTATGGATCTACCGCTACACAAGGATTTTTTGGTTCCTAAATACTTCAACAGATCTTTCCAACAAAATATCCTGTAATGGTTTTTCCAAATGCTCAGATCACACCGCCTCAGTCCCATGCTTCCCAGACGCCCAGGCCCCAACCCCTGTGTTCTGCCCCAGCTGGGTGGGGTTCTCTGCTGGTGCACACGGGGCTTCCTGGGATTTCACTTCATTGTTCATCTATGTTCCATTTTTCTCTGTTCTTGTTTTCTGGAACTTGCATTAGACAGGAGACCTCCTGGACTGATCCCCTAACTTCCCCTCCCCACATTTTCCATCTCACCTTCTCTTGGTACAACTTTCTGGAAGATTTTTTTTTTATTAACATTTCTTCCTTGAGATATAATCCAGAAGATTTTGTCAGCCTTATCTGATAAGCATTCTATTGAATTTTTAAATTTCAGCTGCCACATTTTTACTTTGTAAGAGTTCTTTCTTTTACCCTGTTTGTTCTTATCTGAACTGCTCCCTCAGTGGCTTCCCACATCTGTCTCTCTATATAAACACACACACACACATATGTGTGTGTATATACATATATACATATATATGTGTGTATATATATGTTAATACCTTGTAGAAGTTTTAATCTGTTCCATCCATTGATTGT
The DNA here is from genome assembly GCF_028858775.2 of Pan troglodytes. Taxonomy (NCBI): domain Eukaryota; kingdom Metazoa; phylum Chordata; class Mammalia; order Primates; family Hominidae; genus Pan; species Pan troglodytes. Next base: position 108,188,287 of record NC_072411.2, on the reverse strand, counting down.
GTTTCTCCCTGTTCTTTTTTTTTCTGATTGCTTTATTCATTTACTTATCAATCAAATATTTATTGAGTTCCTTTTATGTGCCAGGTATTGTTCTAGTTGTTGAGGATATAATAGTAAGATAAGGTTCTCTGTCTTTATGAAGGTTATAGTCTAGCTAGGGAAAATAATAAACAAATGAATTATATTACGGCTATGAATAAAAATTAGGCAGGCGAAAGTGTTTTTTTTTTTTTTGACCACTGTCAGGAAAGAAGGTGTTGTTTTCAATAAAGTGTTCAGAGAAGATGTCTCTGTCTGAGGCTTCTTTACTCTCATGTCTGCCACCTGGGCTGGGAAGACTCATGTGGCTTGGGCTTCCTCACAGCATGGCAGCCGGGATCTAAGAGGGAATGTTCTGAGAGCAGGGTTTCCACAGAACTAACTACAAGGCCTCTATGGGTTATAGAAGAGTCACTAAGGCTAACCCAGATTTAAGGGGAGGGGAATCAGACTGTCCTTTTTGATGGAAGAGTGGCAAAGTCACATTGCAGAAGAATGTAGGTGGGAGGAAGTATCTCAGATGTCTTTGAAAAATACAATGTGCCCCACATTGTAACACCCTCTATTCTGTTCAGCTGGTTGCTATTTGTCTTCAAACATTTCTTGAAGTTCAATATCTCTGGGTGCTGCTTTTTTTGTTGTCCTTATGAGTGAATAGCCTTTTATTATCGGTTCACTGCCTAGTTGGGTTTGAAAAGAGGAAGGGGATAGATGCGTGTCACCAGTTGGCTATTTTTGAGTAGTAGTCCAGATGATCTACAGTGCAAGGTTGTTGAAAATTGGTATAAGAAAACGATGGCAGAGCTTAGGAATGGCTGAAGTAAAATATTTTCTCTTTTTACCTTTTTTCTGCTCTTGATTTATTTTGGAAGAAATAAAAGCACATGGAGGTTAGATAACTTTCCAAAACATCGCTCAGCTAGCTGCAGAGCTGAGACTGCATTTGCATTTCAACTTGTGTTTTACAAATTCTTTGGGATATACTGAAAGAAATCCAACAGAGCCCTGTGTGATGGCTCAAGCCTGTAATCCCAGCTACTCGGGAGGCTGAGGGGAGAGGATTGCTTGAGCCCAGGAGTTCAAGACCGGCTTGAGTAACATAGGGAGACCCCATCTCTAAAAACAAAACAGAAAAGAAAACAATCCAACAAACAACAATTTAAAAAACAACTACCTAAAAAACAACAACCTATTCAGAGGTCAAAGGAATTTGGGAAGCTAAGTTAAGCAAAGTTAAACAACTTACTTTTTTTTTTTTTTTTTTTTGAGATGAGGTCTCACTCTGTTGCCCCGGCTAGAGTGTGGTGGCACAATCTTGGATCACTGCAATGTCTGCCTCCTGGATTCAAGCAATCCTCCCACCTCAGCCTCCTGAGTAGCTGGGACTAGAGGCACATGCCACCTCGCCTGGCTAATTTTTGTATTTTTAGTAGAGATGGGGTTTCACCATATTGCCCAGGCTGGTCTCAAACTCTGGGGCTCAAGTGATCCACCTGCCTCAGTCTCCCAAAGTGCTGGGATTACAGGTGTGAGCCACCGCACCCAGCCAACAACTCTTTCTTTCCTTTTCCCTCCCTCCCTTCCTTCCTTTGTTTTTATTTCATAATTGTAAACTGAACTCTGCAATCCAGCTAGGCATGGAAGGGAATAAGGAAAACATAGACCCAAAGGGAACTGCAGCGAGAACACAAAGATTCTAGGATACTGCAAGTAAATGGGGTGGGGGGTGCTCTCCTGAGCTACAGAAGGAATGGTCTGGTAGTTTAGATAAAACAGAAGTCATACTTAGAGTTGTCCACAGTCAGCAGTGGTGATCTTCTTGCTGGTCCCGCCGTTCCTGGACCCAAAGCGCTCCATGGCCTCCACAATATCCATGTCTTCTTTCACCTTGCCAAAGACCACATGCTTGCCATCCAACCACTCATTCTTTTTTTTTTTTTTTTTTTTTTTTGAGACAGAGCCTATCTCTGTCACCAGGCTGGAGTGCAGTGGTGTGATCTCACTTCACTGCAACCTCTGCCTCCCGGGCTCCCTCGCTGGGCTTCCCCTGCAGAGTCACGACTGCTCCCTGGGCCAGGCTTCCCTGGGGGCCCTCCGAGCTCAGCCAGCCAGGCTCTCAGGCCCGACACCTGCCTCGGCCAGGCCCCAACCCCAGGGGCAGGCGGCCCCTCCTGGCTTCTCCTGTAGGGTACCTTCTTATCCCCCATCCCCCCAGGAAATGGCGCTCCCTCAGCCATGTGGTACTTCTGGGCTCCTGACCTAGGCCATGGGGAGGTCTGGGGATTCTCCTGCCTCAGCCTCCCGAGTAGCTGGGACTACAGGCGTGCGTCACCATGCCCAGCTAATTTTTCGTATTTTTAGTAGAGACGGGGTTTCGCCACGTTGGCCAGGCTGGTCTTGAACTCGTGATCTCAGGATCCTCCCGCCTTGGGCTCCCAAAGTGCTGGGATTATAGGCGTGAGCCACCGTGCCGGGCCACATACAACCATTCAGTCTTGGCAGTGTAGATGATAAATGGAACCATTTTTGTTGGGTCCAGCATTTGCCATGGACAGGATGCCAGGAACTCTATGCCTCAGGATGAAGTTCTCCTCATCAAATTTCTCCCCATAGATGGACTTGCCACCAGTGCCATTATGGCTTGTGAAGTTACCACCCTGACACATAAACCCTGGAATAATTCAGTGAGAAAAGGAACCCTTACAACCAAATCCTTTCTCTCCAGTGCTCAGGAGTGAAAGTTTTCTGCCGTCTTTGGAATCTTGTCTGCAAACAGCTCGAAGGGGATGTGGCCCAAGGGCTTGCCGTTGACAATGATGTTGAAACACACGATGGGGTTGATCATGGCTGGTAGTATGGGGCTCCTGGTGGCGGCAGCAGTGTCTGCAAAGCACAACTTTTTTTTACTCAGACTTTTTGGAGGCCTTTTTTTTTTGAGATAGGGTCTTGCTTAGTTGCTCAGTCTGGAGTGCAAGGGCAGCGTGACCACGGCTCATGGCAGCTTCAATCTCCTAGGCACAAGTGATTCTCCCAACTCAGCCTCTTTGGAGGCCTTTTTTTTTTGAGATAGGGTCTTGCTTAGTTGCTCAGGCTGGAGTGCAAGGGCAGCGTGACCACGGCTCATTGCAGCTTCAATCTCCTAGGCACAAGTGATTCTCCCACCTCAGCCTCTTGAGTCGCTGGGACTACAAGCATGTGCCAGCTAATTTTTGTATTTTTTGTAGAGACGGGCGTCTGTCTGTGTTACCCAGGCTGGTCTCAAACTCCTGGACTCAAGTGATCCACCTGCTTTGGCCTCCCAAAGTGCTGGGATTACAGGTGTGCATGGCCTTCTGAGGCTTCAGTGTGCTAGGGAAGCAGGGTTTGAGTTTCCAAGCTCACGTGACTGCTTTTGCGGGGTGTCTCATGTAGACTACAAGTGGCTCTCAGAGTGTCCCGGTCACACTTCCCTTTCCCATCTTGTAATTATATCACCAACAGAGATCTGCATAGCATGGATAGATGGTCAGTGCTTTCATAGGATCAAAAGAGTCTGCATACTTAGTAACTGATGTTTTCATGTACCCCTGTTTAGTAAACAGATGGGCTCATTTAGGCAAGCAATTTAAGAGCTTTTCATTCATGCCTGGAAGGCCAAAGAAAGGAGGTTCTTCAACATTGGATTTGTTTTTTTCAGCATTCTAACATCCACTGCTTATTGGTAGCCGACTTGAGAAATTTTCGCTATTGATGACTACAGTTTAGGAAACATCTATTTTCAATCTTTTGCGCCTTCAGGGCCATTTCACTTTTGGCCACCAGATGGCAGAGCATGGTCGTGCTTCGTGTTTGGGTTTTCTCTGTGGTGGGTTTATGTTGCGCGCTGACACAGGAGTAGCCGAAGCCGTGAGCCTCTGAGGAACAGCTGTGTTCTTGGAACACGTAGGACATTGGATTCTATCTTGTTTTAATGATTCCTGGACTTATTTCTTACTATGTCAGTTCTTAGGACAGTATAACTGAGCCAGAAACAGGACTTTTATAAAAAGTGCTTCATTTTTCCTGAATGAGTTGTCAGCTCCTGCTACTGACTTGCTGACATTTGTTGTTTGGAGGTCAGTTTTCTGATTGCATAACAAGTAAATTTTTTTTTTTTTTTTTTTTTTTTTTAGTTGGAAAGAGTAAGTGAAGAAATTTGTCAGATTTTATGTTTGGGTACAGGGTCTCATTCTGTTGCCCAGGCAGTGGCGTGATCATAGCTCATTGTAATCTCAACCTCCTGTTCTCAAACATGATCCTCCCAAGTAGCTGGGACTGCAGACGTGTACCACCACTGCTGGCTAATTTTTGAAAAATTAAAACTCCTTCCATTCAGATTGCTCGCTTTGACACTGTGCAAAGCCCTAAAGGGCCTGACAACACCTCTATGTTTTAAATTTGGATCTCAAGAACAAGGATGTGATTAAAGATCTGTATGGATGCGGGATGATTTCTGCTTTTGTAGTCCAAGGCAAGATCCTCTTTTGCGAAGGAGGTGAGGATGAAGATACAAATAAGATTCAGGAGAGATAGGGCCCCGAGGGAAGGAAGAGGGGCCGGGACAGCAAACAGTAATCTCCCCTGGGTGGTTTGGCTGGGGAACTTCTTATTATGGACCTACGAGGAGGCACGCAGTTCTGAAGAGGCCTGACCCCCACCCCCCCAACCTTTTTTTTGAGGTAGGGTTGCACTCTGTCACCCAGGCTGGAGTGCAGCGGCATGAACATGGCTCACCGCAGCCTCAACCTCCTGGGCTCAGGTGATCCTCCCACCTCAGCCTCCTGAGTAGCTGGGACCACAGATGTGAACCACCACGCCCAGCTAATTTTTCTATTTTTTTGTAGAGATAGGGTTTTGCCATGTTGCCAAGGCTGGTCTGGAACTCCTGGGCTTAAGCAATCCTCCCACTCCAGCCTCCCAAAGTGCTGGGATTACAGGCGTGAGCCACTGTGCCTGGCCTCTAAAACCCTTTGAAATGAAGAAAATTTAAATAGTAGTATGTTTGCAGCTGGTTTGGCAGACATTCTCCTCAAACTGGTTCTTGAGGATTGGAAATGGGAAGACAAATGAAGGAAGAACAGATCTTCATTTCTTCTCACCATCCTTCTATCCCTGTGCCCAGCACTGAGATTTGGGTGAAGACTGTCCTCCTTTTCTCTCTGCCCACATGTGGAAATTCTAGCACACTGCGGTTCATTAGGTGCTCTGTGATAGCGGCTGGAAGGTGAGGTGAGTGCTTGTTCACCACCTCCTGCCATGTCCTCTCTTAACATCTAAAGAACAGCCCGTGGGGAGGAATCGACATGTAAGAAGTCCTGGCTTGGGCTCCAGCAGGCATGCCACTGAGCATGTTATTCTAGGAAAGAACAGGGCGGCCAGGGCTGTCCATGGTGTGATGGTCTGTGTCAGTGTGGTTTGAGTCTGGGGCATGTTCCCAGCATCTGCTCCTTCCAGCTCCCAGAAGTGGCCCTTCCCTGCCAGGATGGTGCTCGGAGGGGCCGCTGCCACCTCCTGCACCTGCCCTCAGCTTGTCTTTAGCTTCCCCATCTCACTGGGAGGGCCCCGGAGTTCACTGTATTGTCTGCCCTTGAGTCTTCAAGTTTCCATCTCCCTGGGGGCAGCGAAGAAGCCACATCCTGTAACTTAGGGGCTGTGCCTGTGTTCTCAGTGGGAACACAGCCATCTCCACTGCAGTCAGGGGCCAAGGGCGCATGAGAGCATCTTGTTTAGTATGAGCCCTGGGGTGAGATGTTGGAAGGATGGACGAGATGCCCTTTCCCAAGGTCTCTTCCTTTCCTATCATTCTAAATTTCCGCTGTGTTTTGAGACCCTTGAATTGTCGAGGCCACAAAAGTGAAAAACATGACAATTATTTATTGTCACTATTGCCATCTGTCTGATTCTCTGCTGGCACCCAAGGCCACTCATCACTCTCTATGAACATCAAACAGATTACCACTGTTTAAGAAAAAAGAAACGCTTTCATGAAAGATTATAAAAAGATGCAACTGGTGGGAGCCACCTCACTGGGACCCCACACCATCAAGGGGACTGGCATAAAGCAAGCTGTCCCCAAAAGCACATCGGGGTGAGTGTTGAGCTCGAACATGGCTCCCGGGAAAGATGGGGTTTTTCTTTTCCCTGGCGTTTGTCTTTGTGTAGACATACCCACTTTGCTTCCTGACACCTTGTCTGGTCCTGCAAGATACCTTGGTTATACTTCTCCCAACATCAGAGAATTTTTAAAAGCTTAGTTGAAAGAATCATAATAAAAATCTATAAGCACTGGGCTTTTATGTATTTCACTTTTATTGAATTCCTTCTAGTATAAAAGTAGCCTATTTTGTAGTATTCAGTGCAACGCCTATCTGCAGATAGAATACACCGAGTGGGGGCTGAGAGGCAGAGGCTGGTAGGAAGAGAATGGGCCAAGCTGGTTGGGGGTGGTGGCATCATCACATTCCAAGTCAAGGCCACTCCCAAATCTCTCATTTCCTTCTTTGCTTCCTTTTTGTGTTTATGTTTGTCTTTCTTTTTTTTTTTTTTTCCTTTAGAGACGGAGTCTCGCTCTGTCACCCAGGCTGGAGTGCAGTGGCATGATCTCGGCTCACTGCAATCTCCACTTCCCGGGTTCAAGCAATTCTCCTGCCTCAGCCTCCCAAGTAGCTGGGACTATAGGCACACGCCACCACGCCCATCTAATTTTTGTGTTTTTAGTAGAGATGGGGTTTCACCATATTGGTCAGGCTGGTCTTGAACTCTTGACCTTGTGATCTGCCCGCCTTGGCCACCCAAAGTGCTGGGATTACAGGCATGAGCCACCATGCCTGGCCGTGTTTATGTTTTTCTATAGGTTGGGTGATTTTCTAATCTAGCTGAAGGATGTCTCCTACATTTCATTTTTTTTTTTTTTTTTTTGGCGTCACCTTGGGTTAATGATCAAGTAAATGACAAGAAAAGAGCACAGAACTAACAGCATCAAAACAGCTTTGTTTGGTGCTTTTGGATAAAACCCTCATTTCTTCCTAGTTTTATTCAGAAATGCAGGTGTGGAATCAAATTGTGCATGCATGTCAGCTCATAGCCTATTTTCAGTGTAACTTCCTGTGCTGTCTCAACGGGAAGAGATTTCACAGTAGTTGCTTCATCTCCCAGTCCAGCTTCCTCGTGTCTCTCAACTTCCTCTTCTCCAGCACTTTATCTACTATTGGTATAGCTGTGTTACCTTGGGTGCTGGGAGGTGCTTCACCGTGTCACTCAGGGTGAGTGACAAGCGTGGCAGCCTTGGCCGTGGGTGTCTGTGAGTCACTCTGCAGGCTGGATGTAGAGTGCGACATCCACTCCCTCACATCCACTCCCGCCAGGCCAGGCATGGGCCTCATCCTGCCACAGAGGGCAGGAGCATGTGATGAGGCTGGGGATGGGCAGGTCACCCTGCCCCACCTTCAGGACCAGGACCCACAGGACACCTAAGCACCCAGCGCTGAGTCTGCTGACCATATTTTCTCTTCTTTCCCATGGCTGGGCTTCTGCCTGAGAGTTCTCCCCAGCTTGCATGTCTGCATTTGGGGAACCCGCTCTCCTAGAATGTGACGTGCAGTCACGAAAGCTGGTGGGTAGAAAGGGGCTAGCCCAGCACCTGGCAGAGGGGAAGAATGCAGTGCAAACATGCCAGCCTGTGATTTCTGGCCCTAACAGCCTGCCCTCTGTTGTGTTTTTGTGTGTGTGTATGTGTGTGTGTGTGTGTATGTGTGTGTGTGGTGGTTTTTTTGTTTGTTTTGTTTTGAGACAGAGTCTCACTCTGTCGCCCAGGTTGGAATGCAGTGGCGTGATCTCAGCTCACTGCAGCCTCCGCCTCCCAGGTTCAAGTGATTCTCCTGCCTCAGCCTCCTGAGCAGTTGGGACTATAGGCGTGCATCACCATGCCTGGCTAATTTTTGTATTTTTAGTAGAGACAGGGTTTCATCATGTTGGCCAGGCTGGTCTTGAACTCCTGGCCTCAAGTGATCCACCTGCCTCGGCCTCCCAAAGTGCTGGGATTACAGGTTTGAGCCACCATGCCTGGCCGACCAGAACTGTTTTACAGATGGAGAAATGGAGATAGGATATTTCTTGAGGTCCTAGGGTTTGCCAATCATTAACGCAGGGCCTAGGCTTGCGTTAGGCTCACGCTTGTGGGGACTCGGGATGGTGCCATGAAGTACGTCTTTCCCAGCAACAAAACTGCATATGCTTGGCTATTCTCGGGCAAGGGTTTGTTTGCCCTTTGCCACCCAGGGCCACTTCTGGGCTGACTCTCAGCTCCTCTTGCAGAAACGGCTGGCTGGTTTTGACAACTGGTATCTGCTGCCTGCTTTTACCTCTCACTGGTAAGGTGAGCCCAGATGTCGAGGGATGGGATTGCAAAGCTGAGCTCAAAGGCATCAATGTGCTCACCTTTGCAGGGTTGGATGCCGTTTTTCACTCCCAGAATGACGTGTGTCAAGTGTGTCAAACCGTCTCTCTGGGACCTCTCTAAATTTGTTATTTTGGTACAACCTGAAAAAGTACGTTTCTTCTGCATTACTTCATTATCATTTAGGAAATTGCCTGTTCTCAATTATCCTGACAACTCAGGAGCTCATAGTCCTAGATTTTCTGTTTAAATCTCCATCTAGGGTTTTGAAAACATTTTAAATTCTTCAGGATGTCTGTACAATTGCCCTTTGTCTTTTTCTTTCCCTGCACCTTGTAACTTTTCAGGATGTGGTGTTATCTTTCTCATGAGAACTGGAATTTACTGCAAAGAGGCTCTGTTGGTTACTTCATTTTGCCTAAGCCCCAGCCCCAGCCCTCTTCAGAGGAAAAGACTGTACAGTGAATGGTGGAAAGGAAAGGGAGAACCCAGGGAGCATTACTTTCTGGCTAGCTCTTTTTATTTTTATTTTTTTGAGACAGAGTCTCACTCTGTCACCCAGGCTGCAGGGCAGTGGTGCGATCTCAGCTCCCTGCAACCTCCGCCTCCTGGGTTCAAGTGATCCTCCTGCCTCAGCCTCCTGAGTAGCTGGAATTACAGAGGTGCGCCACCACGCCCAACTAATTTTTGTGTTTTTAGTAGAGACGGGGTTTCACCATGTTGGCCAGGCTGGTCTCGAACTCCTGGCCTTAAGTGATCTACCTGCCTCGGCCTCTCAAAGTGCTGGGATTACAGGCATGAGCCACTGTGTTTGGCCCTGGGTAGCTCTTTTTTAAAAAGTCTTGATTTGACTTGATTGAACACTATAGATTTAAAATCTCCCTCCTCCCAAATGTGTCAAAATATTGCTTAAAATACTATTTAACTAGGGTTAAAAAACTTTTTTTTTTGGAGACGGAGTATTGCTCTTTAGCCCAGGCTGGAGTGCAGTGGCATGATCTCGGCTTGCTGCAACCTCCGCTTCCCAGGTCCTGGGTTCAAGCAATTCTCCTGCCTCAGCCTCCTGAGTAGCTGGGATTACAGGTGTGCGCCACCATGCCCAGCTAATTTTTGTATTTTTAATAGAGACAGAGTTTCACTATTGTTGGCTAGTCTGGTCTTGAACTCCTGACCTTGTGATCCACCCACCGTGGCCTCCCAAAGTGCTGAGATTACAAGTGTGAGCCACAGTGCCCAGTCAAAACTTTGAAACTATTTCATCAGTAGGATGAAATGATACATTAAATATTATATTGAGACAGTCATCACAGAATCTGGCAAGAGTATTACATTTTCCAGTGCTCCTCAGAGAGCTGCTACAGAGAGGTGGTGTCATCTGAGCACTATCTGGGCTGGCGTGGATGAGTAGGATGGCTCCAGTTCTTCACTCATACTTGCGTCGCACGTGTGATGCATGACTTTATAGCCCTCCCATCTGATTCTGAGCTCAGACGTATGAACTGGCTTTGGCCAATAAGATGTTAACAAATGGTACACACCCAGCTACTTGAAAAGGACTTTCTCTCTTGCTCCTCTGCCACCACCATGAGAAGAACAAGGCTAGGCCAGAGGAGAGAGGTGTGGGCCACAGAGCTAAGCTGCCCCAGCTGAGCCAGTCCAGATGAGCTCAGCCCTGGTTGGACCCCAAATGCATAAGGGAGTCCAGATGAGATCAGTGAACCTTATAGATATGGGAGAAATGAATGTTACCCTAGGCAATGTAGTGAGACCTTATTTCTACAAAAAATTAAAAAAATTAGTCAAGCCTGGTGGCACGAACCTGTAATCCCAGCTGCTTGGGAGGCTGAGGTGGGAGGATTCTTTGAGCCTGGGAGGCAGGGGTTGCAGTGAGCCAAGGTTGTACCACTGTCCTCCAGCCTGGGTGACAGAGTGAGACCCTGTGTCAAAAAAAAAAAAAAAAAGTTTGCTATTATTTGGCACTGAGGCTTTGTGACTGGTTATTTTATGGCACATGGTTGTGTTATGGACTAAATGCTGTATCCCTCCCAAAATTCATATGGTGAAGTCTGTATTAGTTCATTTTCACAGTGCTGATAAAGACATACCTGACACTAGGGAATTTATAAAAGAAGTTTAATGGACTCATAGTTCCATGTGGTTGGGGAGGCCCCACAATCATGGTGGAAGGTGAAAGGCACATCTCACATGGCGGCAGACCACAGAAGAGAGCTTGTGCAGAAAAACTCACCATTATAAAACCATCGGATCTCGTGAGAATTATTCACTGTCATGAGAACAGCACAGGAAAGACCTGCCCCCATGATTCAATTACCTCCCATTGGGTCCCTTCCACAACATGTGGGAATTCAAGATGAGATTTGGTTGGGGATACAGCCAAACCATATCAAAGTCCTAACCCCTAATGTGATGGTATTTGGAGATGGGGCCTTTGGGGACAATTAGGGTTAGAAGAGGTCAGGAGGGGAGTGCCCCCTGGCCTGAGGGGATTAGTGTCTTTTTAAGAAGAGACACCAGAGAGCTCAGTCTCTCTTACTTGCATTCTCTAATATCAGTAGGGGCCATGTGAGGACACAGAGAGAAGGAAGCTGTCTGCAAGCCAGGAAGAGGGTCTGCACCAGAACCTGACCATGCTCACCTTGGATGTCCAGACTCCAGAAGTGTGAAAAATACATGTCTATTGTTTTTTGCCCCCCAGCCTGTGGTATTTTGTGACGGCAGCTGAGCAGACCAACACAGGTGGCAACAGCAAGCTCACACGGTGGCAGAGGGAAGACTGGGTCCTGGGCAACTTCCTGGAGTCTGAAGCTCTTTCCATACTTAGGCACACCCTCGAACCTTGTTCTAAATGCATGTGTGAGTGTCAGAAACCACTCTCTTCCCTTTTCCTTCCAATTTCTGTGATATAACTTATTAATAAATTATTTTAGGCAGATAGAGAGGAAAAGGGGTCCTTGGGAAGTTTTCTTTTTTCTCTTTTCTTTTTTTTTTTTTTTTGAGACGGAGTCTCACTCTGTCGCCCAGGCTGGAGTGCGGTGCCGCGATCTTGGCTCACCGCAAGCTCCTCCTCCCGGGTTCACGCCATTCTCCTGTCTCAGCCTCCCGAGTAGCTGGGACTACAGGCGCCCGCCACGACGCCCAGCTAATTTTTTGTATTTTTAGTAGAGACGGGGTTTCACCGTGTTAGCCAGGATGGTCTCGATCTCCTGACCTCGTGATCTGCCCGCCTCGGCCTCCCAAAGTGCTGGGATTACAGGCGTGAGCCACCGCACCCGGCCAGAGTTTTCATTATTTAAAGCATCTCTGGAAAAGTTTCCTGTAAAGCCCCAGCTCTTAGAGCTATGCAAGTGCCGGCCATTAGAAACTGGGTCCGCCCAACATGGCGATTCCCACCGTCTTCTTTTTGCCATTGCCCCACATGTGCCTGGCAACATGGCCATATCCCCACGTGTGTAGAACATCATAGTGCCCTGCATTTGCATATTAAAAGGCTAGGGTGGGAGGGCCAGCTTTTTCATGGGCTACGTGAATGACATGCCTAGTCAAACCAATCCCCTGAGACACTGCCTCCTCCAGCCTCTGTATATATACCTGGTTGGTATAGGTGGCAGGTGGGGTTCCCTCTCTTGGCTTTGGGCCCCCCCCCCCCCACCGTCTCTGTACGGGGAGCTGCTTCCTTCTGCCTTCTCTGTTCTTTCTTGTCTATTAAACTCTCTGCTCCTTAAAGCTGTTACCAGGGGGTCCTTGCTCCCAGAGCTCCCAAGACGGCGGTGGGCGCTTCCAAGATGGTGGCAAGCCTTGTGTTCTGTGATCTGGGGTTCTTGGCCTCACGGATGCCAAGGAATGGAATCTTGGTCCATGCGATGAGTGTTAACAGCTCTATTAGAAGCCGTGGGTCATGGAAGAGAACCATGGAACCCAGTGACTAGTGTTCAGCTCGATTAGGATGAACCCAGGCACTTAGCCTAGCCGTGCAGGAACAATGGCAAGCCTTTAGCCCCATCGGGAGCGGCAATGGGCGCCTCGCTGGATCAGGAGAACAGCGGACACCCTGCTGGATCCGGAGGGATGGAAGTCAGCGGGGGGTCTGCGGTGGTGGCAAATAGCAGTGGTGGACGGTGAGCCAAAGCTCAGCTCTAGCTGTAGCAAACACGGACCAGAAGAGAGTGCAGTTGCAAGATTTAATAGAGTGAAAACAGAGCTCCCATACAAAGGGAGGGGACCCAAAGAGGGTAGCCGTTGCTGGCTCAAATGCCTGAGTTTATATCCTGATCATTCTCCCTCCCGCTGTGCTCTCAGGTGATGGATGATTGGCTATTTCTTTACCTCCTGTTTTTGCCTAATTAGCGTTTTAGTGAGCTCTCTTTACTATCTGACTGGTTGGGTGTGAGCTAAGTTGCAAGCCCCGTGTTTAAAGGTGGAAGCCGTCACCTTCACAGCTAGGCTTAGGGATTCTTAGTCGGCCTAGGAAATCCAGCTAGTCCTGTCTCTCAAAACCACTGCACGTGTGTCTGTGTCATTTTATCTAATTCGACTGGAGACTAAGAACCTGGTGTTCCTCCACTCATTGGAGCTGCATCAGTTCTTCATTTGGTGCCCTCTCCTTGCCCATGGGCTCCAGGCTGAGGCTGGGCTCTCAGACACCGACCTGCCATCTGTATGCTGGGCCCGCGCTCTCTGCACAGACGGAGGCCAGGCTTCCGACCTTCTGATCATCTCCTCACTGCCAAGCATAACAAACCCTCCCAGGCTGCCGCACTTCTCCTTTTCAACTCCGAACTGTCTTTTCTTTCCTTTGTCCATTTCAAATGACAACCTGATAGAAAAAGGAAGAGTTGGAGATGTAGTCAGGGTACTTTCTGATTTCATTCTCTAATAAGTAGATATAATTTTTTGGGTAATTCCTACTTAAATAGAACTAAAACTGATGTTGGAGAATGGAAATAATTTGATAGAAACAGGTAAAAATGGTCAGAACAAAGGCCTCCCTGAGTAGCTAATTTTAAGCTTTGGGCATCACATTATAATTAGTGTTTACTTAGGGTTCATAAAAAGGAAAGAGAGGATTTGATCCCTGTCTGAGTTCCAATAAAGAGGTCCCCTCTATAGCCAAGAAGTGTATTAACCCTAGTTAGAACCCATGTGAAAAAACTGAATTCCATATTGTACTATTAAGATTGTACATATTGTCAGGCCTCTGAGCCCAAGCTAAGCCATCATATCCCCTGTGACCTGCACGTACACATCCAGATGGCCTGAAGCAACTGAAGCTCCACAAAAGAAGTGAAAATAGCCTTAACTGATGACATTCCACCATTGTGATTTGTTTCTGCCCCACCCTAACTGATCAATGTACTTTGTGATCTCCCCTACCCTTAAGAAGGTTCTTTATAATCTCCCCCACCCTTAAGAAGGTTCTTTGTAATTCTCTCCACCCTTGAGAATGTAGTTTGTGAGATCCACCCCCTGCCCACAAAACATTGCTCCTAACTCCACTGCCTATCCCAAAACCTATAAGAGCTAATAATAATCCCACCACCCTTTGCTGACTCTCTTTTCGGACTCAGCCTGCCTGCACCCAGGTGAAATAAACAGCCTTGTTGCTCACACAAAGCCTGTTTGGTGGTCTCTTCACACGGATGCACGTGGCACATATAAAGGTTTACAATTAGGAAACTGTATAATCATATTTGTTTCATTATCTAATATTTATTAAATGATATATATTTTAAACATTAAAATGTAGTAAGTGGAATTAAAGAGTAAAGGAACTTAATCTTATGCCCAGGGACTTAAGGGCCACTTGAGATTTTGCTTCTGAGGGTGCAGCTGGGAGGTGAGGATGGTCAATGTGAGATACCAGAAAAGAAAAGTGGAAGATCAAAAGCTTGTTAGTGTTATTTGTTGAAGGTATTTATCCCACTCTCTCCCCAAAAGGATTTAAGACTGCTTATTTAGTATTCTCTTTGGAGTTGGCATAAAAAATGGTGACCAAGAAGCAGCAAATTGTTGGAAATAAAGGTGAGGGTTGGAAGCCATGTTGGTGGGGCAGGGCAGATTTGGTACTTCTGGATGACCTTGAAAACCATTCTGTGCTATTCAGACTCTCAGATGAAAGAGCTTTCATCCACCCCATTCCTTTAATCCCCTTCACCGCCCATCATGAAGGGGTGGAATCTTCCCTGGGACAGGGTGAGGAGGGGTTTCCTAGAAGCATCAGAATAATGTCAACAGAAAACTCTTTCATGCACTCATTCCACTTGAGTAAGAACTGCTGGGCCCCACCATTGATGAACCTGACCTTAGACACAGTAATAGGGCAACAGCTGTTCAAGCAGGAGTATCTAAGCCTGTCCATGAAATTTGTGTATCTCTTCAAACATGAGAAATAATACAATGGTTTAGTCACACAGGGAATCCATTAGGCTTGGCAATTTGATTTCAGCTTTCTTAAGATCTTTTCTTGAGGAGCTGGGGGCAGGGATGTCTTTATAGTTAGCATAATAGATCTGATTAGATTCCCCAGGGATTCCTGGCTTGTTCTTTGGGCGATTTTAAGAATATGATTTTTTTTTTTTTTTTTTTTAACGTCAGTCTTGTCTGAAAAGAAAATAGGTTATGAGCTCCGATCACTTACCCTTTCAGATTAACATTGAAATGCTAGAGGTTGGAGTTCTGTCAAATGGGGCAGCAGAAAATATGGTTATCTCCAAACAGGGGAAGTGCAGATTAACAAATTTCATATCCAATAATATTTATTGAGTGTTTGCTTTGTTAAACTGAAAATTCTCCATTCTGAGTCAGTGAGTGTTCAAAGCTTCACAGAATAAATCTGTATTAAATGAAAAATAAATCAATTATCACGGTCGTATAGCCCAGAAAATTTACAGCTGAAGTAAGACAGAGAAAAGTGACCCCCGCCTTCCTCTTTCCCTCCGTCCCCCAGCATCCCTTCACACCAATCGGCAAGTGGCCTGGGCACACACAAGTCAGCTCAGGATTATTTCGGCTCTTGTGAAAAAGGCAGTAATGAGCTCACCATTAACTTTGTTTCATTGTATCAGCAGCAGTTCCGATGCAGAGCGTTAGAACTGGAAGCTCTGTGGCTTCATCCAGCCATTGCCTGGGCTAGCTGTGCTGCCTTTCTTTCGAAAATCTTTTAGTAACACAAGAAAATCAGACGATTGTATTTATTTTTCAAGTGATTTAATTAATTCCATTTAAAGCTTAAAAGAAGAGGTCTTGGAGAATTTTTGGCAGCGCTACTCTCATCCACATTTCAAAGGGAAAAAAAAGATTATTTCCTATTCTAGAGTTTAGGGTTGGGGGGGCCTTTTATTTTAACAGCCAAAAAATTGTCTTACTGAAGAATGAAAGAATTTTGCTACCAAGAGTCACAAGGTGTGGGGAGTAAGACACCAGCTTAGGGACTGGACACTCTACCTTTGACCAGGGGTGATCCCACAGGCAAATCCACTTTTCTCCCATCTTCCCAACTAGAGCTTTTGGGGTTTGGCTCTCCGAGGTTCCTTCTAGCTTTACTGTTATATAGTGGCCCTGTGTCTACATTCAGTAGCTGAACTAGCAATTAATTCTAGAAGGAAGTTGGAGACAGTGCAAGCTCCTTTTTTTTTTTGAGACAGAGTCTTACTCTGTCACCCAGACTGGAGTGCAGTGGTGTGATATCTTGGCTCACTGCAACCTCTGCCTCCCGGGTTCAAGCAATTCTCCTGCTTCAGCTTCCCAAGTGGCTGGGATTATAGGTGTGTGCCACCACACCCAGCTAATTTTTGTATTTTTAGTAGAGAGGATGGGGTTTTGCCATGTTGGCTAGGCTGGTCTCGAACTCCTGGCCTCAAGCTGTCCACCCGCCGTGGCCTCCCAAAGTGCTGGGATTACAGGCATGAGCCACCTCTCCCAGCCACCAGTGCAAGCTTCTGATGGGGAACTGAGTTCTGCATAAGCCTCAGTGCCCCAGGTGCTTTCCTCCCTGGGTGCAGGCGCCCTCCTAGGGGTGTATCTAGAAGAATGTTCCAACCTCATAGGACCTGAGGGCTTTGTCTGGGAGACAATGCTTCCCTTTTGAAACTCGTGAGTCCCTCAAAACTTCACTAATTTGAAGTAATGGTGTAATCTTTGGACTAGAAAAATTGGGCCTAAGAATGTTAATGCTCATCCTGTCTTCATGGCTGTGTGTTTTCAAACCAAATCAATAGTGGAACAAGAATTTTCAAGCACAGTGGGGGAGTTTTGGGAAAAAACAAATTTCTTTTTTTTTTTTCTGCTTTATTTGCCACAGTGAGATAGCGTAACTGCTAGTGACATACTCATCCAAAGAAAGGCCTTAAGCTCTAAACCTCACCTCTGGTAGAGACAGAGCTCATCAAATTCGTGTTTGGCATTAGCATATACAGTACAGTGGAAGTGCTCTTATTTTTATTTTTTTATTTTTGGAGATTGAGTTTCGCTCTTGTCGCCCAGGCTAGAGTACAATGGCACAACCTTGGCTCACCGCAGCCTCCACCTCCTGGGTTCCAGCGATTCTCCTGCCTCAGCCTCCTGAGTAGCTGGGACTACAGGCGCCCGCCACCATGCCTGGCTAATTTTTGTATTTTTAGTGGAGACACTATTTCACCACGTTGGCCAGGCTGGTCTCGAACTCCTGACCTCAGGTGATCAGCCCACCTCGGCCTCCTAAAGTGCTGGGATTACAGACGTGAACCACTGTGCCTGGCTTCTTATTTTTTTTATAGATAAGAGTGACTAGCAGTTAGTTAATCAAAAAAGCTGATTGCAGTATGGAGAACATAAAAAAGATTACATACATGCCATAAACATTTGTGGTAACTTAAACTATATACCAATTTCATGGATGCTAAGACACACTTAAAAAAAAAAATATATATATATATAAACATCTCTGAAATTGACATTGTTTTGTAATCACAGACAAATTCAAGATGTGGTTGTCATTGCCAGCCTTCGGCCTGTTAGTTAGCTCTTCCTGGTGGCACAACTGGTCAACTGTAACTCCTCAATGTTTTAGCCTCCAACCATTAAAGGACTCTTTGAGGAAGGAATATGAGTCCTGACTGTTGTTGGAAAACATTCCCTTGACACCTTCCAGCAAGATCAAGAACATGACAGCATTAGAACAGGCTGAATGGGTTTCCAAGGGGCTAGAGAGAATTCTTAGAAACAATTGTGGAGTGCTCTTTGAAGAAATGCTGCATTGCTATCACCCTCGATGGCTCAGGGGAGGATATCAAGTTGAAAGGCCTCTCTGACTCCAGAAGGAAAATGATGTATGGTAGGGTTGGGGAGAATTTTTCCTCCCTCTATGAATTTTCCCTCCCCTGCTGAAATGAGCTGATGATAGATTAACAGGAGGAAAGGTATACAAATTTATTCACATGTGTAGGAATGGGAATCATAAAAACTAGGAGACTCAAAGAAAGGCCAAACAGCTGAAGCCTAAATAGCACCCTCTTCGTAGAGGAGTGGGAGATAGGGTAATGGAGGCGATTTTCAGTGGTAATAAATGATCTTCAGCTCCCAGACAGTGGCCTGAGACAAAATTCTTCTGAGCTCTGGGGGAGGTGGTGACAAATTATGGGAAGGTGAGGGACAAAACTTCACTGTTAACAAAGGTTGTCTTGTTATGGAGAGAGTTTCACAGGTAATATCTGGGAGCTGCCCTCAGAAGAATAGAGGAAAAGTCTATCTGGGCCTGGCGATGACTTTTAGTCTTTTCTCTTCTCTGCTGTTTCCTGGTTATTTGATGAGATTCCTAGGAACAGGTTTTAAGACAATTGCATTTCTTCTGAAAGAAGTTTCCTCAGTCAGATAAGGACATTCCAGAGAGAGCCCCTCCTTGTGCTACGGAAGAGGGGTGTGGCAAGAAACAAGAGAAGTTTAGAAAGTGTGTAACATATATGTATGTATGTATATATATGTTACATACTGATTTATCACAAAAATCTATATTTTCTTTGTCTAAAACAATTCTTTCCAGAAGTATAAAATAAAAATTTTAAGTGATAAATCTTTGATTATCATTTTGGCTGCAGTTATTCCTTCTTGGAATGCATAAAATAATGTACATTTTAAAATCAGTGGTTTCTCAGATTTGATGAAATACGGTAAGCATTTTTTTTCTCCAATCTTTTGATGCAGGAGCAATTTTCTTTGAACACTGGTTGGCATTCCCCTTTGTCTTTCTTGCTTCTTCTATAATTTGCACGTGCAATTTCTCTAAAGTGAAGTAAGAACTTAAAGATGGCAAACAAGAGCAGATTTCAGAAATACTTGGGAGGTAAGATTGGCAGACTTATCTATTAATTGGATGTGTCAGGTGAAAGAGGGAAGGAAATATGGATGGCTCCCAGGCTTCCGATCACAAGAGTTGGCAAACTATAAACCCAGGGCCAACTCTGGGTAACTACCTTATCTTAGTCCATTCAGGCTCCTGTAAAAAAAGACCACAGACTGGGTGGTTTATAAACAACAGAACTTTATTTCTCATAGTTCTGGATGCTGGGAAGTCTGAGATGAAGACACCCATAGATTTGGTTCCTGGTAAAGGCCTGCTTCCTGTTTCATAGACTGTGCATTCTTGCTGTGTCCTCATATGATAGAAGGGATGAGGGATCTCTTTTAATAGGGACACTAATCCAACCCTCATGACCCAATCACCCCCCAAAGGCCCTACCTCCTAACACCTTCACCTTGGGGGTTAGGATTTCAACATAGGAATTTTGGGAGGACATAAACATTCAGCCCATCTCACACCTGCTTTTGTAAATGAAATTTTATTGGATCACTACTACACCATTCGTTTATGTGTTGTCTATCATTGCTTTCACACTACTGTTAGCAGAAAGGGATCCCAATCCAAACCCCAAGAGAGGGTTTTTGGATCTTGCCCAAGAAAGAATTCAAGGTGAGTCCACAGAGTAAGGTGAAAGCAAGTTTATTAGAGAAGTAAAGAAACTAAAGATTTGCTCACGCCTGTAATCCCAGCACTTTGGGAAGCTGAGGCGGGTGGATCACTTGAGCTCAGGAGTTCGAGACCAGCCTAAGCAACAAGGGAAACCCTGTCTCTACTAAGAACACAAAACTTAGCCGGGCATGGTGGCGAACACCCGTAGTCCCAGCTACTCCGGGAGGCTGAGGCAGGAGGATTGCTTGAGCCTGGGAGGTGGAGGTTGCAGCACATCACTGTCACTGCACTCTAGCCTGGGAGTCAGAGTAAGACCCTGTCTCAAAAAAAAAAAAAAAAAAAAAAAAAAACCCAAAATAAAAATAAAAACCCACGAAACAAAAGAATGACTACTGCATAGACAGAGCAGCTTCAAGAGCTGCTGGTTGGCTATTTTTATGGTTATTTCTTGATTATATGCTACACAAGGAGTGGATTATTCATGAGTTTTCCACAAAAGGGCAAGCAATTCCCAGAACCGAGGGTTCCTCCCCTTTTTAAAGTATATAGGGACATTGCCATGACATTTGTAAACTGTCATGGCGCTGGTGGGAGTATCTTTTAGCATGCTAATATTATTATAATTAACATATAATGAGCAGTGAGGATGACCAGAGATCACTCTCATCACCATCTTAGTTTTGGTGGGATTTGGCCGGCATCTTTACTGCACCCTGTTTTATCAGTAAGGCCTTTATGACCCATACCTTGTGGAGTTGCTCTGGTTTGAACGCCTCTGACACTGAGGCAGGAGAATAGGGTCTGGAGGCAGGGAACCTAAGGCCAATTCACGCTGACTTCCTAGAAGTAAATCAAAAGGAAAATCCCAATTTTCCACACCGAAGTAACAAAAGGACCAGCGGCTACTCCCTTCGCAACCACTCCCCTACCCCCGCCCCCACCTTTTTCTGTGTGGCAGATGAGAAATTGAAGGTACCTCTGATTGGTCCCCTCCTGCAACCAGTAAGGCTGGTTGCGGGCCAAGTCTTCATTTGCATAGGAGTATAACTTTGTAACTTCACTTCAGCCTCTGATTGGTCACTTTCTGCAACCAATCAGACATTTGCATAAGGGGTAACTTTATAACTTTGCTTCAGTCTCTGATTGGTTCCTTCCTGCAACCAATCAGACTGATCATAGGCCACTACTTCATTTACATACTTGTACACCAAGTAACCAATGGAAAACCTCTAGAGGGTATTTAAACCCTAGAAAATTCTGTAACTGGGCCCTTGAGCCACTTGCTTCTGCCTGCTCCCACCCTGTGGAGTGTACTTTCATTTTCAAGAAATCTCTGCTTTTGTTGCTTCATTGTTTCCTTGCTTTGTGGGTTTTGTCCAACTCTTTGTTCAAGATGCCAAGAACCTGGAGACCCTCCACCAGTAACAACACTACAACAGCACAGATGAGTAGCTGTGACAGAGGCCCCAAAGCCCAAAATATTTATTTTTTGGCCCTTTACAGGAAAAGTTGGCCAACTCGGACTAGCGGAATGCTGGCATTCCCGAATTAGTATAATGCATATGAGAGGAAGAGCCATTTACAGGGAAAGATGAGTTTGTTACATTGAGCTTGTCTTATGCATCTGTCTACAGATGAGCAATGTATTTAACGAGAAATCTCACATTCATTAAAACGAAGAACTGAACCAAAGGCAAAGATGTTTATAAGGGTTCTGGAAAGAGTGCTAACACAGAGACAGATACCTTTGACGCTGGCTCTGAACTTGTAGCATGGGAGAGAGAAAACCTCATATTCAAAGGGTTTCATTTCTAGCTCCCGATGAGGCATAAAATGTACCAAAAACATAAACAGAGTACTTCCTCCAGGAGGCCTGAAGACAGAATGGAGACATATTCCTGCACATGTGGAAACCGAGAACTCAGCTTATTACCAGCAGCTATTTAGGGCGATTCTATGCCAATGATATGCTTAACAGAGCTCTCCAATTAAACATTATCTTGATGAATGTGCTCTCATCAACACCCAGAAAATTACGTCTGAAAGTTGGTTTTATATATACTTTATCCTCTGAAGGTGAAGTCAGAAGCTGTTATTTTAGTTGGTTTTACTGGGAACCTGAAAGAAAGTAGAGCTGACAAAATAATGTGAAAAAATGATTTGTAAGAAGCAAGACAATCAGTTTAAAGGACTCCTTTGCCTTCCGGTCCCTCCAAGTTAGGATGTAGGAGTGGATTTTATGCATAACAAAAGGTCAGTCATTTCTGGGCTCCAGAATGATTAGAGGATTGTCTGATGACATCAGCCTCTTTCCTTCCTGCTGACCATGGCCTTATTACTACAGAAAACGGGAAGGACTGGGGGAAGAGCAGATGGATTTGGGGGATGGGGTTGTGGGGAGTCAGAAACACTGAGGTTTAATCTCAGTTTGGAAATCGCATGGATGTCCGGGGAGGAGAGGCCAGTTGGAAAACTAAAACTGGCAATTGAAATTCATTGGGCAACTTGAGTGAGTTCTGATCAAACAGAGTAGAATTACCTGCATTGTGAAAAATCAAAGAATGCCAGGAAAAAAAGAAAGCACAGATGAGATAAATAGATCAGCATTAGCCCTCTTCTGGGAAGACTTGCTAGGGTATTAATAACCTGCCTGAGCTTTTGATTTTTGTGACTGTCTCCAAAATGAACGATCTGTTCACTGTGGGATGAGGATGTGCCAAATCGAGTTCACCAATTCACCCCAGATAAGTGGCTCTGTCTACACCTCAAGGCTCTCAAGTCTGGGTGTACCTTTCAATTCCTTGAACTTTCTGCAGTTTTGGGATAAAGGAGGTGACTGCAGTGCCTCCTGGGAGTACAAGGAGGATCCTCCACAGCTATCAACTGCTATCAACTGTGTCAACAGGGCATTTATTTCTCAAGGCTGGGTCTCAAAGAGAGTTGTAAATATTTGAAATGGGAAGGCGATAGGAAAAAAATGAAGCATTTAAACCAGCCATCTTTGTTAGACTAACAGGCGGCTGTGATTGCCTCTTCAAGGTGACCTTTGGACACAGGTTTATGGAAGTGTGGAGAAATTCCCGGGCGCCTGGCAGTGCCAGTTCCTGTGTGTGCATGGCTTGTTGGCGGCAATTACTGAGCGCGGGAAAGGGATTGCATTATTAATATATGAATTATTAATTATTATAATTGCATTTGTCATTTATTGAGCACCAGCCATGCACTAGAAGCTAAGCAGACCTTAAGAGTCCCTGCCCAGTGGGGGGTGACTGAGGTAATTACATTTGAAATAGCTGCAGTCACAGGCTTACTGTACAACTGGTGGCATATACTAAGTGCATGGTATAGCTCCTGTTCTTTTGCTCTGTCTAGAGCCATATATCCTCATATGCTTTTTCTAATTTGTTTGTGTAAAGATGGGGGACAAGCTATTTGTCAAGATGAAAAATGCTGCATCAAGTTATTTTAATTAGTATTTATTATATCTTCCTACTGGCAATAAGAGACCAAATGAGAAAATGCTTCCACGACAAAACACATGCAATCCTTTTTTTTCTGGCCAGCCACCTCTTGAATGAGGGCTGAGGGGTCAGAAGGGGAATCCACACAAGGGTGGGGGGACAAACCCTGCTCTGTCGGGAAACCACCTCTGGGCTCACCTAAGTCATGGGTATCCTATTTGCCTGGCACAGGCAGCACATCCTAAGAGTTAATGTTAATATTTAACTGTTAATGCGTAGAGTCCAAGGCTAGGCACGGTGGCTCACGCCTGTAATCCCAGCACTTTGGGAAGCCAAGGTGGGCAGATCACTTTAGTCCTGGAGTTCAAGACCAGCCTGGGCAACATAGTGAGACCCTGTCTGTGAAAATAAAAAATATATAAATTAAAAAATCAAAACAACAAAATACGTAGAGTCCTACATGTTAAGACTGAAAACAATTTTAGAAATCACCTCGCTCAACCATCTCATTTTGCAGATTTGGAAACAGGCTCAAAATGTCACACAATCTGCCTGAGGTTATGCATTCAAAGCTGAGCTCGGGCTACAACTGGAGCATGTCAATCCATTGGTCAGGACCTCACTGCTCGACAATGTTGTTTACTCTCTTTAGAGAAGGAGCTAGTATAGAATTGGATTCATGAATTGGAGAGGAGAAGAATCAAGTTCAAGTCATGTGGGTCAGTTGTAAGAGTTTTCCATGCAGACACTGTGGGTGGTTCTTTTCCCTGTTTGCTCTTTGTTCGTCTGAGAAAAAGGTGCCATCAGTCATATCATTCATTACATACAATGATTCTCCAGTCTTCAGATGCAGTAATATCATTCATTACACACAATGAATCTCTTCAGATTCTTCCTGAGGGGTTCCTACCTTCCTATCCTAGGTTCAGTCTAGGGAAGGGGTTGTGAGGGTCTGAAAGTCACTGCCCCACCCGAGTCTCATCTACCCATTGAGAAGAGCAGGTTTCCCACCCATCGTATCAGGAAGATGGTCAGGGGCCATGGTTGTCAGGGCTCCAGAGTGTGACTTCATCACCTGCCACTTTGGCAGTGTTTCCAAAAGGTTCAGAG
This sequence comes from Pan troglodytes, assembly GCF_028858775.2. Lineage (NCBI taxonomy): Eukaryota > Metazoa > Chordata > Mammalia > Primates > Hominidae > Pan > Pan troglodytes. Next base: position 108,164,304 of record NC_072411.2, on the reverse strand, counting down.
AAGCACAGGGGGACTGAGCCGCATCTTGGTCTGAACCTCTGTACATCATTTGGGGCTTCCCAATCGCATAACACTGCGAGCTTGAGACCTCACAGGATACATCTGTCTTTTTGTCCAGGCATGGTGGAGATGGTCGTCTGTGCGCTTTACCTCCTCACCTTCCTGATGAGGCCAGGCTGTCCTTATAGTGATTTGGAAGAAGGACTGCAAAACGACCATCTCTAGCTGAGGGCTTTTCTTTTCCTGAAATTTTCGCAACATAGATGCTGTATGTTCCTATTAGTCTTAATAAGCACTCTGCTGGGGATGGTGGACAGCCTCTTGGGTGAACATTTGCTTATTGCCTCTTCCTAAAGGGCCGTAGTGGGGCATATTAATAAAACATATGCCGCCTTCAGTAAATGGGATCTTTATTTACAATGGGAATTAAAACATGGGGATATTACCTGTAGCAGGCCTTCACCATTTGTTTCTATGCATTTCTGAGAACACTCCACATATGTTTCTAGATTCTTCATCTTCCAGGTGAAGAAAAGTCATGAAATCTCTGCATTAAACTGCTCATGTAACCTGGAAATGATTATGTTGGAGTTTCAGATCCAAATCCAAGCCTCCCGTTTCTTTGCACTTCAGTACTATTTTTTCTTTTCTCCTAGCTAGACTTGAAAATATTAGCTTGCTGGACCACCAGATATGTCTGCCATTTTGAATGTCTACTTCTTTATTCATATTGTAACCAATGCCAGCTAAGACTGTCCTTACACAGTTGTATAAATGACCACATTCCCATCTACTTTGTAAATGCTTTGGCATTCAGAATGCATATACATTTTATTGTATTTCCCTGTATTACGGCTTTTCCACTGGGAGATTAAGAGGCTAATTCAGAGCCATGTGATTACAGGAAGATGTGTGAGGAAGGCAACAGGGATCCTATTCTATAAGGTCCGCTGGGCCCAAACAAGGAATCCATATGTTTCCATTTCCCTAATAGGCAGAGAAAATAAAAAACAAAGAGGCCTAGAGACACACACCTGCACAAGCAACCGAGCAGAAGTAACCTATAAACACATGAAAAGCAGCTCTCCAACAATTCCATCTGCATTTTATTGAAAGAAATCTTTGAAAAGGAGAGAGAGAAGGTACAATTTACAAGAACCATGGTATAAATCCTGCCACAGTGCCAATTGCTAAAAGCACTGGAGCCTGGGAAGGAGGGAGAAATCCATTCATTCATTGCCCCCAGAAAATAGGCATTCAGGCTGTGGCATACCTCATGCACCCCGTGGGATTTACACCTCTGACTGGCTGATTGCATGAATCACCTTGGATTGATTGCTTCTATATAGAATGTTTCTTTATAGTGTATATGCCTTCTCATCGCAGCTCAGCTCAATTCCATTCTGCTGAGCCTCTTCGGGACACTTTCCATGAGAGATGCAGGAGAAGGTAATGTTGTGTTTGTTGGTTTCTCTGGTACATTTCAGGACTGATTTACTCCTATGCCGGGTGCAGAGGGAAATTCCATCATTCCCACATCAGGTGAATCCTAAATCAAGCAGCCCCATCCCCATTTCTACAAAGGACCATGCACTTTTCTCTTTCTGTATTGTTATTACCCTTTAAAAAATCCCTCATGGACATGCATATGTCTTTTTCCTTTCCTTTCCTCTCGCTTCTCCCTTTTTTCATGGGAAAATAATTTTGTCCATCGGATATATCACTCAGCATGTCTGGTATTAATGCTTAAGGCGGCTGCTTTCAAGGTTCATGTTTGCTTCTCTTTAAGTTTTTTATTAGCTCTCCCTGAGACACTGGGTTTCTCTTCCAGGGCTGTCCATCTGTCTCAGCCTTTTAAGGGTTTTGATCACTCTTGTAGTTGTTATTTTTCCCCGCTGTTGTCCTCATTCCCGGTGCTCAGGCCACAGAAGATCTCTTTGGAAAACCTTTCAGATCATCGGAACTGGCCACACTAGACTGAAGATTTGAGAGACGCACAACTTGAGAATGCTCCAGGGTCTCTCGGACACAAGCACCACGGAGCAAACACCGGGAGCCCAGCTCCTGTCGCTGGCAGCGCTCCTTGGCGTGTGTTCATGTTGCTGGCGGGCACTAGGTGGCGCTCCAGGCTCGCTCACGGGAGGGAGGATGCCCGGCTGTCTCGAGAAGCGGCCCCGGACCGGGAGGGACCCTGCCCGACCCCTCCACCCACGCGGGAAGTCCCGTAGCCCACACAGCCGTCTGGGTGTCTCTCGGGCTACCGTGTTTCCACCCTTCTCTCAGACTCTCACCCCTGTAGACCTGTCAGGGATGAGCCTCCAGGATTGTGGAGGGCATGGGCTGGGGCTGGCCTGAAGGATTTAAACAAATATTGGTCTTCCCCCAAGGCCTGAAATCTCTTCAGTTCATTTCTTAACATTAGTGTGGAATACTCTATCCCGGTTACTTATTTTTACCACGAAGAGGAGGTTTCTATGAAAGAAAGAAAGAAAGGGAAGGAAGGGAAGGAAGGAAGGGAAGGAAGGGACTTACTTAAGAGCCCGTGGGAGGCAGCTATGGGAAGATGACGTGAGCCTGTTTTCTAAAGTAAGAGAGTGTGCAGGTTGCTTAATCTCCTTGGCTCTCTGGACCTCAGCTTTTCTCTGTAAAATGGGAACGATAACGCTGCTGTGAAGATCAAATCAGACTCAATGTCCATGAGGTCTCTCTCTCTTTCTTTTCAACAGGGTCTTACATTCTGCTGCCCAGGCTGGAGTGCAGTGGTGTGATCACGGCTCACTGCAGCCTTGACCTCCTGGGCTCCAGCGATCCTCCCACCTCAGCCTCCCAAGTGGCCTACCAACTAGCAAATTTTTGTATTTTTGGTAGAGATGGGGTTTCATCATGTTGCACAGGCTGATCTCAAACTCCTGGGCTCAAGCGATCCGTTCGCCTCGGGCTCCCAAAGTGCTAGGATTACAGGCGTGAGCCACCGCGCCCGGCCCCCTTTGTTTTCATGCCATCAGTCTCTCCTGGTTTTTATTCTCTTTCTCAGGCTTTTAAAACGTCTCCTTTGTGGGTTTTTTTTCCCTTTCTACTTTTTCTTAAACGTGGGTGTTTCCTGGGTTTTAGCCATACCAATTTATTCTTTCGCTGTGGTGCTTGTTTTAAATAACCCCGTGTTCTTTCTCTGGAGAACATCGACTACCAGGAGTCAGCTTCCCCTGCTGGTTCCTAGATCCCGGCCCACTTCCCGCCTCTGTCCAGGGCTCTGGATCCAGAGGTCAGCCGCCCACGGCGCCATTCCACAGAGTCCTCCCGGGAGTATTTCAAGCTCAGCATGCTCTGACCTGAGTTGGTGCAGTTTTCTTCTCCATTGCCCTGCTCCTGAATTTCCTACCTCACCCATGATACCATTTGCTACCAGGCTTCCAAGGCAGACCCTGGGCGCCACCCTTGCCTCCTTCTCCTCCTTTATTCCTCACAGCCAGTAGGGAATACAGTCAATACAGAGCTTTCCATCTGTACCCCTTCCCCACCTCCCCACAGCCCCCCAGGTGGGCACCCCCCACCTGCTTCCCTTGCCTCCAGGCTCCTCCCTCTGCCATCCTTCCATCCCGTCCCCAAATGCAGTCAGAAAGAACTTGCTAAATCAGCTGGGTGTGGTGGCATGCACCTGTAATCCCAGCTACTCGGGAGGCTGGGGCAGGAGAATCACTTGAGCTGGGAGGCAGAAGTTGCAGTGAGAAGAGATCACACCACTGCACTCCAGTCTGGGTGACAGAGCAAGACTCAGTCTAAAAAAAAAAAAAGAACTTGCTAAATGTGGATGTGATGGTGTCACTCCTCTGCTTCTCATCCTGTTGTGATTTTTGTGAAGAAAACCAATCACAAGTCTTATAAGCTCTAACCCCTGTGGCTGTCATCCCGCTCCCCCAGGCCCAGGAGCTCGCTCTCTTCTCCTAGAATCACAACTGGGCCCCCAAGAATCTTCCTCAGCTGACCTCTCTCCCTGCCTGGGTGTGGAGTGGGGCTCTTTTGTCGTTGTGTCCATCACGCTGCATTGTAACTTTCCTAGCCGTGGCCTCGCTGTGTTTTCACTGTTCTTCCTCCCAGCATGGGGGCTCCATAGGGCAGAGCTCCGAGGTCTTCCTGGCACACAGTACATGCTCAGGGGTGTCGGCTGGAGGCACACTGAGTGACTGAGGGCACTGGACTCTGCCCACTAGCTTCACTGGGTTCAGTGAGAATGGAAGCGTGTTGTCGGGTGGAATATCTGATGTGGGGAAGACAAAGGTGAGTTAGACGCAGAACCTGCCCTCAGTGAAGACACATCCTGAAAACTGCATTGATGCAGCTTCATTCAGGTTTTCAGATCCCACTGAAGAGCCATACCACATTATCCACCTCCCTATCCACTTCTGCACAAGTCTTTTCCATGGCTGGAAGCTATTGAAGGGCCCTTCCGTTTCTTCGGGCTCAGCCTTGGGTCTGGAAGGACTCAAGCACTGCCCGTAGGCACACAGACTCAGGGTTTGCAGGCCGAGTGAATGGGCCTTCCAGACTCTGGAAGGCATCTCTGGCTGTGAAGAACTTCCTCTCACCCCCCTCCCTAGATGCTTAAAGTCTCGATCACATTCCATTAGAGCTGTTTGGAGTTGATTTTCTGGCAATGTCTCCCAAGTGGCAGGGTATCATCTATAGCTCAAGACTTTTTTTATGCTCAGGTTCATTTAATCATAGCCAAGGGTCTCCTAGTTCATCAGGATCAATATCCCGACAGGATGCAATCCATCAGCTTGGGCAGCATGCCGAGGGGTGGGCTCTGAGCATCCTGGTGCCTAGGGTGGTCCTGGCTGTGCCAGGCAGAAGCCCGTGTGGCCTCCCTATGCCTCAGTCAGCAGGGCCCGCCATGCTGGTGAGGAGCCAGACATGCCTTAAAGTGGTGCCCGGTCCCCAAGGCCCATGGGAGCTTGGATGCCTTCCATGGTGTACCTGCTGGGTGAGATGTGTCCCTTCCAGGATGCTGTGTATGGAATCAGAGATGTGAGGCTTGAAGAGCTCAGCACCCTTGGGTCATCTCACCTTCCCTCCCACCAGGCAGAACATTCCCCAGAGTGTCTTTCCGTCTTTCCTCAGCTCTGTCCAGCACAGTTACAGGAGTCTCATGTGACTGAGTTTCAGCCACTTTCCTTGAGGGAAAAATTCCACACTCATACACAGTTGGTGGTTTCAGAAAACGTGCAGCATCATATGATGGATGATGTGGGGGCAGAGAGCATTCCCTGGTTGAGTACTTTGCTGTTCAAAAGAAAAAAAAAGACCTTAACTGTCTCTCTCTCTTTTCATTTTTTTTTTTCTGTTTAAAAATTAAACAGGTTATGGCCAGGTGCAGTGGCTCATGCCCGTAATCCCAGCACTTTGGGAGGCTGAGGTGGGCAGATTACCTGAGGTCAGGAGTTCAAGATCAGCCTGGCCAACATGGTGAAACCCTCTCTCTACCAAAAAATAGAAAAATTAGCAGAGCCTGGTGGCACACACCTGTAGTCCCAGCTACTAGGGAGGTTGAGGTGGGAGAATTGCTTGAACCTGGGAGGTAGAGGTTGCAGTGAGCCAAGATCACACCACTGCACTCCAGCCTCACTCAACAGAGTGAGGCCCTGTCTCAAAAACCTCACAAGTTAAATTGCCTGAACAAGCGCTGGTTCATGTCTAAATATCATAGCCTTTAGAGTCCCTCTCTGGCCTTGATTCTCCTCCACACTTAGGTCTTCTGCAATTTCAAGTCCTTTTCTTAGAGTGCCTTCCTGAATCCTTCACATGCTGGATTTTTGTGAGTGTAGCAAAAGCAAACTCTTAGGGGTGTTCCTTTTTATCTTCAGCCCAGTTGATCTAAATGGTTACTTGAAATTGGGCTGACCTGGGTTGGAATCCTAGGACTCTTCTTTTTACTGGCTGTGTGATCTTGAGCCACTTGCTTAACTTCACAGATGAATAACTTCCCGGGGCATCAAGTTCTTCATCTGTGATGTGCAGTTGACATTTCATTGGGTGTTTGGGAGTATTTCATGTGACATTGCAGGTACTGTGCTTAGCAGAGCACTTTGCACGTTTCAAAGATCCTTCTCACTAATATTTACTTGATATAAAAATGGCAATGCTGGGGAGGCCCAGAGAGGCGTCTGATTTCTGTTCTGGGAGGGGACTGATGTTCTTCAAGGAGAAAGAAACTCAGAAGTTAGAGTCAAGAGCCCTAGCTCTGCCCCTGACTTCCTTTGCAGCCTTGGCAAGTTACAGAACATCCCCTGGCCTTGTTCCTGGTCCGTGAAAATGGTGGTTGGAAAGGTTCAATGAGATGATGTCCATAAGAGTGGGTAATTAGTGCACACTCCACTTAAAAGACTAAGGAAAAGCTGTAGAAATAGCTGCTTGTTTCTTCTCTCAGCTCTGTCACATCCTCCTTTTCTCCTGGATGGCGGCTGGACAACAGCAGCAGTGGCAACAGGTGTGGACTCTGTGCTGAGCTGTTTCATGCAACATCACATTTCATCTCCACCATCACCAGGGCAGGGCTGCTGTTTCCAGTTTACTGATGAGGAAAATGCCCTTAGTCTCAACAAAATAATGTCTTTGCGAACATCTCCGCCATGAATTGCATTCCCAAGATGCCTGGTGGCTGGGTTTTGGCAGCAGGGCTGTGAGAGTTTCAAGCACTTTGAAGGCATGTCTTAAGAAGGGGCTTTAGATGCCACCACCCTTTCCTGTGGAAGATTCATGTCTTAGGTAAACTGGTATCTGTAGCAGACCCAGGTCTGGATGAAAGTGGACTATTTGACTTGAATGGATTATCCTGTAGCCAGTTGAGTCCAGCCCAAAGCTATTATTGGTATTGGTAAAAATAATATCAGTTTAGATAACATGTCTGGGGACTCATGATTTGTGAAAAGGATTATTGAGAGCTGATTTGTCCACCAACATTCACCTATCACTATTTCAAAGATGCTACATATTTCTTGCCAGAGAAGCAAGAATGTGCCTTAGGGAAGCGTGGAGGTGAATTGATCTGGGGACAGTGGTTCTCATTGGGATTTTTGGCACAGCTCTGAGCTTGGAGACCACTCGTGGGTAGTGAGTTAGGGGCCACTGGGGTTTGTGAGTGATTTCTAAGTGTGTCCCCTTCTAGCTATTCTCAGAACACGGCAGGTGACTTTTCATGCCTTCTAAGTCTATGAATCTAGAAGTTGCTGTTAAGGTTATCTCACCTTACCTCTAGCCAACCTGTGTTGCTGTGATTAAAAGTAACCATGAGTCCTTCAAATGCCCTGGAATGATAATATTGAAAGAACTGACATCTCTCCAGTCCTTGCTATGAGCCACTGTGCTAGGATTTTTATACCAACAATATCATTTAAGCCTTACAATGTACTATGAAGAGGATATCATTTTTATCACCATTTTTCAGTTGAGGAAATAGGTACTGAGGGGTTAAATAACATACTCAGTGTTAGAGCTGGGGTTTAGACCCAGATAGGTCTGACTGCCAAAGCTCTTAACCACTGTGCCTGGTTGTCATGCGTGAGGGTGTCTACTGTTGTGTTGGAGGGAGCTAAAGGTAGTGACAATTTGCAAAATGGTAGCCCCTGTCCATCACCCTGGTAAGGTTATTCTGGGTGTCTGCCTTGGCTATTTTATGAGGTGCTAGTGATTCTCATTTGGGTAGCACAGATTTATAACTTGATGGTTACATACAGTGCTCCTGACGCCTCCTCCGTCATCTTCTTTCTGTCTTTAGTGGAGATTCCATTTACCACGTTTGCCTTTTCATTCTACCATCCATTTTATCAGCTGAACTAACTTTCTTTCTTTCTTTCTTTCTTTCTTTCTTTCTTTCTTTCTTTCTTTCTCTCTCTCTCTCTCTCTTTCTGTCTTTCTTTCTTTCTTTCTTTCTTTCTTTCTTTCTTTCTTTCTTTCTCTTTCTTTCTCTTTAGGAGTTTAGGTGTTGAGGTTTAATAGGTAGAAGAAAGAGAAATGAGAACATCCATCTCTCTCTAGTGAGAGAGAAGGGACGTTCGAGAGGAAAAGCCCGGCTGACGGCGGATGTGCCGATTTTATAGTCAGGCTTGAGGAGGCGATGTCTGATTTACCTAGGAATTACTTTTCTGAACGGTAAAACTTCCCACGCATTACATACACAGAGAGGATAGGAGACACGGCTGTCGCAGATAGGAAAGGAGGAAATTACGATAGGAAAGTTGAAGATCCTGTTGCCGACACCCCATTGGGCATCAGTCCGGAAGCCTTTGGATAACCCAGAGGGTTGGAGGCTGGGGTCAGTCCAGAAGCCTTTGGATAACACCAGGGGTAGCCCCAGCCAAAATTCCTCAGTTGCTTGAGGACCTCTTCCAGCCCCATGAGGTGGCTAAGTCCTCCGTGAAAGGAAGCTGGTTCAAACATGGCCAATATGCCCAGCAACCCGTGGGGTACTGAGGGATTCTCCATGTTCTCCCCAGCAAGCCTCACATCCAAGTCTTTAAGAACGGCAGCCACACTAATCATATTCTTAATGGCTGAAGGATACCCGTTATTGATTTGATTTGGTTCTAAAATGGAGGCTGAGGGCCCTGAAATGGAGGCTGAGGGCCCTGAAATGGAAGGACAGAGTTGGCGTCCACTCCTCTACTCACCATTTTGATGAATGTTGTACCTTGGTATCCTGGACGAGGTTCTCAATATGAAGCAGCTAGGCTGTTTAGGGTAAATACCTGGGGTTCGTTGTCTCGTACCAAGAAAATTTAGGACACGGACACACATGACGAGTTTAGGAGCAGAGGTTTAATATGCAGAAGAAAGAGAAAGGAGTAGAGCCCTCTCTCTAGTGAGAGAGAGGGGACTTCTGAGAGGAAAAGCCCCTCAGCTTAACTGTTTTTTAGACCGCTTTTTGCTCCTAACTTTTTGACTTCTTTCATGGTGTATTATTCTGTTTTCGCACGGCTATAAAGAACTTCCCTGAGACTGGGTAATTTATAAAGGAAAGAAGTTTAACTCACAGTTCTGCATGGCTGGGGAGGCCTCAGGAAACTTACACTCAAGGCGAAAAGGGAAGCAGGCACCTTCTTCACAAGGTGGCAGGAGAGAGAAGAGAAAGCAAAGTGGGAAGAGCCTCTTATAAAACCATCAGATCTCATGAGAACTCACTCACTATCAGAAGAACAGCATGGGCAAAACCACCCCCATGATCCAATCACCTCCCTCCCTCAACGCGTGGAGATTACAAGTCAAAATGAGATTTGGGTGGGGACACAAAGCCAAATCATATCACATGGAATCCATGGAACACTAAACTGTGTACTCAGAAAGGACCCTCCAAAGAGAGGTCCCCTGGCCCCTGGAGCTGTGTTCCTCAATGGAGTGGATGAGGGCACACTGTCTGAAACGATGGCTGGATTTCAGTCTAGGTCACTGACTGTGTCAGATCTACAGAGTGAATCCTTGCATTCCCAGCACAAATTCACTCCTTCTCCTAATTCAGATCTGTCTTCGGTTGACTTTCTCCAAAAAGCCTGTCCTGAATTCACGAAATACCAATATTTATTATTGCCAAGCATTTTTATTGAAGCTTTAATAAGAAAATGCATTGTATGTCTCTAAGTTTGTCCTTTAGAATTGCTGGTGTGATTTTAGGGTTGTTTAAGGGGGTGACATAGTACCTCCTTCACTGAACAATGCCTAAAATTTACATATTAGGGAGTCATTCCTATAACTTGAGGCTTCCTTTAGGAGTTAAAATGAAAATTCCCATGGAAGGGTTTACACATTACACATTGTTGATTGTTTGTATCTTTGTATGAATGAGTCCTGGTCTTTCCCCAGCCAAGTTTTACGAGGTTACCGGTAGAGGGAAAGGGTATGAATATGGAATAGAGGCTGTCTTTCCTGGCTTCTCCCTAACAGAGTCCATTTCCTTGGTGAGCTGTATCTACTATGACCATAGCACATGGTGAGGATTCTGCTGTCTGGTTTGCTCCCTCACTGGTTCCAACTGTGTTGCCTCTTCACCAAGGGCCTCTTATGTCTGTTGCAAATCTTCTACCACTTGGACTTGTTATTCTAATGACATGGTTTAAATAAATATTACTTATATAGGCATGCAAAAAAGTGAACCATTTTGTTATTGTAAAAACCAAGTTTAATGTTTTGGAAAAATTTCTATTGATTTAAGTGTGGGTGATATACCTGTAAGAGATTATATTAGAAAAAATAATCAAACTCTAGGAAGGCTCTGAGCTCAGATTGCTTCATGGGTGGCTTTCAGTTTCAGATCTATTTTAGAAAAAAGCAGGAAATCATGGAAGATGTATTTTGGGCATGGCTTATGAAAAAATATATCACAGGCTTACCCCAGTGGATCCATAGAAGGCTCTACAAAAAAATGGCAAATGAAAGTATGCTAGGTCTTTGTTTAAGTTCTTGCTCCCCAAAATGTGGTACCTGTGGCATTGGCCTCACTTGGATGCTTTTTTGGAAAACGCAGAATCTCTGGCTATAGCCTAGACCTACTGAATCCAAATCTGCATTTTAACTAGTTCTCTACATGACTCATATGTACAATAAAGTTTGAGAAGATCTAGCGTAAGCTATTTAGGTATCTTTTTTTTAAACATTTTTTTGGCCAGGTGCAGTGGCTCACACCTGTAATTCCAGCACTTTGGGAGGCTGGAGCAGGCAGATCACTTTAGGTCAGGAGTTTGAGACCAGCTTGGGCAACATGGTGAAACCTCGTCTCTGCAAAAAATACAAAAATTAGCAGAGCAGGGTGGTGCACGCCTGTAGTCACAGCTACTTGAGAGGCTGGGGTGGGAGGTTCGCTTGAGCCCAGGAGGTGGAGGTTGCAGTGAGCCGAGATCATACCACTGCACTCTAGCCTGGGTGACAGAGTGAGACCCTGTCTAAAAATATATATGTATGTGTGTATGTGTGTGTGTATATATATATGTGTGTGTGTATATTTTAAAGAGTAGTTTTAGGTTCACAGCAAAATTAAGAAGAAGTACAGGAGAGTTCCCATATACCCCCATTTCCCCACACATCTAATCTCTCCCTTATCCACATCCCCCATGACAGTGGTACATTTGTTACAACTGATGACCCTACATTGACACATCATCATCACCCAAAGTCCCTAGTTTCCATTAGGGCCCTCTCTCAGTGGTGTACCTTCTCTGGGTTTGGACAAACATGCAATGGACATGAATCCACCATGTAGTATCACACAGAGTAGCCTAACTGCTCTAAAAACCCTCTGTCCTCTGCCTACTCATCCTCTTTCCTCAAGGTTTTATTTTATTTAATTTTATTTTCTGTTTTTGAAACAGAGTCTCAGGCTGAGGTAGAGTGGCATGATCACAGCTCACTGCAGCCTTGACCTCCCAGGCTCAAGGGATCCTCCTGCCTCAGCTGCCTGTCTCAGCCTCCCAAGTAGCTGGGACCCAGACATGCACCACCATGCCCAGCTAATTTATTTTATTACTTTTTGCAGAGATGGAGTCTCACTATGTTGCTCAGGCTCGTCTCGAATCCTGGGCTCATGTTATTCTCCTGCCTCAGCCTCCTAAAGTGCTGGGATTACAGATGTGAACCGCTATGCCTGGTCTAGGTTTTATTTTATTTATTTATTTATTTATTTGCTTATTGAGACAGAGTCTCACTTTGTCACCCAGGCTGGAGTGCAGTGGTGTGATCATGGCTCCCTGCAGCTTTGAGCCCCTGATCTCAAGTGATCCTCCCACCTCAGCCCCTTGAGTAGCTGGGAACACAGGCACATACCACCACGCTGAGATAATTTTTAAATTCGTTTGTAGTGATGGGGTTTTGCCATGTTGCCCAGGCTGGTCTTGAACTTCTGGGCTCAAGCGATCCTCCTGCCTCAGCCTCCCAAAGTGCTGGGATTATAGGTGTGAGCCACTGCGCCCAGCCTACGTTTTATTTTTTAACTTGACAACTTTAACCTGCATTTTCAATTCATCAGCCATCCTGATCATGTCAGATGAAAGGACTTCTGCTGCTTAGATGGCCGAGTGCAGGAGGAAATGCTACTGAGTGGGGGATAAGGGGAAGAAAGGGGCCATCAAAGACACACTGTGGTTGGCAGAATAATGGCCCCCGAAGATGTCAGCATCCTAGTCCCTGGAACCTGTGTAAATATTATGTTACATGGCAAGGGGAAATTAAGGTTACAGATGGAATTGAGGTTGCTGATGAGTTGACTGTAAAATAGGGGGAGTATCCTGGATTATCAGATGAGCACAGGGTAATAATCACAGAGGTCCTTACACGTGGAAGAAGGAGGCTGCATGTAGAGTAAGAAAGATTTCCAGATGCAACACTGCTGGCTTTGAAGATGGAGGAAGGGGCAGGAGCCAGGGAATGTGGGCAGCCTCTAAAAGCTGGAAAAGATGAGAAAATGGGTTCTCCCCTAGAGCCTCCAGAAAGGAATGGAGCCCTGCTGACACCTTAGTGTTGTAGCCCAGTGAGACCCGTTGCAGACTTCTGATCTCCAGAAGTGCAAGAGAATAGATTTTTATTGTTTTAAAGCACTGTGTTTGTGGTAATTTGTTATAGTTGTAAAAGAAAACTAATACACATGCTTTGACTGTTTTGCTCAGGGCCATCCCAGAGAATGTTGACATCAGTTATTTACATACCTGCTCACAGTAAAGTCATTGAAGAATGAGTGGGTTCTCAGATGTTTTAAGCTTTAATACAATACACAACACTAAAGCAACCCCATAGGTGATATTTCTTTGCTAATTTAGAAGGCATTGGCAGATCCTAGGTGTCCCCGGATCCCCATTAAGAACATTGATAGCCACTAGGCAAGCCTGCCAGCTCACAGAGGTTTCTGTTTGAAGAGTTGCCAGATGAATCAACATGCATGCCACAGATTCAACCTCCCATGCCATAGAGATGAACGCAGAGAGAAGGTGGACATTGTGCCCCTTTCCTTGGACTAGAAGCTGTGGGAAGGCAAGACCATCATCTTCTGTGTCTCTCGGACTCTGCTACCAAGCATCAGATATGCTTATTAAACTGCTCATCAAACTGTCAAACAAACTGCATTTGTTTCCAAATGCAGGCCTCTGAAGGTCTCACTTTAATATATAACCCATGATTCATGGAGGAGAAAGGGAGACATTAATTGGGGCTGGAACTGAGGTCACCCCCGTTCCCCACCCCACACTTGTGCTCTTCCACGGGGCCAAAAGAGCAGCTGCAAACCAGCAGCAGCCTGCCGTGCACACTCAGCCCTGCTTCTTAAATACACATTTCCTCCTGTGTTCATGCATTATCTGGCTGACCTGTTAATTAGTCCTCTGGTCCCGGTAAGTCTTCTTTACTTGCAGGCTAGAATCGCTATTAGCACTCTCATAATAGTGGTCCCTTGTTTTGCCCACTATGTTTTGCTATGGAGGAAAAAGCATAGGTTTTTGCCATTTCTTTTTAAAGGAAAGAGCACAAATACAGAGTGGAGCTCTGGGTGTCAGCTATGGGCCACGTCTTGGAAGACTTGATTAGGTCCAGTGGATGAGTGACTTTCTCTTATGAAGTGACTGTAAAAACTTCTTTCTTCTGCTAGTGCTTCCCTCTGGGGACTTGCTGGCAGAGAGAATGGAGTCTCTCAGCAATAATACATTTCCAAGTTATTATGCCAGTGGAGGAGAAATACTGGGATTTGAGAGAATGTTTTTATGACAGGCCAAAGTGCTAAAAAATAACTAAACTTGTGCAATCTCCAGATGCAATCAACATTTCAAAGTCTGCTGAAAGTTGGTTGACTCCAAAATGACTTGCTTACTTAGGTTGTATCCCAAGATAAAGGTAATAAATGATGCAGTTTCACATTCAGGGACAGAAGTAGAATATACAAAACTTTCTTCTCTATAAGAGAGTTGTGGTTCCCAGTGATTTATGGAAAGTTTTGCCATGTTTATTTCTCATTGGTGTCTGGGTAGTGCTTTTTCTTTTTAGGGAAGTAATTAATTGTCAAAATCAGTGAATCAGAGTATTGTTTGGAGGCCAGAGTATGGGGACATTGGGTGTTTCTTCAAGCAGAGGGAGGGAAACTAGCAGAGTGGAAGGACCCTCAGTGAAGGCTCAATTGATCAAACTGATTAGGGATCACATGAAGCATTTGGTTTGGAAAACAGATATGCATGTCTATTCACAAGGCAGGAATGCAAGAAACCCAAGTTTCAGACCCAAGATGAGTCTGAAGCCCAGAGGAGGTGTGTGGCATAGCCATCATGTCAAAACTCTCAGGACTTTGCTACCTGGCTGTGGAGTTAGTCACTGAATCATTTGACCTTTGCTGAGGTCAGGATATAAGGTTGGTTAGTTTCATTGAACAGTTCATTAGCTCTTGCTGACTTAATTAGTGTCAACCAAATCATGGCTGCACTCAACAAAAAGGAAAGTTTGGGGAGTATTTTCATTTTGAATTCTGACCTTTTCTGGGACCAGAGACTCAAACCCTTTTTGACCCTATGTTCTTATTCATTTGTTTATTTGTTCATTCATCCATCCATTCATTCACGCACACCTATATTCATGCATTCAACAAATGTTTAATTTTCCACTGTGGCATACAATGGCTGAGTAGTCCAAACCCTTCAGAAAACAGACTTTCTGGTGCCTAAGGTACAAGATTGCAGGACAGGAGCAGAAGAAGACATTATGAGAGGCATGAGATGATGTGGTACATCTCCATTATGTAGGTGCAATGCTTCAAATGGGATTTCTTTCCTTCTTTCTTTCTTTTTTCTTTTTTTTCTTTTTTTTTTTTTTTTGAGGCAGTCTCACTCTGTTGCCCAGGCTGGAGTGCAGTGGTGTGATCCCAGCTCACTGCAACTTCTGCCTCCTGGGTTCAAGTGATCCTCCCACTTCAGCCTCCCAAGCAGCTGGGATTACAGGTGCATGCCACCATGTCCGGCTAATTTTTGTATTTTTAGTAGAGATGGGGTTTCACCATGGTGGCTAGGCTGGTCTCAAACTCCTGACCTCAAGTGATCCTCTTGCCTCGGGCTCCTGAAGTGCTGGGATTATAGGCGTGAGCCACCGCGCCTGGCCCAGATAGAATTTCAATTTGCAGTGCTGTCAGTGACCTTATGCACTGAACCTTGTCCCAAGCACTTTGGGTGAACAAAAAAATTATTTTGACCAAATGAATGGGAACACGACATTTTCCCCATCACCTGGGGATGTGATTAAGTGGTCATCATCATTAATAGGACATGCAAGGAACAGGGAATTGGCACTTTCCCGGCCTAGGAGGTTCAAATACATTTATTTCCTCTAGTTCAGTGTATTTTAATTTTTCATTGCACCTGTTACCTGATCATGGGCCAGTCTTTTTACTTACTGGTTTTTTTTGGTGGGGGGGCAGAGGAAGTGGGCAGAGGACGTAGGTGTGTATATAGTAATGTGCTTCTCAGAGACTAGATTGAAATCTAACATTTGTAGAATTTGTACAAGGTCCCAGGGATTGTGTGACACGATAAGCTGTCTTAAAATTGTGATATGTATGCCTCTGAGAGTACAGGAAAAAACTTTACAGGGACGTGAGTAGATATAAGGAAACAGATTTTAGGAGCTTCAACTTCCACGTGTACCTTGTGTTAAACTGTCTATTGTCTGCCAGGTTCTCCTTGACTTTCCTTTCCTAATCACCCTTTTCCCACACTACAAAAGAAAACAATTCCTCTCATCAATCTTGGATTCCACTCTGGCACTTTTCCTCAGAGAGAGAATACTCTGAGGACACCCTTAAAAGGGACAATTTAATAATGCATTGTTGTTGGGGGCAGGATCCCATGAGACCAATGCAAAAAAGAGCCTCTTTAAGAAATATTGAAGGAGATGACATCTTATTTCATCCAAATGACAAACTTAAAGGCTCTGATCCATCCATCCATCCATCCATCCATCCATCCATCCATCCATCTACCCACCAATCCATCTGTTTTAGAATTAGAACTCAGAACAAAGGAAATTGTCATGGGTACTTGTATTAACACATGTGCTTGAATTAATGAAGTGAAATTAGGCTTTTTCTGACTTAAGTAAGTTTGATTTTGTTGGTTTGAAAAAATGAGGTTTGATTTTTTCCATGGGAAAAATGTTCATGGGAGACATTTCCATCGGAAAAACATTCATGGGAGACATTTTCCATAAATTGGAGCTGAATATTCAGCTCAAAGATATGATAAAAATATATATCATATATACACATCAAAATGTATGCATATGATAAAAAGTATGCACCTAATCTGGAAAATATATCCTTTATTTAAACTAAGGAGAAGAATTTGGGGTATTCATTTAATGATATAGAAGAGGAAAATGAAATATGAGACCATGACTTGGAGGTGAATTATATTGGTCATTCTAATGTTCTTTCTCTTTATTTAAAAAGTTTGCTGAGACTTGGGAGAAACTTCTTTAAACCTATAAGAATTTTCCAAGCATTTCTTACCCGTGAACAACATTTCCAAGCATAACAACAGTGACTTGAGGCTTACTTTATATTGCTTTGATCAACTGAAAATACTTACTAGGTAGCCCCTACGGACAATGGAGAAAGTATACGACATTCCTTGTCCCTTCTCCCAGTCTGTAGTTATCATGCTTAGCAAGGCAACCCAGTAAGCTGCTTAAATGTGTCCTCCTTATCCTGAGAGCTTATCCTTTTGGCCATGAAGTGTGAAGCCAGTCCTGCAGGAGCCTCTGGCCAACTCAGTTGCCTGTAGTTAAGCCTATTTGTTCAGTAACATTTGGTCTTGGTTGAATGGCAGTGGCTACTCTTATTGTACCCAGGATCTTACTACTTTGACCCTCCATGGTTGCTCATTGGCATGATCTACACTTGGAAGATAGGTTACTGGGGTGTACGGCTCTGAAGTGACTTTCTCAGAGTCAAGAAATCAGAGGCCAAATCGGCAAGGCAAAATCTAAACCTGGAGGAGAATTCCCCTGACCCTGTAGCTCCACCGCATTCTCATTGGGAGGTGGTACTGGCATCGGGGTCACGAACGCTGGGAATCTGGAGTCAAATTCCCAGTTCTACCACTTCCTACCTGTGTATTCCCCTGGCATATCTGATTTTGCCCTCGCTGAGTGGAAGTAGATGTAGAGATTTATATGTGAAATAGACTCTGGGACTGCCAGAGTTTTGAAGATGTAGGCAAAGAGTCTTTCTAGGTCTAGAATGGTCAGGGCTCATGAGCTGTGTCTTTGGTGGTAGTCTAGCAATGTCACAAACCCATCTGCCATCTTGTTCCTCATTTATGTCAGAGGAACAGGAAAACCATTAGGAGACAGAGATGGGAAAGAATGGGAGATTCCAGGTACAGAGAAAGAAAATGCATAGAGAATATTCTGGGATAGTTATAGTGAGTGTGTACCCTAGTTTCTCAGCCATTAGAGAATAGAAGACAGCCCATGGGATACTTAGATCCAAAGTGAAGGAAACTTCCTAGGAGCATGGATTCAGCTAATAATGACAATGGGGAATGCCAAAAGGTCCAAAGGTTTTTTTCTCTTCTGTCTCTCTTTGTATACTGTGTGCACCTGTGCACCCCACAAAGGAGCTTGGCTAAGGAGGAAAGTGGGAGCTGATCACCAAGCTGGGTTGCCCTGCTGTGGGGCTGAGTGTGCCAGGAGAAAGGGGTACCTCTACCCACTGCCATAGAAGTGCCTCCTATGCTCCCAGCCTCGCTCCCTGGATTCTAGCCACAGCACATATCCAAAATGGGGTAGAGCCTCCAGATTGGTGACGCTGGATCATCAGGCTTCGGTGGGGGAGCTGTGTGCGCTTTTTTTTGGAGAGGCAGATCTGCCTTTTCGGCATTCCCTTTATACCTCTAGATGATTCTGTCTCTTTCACTTAGAATGGTGTGTCCTCTGAATAAATGGGCAAAAACTTAGGGTGAGAAGAATTTTCTAGCAGAGACTAACGTGTTTAGCCAGTAGCTTCCTGGAGACTCCAGGTCTTTTCTTCTTCCGCTTGCTTCTGCTGCTCTTCTGTGTCTCTCTTTTCTCTTTTTTCCTGCCAGTCCCTGCAGGAGTCCTGCCAGCAGGATAAGCACTGACATCTCCCACGCTTGGCGAAATGGATCCTTTTTTTCCACGATGAATAGATGTGAATAAGAAGGAATTACATAGCTTTATGTTCTCCAAGAGGTGGTTGAAACCCTTTCTTTCCTCCAGTTTCAGCAAGTGAAGAAATTAGTGAATAGAATTCTGAATTCCAGATTATATTTTTAAACTGCTGAGACCACCACCCTTTTTGTATGATGTGTTCAGTTAATAAAGATTTGCTCCATGAATCAAAAGGTCAAAATCTGGCATCCCCGAGTTTGCATGTTTCAATAGAGTGGGCTGTCTAAATCTCCTAGTCTCTCTGCTTTCTCCCTAGTTCATGCAAAGACTGAATTTTGTTACTGTATTAACTCCAGGTCCTTACGTACTATTATTCTAAATCACATGTTACAGAAGAAGAGAATTTCCAATATGCTGCATGGCATAAAATATAGCTCTAGCCCAATCGAGACCTTCTTGAGATGCATAGATAAAGGATTTGGGAGAAATGCCATGTGCTGTTTCAGGCTTGTCAGGCAAAACCATGTTCTGTGTAACGGTTGGATGACAGTGTCTCAGGAGAGGTTTTACGGCTGCTGAACCTCCCCCAAGGGTGACATTAGCAGAGAACTGGGGCCTGGCCCCTGATCAAAATGGCCATCCAGGAGGCAACTACTGAAATATGCTCCCGGAAGAGACTTCCTGTCCAAACCAGAGGGTCCCAAGACAGCAGGCACTGAGGGCTTGGGGTGCCTTCTCGGGGCTGTGTTTACTCACACTCCCTGGACTGTGAGTAATAAACTTGGTTAACAACATGGCTGGCAAGTTATTGCCAACCCAGCAGAAATAAAACAGAATAGGTTGAGCTATCACCAGGAAAAGAAAGCTTTCTAATTCTATCAATGTTATTGAGCTCTTTGAAACAAAGAATGGATCCAAAAAGGATTCCCCACCCCCAACGTTGGCCACATGTCAGTGCAGACAGAGCTCCTGTGGCTCATTTAAGTGACCGAGCCTGTAACGGGAGGCCTGAGAGCTCATGTTCGTGGTTGGGACTGAATCCTTAGCATTCAACAAAGGTGGAAAAATCACGATGTTGCTTCCCCATAATGGAGCACTCAAACCGCAGAGAGTGTGTGTGTTTATGTGTCTGAGAGTTTTAGAGGGAGGGAGAAAATGCATGCATGACTTATATGAAGGCAGGGACACAGGCCAGAAAGAGAAGCTTAATAGCTGTTTAACCATTTTTAAACAAACCATAAAATCATATTGACCAAAGGCCTATTGGGATTCCCCATGTCTGAACATCTTCTAGCAAAATTGTCTCCCAAATGAGAATTTATTAGCCAAGACCCACGCATTGATGTTATCAGAGAGTTGGGCGGGCTCCGCATAAGCGTGCGATTTCAGGTTAGCCCCCATTAGTGTCCTTATGCAATGCCCTCTGACAACAGCTGTCTGGGGTTTCTACCACAGAACCTTGGTGTGTTTCATGCTCTGTGCTCTGAGATTCCCTGGCCCCTAACAGAGGGGTAGCTGGCTCGTCACCGGAGAATGATATACTATTCCTCTTGTTAGCACAGGCAGCCCCGAGATACGTGGGAAAGAATTTTCAGAGACACCAAGGTAAGAGAATGAGCCATGTCTACCTCTCATCTTGGCAGCAGGAGTGTGTCTGAAACAGTCTGTGCTGCACAAAATTGTAGTTTATAGAGAGCATTTTGTTGATTCAGCCATAAAAATGTGACCTACAATATGTTTGTTGAAGAGAATGTGCTGCTGCTTTTTTATATTGAAGAATATGCTTTCATGTTTCCAGCCAGCTTCTCCTAAAGAGAGTCCTTTGTGGGATTCTGGTTGTTTTTAAAGTTTCTTTGTATTTTGGGGACTGAGGAAGTGGTTCCTACAAAGTTAATTTGTAGGATCAGCTGCTCATGGACACCTGTAACTTAGGAAAAAGAACCAAGGTTGGGTGTTGTAGTTGGCTGAACAATGCCGCCCCTGTCCCCAGGATAGCAGGTTCTAATCCTTGGAGTCTGTAAATGTTACCTTATTTGGAAAAAGGATTTTTGCAATTGTGATTAAGTGAAGGATCTCGAGATGGTGACATTATCCTAGATTATCTAGGTGGGCCCTAAACGCAATCACAAGTGTCCTTATTTGAGAAAGGCAAACAGAAAAGGAGAAGGCAATGTGACGACAGAGGCAGAGACTGGAATGATGCAGCCACAATCCAAGGAATGCCAGCATCCACCAGAAGATGGAAGAGGCAAAGAATGAATTCTCCCCCAGAGCCTTTGGAGGGAGTATGGGCCTCCTGACACCTTCATCTCGGCCCAGTGATGGTGATTTCAGACTTCTGCCTTCCAGAACTGTGAGAGGATAAATTTCTATTGTTTTAAGCCACCAAGTTTGTGGTGATTTTTTAATAGTAGCCACAAGAAGATAATATAGGTGTTCTCTTCATTCATTATATTGATGTGAGATATATCCGTGTCTATATGGGTATATATGTACATATACACATACATATGTGACTATGACTTAGAGGAAGGCACGTGTTAAGCACTGTAGAGATGTTCTTAAGAGCTTGTAGTTCAGTACCTTGGTTAAGTGGAAGGGTCAGATTGCCTTAGGTTCAAATCTGTGACTTATTAGCTCTGTGATCTTAGACAAGTTAAATAACTTCTTTGGGACTTAGACAGGTCTTTGAAGATTAAGTGCAGTAATCCATGTGAAATCAGAGTGTCTGCCTGGGAGAAGTATGCTAGCCATACAGAAGCGGCTCTCGAGGCACCCCCAGCTCCAGCAAAGCAGAATTGGACAATTTCCACATCTAAGGAATAAACTGTTTTAAGGACACAAATGGGAAAGGAGTGACTTTTGGCTAAGGTATGTATGAAAGCATTAAGGATGAGGTAGCATTCAGGCCTAGACTTTGAGAAGAGACAGGGCTTGGCCGGCAGAGATGGTGAGGTGGGGACAGGATGACAATCAGGTAAAAGAGACGGTCTGGAACAGGGGCAGAGTGAAGAAAGCCCTCAGTGTTTTCATGGTTTGGAAGGAGGGTTTGAGGGACACGGGAAAAAGCAGGTGAGACAGGTCAGGGCTTGGTAGAGAAGGGTCCTTGGGCTCCTCAGAATATTTGCTGCTCTACACAGCCACAGCATCTCCAGTGAAGTCATTGGTCATTAACCCCCCTGCTAGAAGCATGAGAACATTCTCGGCATGGGTTGCTTACTGGAGTGAAAGGGAAAAGGAGTCCTCCATTTGCAAAGTGTCAGGAAGCCAGGAGTAGCCAGACACTCCCCACCAGGCTGGACTAAACATTACTTTGGGCCTGGCAATTTGTGGCCAGGTTTTACAGTAATTGGAGTGATGCCTTTTTTCATCTACTAAGGAATCATTTTGCCCTGCCTTAACCACAGCTCTGGAATCTACACTATTTAGTGCATTCAAGTGCGCCCATTACATAGGTAAGTTATGCCAGGAGGCCTGGAACAAACGCGGAGGATAAGTGGGCTTTTTACAAAGCAAATAGCAAACCTGGCATCTCTCATGCAGCCCGTTGCAAGTTGGAATTCTCACGCAGTCTTCTGAGATTGAGGTGCCTACGTGTGCAGAAATGAAGGAGACAGGACTTCACACTTCACACGTTGAAATGTTTTGAAAGGGTGACTAGGGCACGAGAGCAGGCTATTCTAAAATAGAAGAGAATTGAGAGCTGAGGCCAGAAAGGCAGTGGACTACAAGTGGACATGATTCCTATGCTCAGAACTAAGTTTTTTTTTTTTTTTTTTTTTTTTTTTTGGAGACAGAGTCTCGCTCTTTTGCCCAGGCTGCAGTACAGTGGCGCCATCTCGGCTCACTGTAAGCTCCGCCTCCTGGGTTCATGCCATTCTCCAGCCTCAGCTGCCCAATTAACTGGGACTACAGTCACCCACCACCACGCCCCACTAATTTTTTTGTATTTTTAGTAGAGATGGGGTTTCACTGTGTTAGCCAGGATGGTCTCAATCTCCTGACCTCGTGACCCACCCGCCTCGGCCTCCCAAAGTGCTGGGATTACAGGCGTGAGCCACCACGCCCGGCCAAAACTAAGTTGTTTTAACAAAGTGAAGTATACATACTTGTGTAGAATTTTCACTGTACAGAGTAAGACTGAAAAGAAGCCCCTGACCTGAAAAGACATTAATCCTTTTTTATCTGGCTAACACTGAAATTAACTTGCTTTATAACCAATGGGTGATAGTCCCTAGTGAGGTTGAGGTCTCAGAGATGTGGGGGAAGGCAGATGAAGCCAAGCTCTGCACCTTTACTTGGGAATTTGAGAAGGAAAGATTTGTCTCAAGTTACTGTGGATTCAAAATTCTCAACACAGAAGGTGGGGTTTCCAGTGAGATGTTTTGAGTGGGAGGTATGTCACTCTATTCCCTTGCTCAGCTAAAGGTAGGTGATTTTAAAAATGGCTTTATTTGTGGTGGAGGTGGGATATTTGAAAGAAGAGGGAAGAAGATACTTTTAGTGAAAGATTAGGCTGAATTGGTGGCAGTGGATCTTGGGGAAGCACGGTTGGGGAGAGAAGCACAGATGGAAGGAAACTCGGGAGATATTTTTGGCTCCTTCTGTCTGTCTTCTTAGCTGTTTATCTCCTTTTGTTATTTGCCCCTTTCCTGTTCTGAGTCTCTTCTTATTGGTGGGTTTCCTGCTGATAGCAGGCTTGCTAATTCTAGAACAAATCTAGACAATCTATGTTATAATATAGACCAAGACCCAATTCTTTCCAATTTTTAGGATGTCTCCAAGCTTTCAGGAGAGGTTTATAAAAACCTTAGCTTTAAATAAACTATTAATACATGCAACAACATGAATGGAGATCGAATAATTATGCTGAGTGAAAGAAGTCAACCCCAAATAGTACATACTGTATCATTCCATTTATACAAAACTCTAGAAAATGCAAACTCACCTGTAGTAATAGAAAGCAGATGGGTGGTTGCCTGAGACGTGAAGAGGCTGGGAGGAGGAGGGGCTGAGAAAGGGAGGGGCTCACAAAGAGGTGATAAACATGTTCACTATCTTGATTGCAGTGATGGTCTCATGGGTATATACATAACCAAACTCACCAAATTGTACACTTCAAATATGGGCAATATTCTATGTCGATTATACCTCTATAAAGCTATTAAAATAACATTAGCTTCAGTACATCAGCTATTTACACATGGGTCAAGGCAAGGAGAAGAGAATAGCCAAGTGGTCGTAAGGCTGTGTGGTAAGATCGGTGATGGAGCAACTGTGCAGAGACAGGACCTGTGTAGCTTTGTGGGGATGGAGGGTCAAGTTATACCTGCCCCATGCCTGTGATTAGAGAGTGACCTCCCGCCCTCTTGCTGACCACATAGCTGTCCCCCTTGTTCAGTTCCACACTTTGCAAGGAACAAGGGGGAGAAATTCATAAGCAAGAAAGCAGTATTCATTCGACTGGAACCAGTGACTTTTCTGGCCTGTTTCCTTTTATTTGGCTAGTCCACACTCACACTCCACATACACCTGAGACAGAGAAGGGGCCAGAGGTGCTGGACCCCTAATGTGGCCCTTCACTTTTGCTGCCTCTGGTGCTCATACTTTGAGAAATGGGGAAAATGGAAGCTAATCTCTGAAATTCTTAATCTCACTGCATGGACCCTAAGTAGAAAAATATGGGCATAGGTATTGTATAATCTAAAACTTTTTCAATGATTGCTAAAATACTTATTGAGTATGTATATATACTATGTGCCAAGCAAGATCCGTGCTTATAATTGGTAATAAAATGGTGAATGAGATGGAAATTTTCTCTCATAGTAGAGAGATGACAGCCAGGTGGGTACAGTAAGGACTGTCTGTATTGATAGTGGGCTATGGAAGAACAGAGAAGACACCCCAGATTTGGGGTTAGGGGAATCTTCTTAGGGTAAGATGAGAAAACATTTGAATTCCTCTTTATGAAAATATGGAGGACAACATTTTACAAGGAGGTAACTGAGTGCCCCAAAACACAAGATTCTGGAATACAGACATGGAGAAGGGTGGAACAAAAAGGATTCTGAGGCTGCAACGAGGTCCTGGGAGGACAGTGCCCTAAGTCACAGCTGATCAGAGGCACCGGATGGAATGACATAAGGACATCACCACAGCACACCCTGCTGGGCTGTGGGAGCACCTGCTGGGTGTGGTGACAGGCGGTACAAACATCCCCGTGGGGCCAGGCACGGTGGCTCATGCTATAATCCCAGTACTTTGGGAGGCTGAGGTGGGAGGACTGCTAAGCCCAGGAGTTTGAGAAGCCTGGGTGGCATAGGGAGACCCATCTCTACAAATAATAATAACAACAACAACAACAACAATAAATTAGCCAGGTGTGAGGGTGCATGCCTGTAGTCCCTGCTACTCGGGAGGCTGAGGTGGGAGGATGACTTGAGCCTGAGAGGTCAAGGCTCAAACTGCTGCATTTCAGCCTGGACAACAGAGTGAGACTTTGTCTCAAAAAAATAAACCCTGTGCAATGGGTCTCAGGACCCAGTGACAAGGAAGTGACTACACGGAGACACGAACCACTTTCCCTTTTCACTTGTGGAACCGTGAAAAAAATCTAAGGCGGCTGGTACGGTGGCTCATGCCTGTAATCCCTGCACTTTGGGAGGGCAAGGAAGGTGGATCACTTGAAGTTAGGAGTTTGAGACCAGCCTCACCAACATGGTAAAACCCTGTTTACTAAAAATACAAAAGTTAGCTGGGCGTGGTGGCGGGTGCCTGTAATCCCAGCTACATGGAAGGCTGAGGAAAGAGAATCTCTTGAACCCGGGAAACGGAGTTTGCAGTGAACTGAGATTGCTCCACTGCACTCCAGCCTGGGTGACAGAGTGACATTCTGTCTCAGAAAAAAAAAAAAAAAAAAAAAAGTAAGGAAAAACAAGGGAATGTGGGCAAGATAGCCAATCAACTGCTAACACAGACCTAGACTCAAAAGGAAGAAAAAATCACAACTCAGCTGGATTTGTGATTCACAAAAAGTTGAGCCAGTAAAATGTATTCTCCAGAGTCCATGCCTGAAGTATAACTACAGTTCACAGAAATAATCATTCCGTGCACTCAGAAGGGCTTTCGTTGGGAGATGGTGGGCAAAGACGTCACTCTCGCTTTTCCAATGCTAACATGGCTTTCTGTGATGTCCAGGGCGCTCAGCCTGATCCAGGTAGGCTGCTTTGGCTGCCCGGAGGGGCGGGTGTTTTACAGTTTTCCACAAACTGCTGCTTCTCTTATCAGCATGGTCACTCTCTAGCTAATGAAAAACATCTCTCTGGTCCAAACATGACCTTGAGGTTTATCTAAATCATTTGTTGCTCAGCAGAACAACATATATCAGAAGTGAAATATATGCCAAAAGACACTTCTCATGCACCATTTATCTTTTCTGTAATTGATTCTCATGCAGGACAAATGCCCTGTGGGGATTCACAGAGGACTTAACACACTCTGCCATTATGATGACATCATCTCACAGAAGGCGGCCCTTCTGGAGGCCTGATAGATGACATGCTCTTTTTTCTAAGTGCTGCTCACAGCACTGAATTTAACTATGGGATTACAAGGAGCAACTGCTCCTATCACGCGTCCCCCACTTTGTTTTCTGACTGCACTGTCCAGCTAGCCCCACACTCCAATCAAAATGAAATTATTTCAAAATCCATACCCAATGGATTAGTCTTGCCAAAAGAAAGTCTGTAACAATACATATCCATCGACTTTCAGTTTGGGTCGGTGTTGAGATTTATTGTCTCTAGGCAAATATTGAGCTGGGTGAAGTTTCAGTCAGTTACATCCTTCTCAGTCAATAAATCTAAGTGTTGACTTTGGGAGGAGTCAGTGGCCATCACTCTGTGGCTTGTGAGCAGGCATTTGTGTAAACGGGTGCGTTTTAAGACTGTGAAGGTGACGCAGAGCCACAAAACCTAGTTCAAAACTTCCAGGACCCATGGGTTTCAGAGAGAGCGCTTAAAGATGTACAATAAAACCTCCGAACCACGTGGCCAGAGGATGCTCCTGAATGTCACAAAGGTAGAACAGGCAACAACCTGACTTTGAAGAATAGCCTAGGAAGAAAAGGTCTCTATTGATAAAAACCATTACTGCAGTTATATATCATGATAATATTAATTACATAATCATTGAAATGGCCCTCCCGGATGTCATCCTCTGACCTGAGGGCTGAGCCACACAAGGCAGTTTAGCAGTAATTGGTAGTTTCTCTAGATGTGTTAAATGGAAGGGTGGGCAGCTAAACCCTGTCGCCAAGACTGGGTCTTAAAGCAGGCAGGCGGGCCTTGAGAGATGCTGTCAAGACTATTATACTGGCTGGGCATCACGGGTTCATTGCCAACTGCAAGAACATCACTCAGCTAAGCATATTTGTTTCTTGAAGCGGAAGCACACTATTTTAGCCCTGAAATTGCATTAAAGATTCTTTTCAAGTTATGAAGAGGAAAAGGGAAAAGAAACATACTGCCAAAACATGCAGAGATTCTCAGCAGAGCCAATATATATTCTGTGTTAGTCAGGATGGGCTAGGCTTTTCTGCAGTAACAAATCTCCAAATCTTAGGGGCTGCATACAACTGCCTATTTCTCATTCATGTTACAGTCTGGCATAATTTGAGTGGCTTTCCTTGGTGGACTCCTTCACTCAGTGACTCAGGGATCAAAGCTCCTTCAATCTTACATTCCTACTATCTTAAACATATGGACTTCAAGTTGGTCACTGAAGAGAAAGAACTGGAGGATCACATAGTTTTGTTTGTTTGTGTGTGTGTTTTTAAGAAAAGTGGCTGGGTGTGGTGGCTTATGCCTGCAATCCTAGCAATTTGGGAGGCCAAGGTGGGTGAATTGCCTGAGCTCAGGAGTTTGAGACCAGCCTGGGCAACACGGTGAAACTCCGTCTCTACTAAAATACAAAAAATTAGCCAGGTATGGCGGCGGATGCCTATAATCCCAGCTACTTGGGAGGCTGAGGCAGGAGAATCGCTTGAACCCGGGAGGCGGAGGTTGCAGTGAGTCGAGATCGTGCCACTGTACTCCAGCCTGGGTGACAGAGCAAGACTCTGTCTCAAACAAACAAACAAACAAACAAACAAAAAACAAAAAACATACTGCCACATGCAGCACCTCATTTGGATGTGTCTGGAGCCTTGGAAGCTTCACTACCCAACATTTTCCTGCAAATGGACCTTGAGAGCTTGTTTGGAGGTTCTAGCAAGGGAATGCAGCTACTTATATACCCTTGACCAAATATTGGCCTTCTACTGGGGAAGGTTGTCTTCTTCAACCAAGCATGCAGCTTCAGGAGGGATGAACATGGAGTGGTGAGGCTCAGGAGGGCATACCCACCTAGCCAGCCAGATCAGCCGAATCAACCCTGGTGATCAGTGGAGTGACAGATGTTGCAGCCAGACCACCGTCACATCCTTGCATGGGTTGTTTTTTGTTTTTGTTTTTTTTTTGAGACAGAGTCTTGCTCTGTCACCCAGGCTGGAGTGCAGTGGCATGATCTTGGCTCACTGCAAGCTCCACCTCCAGGGTTCACGCCATTCTCCTGCCTTAGCCTCCTGAGTAGCTGGGACTATAGGTGCCCGCCACCATGCCTAGCTAATTTTTTGTATTTTTAGTATGGACAGGGTTTCACCATGTTAGCCAGGATGGTCTCGATCTCCTGATCTCGTGATCCGCCCACCTCGGCCTCCCAAAGTGCTGGGATTACAGGTGTGAGCCACCGCACCTGGCCCTCGCCTGGGTTGTTTTTAAGGGTCAGGCCTGAAAATGACTTTAGTAACTTCTGTTCATATTCTACTGGGCAGAAGTAGCACCCTGTTTCTAATTTAGCTGTGAATGAGATGGCTTAAATGACAGGGGAGCCTGGGACATGTCATCTTTCTGTGTGCCTGAGACAAGATGGTGGACACACAGCATTGTCTCTGCAACCGTCTTCTAGAGGGGAAACAAGCTCTTGTAGGGCAGATGGTGTAGAAGATGCTGCTGAAGCCCTGCCCTTTTCCCTTTGGCCCGCCTCTGAGTTCACTTGCAGCTGCAAAGGCCACTCTTGTGCATGCTCACAGCTGCCTACCACAGACGCCCTCATCTCTCTGCTTCTATACCTGAGGGATCTGTCAGCCAGAGCACAGGGCAGACCAGAGACGCCTAGAATATAATTCCCCCAGAGGTGGTCCCCAGCCTGTGAGGGTTAGGAATTGGTGGATAAGTATTCCAGCTTCCTTGGCCCTCCTGGGGAAAGTTCTGAGGTGTACTCTACAGTTCTTTGGTGGGGCCAGGCCAGAGTCTCCCATCGTGGCAGCCTCCTCACCAGCTTACCAACTCACCCTTCATTGTTTGCTTCTCCCTTCTGGATTTCACTTTCCCTTCTCATTCTCTTGCCTTTCCAGGATCTTTCCCAATAACCTATTGACTCTCAGGTCCTTGTCTCAGAGTCTGCTTCCAGGAGAATCCAAACCAGGAACTGATGCAGAATGCTTAGAAGCAGCTAAAAGAGTAATCCCATGGGAGGGTGTATTAGTCTGTTTTCACGCTGCTGATGAAGACATACCCGAGACTGGGTAATTTATAAAGAAAAAGAGGTTTAATGGACTCACAATTCCACGTGCCTGGGAAGGCATCACAATCATGATGGAAGGTGAAAGGCACGTCTTACATGGTGGCAGTCAAGAGAGGAAATCAGAACCAAACAAAAGGGGTTTCCCCTTATAAAACTATCAGATCTTGTGAGACTTATTCACTACCACGAGAACAGTATGGAGGAAACCACCCCCACAATTCAATTATCTCCAACTGGGTCCCTCCCATAACACATGGGAATTATGGGAGCTACAATTCAAGATGAGATTTGGGTGGGGACACAGCAAAATGATATCAGACAGAAAGGCCGGTGAGTGGATTCATAGGCATCTCTCCTCATTTTCTTTTTCTTTGCCATGAAAGGAAGATATTCCAGGGAAGAGGGATTTGAGTGGGAAGTCTGGGAAATTTTCTCTGCAGGAATGATGCAGTATGCATGGAAACAAAGTATTAGCTGCAGATATGACATGATTAATTGCTTCTGATGCCTGGAAAGTGGTGGGGATGTGTGTGGTTTGGTAAGTGCTGCTTATCTAGAATACAATTCTGTGACTTTTCCAAAATGCAAACTGCCTTAGTCATTTGGGATACTATAACAACATACCTTAGACTAGGTAATTTATAAACAATGGAATTTATTGCTCACAGTTCTGGAGGCTGGGAAGTCTACAATCAAGGCATTCAGCAGTTTTTTTGGTGTCTGGTGAGAGCCTGTTCCTCGTAGATGGCACCTTCTTGCTTTATGCTCACATGGTGAAAGAGGAAGGCAACTCTCTGGGGCTTCTTTCATAAGGGCACTAATCCCATTCATTAGGGCAGACTCCTCATGACCTAATCACCTCCCAAAGGCTTCACCTTCTAATACCATTACCTTGGTGATTAGGTTTCAATGTATGAATTTTGGGTGAACACAAACATTCAGACCATAGCACAAACATTTTGCTTAAAATTCTTCACTTAACAAGATGTAAGCAAAACTCTAGATTCCTCAAGGTGGCATACAAAGTCCTTTGTGATTTGATCTCTCTTTCCATGTCCTACTCTTCCAGCATCCAGTCATGCCACCTGCTCTGTACCCAGGCTTCCAAGAAGACCTTCTTCTCCTGTGAGGATGTCTGTAACTCTTTCTTCAAGAAATGATACTTTCAAGAACAAACCCAACTAAGGCCTTTGGTGAAGCTTTCTCCTACTTCCCCAGCCAGATTTTCATTATTTATTCATTCATTGAGTATTTTTTAAATGCCTATAGCATGCCAGGCACTGTTCAATATACTGGGGATAGAGCAGGGAATTAAAAAAAAGACAAAAACACCTACCCTGACGAGTTTCGCAGTATAGTGTGGGGAATTAGAAATAAGCATCTGTCTCTTCTCTGGTCTTTAAGCACCTCACAGACACTGGCCATGTCTGTTCATCTGTTTATTCCCAGTATCTAACAGAGTGCTCAACACATCTGCTTGATGACTACGTTTTGAGCACTAGGAGACGACCACAGAAGAGCTAAGAAGTGATAACAGTTGCATTTAGTGGAGAACACCTTGTTGTCTAGATTGCCTTGAAATCACGCTCCATATTTTATCTTTTATTTTTTCATTTCTTAGAAAAAACTGTTAATCTATTTAGAGTAATTTTATCGAGGAGTCTTTTTTTTTTTTTTTTTTTTTTTGAGACAGGGTCTCGTCCTGTTGCCCAGGGTGGAGTGCAGTGGTGCAACCACAGCTCACTGCAGCCTTGACCTCCTGGGCTCAAGCAATCCTCCCACATCAGCCTCCTGAGTAGCTGAGAATACAGGTATGTACCACCCTGCCCTGCTAATTTTTAATTTTTTGTAGAGACTGGGTCCCACTGTGTTGCCCAGATGGGTGTCAAACTTCTGGGCTCAAACAATCCCCCCGCCTTGGCCTCCCAAAGAGCTGGGATTACAGGAATGAAGCATTGCACCTTAAAAAAAAAAAAAAAAGGCCAGGTGCAGTGGCTCAAGCCTGTAATCCCAGCATTTTGGGAGGCCAAGGTGGGCAGATCACGAGGTCAGGAGATTGAGACCATCCTGGCTAACACAGTAAAATCCTGTCTCTACTAAAAATACAAAAAATTAGATGGGCGTGGTGGTGCATGCCTGTAGTCCCAGCTACTCAGGAGGCTGAAGCAGGAGAATCACTTGAACCCAGGAGGTGGAGGTTGCAGTGAGCCGAGATTGCGCCATTGTACTCCAGCCTGGGCAACAGAGCAAGACTCCATCTCAAAAAAAAAGAATAAAAACTATGACATTGCATAACACTGTGAATGTATTCAATGCTACTGAATTGTACATTTTAAAATGGTTAAGATGGTCAATGTTATGTGTATTTTAACTCTAATAGAAAAAAAAGTGAGACTGTATTTCATTCAACAGAGAGACACTCACTATGTACCTGGCACTAGTCTGGGTTTGTGGGCTATAAAGATAGATAAGTCCCTGTCCTTGGAGGACTCAGACTTAGCAGGAGACAGGCACCTGAGCCACAGAGACAATCAAGAGTTGCTCCCTGTGCCCAGGGAGAACTCTGTTCAGCCCACAGCACCTTAGCCACTAGTGACAGCCACCTGACTTGCAGCATCATGAGTACCTGGATCATCACAGAGGAACCAATCAGTTTTTATATAGGGATAACTTTGGTGTTTTCAAAAATGTCAAGTAAAACACACAACAGAACATTGATAAGAGCAGGATTCCAAGGTATCGGTTGGACAGTAAACAGAGGGCCCCAGCCAAGCATATTCCCATGCTGCAAAGCCACTTGATATTAACACACATCTTGAAGCAATCAACACTGCCCTGGCAGGCCCTGGCGGATGGCACTTGTGAATATTTAGAAATGGGGCAGCCCTGTTTGGGAAAACTGTCAGATTGACTGTAGGTTAGGAGAGAGGGGGTAGAGACAGTAATAGAATAATCACATGACCCCTGACATGAGGCAAGGGAGAGGCTCTCACAACCCGCCCTGCATCTCAGAGACTGCCAGCTGCATCCCACTGCTTCTTAGCAACTCAGATAGCAACGAGAAGCATTGCAGTGGACACAGAATGTATGCTGTTCTCCAATAGCAAGGTGGAGACACTGGTGTAGGGGCTGATGTGAGCAGGTCGCCTGAGAGTTTATACCACCAGGGCAAGAAGAAAAAGCCCGGAGGAGATTGTGCCCTGTGGGGACCTGGCTTGCCTGGGGGTGAGGAGCTGAGACAGGGGGCATTTTTGAAACTACAGAGGGCATCTTAATAGAAGACAGATGTGTGAGTGTTTTCTGAGTTCTGTACTGGATGTTTCCGCCTCCCCCTCAAATCCAAGAGAGTCTGATAGTGTGCTTCTGGTTAGCTTGATGATGCTATTTTTCTTTCACGGCAGAGGGAGGCTATTGGTGAAGACTGTTGCAGCATAGTTTTTCCAGTGTGAAATGCTGGGAAGGATGCTGAGAGTCTGCCTGGGATGTTTAGTGCGACACTTGCTTCTGCACCTGTATTCCTTTTGGATGACACTGTGTGATGTGTCTCCTCTGAGGATGATTTTTGTCTGGGCACTGATTCTTACAGTTGGAAGAGGGAAGAAGTCTCCCTGAGAATGTGTTCAACTAAGGTCAGTTTAATTTGCATCTTTCGAATCCAACTTCCATTCATATAAAAAAAGACAGACTTGTTCCTTTGAAGTTTTCTGATCTCTGCCCAGATTAGGCATGTAGGTGGCTTAGGGCAGGTCCCTTATTCTCTCAGGGCCTTCCCACATCCGTAAAATGGACCAGCAGAGCCAGTTGATTCCTTGGGCGATTCTGGCTCTAACCTACCTGTCAGTGGTTGTTCTGTATAGGTAGTCCCTTCCACCAAATTATACACTCAACTGGTGACTTGTGTCTATAATTACATTAATAAAGCCCCAGAGGCTCAGACAAACATGGAGAACAACAACTGTGGGATCATTTGGAACCAAGAAGATAATGATATGCTGTACCAATGTGTTTTGTACACACACACTGACTGGAAATTTGTTCAAGTCTAAAGAGGGCTTATGGAACTCTGATTTGCTGCTAATGTTGACAAAGATGAATAATGCAATAATACTGAACATTTCTCACTGTGAAACAAATACTTTTGATGATTTTTAGCACTTTCATTATTTTTTTTCTATATATATCTGTCACTTCATAAATATCTGTTGAGCATCTCACATATATCAGGCGCTGGTCCAGGCCCTGGCAATGGTGCAGTGAACACGACTGACAAAAATTCTTTTTTTAAAAACATTTTTATTTCTAAAGGTTATTGGGGAACAGGTGGTATTTGGTTACATGAGTAGTTCTTTAGTGGTGATTTGTGAGATTCGTGTGCACCCATCTCCCGAGCAGTATACCTGGTACCCAATTTGTGGTCTTTTATCCCTCACTACCTTCCCACCCTTTCCCACCGAGTTCCCAATGTCCATTGTGTCATTCTTATGCCTTTGCATCCTCATAGCTTAGCTCCCACTTATAAGTGAGAACATACAATGTTTGGTTTTCCATTCTTCAGTTACCTCACTTGGAATAATAGTCTCCAATCCCATCTAAGTTTCTGCAAATTTCATTAATTCATTCCTTTTTATGGCTGAGTAGTATTCCATTGCATATATATACCACAGTTTCTTTATCCACTCATTGATTGATGGGTATTTGGGTTGGTTCTACATTTTTGCAGTTGCGAATTGTGCTGCTATGAACATGCGTGTGCAAGTATTTTTTTCGTATAATGACTTCTTTTCCTCTGGGTAGATACCCAGTAGTGGGATTGCTGGATCAAATGGTAAATCTACTTTTAGTTCTTTAAGGAATCTCCATACTGTTTTTCCATAGAGGTTGTACTAGTTTACATTCCCACCGGCAGTGTAGAAGTGTCCCTTTTCACTGCATCCATGCTAACATTATTTTTTGATTTTTTGATTATGGCCATTCTTGCAGGAGTAAGGTGGTATCACATTGTGGTTTTGGTTTGCATTTCCCCGATCATTAGTGATGATGAGCATTTTTTTTATATGTTTGTTGGCCATTTGTATATCTTCCTTTGAGAATTGTCTATTCATGGACTGAAAAAAATTCTTGACTTTATGGTGCTTCTATCAAAGTGAGGAGATAGTTGTAAAATAAATGAGTCACTTTAAATATTTATAACTGCTATAATGAAAACAAAACAGGAATGAAATGGAACCAAATGAAAAGGAATGACTAGGGTGAGGGAGGTAAACAATGAACAAGGGGATCAGAAAAGGCCTCTCTGAGGAGGTGACATTTGAACTGAATCTTAAATGGGGAAAATATGCTTTTCTGGTTCCTTGTCTATTAGTCTCTCTCTCTTGGTCTCTCTGTGCCTAGGCTGGAGTGCAGTGGTGTGATCTCGGCTCACTGCAACCTCTGCCTCAGGTGTTCTAGTGATTCTCCTGCCTCAGCCTCCCGAGTAGCTGGGATTACAGGCATGCACCACTCCACCCAGCTAATTTTTGTATTTTTAGTACAGACAGGTTTTACCATGTTGGCCAGGCTGGTCTCGAATTCCTGACCTCAGGTGATCCACCTGCCTTGGTCTGCCAAAGTGCTGGGATTACAGGCGTGAGCCACCATGCCCGGCCTTATTATTCTCTTTCTTGACCTGTGTTGAGTAGGATCCGTGCAGATGTCCAATCATCAACAAAAACTTATAGGGGATTCATTATGTGCTAGGTTCTCTTTTCTGGGATACAGCTGAGAAAAAAACAGACAAAATCCCTGTTCAGAAGGAGCGTATGTTGCTGATATTCAAGGGCAATGCACCTGTAGAAATGTTTCCACGTAAGTTTCTCATAGCACCTTGTGGTTAATGTAGACAGGGAGGGTGAACCATTTGAGCTCTGGGATCCCCTCTGCCACTGACCAGCTGTGGGGCTTGAAAGTTAATCGAGAAATGCCTCTGGGGCTCAATTTTCTCATCCAAAAATGGGGGTGTTGGATTTAGATATTATCCAAGACTCCGCTCACTTTTAACACTTTGAGATGTAGTTTGGGGTGGGGAGGAAGTTTTTAGATGACTTAGGATTTACTGAAGTTTCTCAATCTTGGGCATGGGGACTTTCAGAACTGACTTCGTTTTGTGTTCCCGTAAAGTAACCATTTCTCAGCCACTGCTGACCCTGTGCCATTCTGCTTAGGTAACTCGTGTGCTCTTTTATGGTGGGACCAAGTAAATGTTTCCCCCAACCTGTCTATCAGGATGCCTGGTTACTGCATAAAAAGGCCAGCCACAGGCATTCAGACGGTTGAGATGTGTGGAGACAAGTCTCCCCAAACAGAAGCCGCACGTTTAATGAGTGGAATTAAAAATGCAAATGATGGGCATGATTGCAGGGTAATTACACGATTAGAGCAGCTTCATCAGACTGGGGCTCCAATGGCCTGTTTGTGCTTCTGTGTCCTGTTTAAGTCTAGGCAACTAGCCCGAGGCCTCCTCTTGCCTTGGGCTTGCCGTGTCGGGGGACCCAATCGCCACTCACCTCCTTTCCAGGGGGCCACGGGGACTAATGAGGGAGCCTTTGAGATTCACTGATGAAAAGTACTGTAAAAGTACAAAGTCCTATTCCGCTATTACGAAACCACATTTCGGCATCTGTTACCCACCAATGCCGGAATGAAACTCGACAGCCTCTCAGCCCATTTGTCAAGTGCCAGCAGGTCCCCTCCTGGCACAGGTGAAACAATAATTAGAGATTGAATGTGTATCCCAGTTATTTTAATAAAGTCGATAAAACACAGTTGCGCTGGCCCCTTTGGCTTTTGCCAACTCGGGCGCAGAAACAGAAACCCTCTGGGGGATATTCACTGACTGGGGTGTGTGTGTGTGCAAGGTGCAAGCTCATAGCCCAAGCTCGCTATTTCCTTTGGAGTAAAGTGCTTGGTGGATGCGCTCGGGTTACCATGGTGACCAAGGGACAATGCTCTTGGGCGTGCAGACCCCATGTTTGCAGCATTATGCTTTAGAAGGGGGATTTAGAGATGCAGAACAAAACATAATAAAGAAGCGTCAAACCTAATAAGACTTGGGACTGAAAGAAAGCCAGGGACTTCTGTTTAGACACCACAGCGTTCTCGCGTTGTGGGTCTGGGAACCGATCCAAGACTGAAGCTTGTTCATTATACCTCCCAGGCCGCAGGCATTCAGAAGGGCTCTCTGCATTGAAATTGCAACTTTTTCTCACCTGGCTGCAAAGAGAACCCACTGAGTTTAGAACAGTACGCGAAGGAAGAGATTTTCTCATTTAAACAACATCCTTTTGTACCTGATCGATAAGATACAAGGAAAAGAAAAAACCCAGCTTGAATATTGAGCAAGTTGCCAAAATTGGGCCCGGAAGAACCCCATGGTGTCTTTATTGGGTAACATGAATATCATTCTTGGATATAGCCTCATTAATCAAAGCCTCAAATGCACTAAGAGTCTGATGGAAAGGATGTAGCAAAAGGTGGCTTTCATCATTTACATAATTTTAAAAAGTGCTGGGTTCTCTTCCCTCGTCTGAGGCCTCTGGTTACGGGCAGCTGGCACCTGCTTCCTGGGTGCGTGCTGTTCTTCCCTACCAGTTCCCTTTTGTTATCTGGGGTGGCCCCACATTGCCTTGTTGTTGGGAAGAAAAAGGTAACACAACACAAAACTAAGAAAGAAATTCAGCTGAAGATTACATTAATTAAGGAAGCATATGGTGTAGAGAAAAAAGAATGGTAGTTAATAAACTTGATTTTGGCCAGGGGCAGTGTCTGTAATCCTAGGACTTAGGGAGGCTGAGGTAGGAGGATCACTGGAGCCCAGAAGTTCGAGACCTGCCTGGGCAACGTAGTGAGACCCTGTTTCTAGAAAACATTAAAAAATTATGGGACTATAGGCTTGCTGACATGAGCCTATAGTCCCAGCTATTTGGAGGCTGAGGAGGGAGGATTGCTTGAGTCAGGGAGGTTGAGGATGCAGCGAGCCAAGACTGCACCACTGCACTCCAGCCTGGGTGACAGAATGAGGCCCTGTCTCAAAAGCAAACCAACAAAAAGACCCCTGATGTCGAGTCCCCTGTGGTCATTGACCTGGTGTGTGAACTTTGGCCAAGTCATGGAAACTCAGAGCCTTGATTTTGCTCCTCAAGTGAGGCTGGGAGGCTCTACTGCAAGATCTGTGAGGGTGAGGACAGTTTCCTACACATCTTTGCATCTCACACTGCTTACAGTCCCCACGTTTAAGTGTTTCTTGAATAGGTGAATTCCCAGGAGTGTATGCAGTTCTATTAGACTCTTGGCCCAGAGTTGCCAGTGAAAGTCACTTGACACTGTCTTGTTGTGGAGGCCAACGAATGGCATTCCCACGGACCTCCATCATCTGAAGCCGCTTCAGAGGCTCCTCAGGGCAGATGCAAATGGGACAACTTAAGTTTGACCTTAAAACCCATATTTAAATATTGAATTCCGTCTTGGAGATGCCACCTTCCACCAATGTGAAAAATTACTGATGTTGCTCCGGCAGGGGGGTAATCAGTGTTTTAGAACTGCATTTTCTTTATTTAATTTTTTAAAAAAATTTTAGTTTCAGAGGGTACATGTTCAGGTTTGTGACACGGGTATGTTGCGTGATGCTGAGGTTTGGGCTTCTAATGATCCCACTGCCCAAGTAGCAAACATAGTACCCGATAGGTAGTTTTTCAACCCCTGTCCTCCTACCTCCCTCCACGCTTTTGGAATCCCCAGTGTCTATCATGGCCATCTTTACGTCCCTGAGTTCCTGATGTTTAACTCCCACTTATAAGTGAGAATATATGGTATTTGTTTTCCTGTGTCTACGTTAATTCACCTAGAATAATGGCTTTCGGCTGCATCCATGTTGCTGCAAAGGACATGATTTCATTCCTTTTTATGGCCATGTGGTATTCCATGGTGTAAATATATCACATTTTCTTTATCCAATCCACGTTGATGGGTATCTAGGCCGATTCCTTGTCTGTTGTTGTGACTAGTGCTGCAATGGACATACAAGTGCAAGTGTCTTTTTTGTAGAACAATTTATTTTCCTTTGGGTATATACCCAGTAACGAGATTGCTGGGTCAAATGGTAGTTCTATTTTTAGTTCTTTGAGAAATAATCAAACTGCTTTCCACAGGGGCTGAACAAATTTGCATTCCCACCAACAGTGTCTAAGGTATAAGCGTAGAACTACATTTTCAACTTATCTCCTCTAACAGGAGTCTCCCAATATTTTTTTTAACTGTGAGGGCTTCCTCATCATAGTTCTACCTGAAGTATTTGCTCATAGAAAAAATGGATAAAGGGCAGACATGGTGGCTCACACCTGTAATCCCAGCACTTTGAGAGGCCAAGATGGGAGGACTTGGCCTCTCAAATGAACCACACACCCAGTCATGATTATTTGCTTTCAAAATAAATACATCCCTGCCCTTCCTGTGCCTCCAGTAGGTGAAGTGGCCATCCACCCCCACTTATCAGCCATGACAGGACATGTGATTAGATGCGACTGTGTGGCTTAGCTAGGTTTCATGCAGCATGTCACAGTCAGAGGCTGCTCCTTCAGCCTGGGTACCTGAATGAGAAGACACGTGGAGCAGAGCAGAGCCTGCTTCAGCCAACCTGCAGCCAGGATGGAATCAGGTGAGTAATAAATGCTGGGTGCTGGAAGCCACTGGAATTGTGTGGTTGCCTGTTACTGCAGTAACCAAGCAACAACAGGAAGCAGCAATACAATGAATTGTATCTTAATCATCATAACAACATCTATAGATGTTCGAAAAATGCTGGTACATAGTTGGATTGATGCATGAAGGGGTGATTGGGCAAGACATACCTTTTTCTTTTCTTTTTTTTTAAGTTTGTGGGCCATACTTAATGTCCAATCTGAATTAGCAGCTTCCTTGACATAACTTGGCAGTATCAAGGGTTTCGCGCCCTGTAGTTTGAGAATCTCTATCCTAGAACAATTATTCTCCTGCAAATTTGTGGCAATTCAAAAAGAGAATTAATTGTGAGATAGGGAGTGTGGGTTTGGGTCCTGGCTTCTCACATCTTTCGTGTGTGAATTTGGGCATGATCTTTAGCCCATGATCTCTCAGCCCATGTGCCCACTAAAAATGGCTATGACTCTTGCACACAGGGCTGGTTAGGGCCTTAAATGACATGAGCCATGGGGATCTTCCTTCTAATGGTTGTACATGTTATTCTTAGAGTAGCTAACCCAAGGATGGAAGAGTCTTTGAAACCACCATTTCTCCCACACCCCGTCTCCCTTCTCACTGAACCCCCAAACCATCAGTGGAATGCCCCCACTCAGTTTTGAGTTTCATGGGTGGCACTGAGAAAGCACCAAGTCGCTATTAAAGGGGCGGAGGCACTGGCAGCTCTGGCTGGGGCAGGACAGACCTTTCATTTCAGATGAAAGTTGATTCAGACTCTGATATCCCAAGAAAATGCCTAACCTTGAATTACCTTCCTTGGAAGTCCCACCAGGTTGACTAGTGGTGGCTTTCTCTTTTTCTGCACCCCCACCGCCAGTGTGTCTCTAATGGTTCCCCATTCCTTGGACTTGGGTATCTCAGTCCTGGATGCAATGGAACTTATCATAACTGAGTTAATTAGGACCAAGGGGAGCACCATGCCAGGCTGCTTCAGTCACAGCCTCTGCACCTTCCCCAGGTTGGGAGGAAGCATATCCTACCACCTTGGCACCTGCCAGCAAACCTGTGCCCAGGGGAGAAGCTGGAGCGAGGGTTCAGGGTCCCCATTGTGACGTTAGCCCTCTGAGGTCACAAGGTGGATCCCAGAGGGCTCAGACTGGGGAAGAAAGTTATGCCATGTAGAAGTAAATTTAATGAGGTCAGAAGGGTGAGGGGTGTGTGTGTTTGTTTGGGGGTGGAGTATCTTTAAAATGGCAAGAGGGAGGCTGACGCTGCATCAGCTTTGGCCACGCTGCGTTTTGAGAGCCTCTGGCATTCTGAGGCTTCTTCCCTCCTTCCTCCCCACAACTCCCTCCCAGGCCCTGCATGCCTTCCTGCAGCCCTGTTTTTCCCACGTTCGGCCCTGTACGGCCTGATCTGTGGAATGGGGGTGGAACCGTGCGGAGGCTGAGCAAGCGCTGACCACCTGCCAGCACCGTGCTGAGCTCCCAATGTACACGGATTGAACCAGAAATGGCCGGGGATCACCCACTTCACACCCACAAAACCACCAACTTCATATGGTGCAGCCTGACTACCACATTTAATTTCTCAGCAATCTTGAGAGGTATAAGGATTACATCTCCACTTTTCAGATGAGGAGAATAAGTTATCACTCCAAATCAAACATTAGTGAACAACAGAGTGAGAATTTAAGTTCTTAGCCCGGACTCCAAGCCCTGTTCAAAACTATTACATGACACCGATAAACCCTTTTATACTAACCTGTAAACAATCAATAACAGCTTCACATGGTACCTCCTGTGTGGGACAAGGCTGGTTCTTTAGGGCATCGCTCAAATGCTGGCATTGGAAGATCCTGGATGCGAGGAGTCCTTTGTTCCTTCAGCTGAACCTCCCAAGATGTTTCTGATTCGCTTCGAGAGAGTCTGCCTGGCTCACCTGCCTAAGACATGGGTAGGAATGGCAGGCAGGTGGGCTAGGCCACAATTCTGCTTCTTGAAAAAAATGGACTGTTCTTCTGATTTAAGAAGTAAACCCTATTCAGTGTAGAAAATGAAAACAAATATAAAATATGTAAATAAAAATGACCAACCATCCTTAGCTAGAGGTAAGGATTGTCACAATGTTTCAGGATTGTACTTTTCACTTATCTTGTGCCTCTCTCTCTCTGTCCTCCTCTCTACGTGCATATATACATTTTGGAAGGTGGATCTAGTGTACATATAATTTTCCTTATTTATTAAATCTCCATTTTATTCTAAAGGATTCAGCATGGATTACAAAGGCACATAAAAAACGATAGAACAAACTAAAAGTGGGGTTAAGAAAGACAAATCTACACCATAATGCCATGTTCAGATTTGTATTTTTAACATTTAACATGACATTGAGCATATGTGTCCATTTGCCATTAAATAGACTGTTGCATTATTTTTTAAATGTATTAGTATTATTATTTTTAATAGAAGGAAAGCATATGACCGCAGAGCAGTGCACAGGTTGGAAGTGAATGGCTGGATGCGGTATCTTGTGGGTTTTGTTTTTTTTTTTTTTTTTTTGAGACAGGGTCTCACTCTGTCCCCAGGCTGGAGTGCTGTGGCGTAATCTCGGCTCACAGCAGCCCCTACCTCCTGGGCTCGAGCGATCCTCCCACCTCAGCCTTCCAAGTCGCTGGGACTACAGGTGTGCGCCACCACACCCGGCTATATATATATATGTATTATTTGTAGAGACGGGATTTCTCCATGGTACCTAGCCTGCCACATCATTCTTAATGTCTCCACGGCATTGCACTGATGGGAGCAGCGCTCTGTATCTGATCAGGCCCCTCCTATTGGCTGTTAGGCCGCTTCCAAAATGGCAGATTTACAAATAAAGCTGCAAACAACACCTTTGTAAAGAAGTCTTTGTGCACCCCCTCCATTTCCTGAATGGGCGTTTCTAGAAGTATTTCCAGCAACACCAGAGCCATGGAGGAATCCTATGTGTGAATCCCCCACTGCCCTGGGAGAGCACAGCATTTTCTGGTGCATCCAGAGGTTGCCCAGCCCCTCTCTACGTCAGTATGGACCCTTCGCATCCTAGGCCAATCACGTCGCCTTCCAGACTGTCCCCACGTATGTCCCCATGGCTCTGCCAGCTCCCTGCCCTTACGCCTCTCAGGGATGCACGGTTGGGCTACTATAGGAGCTACTGCCTGTTGAGATGAGCACCCCCGAAGTTGGGCATTTGAAAGGGAAATAGAGTCAGATACTTGCCGGAGGTGAATGATGTGGGTGAGGGAAGTCGCTGGACTTGGCTTATTTCTGTTTGATCCTTACCAAGTTTTCTGCAAAGAAACTGCTTGGGATGCTGCTTATGCGGCTTTCTCATTTGCTGAAAAACAATGTGTGTCCGGAGTAGTGAAAAGGCAACGGACCCAAACTGCCTCCAGCGCCAAGAACCCGGCAGTCCACACGAGGGCGCTGTTCTCCCGCCATGAAGGACTAGGCGGGCTCCTGCTTTCTGGGCGGAAAAGGGCGCCAGGAGGCAGAGCGGGAAAACCGGCAGAGGGTGTGGGAGGGAGGAGGAGACGTTTGCCTTCCCCGTCATTCTCCTTCCTTGCAGAGCCTCTCCTTTCCCTCAGGGACTCCCTCACCACCTCTTCCTTACAGCCCCCTCACTGCTTTTCCTTGCGTATCTTTCGGATGCCACAGTCAGCTCTGGGCCCATCCATGGCTCCATCTCCTATCCTAGGGTTGTCCCGCGGCGCCCTCTTTTCCAATGGATTTCCCCCCTCTTATCCTGTACTGGCTATAATTTTTTTTAAAGTGACATATATTTACTTGTGTATTTAATAAAGTTTTGGTGCACTTAAAAAATGTTAAAGCAGAAAAATTAATCCTTTTGTATTTATTAATTTTTTTCTGGAAAATAGAAACCCACAAAAACAAGATTATTTAAGATTTTTTCCCCCTTGCATAAGGCACCTGGTTGCCTGTTATTTATATACGTATTTTTTGTGGATCAGTGGACCCGAGGAGAAAAATGATCAGAACTGTAACAAATATAACCTAATAGTCATCAGGTTCTTGGTCTTTGATTCCTTTATATTCAGGGCTGTAAACAAGTCTGCATCCGGAAGTGGAAATAAGGCAGCTAAAGAATTCATGAATAATAGTCACAATGTATTGAGCTTTCAATAATAGTGACAGTGTATTGACCCATGTCCTCCACTACCAGTGAGGGAGCTGAGGTCAGAGAGTGTGAAGAGTGAGGCCAAGGTGACCCAGATGAGGAGGGTAGCTAGGATTTGATGCCCGCTCTTAGTGGCTTCAAACCTTGGGCCATTTCAGTAGCAACCCATGAGACCATTCAAGTGGACCTGGGCAGTGAGTCCGGCTTTAGGGTCACTTCTGCGGAACAGTAAGGTCCAAGAGGTTCCTCATCCAGCTGAATGCGGGGCTTCAGTACCTTTCTGAGACCAAGGGACAGGGGGAACCCAGACTCAGGGAGCCGAGCAAGCTGACCCCACGCCTCTATTGGAGCTAAGGGAGAGCAGCGCCGTGCACAGCGCTCTTTGGTTTAATTGTAAGGCACCATTCTCGCCCACACATGACCATTGGCTGGGTACTCATTTTTCTTTAGTGATAAGGAAGAGCAAAATCAACCCACATGATCTAGAGCAGTGGTCCTCAACCTTTTTGGCACCAGGGACTGGTTTTGCAGAAGACAGTTTTCCATGGGCCCACCAGGGTGTGGGGATGGTTTCGGGACTATTCAAGCCCATTACATTTATTTTGCACTTTATTTCTATTATTATTACATTGTAATATATAATGAAATAATTATATAACTCACCATAATGTAGAATCAGTAGGAGCCCTGAGTTTTCCTGCAACTAGACAATCCCATCTGGGGGTGATGGGAGACAGTGACAGATCACTAAGCATTAGATTCTCATAAGGAACATGCAACCTAGATTCCTTGGGTACGCAGTTCCCAATAGGGTTCATGCTCCTATGAGAATCTAATGCTGCCGCTGATCTCACAGGAGGCGGAGCTGAGGCAGTAATGGGAGCCACGGGGAGCAGCTGTAAAAACAGATGAAGCTTTGCTCATTCACCTGCTGCTTACCTCCTGCTGTGCAGCCTGGTTCCTAACAGGCCATGGACCAGTAGTGGTCCATGTACTGGTCCATGGCCTGGGGCTTGGGGACCCCTGACCTACAGAGTTGTGTTAGGGTTAGGGGCCAGGCATGGTGGCTTGTGCTGTAATCCTAGCACTTTGGGAGGCTGAGGCGAGTGAATTGCTTGAGCCCAGGAGTTCAAGACTAGCCTGGGCAACATGGCGAAACCTCATCTCTACAAAAAATACAAAAATTAGCTGGGCATGGTGGCGCACACCTGTAGTCCCAGCTACTTAGGAGGCTGAAGTGGTAGGATTGCTTGAGCCCGGGAGGTTGAGGCTGCAGTGAGCTGTGATTGTGCCAATGCAGTCTAGCCTGGATGGCAGAGCCAGACTCTGTCTCGGGGGGTGGGGGGGGGGGGGTAAAAAAAAAAAAAAAAAGGAGTTAGGAGGCTGAAGCTATGAACCCCTAAATAAAGAGCCCATTCCCAAGGTACAGCCCAGCAAAGTATTATTAGTCACTTATACCACAGTGTGCAAATAGA
The DNA here is from genome assembly GCF_028858775.2 of Pan troglodytes. NCBI lineage: Eukaryota > Metazoa > Chordata > Mammalia > Primates > Hominidae > Pan > Pan troglodytes. The sequence continues at coordinate 108,120,187 of NC_072411.2, read as the reverse complement.
GATATGTCCTTTCCCATCTCTGGTCCAGAATTTTGAATTTTAAACTTTATCTCATTGAAATGAAGGTCCCTATATTCAGTGAAAAGTATTTCAGGCCGCCTCGGGGGTCAAGGGAGATCTTTGCAGGGCACTTGAAATGATGCCATGAGGTAGCTGTGGCGGTCACCTCACCCTTCTCTTAAAAAAATAGTAACCTAGTCACAGTGGTAATTCATATCTGTTTTAGAAAAATTGGAAAATATAGAAAAGCACAAAGAGGAAATCAATTATAACTCTTCTCAGCTTAACACCTTTAATTTATTTCTCCAAAACAAAGAGTACAGCAAAAAAGCATTAAGCTAAAGGCTATTAACATAACAAAAAGGCCTCCGGTCTCTTCTCTGTAGAACTTTGAAGATTGTGCCGGCCTCAGGGCTTGGAGCCGAATCCCACTTCCATAGCACTCAAGCCTGCCCCTTGAAACAAGTCACTTATGCCCCTCCTGTGACATTTTTGGAGGTTACAAAGATTATTTCCTTACTGGCAAACGCTAGGTGGGAAGAGAGAAGTGGATGCACAAATATAGAAATGTATTTGTTTCTACCACTACATTCCACAGTTTTTTTGGATATATTCCATTTGTTTCCAAAAATAGTGTTTTCTTGCTTTGCTGTACTTGTCAAAGAACAAATCACATTTGGAAAAAAAAAATCTGTTTTTGTAGGCATTTTCAGGAGTAGTCGCATAAATATTCCCTGAAATTGATCTTCACAAGGAGAAGACCTTACTCCATGAACAACCTAGAAACCATGGAGCAGAGAAGCAAGCAGGGGGTGTGATCTCCATCCTGTGTGGGGCCTGGGCGGGGCTGACCCTCAGGAATCCGGTTGGTCACAGGTGCTGAGGGAGGACTTCTTCTTCTCTTCGTTATTCCTAAAAGTTGCAAAAAACAGCATATGTTCTTTCGAGGCACCGTTTCAAAGCCTATAAATCCAATAATTAAAGGATGATTGTAGCTATTATTCCCACTGCTTGGGATGGCTGCTTATAATATTTTAGTGTCTCTATGGCATTTTTCTTATTGAATGTTAGAAATTTCCCTGTGTTCTGAAACCAGCGTCTTAAATTTTAAAATACGTTGTAAAAATTTTCTTGAGTCCTTCACTCCTTACAATGTCATTGTCAGTGGCTTCCGAGTACTTCTTTTTTTTTTTTTTTTTTTTTTTTGAGACAGAGTCTTGCTCTGTCGCTGAGGCTGGAGTGCAGTGGTGGGATCTCGGCTCACTGCAACCTCTTCCTCCTGGGTTCAAGCGATTCTCCTGCGTCAGCCTCCCAAGTAGCTGGGATTACAGGCGAGTGCCACCACACGTGGCTAATTTTTGTATTTTTTGTGGAGACAGGATTTTGCCACGTTGGCTTGGCTGGTCTCGAACTCCTGACCCCAAGTGATCTGCCCACCTCAGCCTCCCAAAGTGCTGGGATTACATGTATGAGCCACTGTGCCAGCCCTGGCTTCTGAGTATTCTATCATCATTTCTTTAGTTATCTTTGTTGGGTATTTGGGTCTTCCTGCCCCACCCCCCTCAACTTTTGCTAATCATTCACAATGCTGTAGTGAATGTATTTGGGTATCTGTCTTGGCACACATCCATGATTCTTTCCTTAGATAAACTCTTGGAAGTAAAATTTCTGGGTCAAGGGGTATGTACACTTTTAAGACTATTGATGTGAGTTGCTGTAATTGGCTTCAGAAAGTTTGTATCAGTTTGTACTCCTATTATCGTTGCATGAAAGGGCCTTTTTTCCCCAAATTCTCACCAATACTAGGTATTAGATGTTTATCAATGTTGGTCAGTGGGCAGTTAGGTAAAAAATAGTATGTTATGGGTTCAATTTTGAATTCTGGATTACAACATTGCTTCTGTTTCGTAAGTAATCTCTACCACCTTTAACCCCTGGGGGACACCATCCTCATTACTAAGGTTCATTAAACATGTACTTTGTGCCAAGCACTTTGCATATATTGCCTCAATTATTTCTCATAGGAATCTTTATATAAATTGCCCTCAGTTAAAGATGGAGTAAAACACAAAGCTGAGAGTTGAACCCACACTTGTCTGATACCAAAGTCTTGACTCAAAGTTTTAAAAAATTTATTTCAATCTTCAACCAATCTCTTTGGAAGTTTTATTCTTAACCAAACTTCCTTCCCTCTTTCCCTCCCTCCATTCCTTCCCTCCCTCCATTCCTTCACTCCCTTCCCTCCCTGTCTCCCTCCCTTCCCTCCCTTCCCTCCCTGTCTCCCTCCCTCCCTCCATTCCCTCCCTCCCTCCATTCCGTCCCTCCCTCCCTCCCTTTCCTTCCTTCCCTCCCTCCCTCCCTTCCTTCTCTTCCTTCCCTTTCTTCCCTTTCTTTCCTTCCCTTTCTTCCCTTTCTTTCCTAGATAAAGTCTCATTCTGTCACCCAGGCTGGAGTGAGTAGTGGCATGATCTCAGCTCACTGCTGCCTTGATCTTCCCAGCTTCAGTGACCCTCCTTCCCAGGCACACCACCACACCCTGATTTATTTTTGTGTGTGTGTGTGGTTTTTTTTTGTGGAGACAGGGTGTTGCCATGTTGCCAGGCTAGTCTTGAACTCCTGGCCCCATCCCCAGATTTAGATAAGATAGAGGAGTGTTCCTGCTGTAGTCATTGATTTTATACTTTGGGGGTTTTCATATAATTTGGGGTGTGTTTTTTTCATGGTTGAGGCTCATTCCATATTTTATATCCCTCCCTCTCCCTATCATAGGACTCAGGATGTTGGATTGTGATTTTGCATTTGCACATTTGTTTCCTCCACTGGACTACAAGCGTAGTGACACTAGGAAGCCCCTTGTTACCCCTATGTCCCCAGCCCCCAGCGGAGAGCTACCAGGTGACTGCATCACCCTGGGTGTCTCATTTGCATTTCAAGAAGGAAGCAGAAGAAAGAAGAAAACATGAAGAACCAATCACATGTGTCAGCTGAGTCCACTCCCATTTATCAGGAAAAAAACAGTATCTATGAGTTCTAGAAATCCACTCAGAAATCCTTACATCTCATTGTCCAGGACAGAGTGATTTAGCCACCCCTGGGGTAAAGAAATCCAGGCAAGGAAGGGGCAGATTTTTTTGGTTTGTTTTGAGACAGGGTCTTGCTCTATTGCCCAGGCTGGAGTGCAATGGCAAGATCACAGCTCACTGCAGCCTCAGCCTCCCAGGCTCAGGCGATCTCCCCGCCTCAGCCTCCTGAGTTGCTGGGACTACAGTCAGGTGTCACCATGCCCTGCTAATTTTTAAAATTTTTTTGTAGAGGCAGGTTCTGACTATGTTTCCCAGGTTGTTCTCACACTCCTGAGCTCAAGGGATCCTCCCACCTCAGCCTCCCAAAGTGCTGGGATCATAGGCGTGAGCCACCTTTCCCGGCCTTCTTAACTTTTTGAAGATAGGTATCAAACTCATTTTACAGGGGAGAAAATAGAGAGTCAGAGAGGCTTATTAATTTTCCCAAGGACACTAAGCTGTAAGTGGAAGGCTTATATTTTGAGTCCAATCCTCAGTCATTCCAAACCGTTCTCTCCTTACATTACACCACACACAATACGTGCCCTTCCAGCAGAGAGCAAGAGGCATCATCTCAGGGCTTAGAGCAGAAACGGTTGCAGGATGCAAGGTGGGTTGAGAAGCCACAGAGCTTTCAAAGCTTTTGGACTGGCGGTGGCTGCCAGATGGGTGGGAAGAGAAAAAAGGATTTGAAAATGTTCAAAGGAAAAGAGAAAAAGAGAAATGGCAAGTGAAAGAGGAAAACAAAGCCCCGTCTGCACTGCTCTCCAGGGGGATTTTCCAGGCAGCTGAAAAGTGTGCGTGCTGAGCAGCTCCAGGTGTCCGATGGCTCCGTGGCTGCGATGACTGACTGTATTTGCCACGGGGCGTCTTCGGTGCGTGGAGCCAGGCAGCTGCACGGATCGCTCTGCTCTCTCAGAAGCACTTGAACAGTTTTTGGTACTGTATTCTGAAACCACAGTAAAGACATTTATTTGAGGTAGGTTGGGGACAGGGCTATCTGAGTCAGGGATTTTCAGAGCAACACAGCAATAGATCTTATTTGTTATAGATATTGATTTCTATACATGTAATTTATAAAAGGAGGTTTATGGTGAGGAATTAGCTCTTGTGATTATGGAGGACTTCTGCCATCTGTAAGCTGGGGACCCGGGAAAGCCAGTGGTGTGATGCGGTCGGAGTCTGAAGGCCTGACAGCCAGGGGAACCGATGGTGTAAATCCCGTTCTGAGGGCAGGAGAAGGTGAGAGGAGCTGTCTCAGCTCAAGAAGAGGCAGGAAAAAACAGAGTGTAAATTCCTCCTTCCTCAGGCTTTTATTCTATTCAGACCCTCAAGGGACTGGATGAGGCCAATTCACGTCGGAAAGGGCAATCTATTTTAACAGAGTCCGCTGATTCATATGCTAACCTCATCTGGAAACATCCACAGATACACTCAGAAACAGTGTTTCATCTGGGCACCCCGTGGCCCACTCCCATTGACCCCCACAAGGGCCTTGGATATTCCAATGGGTTCCTGGCCACAAGGGAGTTTTCCATCATAGGAGACCATCAAGCAGGACAGGAAGATGCCTCCCTCAGGGAGGGTGATGTGAATGGCATTGAATGGGAGCTTGGACCAGTTCACCTCTTGGGTCCTTCCACTGCCCAAATTTTCTGATTCTACTGAGAATTGGTGGCTTTTTCTTTCTGTTTTCAGTAAAAAGATAGAGATTAGAAATAGCATGACTTAAACATTTCCCCAAAGTGAGTGTGTGTATGTGTGTGTGATACATGTTAACCATAAACTAACAGTGTGAGGTTGGCCCCTCCCCTTGAAGACCTTGAGACACCCCCTCCCTTTTTTTTTTTTTGAGACAGTGTCTCGCTCTGTTGCCCAGGCTAGAGTACAGTGGTGTGACCACAGCTCATTGAAGCCTCGACTTCCTGGGCTGAAGTGAGCCTCCTGCCTCAGCCTCCCAAGTAGCTGGGGCCATAGGCGTGCCACCATGCCCAACTAATTTTTTGATTTTTTTTGGTAGAGATGGGTCTCACTATGTCACCCAGACTGGTCTTGAATTCCTGGTCTCAATTGATCATTCTGCCTTGGCCTCCCAAAATGCTAGGATTACAGGCTTGAGCCACCATGCCCAGCCCCTTAAGCCCTTCTTGACCCTCTATATCAGCATAGTGAGGAGGCCTTGGCAATGAAAGGTAGAATACACATTGTCAGTACAGGCCCTGGTAGTAATTGACCACACCCATTTTGGGTGCCAAGCAGCTGTGAAAATTCGGCTGAACATATAACACAAAATGGACAGTTGATTTGCTGCTCCACTGCAGAAGTGTCTCTTGCCAATGTCCCAGTCAGGCCAATGACAATTGCCTGTGCCTCAGCCATCAGCCCTTGCTGCCTTGCTTTACCATGGGGTAGGAAAATTGGGGGGAAGGGTGATGAGCTGACCAGACAGAATGTCGCAACCAGAATCTATTTTCTTCCCTCTCCATTGGTGCCTATTCTCTGTAACCTGATGGTTTGACGGCAGCTGCTTGAGAACCCTACAAATCTCAAGTTTGCCAGTAAAGCAAAATAAATATATAAATAAATAAAAAATCCATCATCAGCTCCTGGCCTCCTGACCCAATCTTGAAATGTGTTGCAAATATGCTGACACCAGGGTTGCTGTATTTAATAGCAAACAGCATCAGACTCCAGCTCACACCTGCACTGGGCTGGCCTCCACATTAATATGCTTCAGAACCTTCTGATGGCCCCAGCCCTCACAACACACTCAGAATAATACATCCAGGACTGGGGAAGGCTGAGCATGGGGGAGAAGGGATCTGTCTCCCACTTCTAATTCCTACTTGAAACTGGAAGTGATAATAATGACAATGGCCCTAATGATATCTTGAACTTCCCTTCTGCTATTAAGGATCTCAAAGAACATGCTTGATGCAATTATCTAATTAATCTTTATCTGTGACTGATGGGCATTCAGTTTTAATTTAGAGAGGCAGACAGGAAGAGAGATCACTTATTCAAGACTTATGACAAAATGACCAGGTAGGAAAGGTGGCTCTCAACCCTGACTGCATGTTAGAATCAGCTGGGGCAACTCTTGAAAAATACCTGGGTGTTACCTGAGACCAGTTGTTCTGAATGTATTTAAAAGTTTTCCAGCCAGGAGAGGTGGTGCATGCCCTGTTATCCCAGCACTTTGGGAGGCTGTAGTTGAGAGGATCACTTGAGCCCAGGATTTTAAGACCGGCCTGGGCAACATAGTGAGATTCTGTCTCTACAAAATACTACTACTACTACTACTAATAATAATGTTTTCCAATAACTGAATTGAGCATAAATTTTAAAATTGAAATTAAGTCAGAATCTCTGGGGTTGGGGCCTGATCATCCATTTCTTTAGAAAACTTTCTTTTTTTTTTTTCTTTTTGCGACAAAGTCTTGCTCTGTCACACAGGCTGGAGTGCAGTGGCACGATCTCGGCTCACTGCAACCTCTGCTTCCTGGGTTCAAGTGATTCTCCTGTCGCAGCCTCCCAAGTACCTAGGATTACAGGTGCATACCACCACACCCACCTAGTAGAGATGGGGGTTTCACCATGTTGGCCAGGCTAGTCTTGAACTCCTGACCTCAAATGATCCTCCCACCTTGGCCTCCCAAAGTGCTGAGATTACATGCATGAGCCACTGTACCTGGGCTGTTTAAAAAACTTTGTAAAGTAATTCTATTATGCAACTGAGATTACAGAATATATTCCTGCAGATAGGCTAAGTTCCAGCCCTCCTTGCACTTACCAATATGTATCATAACAAAATAGAAGTACTATTCTATTTACCCTAGCTTAAATAGGTGTTTTACATGCCTTAGCATCCAAGATCTTCTCTCTGGCCACTGAGGGGAAGAGAGACCTATATTTATGGATTGCTTACTTTATGATGTAGAGTTAGCTCATCTTAGCTCATGTTGGTCTTCATAGCAACCCTGTGATGTGGACATAATCTAATTTTACATATGGAGCAATGTAAGATTTGGGGAGGTTACTTCCCAAAGGCACAGTGGGGAGGAATTGGAGTTTGAACCCAGGTCAGAGTCCACTGTGGCAGAATTGTAAATGTGTACTATTGCCTATTCCATGTGAATGATAATTGTCCCTGATGCTCTTTTCTAATAAGGATGGGGAAGAACACATTTGTCAAGTCAAGGGCTACACAACATGGACCTAAGACACTGTTAATCTGTTCCAGGAGGGAAAGCACATGGTGGCTGCAACTTGAGCCTCTACCTGTTGAGTTTGTGGTGGAACACAGTTATGGTGTAGTATCTGTCTGCTTTTTGCAGGGGCCAGGCTGGTGAATTAAATGGAGACGTGATTGGAACCACAAACTCTGCATCCTTTAGAACAATGCTTTTCATTGTATGTATAACACAAACCATATATGTAATTTAAAAATGTTTAATAGCCATATTAAAAAGGTAAAAAGGCGCAGTAAAATTAACTTCAGTAATATATTTTAACTCAATCTATGAAAATAAATCTAATATGTAATAAACATAAAATATTAATGAGATATTTTATAGTTTTTTGGGGGGTAATAAGTATTAATACTTCTAGTATATTATAAGCCATATAAAGTTTTAGCAGAAACACTGACTTATATTTAGTTTTCATGAAATTTACAATTGAAAAAGTAGATTCACATACTCAACTTGTTCCAAAAATACTTAAAAGTTTTCCAATACCTGAATCACACACACAAGTTTTTTTTTTTTTTTTTGAGACAGAATTTCGCTCTTATTGCCCAGGCTGGAGTGCAATGGTGGGATCTTGGCTCACTGCAACCTCCACCTCCTGGGTTCAAGCAATTCTCCTGCCTCAGCCTCCCGAGTAGCTGGGATTACAGGCATGTGCCACCACGCCCGGCTAATTTTGTATTTTTAGTAGAGATGGGGTTTCTCTATGTTGGTCAGGTTGGTCTCGAACTCGACCTCAGGTGATCCACCCGCCTCAGCCTCCCAAAGTGCTGGGATTACAGGCGTGAGCCACCGCCACACACACAAGTTTTAACATTTTACTAATTAAAATAAAAGAAGGCCAGGTGCAGTGGCTCACGCTTGTAATCCCAGCACTTTGGGAGGCCAAGGCGGGAGGATTGCTTGAGGTCAGGACTTTGAGACTAGTCTGGCCAACATGGTGAAACCTTGTCTTTACTAAAAATACAAAAATTAGCCAGGTGTGGTGGCGGGCACCTGTAGTCCCAGCTACTCGGGAGGCTGAGGCAGGAGAGTCACTTGAACCTGGGAGGTGGAGGTTGCAGTGAGTGGAGACTACATCACTGGACTCCAACCTGGGTATCAAGTGAGACTCTGTCTCAAAAAAAATAAAAATAAAAATAAAAAATTTGTCCCTCAAGTGCACTAACAATGTTTCAAATCCTCAATAGCCACATGTGGTTGGGGCTACATTGGGCAGTGCAGCTTTAGATCCTTGAGAGAGGGCCTATTTTTTGTCACACTCCTTGGGCATGATTTTTTTATTTTCTTGTCTAGGAGGTAGCAGGTAGAAGTTTCTCCCCAGGGATGACGTTTACCCTGCAGACCAAAGATGCAATGTGCCTGCTAACCACCAAGCATATCAGTTCTGATTACACATTCAGGAGCTGAGGAAATAACCACCAGATGGGCTGTAGCCTCAGCAGACCTGAGAGGTGAAGCCAGCTGGGCTTCGGGGTGGGGTGGGGACTTGGAGAACTCTTCTGTCTAGCTAGAGGATTATAAATGCACCAATCAGCCTTCTGTAAAAATGGACCAATCAGCATTCTGTAAAATGGACCAATCAGCACTCTGTAAAATGGACCAATCAGCAGGACATGGGCGGGGCCAAATAAGGGAATAAAAGCTGGCCGTCCCTACCAGCAGCGGCAGCCAGGTCGGGTACCATTCAAACCTGTGGAAGCTTAGTTCTTTCGGTCTTCCTGATAAATCTTACTGCGGGTCACTCTTTGGCTTTGCACCACTTTTAAGAGCTGTAACACTTACCGCGAGGGTCTGCCGCGTCATTCTTCAAGTCAGCGAGACCACGAACCCACCGGGAGGATGCACCACCTTTAAGAGCTGTAACACTGACCGTGAGGTCTGCAGCTTCATCCTTTAAGTCAGAGCCATAGACCACGAACGCACCGTGAGGAACAAACAACTCCGGATGCACCACGTTTGAGAGCTATAATACCGCGAGGTCTGCAGCTTCATTCTTGAAGTCAGCCAGACCAAGAACCCACCAGAAGGAATAAATTCCGAACACAGACCCAGTATGTCTTAAACCTTGGCCATGGTTCCGTTTATCATCTAGCTCCCCCAGGATCCTACTCCAGAAGGTCTCTGGATATTAGTGTCAATTTGGATCTTGTGTCCAACATTTCTCAAAATGTTTGGGTTATCTTCCTTTCCCCAGTTCAGTCGTCTGAGTAAATAGTCAAAGATCCTTTTGTGGAAGAACTGGGGGAATCAAAAGTGTGTGTGCCTGCTGTGATCTTATGGAATCCTTTCTCGTGGGTACCTGATCATTCCTTCAGAAAATGGGCTGTTGGTAATAAAAATGGACTAGGGATGATGATATTAAAATAACTGTCCTTAGTCATCTGATTATCCATCTGTGATTTCTTTAGTTGGTATCAACTGAGTAGTACCCTTGTTGTCTGCCTATTTTGCCCATAGGTATTCATGTTCTAGAAACTAGCTGCGTAATCTCTTTGCAGGCCAACCACCTCCAACCTCCCTGCTCCAGTCTTGCCACTCACGGTAATTGAATCCACTTGGCTCCTAATGGTTCTGAATTGTCAATTTGCTTCTGTTTAGGAGTCCTTTCATTCCATCAATATTAGAGAGTGTAGTTTTGTAGTGGCGTTTCCTACTGTTTGCCGAGAGAGGAGAGCCACCACTAAATTTTTTGGTGACACTGAGGCCCTTCTCACCAGCAGATTCTTTCGGGTCGTCTTTTGGAACATAATCAACTTTCATGATTTTCCTGGTCTTTCTTGGTATATCCGCTCCAGCCTCTCCACTTTTCCTGAGACTTTTAATCCTTTCTTCCACCATCAGCCATGGCAAATCCGGCATTTCCACCTCACTTCATGTGAGCATTGCCTTTTTTGTTCTAGGAGCCATCTAACTGTGGTTCTTCTATCTTCTATCATTCCTGCCAGAGTATTCGATCTTTCATTCTGGGAGAGGCTCTCAAATGTACAAACACTTATTTACCCAGGCTTATATTTCAACCTCCTGATTAAGCACCATCAAAATACAATTCCATGTGTACCCTCCCAGTCCTGCTGGTACATGCTGGCTAGGTCTTGGAGCTTCTCAAGGGTATAATTCCTTTTTTTCCGTTATCAGTCACAGTATGTCCTGGGCTGGGTTATGTTGTAATTTAACTAACTCTAGCTAGAGGATTAGTGGCTAAGAAGGGAGGTGAGGGCAGATGTCATGTGTAAGACACTTGGGGCCTTATAGGGGGAAGGCTCATAATCCCCATCCAGTGGTGGAGTGTTGCTTTTTGATAGGGAAGGTGGGCCACTATTACAGGCTTGGAAAATTTGGGAGATGTGGGATTAACCCAGCTATTCAAATTGCTTGAGTCAGAGTCCCAATTTATCCTAACCACAGCCCTGACCCTGGCACAGCAGATCTTCCTAGGTTAGGAGTTTAAACTTTGGACTCAGCTATTCTGACAATTGCGTCCTGTGGCTGGTCTTCAGTTTTCTGTGCCCTCCCACTGCAGCAGACAAGAACCTCTTTCTGTCCTACTGAGAAGGTTGGGATGAATCCTCTCAGCTTTTTCTTTCCTCTTTTCCAGACTGCAGTGGTTCCCCCTTTATCCAAGTTTAGCTTTCCCTGATTTCAGTTACCTGTGGCCAACCATGGTCCAAAAATATTAACTGGAAAATTATGTAAATAAACAATGCATACAATTTAAATTGCATGCCAATCTGGGTAGCATGATGATATCTCATGCTGTCCAGCTCCATCCTACCTGGGACATCAGTCATCCCTTTGTCCATCAGATCTATGGTGTAGATGCTACCCACGTGTTAGTCAGTTAGTAGCCATCTCAGTTATCAGATCAACAAAACACGATATCGATAGGGTTTGGTACTATTCACACTTTTAGGCATCCACTGGGGGTCTTGGAATGTATCCTCCAAGGATAAGAGGGGACCACTGTATCAGCAAAGCTTAATAATAGCCATCATTGTCCATAATTACTATTACTGTCATATTACCCAGGCCATTTACTCAGGACCTGGGATACAGAATACATACAACAAAACCACTCTCCTCAAATAATTCACAGTTTAGTAGGAAACAGACACACACAATCAATTATAATTTTAGCAGCCACTTACTTTAATAGATGTGCAGGTAAGAAGACAGACAATAGCTTTTAATTTAAAACAGTTTAAGGATCTCTGGATTCGATATTGTAGTAGACATTGGGTTGTACCACAGATTTCCCCTTCAGTGAAAGACTTGCTGCCTGCCCTAGCTGCTAGGAATGCTGTTGACAGGCAGCCTCCAAAGCCAGTTCTTCAGAGAGTCTTCATACAGTTCCTGGACAATGTAGGAGTATGAAGACATGGCCATCTTGTGTCAGATATCTGATACATTGCAATAGCAAATGCATCCCCCTCTGCTGGTGTATATCCCAATAATCCGCCAGCACCTGATTTTACAACCAGATTGGACCACTGCATTGTGCCAGGGGCTCAGTGTTCCACTGTCCACAAGTGAGTGCTGGAGTCTCATTGCCAGCCAGATGGGAAGTGATACAGTCCCAAATTCTATCTCTTCTCAAGTTTTCTCTTACATTGGTGGTACTGATTGCTGCAGGTTGGGCTCCTTGGGAAGCTGACTCCAGAGGGAGTTGAGCATGGAGTTTAGCATGTAGGAGGTTTATTAATGATGGTCCCCAGAAAGGAAAAGGAAGGAAGCAGAAGGGCACAGAGGGAGAAATTGAGCTGCTGCTGCAGGCCCAAGGACAGCCTCAGCTCAAGTCAGTTCAATTCTGGGAGCTAAAATGACTTCAGAGTTATCTGAATGGGGACGAGATGGCTGGGTCTGTATACTCCTACACTGTCCAGTAACTGGATGAAGGCTCTCTGAAGGACAGGTTTGGAGGCTGCCTGCCCACAGCACTCCTAGCAACTGGGCCAGCAAGTCTTTGATTAAAGGGGAATCTGCATGGTGCAATTCAGTGTCCACCGAAATGTCCAATCCAGAGATCCTTAAACTGTATTAAATGAAGAGCTCTTATGTGCCTCCTTACCTGCATGTCTATTGAAGTAAATGGCTACTAAAATTAGAATTAATTGTGTGTCTCTCAGTTCTACTAAACTGAATTCTTTGAAGGGTGGGACTTTGTCTTATGTATTCTGTATCCCAGGTCCTGAGGAAATGGTCAAATGCCTAGGATTAGACACATAGAAGGTGTTTAAGACTTGTCTGTTGTTGAACGTTGAGTAGGTTTTATGGTTGACCGTCTTTGATGGGTAGATAGGCTTTCGGGAGTACCGTTGTTGGTCATGAGAATCCAAGCCTATCACTAGAATGCTTCTCCTCATTTGCAATCCTGGTAAATTAATTCAGCAAATGTTAGTGATCACTTGCTAAGTGCCAGGTATGACTCTAGATGTTACAAGAAATGTGATGAACAGGATACCATTTTGCCCTCAATGGGGTGACAACTTTAAAGAACAGGACTCAAAGGAAATTAGAGCTATATCAAGTCATATTTTGAGATTCATCAGGAAATTTTGATCTCTTGTTTGGACATCTCTGAACTGATTCTCATAATTCTAACTGTCTGGATCCAGGCCAGGTACATGTGATAGGCTGGGCCAAAGTCAGTGGAAGAGTTATGTTTAGCTGAGAAATGAGAGAGGGTAGAACACCACTCACTTCATCCAACATAGGTGTCTTTATCAACACATCAAGAAGAATCTGTGCAGTTTGAGCCTATATAGCAATGTCTTTGATGGTGTTAAGTAGCCGTACACTGAAGTATAACACAGGCTTTGAGCATAGTGGTTTATACCTGTGCTGTTCAATATAGTAGCCACTGGCCTCATGTGGCTATTTAAATATTCAATTAAAATTAATTGAGGTTGAATAAAATCACAAATGTAGTTCTTCAGTTGCACTAGTCACATTTTAAGTGCACATAGTGACATGTGACTAATGGCTACCCTATTGGACAGAATAAATTTTAGAACATTTCCATTCCTGCAGAAGGTGCTATTGGATGGCAATGATTTAGACTATCACTGGCTCACAGAACATTAGAGCAGGAGCTGTATTACTCACTTATTAGATTGGGAGACTGGGACCTGTAAAGCAACTAAGACTGGGATCACTTGAGTCTCAGTTCAATGATTTGATTCTTTGTTTACAGACTTCTTTCAGTTCATAGGCATGTAGATCCTCTTTAATAGTCCAAGATACCTAATATTAATATAATACAAATTATCCTTCCATGCCTCTGTCCTTCCATCCATCCATCCATCCATCCATCCTTTCCTCCTCCCATCCCCCAACACACTCTACTTTTCATTCTACCTGTACTGGTTACATTGACTGGGACTATCCCAGTCAATAAGACACAATTCCTGGTGAGAAGGAGATTATGTAAAACCTAATAGAGGACTTAGAAATATGATGATGCAATATGATTGGCGCTGTGGTTGAGGTCAGAGCCAAGTGCAGAGAGCCCAGAGGAGGTAAGATGAATCCTGGCTTGGGACAGGCATTACAAAGGAAATGACATTGAATTTGAGTGCTGAAGGATGAACAGGAGTTTATTAGGTAAGAAAGAAGAGAAGGCATCTAGGAAAAGGGAGCAACAGGAGCCAGAGTGTGAAGGCATGCAAGTGCACTGAGCTTGGGGACAGTGACAGTTCACTGTGGCCTCGGTGTGGCTGTGGGAGGGCTGGGGGTGTGGAAGCAATGCTAGGAGACAAGGTCTGGTCCATCTGTGTGAGAACTTGTATGCCAGGCTGAGAGGTATGGGCTTTATCTAGCAGGCAATGGGAGCCTTTGGAAATAAATAAGAAGGAGAAGGATGTGAGTGGATCCGTGTTTTAAGATCAGTCTTTGGAGATGTAGGGAATGGACCAGGGGTGCAATCAGTTCATCTCCCTGCATTTGTCCAACATGGAATCAAACTCCTGAATCTTGCGCAATAATGATGTTGTTACTTTCTTCTTGGAGTTATATCACAGTTAATTCCCTCCAGTTAAACATTGTAAGCATTTCTATCTTACTTTTGCTCCTCCTCTTTCTGACTCATTACCCACAGGACTTCCCCATCAGCCTCCCCCTAAACCACACTTTCTCCAGCATCAGGTCACATGGGAGGTGGAAGGGAGTATGGGGGAGAGGCCAAGAAGCAGTCACCACCACCATCGGAGCAACCCGAAGCATGTGTAGCCCTAATGCCTGTGTCCCTGGTGTCCTCTGTACAGCTCATTGAGAAACGCCGCTCCTGCTGTTTCCCGGACACAGGTGGATCCTGGGATGATGGAGGGTCATCCTCACTCCTGCCTGGAAAAGAGCTGAAGTCATCCACAGGGAAGAATGAGTCCTTCCTCAACTTGATTTTCTCCAAGAAAACTTAAGGAATGGAGCAGCGAGGAACTTAGAGAAACCGCTTACCCAGTGGAAGAAAATTAGGCTGTGTCCCCATCCCCTTCTCCTGAGGAGAGAATGCTTTGTTGGGCTAACAGTTATGTTGGACTAACAGCTATGACAATATGCAATTAATAGTAAGTTTCTTTGTAACAGATAATAGTCAAAACATCCTGAAGCCCATTCACAGAGACAACTTTGAGGGAAGCCTCGGCTGTCCACACACACATCGAACACTGTCATTAAGCCCTCCTGGAATGACAGCAGCTATAGTTCATTATCCCGGGTGGTGGTTGTGGGGGGTACTCTATTCTTTACATTTTCTTTGAGAAAAAAAATGTCTTTTAAAACTTAATTTGCAACACAACACAGTCACATAAATGGAAAAGGATGTGGCCTGATGATTCATGAAGGAACCCAAATGATGAGGGGCTGTGCTAATTTCTGACAACTGAGTGATTTATTTCAAAAGAAAGGCCCTGCACCCCCTAATTGGATACTTCCACTGGCTAGATGAGCATGAGTTTCTCAGCAGAATTTTACATAAATAAAATTAAGTCATATCTTTGTCTGTGGATAGACATGCTGAAACACATCTCTTAAAAACCCTATTTATTTTTATGAATAAAAATAAGCCCAGTCTTTTCATTTCAATCAACATCAAACATTGCAGTTACTGATTCAACATCTATTCTGTCTTCTTCCTTATGAAGGAATCATATTTTGTTTAGAGCAAACGTGCCTACTTAAAAATCTCAGCCAGGAGTGGTCACTCACGCTTGTAATCCCAGCAATTTGGGAGGCCAAGATGGGAGGATAGCTTCAGGCCAGAAGTTTGAGACCAGCCTGGGCAACTTAGTCAAAACTCATCTCTACAAAAAATTTTTTTTAAAAATTAGCAGGACATGGTCACTCATGCCTGTAATCTCAGCAATTTCAGAGGCCAAGTTGGGAGAATAGCTTGAGGCCAGGAGTTTGAGACCAGCCTGGGCAATATAGAATGTGTCTCTACAAAAAAATAAAAAAAAATTAGCAGGGCGTGGTGACACACAACTGTAGTCTGAGCTACTTGGGAGGCTCTTGTGGGAGGATCGCTTCAGCCTGGGAGGCCAACGCTGCAGTGAGGCGTGATTGCACCACTGCACTCCTGCCTGGGTGACAGAGTGAGACCCTGTCTCAAAACAAAAACAAAAGCAAAATCTGCTCCTTCCTTGCATGGATTTCTTTACCACAGGGGAGGCTAAGTTACCCTGTCCTGGCCAATGAGATGTAGGGAATTCTGAGTGGATTTCTAGAACTGATAGATACTGTTTTTTCCTGATAAGTGGGGGTGGACTTAGCTGACAAATGTGTTTTGTTCTTCATCTTTTTTCCTTCCTTCTGCTTCCTGCCTGGAATGCAGATGAGATACCCAGGGTGATGCAGGCACCTGGTAGCTCTCTGCTGGGGGCTGGGGACATAGGGGTGAACAAGGGGCTTTCTAGTGTCACTATGCTTACAGTCCAGTGGAGGATGCAAATGTGCAAATGCAAAATCACAATCCAACATCCTGAGCCCTAATAGGGAGACAGAGGGATGTAAAATATGGGACCAGCTTGAACCATGAAAAAAACCTAAACCCCCAATTATATGAAAACTCCCAAATTATAAAGTCAATGACTACAGCAAGAACACCTCTCTCTTATCTAAATCTGTGGATAGGGAACCTAGGAAAACATAGGCAGCCTGTCAGCTGTAACTTGGAACAAGCGTCAGGAGTGGAATGGTCCAAGTGTGGAGCAGCTGGATTTGCTTCTCTGAATTCCTAATCATGGTTCCAGCCTGCATCACACCAGGCTGAGCTGGACTTGGATGTGATTCTAGGGAACACGTGAGCCTTGGCCCTCAGGAAATGTCTCTTTTGAGGATGACTGTACTGCCACTACTAACCTAGGAAAATGAGTGGATTTGACAGCTCAAATTGGTGGAAGAAACACTTGGACCAGCCTCAGGCACTGCTTGGG
Source organism: Pan troglodytes (assembly GCF_028858775.2). Lineage (NCBI taxonomy): Eukaryota > Metazoa > Chordata > Mammalia > Primates > Hominidae > Pan > Pan troglodytes. The sequence goes on along the minus strand of NC_072411.2, from coordinate 108,103,447 downwards.
CACTTAGCCAGCTGAAACAGGCATGACTAATCACGAAGCTCATTTGGTGGCATAAAAGGGACAGTTCTATTGGGGTCAAGTGAGAGGCCTGGGGAGTATTCCCAGGCGTGTGCTTCCCAGAATCAAAGGCAAAATGATTTTTTAACAATGACAGGACGGGTGGCATGACCATTTCCAGTACTGTTGGCATCTTTCTCCCTCCTAATCTTTATAATCCCAGGGGTGTTGGTAAAAACATTTAACCATCAGTGTGGTAATTGAACTGACCATTCAGAAGAGATGCTGGGTGTAACGTGGGATACAGTCTTGCCTGGGTGCACCTGATGATTTCCAAGTCTGTGCTGTCCTCTGGCTTCTTTCCAAAAGGCTCATGTGAAGTGTGCACCTCCCAGAGCACACTGCTCTGTGTGTGCTTCCAGAACAACACATTTGCCTACTGAGTGGTCGTAAACCAAGACAGACACACTGATGCCAGCAAGTGGTTTGGATGCTCTGTTCAAGAGGTGTTGTTCTGTGAAACACTAATCCTGCAAGACGGTGTGCTGGACCAAAAAAATCTGTTTCATGGTCAAATACATTTAGGGAAGTGCTTCATCTTCTGTTTACTTCTTGGCAATTTATAATGCACATTTATATAAGAGCTTTGAGAAGTCTTGCAAGAATGAAACCTATTTAATTTTGATATATAAGCATTTCCCACCTTTTCCCTTTTTTTAAAAAAAACCCTGGAATTTTCCTGCCTTCTTCCCATCCCCATAGACTCCCTGTCCATAAAACAAACTTTTGTGTTTGTTATTGGACATATAAATAACAAAATAAAAATGATAAGACAAGATGTGAATGCACAGCAAAAGTACGTAATTATCTGTGCGTCAAGAATAAGTCTATTTTCATGTTGAACCTGAGATAGATATTTAAGGTACATATGAATTGCTGCCAATTTAGGCAGCAAGCAAATCTCAAGGCACTGTTCAGCTAGGGCTAGTGTTCTTGTGATCAATTTCTGAGGAATAAACCACCACAAGACTTAGTGGCATTAAATAACATTTATTATGCTTAAGATTTTGCAGGTCAGGAATTTGGACAGAGCTCAGAGGGAACAGCTCATCTCTGTTCCCTGATGACTGGGATGGCTCACATGGCTGGAGATGGATGGAACAGTTCAACTGGGGATATATATCTGAGGCTATGTTTCCAAGTATCAGTTGGGTTTCTCAGTTTTTCTCCATGTCCCGTCTGCTGGGGTTGCAATGTCCAAAGTGACTTTTTCGCTTCCATGTCTGGTGCCTGGGTTGCAACAGCTGGAGCAGCTTGGGCTAGCTGGTCATTGTTCTCCTTCCACAAGGCATCTCTGCTCATCTAGCTTGGGATTCCTCACAGGATGGCAGTCTCAGAGTAGTGAGACTTACATGTTGTCGGCTTCTCTCAGATTGAGTCTTCTAAGAGGCATGGCAGAAGCTACAAGACTTCTATAACCTAGCCTTGGAAGTTCTAGAATATCACTGCTTCTGAATTCTATGGATCAAGCAAGTGATGGCCAGCTCAGGCTCCAGGGGATGGAAAATGCTCCACTTTTTTGATGAAAGGAAAAGCAAAGAATTTGTGGTTGTCTTTAATCTACCACAGGCATCTCACTGGTCAGCTCTCTTAGACATCGGTCTCTTAGCCGAAATGTCAGTTGTGTCCCACCTGGCCTCAGATTTATCTTAAGCAATGCTTGGAAAAGTTCTTTTAGCTCTGGATGCCACTCAGAAAACATAAAAGATTAATGACTGAACCCATCTAGACAAAACAATAATTTAAATGTCCATAAAACCACAGACTAGAATTACTATTGCATGTGGATCTAGCATTAATACCTATCATCCTGTATGAGGGATGAGCTGTTAGAACCTTTCTCCAGACTCCAGAAAGGGCCAGAAATGCCTCTGGTCTGGTCCTCTCTGATCTTTCTCTCAATATCCTGTTCTTATGTCCTCCACATCTCTATGATCCTCATTAGTTTCAGCTAGATCAGTCATATTTGGGCCTTTATATAAACTATCAAGAATACTCAGTTTCTGACTAGGATTGCTCTAAGATTTCTTTTTAGACACATACACATATTTAATTTTGAGAAAGTAATACAGAAGTTTACAGCTACTATTTGGTATCTGTAAACTTTAATGGCCAAAACTGCAATTACTTTTGCACCAACCTAATACGTAACCAACAACCATATTCTCACTTCCCTAGAGTTTACAAATATCAACATGCTAATCTGTGTTCTACAAAGTTTATTGTTACTATTATTTATTTATTTTTTGAGACAGGGTTTCACTCTGTCGCCCAGGCTGGAGTTCAGTGGCGCGATCTCGGCTCACTGCAGCCTCTGCCTCCTGGGTTCAAGTGATTCTCCTGACTCAGCCTCCCGAGTAGCTGGGATTACAGGCATCAACCACTACGCCCAGCTAATTTTTTGTATTTTTAGTAGAGATGGGAGTTTCACCATGTTGGCCAGGCTGGTCTCAAACTCCTGACCTCAGGTGATCCACCTGCCTCGGCTTCCCGAAGTGCTGGGATTACAGGCGTAAGCCACCACCACACCCGGCCTGAAGTATTTTTTTTATTATTGCATTTTTCCCCCTACATCCCCAGAGGTAATCACCATCATGAATTTCATGGGTAGGATGATATTTTAAGTGTAGTGTTTTCATCAATGATTTTACAGCTCTATTCTTCCCTGTTTCTAATTTACTGCTGCACAGATCAGCAACTGAAATTTAAGGAGGCTGACCGTCTCAAAATTCTCTTTGCTCTATTATTTGTGACTAGCTTTCCTCTCTCTATATGGTGTGCTACTGAGGGGATTATTATCCAGGCTTTGTGGAAGAGAACTATTTTTTTAGGAAGAGATACCCTGAAAATATTTCTCCGTCTGAGCGGAACCATCATCCCCACCATAAATATTATCTGCAAGTTGGTACTTAACTGTTTCTAGGCCACCACACCTGTAACCTTTGGGCTATAGTTATAGAAACCATAGGGCTTTGTCAGAAAAATGTGTAAATTCTCTGGCCTCTCCAGTATGTTGGTATCAATGTCATCTTGTTCCCACAGATGCAAAGACTGGCATGCAGCTCAACACTCTGTGGTTGTGATTCTCAACTCTATCAGACTTAACTCCTCTCTTTAAAAATACGGTAATGCTCCTTTTCATCAACTACATAGATAATACAACTTACCTTCATAAATAATTTAAAAAATAATATAATGACCTGGCTACAATATAAAAGGGAGATAATCTTATAGTAAAATAACATTTTTCAACATGTAAATGCTTGGATGCAATACCATAGTCAGATGATGGTACCTGTATGTCAGTCATCAGGAATGCAGCAGCCATGGCCAGATGCAGTGGCTTACACCTGTAATCCCAGCACTTTGGGACGGTGAGGCAGGCGGATCACTTGAGGCCAGGATTTGAGACCAGCCTGGCCAACATGGTGAAACCCTGTCTCTACTAAAAATACAAAAATCAGCTGTGTGTGGTGGCGTACACCTGTAATCCCAGCTACTCAGGAGGCTGAGGCAGGAGAATCACTTGAACCTAGGAGGCAGAGTTTGCAGTGAGCCAAGATTGTGCCACTGCATTCCAGCCTGGGCAATAGAATGAGACTCTGTCTCAAAAACAAACAAACGAAAACAAAACAAAAAAAGGAACTCAGCAGCCATGAATGTAGGCTGATCTAGGTAGAGTCATTAGCAGGGTGATTTTCTGAAATAATGAGCAATTTTTGGTAGAGTTTCATATAAAACAAAGTACAGATTTCTTAAAAGTTAAACAAAGAATAACCATATGACCCAGCAATTGCACTCCTAGGTATATAACCCCAAAGAATTGAAAACAGGTATCCAACCCAATACCCATCCATGAATGTTCATAGAAGCACTATTTATAAGAGCCAAAATGTGGACACAACCGAAATGTCCATCGATGGGTGAACGGATGAAGCAAATGTAGACTATATGTATAATGAAATATTATTCAGCCATAAGAAGGAGTAATGTAGTGATACATGCTATAAACGTGGATGCACCTTGAAAACAGGCTAAGTGAAAGAAAGAGGACACAAAAGGTCTCATCCTGTATATTTCCACTTATATGAAACAAATATCCAAAATAGGTGAATCCACGGAGACAGTAGATTGGAGGTTGCCAGGGGCTAGGTTGAGCAGGGAGCAGAAAGTGACTGCTTCATGGATGTGGGGTTCTGTTTTGGGGTGATGGAAATGTTTTGGAACTAGATGCAGTGGCGGCTGCACAATAATGTGAATGTGTATTTATGCCACTGAATTATTCGCTTTAAGATGGTTAATTTATATTATGTGAATGTCACTTCAATAAAAAACAAAGACTGGACGCGGTGGCTTAACGCCTGTAATCCCTGCAGTTTGGGAGGCCGAGGCTGGCAGATCACCTGAGGTCAGGAGTTCGAGACCAGCCTGGCCAACGTAGTGAAACCCCATCTCTACTAAAAATACAAAATTAGCCAGGCGTGGTGCTGCACACCTGTAATCTCAGGTATTCAGGAACCTAAGACAGGAGAATCGCTTGAACCCGGGAGGCGGAGTTTGCAGTGAGCTGAGATTGCACCACTGCACTCCAGCCTGGGCAAGACAGAGTGAGACTGCATCTCAAATAAACAAACAAAAAAGTTAATCTTCCCTAGATTCACAGATTAAGTGCATTTTCAGAATTCTGTGACTATTAAAACCGTGTAAAAAATGCTTGGTGTTTATATGCAAATCCAAGTTAGGATCTAGGCGAAGATAAATTATAAGCAGGTTTTTCCCTGGAGGGTTGTCTGGGGTGGGACATTCAAAAATCGGGCAGTATTTTGTCATGCGGGACAGTGCCTTTCCTTACAGAATGTCTGGATTCCCCATCCTCAAAACAAGCGCACACATTTCCAGCATGTGACCTGAGGGAGGTAAATTGGTGCCACAGTCTGCACCCCCAACTACCCCGTCGCTATATGCAATGGCTATCTGCTGCCTCGATGTCCTGCTCCAGAACCGGGAAAAGAATCCACCGTGAGACCTCTGGGATGGTGTTAAAAACATTTAACTCTCTTCTCCTTTTAAAAGAGAAAGCCTGGTACATTATTCCCAGGTTGACAATCTCAGAGCTGTTAGCAGACATAGGCTCGGAGACGTCGTTACATTTCGTTTTGGTTTTCTAAGACACTAACGGCCAAAGCCACAGTGCTGAAATACGCTGTTTCTTTGGCTCTGTCTGTCTTTGGCTTTTGAGAGAGATGCTACTGCTAATGCTGTTTGGCTTGAACTGGCTGCATTGTCTTTTGGAAACCACTTTCTCTTTGTTTTTGCTTCTTCACTCCCCTGAATGCACCCTTCTTGCCAGGCCTACTCTGGTGTCAGCAACAAGGCAACCTACTGACAATTTCTCTGTCTGTTGATGTTCCTGTTTAACCAACAGACCCTTGGGGAAGAATTGCCAGGTGCCTAGAGAGCTGACCTTTAGACCTTCCAGAATGGAGTGGTAAGAGAGAGAACTGCCTGAAACGTGACAGGTCTAACAGGTTAGGTCAGGGCGCACCCTTAGGAATCCACTCCTCTTTGGATCCTTTAAGACCTGTACAGGGTCAGTAGCTGCATCTACTCTGGGGTCCTGGAAAGGGCTGGGCAGAGGAGCTGTCTCTTGAGGGTGGAGGTCTTGTTTTGTTCTTTGGGGACCAGGCTAAGGGAATCCTGTGTGACAGGTGGTACAGGGCAAGAAGGGGAGGATGGAGAGAGAGGACCCTGATGCATCCCCAGGAGCCTGCCAGGGGAGCACGAGGGAGGCAACTGGAGAAGAATGCACCCAGGCATCTGTGAGTGATTTCCTCTGTCTGTCAAAGCCAATGCACTCCTCAGATGTTTTTACTCTGAGCCCAACTTTCTGCCTCTTGCCATCATTTTCTTCAGATGTTTACCAGGAGCTCGAGGCCAGCCACGTGGCAACAGCCTCATTTGTTTTTACTTAGTTCCTGTGAACGTAGGCTGTTTTACACATAAAAAGAACCAAGTGGACATTAACTGCTAGCCACTCAATCGTCCCTGCGTACGTTCAAGCTTGGTCGGTGCACATGTGTGCCATGTGGGAACAGACGGTGTTGGGTCCTGCTTCATTCATTTTGCATCATTCCACGTTCACCTGGCTCAAGCTTGCATGCTGGTACCTGGTCAGAGTCTCTCATGGGAAGACATCATAAGAGACCATCCTTTGGCTGCATGTCTGTGGGATTCCAAATTTTCTCTCACAGAAATAATTTTTCCAACCACACAGTGCCATTTTTCTAACTTTTCTATTATACTTTTAATGTATATTCTTCCCCAAAGCAATTGCCAAGTTAAAGGGCCTGAACTCTGTTACTGTATTTGCAAGTTCCTAGGTTACTCCCAAAAGATGCATTCAATACTCCTTGACCCCGGGGAGCTGGGACACCTCTTTCATCACCATCATTCAATCATTCATCCAGTACAGGGATTTACTCAGCATCTATTGTGAGCAAATGCTGTGTCAGGAGCTGGGGGGTTCTGATCCCTGGCCTCATGGCACTCCCAGCTTTTGAGGTGGTTTCTCAAAATGAGGTTCCTGGATCACTACAATGGAATCACCTGGAGCAGGTACTTACTAAAAATGCAGATCCTGCAACTCACCCAGTCTATTGAATCAGAATCCCTAGATCCAGAGCCCAGGAATCTGCACTTCCAATACAATTTCCTGATGCACATTAGGATTTGAGCACCACTGGGCTGATGGAATGACTCAAAGCTCCCTTGTGCTCAGGAGACGAGAAGGATTCAGAATGGGGTATGGGAGACTAGCTCGATGGTTCAGCTGGAGTGGGAAGAGGAGAGCTATGCAGGTCTTTTTGCCAGAATGTCCCCTCCTACAGGACACAGAAGAAGTCACCAAGCCCAGGGCAGGCTGTGACTAATCAGCAAACTGTGTGGATAATTTTTTGCTTCAGCTGAGCGGGTCCACCCACAGGCGGAGCAACCCAGGCCGCAGAGCAGGATAAGAGCATTTTCTAGTGTCAAGATCACTGTTCCAAATTAGTTGAGTGAAGCCAAGCAGCGCTGGGGAGGGGAACATGTGGCTTTGCTCAAGAAGGGAGCCGTGTGTGAGGTGCACGTGCCCACCCATTCTCCGTGTGCGATCTGACCAGACCAGCTGGCTGGTCCTGAGAGACTTTGACGTGAGTTGGGATGGAGAGAGAGGTGGCACCGGCTGAGGAAGTTTAGGTTGCTCTGCCAAGTTAGGAAAATGTGTAGATTTCATCGCATGAGCCAGGGGAAGAGGACTTGAACCAGCTGTGTGGGAGTGGCTTGGGCATGCCATCAAGCAGAACGGGCAGGGCTAATTGCAAGTTGTGGCCCTGGAACAGAGCAGATACAAACCTGCAGGTGTCAGGTGCATGGCCCCAAGAATTCTCCCAGGCTTGTGGCAGCCAGTGGCAAAAAACTGAGCTGTGCTTAGCTTGCTACAGATAGAGCTGACCCCTCAGATGATATACAACCTCAGAGACCTGATGGCTTCAATAGTGTCCATTCTGGGTCTCCTTTTCATGGTTCCTGAATTGACCAAATACATATGTCCAAGATTCTTTAGGCATTTTGGGTGCTGCTGTTGTGAGATGGTCCTGGGCTCACTGGCAGACTCAGCTTTGGTTTATTTCCCCATATGGAACAGCCTGCTTGAGGTCAAACAACCTTGCACACCGCACCCCAAAGCAGGGCGTTCTGTTGCACTGCTCTTGGTAGATACCAATGTCCTCTTTGTATAGATCATAGCAAGCTGAATTTCTGATTTTGCTCAGAGAGGCAATCAGCCCAGTATTCGTCTTCATTAAGGCCTGAGTCACCACACGAGGAGTAGTTTAAGTTCTAGTTCAAAAATGCTCCATCTGTGGCTTTATTTCTCAAGAAAAATGAACATTAATTATTTTTTTTTCTGGCCTGACCCCCATGGTGCCTGATCATTTAAGAGCAAAATAGTTGACCCTAGTTGATGAAGCATAGGCATCGTCTTTGGATGCCAAGGTGACTTAGGGTTGAGCACTGAGGTGGAAGCATTAGGCTACTGTTCCAGGAGTGCAATTCCCCAGGACTCTTGTTCTGCACCCTGTGATTCGCTCTCATCATCTAATCGAGGGCATCTAATGTTTTCCAGCTACTGAGGTTGGGGTGGTTCGGGGGATTCGTGGAGCTATAGAAAGACCATGTCGGCATATGTGGAAGTATCTGTGACCTCATTTCTATGAACTCAAACTGCTTGCCATCTGTGCTGGGAAGTAGAGGAGGTGCATGTGTATGTGTGTGTGCATGTTCATTGCATGCAATTCCCCAAAGAGCACAATTGTAATAATTAGTTAAAAAGTAGAGAGCTAATATGAAAACAATCAGGAAAGAATATCTATTGATCAGCAGCAAAGCTGTATTTGGTGTCTGCTGGAAAAGAATCATTCATCATAAGCAATCAGAGAAGAGAAGAGAGGGCAGACACTCCCCACCCTCACAGCGCGCACTGCTGCCTTTCACAGGAACACAGCTTCTCACGCAGAAAAATCTGTTTTCAGTTTGACTGAAAAACTGCCCCTTGAGTCATAAATGTCTCTATATTTGTAAGCCTCTTCACAGTTGACAAAGGATTTTGGCAAAGTTTTTTTTTTTATTATTTGATCCTATCCACAGGGGTGGAATGATGAACCCAAGACCGCACAGCTAGAAAATGGCACCCTGGAAGCTGGATCGGGCTCTGATGATTCCACATTCAGCTCAGGGGCAGCTGCCTCTCTAAAGACCAAGGGTGTTACAGTGGTGGAGAGGCTGTTGAATTCAGAGGAGGGGAGGTCTGTGTTTTTACATCTTGCCCTGCCATCTGCTCTAGGGAAGGTCTTAGCTTCATTTTACCTCCAGGATTTAGGACGATCACATGGATCTCCATCTCAGCAAGTAAAAAGTATCAAGCGGCTTTTCAAATTCTGTGAATAAAAGGATTGTGCAAATATTGAAACAACAAAAAATGCAGTTCTGGAATAGTTTTTATTTATTTTATTTATTTATTTTTGAGATGGAGTCTTGCTTTGTTGCTCAGGCTGGAGTGCAGTACTGCAATCTCAGCTCACTGCAACCTCCGCCTCCCAGGTTCAAGTGATTCTCCTGCCTCGGTCTCCAGAGTAGCTGGGATTACAGGTGCCTGCCAGCATGCCTGGCTAATTTTTGTATTTTCTGTAGAGACGGGGTGTCACCATGTTGGCCAGTCTGGCCTCGAACTCCTGACCTCAGGTGATCAGCCTGCCTCAGCCTCCCAAAGTGCTGGGATTACAGGCGTGAGCCACCATGCTTGGCCACTGGAATAGTTTTTAGATACAGCTCTTCATCTGACTTGTTGCTCTCGGGAGCAATTCCGTTTTATCTCGTCCAAAGGTGGGTCACATTTACAATACTGTTAGCTGCACACAAAGAGGAATGAGACCCCGTTGAACAGCCAAAGCCAAGAATCAGTAGATTTGCTTTAGTGTGGATGGTTTATGCTTTATAGGAGTTACTGCCATCCTCAGAACACATGGGCCATCCTCATAATCATGGATGTTAATATTATTAATATGAAGCAAGAGCCTTTATAAAGTAGATACAATGTTTCATTGTTTAAATGCATTTATATTAAATGAATAAGTAATGTGCATTACATCTAAACTGAAATATGCACGTCAGCATCTGTACGTCAACTTGAACTTTTTCTTATTGTTATTAAGGGCTACAGACATATTCTTTTTCTATACTTCCATCAGGAGTGCAGTCTTAATGTGTCATTACCTGCCTACTCCTGAGCTACATTACTGGGTTTCTATTTATATGCTTGTTCAGTCCCTATCATCTCTGGACATAGGTGAACAGCTTATATTGCTAAGAAAATTACTTTGAGTGGGCCAGGCGCGGTGGCTCACGCCTGTAATCCCAGCACTTTGGGAGGCCAAGGCGGCGGATCACCTGAGATGAGAAGTTCGAGACCAGCCTGACCAACATGGAGAAACCCCGTCTCTACTAACAATATAAAATTAGCCTGGCATGGTAGGACATGCCTGTAATCCCAGCTACTCAGGAGGCTGAAGCAGGAGAATCCCTTGAACCCGGGAGGTGGAGGTTGCGGTGAGCCGAGATCATGCCATCGCACTCTAGCCTGGGCAATAAGAGTGAAACTCCATCTCCAAAAAAAAAAAAAAAAAATTATGCCAAGTTTACATCAGTCATTTCCCTCATATTTCCCTAAATTTTCATATGCAGAACTGAACTGATTTAATGATACAGACCAAAGATGTGGGCACTTTTTTTTTCCTGCCTGTCTGCATTTACCATAGCGCACCTCAGAGGCAACTAACCATACAGGACGTAGAATACTTGACTGTACAGTGTGGGAGCTGAACTTGGTAGTGCTGACTTCCCCACTGTTACCACTGACAGTGAACTCCTTGGCGGGAGGAGCAGCCCCCCCTCTTCACATACAATCAGCACCAGCTGTAGTCCAATTAAACTCAACAGTGAACAGGTGTTCACAGTAATGACTTCCACACAAAACACACTTCCCTGTGATACTCTTACATCCGATACACTAACAGCCCCAATGAAAGGGTAAAGTAGAAAAGAAGACGGAATTCAGCGAAGGAAAAACAGCAACCCCCAAACTCCTCCACAATCAGTACCAGAAGCCCCAATTAGCCTCAACATTTCACAGGTGTCCACAGGAGGGTGTTTTATCAGAACCTACTCAAATCAATTGTTCCCTAGAACTTCTTTGAACACATTTGGCAAAGTTTTTCAAATCCAGGCAGCTCAGTCACCCCAGTGCTGTTATTACCACTGTTTAGTGGCTTTCAGGAACATAAACCTGCTAGACACACTTGGGCAGAAATATTAATGAAACTCATGGAGATCCCAGAAATGCTCTTGACCCATTGCATTTTCCCCCAAATTCTTTTACATCTGGGGCCTATGAGCCATTGGAAATAGAGGAACGTAGGGAGCACTTGTTGAAGGTTAGTTATTACTTCTTCTCTATCCTAATTAAACAGTTACTGAACATCTACCACGTACCTTGCTGATATGGTTTGGCTGCGTCCCTACCCAAATCTCATTTTGAATTGTAGCTTCCATAATTCCCATGTGTCATGAGAGGGACCCAGTGGGAGATAATTGAATCATAGGGGTGGGTCTTTCCAGTGCTGTTCTCATGATAGTGAATAAGTCTCATGAGATCTGATGGTTTTGCAAAGGGGAGTTCCCGTACACAAGTGCTCTTGCCTGCTGACATGTTAGATGTGTCTTGCTTCCCCTTCACCTTCCACCATGATTTTGAGGCCTCCCCAGCCACGTGGAAGTTTGAGTCAATTAAACCTCTTTCCTTTATAAATTACCCAGTCGGGTATGTCTTTATTAGGAGTGTGAGAACAGACTAACACACTTGCCATGAAATAGGATTGATAGTGGGAACTTTTCATGCTGGTACATCAACCCTCCTTTAGAATTGGCTAACAGCTCAGGACCCAATTAGAATCACTGCCAGTGGCTCTTCCCAGGCTGGATAAATGGTGACTAATATTCAGGGGACTCTGGTAAATGAGTTGATGTCACTTTTTCTCCAGCATCCCTCACCCCTCAGCTTGGTGGCCACTAACACCAGTGGTGCTGCTGGAGTTGGCACCTTTTTTGACTCTGCATCTTTAGGGATTTTTCTCCTCTGAGGAGAGTAGAGAAAAGGTATGAGTAGTTCCAGGCTGGGAAATTCAGAATTCTGCCTCCCAGTTCAGTCAGGGAGTAAGGCAGCTTGTGGTGCACAAAGCCACTTTTTTCTTTTGTCAGGAGCAATTTGATAACTCACACCAGAAGGAAAGCTATGGAAAAACCAATCCCAGATGTGGAGCAAATACTGGTGAGGATGTCAACTGGTATAATCACAGTGGAAAACTAGTGAATTTCCAAAACTGAATCTGGACCAGTGACCACATAATTCCATTCCCGGTTACAATCCCAACAGAAATTGTGGCAGCCAGACTCTAAGATGACCCCCTGTGATATCCACTTCCTGGCATTCATTCTCTTGTGTAATCCTGTACCTCTGAGGGTGGATGGGATCTGTGATTGGCTTCTAACATATAGAAGCAACTGTGATGGGATATACTTCTGTGATTGTGTTACATAAAATGCTCATTTCTGTTTTACTAGCAGACTCTATTGTTTCTTGGCTTGCATGCTTTGATGCTGGAGAAGCCTACATGGCAGGGAAATGAGGATGGTTTGTCCATCTAGGAAATGAAGCCCCTAGTCCAACAGTCTTCCAAAAACTGAATTCTGCCAACAACTATGTGAGCCTGGACACAATCCTCCCCCAGTTGAGCCTTCAGATGAGATCCCAGCCATAGTTGACACCTGATTGCAGCCTTGTAAGAGACCCTAAAACAAAAGACCCAGCTAAGTGACATTCGAACTCCTGACCCACAGAAACTGTGAGATAATAAATATGTACTGTTTTAAGTTTGTTGCAGCAACTGGCTTCACAGCAATAGATAACTAATACATAAATGCCTACGAATATGTACCCAAAGACATGTATAAAAATTTCCATAGCAACATTCTTCATAATGCCAAAATAGAAAACAATTCAAAAGTCTGTGGGCAATAAGATGGATAAATAAATCTGTGGCATAATGGAACACTATAAAGCAACAAGGAAATAACCAACCCCAGCTACATGCAGCAACATGGGTGAGTCTCACAGACAAATAATTGAATTTAAAAAGCTTGACACAAAAGAGTACGTACTGTGTGATTCAATTTACATAAAGTTCTAAAACAGACAAAACTAATCTGTCACCCTGTTTTAAGTTAGAATGGTGGTTACTTTTGCAGGAAGGTAGTGACAGGGAAAGGAAATAGGGAAGCTATTGAGATCCTAGTAAGAGTCCTGTTTCTTAATCTGGGAGCTGGTTACTGGGCTATTTTGCCCACTTTTGTGTAAGTGTAGGTTAAAAAAACACTACTCCAAATTCTTTTCTAGAAGGTTGATCTTTTCAGTGCAGGATGTGAATAGATGTGTGGTTTGGGGAGTGCTTTATCTTTGTAGACACAGTGTTATACATCAGGAGGGCTTTGCAAAACACTGATTTCAATTGCCTCATTTAACAGAGGAGAAAACTAAGGGTCAGAGAGGTAAAGTGAGCTGAGGAAGTCAAGCTTCCCATAATTGTCAGAGCTAAAACTGCAAAGCAGGTCTCTTACTTTAATGTAACTGGTTTGGATGTGAGGGCCATCTGGCTGTGGCCTGTCCTTCATGGTTCTCTAGGCTTGAGTCCCTTTCTTCACTATCCCATGAAATAGCTGTTGATGTTGCAAACTCAATTAAAGAAGGTTACTTTCCCAGATAGCTCAGTGCCCAACTCAGTATTGTGCTTTCAACTAGTCAATAACCAACAAGAAAGAGCTTCCTGGTAGCCTTGTTTTTTTCGAGCTTCCACCCTGTTCTATTTCACTTGAACCCTCTTTGCTGTTGGCTTCCAGTCCTGCTTCTTGCACCATGGCCAGTGACCTTTTCCTGATCTATGCACCGTCTACTTCTCACCCAGTACAACTGAAACCTGATACCCTTCCCTGGCATTGAACTTGGCAACCCTTCTTGGCTTTGACTGGGATTCATTCCTCAGTGTGTACTTGCTGCCAGTAGCTCTGGGTTACAACCTTGAATGAGAGAACTGCAGGCATCTTGCTGGGTCGGCTGTGGCCCTAGAAAAAGAGGAGAGAAAGAGGGGAGAGAAATATTTTTTCAGTCAAGGATCTATAAATATCCAATCTTTTCTACTGAGACCTCCAAATAAGCTCTTACATTTCATTCTACAATAACATCAATTGGTGTAGACAGAGATGAGAGTAAGTCCCCTGCCCTTTCTCTTCTGTTCTTCTTCCTAGCTTTGCGAGCTTGATTAAAAATTTAACACACTGGATGATGCCAGCCATACACAAGTGTACCTTAGAGATAAAATGTCCACCATGTCAGAAGAAAGCAGAGTACAGATCTGGCAGTAACTCTACTGATGGATGGCATCGGTGTGTCTAAAGGATATGTCAATCAGAGAGAAAGCTGGTGAGCACAGAATTAAGACAGGACAGACCAAAGGAAGCCCATGACATGACTGTTCCAGCAGCGATGGCTTCATCAGGCCCTAGTAGCCTGGTGACATTAAGCTTCCAACTCCTCTAACTAAATAACTCATGCTCTGATTCCAGACTCACCTAGGAGCTTTTTTATTGTAATTTGACCTCCTTAGTAGATTTTCTTCAGGGAGAAAAAAATGGTGAAGACAATAATTTCAATATTTGATCTCCTTGACAGTCACACACCTTCTTGTCAAGAGGTATTGCCACTTTGGTGAGTAGTTTTGGAGTTTTGTGATTTTAGTTCGCACAAGTCAGCCCTCCTAAGTTAGGCAAATCCTGGAACACTAAGAAGATTGAATTTTTGGACCTGTAAGTCTTCTGGCCAGACCTTGGACCGTGAAAAATTCATTAAGATAATGCCACTTTTGAATGTCTCTTGGTGGACAGCCAGCCAGCCATTTCCTGGCAATATTCAACATGGCTTTGGGCCTACTTTAAAAATCCTGATGGTATCTAACTGGCTTGAGAGGAAGGGAAAGAGGGAGCAGAGAGAAGAGGAGGTAAAATGGAGTAGTCCACTAAAATTGGCTTTCACTGAGGCTACAAGTGGAAATTAGGTCTTATTGAAAATGGACTACCTATGTGGTTTCTTAAACGAGAGTAGATGCCCTTCTGGGAATATGTGGCAACATGCTCCAGTTGAGTAAAGATGTGGGATGAAACTCAGCACATCTTCTAAAGATTAACTTGTCCCATAGATTTGGGAAGATGGAGAAGTTAAAACATTAACATTTACCCGGAGTGTTGCTAGGTAGTCAGGGACTATATTTTCAGCTACCCTTGCGTTTAAGTGGAGCCCTGTGACAAATTCTTTCTCGTGGAATGTTGGGAGAATGGCTGTCAATTCTGGGCTTAAGTAATTAAGAGACCGTCTTAATTGGCCTTTCCTCATCTGCTAGTTGAATGGGAAGGACGTACAGTCCCTGAAAGAGGGTGGAGTCAGAAGACCAAGGGGCCAGGCTATCCATGGACCAGCCACACTCACCTGGACTTTATGTTGTGAACAATAAATGTCTAAAGTCTCACTATTGAGCTTTTGAGCTTGATCTATCATAGCAGACGGCGCTACTCTAGTAGGACTTATAAGTAACTTAAATATTTCTACATGAAAGCAAATAATTAATGATAGAATGCAAACTTTACATGAATTCTCAAGTTAAAACGGAGGTTTCAAAGAAACATTTTGCTCAGGGTAGGCTGCTGGCATTATCCCTGGGTTCCCATAGAGTGGTCCATTCACTCTTCTCTGCTGTTGGGGAGAGGATGAGAGCTACGGTTACCCTCTTGACTGGAGAGTCTGTGGTTAGCACTCACTCATGGCAAGATGGAAAAAGGTGAAGGTAGACTTCCTGTAGGCATTCCCCAGCCCCCTACCACCAAACCCACAGGGACTTCTTGTATCCTTCTACTGAACATCAGCGGCATATTCCCTGGCCTGCTTTTCAGGCAAAATTTTCACCATCTTTATCCCTCCAGAATGTCCATCCCAGCTTACATTTCCTTAGGGGCCTGCTCTTTGTTGGGGATAATATATTCGAATAATTCAGGCTAAGAGGCAGGGATGGCAAATACATGGCACCCCTAGTATCCAGCCCCTTTCCACATCCGTAGCAGATATCAGTATTCCCCACAGTACTGCTTTCTGCTGAGCCAGCTGTGGCCTCAGGGTCTTTAGGACAGAACTCCATACAGCTCCTGTGAATCTATCAGGGCTGGCCATTAAGTTGAATTCCATTTGCAATCCTGGATGACTGAGAGATCACAGTTGCTTCATTGGTTATCCCTCCCAGAAAACATTTGCTTTTCAACAAGGTTTTCATTACCCCATTAACCCAAAAGAGGAATCTGGAAATTTCCAGCACTCTGGCAGTTCCAGTAGGAGAGAGATTTGAGGCAAGGGACCAAATTTTCCATTGCTCTTCAAATTACACCGCTAACCGGCTGCCTATTTCAATTCAATTCAATCCAACAGATATTTATTTCACTTACAGTAATGCAGGTTTTGTCTAGAAAGTCACATTTAACACCATCACCAGCAAGTTTTTATTGAGCACCTGCTGTGTACATGGCAACGAACTAGGTGCTCAGGTGTTTCTTCTGTGATTACGTTGACTTATAATCACCATATAGAGAAGCACTGTTCTTTCTCTCCCTCTCCCCTCTCCTTTCCTCTCTCCCTCTCTATTGCCCCTAGGGGAGCTGACTTCCAGGGGGAACCCTCTTGTTCTGCTCTCCAGGCCACCTGGGCTGCCATTCAGACCCCTCTCACTGCTCTTTCCCAAGATTGCTGAGTGGGGTGAGCATGCCACCCTTGTGCTGGCTTTCAGGGACAGGGTTTGCCTGCACTCTCCCCCTTCTCTGTGTTCCTAAGCTGAGGCACCCCAACAGGGCCACATTTCTCTCTGCAGGGACCCAGCAGTCTCTGCCAGTGGCCAATCACACTTTCTTGTCATGAACTTCTCCAGAGCTGCTCTCTGAAGTACCACTGGACCAAAAAAAAAAAAAAAAAAAAAAAAAAAAAAAAAAAAGCTTTTCCCCAGATATCCTCCATTTGTTTTTCTTTTGAGGGGAAGGGGCTTCAATGGCAGGATTTCTCTCCCACCCATCCATTCCAGTCGTGTTCTAGGCTGGCAAGGGCAGATCCATCCCTTACCCCCGGCAAAATGTGTCTAACTGGATGACTGTGGCTGCACAGCAGAGCTGCAGCTATTCTGGCAGCTGCAGGAAAGCTGGGGGAGGGAAGCTGCCAGAACTTGGGGCTTCCCAAGCGATGTACCCCCAAGCGATGGTCATGTGCATGGACCAGTTTTGAATACTTCCCACTTAAGCCTTGGAAACGGAGCTAGGAAGACGTGGCTAGGTGGGCAGAGGACAAAACACAGCTTCTCTTGTCTTGGGCTACCTGTTGGGTGTTTTCATACGGCTGGGCTATGAGGGAAACAGGGCTTTGGTGCCCACCATGCTAGCTGTGGGCACAGTGGGAAGGGTTGCAAATGTATGATTAGTTAATGTAAACTTGGATTTTGCAGAAAGCAGCCAAATCTGTGGAAGGGTGGCAGCTGCTGCATTGAACAGATGCCCCAGGAAAGCCCTAAACTTGTGGAATCTGCATATTTTCCTCACCCCTGCCTAGAAGGGCAGCGCAGAGCAGTCATTACAGGACTTTCCTGGAGGCATCAGGAAGCCAGGGATGGTGATTTGTTTAGATTTGTCTGAGTAGTTGTGGGTTGCCAAATCACACAGACAGCTGCAGTCAGTTGCTTTCTTCTTGCTGTTCAATCCACACCATGCATTTTATCAACCACATTTCTGCTCCACCCTGGATGTCTTGGGAAATCATCATAACTTAATGGAAAGGCAGAGCCTTGAATCTGCTCCCTTTCTGCAACATCGCTGCATTTATTCAACTGTATCGTTAGCTGGAAGATAATAACCAACCACAACATCATCTTTTTCCAACTTTGGCATTTGTTTATTGAATCTTTGTAAAAGCACAATAGACTCTATGTGCCATTCTCTCCACTCTTCCTTCCAGAAGTAATGGTGATGACAGTGAGGAAGAGAAATCCAATTATGTAGAAACTGCAAATTTGGTGTGATGGAAATTCTGTGGGCAGCCTGGTTTTACCTGTGCAGAATTCCTTTAGATAAAAGCAAACCACTTTTTCCCCTGAATCAGGTTGGTTTTGGGGTGAGTTTCCAGGTAGGCTGGGGAGAAATCTGAGCACTCACCTTTGTTGCCATCTTTATGTTTTTTGTACAGAGTCAACCCACAATGATCATCTTACTAATTTTTCTTTTTTGAGATGGAATCTCCCGCTGTCACCCAGGCTGGAGTACAGTGGCACAATCTGGGCTCACTGCAAGCTCCGCCTTCCAGGTTCAAGTGATTCTCATGGCTCAGCCTCCTGAGTAGCTGGGATTACAGATGCCTGCCACCATGCACAGCTAATTTTTGTATTTTTAGTAGAGGCGGGGTTTCACCATGTTGGCGAGGCTGGTCTTGAACTCCTGACCTCAGGTAATCCTCCCGCCTCGGCCTCCCAAAGTGCTGGGGTTATAGGCATGAGCCACTGAGCCCGGCCTCTTACTATTTACAGAAGGCTGCAAAACTGGCACAGACTGGTACTTGGAAGTTAGGTTGTAGGAATGAATTTTATGGGCTTTCTCTTGTTTGACCACCGGTTTGGCTTAAATTGAATCATAGAATCTTATCATGAAGTGAAAACTTGGAAATAATCTTTTACTATCTTTCATTGTATAGATGAAGAAACTGAAGTAAAAAGAGAGCTTTACATTCTTAAAGATCCAGATCAATGGCAGCAATCTCCAGGTGTACCAGGTAGAACCAGGTATCCAGGTGCATGGAATCTCCAGGTATACTGGGTCTCCAATAGTAAGAAATTAACAGCAATAGTAAGAAATTAACAGCAATCACTAACAATAAAATAGAACACTTATAACAACATGCCAGCATTGCTTCTCTTGCACTTTGGGGCCATTACTAAGTAAAATAAGGGTTACTGGAACACAAACACTGCTGTACCATGACAGTCTATCCAATAACCAAGATGAGTCCTGAGTGACTGGCAGGTGGGGGGCATAGACAGCATGGACCCGCCGGACAAATGAAGGATTCACATCCCAGGAAGGACAGAGTAGGACAGCAGATTTCATCACATTACTGAGAACAGCATGCAATTTAAACATTATGAATAGTTTATTTCTGGAATTTTCTGTGTAATATATTCGAATTGCAGTTGACCACAGTACTGTAGTAAGTAAAACCGTGAAGGAGGTAGGGATATTGTATTCGGCATTCCTTTACTTTCCTTTGTAGATTGTTTCATCTTGTATCAGTCAGAGTGTGATCATAGAACCCTAGGAATGAGATAGAATAATAGGAAAATTAGATACAGAGGCTGGGTGCGGTGGCTCATGCCTGTAATCCCAGCACTTTGGGAGGTCGAGGTGGGTAGATCATGAGGTCAGGAGTTTGAGACCAGCCTGGCCAACATGGTGAAACCTCATCTCTACTAAAAATACAAAAATTAACTGGACGTGGGCGCACATGCCTGTAGTCCCAGCTACTCAGGAGGCTGAGGCAGGAGAATTGCCTGAACCCAGGAGGTGGAAGTTCCAGTGAGTCGAGATCGTGCCACTGCACTCCAGCCTGGGTGACAGAGCAAGACTCCTGTCTCAGAAAAAATAAAAATAAAAAAATAAAAAAATAAAAAAATTAGATATAGAAAATGTCTTCTGTGGCCCCTGCTAATAAGAACTATGCAGGGAAGGGAATTCCGGGAAGTGTAGTTCCGGCTTAGGTAGTTGGCATAGCCTAAGTCCATCCATGCTCATTCAATGGTATTCCTACAAAGCTAGTATTTTTTCTTTTTTCTTTTTTTGAGATGGAGTCTCACTCTGTTGCCCAGGCTGGAGTTCAGTGGCGCGATCTCGGCTCACTGCAAGCTCCTTCTCCTAGGTTCACACCATTCTCCTGCCTCAGTCTCCCGAGTAGCTGGGACTACAGGCGCCCGCCACCACGCCCGGCTACTTTTTTTTGTATTTTTAGTGGAGACGGGGTTTCACTGTGTTAGCCAGGATGGTCTTGATCTCCTGACCTCGTGATCTGCCCGCCTCGACCTCCCAACGTGCTGGGATTACAGGCGTGAGCCATCGCGCCTGGCCCAAAGCTAGTTTTTTAAAAAAGTTATTTAATTTTATAAAAAGCATGTTATGCTGTATGGGTTCATTCAGGACTTACTTTTTAAAAACATTATATTTTTAGGATTTCTATATACTGTGGTGTACAGCTATAGCTCATTCCTGTTGACTGCTCTATTATGTTCCATTGTGTGAATATACCACAATTTATTCATCCACTCTCTTGTTGAAGGGAATTTGGGTTGTTTCCAGGCCTTGCTATTGTGAACAGTGTTCATATGAACACACTTTTCTTGTAGATGGCTCCAGGTGTTCATGGGCAAAAGTCTCTCATAAAGTTATACCAGGAGTAGAACTGCTGGCCAGAGGGTGGGTAGGACAGTCCTAGTTATGCCTGTTGTCCGAGAATAATGATATATTTTGCCTTTATCTTCTTGTCATCTGTAGCTTGTTTTTCACTTTCTTTTGACAAATAGGGGTTCTTAATTTTAGTATGGTCAAATTTATCAATTTTTTAAAATAGTTAACACTCTTTGAGTATTGTTTATGAAATTCTACTCTATCTCAAAGTCTAAAAGAGTTTTACTAAGAGTTTTAAAGTTGTTTTTTTTTTTTTATAGTTAAGCACTCAATCCATCTGGAATGAATTTTGGTATATGGTATGATGTAGGGATCTAATTTCATGTTTTTCTGTAGGCATAACCTTTTTTATCCAGCTCGATTTATTTTCCCACCGGTCTGGCAGGCCTCTGTTATATATACTAGAGTTTCATGCATGTGGATGTCTATTTCTGAGTGCTTTATTCTATTCTGTGGTCTGTTTGTCTGTCCCTGTGCCAATACCATCCTGTCTTAATTACTGTAGTTTCAGAAATAAAAAAGCATGTTATTAGGTGGGGCAAGTCTTTCCACCATGCTCATCTTTTTGACAAAAGTTCTGCCTGTTTTTTTCTTTTTATTATTTCATGTAAATTTAGAATCAGCTTATCAAGTTCCTCAAAAACACATGTTAGCATTTTGATTGGAGCTTTATTGAATTGGGGAGATGAACAGTACTATGTGATCATCTTATTCACAATGTGATATACTCTTCAATGTATTTGGGTCATCTAACTGGCTATTAATAAAGTGTTATAATTCTCCCTATAGAGGGCTCCAGTGTCTTTTTATATTTATTTCTAGATTCTTGGTATCCTTTGAAACTACTGTAAGTGTTGTCTTCTCTTTAGTTACATTTTCTGGTTGTTTATTCCAAGTGTACAGAAATGCAATTGCCTTTTGCTAAGCTTTCTTATTATTTCTAATAATTTGCTCATACATTCTTTTTGGTTTTTGGTGAAAACAGTTATTTTGTTTGAAAATAATGACTTTTATTTCTTTCTTTTCATCCCTTCTTTCTTTTTCTTCTGCTTTTGTGCTGGCTGGGGCTGTCAATATCGCACTGAATAGAAATGATAAGACTAGGCCATCTTACCTTATTTTTGACTTTTAAGGAAAGTATCCTAATGTTTTCCCATTTAGAATGGTGTTCTAAAGTTACTTTTTATTTTTTGAGACATATTCTCACTCTGCCACAAGGCTAGATAGAGTTCAGTGGTGCCATCTTGGCTCACTGCAACCTCTGCTTCCCTGGTTCAAGCAATTCTCGTGCCTCAGCCTCCAGAGTAGCTGGGACTATAGGCGTGTGCCACCACGCCCGACTGATACTGGTATTTTTAGCAGAGATGGGGTTTTGCCATGTTGGCCATGTTGGTCTTGAACTCCTGGCCTCAAGTGATCCGCCTGCCTTGGCCTCCCAAAATGCTGGGATTACAGGCATGAGTCACTACACCTGGCCTTAAAGTTATTATTTTGTAGGTACTCTTTATCAGACTAAGGAAGTTTCCTCTATTCTTAATTTGGAAAGAATTTTTTCTTTTGAAAAATTTTTATTGTGGTAAAAAATATATAACACAAATTTGCTATATTAACCACTTTGAAGTGTACAATTCAGTGGCATTAATCAATTGCCTTCACAATGTGTGCAACCATAATCACTATCTCCAAAACTTTTTTATCACCCCAAAAAGAAACTCTGTAACCATTAAGCAAGAACATCCTGCTCCCCTTTTCTCCGAGGCCCTGGTACCTCTATTCTACTTTCTGTCTTTATAAACTTGTCTACTCTAGATCTACCTTCCTTCTTTCTTTCTCTTTCTTTCTTTCTTTCTTTCTTTCTTTCTTTCTTTCTTTCTTCTTTTCTTTCCTTCTTTTTCTTTTCTTTCTCTTTCTTTCTCTTTCTCTCTCTTTCTCTCTCTCTCCTTCCTTCCTTTCTTCCTGTCTTTCCTTTTCTTTTTTTTCCTCTCTCTCCCCCTCCCTCCCTCCCTTCCCCTCCCTCCCTCCCTCCCTCCCTCCCTTCCTTCCTTCCATCCCTCCCTCCAACGGGGTCTCACTATGTTGCCCAGACTGATCTCAAAGCCCTGCATGCATACGATTCTCCTCCCTTGGCCTCTGAAAGTTCTGGGATTATAGGTGTCAGCCACTGTGCCCAGCCTAGATATTTCATATAAGTGAAATCACATATTTGTCCTTTTGTGTCTGACTTCTTTCACTTAACATAATGTTTTCAAGGTTCATCCACATTGTAGCTTGTATCCAGATTTCACTCATTTTTATTGCTAAATAATATTTCATTATATGTATATACCACATTTTATTTATTCATTCATCTTCACCCATTCAACTTGGGTTGTTTCTACCTTTTGACTATTGTGAATAATTCTGCAGTAAGAAATTCTTTTTAAATTTTGAATTTGTATTGAATTTTATAAATGCTTTGTTTCCAGCTGCTGAAATCATTATGTGTCTATATATTCTTTTAACCTGGGAGTGGGTGAATGACATTTTAAATCATGCAGAGTTTCAATCATTTTACTTCTCATGCACTTTTTCTCGGGAAGCTACTGGAAGATGTGCTCCACCAGACTGAGGTTGCAAACCAAGGACATGGGAGATAGTTAACAGAAGACCCAATAAAGGAGAGAAGAGAAGGGACTAGCCAGGACCATGGTGACAGCCATGCACCCAGAACCAAGGAGTTGAGGGCAACCTGGAGGAGTTAGGAGGACCTATGGGAGTTTTTCACTCAATAAGGTAACCTCGAAAGTCTCTCTATTGCATCCAAACATATTGAGAGATGGGGAGCCTGGGATTGGATTAATGGCAACAATATTGATAACAAGAAAGCAAAATAAGATAACTCCAGGCAAAACAAAATGTGTGCAGGCAAGAAAAACTAATCATAGGATAGTACGTGGCTTATCTGTAAATAGCATTTAGTCATAGATATAAATACAGAATATTAATCTATCTGAAAAATGTGATGTCATGTCTTAGGGACCTATGGGGCAGGGGGAGTCCGTGTGTGTGTGTTAGGGGTAAAGGCAGTTGGCAGGAGTGCTAAATCCTCATCTTCCCCAGCGGGAAGTTCGTAGATAGTACCTAAAACAGACCAATCAGGAATTAGACATACACGCATGTTATGTACTGATATGGACACAAATACTAACAAAAATTAATGGTAAGAATTAAAATTAGTTGCCTCTGGGGAAGGAAAATGGGGGCAGGGACTGCTATTTGTGGCAACAAGTCTTGTAGAACTATTTGACTTTTTAAAGTATGTGCTCATGTAACCTTGTTAAAAACTAAATTAAAGGGCTGGGTGTGGTGGCTCACGCCTGTTATCCCAGCACTTTGGGAAGCTGAGGCAGGTGGATCACGAGGTCAGGAGTTTGAGACCAGCCTGGCCAATATGGTGAAACCCCATCTTTACTAAAAATACAAAAATTAGCTGGGCAGGGTGGTGGGCGCCTGTAGTCCCAGCTGCTCAAGAGGCTGAGGCAGGAGAATCCCTTGAACCTGGGAGGCGGAGGTTGCAGTGAGCCAAGATTGTGCCATTGCACTCCAGCCTGGGCAACAGAGCAAGACTCCGTCTCAAAAAAAAAAAAAGGTAAATGAAACACTTTCCTCTCTATTGTTGCCACATCAAATCCATTGCCAAGTACTTTCAGAATGCATCTCAAATTCATCTTCCATCTCCCTTCCCTCATGTAGGTCTTTTACCTTTTGTTTATTTCAAAGGAAAGTTTGAAGGGACTATTTGAATAAGCTGTTTAAAATTAAGAGACGTCAGTTTAAAAAATTTCACAGAAAAAATGAGCCCACAGACAGGTGCTTCCTCACCTTCCTGCCACTGAACCTGCATCCACACCTATTCTTCCCTTGTTTCCTGCTTTGGTGAAAAAGATGTGTCTCCATCTGAGGGCCATCCCTCCATCTGATGTCTTCTGAAGCCTCCCCAGGGATTCCACTGTTTTCGTCATCTCCTCTCTCTTCACATGAACATTTCAACATACATTAGTCCTTCTTATCTATTTTATTTTAAATTTTCTAATTAATTTTTGTTTTTTTTTTGAGACGGAGTCTTGCTCTGTCACCTAGGCTAGAGTGCAGTGGTGCGATCTTGGCTCACTGCAAGCTCTGCCTCCCGAATTCAAATGATTCTCATGCCTTAGCCTCCCAAGTAGCTGAGACTACAGGCACGTACCACCACGCCAGGCTAATTTTTGTATTTTTAGTAGAGAAAGGGTTTCACCATGTTGGCCAGGCTGGTCTTGAACTCCTGACCTCGGGTTATCCTCCCTCCTTGGCCTCCCAAAGCGCTGGGATTACAGGCATAAGCCACAGTGCCCAGCCTACTTTAAAAAATTTTTTTGTTCCATCTCCCTTTCCTGGTGTTTCCTATTTTTTTAAAAAAAGCCCTTCCACTATCTCTCAGCTCCTTCACACTGCTAGTTGGGGAGCTTCTGGTCTAGTTGGGGAGATCAGCCTTAAACAAATATCCACAGGAACACGTTGCACTTGTGTTAAGTGATGCAGAGGAAAAGTGCAGTGTGCAACAAGAGTGCAACTTCATGGGGAACTGGCAGAGAGGATGAGAAGTCCGGGAAGCCGCCACCAAGACCATGCCATTTGAGCAGAGCCTTGAAGGTTGAGTAGGAGTAGGCTGGGCTCAAGATTGAGAAAGAGTGGAGGGACGACTGAACTCTAGGCAGAGGGAACTGTTGGTGAGGTCCCTGAGTTTGAGAGAGGACCAAAAGAGGGACCGTGTGACTGAGTCATACTGAGCAAGGGGATGATGGCACTAGGTCAGCTGGTGAAGTTAGTCGGGTGGACAGGAGCCCCTTTAGGACTCAGTGAGCATTGTCAATATCAATTTTCATATGCCATATTTATTCCTCATCCCACCACAACTGGCTCCCACCCCAGTGAAAGTCCTTTTCTCAGGCCACTAATGAGCTCTGTTGCTAAGTTCAGAGAACTTTTTTTTAATGTAAGTTATTTCATTTAATTCAACTATTTAGTTCTAGGCATTGTTCTAGGCACTAGGGACACAGCCTCCTGACACTAGCTGACCTTGTTGACTGTTCTTCTGAATTCCTTGCTTCCCCTGACTTCTGTGTTTTTCTCCTACTTCCCTGGTTAGTCTTTGGTCTCATTTTCAGGCTTTTCTTCACTGGTTAAAACTTGGTGTTCCTATGAGATCTATCTCACGTTATGTTCTCACTGTTCCAAACTGATTTTAGTTCCTCAAATTCTCCTGCTTTTGGTCCTTTGCATGTGCTACTCCCTTTGTCTTGAATGCTTTTCCTTCCAACTCTTCTACTTCACTTGTTCATCCTACTTATCCTTCAGGTTCTGCTTAATTGTAGCCTCCACCAGGAAGTGGTTTCCTAGAGTGGATTGATTAACTATCATGGCTTCAAAAAGCACATACATGCTCTCAATTTACAAATGTCATTATAGTGCCCAGATTTCTCTTCTGAGTTCTGGACTGGACTCATGTGTCCATTTACCTGCATGACGAGCATCTTTGAATGTCCCCCTGACACCTACCAGCCAACATGTACAAAACTGGACTTTTCCTTCCCTACCTGCTCCTTTTCTGGGGTTTTCTGTGTTTGTGAATTACAGGACCATTCACTTACTGACTTGAGCCCTAGTATCATCATGATCCTCTCTCCCTCAATCCCCCATCCATCCCATCACCAAGTGCTTTTGCTCCTAACAACTCTGTCCTCTTTTCTCTATACCCCTGGCTTTTTGGCATAACCTCTGGCTGGTTCTGTCTCTGTTATCACTCCCCTACTACACTGTCCACACCACAGCCAAAGATATCTTTGCAAAATGCAAAAATTTCCCCATCCTGTTTGAAATCCTGCTCTAGCTCCTCAATGCCCTTAGAATAAATGTCAAACTCTTTGAAGTAACCTACAAGACCCTGCATAATATGTGTACTTCTGATCTCTCCAGCATCATTCTCCAATTCTTCTCCCCACCACCCCGCACAAACCCCGCACAAACATCATTTTAGCTCCTCAAATTCTCCCACTGCTGGTCCAATGAACATTGTGTTTCCTCTCTCTTGGACATTTATTATTCCATCCCATCTGCTTCATTGGTTAAATCCTACTTATCATTCATGTCTTTGCTTAGATGTCACTTCCACCGGGCTACTTTCTCCAACTCCCTTCCCCAAGTCTTGATGAGTGGTCCCTGCTGTGAGCTCCCAAAGGACCCTTTACCTCCCTCATCACAGCAGTTGCTAAGCTGTATAGTCACTGACTTGTTTATTTCCAACTAGGCTACCAGCTCCATCAGGACAAAGACTACATCTGTCTTGTTTCTCATTGCATCCTCAGTCCCCAACTCGGTGCCTGGCACTTAGCAATGCTCAGCACATATTTGTTGGTGGGCTAGCTGAATGTATTACTCAATGTTCTTTGGGACCTGGGCTCATTTGTAGGGATGATCTGCAGTGACAAATGTTAAGAGCCCCATTTCTGGTCTCTCATTGTTTTAAAAATCCACTTGTGGCCTCTGTTTTTAAGCCCTGGAGTACTAGCATGAATGGACTTAGTTTGTGTGTTCCAGATGTGCTCAGACCAAGACATGAGCCAACAGGGAGCCACGTCAAAAGAGATGGAAGATGGTGCCAGCTGACACAGGCACCAAAGGCAGGGATGGTGAGGTGGCAGGACAGAAAATGGGGAGCTGCCCATAGTGAGGCTGGCTCTGCTCTTACTTAAAAATGATGCTAACTTAACTGGGTTAGGTCTCATCTGGGACTACAATAATAGAGTCAGGGAGGTTTGCAGGAAATTCCCAAATCCTTTCAGATAGATGTGCTTGAAGTGTGGTCCAGGTTCTCTGGTGGTCTGCAAGGCAGTCTCCCACAGGATGAATATGCATGTTAAGCTTTTGTTGCTGGTGTGAATTCATAATCACACATGATGGTCCTCATTGGGTGTCTCTAATAAAGCAGGGCCATTATTCTCCTGGATTCTGCATTTCCATTGGGATGGTAAGCAGGAGCTGTGAAGAGGGTGTCTTTTGTCTCACTGAAGAGCACTGTGAGTGGGGAAGTTTGAGCGCCACCACTGTAAGGGCGACTTGGCCAACAGAAGGGAATCCATGAAGTCACTTCGTGTCTCTCTCTGTTGCCCTGCAGCCATTCTTCATGGGGCTGGCTTCTAGCCTTTAGCTTCCAGCTGCCTGGAGTGCAAATTGCAGGAGGAGAACTGGAATTACCTAGAAAGTGTGTTTTATTTCCAAGACTGCCTCAACACAGCCACCATTAGGTCAGCAGGAAGTCGCTGTTGATGATAGTGGTGATGATGAGGGTAAATGAGAGCTTACGCCTGTCTGAGCAACTTTAGATTAGATTCTCTAATAGCAGAAGTGGCTTTTCCAGAAGTGGCTGAATTACCATTTCCTTCTCTTTCTGCTCTGGAAAATTCATTCATTCATTCTCCCAGTCATCAACATTTTATGAACAACTACTATGCTAAGCACAATGCTAGACATTAAGAACACTGGTAAAGGAAACAGACCTGGTTCCTGACTTCACGGAGATTACAGTCTGGTAGGGAAGATATATGTTAAGTAGATAAAGACTCAAATGCTTAACTACAAATGGTGACATGTGCTATGAAGCAAATAAGAAGATTCTCTCATAAAAAGTGGGGTGATGTAATTTAGATTGAGGGATCAGGATCTGTAAGCCTGGTGCTCACAGGCTGAGGGGAGAGGACAGAGCATTGCAGACCAAAGAAACATGTGCACAGGCTCCACCCCTGGAAAAAGCTTCAATAAAGCTGAGGAAGGTCAGTCTAGCTGGTACGAAGTGAGCCAGGGGGAGATGATGAGGAAGGTGATAGTGGAGGGAAGGGCAGAGGTCAGGTGATACAGGCTGTTGAAGGTCTTGTTAAGAATTTTGTGCTCTATTGGACAGACGCAGTGGCTCAGGCCTGTAATCCCAGCACTTTGGGAGGCCGAGATGGGCGGATCACCTGAGGTCAGGAGTTCAAGACCAGCCTGACCAACGTGGAGAAACCCTGTCGCTACTAAAAATACGAAATTAGCCAGGTATGGTGGAGCACGCCTGTAATCCCAGCTACTCGGGAGGCTGAGGCAGGAGAATTGCTTGAACCCGGGAGGCAGAGGTTGCAGTGAGCTGAGATCGCACCATTGCACTCCAGCCTGGGCAACAAGAGCGAAACTCTGACTCAAAAAAAAAAAAAAAAAAAAAAGAATTTTTGTGCTCTATCTTATGCACAATGGGCAGCAGATGAAAAGTTTTAAATGAGAGAATAACCTATTTTCAAAAGATTACTTTGGTATCTTTGTGGAAATAAATAAGGAGAAAGAGTCAAAGCAAAGAATAAAAAGGAATGAGGTACTGATACATGCTGCAACATGGATGGACCTTGAAAACATTAGGTGAAAAAGCCAGACACAAGACATAAGTGAAAAAGCCAGACACAAAAGGCCACATATTGTATGACCCCACTTACAGGAAATGTCCAGAATAGCTTCATTTCTAGAGATGGAGAGCAGAGTAGTGGTTGCCTGGGGCTAGAGGGAGGGAAGAATGGAGAGTGTATTCATCTGTTCTGCATTGCCATTAAGAAATACCTGAGACTGGGTAATTCATAAAGAAAAGAGGCTTAATTGGCTCATGGTTCTACAGGCTGTATAGGAAGCATGGCAAAATCAGCTTCTGGGGAGGCCCCAGGAAACTTACAATCGAGGTGGAAGGCAAAGGGGAAACAGACATGCCTTACATGGCCTGAGCAGGTGGAGGGAAGGTGCTACACGCTTTTGAACAACCAGATCTTGCGAGTACTTACTCACTATCACAAGAGCAGCACCGAGAAGATGGTGCTAACCCGTTCATGAAGGACCATCCCCATGACCCAATCACCTCCCACCAGGCCCCACCTCCAACACTGGGGATTACAATCTGATGTGAGATTTGGGCCGGGACACAGAGCCAAACCATATTAGAGAGTGGCTGCTTCAGGGTTATGAGGTTTCCTTTTGGGGTGATTAAAATGTATCTCTGGAACTAGATACTGGTGATGGTTGCACAATATTATGAATGTACTAAATTGCCATTGAATTGGACTTTACAGTGGTTAAAATGCTGAATTTTATGTTATGCATATTTTACCACACACACACACACCCCAAAAGCAGAGCGAAAGCTATCAGACCAGTCAGGAATCTATCTCTGTTGTCTTTGTGGTAGCTAAATGGTTTGGACATGGTGGTGGAGTGTGTGTGGAGAGAAGTGAATGGGTTAGGGATATATTTTGAGAGTTGAACTAAGGGTACAATGGTGATGGATTGGTGGTGGGCAGTGGGTAATGGAGAGAGAGGCTTAAAGGATTACTTTCTGACTTGAGCAATTAATTGGGCTGGAGGAGGAAGGTGGGAAGACTGGAGAAGAGTGCATGTGGGGAGTGGTGGAAGGGGGCAGACCCAGAGCTCCTACTTGGACATGTTAATTTGGAGATGTCCATGAGACTTTTTTTTTTTTTTGAGACGGAGTCCCGCTCTGTCGCCCAGCCTGGAGTGCATTGGCATGATCTCGGCTCACTGCAAGCTCTGTCTCCCGGGTTCACACCATTCTCCTGCCTCAGCCTCCTGAGTAGTTGGGATTACAGGCACCTGCCATCACGCCTGGCCAAGTTTTTGTATTTTTAGTGGAGACGGGGTTTCATCGTGTTAGCCAGGATGGTCTCAATCTCCTGACCTCGTGATCCACCACCTTGGCCTCCCAAAGTGCTGGGATTACAGGCATGAGCCACCGCGCCTGGCCGCCCATGAGACATTTAAGGGAGACATCCAGCTGGCCGTGGGCCTGAAAGCCTAGTGCTCAGGAAAAACAGTGTGGGCTGGAGCTGTGTATTTGGGAACCATGGTTCCCAAATGGTATTTAAAGTGGCGAGAATCAGTGCAGTCACCTAAGGAGTCTGTGGAGGTGAGAGAGGGGAGGACCTGGACGGAGCCCAAAGAGGTCAGTAGAGGGGGACATGCTAACAAGGAGATTAAGAATCCCAGAACTTTGGGAGGCCGAGGTGGGCAGATCGCTTGAGGTCAGGAGTTTGTCACCGGCCTGGCCAACATGGTGAAACCCTGTCTCTACTAAAAATACAAAAAAAAAAAAAAAAAAAAAATAGCTGGGTGTGGTGGCATGTGCCTGTAATCCCAGCTACTCAGGAGGCTGAGGCATGAGAATTGCTTGAACCCAGGAGGTGGAGGTTGCAGTGAGCAGAGATCATACCTTTGCACTCCAGCCTGGGCAACAGAGCAACACTCTGGCTCAAAAAAAAAAAGAAGAAGAAGAAGAAGCTAGAGAGGATAGTGGCAGGAAAGGCAAGAGAAGAGAGGGAGAGGAGTGCTGAGTGAGGAGGAAGATGACAGCATCTGAACATGCTGTGGATTGCTGAGCAGAGATTGATAAGAACAGTAGTATTTAAGGACTTGGTATCCATCCGACACTGGACTAAATGGCTTACATGAGTTCTCTTAGTGAAACTTCACAAGAATTCTATATCTCCATTTTACAAATGAGGAAACTGAGGCATAGAGGAGTTGAACTTGCACAAGGTCACACAGCTAGTACGCAGTGGAGCCAGGTCTCATACCCGATTCTCTCTAACTTGAGGCTGGCTCTACACCTAATCACTGCTCTGGCAACCTTGACTCTTGGGCCATATGGGCAAGAATAAATGTGCTTTAAACTGGAGCCCTTGATACATGAGAGCTTAGATTGAGAGATCTCACCTTATTGATGAATAGACATGAAACAGCTTTGCTTTTCTAATAATTCCTACCAGCTGTGCTCTGTTGGCCTTGAGCCCCTCCCTTCCTGCTGGGGCAGCAGGTTCCCTTAGCAACTACTCAGATTCCATAATTTTTTACTCACTTCTGCTTATTAGATCAGTTTCATTCTGGTTATTGGAATTTAATCTCCTGCATTTTGCAATTTCAACTTCAACCTGAGGTTCTATTCCAAGCTCTGCCTCCCTCCCAGCACTGGCTATGTGCATGGGC
This sequence comes from Pan troglodytes, assembly GCF_028858775.2. NCBI lineage: Eukaryota > Metazoa > Chordata > Mammalia > Primates > Hominidae > Pan > Pan troglodytes. Next base: position 108,072,085 of record NC_072411.2, on the reverse strand, counting down.
CTAATGGCTTGGAGAGGAGGTAGGAGTGTGCTGTGACTTCTCATATACCCTTCCTTCCTTCCTTCTGCTTTGCCGTCTTTGGTGAGGGCAGGGAGGGGAAAGGCTCTTCCTAGGTGGCCTTTTCTTATCTCTTTTCCGGAGGTTATACATTGGTGGAGCTTGTTGATCTTGGATTTGGTATGGAGAAATGGAAACCCCAACAAGCCCCCAAGGGCCTGTTGATGGAGCTTGGCCACTTCTGAGATTTGTGAGCCTGGACCACGTATTTCAGATACCCCCAGCTGGACTCCTCATGCCACATTTCTTTGATGTCTCCCCAGTTTGGTCCATGCCTCATTTGGTTATCCCACAGCCCCAGTCAGGTTAGCCTGCAGCCCCAGTCTCCATACTCTTTGGCCTCACTGCTGGACCTACAGATGCAGGTAGATCCATCGTTAGTTTTTTGGTGACTGCCACCAATCTTCCCTTGGTTATGGCTACCTGGGGTTGGGAAGGCTGGGTAGGTTGGAAAGCCTAAGGGCTAAGAAACCAATCAAACAACCTGTTAGCCTCCCTTTCTTATAGACACCTCCATACTTGATAGGTGAGTCTCTGAGGGTACCCACTTCCTTGGCATTGGGAGGGGAACCCTCTCTCTTCTAACACACAGCCTCTCTGAGTTCCTATGCCTTCTCTTCCATCTGTTCATGAGAAAGACCTACAAGCCAGGTTTATGGTTCTGTCCCTGAGCAGTGGAGTCTTCTTTGGATCCAGCCCTGGAAAATGTAGAGCCTTCTCTTTCAATGGGGATTACACTAGGTCTGGTGTCATTTCTGTAACCTGCAAAGGTCAGAGAAGATCCCAGTCATACCAGCTTGTTACAGGTGACTATTCCTTTTCGAAAGCTGGCTGCTGCAGAGTTTTGGTGATTATTTTGACTTTTAGAGCCAAAATACCTATCATGGAGTAGAAAGAGTCTGGGATATGCCCCTTTAGGCTGGCATTGAGTCAAGACACCCAGTTCCACTTTTTTTTTTTTTTTTTTTTTTACATCTTTATATTCTTTTCCTGAGAGACAGGAAGAATGAATGATGTGGCCAACACTCTGAATGTCAAGGGCTGCTGATAGCAGGGAGCAGGGGCCCACCCAGGGCCCCGTTTCTATAGCCACTCTGAGAAAGATGAACAAATGCAACATTCCTCTGATACAAATGCTACAGCTATACATCCAAAGTGCCTGTCCCAACATAAGCTTATTCGATCCTGACAAGGACACGGTGAGGGAGGCAGAATGCTTTTACAAGCACTGAAGATTAGAGGGTTTAAGCAATTTATAAAGAGTTGCCCAGGAAGGAAATGGCATTAACTTCTGACTCCACATCTGAGTGTGGGCTGCCTTTCTGAGGAAGTGAAGAAGTGAGAGAGGGACGTCAGATGAGATGGAACAGGAGCCGTCTGGGAGTGTGCGAGGGTTGTGCTACACACGTGTGTGTGCATGTGCTGCTTCATGTGTGTGCCTCTGAGGTCACTGCAGTAACTAGGCCTCATGGCGGAATCACCAAGTCTTCTGATGCGTCTAATAACTTACAGGCTATTCCCTAAAACACCAGCAAAGTGGTGAAAAGAAGTGACCAGGAGACGAGTTTAAATTCTGGCTCCATCCTTTACTAGTTTTATGATGTTGGATAAGTCACTTAACCTCTCTGAGTATGCTCATTGTTGAAATGATACCATCCTCTTAAAGTTTTGTGAGGATTAAATTAGCTACTATATGTAAGTGCTCAGTAATTATTAGCTATTATTATTAACTGTAATAGTAGTAGTAGCATTCCCACACAAGATAACATTCTTAATAATCAAACTAGTATTATTTTGAAAAATTTCTTTTACATCTACTTTGCAGAATTGCTATTGAAGCTACAAAAAAAAAAGATAGCATCTGGTCTTTATTTCCAAAGAGAAATTAATGCATGTAAAATGCTAAGCTATGGGAAAGCTCCCAGTGTAAAATAATATCCTTACCATTTCCTGTATTTGCAGCTCTTCTCCTCATCCCACTCCCTCATTTAATTTGGGGGACATATTAGGCTCCTCTACTTCTGCAGTCTTGCTAGTAGAAGTCAGGTTTGTGTATACTGTGATGAAATGGAAAAGTTGCAATAGGAACTATATGTCAAAATTGTGCCAAGTCTAGCTATAGAATCCCAAGGATGAGATTTATCAAAACCATAGAGAGCTTCAACTGTTTGCTCTCATTTTGGAAATTTTCCAAGAGCTGCCATCTGTGAAGCTGGATGTTCAATCAAAGTCTATTGTTCAACCTTGGGCACACCCTTTTTTTCACATGGGTTTAAAAATCATTTCCAGGGATCATAATAGATCTTTTCATTGCTGTGCTCAGAAGGTTTAATGACACTGCTTTATTAAATTATACTTTCTACCACTGTAGTGGATCCCAACACCTATACTCATTTCTACTATCAGCACCTCAAAATTCTTAGGAGGAAAGACCACAACACATGATAATCCATTGTTCACCCACCTAGCAATGTGCATGGCATCCAGGCCAGGTCAGTCAGACCTCATTCCCTAGGCCACAGCGACTGACTCAATGGGAGGCAAATGTCCCAAGCGAGGCCAATGAGAAGCAGCTTGAGGGCTTCATCTATAACTACTGAGAAAAGCAGTCTTTTTACTGGAGTGGGTAAAGTGGTGGACTGTAGTCTCGTAATCCTGGAGTTGCTGGTTGCTTGATGAGGCGGTCTGCCCGAGAACAAGGTAAACTCAGAGGAAAGTAGTCCCGGGAGAGAGAGATTCCTGAGGACATGGCAGGAGCATTTGGATCCAGCCATGCCAGAGGAGACTGCATACCACTTTAGACATCCACTGCCTTCCCACTTCCAACCATCCTGTGTGTGTGGAGGTTCTGAGCTATCAGACTCACTATATTAATTTTTTAAACAGCTTTAGTGAAATATAATTCACATTCATAAAGCTAATCTCTTTAAAGTGTACATACAATTCAATGGTTTTCAGTATATGTACAGTATTTTGCAACAGTCACTGTTACCTAATTTTAGAATACTTTCATCACCCTCAACAAATATTATGCCCATTAGAAGTCACTCATTCCTTCCTAGCCTGGCCCCAGATCCAGGCATCACTAATCTACTTTACGTCCCTATAGATTTGCTTGTCTTGGCCATTTCACAGAAAGGAAATCATATAATATGTGGCCTTTGGGACTGGCTCCTTTGACTTAGTATATTTTCCAGGTTTATCCACGTTGTGGCATGTATCAGAACTTCATTCCTTTTCATTATCTTAATATAATGTTCTGTTGTACAGATATACCACATTTTATTCATCCATTTATCAGCTGATGAATGGGCAATACTGTTATGAATATTTGTATACAAATTTTTGTGCGGCCATGTTTTTATTTCTCTTGGCTATATACCTAGGAGAGAGATTGCTGGGCGGTATGGTAACTCTGTGTTTGACTTTGTGAAGAATTGCCAAACTGTTTTCCAAAGTGGCTGCATTATTTTACATTCCCACCAACAATGCACTGAGGGTTCCAGTTTCTCCACATTCTTGCCAGCACCTCCTATTTTTTTTTTTTTTTTTTTGCCTTTTTTTATTGTAGGCATCCTAGTGAGTATGAAGTGGCATTTCATTGTGGCTTTGATTTGTATTTCCCTATTGGTGAATGATTCTGAGCATATTTTTAATGTGCTTATTAACCATTTGTGTGTCTTCCTTGGGGAACTTTCTATTCAGACCCTTTGCCTATTTTTAAAGTGGGTTTTAAAGAATTGAGTTGTGGGAGCCAGGCGCGGTGGCTCACGCCTGTAATCTCAGCACTTTGGGAGGCCGAGGTGGGCGGATCACGAGGTCAAGAGATTGAGACCATCCTGGCTGACAAGGTGAAACCCTGTCTCTACTAAAAATACAAAAATTAGCCGGGCGTGGTGGCGGGCGCCTGTAGTCCTAGCTACTTGGGAGACTGAGGCAGGAGAATGGCGTGAACCCGGGAGGCGGAGCTTGCAGTGAGCCGAGATCGCGCCACTGCACTCTGACCTGGGCGATAGAGTGAGACTCCATCTCAAAAAAAAAAAAAAAAAAAAAAAAAAAAAAAAAAAGGAATTGAGTTGTGTTTCCCCCTTTGCTATTTTCTGGGCACAAGTCTTTTATCATGTGCATAATTTGAAAATATTTCTCCCATTCTGCAGATTGTCTTCTTACTTTCTTGATGATACCATTTATAGCACAAATATTTTTAATTTGGATGAATTCCAGTGTGCATATGTTTTCTTTTGTTGCTGTGCTTTTGAGGTGATATCTGAAAAACTATTGCTTAATCCAAGGGTATGAATATTTACTCCTGTGTTTTCTTCCAAGAGTTTTATAGTTTTAAGTCTTACATTTAGATCTATGATCCATTTTCGAGTTAGTTTTTATGTGTGGTGTGTGCTATGGTTTGGATATTTGACTTCTCCAAATCTCATGTTGAAATCTGATTCTGATTCTCAAGGTTGGAGGTGGGGCTTAATTGGAGGTGTTTGGGTCGTGGGGGCAAATCTTTCATGAATGGCTTGGAGTCATCTTCGAGTAATGAGTTATTGCTTCATTATTTCCTGTGAGAGCTCGTTGTTTAAAAGAGTCTGTCACCTCTCTCCTCTCTCCCTTGCCTCTGCTCTTGCCATGCAATTTCTACATGCTGTCTCCCCTTTGCCTTCTGCTGTCAGTGGAAGCAGAGGCTCTCACCAGAAGCAGATGTTGGTGCCATGTTTCTTGTATAGTCTGTAGAACTGTGAGCCAAATAAGCCTTTTCTCTTTATAAATTCCCTAGCCTGAGGTATTCCTTTAGAGCAACACAAATGGACCAAGGCAGTCTGAGAAAGGGGGCCAAATTCATTCTTTTTTATGTGGATGTCCTTAGTACCGTTTGTTGTTGAAAAGACTGTTCTATCCCCATTTTATTGTCTTGGTACCCTTGTTGAAAAGTAATTGACCATCAAGTAAGGTTTATTTCTCAACTTTCAATTCTATTCCATTGATTTCTATGTCCTTGTGCCAGTACTGTATTCTTGATTGCTATAGCTTTACAGTAAGTTTGAAATTTGAAGTGTGAGTCCTCCAAATTTATTCTTCTTTTTCAAGATTGTTTTGGCTATTATGTCTCTTGTACTTCCATATGAATTTTACAGTCAGCTTGTCAGTTCCCCTCAATCCCCCAAAAAAGCCAGCTGAAATTTTGCTAGGGATTGCATTGTGCCTATAGGTTAATTAGGGAGTATTGCCATTTTAAACTATTAAGTCTTTCAATCTATAAACATGAGCTGTCTTTCCATTTGTTTACATCTTTACTTTCTTTCAACAATGTTTTGTAGTTTTCAGTGTATAAGTCTTGTCCTTTTTATTCCTAAGTATTTCAATTTTTTGATGCTAATGTAAATGAAATTGTTTTCTTAATTTTATTTTTGGATTGTTCATTGTTACTGTATAGAACTACAACTGATATTTATATATTGACCTTATGTCCTACAACTTTGCTGAACTCCTTTATTAGTCTCATTTTTGTGTGAATTCTTTAGTCTTTTTCTAAATAAGAGATCATGTCATCTGTGGATGGAGAGAGTTTTACTTCTTCCTTTCCAATCTGGATGCTTTATATTTCTTATTCTTACCTAATTTCTCTGGCTACTCCAGTATAATATTGAATAGTAATGGTAAGAGTGGAAAACCTTGTCTTGTTCTTAGTCTCAAAGGGAAAGTAATCAATCTTTTATCATTAAATGTGATGTTAATTTGTTTTTTCATAGATGCCCTTTATTCTACTACTTGTTTGCTGAGTGTTTTATCGTTAAATAATATTGAATTAACACTACATCAATTAGGCTTTGGTACAATAACAGTGAATTATAGGTAAAAGGATGGTAAGCTCAGACTCTATTTACTAGGTAGTATTTAGAGAAACCCAAAGATAATAGGGGGACAGAATCAAAGACAAAGGAAATTTATCCTTTGACACCTGCAGTTATAGCAAACAGTAAATACAGCCTTGCTCCTAGCATAAACGAAAACCTCACACTAAAGGCCTGTTTAGTGCTCAGTTCCTTTTACCCAGTATGTCATGTCTGGCTTTCAACAAAAAAAATTATAAAGCATGCTAAAAGACAAAAACACAGCCTGAAAAGAAAAAGTTAAGCATCAGAACCAAACCTAGGTATGGCAGATATTTTGAATTTATGAGACTGGGTATTAAAATAACTCACTCATATGCCAATAGCTCTCATAGAAAAGGTTGACAATATACAAGAGATAGAAACACTAAGAACAAATCAAAAGAAAATGCTAGAAAGAAAAAACACCATAAAAGAAATGATGCCTGATATGGTTTGGCTCTGTGTCCTCACCCAAATCTCATCTTGTAGCTCCCATAATTCCCATGTGTTGTGGGAGGGACCTGGTGGGAGATAATTGAATCATGGGCTCAGGTCTTTCCTGTGCTGTTTTCTTGATCGTGAAGAAGTCTCATGACATCTGATGGCTTTAAAAACGAGAGTTTGCCTGCAGAAGCTCTCTTTTTGCCTGCCGCCATCCACAAAAGATGTGACTTGCTCCTCCTTGCCTTCCACCATGATTGAGAAGCCTCCTCAGCCACATGGAACTGTGAGTCCAATTAAACCTCTTTCTTTTGTAAATTGTCCAGTCTTGGGTATGTCTCTATCAGCAGTGTGAAAATGGACTAATACAATGCTTTTGGTGCATTAATCAGTAGACTGGACATGGCTGAGAAAAGAATCAGTGAGCTAGAAGACATGTCAATAGAAGCTTTCCAAACTGAAAAAGCAAAGATAAAAATGAATGAAAAAATTAGAATGGACTATATAAGAACTATGGCACAATTACATAAGGTATAACATACCATTAATTTATAATTATTTTTATTTTTGTAAGGTTGGTAGTGATGCCTCTTTTTAAATCCTGATTTTAGTAATTATAATCTTCTCCCTTTTTCTTGGTATCTAAAGGCTTGTCAATTGTATTGCTCTTTCAAATAACCAATATTTGGTTATGTTGATTTTTTTCTATTCTCTATTTCATCTATTTCTGCTCTATTCTTTAGTATTTTCTGACTTCTGCTTGCTTTGGGTTTAGTTTTCTCTTCCTTTCCAGTTCTTTAATGTGAAAGACTAGGTTATTGATTTGAGATCTGCCCTCTTTTTTAACATAGACATGCATAGCTATAAACTCATCTCTAAGCACTGCTGTAGATGCAACCCCCGTTTTGGAATGTTGTGTTTTAATTTTCATTCATTTCAAAGTATTTCCTTATTTCTCACATGATTTATTTTTTGAGCCATCGATTATTTAAGAGTGTGTATTTAACTTCCAAATATTCTTAAATTTTCCAAATTTACTGATGTTATTGGCTTCTAATTTAATTCCACTGTGGCTGGAAAACAATTTGTATAATTTCAACCCCCTTAAATTCACTGAGGTTTGATTTATGGCCTAGTATACGGTCTATCCTGGAGAATATTCCATGTGTGCTGGAGAAGGACATGTATTCTTCTGTTGTTGGGTGGTATATTCTTTAGATATCTTCTGTATGCTTGGCAATTTTCTCTCTAGTTCCTGTATTCATTATTGAAATCTTCAACTATTATTGAATTATCTTTCTTCCTTCAATTCTGTTAATGTTTGCTTCATGTGTTTTGGGTTTCTATTATTAGTTGCATATAGGCTTATAATTATTATATTTTTCTGATGGGTTGATAATTTTTAACATTATGAAATGTCTTTTTTAATCCCCAGTGACATTATTTATTTTAATGTCTGTTTTGTCTGATATGAATACAGCAACCTCATTTCTTTTATGATTGCTGTTTGGATAGTATATTTATTTTCTTTTTTTTTTTTTTTACTTTCAACCATTGTATATTTGAATCTAGCATATATTTTTTGTTGACATAATATATTTGGGTTTTGTTTTCTTATTCAGTCTGCAATCTCTGCCTTTTGATTGGATCGTATAATCCATTCGTATTTAGGGTTTCTGTTGTGTGGTTGGATTTATGTCTGCCAATTTACTTCTTTTTTTGTATGTCTCCTTTTTTGTTCTTCTGTTATTCCTTTGCTGTCTTCTTTTTCATTAAGTGAATATTTTCTAGCAGAAAATTTTAAGGCCTTTAATGATTTTTAAACTACATATTTTTTGAACTACATATTATTTGAACTATTTTCTTCATGGTTGCTCTAGGGCTTGAAAATACATCTTATCTTTTACTTATCCTTTTATAATTTTCAGAACTTAAATGGTATTTACCTGGGGAGAGGGTCTGTCTGCCACACTCCTCACATTGCCATTCCATAGTCAGTCCCTACCATATCAAACTTTTTAACCTGTTTCATGCAGCCACATCCAATTTTTGAACATCTTGGAAATAGTTTGAACTAATTTCTGTATAGAGAAAATACCAGAAAATACAAGTCAATTACTCTTCTACACAGCAGAGTTGCACTTTATCTCCTGCCAGCCACTTCAAACAAAAAATTTAGAACCTCAGCCAAAATGACATGGTGATGGATTGATCTGATGACTCCTTTGTGGTCACAGCTCTCCATTGTTACCTGTTCTTACATTCCGAGGCACACTCCTTTAGCTCTGCTTTGATTTTTGAAATGTATTTTAAAGAGCATTCTGTGCCTACTCCTAGTTCTGTGAGTGTTGAGAGGGCCTTTGTCCAATTGCATTAAAGTTCAGATCTATGACAAAATTCACATGCAGGGAACAATTAGTGCATAATTAAGGACAAAAGCAGGCAGCAGTGTGTTGAAGTGCAGCAGAAATTCAGATAAGGGAGATGTTACTTTAGGTTGCAGGAGCTGGTGGAGGCCCCAGAGGGACTCAAGCAAAGCCCTAAAGGATTAGATCAGCAATGGAAGGAGTAGGGGAGGGATAAGCACCTGCACCTGTAGGACCCCAGAGTTCTTTCTTCTTCCCTGGAGAAAATTAGTTTCCAATTAACATCCTTTGTTGACTTGATTGAAGATAAAGGAACACATTTCTTTCTTTCTTTTTTTTTTTTTTGAGACAGAGTCTCGCTCTGTCACCCAGGCTGGAGTGCAGTGGCGCATCTCCAAGCTCACTGCAAGTTTCGCCTCCCAGGTTCACGCCATTCTTCTGCCTCAGCCTCCTGGGTAGTTGGGACTACAGGCACCCGCCACCACCCCTGGCTAATTTTGTTTTTGTATTTTTAGTAGAGACGGGGTTTCACTGTGTTAGCCAGGATGGTTTCGATCTCCTGACTTTGTGATCTGCCCGCCTCGGCCTCCTAAAGTGCTGGGATTACAGGCTTGAGCCACCGCACCCGGCCTAAGGAACACATTACTAAACTTTTCTGGTAGCTAGGTCATCCTTCAAAGGCAGTGGCTTATGTGATTTGCAGACCAACAACGCCAGCATCGCTTTGTTGTTAGAAATGCCAAGTTCTTGTTAAACATGTAAATGCTCAGACCTTATTCCAGACATATTAAATCAGAACCTTTTGGGGTGGGCCTGAGAATTTGTGTTTTACCAAGTTCACAAGTGGTTCTCAAGCATGCTAAAGATCAAGAACACTGTTCTCAAGTGTTTTACCTGCCCACGCTTTGCACCCAGGGCATATTTTGAGTGAAAGAGTCGAGACCTGCATCTAGAGGCCCCTAAGAATGGACTAAGGCTGGGCAGGTACTGATATCCAATTAGCACATTGTGTAAATGGAAAACTGCATGACTGCACCCAGGCCAGCAGACCAGTTAAATAAGTAAATAGAAGGACGTCTGGCTCTCATCTCCCACAGCTGCCTCACATTTTTCAATCCAGGCACCGGGCAGGAGAAGCAGCGGGGGTGGGGTGGCTCCCTGGCATAAGGTAATCTGGCTATCTGGGGAGAAAGAGCAGCCATTTAAAATGCCCTCATGAAAATAACTCGCCATCAGCAAGGTTATTACTCAGCGCTCATTCCCCTAACAGGAAGGCAGAACCATAACCAACACTCCCAGTCATCCTGTCAACCTAATTTCATACTCCCTCCCCTATTCTTTTTGTTAGCACTAGTTTGGGGAGAATTTTCCTGATTCACTGAACCTCCAAGCCTACAAATTATTGAATCTTCCTGTGCTTCCACTCCGGATAGGGTTTGGAGAGCATGATGAGAACCACTTGCCTATTCTCAAATGAATATTGGTTTCTCAACAGCCTCTTTTAACACAGTAATGCTAAGAGGGGCTTAGAGGGGAGGGTCTCCAGGGGAGGTCAGGGTTCCTTTGAGAAAGGCCTGTCCAGATGGATGGGCTGGGCTTTCTAAAGCCCAGCAGTTTGGTTTCCAGTGGTGGTTGGATTCAGCTGCCAAAAACCCAAATTAGGAAAGGTTTTGTTGATAGCCCATAAGAGGACACTCTGGAAGATGGATTGAAGTTTATTGCCAACCCCTGACAATAAATAGACATATATACAACCCAGAGAAAAAGCATGTGCAAATATATATGTGTAAATATATATATATATATGTATGTATGTATGTATGCTGTGTTTTACCAAAATAAATGTGTTTCTCACAGTCTTTGCCATGGACAAAATGATCAAAACCAGCTGCTCCGTGGAGTTCTTCATTGAAAGGAAGAGAGAGGTGGAGTTGGCAGTGAAGCGGGATCTGCAGACACACTTCAGCATCAAGCTGACTTATCACTTCTCTGGAAACGGTTAACATGCCTGGTCCAGCCACCCGTCATGTGGATGTGATGTGCCTCTCAGCAGTTCTGAAGATGACAGGTATTTACTTCACCCCCAAATCTGAGAGGCAAAGGGTCACATCACAGGGGAAGCTGGTTTGCTTCTGAGCCAGTTCATTTGCATTTCTCATTAATCCAGGCTAGACCCTTTTCCAAGTCTCCACCATAATCTATTCACAACAGTTCAAACATTTGACTTTGTTTTGGTTGAGTTTACTCTAATGTGGTTTCTGCATAGCCCTCTCTTTTATGGTAATCAAATGTTCTGCCAACATTTCTCCTGCTATGTGCACCAGCTAAGGAAACCAGATGCTTTGGGTTGGTCTTTTCAATGTATCTGAGTGTTGTTTTTGTTTAGTATTTCAGAGGTTTGGCTAAAGAGCACTGTTTTGTAAATCTGACCCCTGATGCACCCCATTTCCCAACCTACTAATAGTTTTGGCTACTGCTCCCATCTTGATTTGAAACTGCTCCCCATCACTATGCAGATTATCATGTGGAAAGACAAGCTCATTTAATTCATCTTGTTTGATTTGCTTAATTTTCTTTTTGACCATTTATTCCATTCTGCAGTTTAAAGAGGGTGGATAGAGAAGCTGAACAGCTGACCCAGAACCACGCCCTCTATTGTCTCTCAACCAATCACAGACCTGGGTGGAATTGGTCTCTGATGTGTGGGGATTTTTCCCTCCTCACACTATCAGTGTGGGAAGGAAGCAGGCCAGTTCTCGTGGGAGTGTTGGTTTATAATGCAGACTGAAAGTGTTTCAGAAAAGTAACTTGGCGTTGAATCAAACTAATAAGTGGAGCTGTTTGTCTGTATGGATTGAAGAAAGACTTTCTAGGGCCTCAAGACTGTGTGGGAAAGAGAAGAGAAGAGGGCTAAGGTGACTCTGTTAGAGGAAGCTGAGTGAAATATGGGGCTTGAAGTCAACATAGTAGAAGGATCCTTTACAAATGGGGTGATAGAAAAGGAAACAATCTGGGAACTTTAGCCCTCTCTGACCCTGGTTCTATCCTCTTGGTTGGTGGCTATGATTCTCTGCTTGGCTTTATGTCTGCTTGGCTTCTTACAGAAAATTGGAGGGGAAACTAAAAAAATCAATGACCTAATTCAGGAGTCAAAGAAAACCAAAGAAGATCAAGTGGTCCCCAAAGACTGGGCTTGGATACCTGAAAGACTATAGAGAGAAGCAGCATTTGAGATTACATATGGCGGTTAATAATGACTGAGCCACTGAAAACACAGAGGGAAAAGGGCTAGATTTATGCTAAACAAAATCAGTGGGATGAGGAGTTCTCCCTCCAAGGACTTTTGACGTTTGCTCCGAGACCTGGAATTTGAGGTTCTAAATGACACAGGGTGAGGAAAGCATAAAAGGGAACAAAGTTCAAAAAAAAAAAAAGAATAGAGGTCAACAGTTAATGGGTTAAAGTTAGTTTAAGGCTATGAGTCTAAAATCCAGAGAAAAAGCACCAGACATTGGTTTTTCGAGAACAATAGCTACCACCACACACATACAAACCCAAATACAAATTTGAAATCTCTAGGGAAGAATGTTCAGCACAGAGTCTTGGCATTTATTCCAGATGTTCAAAAGACTGCACTTTCCCACTACAAGTTTGTGCCTTTGTGAAGTTTTGAAGCTTACTAACAAGGGGTGGTCCGTTTGAAATGGCCCCATACCACCACAGTAAGGAGTAAATACTTGTTAAATTTCAATTATGTGCCAGAACAATGTGGGGAAGCTGGGAGAAGAGAATAGTGGTAGGGACAAAACCCTTGTCCTCTAGAAATGGGCTAAACAGGAGATAAGGCAAGGAGGTGGGCATTTTTGGCAGAACAGCAAGCAAGGGTTGAGAATAAAAATGAGCAAATTCATGAAAAATGTTTCCATGTTTTAGCCCAAGCAGGACACTATATCTCAACTACAGGCTTTAGTTCTACAAATTATTGACTGCGTCTGGATCTTGTTATAATTTTCAAACATGCTTTTGAAAATCTAGGCACATCTAATAGGATATATATAAAGGAGAGTTTATTAAGTAGTATTAACTCACACGATCATAAGGTCCCACAATAGGCTGTCTGCAAGCTGAGGAGAAAGGAAGTCAGTCCAAGTCCCAAAGCTGAAGAACTTGGAGTCCAATGTTCAAGGGCAGGAAGCATCCAGCATGGGAGAAAGATGTAGGCTGGGAGGCTAGGCTAGTCTAGCTGTTTCATGTTTTCCTGCCTGCTTTATATCCTGGCCACGCTGGCAGCTCATTAGATTGTGCCCACCCAGATTAAGGGTAGGTCTGCCTTTCCCAGCCCACTGACTCAAATAGTAATTTCCTCTGGCAACACCCTCACAGACACACCCAGAATCAATACTTTGCATCCTTCAATCCAATCGAGTTGACAGTATTAACAATCACAACATGTATTTTACTCACGGGCTGTAATGAATTTAGCAAAGGGAAAACTATCTTGCTTGAGATTTTTATTTTTTTTAAATGAAACACATTCTCACTCTGTTACCTAGGCTGGAATGCAGTGGTGTGATCTCGGCTCACTGCAGCCTCTGCCTCCCAGGTTTAGGTGATTCTCCTGCCTCAGCCTTCTGAGTAGCTGGGATTACAGGCACCCACCACCATGCTTGGCTAATTTTTGTATTTTTAGTAGAGATGGGGTTTCACCATGTTGGCCAGGCTGGTCTTGAACTCCTGACCTCAAGTGATCTACCTGCCTTGGCCTCCCAAAGTGCTGAAATTACAAACCTGAGCCATCGTGCCCAGCCAGATGATTAATTTTCATAGCAGGCATATCAATAAGATCTAGATTAATGAGTTTTCCAACAATTATATATGTAGTTAGAGTTGGATATACAGCATGATTGAATGGATTGAAGATATTAATTTGACATTCTCTGAGTTTTTCAGGGGTTAGCTCAACGAGAAGACATAGATAAACTGGATTTCAACTATTGTGTCATTAAATGTTGTTCTTCCTTTTCTTCCTTTTTCATTTTCTAGCATTCTGCTGTTGATTCTCCTCTACTGTTCATTTTAAAGATGTGCACACTAGCCTGTACATATATGCAAATGTTGGTGGAAGGGCATGACCAGAAGCAGAGATTTTTGCAATAGGTGGAGAGGGTCAAAGTGATGCTCCCAGAAGGGGAGTGTAGATGACTTGCAGGGGTGATGGATCCCTGGAAATGCAGGTGTTTGTAAGGAAATGATTTCAAGAGCCTAGCCAGGATGTGATATAATCAGACAATGCTGAGATCTTGAAGTCGGCTGAATGATGGTTTTGAAGTTCAAATTTTAGGGAGCTGAGCATCTTGGAATGCTGATAGAACTGCCAACAAGTTCAGAGAAGGAGGTTAGCTTTTTCTTTGCTTGTCTGTGTATGACGGCCGGACATTTATGCAGAGGTGTTGTAGTAGAATAATTGGAAAAATTGTCCCAATTATTTCCCTCTCTGAATCCATATTTCTTAAAATATGATTTTGCATCTCCTTCCATCAAGAGGAGTGCCTTCTTCCCCACCCCTTGAATATAGGCTGGTTATATGTCTTGCTTTGGTTAATTAGAATTATGTAGTGGAAGTAACAGTGTTACAGTTCTGAGCCTTGCACAGGTGTGTTTACTCTTTTGTAACCCTGTCATCACCATATGAGCAAATCCCAGTGAGCCTGCTAGAGGGTGAGAAACCAGGTGAGCAGAGCCAGGTCATCCCAGTTGTCCCCTCTGAGTCCATCTGAGATCACCCAGTTCTTACCCACCCACCACGTGACATGGATGTGTGAACACACCCAGCTGAGATCAGTCAAGTTAGGCCCACATCACAAAACCATCCAGAGTATTCATACACTCATGAGCAATAAAAATCAGTGACTTTTAAATCACTGTTTTAAGATTGTTTGTTATGCGTTATTATTATGGCAATGGATAACTGATACAGGTATCTTGGACAGAATTCACTTGCAGATCTAAAAGAGACAAACAGAAGCTGGAAATTGTACATAGAGTTGATAGGAAAACCACCTGATTACAAACCACTTATCGGAAATGCTATGTGGAGAAGAATTAGAAGACATGGTCACTGAGCAGGAAGAGACATGACTCTGTCAAGGTATTATTGGAAAGGTTGGAGGTGATCTACTATATGGAAGCATCTCTGAAGTCTAGACATAAACCATCACAGCTCTAGAAAAAGTGGAAGAGAAAACACACCTTTGTAAAAGGACTGGAACATAGGAAAGTGATTGAGTTTGAAACACCAACAAAACCATATAGGGTGACGGACAGAAACCAGATTATAAGGTGTTAAGGAGGGAGGAAGAAAAGACAAATCAAGGTTAGTATGATTTCCTGTGCATTCTAGAGGAAAGATGTGGTAGTGTTGTAGGAATTCCTTCTTAATTCAGCTAAGAGCTTGATTCTTGTCACATGGCCATGAAATATTAGGCTCACAGACAGTTTGAAGGGTGAGAATAATGGAATTTATTGGACAGAAAGGAAAAAAGGGAAACAGGGACTCTCCACAAAGCCAGAGTCCTGCTAGTGGGCAGATTGAATTCCAGGTTCCACCTAGGAAGAGGAGGGGCCAGGCTCCTCCCCGCTGCAAACAGCACAAATTTCTGTGGCTCTACCCCCTTCAATGTGCACTCCTCCCAATGCACAGGCCAGTTGGAGTTTTTGCAGGAACCCCTTTGCACTTGGCTGTCTCAGTAGGGACTCTGATGGATGGGAGAATGGAGGGAAGGCCTTTTCACTAGAGGGACCGACATGTTCTTAAACACAGAGAGGTCATACCTCTGTGTTTGGAGAGAGATGACTTAGAGAGATGACTTAGTAGACATTAGTACTAATGTCTACTTTATAATGATAAGACCATGAAGAGAGCATTTGACTTGAGGGCCTACAGCATTTGCAGATATTCATTAATTCTGTGAAATTCCTCTGTGAGATTTAGTTACACACTCTAAGTTGGGAGCAGTCTGAGCGCCAAAAATAACATGGCTATCATATTATTTTACTCATGTTACAGATGAGTAACTTTAGATATCAAGTAGTTAAATAACTTGCCCAAAGTCAAACAGGAAGTCTGTTACTGAGTTGCTGAAAGATCCCAGTTCTACAAATAAACCTCTAGTCTACTAGCTTTTCACCAAATGAGTTAGAAGTCAGGTTAAGTCCATTTATTTTATGGATCCATTGACATAAGCAAAAAAAAAATTATTTCTTATGAGAGGTTCTAAATATCTAAGATGGTGTTTACTTTTCCATCTTTTTATTTTATTTTATTTTTACTCTTTATACACCTTTACCTTATACACAGATATGTTTGGCTTCTCTCTGTGTTTTAAGATGGTACATGCTAGGTCTGGGTTGCAACATCCAGCTTTTCCTGATCTACATTGACATTTTTTCTTTTTTTCAGATGGAGTTTTGCTGTGTCACCCAGGTTGGAGTACAGTGGCATGATTGCAGCTCACCACAACCTCTGCCTCCTGGGTTCAAGTATTTCTCCTGCCTCAGCCTCCCAAGTAGCTGGGATTAACAGGTGCCCGCCACCATGCCCAGCTAATTTTTGTATTTTTAGTAGAGACGAGGGTTCGCCATGTTGGCCAGGCTGGTCTTGAACACCTGACCTCAAGTGATCCACCCACCTCGGCCTTCCAAAGGGCTGGGATTACAGGTGTGAGCCACTGCATCTGGCCCACATTGATTTTTTATAGGCAATAGAAAACTCTTGAAGGCATTTATTAGGTTCCAGAGTTTAAAATTCTTAATGTTTCAGGGAAATCCCTTTGATCTGCTAGTGTCTAGGCTATGAAAGGTGATCACCATTCTTGGGAAATACACCTAGATGAATTCACCTGTGAAGGTTATAATGATGCTTATTACTTTGAAGCTTAACTTTCTCCTGCAAGATCATCTCTCAGCTTTGCTAATTTCTTTCTCCTTGGTTGGTCCAAGGAAATTTGTCCACCACACCAGAGCTTTCAGACCTCCAAGTTCTCTATAGAATGAGAATTTGATGCTTTAAAAGTAGAACCTACCAGTCAACTAGTCTGACACATGGAAAGGTAGTATTTTTTTTCTATTTTTTACTGCAGATTAAGAAAGCTAATGAATATTAATGGCAATGTGCAGTCACCTATGAAACGACCTTGCACATGAGATGCACTCTAGCTTCCAAGACAATTGGGAGAAATGCAAAACTGGGGAGAGTCAAAGTGCCAGACAAGAGAGAAGACAGAAGCTGGAAAAAGTGGACAGAAATTTGATAAGAAGGGAAAAGCAACTAGAAAAAGAGAGGAAATGGAAAATGTAGAAAGCAAATGGAGTGGAAACATATGTCAGATATATGTAGAAGGGAAACTGATTTTCGTATTTCAAAAGACTGCAAAGTTTGCATTTCATGCATGGGTGTGTATATATGTATGTGCGTGTACCTGAACAACTAAACTTAATCTCAAGTGTTTGAAATATACCATGATGATATTAATTTAACTAATCCTCTCTGGCAACTGTGAAACAGATCTGCCAACTTCCTTTCCACTGGGGGAAACTGAGGCAGAGGAAACAATGCCTCACTCTAGGACACAAGTGAAGCTGGCAGAAGCCCTGGCAAAGTGATGCCAATCCTGCTTTTCCCATGGGGCCTGCCCAGCGGGGAAGACCATTTGAACTTGGCATTTTATAATAATTCATGGTATGTTATTTTCAGTTGTAATTGTCTTATGTCTAATTTTTATTTTTATTTTATTATTTATTTATTTATTTTGAGAGGGAGTCTTGCTGTGTTGCCCAGGTTGGAAGGCAGTGGCATGATCTTGGCTCACTGTAGCCTCTGCCTCCTGGGTTCAAGCTATTCTCCTGCCTTAGCCTCCTGAGTAGCTGGAATTGCAGGTGTGTGCCACCATGCTCAGCTAATTTTTGTATTTTTAGTAGAGACGGGTTCACCATGTTGGTCAGGCTGGTCACGAACTCCTGACCTCAAGTGATCCACCCGCTTCGGCCTCCCAAAGTGCTGGGATTACAGGGGTGAGCCACTGTGCCTGGCTTACGTCTAATATTTTAATGAGCATTGTAATGTATCTTGCTTGAACCCCAGAGGGCATCATTGAAAGAATCAAAAACCAAGAACCCAAAAACACACAGAGTGAGTGAATGAAAATTAAAAATACTCCTGGGAGTTCCCAGCCTTCTGGCTTGTGTTCTAACCATTAGATGCTGCTGCCTTTCTCCAATCCCCTCCACATCTTCTTTTGCCCTGGGCTTCCTGGTTTCCATGTTGATTCTGGTTGCTTACAAGGTTGCTTTGCATTCCATCTCATCTATACAGCAAGGAGCAAGCACATCTTTTGTTTCCTTTCTTTGGGGATCAATTTCAAAGTTCCCTCCACAGCCCAAAGTGTGTTGCTGGTATCTTTGTTGTAGGCCTCTGCTAGCCCCAGCCTGCTCCTCTGTCCCACCCCCACGATCTCCTGCCCTTTTCATCCTTTATTTGCAGTCCCCAGTCCGCTTCTTCCCCGCCATGCCTCTGCGGCCTTGCCTCTCTTTCAAGTCCATGTTCAGATCTTTTCATCACGTTGACTCAGCCTGAAAGGACGCCTATTTTTTTCCCTCTCCTCGCTTAGATTTATAGCCCTTGTCAGGCCGTCCTGCCGTGGCCTCTGACAGCCCCTGCCTTTCCTAACATCAGATTCATTGCTGTTCCTAAGGTCCTTTAAGATTTTAATGCTAAGTCTATAAATTTAGTTTTCTTTCTGCTTTAACCTTTCTTCAGACCTTCCCATTGTCTGATGGGATGTCCCCCAGGCGTTGATTTGCAGCTCTGTTCTTGCACTTTAGGGCAAGTTGGCAGAGGAGGGGATTGATTTGGAGGGACGGAAGGGAAAATGGGGAAACCAAAGGCTGAATTTAGATTTCCATCAGCTCCAACAATTCTTCAGGGTTTGATAGGAATTGACATTTTCCTTTAAAGCTGTGATTTGCTGAGGACTTGTGGTACCTTTACATTAAAATAGTATCTGAGAGTTTAAAAAAGTGAGGGTGGGGGGGACGTTGCTGAGCCGATATTCAACCTCCCTTAATAAATGCATCTGAGCTTACATTTTTCCCTTCTGATGTGTCAGCTGGGGATTCTCTTCCATTTTCTACACACATGGGCACTGCTTAAATCATTCTGATTTCTCTCCCAGGCAGACTTCTGCCGAAGAAACTTTTCACACCTTAAGATAATAAAGCCCCCAGTTAGAAGGGTGGAAATGGCAACCGGCTTGAAATTTCAGGAGAGAAGAGTAGGTCATTGCAGAGAAATAAAGAGCTTGCCAGCTCCAGGAAGCACAATGAGTACATTGGAAGTATGATTTTTGAATTCATTTTGTCTTTCCTTGGCCTTGGAGGTGTTAACAACACCGTTGGCCTAGCTTTTTCTTTTCCCTGGTTCAGGGCAGCTATAATAAGGAGCAAGGTTGGCAAAAGGAGTGGGAGAGAAAGGAAAGAAGTACTTTTGTGTCCAAATCTCTTTGATTCTATTGCTTGTTGGATCTGAAATTTATTCAGGGTGACTGTAAAAGTTGAAGGAGCAAACCATTAATGGACCGTTGAAATATGTAAGCAATACGTGGAAGTCTTGTTTCCCCAGGCCAGACTCGGATGAGGTCAAGGCTTTTGTCCTTTGATGGCATTTGTCTCTAGGAACCCATTCCCTTTTCTAGCTTGGATTCCAGGCATTGGAATCCTGGGGTCACTGATGCTTCACATGCTTTTACTTCAAGTTCTGGTGTAGGCTTCCACTGCTTTGATCTGAATTTTGTTCCTGCTGATGTTGTCCCTGTGTCTCTAGCTGCTGCTGTTCCCATTGTCCTCAAACCTCCTGCCAGGGTTCCTCTCTGCAGCCCCAGTCTTGAAAAAGTGGTTCCCCAAACCCCCACAAATAAGAGGTTAACACATTTTGAAAGCCGACTTTAGGTGATTTGACATTCAAATAAAGGCAGCTTAATATAGAATGTGGCAGAGACTGGCTGAGCAGTTCATTTTTTTTCTTGGGCACATGGCTAGATTGCATGTGTCAGTCTTCTTTGCAGCTATAAAATTTGCAACTGTATGACTGAGTTCTAGCCAATAGGATGGAGATAGAAGTGATGTCTGCTACTTCCAGGACTGGCCCATAAAATTCCTACACAATCTTCCATATCCTCTTTCTTCCCTTGACCAATGGTCAGTTTTAAAATCTGCCACGAACTATGGAGGGGAGAACTAGAGCATCTGAAAATGTCTTATCTCATAGTGAGGACTGCATAATTGTCTTGGAACCCATGCATTTCCTCTGCTAAGCATTAGAAAAGCCCAGGGAACTTCATGAACACTTACTTTGATCTGTGTTTTTTACAATATAATAAGAGTTACCTTGAGTGAATTGGGTCACATTACTTAGAAGAACATCCTTTGCTCTAGAAAATTATGAAAGCTTGTAGAAAAGCTAGGGAGGGATCCTTACCATCTAGGAGTGAAGAATGAAGAGGTCTCCTGTGTAGGGGAAGAGCTGAGGTAGATTGTTTTAGAGTTCCCAATTCTTCCCCCTCCCTTTATCTTTGTCCTTTGCCATCCAACTTTGAAGCACCTTTTACCAGTAGTGGGGTATACTTCCTGCCCCTTGTCCTTCAGCTCAGCCATGTGACTTGCTTTGGCCAACAGGATGTTAGCAGACACTATGCAAGCCAAGGCTTTCAATGCATTTGTGTATTGGCCTTGCCCTCTGCTTCTGCTATCCCCATGAGAAGAATATGCCCTGTATTAGTCTGTTTTCATGCTGCTAATAAAGACATACCTGAGACTGAGTAATTTATAAAGAAAAAGAGGTTTAATGGACTCGCCGTTCCACATGGCTAGGGAGGCTTCACAATCATGACAGAAGGCAAAAGAGGAGTAAAGTCACATTTTACATGGTGGCAGGCAAGAGAGCATGTGCAGGGGAACTTCCCTTTATGTAAATTATCAGATCTCGTGAGACTTATGTGTTGTCATGAGAACAGCACAGGAAAGACATGCCCCCATGATTCAATTACCTCCCATTGGGTTCTTCCCATGAGACATGGGAATTATGGGAGCTACAATTCCGTATGAGATTTGGGTGGGGACACAGCCAAATCATATAATGCCCTGTCTAGTCTACTGGTCTGAGGAAGATGAGAGACATGTGAGGCAGACCTGTATCCAATTTGTAGCCTCAAACCAAGCCCAGCCTAGCTCAGACTAGATCACCTTACCCCCAGTCAACCCACAGATTATGTGACTGAGAAATACTTCTTTAAAAAAGCCATTGCCCTTTTGAAACTTAAATTTAATTTAATTTTTATTTTATTTTTGAGACAGGTTCTCAATCTATTGCCCAGGCTGGAGTACAGTGGCACAGTTTTGACTTACTGCAGCCTTGACCTCCCAGGCTCAAAAAATCCTTCCACCTCAGCCTCCTGAGTAGCTGGAAGCACAGGCGCATGCCACTATGCCCAAATAATTTCCCTCCCTCCCTCCCTCCCTCCCTTCCTTCCTTTCTCCTCTCTCTTTCTTTCTCTCCCTCTCTCTCTCTTTCCTCCCTCTCCCTTTCCCTTCCCCCTTTCCCCTTTCTCCTTCCCTCCCTCCCTCCCTTCCTCCCTTCTTTCCTTCTTTCCTTCTTTCCCTCCCTCCCTCCCTCCCTCTTGTAGAGATGGTGTTTTGTAATATTGCCCAGGTTGGTTTCAAACTCCTGAGCTCAAGCAATCCTCCTGCCTTGGCTTCCCAAAGTGCTGGGATTACAGGCGGGAGCCACTGTGCCTGGCCCGAGTTTTTTTTTAAAATCGAGGTGCAATTAACATAAAATTTAGCATTTTAACCTTTTTAAGTGTACTATTCAGTGGCATTTAATGTATTCACAATGTTGTACAATTATCACCACTCCTAGTTCACTCCCAAAGGACACCCCATACCCATTGAGCAGTCATTTCCCAATGCTCCCACCCCAACCCCTGGCAACCAGTAATCTGCTTTCTGTCTCGAAGGACTTGCTTATCCTGGATATTTTACATACATGGAATCTTACTATATATGTCCTTTCATGTCATTTAGCATAAAAGTTTTGAGGTTCATCCATGTTGTGGCATGTAGTGCTTCATTCCTTTTTGTGCTTGAAAAATATTCCACTATCTGGATTTATCACATTTTGTTACCAAATTGATGAACATTTGGGTTGTTTACACCTGTCTGCCATTGTGAATAGTGCTATTATAAATATTGCTGTACAGGTTTTGTTTGAACACCTGTTTTCAATTATTTTGGCTATATACCTTGAAGGGGAATTCCTGGGTAATATGGTAATCCTATATTTAATTTTTGAGGAGCTACCTAACTGTTTTCCATAGTGGATATACCCTTTTATATTCCTACCAGCAATGTAGGAAGGTTCCAGTTTCTCCACATCCTCACCAACACTTATTTTCTTTCTTTAAAAAAATTATTACAGTTATCCTAGTGGGTGTGAAATGGTATCTCACTGTGGTTTTGGTTTGCATTTTGCTAATGACTAATGATGTTGAGCATCTTTTTCCAGTTCTTGTTGGCCATTTGTATATCTTTTTTGGAGAAACGTCTATTCAAGTAACTTGGCCATTTTTAACTTTTTTGTTTGTTTATTTTAATTATTGAAAGTTATTTATATATTCTGGATACTAGACTCATCAGATATATAATTTGCAAATATTCTTTCCCATTCTATGGATTGCTCTTTTATTTTGTTGATATTGTGTTTTTGATGCACAAAACATTTAATTTTTTTTTTTTTTTTCCTGAGACGGAGTTTCACTCTGTCGCCTAGGCTGTAGTGCAGTGGGGTGATCTCAGTGCAGTGCAACCTCCACCTCCTGGGTTCAAGCAATTCTCTGCCTCAGCCTCCTGAGTAGCTGGGATTACAGGCGCCCACCACCATGCCTGGCTAATTTTTGTATTTTTAGTAGAGACAGGGTTTCACCCTCTTGGCCAGGCTGGTCTTAAACTCCTGACCTCAGGTGATTCACCCACCTTGGCCTCCCAAAGTGCTGGGATTACAGGCGTGAGCCACCATGCCCTGCCAAAATGTTTAATTTTAATGAAGTCCAATTGATCTTTTTTTTTCCTTCTGTCGCTCACGCTTTTGGTGTCATATCTAGGAATCCAAGGTCTTGAAGATTTACCCCATGTTTTCTTTCTCTCTCCCTCTCTCTCTCTTTCTCTCGCTTTCTTTCATTGTTTCATTCTTTCATTCTTTCTTTCCAGAGTCTTACTGTGTCACATAGGTTGGAGTGCAGTGGCACAATCTTGGTTCACTGCAACCTCCACCTCCTGGTTCAAGTGATTCTCCTGCCTCAGCCTCCTGAGTAGCTGGGACTACCGGTGTGCACCACCATACCCGGCTAATTTTTGTATTTTTAGTAGAGATGGGGTTTCACCATATTGGCCAGGTTGATCTTGAACTCCTGGCCTCAAGCGATCCCCCCGCCTTGGCCTCCCAAAGTGCTGACGTTACAGGCATGAGCCATTGTGCCCAGCCAACCCCTATGTTTTCTCAAAAAGTTTTACAGTTCTATCTCTTACATGTTGGTTTTTGATTCATTTTGAGGTAATTTTTGTATGTAATAAGAGGCAAGGGCCTAAGTTGTTTTTTGTTGTTGTTGTTGTTGCATGTAAATATTTAGTTGTCCCAACAAAAGCCATTGAGTTTTGAGGTTGCCACACAGCTTTGTTGTGGCAATAGATAATTGATGCAAAGCTTACCTTTTCTACTTCACATCTCATGTACTCTCACTGCTGATATATACCATGTTCTGAGATGCTATGCTGAGTCAGCATTTTGGAGGCTCATTTTAAATGAGTAAGTAGGATGTGGTTGTCTTGAGAAAACCTCACATTCCTCCTGATTCATGTTATTAATTGGTCCTGGAGAAGAGCTGACTCCCAACCATTTTTCACTGTGATCCTCAGCTGGATACGGATAAGGTTTGGGAATGCTAAGAAAAGTAAGCTGATTAAAAGTCTCTTCACAAAAAAAATTCTCAACAATTCCTAGTATTAATGATAATTATTAGGATACAAAACATCTCTGTTAACTTTTATGCTGAGTTTGCAGCCTGTCTCTGGTCACTTCTTCTCTTCCTTCTCTGTACACAGCCGACTCAGGGCCCAGAACAGACGTGAAGGTGGTGGTGACAAGCTCTTCTGTGAAGGTGGTGATGAGCTGAAGCATCCTTCGCTTCCTGATCCACGACTAAATAAATTCAGGCACGATTCTTAATCATTTTGCACTTCAGTCTCCTCATCAGAAAAACGGAGCTAATAGTAGTACCTACCTCAAAGGGATGTTATGAATACTTAAGGAGTTGGTATTTGAATCCTTTAGAATGGCACCTGGCACAGAGCACACACTATGTCGATGTTTGTTAACTAAGTTTAAAAACTCTTGCTGCACATGGGCAGGGGTTGGGGTTGGGGGTAGGTCACCTGAATTCAAGTGACTGACTTGACTTGAGCCTTGTTTCCTGACCGGGTCCTCTCTCTCTAAACCTTTTCTATAGCCTTCTTGACTGTTTCTCCAGGAGGTGTGGGAGCAGTTCTTTCCGTTAGGACCCTTTTGTGGACCCATCTGGGCTTAAGTTTGGACAGCCCTGTGAGGGTGGGGATCAGTGATATAGACAAGTCCTGTGGAATTTTGTCCCTGAATCTTCCCTTCCTCCTCCAGCTGAGCTTGAGAGGGCCAAGATGGCGGGTTCTTCCCCGTCAGCCTTTCACTGCAGCAGGGGTGAGCCTAGCAGGTGTTCGAATCACATCCGCGGACTGGTACATGGCACTGCTGTTCCCCTTAAGGTGTGAGTCAGATAGATCCTGGAGACCCTTTACCTGGGGTAAAAAGTTAGAAAAGGTTTTCATCGGTCATGGAATTAAGTCGTGGGTCTCTCCCAGCTTATTTATTATGTAGTCTGTTTGGAGACGTACATGGAAGGAAAACAAATGTTTCATCCCTAGTTTTTCCACCCGCCTCTTTTTATTGTCGAAGTTGAATACAGCTGCTGTACTTTTCTACTCCAGCACCGGTGTCTGATAAGGGCACAACTGATTTATGGTGGGAGAGCCTGGAGGTGAATTATTTATTCTCCTTATGTAAGAGATTAGCTATTTCTACTTTAATGGATTTTTGTTGTGGCGTGTTTATGTATTTTTAGATGGATTGAGAAGTCTTCTGACCTCTAATATCATACCACACAAAGCTATTTGCAAATCATATTAAATGGCTGACTTGAAACCAATGAAAGCAAAGAAATGAAGAGTTATAATACTGAGTCTGGGATCCAAGAGATTTTTCTTAATTTATACTCTTGTGTCCCAGAAGGAATACATGCGTGTACACATAGGATCATAGCCCAACAGACTGTATTAAGCTAGTCGGCACAGGGGTCCAGCTTTCTAGGGACAGTTTCCCAGCCCAGCCCAAAGTGTGGAGGGGAAGAAGCCTGGAAAATGGGGACTAGGACTGTTCAAGATGGCGAACTTCCAGGGCATCAACTTCAACCATAGCGCATGGCAGGCAAATAAGTGCCTCAGAGAGAAGACCAGGTTTTCTTTCCTTTCTCCTTGAAAAAAAGATGGTGCACTCTCTCTCTCTCTTTTTCATCTATGTTGAATAGACAATAAAAAGTTTTATGGTAAAAAGTTTTCCTTTTTACCCTGTTTCCCCTCACCCACTTCATTGGCCTAATTCTCCATTCCCTGCCATGACAATCATTCCTCTTAGTTTCCTCCATATCTTTCCAGAGTTTCTTAAGGTAAAACAAATAGAAGTATACATTTTTATTCCCTGCTTTTTTATACAGAATTTGAGATGTTTTGTACACTGTCCTTATGTGCCTTATTTTTTTAACTTAGCAATATATTTTGGAGATTTTCTTATGTAAGTACATAGAGGTCTTCCTCATTGAAAATTTGGTTCATCGCTGTATAATATTCCATTCTATGCTTATTACAAAGTTTATTTAGTGAGTTCCCTACTGGCAAACACTTGGCTTATTTTCATTTTGCCATTTCAAACAAGACTGCAATAAACAATCTTGTACATATTACATGTCACATGGGTGCAGAGTTAATCTGTAAAATAAACTCTCCAATGCAGCCTGCTGGGTTGAGAAGTCTATGTGTTTGTAATTTAAAAATATATACATATATATTTTAAGGTGGAGTCTTGTTTTTTCACCCAGGTTGGAGTGCAGTGGTGTGATCTTGGCTCACTGCAACCTCCGCCTCCTGGGTTCATGCAGTTCTCCTGCCTCAGCCTCCTGAATAGCTGGGATTATAGGCATGCACCACCACACCTGGCTAATTTTTGTATTTTTAATAGAGACAGGGTTTCATCATGTTGTCCAGGCTGGTCTCAAACTCCTGGGCTCAAGTGATCTGCCCACCTTGGCTTCCCAAAGTGCTGGGATTACAGGCATGAGCCACCATGCCTAGCCATGCGTTTGTAATTTTGATAGCTGTTTCCAAATTGCCTTCTGTAGGAGTTGTGCTGCATACACTCCCATCAGCAGTGCATGAGAGCGAGGCTATGCTCTCTCACTGTGTGTGTGTGTGTTTGTGTATGTGAGAGAGAGACAGAGAGAAGAGAGAGAGGAGGGGGTGGTTTAAATTTCCTTGCAAGTTGTGATAGTATTTATTTTATTATTTTTTATTTGTAGTTGATAGTATTTAAATAAGAGGGAGGACAGGACAGAGGGAAATGGGAGAGGACCTTCTGGATGACCAGAATGTGAACAAGAAACAACAGTGACTCTAGATAATGATAATAACCCCAATAGCTCATACTTACATAGCACTTACTAAGTACTTGGCACTAACTGCTATACTAACTGCTTTAACTTTTTCACTTATGAGATTAGACAGGGCTCATTTTCGTTGGATTTTCTTCTGATTCTTAAAAACAGGTATTGAGTATTTACCACATGCCGGATACTGCTAGCTGTTGGTTGATGTAATTTTGTTGACAGAAGTCCTGCCAAATGTCAACAAAAAGGGAATTTTGGAGGCAAGCTCTTACTCACCCCAACCAAGATTCTGTAGAAAATAACAACAGATTTGTAATTATACTCTTGTTTCTGGTCCTGTATCATGTTTCCTGAAGGATGTTTGCCTTAGAAGCTGCAATACAAGGCAAGGTGTGTGGTTGTCTCACCTGGTGATGCTGAAGCAGGGCAAGTCGCAGTGGCTGCTTTACCACACACGTGTGCTGATAGTGTGCTTTGTTTCACATTTCTTGGTTTAATAATTATAGTTTGGGGTTGGAGGAGGTGGGAAGGGGGAGGGAGAACTTGATTAGGTGTGTGTGTGTTGTAACACTAAGCTAAGAAATAAATCCAGTTCAGCTACATATCAGATTTAGTCAATAGCTGGCAGTTATAATTAGTACATGCAATGTACTCTTGCAGAGGAATATTGAGAAGGCAAAAAATTCTGAATGCACATAATAAAAAATATCTTCGGCCGGGTGCGGTGGCTCATGCCTGTACTTTGGCTCATGCCCAGCACTTTGGGAGGCAGAAGTGGGCAGATCACGAGGTCAGGAGATTGAGACCATCCGGCTAACACGGTGAAACCCCGTGTCTACTAAAAATACAAAAAAATTGCTGGGCGTGGTGGCAGGTGCCTGTAGTTCCAGCTACTTGGGAGGCTGAGGCAGGAGAATGGCGTGAACCTGGGAGGCAGAGCTTGCAGTGAGCCGAGATCGCACCACTGCACTCCAGCCTGGGCGACAGAGCGAGATTCCGTCTAAAATATATATATATATATATATATATATATATCCCAGACCTTCAGGAAAATATACTGATGTTGAATGGCAAAAGTATCAGAGGCCAGAATTAATTAACTTTGAGAGCCAGTTCCTCCCATTCTTTCTGTAATCTTCAACGTTGCTCCAGAACCTGTTGTCCTTCCCTTCTGTCTCTGGCTTCTAAAGTTCATTCGTAGGTTTGAGGTAGGAGCACACCTTCCCAGTCTCCTTTGCAGCTGCAATGCAGATATGTGACCTGGGCTCTACCACTCAGATATGCTGGTAGGAGCATAGGAACCTACTGTCTTGCTTCCTAATCCCAACCTGTCTTACGGGGCCAGGAGATGATTACTCTTTGTTCAGCTGATTGCTTTTCCTTACATTCCACACCATGGGGCCAGAATACCAAATTACCCTTTTTTTTTTAGGATGAATTTGAGTAGCGAAGGGGATTGTAGGGTGGGACAACTGTCGTTAGAGTCTTAGACACTGGAAGATAATTTTGGGGAGTTGTAGAAGCTAGGAAAAACACTCGCAGTAGAAGATCTGTCTTTTGTAGGTATCAATGCCATTTGGAAATAGAAAAATAGAGGACTTTAGTAAGGAAAATAATTTAAGGTAACTGAAGATTGTTTCCAAGTCAGAAGCAAGAATTGGGCTCTGACTCTAGAAATCTGGGATAATGCTGTTTTTGTCAAGGTGCATTCAGATAAATGTAAAATCATGGCAATTATTTCAAACAGTGGGGAATTTAATAGAGGGATTTGGATATAGGTATTATATATGGGAATAACTTGTCTGAGCTTAGAATCAGCTGCTCTCTTTAGACAGGACATGTCCTTTCCTGTGTGCCACAGGCCCTACCTGGCCCATTGACTTAGTAGTAGACTGGGCTGGTCTCTGAGTGTGGGATCATTATTATAGAAGAGTTTGTACTTGGAGAATCAAGACATGTTTCTTTGATTAATGTGTTTCACTTTTTTTTTTTTTAATAGGTGAACTAGATTTTTGGTAACCATTGATGAGTGGCTCCCCTAATTTTTAGACCTATATTTGATACTCCTTAAGAACAAATCCAAGGTCCTCTCTGGTTCTCAGGCTATATTCTTCCCTAAGAAATCCCATTCACACAGTTACGTCAATTACGCAAGGACTCTTCATGACTTCAGCCCAGTCCTGGATTTTAAGTTCCAGATCCGTTAATATGCAGCTGCCTCATGGATGCCCCAAAGGCAACTTATTTAACACATCTGAGAGTGAACTTGCGATGTCCCTACAAAATCTGGTTTTCTTCCAACATTCTCTCAGGGATGGACACCACTGTCTATCCAGAGGCTCAAATGACAAACCCAGGAGTCGTCTACGACCCCATTGCATTTCCCCATATCCAATCTATTGCCAAATTCCCTCTATTTTTACCTCCTAGATATCTTCTGGGTCTGTCCTTTTTTTCCTGTATGTCCACCCCTAATTCCCTTGTCTAAACTACCATCAACTCTTTCTTGAATTACTAAAACTGCCTCTGACCTACTCTGTCTGCTCCTGTTTGATCCCTATGGACTGTAAGATCTTGGGGGTAGTGGCCATGTCTGCCATTGTGCTAAGTATTGTGGGAAATATTTGCTGAGTGCACACAGCAAGCACTCAGCAAATGTTTCCCACAATACTTAGCACAGTGTTTTGCACATAGTAGGTGCTTAATAAATACTAGATATTTGTAAATACTAAATATTAATTGAGTAAATTAAGTTTCAAAATGGACTGATAATCAGTTTTCAAACCATCTAAAAGTACTAAAAAAGGTCTGTAAACCTCTATTTTTCATGGGCTATAAAGGAATACTTTTCAGGGTTTTTAGATGCAAGTGACAGAAGCTGAGTCTGGCTAATTTTGCAGAGAAAGTGTTTGTTAAAAAGAGTTTGTAAAATCATTTTAAGAGCTGGAGAACCAGGTGAGAGGTTAAACTTCCAGAAACATGCCTACGACTGTGCTGTCAAACTAGTTTGATGGGGAAGCTTCTGCTGCCACCATCATGACATTGACACTATAATTTGCTGTGTTCAGCTTCTGTACCAGAAATCAGACTTGTTGCTTTCACCAGAGCATCTGATTAGTAGATTCCAGGTCACATGTCTGCCTTGCCCCTGCAAAGGAAACTAGGAAAGTGAGCTCCTCCCCAAACATAAGAAGCATACCTGAAAGTTGTCAGGCAGCCACCAACATGAGCAATGTCCTCCACAAATGGACATTCATAAAGTCTTCATGTGCTCCTAGCTCATAATTATGCCTCTGGGTACTGGCATGTGCACAGTAAATGGAGTTATGGAGATAAATGATAAGAGTTCAACCCTGAGTACTCTAAACTCTCCCTGCCTTTGCAGCTGATTTTGCATTTCACCATTAGATGCTTTGGTTTAACCATCTAGAAAATTAATGTAATACCATCTTCCAAATGCTAAGAATCAGCAGTAATAGTAATGTATTTTGAGGTCCTTGGATAAAAAGCAGTCTAAAGATTCACTGTATCATTATTTAAAATAGATGATTTCTAATGAAAATGCTAAGTTCAAAGGGCTTGATGGCTTCTCAGGATGCAAAATGGGCAATGCCTGGTATATTAGCTTAATAAACCAGTCCCAGGGATGCTTGGCTGACTTTCCTTCCCACTCCTCTGTGGGCATTAGAAGGCAGAAATATGCAGGCTTGGTAATAGCTGTAATCAGTCACAACAAGTGAGCTTATTATATTGGCTGCTTGCACAGTCGGAGCCTTCCAAAGCTAATCACAGCCCTTTTGCAAAGTTCATTGGGTTGGACTTTCTAATACATCCTTATCCCAGCTATGTTGAGAGGCAGAGAAACTGAAGATGAGGCCCCTGATAGCACCAATTACCCATGTGTTATATAGCGTGAGAGAATCACATGTGAAAAACACCAATCTCTTTCCTTTTAGTCGTGGGATCTGCAATATTTCCAGCAGGGTAGTATCAGCAATTGATTTCCTGTTACAGCTCTCCTTTTTTTTCTAGTTCTTTTTTCCCTTAAGTGCAGTAGACTTAGCTCTCTTCTTCCCTACTGCTGTCAGTCAGTTCTTTGTCACTGCCTTTTCTGCCAAAAAGGGCTAGCCCCAGCCTTTTAATCGCTCTTAGTCTCTTGCAAGCTGCTACTTCTTTCATGCATTGCTCTCCACCATGGAAACACCTTCATGGATCCTCATCCTCTCATTAGCCCTCCTTCTTTTGTCTCCCATTGATTTGTCAAGTCTCAGAACTCCTGCACACATAGTGAACTTCCAAGGATTTGCAAGATAAGGTCACGATGTGTCTATGTGTCTCTTCTGTTTCTGGTCTGCCGCAAACCTTTGTCACTTTCTCTTTTCCCTTTCCTCTCATCAGCTGGCACAGATGCTTCTGCCCTTCCTGTAATAGACCATGGTTCTGCAAACAAATGGACTCCCATAACATGGGCTCCCATAAGGTGCTTTACATGGAGTGTGGCAGGTTCTCTTTGTCGTTCAATAAAATGGGCCTGTGGAGAAACAAATGCATCAGGCCCCTGCATCATGTTGCACCAGTTGTGCCAAACTCAGCCTAGGGATAATTTAGACAATACACCTAAGCTAATTTGACGGCAAGCTTATTTGGAGGAAAAACGAAAAGCATTAGGAGTTCTTTTTTGGAGCAGTCATTAGATGTGGATTCTCAAAAAGGTTTTTCAGAGCTGAGTCTGGCCCCTGATCAGCCAGCGATTGACTATGACAAGAGAGGGAAAGGCACAAACATCTCCTCAGATGGCATATAAATTATAGTGGGGTGGCCATAGACTGAGAGGATGTTGGAGGGAGATTGAGTATTTTTTAAAATATCTTTTGTCAGCCCGATTTATTTTTGTCTTTCTTCATAAGACGTGAGAGTTTTGCATCAGCGCATCTAAATGAAATAATTTGCTAAAGGTCAAATGCAATTCCCTCCAGCCAGCTTTCATTTACCTTCTAATTAATAACTAAATGCTCACACATACATTAGCCTGAGTCTCATGCATAAAATAATAACTACCATTTATTGAACACCTATTACATCCCAGGCATTTTGCATGTATTACTCAAATTCTTACAACCCCACAAGGTAAGAATACCCCTTTAATAGAGGAGGAAAATGATGCTTAGAGAGGCTAAGTAATTTGCCCTTGGTCGTGTAAATTACTGTCTAAAGCCAAATGCTCCATGCTTTTTCATGCCATGCTGTAAGGCAGCTGCTTCCTGCAAGGGTTGGATGCCTTGTGCCATCTATTGTTGCTGATGAATGGAGAAATGAGAGGTTGGTATAGCAGTATCTTACTTCCCAAGTCAAACACCTCTCCATGGGAGTAAGCTGTGTTACCCAGAGCTCCTATTCCTTGATGGTTGTCATGATATGTATTTGGGAGGGGGCAAAATGCTGTCTGGTACAGACTTCCTTTTCATTCAATTCCATTTCCTTCCCACATCCTCCCAAATGAGGGAAAGGTTGCAATGGAATCAGAAGAACATACATAGAATGAGTAAGGCAGGTTTGGACATGCCTTACCTGGAGAGATGTGCAAGTGGGGCAAAACAGATTTGCAGCCAAATGGTGACTTCTTAAATCAAGCATAACAAATTGGCTTGAGGTTAATTATCAGCCCATTACTTCCAGCGAGAAGCAGGAAGAATAGAAAAGTAGGTAAAATGTGTTTCTGTGGCTTTCCAACCTTCCTCCTGTGTCCTGTTTCTATGTGTCCTAGACTCTGAAACTTTATAATAAATTAGTCATTATACAAATCCACTGCTTATTTTTCTCCCACATTACTTTTAGTATGAATTTGTGAACGTCATTCAAACCTATTTTAATTTTCTTAATATTTTAAATTTGAATAAGCCAGGTAAGCTTTGAAACATTTATAGAGTGTTATTTGACAACATCACAGTTAAATGACAAAATCACTACACTGATTTCTCAGTTCTCCTTTCCATTATGCCTGTAATTTGGTAAATTTCCAGTAGGTGGCGCTTCGTTGCTACAGCTGCAGAGATCCGGGACAGTACCTGGAACATATTTAACGAGAGTAACTTCTCAAAAGTGAGGTGTGAATCGCTTGCATTAAATTATCCAGGCCCTATTACCTTTACTTTGTTAAAACACAGATTCCTGAACCCCAACCCCATACCCAATGAATTTGACTATCTGGGATGAGGAATCTCCATTTTTAAATGACTTCCTTGGTAATTCTGATGCAGATAAAGTTTTGAGAATCACTTGTTTTGGGAAAAACAGAAATGCAAATTAAAGATCTAACTATAGGGTGGCTCACTCCTGTAATCCCAGCACTTTCGGAGGCCGAGGTGGGCGGATCACCTGAGGTCAGGAATTCCAGACCAGCCTGGCCAACATGGTGAAACCCCGTCTCTACTAAAAATACAAAAATTAGCCAGGCATGGGTTGGCAGGTGCCTGTAATCCCAGCTACTTGGGAGGCTGGGGCAGGAGAATCGTTTGAACCTGGGAGGTGGAGGTTGTAGTGAGCCGAGATTGTGCCATTGCACTCCAGGCTGGGTGACAAGAGCGAGACTTAGTCCCCTCCCCCCCCCAAAAAATCTAAATATAAAATAGTAAGAACAGTATAGAAAGTAATACTCAACGTAGAACAACATACAAAGAAATACTCTACCAAAAAATCTGTCTTCAGGTTAAGTTCTTTATCCCACTAGACTTTGATTATTATCAATCATTGTTTAAAGGTAACTCTACTTTTCCTTTAAGTAAAGGTCCAGATTTTCAATTCCTGTTAATGTTGAAAATCCCCAATCCCTTGGTCTCTTCTTATAAGCTACTGGCAGACTTTCTCATCCTGCAGCTTTTTTTGGAAATCTTTAATACTTTGACCTTCTTGTAATGTCTTATCACCTGGCCAAGTTTCAGCTAATCTCTTTCCTAAGAAAGTATGACTTTATCAATTCCATAAAAGTCTCCAAATCACCTTTTTGCTTCCTGTGTTTCATTGCTTTGAAAGAGGAAAGAGAAAAAAAATAAAAGATCGAATGGCAATTTGCATAAAATTAAGATTTTCTTCAATATGGAAAATGTCCTTTTGGCAACCAACCCGCACTTTCCCTCTACAACTGGTTTCTCCAGATGTGGCAGAGGAAGTATTTTTGCTTAGATGGATGATTATTCTTCAACTAAATTAGCAACTACACAAATCCCAGCTGCTTTTATTTTCTTCTACACTACTTTGGGTATTGAATTTGCAAAAATCAGTCAAACTTCTTTTCTTTTTCTTAATATTTTAAATTTCAACAAGCCAAACAAGCTTTAAAGTATTTATTGAATAGTTACTTGACAACATCACACAAACACATTTAAGCACTTCAAGGGCAATATATTAAGCTGATCTGCAAAATATTCCCTTTTATTGCATTCAAGTCATTTTGTTTTCACTTTCCAAGTCTTGATGAGGAAATCTGATATTGGTTTGGTTTCATCTTTGGCTCCTGCCTCCTGGGAATAGGATTTCTAGCAATTATCACAAAGTGTCATTAGAATAAAAAACATTTGAATATTTTATTGGTGAGCTGCAGGGAGAGGTTGAATTGTCATAATGAGATATTACTTGCATAACATGGCTATTAAGGATTAAGGGTGTTTATCAATTGACTGATGAATCATTCATTCATTCATTTGCCATTTCAACAAACATATATTAAAGACCCATCTTGTGCCTTGTAGTGTTTTTTGGTTCTGAGACAGAAAGATGTGAAATTGGCTTTCTCATCAAAGTAGACACCACAATTTGGTAGAAGATAAATGCAGGACAAGATAGATAGTACAGATATGTGTACAGTACTCTTGTATAGATACTTGTTCTTGGTGTCTTAGACAACTTAGAAGGGGGAAAGTTCCCAGGGAATGTTGGGGTTTAATTCCACCTTCATACAATTTCTATGGCCAATTTGAGCCAAGCCCTGGAGTCTTTTCCTCAGCCCAGGAATGTGAACATCTGCCTCTGATCTTGATCTTCTGTGACTCTAGATTATTTTCTTGACTTATCTGTACTCTTGGAAGTAATTCCTCCCTCACTCTTCTTAACTGCCTCAGCCTCTTGCATCACTTGGAGATCTTGTGGGTAAGTCCCTAGGAAATTGTTTCCAAGAGCTGTCAAGTTGCCATCATCTTAGAAATGTTGTTTCCAAAGAATAGAGAATTCAGGGCCATACTGAACATTAATGCAGGCCTCAAGCAATGGTGAGCCTAGCATTCATCTGACTTGATGGCACAAAAGAATTCATAGCCATATTTACCAAAATAAAAATCTGCAGCCCTTACTTCTAAATTATCCCCATTGTGTTCTGGAAGTTAGAAGATTTTGTTGAGCGGAACGGCTAAGATGATGTATTACATTTTAGCCAATGATCTTTATTATATGCATCGTTTACTTGAAAAGCGAGGCTTCTCTTCTTTGTGATTAACGGTTGAGAGTGTGGTCTTTGGCGCTAGAATGTCTGTGTTCAAATCTGGCTCCTTCCTTTACTTACCGGGCAATGTTTGGCAAGTTACTTCTCCTTTTTGGACTTCTCCTTATCTATAGAATGCAAAAAGTAGTAGAATCTGCCTTGCAGGAATCATGAGGATTAAATGAATAATTCATTTAATACATTGTAGGTACTCAATACATGCAAACTATTATTGATTTGATTATTTGTGGTTCAGGAGTGATATGGTTTGGCTCTATGTCCCCACCCAAATCTCATGTTGAATTGTGATCCCAAGTGTTTGAGGTGGGGCCTGGTGGGAGGTGATTGGATCATGGGGGTGACTTCTAATGGCTTAGCACCATCCCCTGAATGCTTTCTTGTAATAGAGTCCTCATGAGATCTGGTTGTTTTAAAGTGTGTGGCACCTCCTACTTCTCTCTGTCTTCCTCCTGCTCCCACCACGTAAGACATACTGGTTTTCCCTTCGCCTTCTCCCATGATTGTAAGTTTCCTAAGGCCTCCCCATCCATTGCCTCCTATACAGCCTGCGCAACTGTGAGTCAATTAATCTCTCTCTCTCTTTTTTTTTTTTTTTAAATAAATTACCCAGTCTCAGGTAATTCTTTATAGCGGTGTGAGAACACACTAATACAAGGTGCCTCCCATTTCTCTGAGTGGCACCATTGTGGAGACACACAAGTGGGTCTTGTCAAACTGGAAGCATCTTGTTATTTCTGATTATTACTGTTACTGTGGATGCATTCATCTAACCCACTCTTTTAGTGAGATTTAGAGTCTCTCTGCTCAGAAGAGTAGCACTTATTAACCTATAGGGCAGCTGTGAAAATAAGCAGTAGCCCATGTGCCCGAGGCCTAGTGAAGTTCACAGGGGTGAGAGGAACCTGATAGAGATCACAGAGTGAGAAAACATTTTCTGTTTTATTTGGCTTCATAGAAATCTATGTCCAGTGGCAAGCAAGTGACTGGGTGAGAAAGAGGATAGCTGTTGCTTCAGTTATTATAATCAGATGCTTCTGTTCTCATAGCTTCTTCCCATGCACAGGACCTCCACATAGCAACATGTAATCACTGATAAATGTGAATGGGATTCCATGTGTTGCTTAGGGTCTGCATGGGGTTTTGTGGAGCCCTGAGGACTTTTTAAAATTATTTAAATTTTTGAATAGGTAATTCATTTACATGATTCAAATATTGACAAATATAAATAGGTATACAGTGGAAATTCTCCTCCCTCTTTTGTCCTCCTTCCTCGTAGTTCTCAGCCCCCCTGCCCATAGGAAAACCGTACTTATTTCTTACTTAACATTTTAGGTTTACTGCAATGGAAACATACCGGCAGGACTGACTGCGTGGGAGTGTGGAAGATACACAGGGCTCTGAGTGCAGGAGGGTGGTGCAGTTGATTTCATGCTTTGCTGTCACTGGCTTGAAATTCTTAATAATTTTGAACCCTATAATTTCATTTCACACTGGACTCTGCAAATTACAAATTACACATCCTGCATATTAGGCATGGTTCTTCACCTTGATTTTTTGTTTAACTGTATGTCTTAAAGATCTTTTCATATTTATACATAAAGAACTTTCTCCTTTTCTTCGTAGCTGTCCAGTAGTTTATCCTTGAGAATTTAAAAACCATATACATGGTCACCCAATAGGAA
Organism: Pan troglodytes; assembly: GCF_028858775.2. NCBI lineage: Eukaryota > Metazoa > Chordata > Mammalia > Primates > Hominidae > Pan > Pan troglodytes. The sequence goes on along the minus strand of NC_072411.2, from coordinate 108,035,326 downwards.
CTCCTTTAGGGATCTGTGTCCCAATTTTCCGGCTCTCTGATGCTTCCAAACTTGGGAGAGAGAAAAAAAAATGGAGGGAAGTACCAGGAAATCTTTCCTCTGGCTGAATCCCTCATTCCCCGCTGCCTAGTTTTGGAAGCCTTTGGAAGCAATGCTCATTTCTTTACCAGCTAACTGCTGACCATGTCCCTACTGTCCATTGCTCTTTTCCACCATCCCCACCCTATTCCACCTGTCAGCCACCCCATTATTAAAATGCTTGGCAAGCAATCACCTGAGCTCCATTAGTCACAGCAGGCTACTTCTGTCTTTGCTTCAATCTGGAGGAAAATACTTTGGGCTGAATGAAACCATGGCCTCCAGAGACCCACCTTAAAAACTCCTCTTCCATTCCTTCTTTATTAGTACTCACCATCATTTATGGATAAATATATGGTCAGGGCTCAACCGTGTGGCTGCTTTTGAGAAGGTAGCCAAGGCTGTCTCTGCTAAGGGATCTCACACTGTTAGAAGGCACCAAGTGGTGTTCTGAAACCTGTAACTCATTTTGAAGTAGCCAACAGCTCTGGCTCAATTGCAGATCTAGTGTCATACAGGACTGCTCACTCATTCAAGATAGTCCCGAGTTTAGAAAGTGCACTGCGCCATAGCTGTTCTGAGCAGTGTTCTTTTGAAAAGGACAGACCATAAAGTTCACCTTCGCTGAGAGGCTAGTGCTGGGGCCCTTGCACATGAGCACATGCCCTGCCCCTCCCTGCTGATTGTGGCTTGGGTTTGAGGACATGGATGCAGGATATTTGTGCCAAACTATGTTGTAAGCATCAGCAGTGATGGCAGCCCTCCTGCTGAGCTGAGTGAGATGCTGGCAGCCGAGGGCAGGCAGCCATCACCAGACCTGGCATGTCCAACAGCTGGATCATGCCCCCAGTGTCGAGCATTCAGGTGGCACAGACACAAGCATGCAAACAGTGGAGCAGAGTGAATGGAGAGAAGATTCACAGCCTCGCTATGTTCTCACTTCTGTTCCTTACCAGGCAAGGCAAGAGTAACCACAAATCACCCAATGGCTGCTCCCTGTTTCAATCAAGCCATGCCCTCGGCACCTGAAAGGAAGATTAACTAGATGCTAAAAATGCACTTTTGGAGTCCATTTCCACTGCCAGGAAAAGCTTCCAGGTATCTGATACCCCTCAGGGAGAAAACAGGCTACAATTCCAATTAAACACCATATTGAGTACTTTGGTCTCAGTATACTCCACTTGTTTAGTTTATTTGAATATTTGATAAGAGAAGTGCTGGGGTGGCAAGAAAATTAATTAAAATAAGAAAGAACAATCTTAAGAGAGAAAGGGGACAAAAAAAACTAAGAAGCTACAGACAGCTTCTCCCCACACCTGCCAGCAATGAATTAATCACTAATCCATTCATTATTTCCAACTTAGGAATCTCTGTTCCCTGGACAAAAAAACAGAGTTATTGTTTTTAAATGTCTAATTAAAACACATTGAAAGACAGTCTCTAAAATGTGCTCGGCCAGTACTAATCACATGCGTAATATGGTTGGGAATTGCTGAAGTGCAGTCTTGCGGCTTTCTGGAATGGGAGGGATCTTTTCTCATTGAAATGCTGAGTCTTTGAGCCCTGTTTTCCTCATGGTTCACCACGTGCTGCATCTCATTCAGGTACAGGTGGGTAAGGACAAGGAGAGAATATCAGCAATGGTCTCCTCTGCATCCATGTGGTGGGAGGGTGGCGGGAGGGAGGGTTTCTACTGCAGCTGTCCTGGGCTGCTGATTGGAGTCTATATATTTATAATAGCCTTATTGAGACATAATTCACATACTTTAAAGTTCACCCTGGATTATATTTTAATTCTGTGCAATGAATTTAGGAAAATCCTGTGGGCATTTTCCTTGGGCTGAGAATGGACAGATGGAGATCTCCAAATCAGGCCTGCCTGTCCATCCATCCAGGTGAGGCCAAGCGCCTTGTCCATCCTGGAACTGTCCGGCCCACACAGCTGCTTCTCCCTCTGTTTTTCTATTACCTGCTTGCCCTCCTCCACTTCAGCAGCCAAGAATCTTTACCCAAAGTGATTAATGGCTGTGTTGTGTTGGGACAGCTCTGACACTGATTGAGTCCCTTATCTCCCTTCTGTGTCCTCCCTAAGACAGCTACCCTCTCAGGTATCAATCAGTGCTTTGGCTCTCTATTCCTGGGTGAGCCAGAGACTGTCAGCGATACATTCTGATTGTCATCTTCATCTGAGCTGCCACCTGCCCTGCACAGCTTAAAGGGTCTTTTTAAGGCACACAGGGGAGGGGAGGTGCCGACAGTGCTCCTAACCGCATCTGTCACGGCTGGGGACAATTCCATGTGTTTTGGACAAATTTGGGGAACACAGTTTCTAAAAGGCAGAACTGGGGACATTTACGTGTATCAGCTGCTGAACCTCCAAACCTGTTTGGGAAGTGGAAGGGGGTGGCAGCAGCCTCACCTGGCAGTCCCCCCAGGGAGACCCCACTACCCCCATAAAAATCAATATCGTGGGCCAGGCATGGTGGCTCACGCCTGTAATCTCAGCTACTCGGGAAGCTGAGGCAGGAGAATGGCTTGAACCCGGGAGGCGGAGGTTGCAGAGAGCCGCGATTGCACCACTGCACTCCAGTCTGGGTGACAGAGGAAGACTCCGTCTCAAAAACACAAAACAAAACAAAAACGACACAATCAACATCATGTTCTCTAGCAGAGGCTCAGTCACAAAGAGGACTTTGAGAAGTGAAGAAGGTGAGCGAAGGACACACAATAAAGCGGGCCAGAAAGACACCAGGTGAACACAGGAGTGGAGTGGGGTGAGGTGCAGTCCCTGAAAACACCGCAGGAGATAAAAACACCGGGGCTGGGGAGAACGAAATAGAACATTTGTCTAAGCCTGGCTTTTGAATTGGCCCCAAATGCAGTGACATTTTCCTTTTTGGCTGCTTTGAAAAAGGAGGAGAGGAGAAAATGTAGACTGTGACATTAAAGATCGATGGGCTTGGACAAATTGAACCGTTTTGAAGGTTTCCCTGATGCCCAGAAGGCTGAGGGTGAGTCTCCACGGTGAGCTTTTGGGAGAGGCGAGCTCTCTTCTTCTTAAGCCCAGAGAAAGCTGCATAATGAAACCGCGGCTTTCAGCCCAGGCCGGCTACAGGGAGGTTTCATATTTAACATCGCATTGGCTGGTGAGTGCGCTGGGGTTGGCTCATCCACTTCAGGCTGACATTTGCTACAGGAACTCACCGGGCCTCTCAGTGGTGAGAGGTGGGGCACAGGAGTGAGGCCAAGACACTGTTTTGGGCTCCTTAGGAAGGCACCTGTCCAGATCCCCCCTTCCCAGGCAGAGCCATCCATCTTGGGCCTGGCCGTGCATTTGACTTTAAAAGTAGGTCCCTTTGGCCGGCCCCTCTGCATGTGAATGGCATCTTGAAGGAGCAGAAATCCCATTAAGGAAGAACTGTTGACCCTTCTGTCTTACGCAGTTGCCTCTCTGCTGACCCTCCATTTGTGGCCCGTGAATCCTTAATGTGGGAAGTGGTAATTGGAGAAGGGAGATTAGAGGGAAGAACGAGACATAGACTGCATGTGACAGTGGAGAGCAAGGACCTAAAGGCCATTTGATTTATCAACCTCTACAAATGGGAGGTGCTCCGTCCCCATCACCCCAGAACTTGTTCCAGAGCAGCTCCAAGCCCAGCATGTCTTATTCTTCTTGGCTACTCCACAGTCTCCAGCACAGCTTCCATGCTGGCAACAACTAGGTTCCCCGTCAGTGTCTGTGTGAGAAAAGGTTAAAAACCCAAGGGAACTGGGTGCCAATAGGGATGAGGGCCAGGGATGAGGGTATAGGGAAACAACACACTCTCTCCATAGGAAGCAAGTTACATGAACAGCTAACAGAAGAGTCACCCTGTGTTCGTGCCACATCTAGGTGCCCAAAGATGACGGTCCTAACCGGTGCAGGCTAGCAGAAGGGATTTCATGCAGTGCGCAGGTCAAATCTGCTTCGCTTGGCTTTGGCTGCCACTGCGACCCCCTTTTTGATTAGTGCAGCAGAATTAACCTCCCCCGCCTGTGGGCTCTGTTCCCACCATGCAACACAAATTGAAATAGTGGGGTGGCAGGCGGTGGCAGTGGGGGCTGTGTTGGGGAGGGGACCACAGGGACCTTCCATCTTGTTAATGTAACACTTCCTTATGTGATGGGAGCTGAGAGCAGCCTGTAATGAATTTCTCCTGTGGTAATCATTCACCAGTGCATTGTGACCCGTGTGTTTTTGCTGTGCTACACATTTCCAGACTTTTGCAGTGACTTGTCAGCACCTAGTAAAAATGAATTGGACGCGACCCATCACTTCGTGCTATGCCCTCCCAGCTGTCTTTCATTCTGTTGAGAGAAGGAATAGGTGGGACCACCTGGAACACCACTGTAGACTCTGGGGCTGTGGCAGGATGCTGAGCCCATCTCACAGGCAGGTTGATGCAGGCACACCAAGTTTGTGGCACTTGTTATGCAGAGTCATGTTCTTTGGTCCAAATGGCTCCAAAGTGGCCTTTGCCTTTTGCACCTGTTGTTTCGTGCTGCACAATGAGCTGTTCAGGCGGTTTCTTTCCTTGAGAAGGCATGGGTGCAAATGCTGGTACAATTAGGCATCTGGGCACCCCATGGGTTCTTACCAACTCTGGTGTGAAGATCCATTGATGGCAGGGGACAAGGCTATCGTCTGAGTCGCACGCATGAGCATCGCCATCTGCAACTGTAATTCTAGCCACGTGGTCAATCATAAGAAGGGGTTTATAACCAGCTTTTACAGCATTTGTGGATCATGATGATTAAACAACAGATGGGAAACCCAACCAAGATTTCTAATCTCTACCTCTTCATTGATGGAGTGAGCAAGGGCTGAGGGAGTCACTTTGTGGCCTCTCTCTATGGTTCAATCTATAATTAGGGTAGGCACGACTCCTCCTGACTTTCTGCAACTGTTTTCTACACTCTTTATTATCAAATCTTAAGCACAAATTTTTGGTTTGGGAAATATGGCCCTGAAATTTTGGCAAGGTCCCAGGAATCCCATGGTGAAGAGAAAGCTCTTCAATTAGGATTATCAGATAAAATATAGGGCATCTCATCAAATTTCCATTTCAGATAATGAGCAATTTTTCAGTTTAAGTGTGTCCCAAGTATTACAGGGGACTTAAAAAAAAATCAAGATGCTCTTTAAAAAATTGTGGTAAAATCTACATAACATTTACCATTTTAACCCTTTTGAAGTATACATTTTAGGGGTGTTATACATATTCACAGTGTTGTGCAACCATTACCACTATCCATTTCTAGAACTTTTTCATTACCTGAACTCTATACCCGTTAAAAAACAACTCCCGGTTCTTTCTTTTCCCCAGCCCATGGTAACTTCTAATCTACTCTTTGTCTCTAGAAATTTTCCTATTCTAGGTACTTTCTATAAGTGTAATCATATCATATTTGTCCTTTTGTGTCGGTTTATTCCACTTAGCATGATATTTTCGAAGTCCATCTCTGTGGTAACATGTATCAGAATGTCATTCATTTTCAGGATGAATAATATTTCATTGTATGTGCACACCATATTTTGTTCATTCATCTGTTAATAGGTATTTGTGCTGTTTCAACCTTTTGGCTATTGTGAATAATGTGTCTATGAATATCAGTGCACAGATATCTGTTTCAGTCCCTGCTTTCAATTATTTTTGGTGTATATACCTAGAAGTGGAATTGTTGGATCATATGGTAATTCTATGTTTAACATTTTGAGGAACTGCTATACTGTGGCTACGTGGGACATTTTTATTTGCTAAATCTGGCAACTTTCCAACTGTTTCAACAGAATTTTAATCTGAATATTATATTTAGCCTAAATTATCATATTTAAGCAGAAACTAATAGTGCCCATTTCCATGCTGAAACTTATGGCATAATCTCTCCATACAGACTCTTGGAAGGTTACTTGCACATTTTCTATTACAGTGAAGAACAGGTAGCAAGAAACAAGAACAAAAACACTTATCTTTTAGTCTGTACAAACTGGGCAGCTTGATGCCTGTCAGAGGGGAATTTATACAAGTCATTCATTCATTCATTCAACAAATACTTATTATGCACAGGCAGTAGGTGCCAGGTGTGAGCCGGGGATCCTGATGCAAAGGTGAATGAGACATTCCTCCTCACCCCCTACTTTGCTCTAGCCAAGTTTCCTTTGGCTTCAGCATCTTTGCCTTCTCCCCCTGCTCACCTGACTCATCCTAGGATTTCAGCTCCCATAAGACACAATGCTCAGGTCCCTGCTTACACACGCACAGCTCTCTGCACTTTGCTTTGGAGCTCTTGCCATATTGTTATATTTGTGTGGTTTCCTGATTCACTTGTGTGTTTCCAGACTGTAAGTCCCCGAAGACAGAACCAGGTTGTTTTGCTGATCATGTCTCCTAGCACCTAGCGAGGCACAGTTTAGGCATTTAATATAAAATAGGTTTATTATATAAATGAATGGATACATCAGTTCTTCCCTCAAGAGGTCATGGGGGATAAATAAGCAAGTCAGTTTCTATGTCAGTAGACAGGAATGAAGGGCTCTGGGGAAAAGAGCAGTTCTGCCTCTGGGGAGCTGGGATTGGGGTCCAGCTCCACGATAACATCAAGTCAAGCCCAAAGATGCCATCCCCACCGTCTATGCAGAAGGGAGCCTGAGAGAATGTTGGGAAGGGAGCATCCGGAGAGCTTTGCCTTGCTGGGCTGTGCAACACACATACAGACAACCAGCCAGAACCACCCCATGGACTAGGATGTCATAGCATAGCTGAGGGCTCAAAATCCATGTAGCCCAAACATCCACTTTACAGATGGGAAAGCCAAGATGTGTTGTGGCCTTCCCAAGGTCACACAGGTAGAGGCAGAACCGAATCTTGAACCCTGGTCTCCCAAGCCCTGAGACAGTGCTCTCCGCCTCCTCATCATGTCCACATTCAAGGGGAAAGGAGCACTGGGGGATTTCAAAACCCTACAAAGCTTTCTTCGAACTCCCACAGGCATTAAAAATAGTCAGCTGGGAATAGAAACACGAATGTTCAAGGCGAGATGTGATGAGGGGTGAGAGGAGGAAAAAAGGTGAAGACAGAAGGCAAATCTAGAAAGGCCGCCTGCCACCCTCTCTGGAGTCAAGGCCCTGTCGGGCAGTTCTGCCTGAGGCTTGGCAAGGCGGAGGTGCAGCAAGGCTGTGCTTCAATTCCCAGTGGAGGCAGTCAAGGGCTTCAGGATGAGATTAATTAGTGGGGCTATGCTCCAAACCACGGCACCCTGGCCCTGCAGACAGTTCTGAGAAGCCTTGGGGGCTGTGGAGGCTGCAGCCTGCACCTTGCAGACTGAACGGCACTGTTTCTGGGGAGGCTGTTAGAGTCTCAAGGGTAAAGAAGGGTCCATGCCTGAACACAGCTGCCAGGGCCTGCTGGTCTGGTGAGGGGTTTGCTAAGGGACCTAGAACCAAGCACCCCAAATCCTCACATGTTGAATGCCCAGACCCCAGGGCTTTGCCTCTCCACTGGTGAAGGGCGTTCTGCAGAGGCCTGGGCACCTCAGTGTGCACGTGAGCCTAACAGGGCCTCAGGTCAGGGTTTGAACACTGTGTGGGCCCTGCTTGGGCTGGGCTGTGTCCTCTGCAGAGAGGGCACCCTCCTGCACTGGTGCCACTGTGTAGGAGAGGGGTTGAGGGAGGGCTCAGACTCACTGTGGCCAGGTGGGATATGTTTTCTTAGTGAGAGGGCCTCCTTTTCTTACAGCACTTGTAAAACTGTGATGACAGGAACAGCACTCTCACACACACACACACACACACACACACAAATGCACACACAGTTGTCCTATAGGGTTTTCTGACAAGGAAGGGTGAGGAAACAGGTGTTATTCTCTGGATGAGCTGCAGAAGTAATCTGGCTCTTAGTTCCCTTGGAGGTCTCTTGCTTGGGCCTCCAGAGAGAACATGGGAGGCATTGTCTTTCCACCAGGAACTGCCTCTGAGGGTCACTGAGAAAACTCAGGAAGGAAGAGGACCAGCCTTGGAAGATGGGGTGGGCAGCAGGCGAAGGTGGCTCAGGAGTTCTGAGAGATAGGAATTCAGGGGCAAGCCCTGCCTTTGCCTCAGCCTGGGGCAACCTGTAAGCTTCCAGGACTCTTCCCATTGTGTTGATGGGAATGACTGTTAAGTTACTGTGCGCCCCTAGGGTGGATGGTGAGGTAGCTCTCAGCCCCCACCACTGGTTGCATTTGCTGTTCTGACCATCACCCCCTCCCACCACCCCACTCCCCATCTCACACCCTTTATCCCCCGGTGGAGAGATCTTTTTCCCAAGAGTTTTGTTTAGCTCAGCCTGGGATTAGAGCCTGAAGGCTGTGAGAACTGAAATTGAGTCATCTTTCAACCTCTTCAGGTTCCCTCCCACACCCCCATCAACACCACCAACGTCACAGGGGCAAAGGCGGCCTCTGCATCCAGATGGGTCCTGTTTTCTTCAACCATGGTCCTGTTCCAACCTCATTTCACTGGCCAGCCTGCCTCCCCTGAGTTTCATGTAAACATTTCCAGAAGGATGTAGATTAGAAAAAAAAAAAAAAAAAAAAGGTCTTATGTAAACACTTGCTGGCTAGGGACCAGGAGATATTATTAGTTTATTAGGGCTTTAAAAATACCCAAAAGCTCAACTAAAGGAGAGAAGAAATTTGCTTTCATTTTAACCTCTGTTATTGTTGCTAGGGTCAGTAATACGATAGAAGCAGGCATCCCAGGATACACAAGATATCGTAAGATCACAGGAGGGGCAAAGAGGGAAATTGCAGAGATTTGACTGTGGTGACATTATTGGTCAGTGAGGAATGGGTGGTAGTGGGGGCTGCCCTTTTTTATCAATCAAAAAGAGCAGAAGAATGATACAGAAGAGAGAGCACTTCCTCACTGGGGCCTTAAGGTGCAGTGTGTCCTGGCCCTTCACCTTCCCAGCCCCATCTCCAGCCCTTCTCCTTTGTTGATCATGTTCTTGCATTTGGCTGTTTGCTTCCCGTCCCCTCCCTGAGTGGAAGCTCTAAGAGCTTACAAAATCAGGAACTGCTCAAAAACATTTCTTAAATAAGAGACCAAAACAAATTTCCTTTTCAGGGTGAACAGAGCCCCAGGATGGCAGCAAATTTGGCTCAGGTTCAGAGCTTCCATGGGGAGGGAGGTTCATAATGAAGTGTCTCCCTCCCCCTTGCCAGGGAACTTATTGTACTACCTAGGTAGTTTTGAATCCAATAACCAATAGGTGAAAAGGTCCTCAATCACCTCAGTCACCTGAGGCAAGGATAGTTCTTCCACTAAAGGCACTAATCCCATCATGAGGGTGGGACCTAATGACCCACCTCATGACTTAATCACCTCCCAAAGACCGCACCATCTAATACCATCATGATGGGGATTGAAGCTTTGATGTAGGAATTTTAGGAGGATACAAACATTTTCATTTCTACTGGATCAGTGGTTCTTAAATTTGAAAGAGCAGCAGATTCCCCTGGTGGGCTTTGCTGAAGCACAAATCCCTAGACCCCACCCCCAGAGTTTCTGATTCAGTAGATCTGGGATGGAACCTAAGCATATACATCTCCTCTGACAAGTTCCCCAATGATGCTAACACTGCTGGCCAAGAACCACACTTTGAGAAGCACCATCACAGATGCTGAAACCACCAGAGATATTGACAATCAGGGGTTTGACCACAAAGGAAGGAGCAAACAATCTAAAGTTGCAGGGCCTGGTGATGTCCAGGGAGGAAGAGTTTGTACGGGTCACAGCCTCTGAAGTCTACCAGGTAGGACTCTGAGTTAAAGTAGCCCATCTGGCCAGATGGCCCATCACCCATTCCCACACTATCTTCATTTTATAAGAAGCCAACCTGCCCATTAGCCTACTGCTTCAAATGCTGAGAAGAAACATTATCCCAAGAGGATGACTTACCACCTCAGTTTGCCCAGGATCGAGGGGTATTATGGACTGAATGTTTGTGTCCTTCTAAAATTCATACATCAAAGCCTCAACTACCATTTTGATGGTATTAGGATTTGGGGCCTTTGGGAGGTAATTATGTTTAGATTAGGTCATGAGGTTGGTCATTATGTCCCACCCTCATGATGGGATTAGTGCTCTTATTAGAAGAAGAAGACAGAAAGATCTGTCTCTATGGAAAGGCCAGGTGAGCACACAGAGAGAAGGCAGCCATCTAAAAGCTAGGAAGAGAGCCCTCGTCAGACACTGAATCTGTTGGTGCCCTGATCTTGGACTTCCCAGCCATCAGAACTGTCAGAAATGTATGTCTGTCATTTAAGCCACCAAGTCTGTGTTCGTCTGTTATACCAAGCTCACTCAGACAAAGGGTTTTCCAGGACACAGTGATAGAGACAGGAGGCAGGGAAATACTGGGTAGAAGAGGGTGGTATCTGGTAAGGGTACCACCCTCTTCTTTGGTACTGCGGCCCAAAGTGAGAACATACATTCTTGTTTTCCTGCCTGAATGTTACCTTTTCTAAAACCACCCTGGCCTGCCCTGTCCCCCATCCTGTGCCCAAAGAAAACCCCAGGCCCCACCAGCAGAGCAGCAGAGCAGTAGAGTGGCAGAGAAGGAGAGAAGCAGCAGCCAGATGTTGGAGAGAAGCAGCTTGACTTCAGAGGGACAACTTGGTAGCGGGACCTCGGAGAAGAGTTCGGCCAGGGATGCCCAAACTCCAGGGGAAGACCACCTTCCCACTCCATCCCCTTTCCAGCTCCCCATTCCATTGAGAGCCACTTCCACCACTAAATAAAATCCTCCACATTCACCAACCTCAAATTTGTGAAACCTCATTCCTCCTGGATGCTAGACAAGAACCTGAGTGTGGGTGCAAGAGGCTGTCATCATGACCCTACACTGAGCTGTTTAACACTTAAGCCATCCATGGATGGCAAAGCTAGAAGAGCGCACTGTAACACAGGCCCTCTGGGGCTCCAGGGGTCATGGGCGACCCCTAGACTCTGCCGCAGGCCCGCACAGGGTTCTGCTCCTGCCGGTTGCCCAAAAGTGCTCATCCTGGCCTCTACGCCTGCTCTCCTGTGTTCTCCCCCTCCCACAAGGGGTTGAGAGCTGCAGGCTGAGTAAGCAAGCCACCCTATCATGAGTCCTGTGAATGGGTTGAGGGAACTATTCTATTTCAACAGGACATTCAGTGCTAAAAACCTGAAAAAGTCTCAGGCAAAGTGGGACAATTTGGTCACCCTTATCCCAGATCTGTTTGTCTCCAATAAAGACAATGCAGAGAAAACAAAAAAAAAAACCACGATGCAGAAAAATATCTCTGGTATAATGTTTATTTAAATAGTAATCTTAAAAAGGCTTTATACAAATCATATAAACACAGTTTGACATTGTTGTTTATTTTTTACATTGAAGAATCACAGTAAAAGCTCTCAAGTTCCCGTGATCTGGCTCAGCCAGTGAATGGTCGAATACCTTTAACTGCAAACCCTGAAAAAGTTAACCTGCTATGTGACAGGTTAACTCTTTCCCTTGATTTCTTGTCATTCATGCTTATTCCTTGGACCCTCATCCCTGTCAACTCCCCTGCCCCACCAAAGACAGAAAGCAACCCTGTGGCCCTGTTGACCGCCTAGTCCGGGAGAGCATGGAGGTAATGTGTCATTTAGTACAAGGCAAAAAGGAGATCAATATTGGCAGTGGGGTTTCCCAAAGGGAATGACTCAAGGAGATGGGTCAGCTAGCCTACCCACAGATAAAGATAACAAACACACCAAGGTGTTCCCTGGCCAAGTCAAAATTGGGCCCAGCGTCTTTCTTTCTGTCTTACGACAGACCAGCCTCCAGCCTTGGTGAGGTATCTACATGTAGCCCTGCGTACCCTGCTTCTGTTTAGCATTCAAGGCCCACTCAGGGCCTCAAATTAGCCAATGGTGAATATGGATATAGGACTTTTAGAGGGATGCAGGTTGAGTTGTACATAACTTAGAGGTGAAGTGCAGGTCCGAAACAGGGCTAGACTTTGGAGAACTGTAAAATGGCTCACTGGGCATGACAGCATCAGGACCCCTGGAGTGGCTTTCAAACTTACCTTCTTCTGCAGGCTACTTCTGGAAATCCCTAGGACTTACCAGCTTTCTGAACACTGCGCATCATGGCAGGGTGAAGAGGAAAAGGGGCTAGTAAAAATCTTGCTTCTACTGTGGGCCGAACTCAGGAGGAGCCCTAAAGCTAAGCCCTTGGGCTTGACAGCTCTACTTTTCACCTCTAACTACCACTGTGCCAATGAGTGCCGAGTGCCAAGATCAGCTGTGACACTCGGACCCTAGGTCAAAGTCACAACACCACCACTGAGTCGCACATGACCATTCACATACACAGTAGATACAGAGAACTCAAAGCAGCAAAGACACACACACATGAATAAATAGCTGTTGGTTGAACTCTTGCTCTCTGCATACAAAACACTGTGACATTACCATTTGAACTAGCATTTCCATAAGTTAACATTTAAAGGAACCAGCCAGTCCCATTCACCCTTCCCCTTTCACCTGGGTATAAGACAAATGAAATCGTGGGTGACCACAGCAGCAAAAATGGTCTGACAATGATATGCAATAGGCTGGGCATACTGGTTGAGTTTCAAATATATTTCCAGCACACAGGCAATCCTTAGGCGTTAATATGAAATCAAGATTTGGATCTTGATGCGAACAATCTTATCCTTCACACAGTTTCATTCTATTCCTGATGCCTCCCTTTGAAGAGTAGTTGAGAGTCATCTAGGGCTATGACTACCACTCGGGTAGCAGGACTCATTCCTTTAATAGGATCAGCAGTGAGTTGGGGTACTTGGGAATGGAGCCATCGGGGTTAGGGAAAGAGGAATGCCTTAATTCATAAGATATTCACTAATTTTTACATAAAGGGAAAATACATTTTTCTTCATTTTTTCAAGGCACTTAATAAAAACATAAATTGGTGTGCATGTGTGCGTGCGTGCATGTGTGTATGTGTGTGTGCGTGCATGTGTGTATGCGTGTGTGCATATGTGTAAGAACCTAGGTCTCTCAAGGCTGAAGCAGCATGGTTAAGCATTCTTGTCCACAGTACTTGCGGACTTCTGGTTAGAATCAGTTCTTGTACATCCTAGCTCTGACTCTCCCGAAAGGTTGAAATGGTGTTTGTAACCCAAAGGAGAAGTCGGTGTTTACTAGTCTATTTGAGAGACAAATGCATTTCAAAGGGTCTCTGTCTACACTGCTCAGCCTTGGCCCTCATATGATCACAGAGGTTGGGCTTCTCTTTCCCTCTCCTCTGTTCTCCTTCCTGTCCAGTGGTGACCAGTTACAATAACTCACTGATGGGGAGAACATACCAATAGTCTCTATTTTTCCCTCTATTTTCCCCTGCCTCTGAGAATATCACACAATGCTGCTTCCAGGGGCTTAGAGACCTGAAGAATATGTGTATGTGTGTATGTATATATGTATATGTTTTAGAAGAACACGGAGGAGGGAAAAGAAAAGGCAAAACCACCACCAGAAGCCCCACAAGGGAAGCCCCACCACCAGACACTGTGGGTCTAGAATTAGCGAATGGCTCCTATTCACTCACAAAGCACTTTAAGGCTCGTCCAGGCGCTTCTATGGATTTTGACGTGTGAAGTTTCCTTTCCAGTTTGTTTTAAATCGCATACAAGAAAGAGCTGTTCATGCTGACCCTAAAATGGCAATTTTCCCCTGGATAAAAAAAGTTAAAGGCAACAACATCCTACTTAAATGCTAGGACTGGAAATGGCAGCTTGTAGGGTTGGCTGGCAGAACCTACACCACAGTAAATCCCTTAAGTCAGAAGACAATCAGAGGATGGGATAAGCTGGACGGCTTTTTTGAGTTTTATTTGTAAAGATGGAAAGGCTGAAAAGACACTTTGCTTTTCAAGTGTTGATTAGAAAGAGAAAGCAGAGAATAATGATCACTGCTCCACTTCTATTCTGGAAAAGTCATTCTCCTCTTCTGCCTCTTTGAGTTGCTCACAGACCAAAGAAATAAAATATAATAATAATAATAATAATAATAATAATGATAATACAAACTCACAAACAAAATAGAACTGTGACCCCAAAGAGATGAGCTCCTGTTTTGTCCCAGCAGAGAACACAGCCCCGTTCCTGCAATGACTTAGCCACGGCGGTCCTAGGGGGGTAATCATCCCCTGTGCGGCTGCATCTCCCTTCCTCCTGTGACTCGCTTTTCTGTCCTGTCCATACCTTCGGTATTCTGGATCGGTTTGATCGAGATTATGGCATTCAGTTTCCAAAGGAAAAAAAAATGTAATCTTCCCCAGCCCCTCTTGCTGGAATGAAACGTCAGATAGGATTCAGGTGCAATCTGTCATGCCTCGGAGCAGCACTTCTGGTGGTTCATCTTGACCTTGTGCTTAAGGCCATCATAGAGCTCGAAGTTGTAGTTCTCCAGTGTGGTGCAGCTTCGGGAGCTCAGGCCCGAGTAGGAACAGGTGCAGTAGAGCAGGAGGCCTGCACAGGTGGCCCCCAGGAGGACGCCCAGTGAGCTCATGGCGATGATGGTGATGAGGATGGGATCCAGGGTGTACAGCCAGCTCTTTTCTTTGTCGGTCGAGGGGGCGCCAGACCCTGAGGTTGCAGAAGAAGAATTGCTCCAGTCCACCTCGTATTCATCTGCGATACATAAAATTCATGAGAGATTGCAGGCACTGCCTATGTCAAGGTGAAATGACTGAGCCTCCCCAGCCCAGAGGCTCTTCAGAGCACAGTAGTTAGCAGCAGCAGCTCTGGAATTAGACTGCCTGGGTTCAAAACCCAGCCTGGCCGCATCCTAGCTGTGTAACTTTGGGCAAGCTATTGAACCTCTCTTTGCTTCAGTTTTCTCCTCTTTGAAATGGGGATAATAGTAAAATCTGCCTCAACTGGGTTGTTAGGAGGATTACATGAACTAATATTTGTAAAGTGCTTGGTGTCTGCAACATAGTAAGTCCTAAGTATCCGATATTTAAATAATTTGACTTACATTAGGTAAGCTCTGATTTTAACAGCACCTTTGGGGTGGCTTTACAGCACCTGGGATGGCCGTGTGTTCAAGGCAACCTCTACATCCCTCCTTTCCAACCTCCTCAAGCTAATGAAAGGACAGTCTGGGACTATTTGCACATGATGAGTTTCCTAATTTGGTATTCCTGGCCATATAAGCAGCAGATTTTCCCCAGCCATCAGACCTCCTTTAATAATAAGGCATCGTGCCTTATTGTTACGGGTTGAACTGTATCCCCCTCCCAGACACTTAAATTCATATTGAAGTCCTAACCCTCACCACCTTATTTGGAGATAAGGCCTTTACAGATGTTATCAAGTTAAAATAAGGTCATGAGGGTGGACCTTTATCCGATAAGAGTGGTATCCTTAGAAAAAGGGGAAATTCTGAGACACACACATGAGAGAACATCGTATGAACAGGAGAATGGCCATCTCCAAGCCAAGGAGACAGAGCTAGAATAGATCCTTTCTTACAGCCCTCAGAAGGAACCAACCCTGTCCACATGTTGATCTTACATTTCTAGCCTCCAGAACTGTGAGAAAATATATGTCTGTTGTAAGCCACCCAGTCAGTGGTGCTCTGTTCTGGAAGCCCTAGCAGACTAATCTAATTACGTTTCTACACTGTGGCCAAGGCATGCCCACATCTGGGCATCATTTTTTGAAATATCCTAATAATCCCATGAAGAAGGCAGGATATTATATATATTTTAATAGGTGAGGAAACTGAGGTTTAAAGAAATTAGGCAACTAGGTAACGCACTCCAGGTCACAGGCTTAGCAAGCAGTTAAAGCAGGAATGGAGATCAGGCTTTCTGCCTCCTTACCCATTGCCCTTTCTACTCCATTCCAGTGCGCCTCTGCCTGATCTACTGCGGTCTCTCCATGTAGGTTGGTCATGCACTTTTGCCCATAAAAGGAGTGTTGGACTGGGTTTTGCAGGGAGAGTCTGCAGTCAGTTAACAAGGTGCTGTTTGGGTTAGTCGCTCCAGTTTCTATAACTACGCATGAAGTTTCTGATTAAAGGCAGGTTAAAAGCAGCTGCTCTATAAACTGTTCCTCTTAAATTCATCAATCTTAGTCTACAGTTATTCTTTAAGTGGAATCTTGCTGTTGAGTCTGTTGGAGATCAACTCTGGTACTCAGAGAAGCCCAGAGAGAGACCTGTGCTATTCTGAGTTGAGGGAAGAAATTACATCTACATATTTGCTCAGCAGCCCTCTAGCCTCTTGAAGTATATGTGTTTGCAGTGGAAAAATAGAACTTGGAATAAATATAAAGATACGAGATGGTCAGTGTGAAAAAGAAACCGAAATCTTGCAACAAGCTCCAAATTGGAATCTTGAGTAGTGTGAGGAAGGTTTCCCCCAAGCCAGGGAACCAGAAACCACAGCAGGTCTGGGAGAATATTCACATTATGCTCATTCACTCAGGCCATTTTTGGGAGAAGGTCAAAAGATTCAGGCTATGACACGTATGGAGGAGCTGATCTTTCACTTGTAAAGGGTTTATTCAGATTCGAAGTCCATCCAGGTAAAAAGTTACTGGAAAGAGGGGATCTGTTTCAGATTAGGCAGAGGAACTCAATAAACTTTCTAAACCTCTAAAGTTGACCCTGACAGATCCATTGATGGTTCCCTCATTTTTCTCCAGATTCTTTTATATATTTCTGACTGATAGTTCTAGATTTTGGCCCTCCGATACCCAGAGCATTATTTTTGTTGACATCTTTATAACCAAACTTGAATTTTACGATTACCTGCTAAATCATAACAGTACTCACCATCAATTTCATCTTCATATCCTTCTCTCTCATGTATTTCTGGGATGTCCACTATAATATAAAGAAAATAAAAACAAGTTAATAACAAGTTCTATCACCATGGCTAAAAGGCAGGGAGGCAATCTTTACGAGAATGACTCCCCATTCTGGCAGGCAGCTAGAGAATCACCTCTACTTCTAGATCATTCATTATGGACATTACTGGATTGTTCTCCTTCAGATTGACCTGTGTCTTCCTCCAACCACAACCAGTAACACAGAACTAAGAAGAAACTCTGGGTCTTCAGTGCCAAGCAACCCCTGCCACTGTGCCTTTTTAATGACTGGCATTCATTAGGAACACAGGTTTCATTTAAGGCACCTTCAATGGCATCTTATGCCCAACAGCAGCTGCCTTTACTGGGATGTCCATTTAGTGTATCATGCTGCACCTCTTCATAGGCACACATCTCAGTGGGCACAAAAGCATCAGAGTCTTTCTCCTCTGGATTTCATGTAAACATATGGTAGTTTAAGAAAGTCTTGTTTCATCATTATATGTTTTAATTTAAGAGCAGAAATGGAAGGCATGTCATAATGCCTGTTGACCTTCACATATCTGTGCTAATATTTCTCATCCTTCCCAAGTCTATTTTTCCTATTAGCTTTCTTCGTGGTTTAGAATAGATCAAAGATGGGCATCCAATCTGACTAGCCAGGCTAAGTTAATTTACTATGAGTTTTCTCCAGTATTATCACTGTCTATCTTTTTCTTTTTCATGATAATTTGGGAGGGTGATAATACAGGTCTCTCTATTCACTGTGCTGTCCAACTTATAGAAATCAGAACCACTGAAAGTTATCTGTCTAAAATGGTAAAACATTAATAGAGAACATCAAATGCATGGCAAAGAGCAACATCTTATCATTTCTTCCTATCTCACAAGCTAATTATGCCTTTCCAAGCTGTCAGCTCAAGACAGCCCCAGTGAATGTGTATGGCCCTCTCAGAGTTTTGTTCCACCAAGTCCGATAAACAATCTTGAAGTCACTACTATAAATTGAAATCCAAAAATCAAGGCTTAAAAGAAAATCAAAATCCCAAACGGCTGAAGTATCAGACAAGAGGGAGAAAAAGAACTTTAGATCATCCCGAAAGCTTCCTTCATCAGCACTACATCTCGGGGAAGATCTACTTGACCATGATCTGAACTGAGCATTGATCCATCACTGTCACATTTGAAATTCAGTCTTTTCCTGGAGGCCATGGTTTCAATCATGTTAGAAGTCTTCCTCATTTCTGGCCAAAGTGCTAAAGCACATTCTCATCCCCCTCCGTCACTAGTAAGGGATGCACAAAACAACTTGCCAAGACCCCACTTGAAAAGATTGATGCCACATGGCACTAATCCTCCATAACTCCAGCCCATTCCTTGCATGTTTAAAGCACAGCAAGTGGCACCTGCAGGCCACGCCAGCCTCCCCACCTCAACGCCCATTCCCTGCATTCTCCTCCAGGCCCCAACAGAGCAGGTTGTTTCCTTGGAAGGGAGATGTGAACAGGAATCAACAAGAGGCAGGTGGTGTTTGTCACAGGGATCAAATCGAGCTTGTGAAAGTCAACCCACAGGGTTTTTTTCCATATGAAAAAAAAAAAAAACATGGAAGAAAACCGTCACATTTCCAACAATTAATTGGTTTGATGGGCTGCTCATATGTCTTAACATCTTCACCAGTAAAAGAGGCAGAACACTGGATAAGAATATGTGAATCAGCCTAGGATGAGAACCACGGGGCTCCTGCCAGTGACTTCTGGGCCAAATCCTATGCTTGCTTTTAGGGATCTTGTTTCTGCCAAGGATGTGATGAATTCTTGGAGGCTAGAATGCCATCTTGCTCCATCTCACACCCTCAGGGAAGAAGTCTTAGGATACCATAGATCACTGGCTGGAAAGGGGTGAATGTGGCATTGATCTTAAAGGAAAAGGGTAAAATGATGCTAATGATTTTGAGAACATTTTATCACAGGAGATCACGGCCTCTTGTCTCTGGAGGTTGAGGACTGGATGAGATGATTTCCTAAGAATTGGCCCATTTCTAAGACTCAATGAAATCAATTGCCCAGATGCAGCTGAGATTTCTGCACCTGGAGAATCAAAGGCTACTTAAGGTGAAGAAGAACACTTTAGTGGCTTGACTTGGCTTTTTATATAATCACTGCTCCCCTGAGTTTGAGTGAGTGGGAAGGGGGTCAAAAAAGGATAAGTTAATCAACATTTTCAAAAGCACATCTGTTCACCAAGCCTTAAAGAAAGAATGGCACACTGGGGAAAACACAAATAAAGGGA
Organism: Pan troglodytes; assembly: GCF_028858775.2. Lineage (NCBI taxonomy): Eukaryota > Metazoa > Chordata > Mammalia > Primates > Hominidae > Pan > Pan troglodytes. Next base: position 108,016,036 of record NC_072411.2, on the reverse strand, counting down.
ACATTTGTACAAAAAACCATTTACTTTGATAGCAATTTTCTCTAGTCCCCTTGCTAATATTCTTGATATCTGTGTTTGATTAAGAGCTTTCTCTCTCTCAAAAGCATCTTTGCCCTTTACCAGCCACTTTCCTTTTCTGTTGAGCCTGGTAGGTAAACTGCAGCCTGTTTCCTTAGGAGGCCGGCAGGAAGGAATGTGGTTCTCTCATCAGGTCCCTGTAGTTCTAGCAAAGAAAAGGCAAGGTGTGGCAGGTAAGACGCTACCAGGAGAACCAAGGGGTAAAGCTACCGGCCTCTGGGAGGCAGAGGGGAGAATGATGAGCTAGGAGCCCAAGGCAGAGGGTAGAGGCCACAGCTCCCTGGAAAGGGGAAATGGCAGCCACAGGATGGCAGACCTAGCTGCCGAAGTCAGGGCAGACATCAGGAGAGAGTGGGAGAAAGGAACCAGGGACTCAGAATTTTGTTTTCAATGGGGAAAACTTGAAGAGGAAGTTCCAGGACTCTGTTTTAGTGGGTGGGTGTGTTTGTGAGTGTGAGATGGGCTAGGGAGAGTGGAATGGGCCAAACCTCTAGAAGAATGCAGGTCAGGAAGGGATCTTACCACCCACACGAGTTCCGCTTTCAACCTTTGTGCTCCCATGACCCTGTTTCCTTCTAGGCCCCCATGTGGATTCAGTCTCAGGTCAGCCTGACTACAAATACTGACTCTCAAATAACTGTATTAGGGCCAGGGTGGATCCCCAGTCTGCATTCAAGTTCTTTGGGTGTGGCTGGGACACTGTAACTACCACCATATCCCTACTGCCCCCTTCTAATAAAATAAAAGAGTCTGCCTTATCTCAGATCCGGATTGGCTGGATACACACTTTGGTTGCCTGTTTCACTGGCTCACTACTTTGATAGAGTAGGGCTTTGAGGGGCTTCTCATGAACATGAAGAAGTGGGGATCTGAAATTTGGGGTTTCATGCTTTCCATGACAGGCATCACCCAGAGCAGGAAACTAAATTACATTGTTCTTCAAAGGGCAGTTTTCATTAACCAACTAACCAGCCTAACACCACTTAGTAAGAGGGCTCACTGCATGCCCAGGAAACAAACTGATGACTTTGGAAAATAAAGATGTAAGGGACCAGGTGTCTACCATCAAGGCCCTTCAGGGTGGTTGGGAAGTGAAGACTCACCCATGCCAAATTAGCATGAAAGAAAGTGAGGCATTGCGGAGAGGACCCCCAAGTGCTGCTGGAGTCCAGGGCAGGGATTGGGCAAATGAGCCTGGGCCACTATCAGGAAGGAAAATGTGGGAGTGGAGAGGAGGATACTGTGGAATTGAGGCTGCTGCAAGTTGGGCATCGGGGGATTTCTGTTCCCTTTATCTGTCTGATTGATAGAAATGCTTTCAAACATGGCAGCTGATCTCTTGTCTTTTGGCTTGCATTCATTCGTATCAGGCTCGTCAAGGAATTCAAAGCGATCACCTAGCTTTGCCACAAATCTTCCACCTTGCATATATCTATGTGAGAGTCAGACCTTTGCCCTCCTGGTCTCCAACACCCATCCCTTCCCCAGCTGTTGCAGATCAGCACAGTGAGAGAAAGAGGTCAGCTCTGAATGAATGATGGGAAGGGGTTTTATAGAGCTTGAGTAATCAAGTGGGCACAGTAGCTACTGCTTAAAAACAAATACAACCCAACTTCACAAAACTCTGGTCATTTTCATATGGAGATCAGTCTCAGGCCAAAAAGTCACCTTATTTTGGTCAGTGTCCCTTCTCTCTGCATCATCGAGAGACAGAGTAGGTACACGGTGAGGCATGATTCAAGGTCTCACTGATCTCCTGCTGTCCTGATTTTTTGGAATGAGAGACCAGGGTGGCTAGTTATGAAAACACCCACAAGACTGTTCCAGAAACACCCTCCACCCTGGAAGAGTCAAATATTCTCTAGTGTGCTTGTCAATACATTGCAACACTGCGGCACAAAGGGTGAACGCCATATCCAGTCACAAACCCAACCTCTTCTAATGAAATAAGCTTTTCCCTGGAACACTGCCTGGTAGTGTAAGACCACACATGCTGCTCAGGGGAAACACCCCCAAGACACTCCAACCTGCTGCCTGGAAATTCCTACTGAGAATGATTTAGTCCTCAAATAAGAAGGCCCTCTCTTATGGCCCTTTCCATTCTTTCTCACTCTCTCTTTCTCTGACACACACACACAGACACTTTTTTTTTTTTATCTTTCCTCTCTCCCTCATTTTCTTCCTTCTTCTAAGTTAAGATTATTTGGGATTAGCATTCCTTCATTAGTTTGCTTTTCTGCAGTTTCTTACAGAAAATTCTCAGCCTTCGCTCTGTGTCTACACAGAGCATATTGTATGAATATATTGGCCTCGACACTGTTTACTTCCTGCATTGTAAAGGAGCTTCACAATATGGCCAGGAAAGTGAGAAGTCTGCCCCAAACCACTGGTTACTTTTGGGTAAATAATTTAAGACAGCCCTGGGACACAGATCATTTCAGGTCACTAACGTGCTGGTTTCTTTGAAGAGTCCCTTCCATGCCAACCCTGAGCAGTGGATTAAGAGGCCTGCTTGAAGCTGATGACAGGCTTGTCATCTGGAGTGTACAGCAGAGACACTCAGAAGCCTGGTCAGTGGCAGCATCACCCTGCACTGAAGGAAGAGGCGTGGGATGTGGAGGGCCCTAGGCTGGGGGCGGAATGCCTACCTCCCATGTGGTTCTGCCTCAGGTGTCAGAGCCTTGACCAGTCATTGACCTCCCTGGGTCTCTGTTTGCTCCTCTGTAAAGTAAACACTGATGCTCTCCTCTCCTCTAGAAATCCCTTGTCTTTACAGGAAGGAAATGAGAAAGGTATGAGGGCCTTTCTGATGAGGGTTCTTTGAAGAGGGTGATGGTTGAGGGAGACAAGGCAACTTCTGAACAAAAGGGCTCCATTGCCCCATGATGCTCACTGCCCCATTCTTCACCCTAACTCTGTCCTCTCCTGGGAGTGGCCACTCCCTGAAACCATTTGTTTTAAGGTGTGCACAGAAAGAGAAGACCACAAAAAGGACAGGTCAAGAGAACCCATGAGGTTCTATGTGTTCAATACTTGCCCGTTTGGCTCAGGACTTAGTCCTGCTAATTGGTGACTGAGGAACTGACAAAGTGGGTAAATTGTGCCCATAGTTTTAAGCCTCTGTGTTAACTGAGGCTGGGCTGAGAAAACCTCATGGAAAGCCAGTCTTAGCACATCCACTTAACCTACCACATTTCAACCAGCCTTGAAGGCAAGGATCGAAGAGCCTCTTACACACAGGAAACCACTGAAACCATTCATTTTCACAGGTACCAGGTGTCATCACTTTGACTTTAGAGATGAAATTGAGGAGGGAGGGTAGAGAAGTGCAATAAGTCATTGAATAAATCAGCAGTAGAACTGAGAGTAAGCCATAGATTTTCAACACCTTGTTTGGGGGCTGTGATTTATTTGGGATAAGCTCTTGGCCACTTAGTGCCTTTGTTGAACTTGATTCCAAGTTTCTGAACCCTATGGGCCAGTTAAATCGCTGGATTTTTCAGATGAGTAGCTTCCAGAAACTTCTCTCAGCCATTCTCTTTTAATCCCAGCAGGAAATACAACACTGAGACCTCAGTAAAAGATAAATAACAAAGGACTAAGGAGATTCTTCTTGGCACTTCAAAATTCGGTTTAATTCAGTTTAATATTTAGTATTGGCTGAAGGTCCGCCTTCCCCACCACACTTAATTTCCCAATTCAGTTTGTTCATCCAAGTTGCAATAAGGAGCCAAACATTCAGGTGTTGATCTAAACTTTGCCAAATCTCCTCTGTTAAGAAGTCGGGCTACTTGAGAGCCATTCATTCCTTGCTGGGTTTGGCTTGAGTTTAGAAGCACCATCAGAAGAGCCTTTATCACAGGCTTTTATCTCTTGGGCTACAGCCAAATCTAGGCACGGTCATGGAAAAAATATTTTTTGGAATTTTTCAAATGGTTTCAAGTGCGGAAAAAAAAGGAGGGGGCTTGGTGTGAGATTACTGGAAGAGTTTGATCTTGAATTTAGCCATTCGTTTCTATTATTTTTAGTTGAATAACTAGAAGGAAACACTAAAAAGAATTGGAAATACTGACTGCAAACAAGAAGACTGTGAAATGACCCAGTAATACTTTCAAGTGTGGAGGCGGATGAGCAGCTGAGGCCAGAATGTCTCCAATGAGCCCCAACAATGGCATGAAAAGAAGAAAAATGCAGCCAGAGACATGTTTGGCTATAAAGATAGGCTTCACAATTGTGCAGACTGCAAAAACACAGCAAAGCTGATGAAAGAAAATTCTAGAACCTCTTTTTTACCCCAAGTCTTTGAAAAATCAGCTATTCTCCATTGTTGTAAGTAGATATGTGAACAAGCAATTGGCTCTTTTCATTTCTTTTGTTGGCTACCTTCTCTTAGGGCATGAGGGTGGGAAAAACAGAGCATTTCAAGGAAAACCTGCTGTTTTTTCCCCCTCTTGTGTAGTCTTATTTTTTTTCCTGGGACGCTAGGGGAGAAAGTCATGTATCTTTATATTTCAGGGAGTTTTTTTCCAGTGGGCTTTGAAATTTCTCCCCTCCTCTAGTTCCAATATTTGAGGTGTGGATGTTAGAAACATCACTATGTCACTCAGATGGAGTGGTTTGGTACAACCTTGGACAAGTGAGAAAATGGAGTTGAAGAATCAAAACTGCATCCATTTCCAATGTGAAGAAGAATATCTTCTGAAAGATAGCCCCTTTTATTTTGTAGGTCCTTGAAAAGAAACTGTACACCTGTATGTCACTAACAGAATTCACTGTACTTAAAAGATGGGCTCTTCTTCTGAACACAAGAATGAATGAGAATGAATGACTCTGTGATATCATTTTACAGCTACCAAAAATGTACCTCTCTCTGCCCATTCAAGAGATGATTTCCCCCAATAGCTTGCTGGTGGCCAAGGACCGTAATTACTAAGAGACCTGGCTTCAGCTGTGGTCCCCTGTAAAAATGCAATTATTGGAGGAAGTAGCCATGCGGCATTTGTGTGAAGGAATCTGACCCATGCTTTTTTGAAGAAGGCATTGATGGATGAAGGGAAAGAGAAAGCGTAAGGATGCCAGAGAAGAAAAGGGGTCAACAAGAGAAGGGGAAGGTGCAGAAAGGGGATTTTGGAGGTTGGAGACAAACTGCACCTGGCACAAAGGCAGATGAGTGGTGACCAGCTCCTCCACAGAGAAAGAGGTGGAGACCATAGCCACATCAGGAGGTGCAGAGCCAGAAAGCAGTGATGGGTTTGTGGGCCCAGGACCCCTGTAAACACTAATATGGGGCTCACCCTCTTAGGCCACAGTTGGCCAAGGCGAATGAGGCATCTCTGGGGCTCCTTTCACACACCCATGTTGGCCCCATCTAGGTTGTAATAACTACCATCTCACTCTCAATGCCAGCTGTGGGGCTGCCCTAGAGAAGCCACGGGGAGGCCCACACCAGCCCCTGAAATCCTCATGCCTGTTCTTGCAGGCCCTGGGTGGCAGCAAGAAAACACAAAGAGACAAAAAGTTTCTTTGTGCTTAAATGAAGCTTCAATAACTAGCAGGCTTTGGAGAATGAGACTTTGGTCAAGGCTGCCTCTAGCTCAAGGCTTTCTGCACACCCATCGTTACTGGAGCTGGCTGCTCTTTAATAAGTTGCAGGGAAGTCCAGTCCAGGCATCCTGTTAATGAGTCCTGCTGCTGGAGAAAGAAACTGGTATTGCTGAAAGCCGTGGCATGGTATACTATCATTCCAATTCTGGAGCAGAGCCTTTGTTTTGGGGAATGTTCGTGATATTTAAAGGATTTAATTTTGCGCAATTACACAGAGAAGACAAAACAAGGCACTGTGTGTATGTGTGTGTGTGTGTGTGTGTGTGTGTGTCAGAGAGAGATGCACTCTAGTTCATCCAGATCTCAACTCATGCTGCTTTCTTTCCTGAGTTAAATACTCATACCTCATGCCCAGGAGGCAATGGTCCTGGATTTTTGGCAGGTCAGGGCAAGCACACACCAGACCTACATAGCCACACACACTCCATTATGTTCAAAGTCAAAGCCACTTTGTTATGACACTTTTCTCTCAGCACACCACAGAAATGAGGGCAGTGCTTTTGCTAGAAATGGTGTTTGGACTGACAGGTCTCTGGGCTTCTCCTCCACCCGCCATTCCTTGCTACTGGCCCCTGTGGGGGCTAGTAGCTTTGCCTATGCCTATAAACATCCCACTAGAAAACCGCCTCACTGCCTAGTGCCTTTCCTTTGGGTATTGCAGCCCTGAACTTCCTCAGAAGGAAGCCCACAAGGTCTGCCCCTCTTGGGGCCAGTGTGGGGGCCTGGGGTCCAAGGCCTCTCAAATTTGAGACTTTTTCTTGGTGTGTAGGTTTACCTCTGGCTGCTAGGATAGTTTAGTCTGCAGCACAATACTGCATACTGACCTTAAGGGATGTTTTTTACATAAATTTTTTAGTAGAAAACATAAATAAATAACAGCATGGCACAGCACAGGCATTCTTTGAAGAAAGCAAGTGGAACTCATTAATCATGGAGAACAGGACTCTGCCTGATGAACCCAGGGACAGAATTAACTCCAGTGACACAGCCGCCACAGCTCTGGGGAGCTGACACTTAGAGCCAGGTCCATATTCCCCGTAAGTTGGCAGTTAAAAAAAAGAACGTTCTGAAGAAACACTCCCTGAGTTTAAAATTATCTTCAGCTAAAAGTGCCCAAGGTCTTCTCTTGCAAGCAACACACCCACTGTAGAGAAAGAGAGATAGGCATAGAGATCACATGGGTTGGGCAGATGTGGCAGGGGCTCTACAGCCAGGATGTCCACTAGTTTCTGCTATGCTCTCAAGCAGGGACAGGTTAATTTTAAACGGCAAACCTCAGCCTTTTATAGCACCTACTAAAATGAAAACAGGGATGTGTTTGACCCAGAAATTCTATCCTTTGTAGAACATGTGCCCAAAGAAGCAATTTCAAGGATGTTCATTGCAGTATTGTTTATAATAGGAAAAAAAAAAAAAAAAAAAAAAAACTAGACACAGTCTGAACACTCATCAACAGGGGAGCAGTTAATACACTCTGGCATATCAACACAATATGGAATGCTATGCTGCAGATATAAAGGATGGGGTAGATGCATTAGTATGTACTGAATTACCCTCAAGATGTCAAATGAAAAGAAGCAAGTCATCCAATATAGTAAGCAAACACTGTGCTACCATTTACACAAAACCAAATGAAACCAAACTAAACCCCAGCTTAACCAAACCACATAACTCAACATGAACATACATGTTTGTAAAGGTATAAAACAAGGCCTGGAAACATACTCCTCAAACCATCCCTCACAGTTACCTCTGGGGAGGTGACTGGGATTGGTCAACAATGAAATCAACTTTGGCTTTTTCTGTATTATTGCACTTTTTGAGCATGTTTAACTTGTGAGTTAAAGAAACCCAGCCAGTTACTATAAAGTCCCCCGCCAGCAGCCTCCCTGTATCATCAGTATCAATACACTCTCAAGCAATGAAACTCCGAGAAAAGAGGTTTTCCCACATAACACTCAGTCCTCCCTCAAGTACCTCTGTTGTTGACTGTTCAAATGGTCTTTCCTATTTCTTGGTCCAATGCCCACGGGACTTTAGCTTTTTGGGGCTCTCAGGGGTCAGTGGCAGAAAAGGCCAAGAACAACTGTTTTACCCAGTAGAGAGATGATTCTAGGTCTGTTATCCACTGGGATTGGGGAAAGAATGGCTTCGGCTTGGTTGTGCTGAAGCACCTAGATTCTCCACTGTTCCATACCATGCTAAATAAGGTTTTGCTCTTGGCGATTTCCCAAATCTTGTCTCTCTTCAGTGTTTAGGTTTGGGTCCAAACAGAACACCTCCAAGCAGTCAGGGCAAACATACTCTGGCCCAGGCTTGTGGCCTGAAGACCCCTAAGGGTGTGGGTTTCTGATTGTATCTGACCTCTATACATACTGTGGTGCACCTGATCTGTGTCAGGCTTAATTAAATCCTACACTATTCCTAGCTACTAATTTATTTGTATGAGGCAATTCTTTTCCCTGCTGATTGTAAGATCATCAGCTGGTGTTCCCCTCGCCCCCCCCTTTTTCTCTGGTTGGATTTGTTTTGTGTTTTCTTTGGGCTGTCACTAAAGTGGATGAAAGGCAAATTACAGCTGTGAGAGCCCCAGTGATCTGCACAATTAAAGAGAAAAAACAAGCCTTCACCTACAGATCTGCAGTTTGGCTCAGATGTGTAGCCCACAATGCAGGCAAGTCAAAACTTCAGGATGTAGCTCTTTTCATCAGAGATTACAGAAAGGCCACACGTTTGTGCAGAACGACTGCAGAGGCCATGAAGAGGGGCGAGGAAAATAAACACTGTGCCACCTCAGCTTGGCTGGGTTTCGGTTATCTGAGCTAGGGGGGCAGTGGGTGAAGAGAGAACACACACTGAAACCATCACAAAGAACCAGGTAGGAGCAGAAACAGACCGGCCTAGGCCTTGACATCTGGTATTTATGATCCATGGAAACACAATTTCTGAACATTTATGCTTGGGCTACATACGAAATGCCACACTGAGGAGTGTTTGGTGGTAACAGTGCCCTGTTTGACATCTAAGATTGGAGTCCTAACAGTCCTTCCCCTTTTAGGGGGAGTAAGTACCCTTAAAATAAGTCTTGGGACTAGAACCAAGGTGGGAAAATTCCCAAACATGGTTCCAAAAACAGTAATGCCAACAAAGCATAAGTGATGGCTAATTTAGTTCAGTCCGGCAAGTTTGGTCCCAGGTCAGCTCAAGGAAATGTTGACTGAGCCTGGGTCTTTGTTTGAAATCAACACTTTTGAGATATTTTTATTTCATTCTTTACTAATGGGAACAAATGGCTTTAAGGAAAGCCAAATGTTATTTAGACAAAAGGGGTAATTGAGCTTGTCACTGGGGAAACAAAAAATGCTCTGATCACTGACATTCTACTTTATTCTCCTGCAAGGGACAGATAGTGACATCTATACTGAACCATCTGTACTAACAGAACTTCCGGTAAGATCTAAAAACCGGAAGCCTGTCTCCTTTTAGCAGCACTTGGACAGGTTTTACAGCTGTAAAAAGCACTCCTTCCTGGATCTAGGTTTGGATAGGATGAAAAGCAGGACTCTGACAGAAATAGGATCTTCTGAACATGTACATTTTCTCAGGACCTTTAAGGATGGTTCTCGGACCCCTGAGGAGGGCTCCCAGGTTGTCAGAAGGCCTCTGATAAATCCCATGAATGGGGTTGGTGGGAAATCCTATCTGCAAATAGGATTAATGTGACCTCTTCTTGACCACTATCTAGAAACCATGAACTGCTGGGAGGCTGCCTTTCCTAGATTTTCCCCCACCTGGCCCAACCCAGTCCCCTTCTGATAGAAATATTTTATATAACTAGGTCACCATCCAAAGAGGAGGACCAAAGAAAAATACTCATCAAGAAAGACCTGGCCTTTTGAGTAAGTTTCCCCAAGTGCGTCTCCTCAAAGTTTTATAGTGTTCCTACCATAAAATGTTCCACTCTGATAGTTCTATGTCCACAGTCATCATCTAATTATCTTCATTACCTGTTCAAAAATGAAGTCTAGAATATCTTTCAGCCCTGAACATGCTACAAGGTCCCGTTTTGTCTGGGAAAGCGCTCGTAAATGGGAGATTCACATCCCTGTGGAAGTAATAATTGGGTAGGTGAGGGGTAAGATGTCACTGCTGCTTCTTCAAAGGAAGTGATCTGTCTCTGCAGAGCTGGGTACAGGATTCAGCTTAGCTGGTGCCACTCCCCCGGAGCCCTTTGAAAGTAGAATCTAATCTCCAGGGATTTGTCATCAAGAGAAATTTTGTGGAATCTCATTTAGCAATTTAGCACTTAGCAACTTTTGCAAAATCCCACACCAATCATAAAAGTTGTCTCAGCTGCACAAATTGGATAAAAATCCTAACAAGCAGTAATAAAAATAAAAAGAAGGAAAAGTTGGCATTCAGCCTCAAGGAGAAAACCCACCTACCTCCCACAGAAATGCCCTGTAGCTCAGAAGGTGATGTGTAAACTTTGGAAGCATCAGTTTGCTCAAAGCCTACATTTCAACTTTGTTCTCACAGGCAAAGGGAAAAAAACCTCACATGTTTGTATAAAAATATCATCATTTTATTACATTCCACACAATACATTTTCAAATAATTTCCAACGTCCACAAATTATTTTGACACACAGGCAACTGAGCAATGCAAGGGGTGTCACAGTAATAGGGAGAGGAATAAGAATAGGAAGTAAAAATCTTTCGGTTTTCTTGTTTCGTTGTTGTTCTTTGGTAATTTTCGATAATTTAGGTGTTTGCCTGCTAGTTTCATTTTAAAGACAGGGTCTTCTTAAAGATCGGCTATCAACTTCAGAAATAGTACTGTATTTCCTATTCAATTCTGGCTTTAATCCCAAAAATGTGGGACAAGGGAAAAGACAATTTTACTTTATCTTCAGCATCCAGTTTTGTCAATGACAATGCTGATTTTTTGTTTTCTTTTTCTGCCTTCGCCAGGAACTAAGTGATGGCAATTGCTAGCATCATATCATGGAAGGGGAGTTCAACCCAGAAATAAGGGCTTCCCTCCTGAAGGTGTTGACATAAAACCTCTACTAAGGCAAAAGCTTTATCAGCCCGAGCTAGGCCTTCAACTCATTCACTCATTCATTCATTCATATTTTAATAGTTGCTGTCATCTCTTTGTCTTCTGAGAAGCAACTCTAAACACATGCATGCATGCATTCGCCTGTCCAGTCTATTTTTCTTAGAAGAGAATGACCCTTCCCTCCCTCCACGAAATACAGAATTTTGCTTTTTGAAGCTGCGAAGCATGGCATTTTACAGAAGAGCTGACCTTTTAGCATAGTACCTGGATAACACTATGAAAATTGCTGGGGTAGACAGAGCAAAGGCAGAGGTTGCAGGGTGGGGAGTGACAGAGAAGGTGACATCCTCAGCTGAAGTGTGAAGGCATTCACAAAGATTAGAGCAGTCTCATATTCTCAACTAAGGCATGTACATAAAGATGATGCCACTTGGGGCATCAGATAAAGATATAGAAAGTTCACAAAGTTGTTGTCACCTTCTGTTACAGAAGGGGAATCATCAGGGTATATGGTAACTCAGCTGGTCACTACACTGGCTGTATTTTCCAGATATAATTTCTCAACGCCACACCTCTATGGGGCACCTACAGGAATGTCAATCATTTTGCAGGCATGCCTGGCCCCAAATGCATGACTGGATGTGGACAGCCGAGGTAAAAGCCCTTAATGAGTGGCATATTAGTCATCACATCGTACCCTGGGCTGATCCCCTCTCCACTCCCCGTTTCTTTCTCCGTCTTCAGCTGAGGTAGGACACTTCTTGAAATCTCAAGGTAGCACATGCTCTAGCCTTTCATCTTGCCTTTTCTTGGCAGGGCTGCTGTGGTCGAGACAGAGTAGCTCTTTGAAATAGAGTAAGAGTGGGAGAGCACCGTTCTTTCGGGAGGATGAAACGAACCAGATGAGAAAGTTGAGTGTGTGTGCTGAAGGGACATATCTGGATATCGTGAAAGAATGCTGAAAGTCTCTCCCAAGCAGCCAAAAAAAAAAAAAAAAAAAAAAATCATTAGTATTTTGTTCTCAGAAGGAACCTGGAGGCTTTTGGCCCAGGCAAACTTCTTTGGAGTGAATTTTATACCTCCCCAGTGGATTTTTAGCAGGAAAGTAAAAAATAAATGCTCCCGAGGCTGAGACCTCATACACTGAGAATCTTAAAATTTGCATTTTCTATCAATGAAATTGACTTCATTATTTAATCCATCCTTTGTACAGTATCATTAGCAACTTCTCTCTTACATCCCGCTCCCCTTGTTGCTCAGAGAAGACACATGAGCAGCAATGGTTACGTCTTCATTTGACCTTCTCTGTGATGATGCGGCAACATCTGAATATGCCAGGCCAGCCTACAAGGGTCTATTTGCCAGATGCCATGAATGTTTTAAGGGGCAGCACATTGGTACACTTAAAAAATGATTACTTTCTATTCTCTGATAATATTGAAATAAGTCAGGTGGACAGCCTTACATTTTAGCGGCTATAGATTCAGGCACACATTAACACCATGAAAGGAAAGCAAATGATCCCTTTTCCCCCCATATTTTACAACTGCTATTACAATGACCAATATAATACCAAAGTATATGTTTTTTAACCTTCGTACTCAACCCCATCCCAAGTTGGGCCCAATAACCACCCTGGGTGAGGAGCCATTTCAGTTCTTCCCTCTCCTCCCTTCTCTCGTCCACCTCCTCCTCCTCTCAACTTAAACAGACTACTGTTTTTCCTACATCAGTCCCAGACTTGTTATTCTCTATGACTTATTCCAAGATTGGATGTAACTGATAAAGGCTAAACATTCATTATGAGCTTCTCTTTTATAAGGCAACATGAGACAGATTTGCTTTAGGGCTGGAGAGGTGGTTCCGCAGACACCCAATGGCTGTTATCTTGACATTTCAAAGACACCAGAAGACAAGGGGGTCTTGTTTGAGTGTGCTAGGGGAACCTTCTCTTGGGTCAGGTGGGTTGGGGATAGGGATGGGAGAAGCCACACTGCATCCCATGTGGCCTCTATTTCTTTAGGTACCTGGAGATGACAATGACAGCCAACAGAAACCCAGCCAGAGCTAGATAAGGCAACAAAAAGCTTCAATCTCTTCTCCAAGTAAACAAAACTTGTACAGTATATTATTTTCTTGTAAAATGTACCCCAGGAGAAGTAACACAAGAGTTAAAGGGGCCCTCTCTGAACACTCACCCCTCGCCCAAACACACACACAATGAACCAGCCTCTCTCACACACCCACACACAGAGAGCTATTCACACACACACATGTCTACTATGTACATACACACAGATCCAGGCTTCCCCTCACGTCTCCTGGCAGACTGCCCACTGAGAGGAGGTATGGGATAAGGCAAGGGGAAAAAACAAGCGAACCAGTCTCTGGAACAAAACCAGCTGAGCCTTGAGTTGTGGAGTGCTTGGGGGTGGATCTCTTCGGATAGTCCAAGATGCAGCATTAGAGTTGGGTTTGTTGGTTTGGAATCAACAAAAAGGAAAAAGAAAAACCAAAAACCAAAATGAACCCAAGGAGGATGGTTGGGATTGATAAGAGTGCTCAGGGTTGGGGATCCGGGAAAGAGATGTCTGAGAGTTCACACAGAAACTAGGCGAGGAGAAAAAAGTGCAAAATCGAGGCAACATGTTTGCAGTCTTTCTCGTTTGTTTTGGGTGCTGTTCTTGCTTCGGCCCTCAGCAGTGCGAGCCACGGTCTTGCTCTAGCTTAATGGTTAGGGTGGGCTCCACCGCCAGAGGGGCCCCGTTGGTGTAGTGGGAGGTTTTGTAGGTGATGGAGTGATCGGTCTTCTTGGCCGCATAGCGGAACCGGTGGTAGTGGAGCACCAGGGCCAGCGCGACGGAGACCAGCACCAGCACGGCGCCCCCGGCGGCCATTACGTAATACCAGTAGGCTGGGATGGGCTGCATGGGCACCGTGTCCACTGTGGGCTCGGTCCCTGGCAGGAGGGTGCCCCCTGGTGGAGAGACACAGAAGAGTGTTGCTAGGCTGAGAGCATGCAGACTAATCAAAAGACTAATTTAAAAAAAGAAAGAAAGAAACACACACATGCTTTGGGACATACAGGGAAGGGGCTGGGGGACTAAGGTGGTACTCAGTCCTTAGCACCTGCCAAGCACTTCTCAACGATTGCATTATTTCCTACTTACCCCCTTGGGAGGTAGCGATTGTCAGACCCATTTTACAGATGAGGAAACAGAGGTGGAGAGAGGTTAAATTAAGTGGTTATACAGCTAGTTAAATAGTAAGTATGGGATTCAACCAAGAATGGTAGAATTACACATCTCTTTTCTTTCTGTTTAACCACAATCACTTTATAATATATGGAAGTGTTCTAATTCTCTCTCCCTCCATCTCCCTCTCTCTCTCACACACACACATACACATACACAAATACATACAAGTAAATGATGCTGACGTGACTTCCGGGATTCAGTGAGGCAGATTTCCTGAGTGGTGGAAACACCATATTTGGTCTGGCTGGCCAGCATTCTCAGCAACAATGTATTAATTAGGCTGGCTAGACTTGAAGGTAAATTCCACTTTGGCTTGCCAAGGCTTCTGTGCCCATTGAAATTAGCCTGGTCTTGCCTAGACAGGTCAATCACCACTGTTAAGTCATGACTAATGCATCCTCATTTTTTAATTGGATGGAGGATTTTTAAAAGCAGATTGGAAGGGAAGTTGCAACAAAAAAAATGTGGGCACAAAATGACAGAGGGTATGTGAGAGCGAGAGTGAGTGAGTGAGAGAGAGAGGGAGGGAAATCATTCTTAATGACAGAAAAGACAGAGCAGGGAAGAGAAGCTGGCAGAGTATTTAGAAGGCAACCACGTTCACTGGCCACTGCCGGTTGCTATGGAGACGATGTAGTAGATTTAAGCCCAGGGTAACTCTGGGGAAAGACTGGCTGGAGTCCCACTTAATGCAAAGCAGTGTTACAACTTGATTCTCCCAAAGATTTACATCAGATGAGAATCTGGCCCAGAAAGGGACTAGGAGCTTTTGAGCTTGCCAAAACCAGACATGATCTTTACTTCTGAAAAATGATATATGCTTCTCCTATGAAAAATGCCTCCCTAGCTGTTTGCATTAAGCCGGAAAGATGCATCCTCTCTACTCATGGGGTGCCCCAGCAGGGGAGCCATGGGTGGGAAGTGCTGCGGGCTCCTTCATGCATTAGTGGTCCTACCCTGTGAGCAGAGGGTGGTCCCCCTCTGCTCAAGATGCAAACGGGGCTCATTTCTATTTTCATGCCTCCTTCCACTACCCACCCTGAGATTCAGAGCTCCTTAAGCAGAGGAACTCACTCTCATCACGAGGAACTTGCTCTCATCCATACCTAAGGGTTTATACAAAGAAGGCACTCAATAAATGCTTGGTGAATCAAACACTGAACTGAGGCTAAGACTCCTATTTCTGAGTCTGTGTTCTCTAATTCCTGCAGCCTGAACATCAGAACTCCTCTCTTTGATCTGGGGAATAGGTGAGAGGTGGGTCAGACCTTCTAATGTCTTCTCAGAAGTGATAGAAAAATGAGAACATTTTTCTTGGAAAATATTTCAAAGCCTGCTCAACTTCTTAGCTCTTAATCACTGCTTTCTCCTGCTGTACGAATCCCCTTCCGCTAGGGTGCAGGTTCATTGGCACCTCTTGGGTGACCAGAAGTCCCACAACATTGGCAGAGCTTTGACAAGGATGTGTTGCTCTGCACACACCTTGACAGCCACATCCACAACCCCTGGGGTAGAAATGACCCCAGAATCCCAGGATCCCCTGAATGTCCCTTTATACATCTTCCTCTTCTCCCACCTTATTGCCTACCCTCTTTGTCTTTGTCCCCAAACTAATTCTGTCTTTTACTAGTTTCATTACCATAGCTGAGAAAGGCCTCTCTCTCTCTCATATTTGTGGCCGTGGTGGAAATTATGCATAGAAAGAGAGGAAGAGAAAGCAAGGTGCTGGAAATGGCTCCTTGAAATGGCCAGCTTGCAAGTCACAGTCAACTGGTGTCAATTCATTATTCAGGTCACCAAGAGGATCTGCTGCCTGGCAACCATCCTGCTGCTGGATTTTCAATATAAGCTTACAAAAATGCACAGGAAACATCAAAGTGTTAAGGGATGCCCCCAGAGTTCCTCAGAGACATCCCTTCTCTCCCCAAAGGGTGTCCTGGGGTTTGTCTCTGATTTTCATGTGGCTCCACAGTGAGGGCCATCCCCTAATGAGACTGCAGCTCACCCATCAAGAAAAGGGAGGTGATAAATCCTCAGGGATTAGCTTTCCCTCTAAAGAAGTACCTGACCAGACCACAATGGAGGGAGCAGAAATTTTTGTCAAGCAGAACATGGTCACAACTACCCACATTCCCTCCATCACTACATCATCTTTGTTCAAAAGTCTGCTTTCCTTCAGCCCAAATGCTGGTTTCCAACACAAAATACACAACCTATGGCTTAAAGTGCTCAGGCTGGAGAAGGATGAAGCCTTCATGTTTCTCTTACAGTGTTTCTTATGATAAGAGACAACGTTAGGGCACAATGGAGAGAATCAAGGGGACCTGCTGGAGGAGGGTGAAATCCTAGTACATGGATTACAGATTTAGAATCAGAGACACAGACACAGTCTCTCAGAATCCTGCTCTACTTGAAAGACAAACTCCACTTTAAGTGAGACCCTCTTCTCCTTCTCTACTTATCCTTCTCTCCCCTGAAATTATCAACATGTAGAAAACTTCAGTGACAAAAGCTACTTGGGGGACATTATACTGGCTCCTTAAACATTTTCTTTGGGCATTTGTTTGGAGAAATAAGAAATAGTACTATGTGAATTCATGTTTTAATGTCAAGAGGTTAGAAATAACGTTAATGTTAGAAAAGAGAGGATATGACTAGCAAACCCTTCCTGGTCCCCTACAAGCAACTCTTGGTTGACTTGCAGCTGGGGGCTAGAAGTTTCTCAGAACATTCACTAGCTAAAAAGACTCAACTCCAAAGACAGGTGGAGTGTGTTGGTTTAGAATCTGGCTCTGTTCCAGCCTTGGAGAGCTGTATGCTAATGAGGCTGTGGTTTGCCAACTAGAGAAAAGGAAGATGATAAATCAATAGGGGTTTAAATCCACACCCAAAGCACCTTCCCAGACAACAGCAGCAATCCAATGAATGCCAGATGGATGGATGAATAGATAGGTGGATGGATAAACGGACGGATGGCATAGGGGAATATATTTGGACCAATGTTCAGACTCCCTGGAAAATGTTGATGACCTACTGGTACTTCCCTGGAGAGTTATTTTCAGAAAGTGCTAGAGATTTTGCTAGCTCATGTGGCACCTCTATGGGAAATTAGAAAAAGGTGCCCACTTTAGGCAGATGTCACCTGCACCAGATGTCTGAATTGCTGAGTTGTGCAATTTTAGCTTCACTTGCCCCTTCAGCCATCTGGGGTGATCGAGCCATTGCTTGACAAAAAAGGAGCCTGGGCTAGGTGGGTGAAAGTGTAGGTGAGAATTCAACCTTGCCTGGAGTTGGTTGATCTGTTGACCTGAATTTTCCCTTTGATTGATCTAATTTCTACTGCTTACTCACATGTCTTTTTTCAACTGGAAAACGCTTTCAATTCCTGAACTATTTTTCATTAATTCCCACCCCAAATTCTCTACAAAGTTTTCCCATTGTGTGAGATAATGAGAAACAGATACTTAAATAGTCAATAACTGAACTCCAAGTGCATTTGCAAGGTTGCACAGGCTCCCATCTGTAAAAATTCTGAGCCCCCTGGAGAAAAGCAATGCAAACACAAAGAATTTGAATTTTGAGAAACAATAAAGTTTGAGAAACCAGGCATGGGAGAAAACAAGAAAAACAGTTACACATGAGGTAGTGTTCCCGTCATTCCTATCTGCAAATAGGGTCACTATGCAATTGGGAAACGGTCTGTAACAACGGCCACCCTGAGTGGACATTTCCTGTGTATTAACCATTGGTCTACAGGCTTCACATGAATCAATTTTGTTTATTCCTCATGACCCTCCAAAGGGAGACCTGAGTACTTGAGAGGACAAGTGATTTTCTCCTGGTTTCACGTGGAGGATAATTGTGGAGAAGGGCAGAGAAGCACTCAGTGAAACCCAAGAGATGGCCCAGGGTCCCCTGAGGAACTGTACACTGCTAGCAAGTGTCAGAGTCACGGCTGGAACCAGGTGGACAAAATCCCAGCCTGTGCTCTAACCCAGGGGTCAGCTCACTGTGGCCTATGGGCCAAATCCAGCCCACTGCCTGTTTATGTAAATCAATTTTTGTTGGAACACAGACACCCTCATTTGTTTACATATTGCTTATGGATGCTTTTATGCCACAATGGCAGAGCTGAATACTTGCAACAGAGACTGTATGTCCTGTAAAACCCAAGATATTTACTATCTGGCCTTTACAGAACAAGTTTGCAGATTCCTTGCTCTAACCAAGTAGGGAGGGAAGAGGAAACAGTCCTCTTCCTTTCTGCCTCCTATTTCTGTCTGAACCTGTCTGAGGATTGGCGTGTCTCAGTCAAGTCAGTTTCTCACTGAATCTCTGAAATGAGAAAGCATATACTATAGCTGCTTTATGAAATATCATCTGGACCTGGGGGAGTCACCCAGGTTTCCAGAAGAAGTGTTTTGAAAGACACCAAGGGTAAGCCTTCTCTCTTTCTCTTTCAAAAAAGGCTCATTGCATGTCAGAATTGTTTTAGGACTGGCCTGTCTGCACAGTCCTTTCTGTACAGGTTAAAAATGAAGTGCTGGTGAAGGAACATTTCAGATAAAAGGTTTATTTAATTTGTGAGATTAAACAAACGAAAAAGGTTGGCTCCTCTAGAGAAGTTTACAGAAGATAGTAGAAGAATGTGGTCACGCCCTCTGATGTGTTTGGAAAAAAGACGCACAAGCACAAAGGCATCCCTGAGAAACGACTCTTTCCATCTGCCTTATGAGCATGGTGTGGCGGGAGGCACCGGGATGTTTTCAGTAAGTTGGCAGAAACCATGTGGATTGCTCCCACATCTAGAGGCATTTTTAAATGCCTCCAAATTCAGATCTCTGACTGGCTGAAGTCTCGGACGCTTCACACTCTTTGGTGGCACTTATGCTACTTTCTGTAAACTGAGTCTTGTCCCTGTGTTCTTGGAGAGAAAAGTTGGTGAAAAACATTTTCTTCCACCCATAGATAAGCTGGCCTCGGCAGTTGTTTACATGAGTGGTAAACTGATGGAGAGGGGATGTGTCAGGCCTCTGTAGCAGGAGAGGTGGCATGCTCCAGCGAACCTCACAAAGAACACCTCTGTGTCCCCTGGGGAAGGATGGCCGCCAAGCAGTTACCCGCTTCACACATCTGATCTCCATGCTTTCTTGCTCAGCAACACCTAGCCTTAATCTGGCAGCTGGAGACATAAGGGGGTGGGGGCAAGGAGGAGGATTCACACACTACAGCTGCCTATCTGGAACCCCGGCAGGGGTTAGGAACACTTCTCTGCCTTTCATCAGACGGGTATGTGCAAAAGCACCATTTAACCCTCTCTGCATCTCAGAAGTGCTTCTAGGAGAAGGAGGCGTGGGAGGAAGGGAGTCCAGGGAGAAAGGGAATGTGAGGCCAGGCCCTGGGATGGGGGACCTTACCCTGGTGGACAAAGCCTTGGGAGGCAGGCAATAGAGGGTGAGGGTGGGAATGGGAAAGGAGAGAAGGGGGTGCAAAATGCAGAGATTGGCCAGCTGGCACCAAAGAAACAGAACTTAAAGCCTAAGGAATAGAGTCAAATGCCAGCCAGCATTACCCCCAAAATGGGCCTCTCTTAATACTGCTCCCCTCTATGCCCAAGAGACAGCTGTGGATGTGCACTTTCTCCTGGTTTTGTCTGGATGAGAACTGTGGAGAACTGCAGAAACGCACCTAGGGAGACCCAAGAAATGGGGCCCCTGGACCTTAGGAATGGTCTGAGTCATAAACCCCACATTCCCAGCTGAAATGGGAGACATCGATGTTTCTTTTAGCATCCACTAGCGTAGGACAGTCATTCTGAATCCTTCCATCTGACAACCACCTTCCACAGGTGCACCCAGCTGGGATTTCCGTGAGTCTCTAACAGGTAGGGCACCAGATCGTCTCTCTGCCCCTGCTCTGCTCAGAAACCACAGCCTCTAACACGAACAAAAACGCTTGCCTCCAAGGTGAGCTGCTAAAAATAACCACCTGGTCAACAAACCCCAGAACTCTGATTATGGGCTTTATATATTTTTACTGGCTTCTTTATTGTTCTTGTTTCTTTTATTGAAAAAAGAAAGTATTGGGTAAGAGGAAATAATCCATCACCTTAATTACACCACTTTTCGGTTCTTTTTCCCCCCTTTATACACACGGTTTTTCATTTGTTAAAGCTCAAATCCTAGAAAAAGATACATGACGGCACCATGTTTATAGCCACTGCTTTAAAAAAGAAAAGAAAAGAATGCACACCCAGGCTACATTGTTTAAAATGTGACTCATAACAACCACAAAAAAGGGTCTTTTTAAAAAATCACATGACAACACAGTTTATTCATTCTCTCTTCTCTTTCTCCCTTCTCAACACAGATCTCTTTTTCTTCCAGGCTTTTCTTCATTACTGACTCACATCCTGGCACACAATGTGTGTGTGTGTGTGTGTGTGTGTGTGTACGTATATACACACACACAGCAGAAAACACAGGATGATTTAAATTTAAAATAATATTGCATGGCAAGAAATCAGTAAGAGGCGGAAAATGAAAGATACTTCAAAATATAAAAGATTGAGACCATCTAATAACTCCAGGTCCAAAGGCCACTTTTATTGTATTTCACTAAAGATTTACCTGTACATTGATTGCTCCTAAAGAATGAGATTACCTTTGTTGCATGATTAATTTATAAGGGAAAAGAAAAACACTCTAATTTGAAAAATGTATAACAATGTAA
Organism: Pan troglodytes; assembly: GCF_028858775.2. Classification (NCBI taxonomy): domain Eukaryota; kingdom Metazoa; phylum Chordata; class Mammalia; order Primates; family Hominidae; genus Pan; species Pan troglodytes. Next base: position 107,995,301 of record NC_072411.2, on the reverse strand, counting down.
ATGCCTATGGTTGGCAGTGTTTCAACATCAACTTTCCATACCTTGCCTGCCCCCTGATTTCTCTGTTTCCATTTTTTGAGTGAAAAGGCTGATTTTATGCCCTGATCAAGAGAGGACTCCTGCTGTCCTGACCATAAGAGGAATAGTATATGAGTCACTAGGTTAGATGGAACACACAGTCCTCTCCTCTCTCAAACAGAAAAGTTTGCTCAAGGCAGAGTTGCATGCTGTGGTCAAACAGGTCTCAGCCAGAAAGAAGAGACCCATGGCACTAGGTTCATCTGGTTACCAACTCAGATCTCCATGTAAAACGTGCCAAGGTGAATGAAATTCTCCATTCCCAATTCAGATTCTGCTCTTTACTGTGTCCATTGGCCAAGTCTCTGCTCCCCAAGCCTTGGTTTCTTCTTCCCAAAGATGCTTGCCATCCTCCAGGATGAAAGCCATGGCCTAATCCATGCAACTTGTGCACTGCCTTTGCTTAGCCTCAAAGCGGCCCACCAGGAGCACCCTGGAAATTCTTACCTTCAAGTTACTAAGCCCTGTGTTTATTTTGGCTAAATGAGCACTGCTGCTCAGATGAGATTTTATGTATATATTTTTTACAAGACAGCATGACTGGCCTGTGAAGCCTCATGGTAAGCACAGTTTCAAGGAGAGTGTACGTGCCCTGGTCTGCTTATTCTCTTACGGAAATGAAGCACTTAGCACTTAGCCACTGTACTTGTCAGTCATGGCCCGACACGGTGTGCACACAGAACAGTGTCTGCAGCAGCTGCTGGCACGTCTTTACCCAGCCTTTCTGGGAGCTGTGAGTCTCCACAACCCAAAGAGAGTCAGGTGAAACAACATCCACAGGTTTCACTTCACCAACATAAGCATTACCTTGGGTCCTGAAGGTTAGAACTCGAATTCGACTGTAATCCAAAGTCGTTCAGTTTGGCTCTCAGCTTTCCTCCAATACTTTGGATTTACATTAACATAAACCTCACCCCCAGAGAGCACCAGTGTATGCACATGAATACTCTTAATACTTTTAGAACTGTGGTACAGGGAGTGGGCATGGGGTTCAGGGACATGAGGAAGGGTAAGAAAGGCAATATATTCTATGTCGGTCTGTCACTCCCCTGTCGTCTGCAGCTTTGTTCCTCACTGGCTGTCTTAGAGTTGATGAGTGGCAAATTGGGTGAGATGATTTGGAGTCAGGGAGCATATCTAGGTGGCAAACCAGGAATTCATCTCTTTCTAGCCCAGAGCTGGACAGATTAATGAGATTGAAGATAACGAGTCTAGATGGCAGATATAAAAATGGCTGCCCTTATCTCTGCAATGTTGCCACTTGTAGGGGTAAGCCCAGCCACTACAAAAAGGGCACAGCAATCCTCACAATTGCTGGCATGAAACAGGTCATGAAGAACCCCCATCATTTGGTGAGGGTGTTTTTGTGTGTGCTTTTACACTCAGGCCAACTGCAGTGACGCATTTAGAGTGGCTCCTAAATGTTTGGCATTAGAAACCAGTGTGGGAACTTCAGCAGTGTCAGCTAATAGGTTTGCAAAGAGGGCAAAATGTAAAATCTGCTGCATTGTAACAGCACAAACAACATTGCCATCACCCAAGGCTGGAGGCCTTTTTTTTTTTTTTATAACCTGGATGAGGCAAGCATCCCCAATTCTTCTCACTTTGCTCTGCTCTCTCTGCTTTCTCGGGGGAGAACACGTCCTTTCTGATTTTCAGTCCTGCATTTAAAGTGCTCTAGCTCCAGTCATCGAATGCACCTCCTTATTCCCTTGACTGGACACCAGGTCCTAAATCTGGCAACTCTTTCTCCTGAGGCCACCACTTCTGTGTCTCTTTCCTAACTTCCTTCCCTTACAAGCGGCCTGCCACCGTACCTCACTGAGGTATGGTGACTGCAGGTACTGACTGCAGGCTGTACACAGAAGCCCCTCGGCTCTGTGGTTAACTGAAACCGCTGCCTTGGTACCCTGGAACTGGAAAGAAACCATCTTCAGGCTAAAATAAATCATTGCCACCTCATTTCACTTTTAATTTATACTGATTTTTTTTTTTTTTTTTTGGTTCAGTCTTCCCACAGTCTCTCCTTTCTCACCACCCCTGCATTTTCAGCCTCATTGCTCCCCGTTGGACAATGCAAGGCTGAAAGGTTTATCTGTAACCTATTTGTCTCTATTAATAGGTTTCTAAACTTTAATTAAACAAGAGACAGTGAGGCTCTCAATCCCCTTCCCGCATCTACAGGTGTTGCTAGTGCCATCTAGTGGCAGGAAGGTGTGGCGTCTCTTTTCTCTTGCGAGATTTGACAAATTTGGAGGTTGATTCCCCCCACCAAATTCACATCACATGGGGGAAGGAAAAAGCATGCAAAAAAAAAATTTTTTTTTACCTTTAAAATTCTCACCTGCAAAAGCTGAGATGGGTTCTGAAAAAAACAAACAAAAAATTGGACTTAGTTAAAGGGAAGAAACAATTGGGTGAACATAGAGTGAATAATTGGATGAATATGATGATAAACATGACTGCACTCGGTTTTTTTGTACCACTCCATGGAGAGGGCCCCACATCTTCCACATGTTCTAGGCTGGCTCTAACACATCATCATCATGGGGTGGTGGTGGTGGAGGAGGGGGGATTCTCAAAAATGCTTTGGAACAAAAAGTCCTTCATCGAGAAATGGGTCCCTAAAGTATTGTAATCAGTCACTTACTGCTGATTACTTTCTCAGAGCCTGGATTACTTTTAGATGCCTGGGGCCTGAGAGTTGCCCGGAGGGACTGGGGTGGTCCCAGGTGCTTCTGACATCATCAAGCACACACACACCAGGGGTCGTCTGCCAAGAAAGGCAGTTGGTGAGTTACTGCAGCCACTCTGCTGACTGAAAGCAACCCTCATGCCTTCTCAGGGTTCCCTTCTTGGTTTGGGAAATGTCCATGGCTCTGATGGGACACAGCCAGGGTGACCTCATCTGCAGCAGGAGACCCTGAAGAAAATGTGTGCATCTCAGGTGGACTGGCTGCTCAGGTGCTTTTGACCAAGATGATGGTTATGATATCCTTCTCGTGCCAGTCACCTGGCCTGCAATGTTTACTCCTACAACAACTTTGGGATCTTGGGCATTAGAGGTATTCGTTTTAAAGAAAAATCTGAAATCTTACTTCAAATGCCACAGTTTGCTCTGCAATTCATTCACGTAAAATAACTACTCAGGTAATTGTGTTATCACTCTTACATAACATATGTACTATTTTTGCTCACCAGTGAAGACTTCCATTAAATCCATCAAACCTTTCCAGCATATAATTTTGACTGGCAGTTGCTCTCGTCCTCTAGCATTTTCTTTGCTAAAAGCTGGGGTTTGCTGAGGGGGTCTTGGCACCCTGAACCTCTATGTACTTAGTGCATGTCTATTTCTGATTGGGAACAGGGATATAAGCCGTCCCCTTACCTCACACCCCCTCCCACCCTGAACCCAGCCTAAGACACAACTACACCCACACCTTACCTTGCAGAGACTATGGCTGCCCCACCCACTGGGTAACGACTGCATTGGAAAATGGTGTCCTGCCTCCTCTTGCTTATCCCAGCCCTTGGGGTCTTATTTGAAAGAACCATGAAGAGACAGATATTCACATACCCATGCAGTTCTCCAGTGGGACATCAGTGCTTATCCGAATGTCGTCAATGGCAATCTCTCCGGAACGTCCTTTCCCTATCACTCCCTCGAACACAATCTAGAAGCCGGAAGAATAAGAGCCATGGTTAACTGAGTCTCCTAGTCCAAACGGTGCAAGGATTTCCAAGTTTCTGTTAGCTGCAGCTTAAAGCGTGTGTGTGTATGTGTGTGTGTGTGTGTGTGTGTTATTGCACCTGGTACACATCTGTTGACCACATGGCTACAGCTCTTGAAATCTTAATTCAAAATGAGTTTGTTCAAATCAAACGCATATTTAAGGGGATAAGAAAATATAACAAGGGGGTGGATATTGTTGTCCAGTAACTAGAATGTATTGATTAAAAGGGCCATAATCAGAGACTATTGAAAGGGGGGTTGAAACTTCCCTCACTATTTTCGAGGTTCCTGTCTCATAAATCTTTCAAATGCCCAATCCAGGTATTTGAAAACTCAGAAGACACAAGTAGGTGGGGGTAATGTGAGAAATACAGCACATAGGTTTTGATTTGTGCTCCTTGTTATAAGTTGCCTTAGAGCTTCATTATTACAGCTAGGAGGAAAAGAATTTGTTTTTTCACCAGCCATTTACTGAGCACCTACTATGCCCTGGACATAAGGATAGTAACAAAACCTAGTAAGACAAGATCTCTGCCCAGAGAAGCTCACCCATCTAATGGCTGAGACACAAATGCAAACAGGTAGTTACAATATAACACACTCAGGTGAGTAAGTGGGAACCCAGATGGGGGTGGGGAGGGTCTCAGGATGCCTTGCAACCTCAAGGGACAGGGACTGCAGGCTGTACACAGAAGCCCCTCGGCTCTGTGGTCTTCAATCATTCCTCATGCTCGCCCTCCCCAGGTTCCTCTCTGCAAACTAGCACATGTCCTCTGGCAAGCTGGGTGAGCAGTTGGCTGCCGCACCAGCCATCTGTTGCTGCTCCTCGTCTGGGGAGGAGAAGGTTAATGCTTTGGCTGGTTCTCAGTCACCTCTTCCACAGTGTGTCTACTCCTACCCAAGTTGCAACCACGGCTGAACATACCCATCTGTGCCTCAGTCTCCTGCTCTGTGGGGCAGAGATAACAGAACTCCATTCCGGGAGCTGGTGAGAGAGAGAGAGAGCACTCACTCTGGAGCCTCTCATGTCTGCCGGCCACTGAGCGCCAACAGCCCCCGCTCCCCTTCCTGTGTTCATGCTGCCTGGGACAGGTCTGGGAGATTATCCTATTTCCTCCCCAGATCTGAAGGGGCTCCACAGGCCTCTTTCCTTGTGTGTGGAGGGTTTGTTTGTGTTTATTTCTCTGGCTTCTGTGTCCCTTTGTCAGCCTACCTGATAGCAATCTAAAATAAAATGGAGAGGAGAAACATTTGTTGGAGAAGATTTCAGCAATATAAAAGGCAACAGGAGGAACAAAGAACCAAGTCTGGGTGTAGAGATAGGCATATTCTGAATAACAAATAAGAGTGTCATTCAGTTGCCATGGCAACGTGAGAAACACAATGAAAACAGTAGCGCTTAACCACGTTCCCTAATGATGAATGGGCTCGGCCCTTGAAATATTGAAATACGGATCACAAGATTCCCTTTTTGCTCACCCCACCTGGTACTCCATGTCGTAGCTGGGCAGGATGATCCGCCCGTGCTTCCACTCGCCGCCCTGGTCCTCGCGGATGACCCACAGCAGCTTGCTCTCCTGGCTGGCTTCCCGCACCACCTGCAGCGCCACCCCGCGGCCGCCCGTGGCCTGGTACTGGAACTCCATGCACACCGGGCTTCGGGGCAGGTGGACAGGGGGGCTGATGAGCCGGGCATACTGGCCCTCTCTCCGGCTGTCACTCTGCAGCCGCAAGAAATTCCTGTCATCTGGCGGAAACAAACCCAAACAGAGGTTCTCCATAAACACTCGGGAAAGACACCAGTGTGCTGCTGTGGCCTCTCCAAGGGAAAGTTGGGACTGAGTTTCAGTGTCTTTGGTTTATTCATGTCCTTGTTCTCCAGGCTCTGTGACCCTTTCTTAAGGCTCCTTCAGAGCCTTGATTCAAATGCTGTGTGTTCTTAAGAGTCTCTAAGTCAAATCGGTCCCTCCTGCCTATTTCTCGGTATCATTTCCTTTCCATCTCTTTCACATGGAGCACCCGGCACAGCTGCCTTATGTCTTGGCTTGTTGTGTGCGTGCCCTTCTTCTCCCTCTAGATTCTGAGAGGCCAGACCCACATCCTATTCATCATTAACTCACCCAAAGGGCCAGTGCAATCTGATGAACTGAATTACAAGGGGACAGATTACAGGGGGTGAGGGGCTGCTAGATTGGAGGGTGACTATGACCAGGTGGTTGATGCTTCCAGCCCTGGCCATCTTGGCTGGGCACTGTCCAAATGGCTGACATTTAAAGCCTTCTGTCTCCATCAGTGCTCCTAGATGATGCTTGGGCTCTAGTGACTGTGACTCAGAAGCCCAGTGTCACCTTCAAACAGAACAGAGGGTGGGAGCTGAAAGAGATGATTCAGGGAGGCTTGAACTTGGCCTTTCTGAGACAGCCAGGCACATATGGCTCCAGTGATAAAGGTGCTGTCATTATCATTAACAAAGGCTGTGTGTTTAGCAGAGAATATATGTGTTCTGGGAAATTAAGGGTTTACCAATCCAAATGTTTGGAGAATGGCCTTTTTGGCTGATTAGTTTCAAATTCATCAGACACTCATGTGGAAGACCGAGTTCTTGTTGCTGTTGGCAGACTACGTGCCTTGCAGAACACAGGTGTGACCTGCACCTTCAAATCCAACTTGTACAGGACCATTCTGGCTACTTGTACAGAGAACAAGGTGGCATTTGGTGAGGAAATCTCAGTACCTCTTTTTGGCCCTGAAACATAGGGGCGTCTTAGGCTGAATACTTCTGCAAGATGGCAGGGCCACTTTTCTACCACATATGCAGCATGGAACGTGGGCATGTCAGATGCCTTAGGATCATGTTAGTGTGAGGTCATGTTAACCTGGGACAGATGCACAGAGCTTTCTTACTCCACAGGGACTGTGAATATCCTGGACTTGTCAGGGTAGATGGGCTAGGATTCTAGAGCCTAGAATCAATGCAATACTCCCTGGACCGCTGCTTTGCTGTTGTTAATCCTGCTGACCTCAACTTTCTAGGTGAGAGCTGAGCCTGTGCTGGACCTCCCATCAGTGGCCCAGAAACAGCTCTTTCCTTCTTGACTCCCCAGCTGCCTCACCTACCTCCCTGCTCCCCTAAGCCCCTTCCTGTTTAGACTCTCTGGGATTAGTGCTTCAGAAGCTATGCTTCCCTGAAGTCAAATGAGACCAGTTTAGTATGCGTATATGGGATTCCAGTTTGTGCCTCTTCAACCATCCAAAGCCACATCTGTCTACATACCCTACAAGGTGTGACCTCTGCAAGGCCAAAATCAGCACAGATAACTAAAAGGCAGCTGTCTACAGAAGAGAATTAATAATGGTGTCTGCTGAGGGAGGATACACTGATGCCAAATCAGACCCTCAAAGATCTTCTAAACCTATGCTTCCCCTATCAGATCTTACTATTACTGCTGTTAATGATAATAATTAAAGCTCATTCTTGCATAATGCTTTACAGGTTACAAGCACATTTACATGCAATATTTCATGTCATCTTTTCTATATTCTTGTGAGATAGGACTTACTAACCTTACTTTGCACATGATGAAGAAACTGCTCAGAAAGGTTAAAGTGATTTGTCCAAGGTAGAGAGGCAACTTCAATGGCAGAGCCCAGACCCCTGACTGCAGGTTTTCCACCTTCATGCAATAAGTTCTTTATTTCAGCTGCTCTGCAGGTAGCTTGCCCCAAGTCCTTGCAATCAATCACACTCTGTTTGAGGCAAACTGGCTTCCCCACTGGGCCCGTTGCTGCTTTTTCTCCTCTTAGCTGTAATTCTCCACTCTCCGAACCACTCCATCTACCCCGTCCCTTTGGCTAGTTCTTCTCCTAACTATTCTGGCACATGCAACATTAATCCCCTTCTTTTCTCAACAACTCTAGCATTTACTGACTGTACTGCTGATTTTATGTTTTTAAAAGGACTTCAGGCCATTTTCCATGGATTTCAGCAGGTAATCACTCACTGCCTGGCATTATAATTTAACTGGTTTTTTCATGTCTTTTTTATCACCCCAGTTATATTGTAAATGCTGGTCTTACAAATAATAAGGTTTAACATTGCTTCTTCTCTCTACCCCTAGATAGTGCTATATATATGCCACTCCTCAAGAAAATTTTGTTTCTATGAATGAATGGATGAATGGAGAATGATAAATACACGGTTAAAGAATGATATGAGGCTATACATTGGAAATGAGGACAGGAGAATCAGCTAGCTTCTCATAATCCCTTAGATATAATCCCTTCACAATTCCCTCTACCCTCCCAAGCCAACAGCCACTTTCAAAGGTGAGGTGCACCAGTAATGACAAGGTGGCTTGTGGAAGCACCCAGTGTACCGAGACACCAGTGAGAACCCTTTAAATGCTCCCACGCTTCCGGTAATTTCCAAGCCCTTACTGTTGCCACCTCATATATAAAGGAAACCAGATTTTAGAGATTTATTATTCAGCCTTCCTCCTTCACAGTTTCACAAATAAGACCCACTTGCTGCCTGAAAATTGTTTGGCAGAGATACTGTCACTTGTGTGAATTTACATTCTTAAGCGGCAGGGAAATCATGGCATCATGGTTAGAATTTGGTAAGTAAAATGTGTGTGGAAGTGTGAAGAACTGGGCTGAATGGATTGTATCTGGGTCTGTTCTACTTACCCTTCCTGTTACTGAAACTCCAGGCACAGCCAGGCCAAAGGTTTCACAGTCTGCCCCTTCCAGTGACCCACCCCGCCAGGTAGCCCCTTCCCCTCTCCTCTCCTTTCTCCTTCTCTCCCCTCTCCCTCTCACAATAAAATGACAATCTCTATGCATGATTTAGGGGAACATTGCAAGACCAGGGAGTTAATGCTAGTGACATGCTTAGCACAAGCAGCTGAAGGATCATAATTCAGTGCTGACATCTGAGCTAATCCACTAGTTTGCAGAATCTCCAGACGAGCAGGCCTCTGGATTTCACTTCGTTAAATCATTTGTGCCCCACTTGTCTGTTAAGTGCTATGAGCTCCAGGGAAGAAAGATGATATGTAAATTTAAGGAATTAGCAGTAGACATCAGTCAGAGAGATGCTGAGCTGCAAAGCGCCTGTCACTGACAGAGGCCTGATTAGAACCAGGGACATCATGAAGGAATGACTCAGACCAGGAAAAGCCCAAGGAAGGGAGAAGAAGAGCAGGGGAAAAGAAATGAACACATTGAACACCTGCTGCCTGTGCACGATCACATGGGAGGCTTTACCTGCCTCCCCTGATGTCACCTTCCCTGTGAAATCTAGCTCTGCAAAATAAATACCATCTTCTCCATTTTCACCAAAAAGAAACTGAGGCTCAGAGAATTGGAGTGACGTAGGATTTGAATCCTCATTGGACTCAGTAAACCTGCCACAGCATAGCTTCTCATCTGGATTGGACTCCCAGCCTAACTCACTAAGCTTTTAAAGCCTCAGTCTTTCCATCTGTAAAATGGATACAAAGACAGTGTTACTTCATAGAGTTGGGGGAAGATAAATGGAATGAGCCATGTAAAGTGCTTTGCACAGTAACAAGGACACATTAAGAGCTCAGGAAAAGTTATTACTGTTAATATCACTCTACACACTCCCTCCTATGCTTGCCTTTATTTTACTTGGAAACAAAAACGATAGAAAGACCACCAATAACCCAGGAAGGCCAATCCAAGACTCAAAAAGAAGTATGTTTGGCATGAGGGCAGTAAAGATGTTCTCTGGAAAAAGACTGGTTCCCCTTATCTGCTCTTTCTCCAGAAACCAGCCGGCCCCAAGTTTTCCATCACCACAGGTCTTTTGTGTTGCTTCACAGTAGATGAAATAAAATATTACATGATCCTGGAACAAGAGTGGGACCTCAAGTGATCTTAGGGCAGGCCAGTCCTGCCTCCCAGAGGAACCGTACCAAAAGCATCCAAGAACAGCTGTCCACCCTTTGCTTTAAATTCTCCAGAAAAGGAGTTTCCATAGGCCACGTCTGTAGTGTGTTTTCTAGGTTACAACCCTAACCATCAGAAACTTCTTAAATTCAGTTTAAAGTTTTCCTGCTGTCATTTAGAGACATTTCCTCCTTCTACCCCTGATGGAGCATAGCCAATTTCTGTTTTCCAACTTAGAGACATTTTCACTTGTGAAGAATTAAGACTCGTAGTCTTTGCTTCCCTAGGAACCCTTGCCCCTTCAAATGTCTACTTCCTAGGGCATGGTTCAAATGTCTACTTTCTAGGGCAGTGTTGGTTTTCCACTGACCCTTCTTCCAAGCTATTATAAATGCTTCAGCTCTTTTAAGTCATGGCACCCACACATAGATATTGAGATCAAACACGTGCTGCAACTGAAGTTTGTTTTTCTGGAATCTCTCGATTTATGGCCCCCACTGTCAGACACAGAAGATGTTCTAGGTATACAGTGGCTACTGATTACTTGGACCGTCAAAAGAGCTGGTATGGTGGGGGCGGGGGGCTACTTTTTTATTTACTTGAACCTTGAGGTAAAGCCCTTTGGATTGTCAAGAGGTTGCCTGAACGTGACAACTGACCAGCTAAGAACCAGCCCTGCCTGTTGGAAGCTGCCTTCTTGTTCTTGTAGCTGATGGCTATGATGCCGGCAATGGACAGCTTCCAAGAAAAAGACAATGGAAAGGAAATATGTTCCATTGCTGAAAGAGATTGAAGAAATAATGTCCCAGAGATACAATCCCTCTCCTCCTGGACCTGACATATTTGGGAGGCATTTTGCTGGGTCCTTGACCCAAAACATCTGTTGTTGCCAATGATACAGGGAAAACAATCGCCTGGGAATGAACAACAGGAGTTCAAAAGGGTGAAGAGGAAGTACAGAGGACAGGGCCATTCAGCATTTTAACCTGCTGCTGTCTCTGGAAAGGTCTCTTGATATTTCACCTGGCGATTTACGGCCGCATCTGGCTTCAGCTGCTTAAGTGTCATGTGAACACGTGACTGCGACTGGCCCAACAGCAATGGAATCAGTTGTGTCTACACCTCACCAAACCCTGAAATAAATCACCAGCTTGATCCTCCTGGCTATCACAAAGCCAAACACACCATCTGTCCAACACGCACATCTCCTGGCTAGCATCTTGCCCTCCTACTAGAACGACCATCTGAAAGAATATTTAGTGCTGTAGGAGATGTAGTCTCTTTGCATAGTCCATGCTTAAAACATGAGTCAGCCCTCAGCTGGCCTTCCAAGGTCTGCCTATCTCTGCTAAGGTCCTCAAAGTAGCAACCAGTTAAGGGAAACACTGACTTTGGATAAACTTAGCAAGATGTTCTCAAGGTTTACAATAGACCATTTTGTGGACATGAAGGTTTCAGTCCTAGCCCTTGCAGGAATCTACCCAGAGCTGTTTTTTCACTCTGCCGGCTTTCATGAAGGTTTTGCCATTGAGGCTGTCTTGTCATTCTGCCCCTTCGTTATCAATCCACACACTGCTGGGGGACTCAACCAATCATGATTTGCAGGAAAAAAAAAAGGGTAAAGAAAGCTTCTTCCTGCGGTTATTTTTTTCTACAAAGCCAGGGATGTTTTTCTACCTTCCTTAAAGAAGGGCCTCTATCCTTTTCTTTTCCAGTTGAAATTATTCCTTGACTATTGGCTTTCTTTTAGCCAAGCTGCTCCTGATCTTTAATTATCTATCATGGTCCAGAGCCCAGGAAGTTCTGTCTCTGGATTCGCAGTGTCTGTGCCCCAGCCAAGCCACAGCAACCTCTTTCTGAAGACAGTTCAATCTAACAGCAATTCAATGGATTGTTTGCTGCCATCGGTCCCACCTGATCTTTTGAACTCAGAGTTGCTTTTCAATTCAGTCACCACTTGCTCACTGTCTAAAATCAAGCCCATTATGAGTAAATTCACTCATCAGTTATTTCCTCTGATTTCTCTGCAACCATCCACTCACCATACCCATCCACACTTCACTTAATCTTCTTGTGTGCGCCTCCACCGTGAATCATGGCTAAGGTCTCCCACTCTAACGGAATTCATTCAATGGCTCAGTCTGCATCAAAATAGCCCCAGTGAGGTGTTAACAATCTTACTTCTTACATTTGAAGGAATAGCCAGCCACTGTTTGTAAAATTTGGGTATTTTCTAACATTAAGATTCTCGACTTACTCCCATTTGAGCTTGTTTTTGAGCCTAGAGTAAAGGTTCTGTTTCCTCAATCCCATAGGCTTTGACTAGGCAGTCAAAGCTCTGTTCAATATCAGCTTCGCTTGTTTTCTTTCTATCACTTTCATGATTGAAAGTCATTGAAGTAATACTGTAATCAGATTTCACAAGGCCAACCCACGAATAAAAGAGCACACATTTAGGGGGAACACACACTGGAGGATTCTGAAGCTGACCTGGCCTAGTACCCTTTACCTCATCTTCTTTGTGTCATTCCTGACAATAATAATGACACAACAATCACAACGATGATGATTATTGACCTTACTTAGTATTAATATTTACTTACAATGCTCTTTTTGATTAATCGCAATAGTTCCTACACCATCTAATGCCATGTTACTTGCTTACTTTACTGTAGTTATCTAGTGAGGGAGAATGAGACAGCTATAAAGATACCAGCCACTGAACACTCCATCAAGGGATCCCACAGAAGACACATCCCTCCATTACTTGCTTCTTGGTTCATACCAAAACCAGGGAACTAAAGAATCATCAAGGGCCCCTGGAGGTTGCTCTCATGTGAATGTCCAAAGCACTGGAGCAGTGTTGTCCAATACATTCTGTGATGATGCCGTGTATACAGTGATGTGCCCTGTCTATGCACTGACCAATACAGTGTAGCTACTGTGCCCTTGGAATGTGGCTGGTGGGACAGCAGAACCGAAGTTTTGGCTGTAATCATTTTAATTAATTAAAATAAAATTGCCACACATGGCTCATGGCTACAATATTCAATGCTGCAGCTTTAGATACCTGCCCGCCCTATGAGTTTTTGTCTCGGTTCTTAAAGGCTGGGCTTTGATCATTCTCAAAACTCTGTCTATGTTCAAAGCACCTGGGAATGTAGGAAACATGCCATCTCCTAGGAAGGGGGTGCTTCCTATGTCATTGTCACTACAGAGGAAAGCCAAAGTGGCCTCTTAGAGAACACTGAGTGTTCCTCCGCAGCTAGCAGGGGTCACTGAATTTGGAACAGGGTCCCCAGAGGCTGGTGTGAACACACTCCAGGCAGCTAAGCCACAAGCAAAGAGCTAAAAACAGAAATTCTGATGGGCTTGAAAGACTATCTTGAAAAACGAAAACAGTGGAATGAAACCAGTGGGTGCTTTTCAGCCTTAGGCAACCACTGGCCAAAAAGAACAGAACTAATTGCTTACTTAAAAGGAAAAGGAAAGGGAAAAAAAAAGAAAGAAAATATGAGAAAATAATGAAATCAGAAAATATCCAAGGAATGTAAGCAGTTTCCACATAGGGCCCGTGTTGGGTACTTCAACACGGCTAGCTCCTCTCCCATCCACCTTTCTCTTCACCCTGATGCCCCTCACACTTGACAGAGACACCTCCTTTCTTAAATTTCATTACTTCTGTTTGCCTATCTCATCAGGGGATGAAGCATATGGCACACGCTCGTGAAGAGTGGGACGGTCCCCTCTGTGGATGGCAAAGTGTGGCACACAACAGGCTTTCAGGCTGACTCCGTGGGCGCCAGCCGCTCTGAACCCATTAGCAGTTGTTCTGCCCCCAACCAAGCCAGCTGCTTCCCTTCTCCCCAATCCCCTCAGGGCCTCCCCCTCCTTTTTTTTTTTTTTTCCTATGGAGAAGAAGTAAGGACCACCCTGAACAGAAAAGGCTTTCTCTCCTCTCCTGCTTAAAGCCCAATATCAAGCTCTGTAAGGAGAAGGAAAATGGGAAATACAGAGAACGGTTCATAAAGTCATCAGAGGATAGAGGGAAGGGCTCTGAGAACAATATTATGATTTTGTTTCCTGGAGGCAGGTTATAAGTGCCACTTTCCCAAACTTCGGGATTCCTCTGGAATAGGAAAATAATTACTTTCCCTTTCAATATCTTAAGGGAGGAACAACATTAGATTTAGCAGTTCCTTATGGCCCTAATTTTCTCTCTGTCCCCATCCATTCAGCCAAAGGTTGGAATTCTGCCCACTTTGTGAGCTTGCTCTGAAAAGCCCTCCCAAACCACAGGGTATAATGAATCAACTGGAAGGAGGACAAAGACTAGAATTCCCAACCAGTAGCAAAAGTCAACCATAGGGGCTTTCGGGTGAAGGCCAGGACTGGACGAGGAGGAGGCGGTGGTGAACGGGTGAAGAAACAGAGGTCCAGGCCAGGGTCAAAGGGAGGTCACTTAAGCTCCCCTGGAGCTGTGACTCAGTAATTGGTGGCTTTGTGGCCTGGGTAGGGCTGCCCTCAGACACTCCCAGAGAAAATATGCTTAGAAGAGTCAAGGGAGGAGGCCAGAATCATTAGAATGAACCTGAGGACAGACACTGAATAAGAGCCAGCCAACCTCCCCAGCCTGCAGAGGACCCCGGCTATATCCTTTTATTCCAAGCGCCTCTGCTGAGGTACATACCACACAGACACACACACACACCCATGCACAGAAACCACAAACACACTCATGCACACACATTAACACTAGAATACCCACACCTACACAGACCCCACAAACCTTCTTTACATTCAGATAAAACATGGGGGTTGGGAACAACCATGAATTAATTGGATGCAGTCTCAAAGGAGTGGAAATGAAATGAAAAATCCAGGCTGGGTTATAAAAATAAGTATTTTTTCCCAACGTGCAGGAGGCTCATTATATTAATTAAACATTATTGCAGTGAACAGAGAAGGGAGGGTGATTAAGGCTGGACTGGGGTAAGTGTTCTCTTCTTTTGCCTGAGGCCGTGGTGATCTTCAGATATCAATCTCTCTGAGCACTCAAATGCTGAAGAGATAAACACTTGAAATATGAAAATGTTTTTCTCCGGATCAGGCACTGTGACCCTCCGGGGAAGCAAGTGTGGACTGTGTCAGGAGGCCAGCTCTGAGTGTTCTCCTAGCATCTGTCCCACTGCCCCCACCGGGAAGAAGGGACACGCCAGTGCTTGGGGTGAGAAGCAGTTCTAAGGAAGCCTGCAGAAGGGAAGGTCCCTTTCCCTCTTTTATTTTCTAGCCTTTTCCTATTGTACCCTGGCAAACTGATCTACTAAATTTCCAGAATTCACCCCTCTCCTCTCCAGTGCTTATGGAGGTCTCAGGTCCAGGCCAGAAGTACAGGAGAATTCAAAGTCACTCAGTGCTGTGCTAGAGCCAAGGTGTACCAGCTTGTGAGAGCTGCTTGTCAAGTGTTTTGCAAGCCAGTTGTTAAATGTATTCATTAGTAAAAATTAAATTATATAAAGCTATAATTCAATAAATTGTATTAAAAAACAAAGGTAACAAATCCCCAAACTCAACACTTGCTAGTTATCTTAATACATTTTATCAGTAGCTATACTTCTGGAGTCATTTCTGTCTACTGTATTTGCACAATGGAAAAAAAAACTATATAATGCTCTCTTACTGACTTCTCAACTCCATCTCCATTGATGTTGTGTTGGTAGCTTAAGCTCAGCTATGGTAAGGGTATTTACACCACTGAAAGTGACAAACGTTAAAAAGCAGGTTTTTTTTTAATCCCTAAAAAGCCTATTGTTAAACATTCACCATCATACTGCTGTGAAAGCACGTAACAGTGGAGATAGCAGACAACTCTTGCTACCTGTTTAGAAGGGATAGAGGCAACCCCTTCTTGTCAGCAGTGCCAGGAGAAGCTTCTGAAATCTGGCTTTCTGAAACTAAAATGGTGGGCTTAACAATGTATCCAGGACTTACAGCAATACTCTTCTAGAGGCCAAGTGCCAGGCAGCTCTGCTAGATACCCAAGGGTGTGGCAGCATTTTGGTCCCTCAAATTGACTTGGTGTAGAAGCAAGGGCACCCTCAGAGATGTATAAATCAAACTCAAGGCCAGTCATCTCCCAATGAGCCATTTTAGGAACTGTACCCAGCTCGAAGTTGACAAGGGGCTCTGTGATAATAGCAGTGGGTGCTCGCTATGGGAACAAGAGGACACTGACTCGCCCCATCTCCTAGGGCCTCCCAATTGTCCCTTCTTTCTTTCTCCTCTTTCTTCTATCTTGGCTTCCCCCTCTCCCTCCCAGCTTCCAGGCTGTGCTGTAATCACAAGAGAGGCTGGGAACCACCAACTGGCTATTCTTTGAGGTGACGTCTTGAGCAAAGACTGTGGTGGTTTGTGGGCAAAGAATAGAGGATTGCTGTGCGGTGGGAAGTTATGAAGCTTGTAAGGGAATCTGGAGTTGAAGTATGTGGAACAGGCTAGCCTTAACTCTTTCATCTCTTCACTCACAGCTGGCTTACCTGGAAATGTCCGGTCATTCGGGCTGGAGCTGCTGGCCCAGGTGGTCCGGAGCCACTTGGCATGGTCATACATCCAACCACAGGGCTCCTCGGGGAAATCGAAGTTGCAGTTGAATCCCGAAGGGAGCTGCAAATCTTTGTCTAAAAGGGGAAAACAATAACCCAAAGGAAGGCAAATGAAATGGGTTCAGAGAACAGCCACAGTGGTACTATTTAAATGGCTGGCAAGGCCTGAGTGGAGAGCAGAGAAAGAAGTGGCTTCCTTTGCTTATTCATTTAACTCATCTTGGCGATCGCTGGCTTTCGGGTCAGGCTTTGGTCTCATCCTTCCCAGGCATGAAAGCCAAGTCTGCCAGTGGTTCCCATAGTAAGCAATTATAAATGAGGCCACCAAATGGCTTCAGGCTCTAATCAGCCTCTTCTGTCCACCTCAGAGAGCAGACAAATGTGAAAATTGCTGTTCCCTAAATGCCAGAGAAGAATGTCTCCCCAGTGCCCTGGTGGAAGGCTGGCTCCCAAAAAAAGTATTATCTCATCTCCTGCCAACCTGGCTCTCAGAGGAGATGGGGCAGCCCATTAGCATCCAGAGAGACTGAAATCCCTGGGAGGTTCTGCCCAGTGAGGAGAAAGTGACCTCAGAAACAAGGAAGGCTTGTTTGCTACACTTCACCTCTTTGTGATCCGTCTCTATTTCTGAAGACTGGGACAGTCCAGCATCTCCATGGGGAGGTATGCCCGGTGGGAAATTTGGCATGGTAAGAGCAAATCGAAGGGACCAGACCAGCCAGCTTCTCAGCTCAGTGCTGGCCAGGAGGAAAGATAATTTCCCATAATGCTGAATCCCTGGAGGCTGCGACCCCGGGAGGCAGAGAATGCTTTCCCTATGGGAATCCAGGAACTAATGACACAGTGGTGTCCTGTCTGCTTTGATGGTTCACCTGCCTGAGCCTGAAGACAGAACCAAGAGAGTTTCTTCTGAGGTTCCACCCAGCTCCAAAAATCCAGTATGAGCTAATGCCACATGTGTGACTAAGTGGGGGTGGGGTGGACGTGGGGAAAGAGGAAATGGGAACCCAAATTTGGTTGTTTGCCGGCAGTGCCTGCGGAGACAGCGCAAAAATGTTGGCTAATGTTGGTAGCAGGGAGAAAGTGGGGTCTCTGCCCTTCTCACTTCCCTTCCCAGGGTTCTTAGAGAGGAATTTCCCTGGGGAAGGCTTAGAATGCAGGTTAGGAAGTCTAAAGGGAGCCACGGACTGGTAGAAACAAATTACTCATCCTAGAGGTGAGGAGGGCTCACCTCATGGGGGGAAGGGCACTGCTGGCGTCAGAGGGAGGAGGAAGATTGCCACCAGGCCCTGTAAATGCCTTCCCTTTCCAGGACAGGATATTTAATGTTTGCCCACCCTTGGCCAAAGTCAGCTTGAGTTTAGAAGAGACACATGGAATCTATTACAGAAGCATCAACCTGTGGCTTGGAAAAGTCAGCCCTTAGCCTTTACCACCCCTTCTCCTGACAATTTCTGAATTTCTATTTTTCTCTTCAAAAATATGAAGTAATTCAATATAGCATAAATCCTCTGTGATGTTTACATGTATACTGTATCTCAGGAACCAAATTCTACAAAAAAACTTTTGCAAAAAGAAAAGGGAGGAACCATCAAAGAAACCTCAAATGAAACAAACCACTAGAAACGGGAAAATCATATTAAAAATAAACTTCTGAAATTTTGCAGCAGAACCCTTAATTTTTCCTTTGATTGTCATTTAGCTAGAACCCCCACTCCAGGTCCCCCAACAAGCTAACTCTGTAAATCCAATATCATATGTTAACTCCCTATGCATTCCACTTTTGGCTCTCAAACTATCTGAAACACGTCTTGGAAGATTCTCCAAGTCTCCTTCTTCTCTCCATAAAACAAAAACAAGTTCATTAAAATGTCAGAATTCTGTATTCAACTAACCCCGACCAACAGTGTCCCCCACCCACACAATAATATGAAAGCACAATCCCCAAAGCATATGCATTAAATTATTGCTTTTTCAGTCACATAACTTTAGCATTTATTCTTGGCTTTCCTCCCATTCTTCTTTGTAGCCATTTTCTGGAGTCATCCACTCCATCAGTGCAGTTCCTCTAACTGTCACACGGCTGTGCTTGCAGGTTCCACAGATTTTGCCATCTACCTATATCTTTATGTCCCCATCACTTCTCTAGTCTCTTTGCCAATCTTCCCTCATTTTGTTTAATGAACATTTAATAATGATCAGTAATTTACTGTAAGTTGAGGCTGTCAAGCTTAACGTTCTAGCCAAAATGCCAGGTGTTCCAAAATTTGTGGTTTCTTATAAATGTCCTCATACTTGGTGACTTTAGCAGTACGATTTAAAATGTGACTGACTTTTGGATTCTGCCAATTATTGTTTTTATCTAACTTGGATATACTCCGAAGATAAATGAAAGGAATTTCCCATGTGATGGGACCCATCCAGAAATGCGGAGCCCCTGAGTTTTGAGGGAACGGTTGAAGATGCCTTTTTACATTTCCGCCTTTGTCTCTGATCTGCACTCCAGTTATAGAGGATACAGTGCACTATCTTATAGAATCATCACTGTTACACTTTCTCAAATTGGTGGTGGTGAAAGACACAGGGAAACACAATTAAGTCACAGGTAACTGCTGGATTAACTCAACTATCGCGCTCCATCATCCAGATGACTGCCGTATCTTCACTTGGCTGTAGCATACACACACAGCTTAACAGGAAAAACTATCAGAGCTGTGAATTCTAAGGATAAGAATGGTTCTCCTTTAGCAGACAAGCAAGATAGTGAGGGCTTAACAAATGAGACTCCTCAAAAGAGGAGTTCTCTTTGGAGTCATCCTTGTCTCACCTGATGTCTAGTGGGTTCACACCAGTAGGGCTGTACTGGTTGTTACACTATCCAAATGCTTCTACATTGGTTGTAAACAGCCACTGCCCCAAACCCCTAAGTGCCCCCACCTCTCTTACCACTTCCTTGAGATCCCCTGGATCTCTGATCTGGGGGACCCCTAGGTCCCTGTCCAGCCACAGGCCAGCTCCCACTCTGACTAGTCTGCACCCATGCCATCTGGATGCAATTTGTGCTTACCATCTTCAAAGCTGCAGTTCTCCCCACACTCCGTGGCCTCCTCTTCGGTGGGGTAGGGGGTGGTTGTCTCTTCGCTCTTCACAGTGGGTCCCAGAGTCTCTACCGTGGGCTTGGAGTCTGTGTAAGGGCAAAGGAAGATAAGAGAATGCTGTAGCAGCCTGTGTTGCAACCCAGCAGGAGGAAGATGCCAAACATCTCTAGAGAAGGGAAAGAAGATGCACACATGTGCACGAAACTCTGAAGTCATGTCTGTGTGCTGTCAGTGAAGTCAGGGGCATCGCCATAGTAGAATGAGAATGGTCCTGGGTTGCAGAACCAGCAGTGACAGAGGTAGGGACACAAACCCACATTCTTTACTCCACAGCAGAGGCCCCGAGTTTAGCACAAAAGGCCACGAGACAATAATGGAGGGGGCGACAGGCGACGCTGACTCCAAGGAAGGACCAAAGCACACTCTGGCTCATGTTTGCACAAAACTGGATGGACGGGAATATGGATTTAAAGAGGCTCAGACTCCACATGGTGAAAGTGATTTGGGGCTATGCCTTTAGGTCAGGGTGTGGCAAGCTCAAGTGTTTCCTGGATCCAAACACCTACTGTAAGTGAGGAAAGCAGATGTGGTTGTGAGGGCAGGGGAAGGTTGGAGAGAGAGGAGGTGGTGAAAGCTGGGATCTTACATGCCTGGTTTAAAGGTGGCCTCCATGACTGGCTCCAGCAGATTGGGGCCTGGAGGGGAGGTGGCCCAGTGTGGCCAGGCCAGGTCTTCCAAATCTTTCCCCCTTTCCTTCCCCCAACACGAAAGCAAAAATCCCTAAGTAAAATCTCCAGACTCTACATGTTGGCAACTTATTAAAAATGTTATACTAAGTAGCACACAATGAACCCTGGCTAGGCCAAACCTGGCTGCAGGCAGGGGGTTTTGACCTCAGCTCTAGGTGATTCATTCACCTATTCATTTGCTTATTTGCTCATGCCCGTCATTCATTCAGCAACTATTGAGGGAGTGAATGGAGCTATGAGTCAGGCCCTGGGTGGGGTGAAAGGGGTTCTGGAAACTGGTGCTCAAGTCCATGTGTTTTGGGGTGGTGTCTTCATCCCAGAGCTGTCCTCCAACAGGATGCCAGTGCCTTGTCCCTCTCATCTCTATACATGCTCCTTTGCACTACTGTATGTGATTAGGCGCCTTTGTCAGGCACCCTTCAGGATACCATTTAATAAAGCCAGGAGCTGGAGGAAATTGCTAAATACGCTGAATAGCTTTTTCACGGTCGGCTTCCCACCTTTCTGCTATTAAATACTACGCACATAACCTTTCATACTTCCCTTTGCTGTGTCTGCCTTTTGCTCACAGTAAATAGCAAATAACCTTGAAGCGTCCTAATTTGTAAGTTCAAATTTGTCACTGTGTCATAGAAACTCGATTGTAAAGCAAACTATGGGGCAGTAAGGCAAAACATAATTATTTGAAACACAAACAAACCAACTAACAGGTGAAGCAGCCCTGCCAAAGTATTTAGCTGCAGCAGCTCAGCCCAGCCCATTATTTTTCCTGTTATCCTTTGGGATAGGGATGAAGAAGTGAACCGAAGATGAGTGTGAGAAACAGATGGAAATTCGAAAAGCAAACATAGCCACGTGACCTATGGAGAACAGTTTCTGGAAATGTTAGGTAGCAAAATGGGTCAGCTGATAGGTGTAAAGAATGTTAAACCCAGGGGCCAATGAGGCACCAGAGGGCAGGGCGTGTAAATGAAAGTGGAGGAACGGCGGGCACGGAGGCCTCGGTGTTTATACTGTTTGTACTATGTTTGTACTGGGTGCTCCAAGGTAACTGCCCATCAAACAGCAACGCTCCCCCTGAAATTGAAACCAGATGTCAGAGACTTCAAAGGAAAGGAGGCTGGGCAGAGGGGAACGCTCCTCAACTCTGATCTTCCAAGGAATGGCCTGGCAGGGCTTTGAAATAAGAAACCTGTCGCTGACCATCACCCGTGTAATTTGGGGCATGTTGGGATTGGGGAGCAATGAAGGAAAGAGGTCATTAGCAACTGTCCCACTGGCCAGACTGGGAGGGCATGGCACCGAAGGGCAAGGGATGGGGGGAAGAATGAGGTGGACTTCATCCAGCTGAGTGACCTCTGGCAAGTGACTTCTACCTTCTGGGGCTGTTTCCTTGTCTATGAAAGAGGAATTGGCCCAGGTCTGTGATATTTCCCAAACCACGCATCACTCTCATCATTGGGTTGTGGAATCCATCGAATAGGTCATGACTAGCATTTAAAACATATCGACTATAATATTTTGGAGTGCACTTCCATGGTTAAGATGACCATTGCTTTGGGAACCTTTTGTTTCAGTTACAGTTATTTATCATAACAGGTTTGCTGGGTGCCAGGCAGTAGTCTAAGTATTTCACATCCATTCATTCATTTAATCCTCACAATGACCCTATGGGGTAGACAGACTATTGTCCTCTCCATTTTTCAGCTAAGATAACCAAGGCGCTGAGAGACTAACTTTCCTGAGGTTATGCAGCCAGCAAATGGCAGGGGCAGGACTTGAACTTGGCAGTCTGTCTCCAGAGTCCAAGCACTTACCCATACACTGTACCCCCCCGTATACACCACTGTGTGTGAGTGCTTATAAGTGAAGCGGGTTGTGAAGGAAAATTATTTTAAATTGTGTATCATGGGCAGAAATGTGTGAAAGCCACTGGCTTACGAGCTCCTGGATCCCCTACAGCGCTGAGCCCCTGATTCCAGGGCACATAAATGAAGCCAGCTTGTATCGGGGGGAGGTTTTCTGCACCTGTGAGAGGACAGGTGACACACGTTTAGCAGGCTGCAGGGAACTTTGGCCTCAACCCCAGGTAATGGGGAGTTAAGTGTCTTCCTATGAAGATGTGTTCGCTGGGGCTGCCTTCAATTCAAAAGTGAGGAGGCTAATTTGGGCCCAATTCCCAGCCCGTGTGCCTCAACAGGGCTCCTCTGCGCTGCTGTAGCCAGCATACAGGCAGCATTTTTCTCCCTGGGAGCCAAAAGCACTTCTCCGACATGCCCTTATTAATCCTTCATGCCATCCTGCCGGCTGAGCCAGTGACAGGTACGGCACAGATAGGAAAATGGGGATACCTGGGGCCCTGGCGGAGGAGGGCAGGATAGCTCAGGCTGGTGGCTGCTCCTGCTGGCATCAGGCTCAGTCCCTGAGCCCCAGTGGCTCCCACGAACTCCTTTTGGCAGGCAGTGAGTGAGCTCTGGGTAAGATCTGGTGCCAGCTCTGCTGAGGGAGGAGGGCTGGTGCCCCAAGGAAAGGAAGGTAGGGCCTGACTCAGAAGGGCAGGGCCCTCCCTCGGAAACCAGGAAGGCTGGGCACCCTCCGTGGGCCTCACCCTCATTTGGAATAATGAGAGGTGTTCCCCAAGGCCTGGGCCACCTGGCAGGAATGAGCAGGACAATGAGAAGGAGTCCTGCCCCCATCAGCTCCCTGCAACAGGGTCCCTCCTGAGCAAATAAATGCCTTTTACAGATGTGGCTCCGAAATGAAAATGAAGTCTCTTAGCCACTGACATCTGGAGGCCAGATTCAGACATAAACCGATTACTTTATTATCATGAGGGGTTTTTTTCTTCCCTAAATCAACAGCCACAGCCCTCTGGCCTGAAGAGCCAGGGTCTAATTGAATTTGGGTGGGTGGTGTGTGGTTATGATTTGTTTTTGAGAGACTCGGGTTGGAGAACTGAAATGATCCCTTAAAAAAGACAAAGTACACCCCTTGAGAAACTGTCCCAAGTCCAGAGGCTGCAGTACCCGTGGTCTGAGGCAGGAGAACACGGCAGGGATCTGCAGCATTTCCAGCTCCTGGGATGGCTGCCCCCTCCACAGCCCTCCCAGGGCCTCGTGGGATGCCAGGGTCAGAGGACCATGTGGGTGAGATGCAAAGAGGAGGAAATGTCATCTTACCTGTCCAGTCACAGCCCAGCACCTCCAGCCGCATCCCAATCCCCGCCGGCGACCACCTCTCCGGGTATACCCGCACATACTGTGCCGGAATGGGGTCAAACCTTCGGATGTCAGGGGTGTCATAGTGCATGTTCCCTTCGAACAGCTGCAGGGAGAGAGGCCACTCAGCCCTTCTGGTGTGGGACCCAGTCCCTATCACCTTCTTCCCTTTCCTTCCCCTTCTCCTCCCTGCCCCGCACGTCCTGCTAGGAAGGCAGCTTCCTAGTTGATTCCTGGTCACTGGGACATTCTGATCCACGCGAGCTTCATTTTCAGACCAAGGATTTTATTCATTTGGAAGGTGGTTAGGGACCCAGAATTATGGAAAATAGGAAGTAAACAAAGGTGGCAATTTCCAGGTTGTGTCTTTTACCTGGCGACTAAAATGGAGTATCTGGGGAAGAATTTGGCTCCAACTGCGTTTTCAGCTGACTTTGGCTAGAGAGCGGGGAAGGCAGTTTGGGCGATCTTTGACCGTTCTGAATTCCTGGTCTACAGGGAAAGGGACACTTCTTTTTCTAATGCATGAAAGCCTCCATTGAGGTAACCCAAGCTGACTGATAGTTCCTAGCTCACTGAGAACCTTACGGGAAAATGACCCCTAGGCCAATGACACTGTCTTCTGGTCACACATCGATAGTCTTAGACTGTTTCCCAAACCTTTGTTTAGGGAAAGCACTCCTGTCAAAAGAAACCTCACACGGAGCCCCAGTACATAAAACTGATGATGCGGGGAGCAGGGGGCTGCTTTGGTGGAGCTGGGTGGAGGACCAGCCTAGAGTACACTTGGAGACACTCATCCGGGGGAAGGACAGGAGTGGGTGGCCAGGGCCTGCAGCTGATTAGCCCCCAGAAATTCAGCAGGACCACTCCAGTTTTCAGGATGCCCTGCGTCCACAATTCTGAACCAGAAGCACTGTCTCGGATAGGGCTGTCTCCCACAATGGCAAAGATCAACTTCTTTCCCAAGAAAAACCAGGCTCAGCTCTCCCTGGGGAAGCCTGCGGTCCAACTTCTGCTCCATCGATGCAAGGTTCCAGTTACCAAGCCCTGAGCCTTTCTAAGCCTCTGGAGTTGAGAGCTGGGAGTTTACCTCAGCATTGCAAAACCTCCAACCCAACTCTTGCCGCTGTATTCAGAATGGAAACATTTGCTTAGCAAAGGTGGCCCCGAGACATGCAAACGCCCTCCTTTTTTAGGGACCTGTTCTTTTGAGAAAAACAAGGGGTAACTAGAGATAAGAATCAGAGAGCCTGGCCTGCCAGGAGACTGATCTGGGGAGGGACAGAGGTATGACGTCTCCTCCCCTTCTGGGGCTCCTTGTGTCTGTGTTGAAGGCTGACCTTCACTCTGGTGGCAGGGGAGTAGGCTGTACTGGCCTGAGCTTCTGGCTCGGGGTGAGTTTCTCTTGCTTCTCCCTTGCCTCAGTTT
Source organism: Pan troglodytes (assembly GCF_028858775.2). Taxonomy (NCBI): domain Eukaryota; kingdom Metazoa; phylum Chordata; class Mammalia; order Primates; family Hominidae; genus Pan; species Pan troglodytes. The sequence goes on along the minus strand of NC_072411.2, from coordinate 107,970,476 downwards.
GAGAGGCCGGAAAGATCTAAGCAGTCAAAACTAGGAGAATACAAAGGAATGCAGCGACATTCAGAAAAACATCGTTATTTTTGGAAGTCAACCTCTAGTTTCTATAGCTTGGCTTCCAAAAACCACATCCCCTTTAGATGTCTGGCCAATTTCAAGGAGACTTTATCTGAAAGAGTGTATAAAGAGTGTTGAACTTTATAAAAAGGCAGTGTTCAGTAGGGGTTAGGCATCTGGACTTTGGAGTCAGACTTCCAGTTTCTGAATCGGCTCTATCACAGGTGAACTGTGTGACCCTGGGCATGATATCAAGTGTCAGTTTATCATCTCTAAAATGGGAGTGACAAAAAGATCTACTTTGCACAGATGTCGTAACGATTAAAAAAGAGTCCAGGCCGGGCGCGGTGGTTCATGCCTACAATCCCAGCACTTTGAGAGGCCAAGGCAAGTGGATCACTTGAGGTCAGGAGTTCGAGACCAGCCTGACCAATATGGTGAAACCCCATCTCTACCAGAAATACAAAAATTAGCTAGGTGTGGTGGCGGGCACCTGTAATCCCAGCCACTCAGGAGGCTGAGGCTGGAGAATCGCTTGAACCCTGGAGGCGGAGGTTGCAGTGAGCCGAGAACAGGCCACTGCACTCCAGCCTGGGTGACAGAGACTCCATCTCAAAAACAAACAAACAAACAAACAAACAAACAAACAAAAGAGTCAGAAATAAGGTATTTAGCACAGTGCCTGGCACAAAGTAATCTCTCAAACGATATTTGTTTTATTGGATTTCAGGAGTTGGATGACGACTGTTTAGATGGGACATCGTCAGTCTCAACTCCCTGTACCACACTTAGCCTCCCTGTTGAGGGTAACGTTACAGAGGCCTCCAAGAACAGCCTACCTTTGGCTGCTGGGTCCTGGGGTCCTGAATGTATTCCCAGTCCTTGCCGTTTAGGCTGTAGGAGACTTTGAACTTGCGCACAAATGCTCTGGCTTCCACAGCAGTGATACTGTCTCCTCCGCGGGCTCCCTGGATGATGACACCTTTCACTGTCTTGGGTGTTCCCAGATCTACCTGAAGCCACTCCTCACCGGGCTGGGCCTGAGGGATTCGAGGGAACCAGCCCGAGCGGCTGCTGACCAGGCGGGCTGCACTGGGGCTCCAGAGGTATTCCTGGGTGGAAGAGGCGGAGATCTGGGAGTCTGCAATGAGGCCTGAGAGCATCCCCAGCATGTTGGAGCAGGGAGCATCTGCAGAGAGGAGAGGAAGATACAAGAGGTCATGGCTGACACCTGCTAACCAGGGACCACCCCCTATAAGAAGGGAGCTGCAAAAGAGCCCAACTGTCAAATACTAAGTCAGCACTAATTTCTTTGCATGGTGAATGTGTACAGCACTGTGGTTAAGAGCCTGGACTCAGAGCTAGACTGCCTGTGTTCATGTTCACTCTGCCACTTACTAGTCAGAGGGCCTTGGGCAAATTATTTAATTGCTCTTTGCCTCAGTTTCCTTAGATCTAAAGGGGAGCTAATAGAGGTGCCTACCTCTTGAGGGCTGTTGCAAGGATTCTGTTAGTTACTAAGAGCTCACAGGACGGTGCCTGGCATATTTAAGTATCCAATGGCCATTAACTATTTGTGCTTACAGCTCTAACCAAGGACTCTCAGAATGTGTGTCTGCACATCCCTGTTGATGACACTAGTCCCCACTGACCCTATCAGGGACACTGAGAACAGGGGAACTGAGCTAAACATTGAACTATTTCCTAGTAATTGTTTTGCCAAGTAGAAGGAAACTTTCCTGGCATCAGTATCAGGTCTTTACTTCCCAAATAACTGCTCTTTACTGCCTTGGATCCTTCCCACATGCTGTTCCCATGACCCAAAATGCTTTTCCCTTCAGTCACCCCCAGACTAACATTTTCTTACCCCCAAGCTCAAGTGTCATATCCACAGAAAAGCTGTTCCCAAATTTTCAATCCTCACTAAATTGGTTTCCCTCAGAGCCCCCTGTTCTTTTCCTTCATATGCACATTCTAGTTTATCCAGTACTTGCATTTGTTTATTATCTATCTTGCTCACTAGCCTGAAAGTTCTACGATGTCAGAGACCCCATCTGTTTTGTTCCTGTCTCTATGTCCCATTCCCAGTGTGTGCCTGGCACATCAGATGTGTGGAACAAATGATTGAGTGGAGAATGCATGAATAAATGATGTCAGGCAAGGCAGGGTCTATAGTCAATGTGCATTTCATACTTGCAAACTGAGCTATGGATAAAAAAGATCCTCCAGGTTGTTCCCCTTCTTCAAAATCACTGGTTCTCTCCTTTCAATCTTCCAGAGAATGACCTCTACCTAAATCTTTGCTGATTATCCTGGAACAGCAACAGGGAAGGGACAGAAAATAGTCCCCTAGACAGGATTAGCATAAACTGATCCCATTAGAAGAAAATGGGTCTTTGTGTAAATGTGGTAAGAGCAGAGAATTTGAATTGAGAAAATGTGGGTGCAGATCCTGGCTCTGTCACCTCCTAGTTGAATGACTTTGGGCAAGCTATTTAGCCTCTTTGAGTCTTGGTTTCCTTATCAGTCCCTGGCCCACCTTACCTCACAGGGTTGTTAGAAAGTGTAGGCAAGATGATAAACAAGAAAGGCATGTGGAGATGCAGAGACTGTACAAACACAAGGTGTTTTAACTAGAAACCTCAAACAGGGTCAGACCTTGGAGCACTCCCTGTCAGAGCTGGAATGATTAGGGGAAAGGCACGTGGATGGATGTACACTGAAAACACTTCCGGGTCAAAGAGGCAACTTGCCTGCCCTGGGCTGAGCCCACAAGATAAAGGGGATTGGTCTGTCCATAAATTTCTGGGGCTAATCCAGCCATCATCACCTCCCATCTGCACCCCCTGCATTGCCTCCTATAATGTCCCAACTCCCACTCTGGTCTTCTCCAATCTACATGCCTTGGGTTTCAGCCCACAAGCCGTGTCCATGCTCCTCACTTCCTCTTTTGGTCCCTCTTGCCACCGTGCCATTGAGAAAGCTGTGACCATTGCCTGGTGCACTTTCCCTCCCTTCTTCACCAGGTAATGTCTGTTATTTGCCTTCTAACCTCACCTCAATCATCACCTCCTCAAAGAAGTCCTCCTTGAGCTCCTAGGCTGGGTCAAATCCCCTACGATGTACTTCCAAGGACCATAAGCCTCTATGTCCAGACATTGATCATAGTTTTGATTTTATATTTATTTATGAGTTTATTAGTATGTCTGCCCAACTTGTCCATATGCCCACACAGAACAGAGTCTGTTGTGCCCACCTTTGTGTCCACAGCACCATGCACAGCTCTTGGCCCCCGGTTGAGGCAGCAGAGAGTGTTATTTGAAAGCAAGGGCTTTGGACTGAAACTGCCTAGATTCAAACCATGGCTCTACCACTTACTGGTGAGTGACCTAGCTCTTTAAGTCTTGGTTTCCTCATCTGTAAAGTGAGGAGAATAATACCCATAGAGTCCTTATAAGGATAATAAAATATGTTACATCTTAGGTGCTTAGAATGGCATCTGTACCTAGTTAGCATTCCGTAAATGTTAGCTGTTAATAGAAATCGTAGATGCTTAATAAATGTATACTGAATGAATGAATGAAAAGACAAACTCTGGTAGGACTTGAGTCCTTGAGCCAGTCTTTCTGGGAAGGTCATGTGGTGCAGTCATGCTGTTTGCAGAGAGTTGAAAGGGAGCAGAGCCTAGGACTCAGTCAGCACCCCAACCTCATTGGAGCCTCCACCTCACCTGTGACCCGGCAGCCGAAGAGCTCCAGCCGGAGGGCGATACCTGAGTGCCAGGTCTGAGGGCGGATTCTAACAAACCTTGTCAGCAGTGGAGCGTGGAGCTTGTTCAGAACCACCTCAGTTGCATCGTTGTTGGCTTGAAATACCTGTAGCGTAAGAGGCAAAACCATGTTATTGAAACCGCTGTTTGTAGTTTAGCCACTTGAGCAGTCTTTGAAGGGGATGGGAAAGTTCTGTCAAATTTTCTTTCCCTCAAGCTTAAAAATAATCAGTGGGTATGTTGTTTTGGGCTTTTTAAAGAAACACTGTAAAAAAAATTAATTTCTCACACTGTTCTACTTGAAAATTATCAGTGGTCTTCCCAGAAACTTTTAGAGGGAAGGAAAATTTTGCCTCCAGGCTGAGAGCAGGCAGAAGAAGGAAAACACTTGAGAAGCTAAGGAAGAAAGAGAAAAGTAGAATATCTGTTTAAAATGAAGTAAAAATATCATCTTTTAGGGCTACCAGACCTCACTCACTAGCTTGAACTTGACACTCCCTCTTCCTCATGTTGCAGGCACCTAGGAATATTTGCAGAGCATTTTCTAATTGCAAAGTGCTTCACGGTTGTTTTTGTTAGTTACTTGATGCCATTCCACCCATGAGCAGACGAGATGATGACGGGCACCCTCTACCTACAATGGCCCTGCGTCAATCAACACTTTCTTGGTTCTCTCTGATCTTTGTGGCAGGGTCAGGGTTGCAGACAGTCCTTCAGAGTCCTGCTCCAGCTTCCTCTCACTGTAGTCCCGCCCTGTAATGAAATCCATCCCTGTCCCCATCTGACCAATACATCTCTTATGGGAAGGAAGGCTTTTTGGAACAGCTTCTGATCCTACATGGTGGGAGCAAGTCCTGGCTTTCCAGATGGCCCAGATCAATAACTGCCATATGGACCTTATGCTTTTTTGTGCTCTCTGTTCAAAAAAAAAAAAAAAAAAAAAAAAAGTAACTAGAGCAAAGTATATGTGAGTTTCCCTTGGTTTTCCCGAACAAGGGTAGAGGGAAAAACCAACTAACCAACCATCACTTCTAAATCATATCTGTCATAGCTATAACAACCAAGGGACTCTGTAAATCTACTTACAGCCAACTCTGCAACCATCAGCGACTTCTCCTGCTTAGGAGAACTAGATGTTTCGGCTCCTGATATTCAGACCATGCCAAGTGTTTGGGGGCACCAACAGGGCTGGGACAAGAGAACTGGGGAAACTGGTATATTTGAAGACTTTTCAGCCAGATGCAACAAAATATCTTTGAGTATAAACAATTATATCTATAGTACCCCAGAAGGTAGATATTCTTATCTCCACTTCATTAGATAAGGAAACTGAGGCTCAGAGATGCCTGTCTGGATCCAACATCCTTGCCAAGTTTTTAGGTTTTAAGCTTATAGTTTCTTCTAACACGTTTGCAGTGTTTATGCTGGTGGCTGGGAGTCATGGGGCCCTTAAAGTCTCCAGGCATGGGCTGAATGGAGGTAGGGTCACTGTCCAGTGATGTGTTCCCCGTGTGAGTTTATAATCCCACCTTAGAATGGCTTTGAGTAATGGCAAAGAGCAGCACAGAAGTCTACAGCCAATTGACAACACAGTCCTTTCTTCCCCGTGAACTGTGAACTCCATCATTTAACAGCCCTATTTCCTGCTTGCTAAGGTTAAAAGTTAGAGCCATTTAATAACACACCACTGAAGACACCATGCCTTTTGCAAGTAAATGAAGGGAAGTGGCTTGCTGAAGACAAACAGGGAAGCAGATTTTCGCTGGTCCACCATATTCAGTTTAAACCATTGATCTGGTGCGAAGTCCACCAAATCTGGGGGTGCCCCCTGCCCACCCAGCCTGCTGCTCCCTCTCCTCCCCTGGGAAGTCCTCCCACCCGGGTCCTAAGGTTGACAGCAGGGAGCACCGGGAAAGAACTTGTTAGTCATGCCTCTCTCCCAGGTTCGATTGTGCTGCTTCCTGTATAGCGATTGTGGATGAGAAGGAGTGAGAAGACCAAGTTAGCAAGGGAAGGAGAAAAGCCAAGGAAAGGGAAGGAAAGAGGGTTAGGGCCAGACACTCTGGAGAAGGCCCAAGGGGAGTGGTGACTGACCCTACTTCCTTCGTACTGATAAAGGGCTCCACAGCTCTCAGGAAAGGGATGGGGAACTGGATCCAAAGAAAAGAGATTCATCAGTTCTCTGAGAATTCAGCATGAGGCAGAGGCTTTCTGTTTTGTTTTGTTTTGCTTTGCTTTGTTTTGTTTTGGAAAGGAAGAAGCAAATGCAGCACTTTGCTTATTTCGGATGGGTGTTGTGAGCAGCAGCAGGGGGGCCTCCACTGGCTTGCTCTCTGAAGATGGTGATGGGGACTGTGTGTGTGGTCGCCATCAGGAGACGCTAAGGAGTTCACATTGGGTGAAAAAAGCTTTACTTGTCACGTGAATGCATAATTGGAAAGTTGAGTGGATCTGAACTTTAACACTGCTGCTAATCCACAGCATACACACCACGCTGGTACCGTTTAGAAACACAGCATGTCTTAGGTGTTGTTAATATCCAATTTTATCTTATCCGACCCCTGCATTTCTCAGCCTTGGCAGGCAACACTAAGAGACCTTTTCTTTCCTCAGTGAGTAAATGATTGTGTATTTGGACTGTCTTTGGGATGGCGGTGTGTGCATGAGTGTGGCTTACATGGGCATGGGCTGCACGCACTCGCATGTATGAGCTGAGGGAGGGGGTCAGTCTTCCCATGGATACATGTGGCCACAGGCTCTGGGTGAACCCCCTAATCTCTGCTTACAGTAGCACCACTCAGGAAGGGAGGCAAGCACACAGTTTGTGTCCCCTAGGCCATCTACCTGACTGCTTCAATTGAACTTCAGTCTGCCCTTTCATTTTGCCCACTCTTCTCCCACCCTTGAATCAAATGAAGGATCTTTTCAACTTAGCTTCAAATTACCCTTCACGTTTCCAAGCCTAGTTCCTGAACTGTTTTCTTGTCTGCTCTTGACTTTGTGTTCACATCTGCCTTCTGTTCTTTGGATGGTGAAGGAACACCGTCTTATTAGATTTTTTAACACACCTCTCACTCTGAGTGTGGTATAGTGGGAAAAACAACACACACACACAAAACACTACTGAATCAGAAGCCAGGAGCTGCGCTCTGCTGCTAATTAGCTCATAAGTGTGGGCAAATATCTCTACCTCCCTCGGGCCCCAATTTCCTCCTCTGTTAAATGAGGGGATTGTATGAGTTGATTTGTAGGGTTCTCTCTGGCCCCCTGCTTCTAAACCTTTCTTCACATGACTTTCTGTGGTTTGAACTGCTCTAACAGTGTCCACTTTGCAACAGGGCACTTTAGTTACCCGTTGTCCCTTACAGCCTAAGTGCTTTTGCAGACAGTTGCTGTGGATTTTTTATACACTTTGAATAGTGCCCAGAACACATGGGGAGTGCCCCATTCACAGGGCGACTATACCTTGTTGATGTGTTGGTTCAATACCAGTTCAAATTATTAATAACAAAGAGTAATGAATAACAACGCCTTAGTCCTTACATATTGTCTTTTGCCCAAAGATATCAAAGTGCAATTTATGAAAATCCATTTTTAATGAAATATTAAGCAGTTTCTATTTATCCTGACCCAATGGGTTTACAAGGTCTCTATTTTTCTCCCTGCATCTCCCCTATTTATAGCTAGTAAATGCTATCATATATTATACATCTTTATGACTTTCTCAATGCTTCTGTGGTTTTAGAATCACCCTTCATATGTTTTCTGATCAAATTCACTGAGATGGATTCTTGGCTTCCAGTCTAGGCATTGCAAGGTAAGGGGTTGTGTGCACGGGAAATGACGCCAGGAAATTGGTTTTATTCCCTATTCCCTGACGACTCACTGAATCATTATAGGCAAATCAATAAACCTTAGATACCTTGGTTTCTCCTTCAGGAAAATAAAGTCGATAATAGGCTTGCAGATAGACACTTAAGTTTACTGGCCCTCCCTCCAAGGCTTGCATAGCACCCAGGACAAATGTTAGCGTGTAAGCCAAGTCACAAGTAACAAGTGGGTCTTTGCACAGGTGGGAGAGTTTAAGTTCCAAAAGCCACGACTACTCCCAAGTCCCACCTTCAGGCCAACAATTTTCAGACGACAACTTTGCAGTGAGGTATCTGAGAAAAATCGGTGGGTTGCCTTGTATGTTATACTCAGATAGGAATGTTAACATCTGCTTTAGAAGCTGGATGTCACAGAGGACATATATTTTTTATTTGTTTAATTTAATTTATTTATTTTTGAGATGGAGTTTTGCTCTGTCACCCAGGCTGGAGTGCAGTGGCACAATCTTGGCTCACTGCAACCTCTGCCTCCCGGCTTCAAGCAATTCTCCTGCCTCAGCCTCCCTAGTAGCTGGGATTACAGGTATGCGCCACCACGCCTGGCTAATTTTTATATTTTTAGTAGAGACAGGGTTTCACCATGTTGGCCAGGCTGGTCTTGAACTCCTGACCTCAAGTGATACACCTGCCTTGACCTCTCAAAGTGCTGGGATTACAGGTGTGAGCCACCATGCCTGGCCCACTTTTTATTTGTTTTAAAAGAAAGATCTTAGTATGGTTGTTTACTTCCCAAAGGAAAATCACAAGTATGTTCAAGGTGACCCTAGCTTTCTGATGCTAGTGTTGATTATGTTGTAATTATTAAAAATATATGTGTGTGCGTGTTTAAAAAGAGCTAAGTTGAACATAAAGATTTCTTCAAGTGCATCTCTGCAAACCAAGTTTAAAAAGCGATTCAGGGCACAAAGTGGTCTGGATAATCCATTTGGTGCCTCTCTGAATTCTGAATATAATCCAGCATTTTTCAATTGATTCTTGAGACCTCTGATTTGTTTTCAGTAGCACAGAACCTGAAAACCATCAGCATTTCCTGGATTTTCTGATTTGCACCTCTAGGGGAGTGGGGGACCTGCCAATTAAATCAGCTGCTATCCAGCATCCCAGTTTGGTTGTTATCTACACTCCCAGGCAAAGAAAATCAGTGCATTTTGACCATTCCTGTGAGTCCACAAGGCATGGACAATATAATTCAATGTAATATATATTATAGAATATATTCTATAATATATATTATATATATAATTATATATATATATATATATATATATATAATCTAATAAGAAGCATCCAGCCAGAACGCATCACTGATGGTTTCTGAGGCCATCTCAGAACATTTTCTCTGCTTCCCACCCCATTTCTAGTCACAGTCACCTCTTCTTTGCTGACCCCTCCTTAAGTTGTCTTTGAAGAATATGCAGTGACTGACATAGCTGAGGACAGTGAGCTTTGCAGCCTTCCTACCTTCTAGGCCTCTAGGCAGAGGAATTTTCCGCCCAGCCTAAAGCCTTTTCTTATATACCATTCATCTTTGCTATCAATACCCGTGTGCCCAGGACAGTGTAGATGCTAGCTGTCATCATGCCTGCCTCTGGGGCCTAAGATCCAAGATGAAGATTCTGTCCAAGTCTTTGAGCTCCTTGGAGGAGAGACACGGCTGGCTGTTTCACCCTTCCCAAATGAGGCAGGCCCTTTGGTGTACAAAAACAGTCTCTCTTCACGTGCACCACCTCTCATGTGAGTAGCGCTTCAGCACTCAGCTTGCACACTCCCATCTCTTCATTACCTATGGTGTGAACTACTGTTTACTTCTATTTTGCTGTAAATATCTGAAGTCAGCCAGCTCCAGGGACTGCAAAGAAAGCAGGGAAATATTTCCAAGATGGCGCAGTGCTGGAGCCCTGGGGTAGACATTGTGCACGAGATGTTCCTCTTCTTTTTTAAAATAAATATTTCTCTCCACTGATAAATGTTTCATTGCCTCCAAAGTTCTCCCTTTCAATGTACTTGGCACAGACACTCAAGAAGGAGGAAAACAAAGCAGGCAGAAAAGAAAAGTGGCAGGAATGCAGGGCAGAGGCTGGGGGAAACCAGAAGCATGTTTTTAAAACTAGTGTCAGGAACAAATGTGCTGACTCATCCACTCACCCTGACTGCAGATCTGTGTGTCCTCCCTCTCCCACCCCCTTCCCTTGCATCTGCTCTGAAACCAGCCATTGGGTCTACACGTAAAAATAAATTGCTAATCAATGAATGCCATCCTGTTTAATTAATTTGTTGCACAAAACAGTCAAGTAGGGGGAGGGAACTGTTGCGATGGGGGGGAAATGATATGAAGGCAATGGGCTTTTTTTGTTGTTTGTGAATCATGGTCCTGATCTTTCCCCTTTAAAACTCCCCTTTAAAGACAATTTAAAAACTTGTTTTAAAGCTTGTTTCATTCTAGTGGATGTGGGAACTTAGCCAGATATAGAGTCAGAGGCGTGTGTGTGTGTGTGTGTGTGCACATGTATACATTACATAGATATATGTATACATATATAAAAAGAGAGAGAGATTAAGAGAAGGTAGGGATGCCGGTAGGCAAAGAAGCTGTCTAACAACCAAATGCACATTTAGGACTCTGATGACCTCTGCTATCATCCTCCTTCACTTTCGGGCTGTTTTTGTCATCAGGCAGCTTTCCTACATGAAGGAGGAGACAGAGGCACAGGGGCGGCTGCGTTCTGGGGGGCGGGGATGTGCGCATCCCCATCTGTGTGGGCCTGCGGGGCCGCTAGATTTACTGCGGGATTATGTTACCCCCATCGAGACGCTGAGGCCTGGAACACAGCATACTAACAGGATTAGGGTTTCAGGATTTGAGACAGGAAAGCATCAGGGAGGAGAGGGGAGGAGGGCAGCTCAGGGGTGGGGCTGGAGAAGAGCAGGCGGGGGAGGAGCACAGGATCAGAGCAATGAGCGGGCTTGGGGGGAACAGCCAATGTCCTAGGAAGAGGGAAGGAGAAACTCGGACATTCTAGGACATTCTAGCTGGGTGGGGTGGGCCCTCCATCCCTGGAAACCTCCTGACACAGATGTTTGGGTTTTCTTAAGGAGGCACCTTTAACTCCCAGGTGGGAAGAGATTGAGGGAACAGGGAGTGAGGTTCCAGAGACCTCTGCCACCTGCCTGCCTCTTCAGGTGGAGGCTGTGCAAACCGGAGCAGGGACAAGGTGACATCAGAGAGCGGGACAATCTACCAGGTGAGGGCTTCACTCCAGTGCTCATCTACGTTAGTTGGGGTTGGGGCAAGGAACACGATTCCACAGCCCAAGCAGAATCACAGCGCCCTTCCACATCCCCTCTGTGTGCTCCTTGTCACTGGCCTCTGTGCACAGGCGGGGCCTTGGAGTTTAACATCAAGGCTATCAGCGCCAGGGAGGCGCGCCTCAGCTACTGGAGACAGTTCAGCACCCACGGGAGCTGGGTGACGCTGGCCGCGGGAGCCTGATAGAGAAAAGGTTCAAGCTTCTGTATAATGAAATTTTCCCCTGAGCTTCCTAAGTGGAGAGGCTAAAGGTCTGAGCTCATCCCATGGCAAATGGATAAGGGACAAACTTAATTACCTAGGGCACTGGATCCTTCTCCATTATAATTGAGAGGGTCAGATAAACTGAGGGACTTGAACTTGGAAGGGGTATCAGCCCCCTTCAGAGCACATACAACACGACTTCTGAAGGCTGGTGCCCATTACAGTGTGAGGTATTGTCCTCATCTCATATTCAACAAACAAAATTACTACCACAAAAGGAATAAGGGGAAGCCCATCATCTGCCAGGAGGTTTTTTAAAAAAAAGGTTTTTCCTGAAAACTTAAATGATCAAGTAGAGGCATAATTGCATCCCTAAGAGAACAATGAGGCTGGGATGGATGACATTTATCTGAGGCAGCTCAATGCAGGCCCCATCAGATGCAGGGAAAGGTCTGGATGACTTATCATGGTCCATTCCAGGCCTATGATTTTAAAAGAGGCCCATAAATATCCCATGGGGCCTTCTTACTTTTTAAATTGATAACTTGCTTCTGCTCAAGAAGAGCTTTGTGGGTCTACTCCATTAATTATATCCGCGGAGAGCCTTCCATCTACAGATCTCAAGGTGCTTTGCCGATAGCAGCCGCAGCGCCATTCCATTTGGACTGGGTGGAAGCACTGAGGCGTGGAGCCACTAAGAGATGTTTCCAAGATCACACGGTGCCCTGTTTAAGAAGATCTGAAAATAGACATCACGTGCTTCTAGCTGTTAGCCAACTGATTTGAGGGTTTGGTTTTCTGACACCACTCTTTCTCTCCTCCCAAGTCTCTGATTTAAAAATGATTTGTTTTAATTTAGAAAATAAATATGGGATAGAGGATTTTTGAAGTGGAGTGTTTATTTGTTTTGAAGGGATGTGGCCAAATCAAACAAATGGCAACTCCTTTCAACTCTCCATCCTCATGATTCTGTGGTGAAGCCCAGCTCCACAATAATGAGCCTAGTGGGTTAAGCCATGTACAGGCTCATCCTGCATGCAGAACTTCACTGAAGAGGAGGCTTTCCAGGAAAATGTGTACCTCTCAGTCCTTGGACTGAACACGTAGGAAGCCAATTTCCCTCAAGATGAAGAGTAAGGCCTAGGCCGGATTGTGGAGAGCGCCAGTCTGGACATCCAAGTCTGGTGACCAGGCACCGTCCACGGAGGCTCCAGTTTCCTAGTACCTGCAGCAAGGCACTTAATCTCTAAGAGCTTCAATTCTACAGTTGTGAAACTCTGTGAAATTCTCTAGTGAATAAGCTGGTGCCTGAGGATTTTCTGAGTCCCTTGGAGGTCATCCTTACATTAATGTGATGAACTCAGTGCATTCCTTCCACTCCTTGTGGGGTAATTCTGAAAATTCTTGGACCCAAGTCTTACCTCATCCCTATCTTCACCCATCCATCCTCGATCTGGCCAATAGCGTGCATTTGGCACCCCACAGACTTTCTCTTTTAGCCCAAATTTCTTCCAAATGCATCAGAATAGCCCAGAAACACTGTGACTAACCAGAGCTGTGTCAACAAGGGAGATCCCCACGTTTACCGAATGAGGGGGAACTGAAGATAAGGGCTTTTGCCTAGACAAATAAGGGCAATAGTCTCTCTCCCCCATGTCCTGTCACCAGCTGTGGTTCCATTCCCGAGGCACAGCCTATCCCCAGTGCAGAATCATGGAATCAGCATCTCAGGAGGGCAGGAACTAGACCAAGACCTTGTGCCTCTGAGCTCTCTTCCCATTGCTCTCCATGTGCCCCTCTTGGTATGTATGTACATAATTGTGCTTATAATTATGTAAACATACATGAACCTTCTACTGTTGTATTAACAATGCCATGTCTGCATCTAGGGTGTTATTAATATAGCTGGGGAAACCAAAAGCAGTAATTTCTGCTTGTGGTTTCTGAAGAAATGTATGCAAAGCAATTTGTATAATCTAAGGGAGCACGTGGGTTGGATATGGATTCCATCAGGCAGATGAGCTCTCTGCCTTGTGGTTATGCCATAAATATACATAAGGCGGGCCCACCCTGTATGAGAATCATAGGTTCCATATTTATGGCATGTGGAATTGGATAAAGATTTGGGATGTGCTGTGCATGTGGCCTGTGTAACCAGGCTGCGTTTGCCAGGAGGAGGCTTGCAATGCCCCAGCAACAGTGTGACTGACCACTTTCTCATAGGCGACCTCATGATGACCTGTTGGATGGGAAGAGACCAAGAACAGGCTGCTGCCTGGCTAGGGGAGGCTGGAAAAGAGTTCCTTAGTCTTCCTCACCCACTGGCAGTAAAAAGGAAGGCATTCTTTCAGAGGCCTAGGCCTTGCCTCAGCCCAGTCTGGGTCCACATTGTAAACAGTGTTTTGCAAAGACATAGGACAGCCCTCCCCCGCCACCTTGAGCACTCATTAATCTTGTTTTTCTCTGACTTCCCCAATTCCCTGGTCTTTGGTATGCTGCATTGCTGTTGACAGTGACCAGGGAGTTGAAATCGAGTTCCCACATTTCTGTCCCAAATGTCACTATTCCCTCTTCCTTCCCTGCACACCGGGAAGGCATTTGCAAACCTTCCCTCTGCTCTGAGCAGAGCAGAGCAGAGCAGAGCAGGCGGTTGCCTTCATCTCTGCTTTGCTTTTCTGCTAACTCCTGTTGTCTGAATTTCACTTTCAAGCCCACCACTTAGCACCAGTTAGCTTGGCACAGTGCCCACCATCCAGCAGCTACAAAGAGAAACTCAGTGGTGGCACTCGGCATGGACGAAGCCTCTTCCTCCACTGCCCCCAAGTCCCTCCCCAACCCCCACCTCCCCCCATGGCATCAAATCAAACTGCGGCAGACTTGACAAATCTATTTGGCACGGTTCACTCAACTACTTCAACCCCAACAGCCCAGAGAGCTGCGCTGACGCACCGTGAATGAGGGGGAATCTGCACATTAAATACAGATATCTGAACGAAAGATCTGCTAATGAAGGGGCAGCTGAGACCATCCTTGCAGGGGAGACAAGGAAAGCCCCTGGGCGTCCACCGCACCCGCAGTGGGGTGAAGGAGCTTGGAGAGTGGGGCGATGCCTAATTGGCAGGCTCTCCATTTTCCTGCCTCCTTCTAAGTACACAAAGGATGAATTTCTAATGGGGAAGAGAAAGGGCTTTTCCTCTGCCCCAACTCCATTTATTTGGGCACGACTAATTCACTAAAACAAAAACAAAAACAAAAAAACTCTCAAGTTACCCCTTGGCTGCTGGGGAACTAAATCTAGCCAAGTGGGGAAAGAGGAGGCAAAAGAGAGAGAATATATCCACTATGAAAAAGTTGAGAAAAATAATTCTGAAAACCAGAAAGCTAAATTCAATTTCAGGAATATCTTTCCTGAAGAATGAATACCAGGGATAAAGCCAGGGAGGACAGCATTCTATGAAAATGTGCAGTGCTAAGGTATTTCCAAAAGCAGATTTCCTACAAATGATGTTTTAAATAGCATCCTGGTCCATCTGCATGCTTTTAAAACAGCTTATGCTACAGTATCCCTCTGGGCCTGTGCTGCTTAGTCATTGCGCCTGGACAGGGAGACAATCAGGTGAGCCCCGCTCCTCTCCCCGGGGACCACCCCTGCCTGGCTTCTGGCCCTCGTCTGCTAGCTAAGCTTCCGAGATCTACCGGTTTATAATTGAAAAGGGTGGGGTGGAACCAGGTCTCAGCCCCCAAGCTCCTGGCACCCAGTGCCAATTCAGGCTGGGCATTCCCAACGGATGCTTGGTAAGTCTTTCTGAAACCAAGTCAGTGGGAAACCAGACCTGGCCTGGCACATCTTTCAATTGCTACGTACCTCACTTTCCTTATCGTGGAAATCGGGCAATTGTGTGCATGTGTGTGAGATACCTGGTAATATCCAGAAGCCATGGTTTTCAGATGAGTGGTACCCCGTTACTATGGTGATTTTGATTTTTTAAAAATCTACTCCTTTTCCCATTTCCCAAGTGAGACTGCCAACATCACAGTTCAGAATTTTCTGGGTCTAAGGTTTCCAGCTGCACCAGCCAGAGCAAGCTGCCTCGGGGCAGTGACAGGGGCTGAGGAGATTCCCTTTGGAAAAGATCTTTGGCCTCCCTAGGCTTGGCCACATGTGCCCCATTTTGATAATTCACACCCTGACAGACCAGGGCTTGGTGGAACTGTAATGCTACAGGAGAGACCCTCTTCCTCCCTCCCTACCTCCTTTTTAGGGAAGGACAGGCAGCCCCTAGGAATCCCCCGGACATCACACTCTCCTTCCAGACCTCTGCACCAGCTCCTGCTCTGCAGGGGGCATTGTGCCCTGTGTTCCCATCACAGATACCCCAATCCCACCCACACAAGCCCGTGGCTGTTTGCAATAAGCCCCCATGGGCTGAGTGTGCTGTGTATATACACATAGAGCCAGCACATCGCCTGTGCCAGCTGCAGACCCAGAATGTCATGTCTTAAGGAAGTGGAGTGCCAGACATTCATCCATATGTATACAACAAAAGCCCCACATCACCCACACAGACCACACCTCCGGGAGCCGCAGATGCGGGAGGCACCAGCAGAGAGAATTCAATGCCTCGCCGCTAAGCATGATTGCCAGTTCAGAGCCCATCCCCAACAAACTGAATTTCTCCTCATTATTTATTGTCCTTTTTCTTCTCCAGGACATTGTGATTCCCTCTCAGGATTTGTGCCCTTTCATTTCCAGAGCTCGGTAACTCCTGAACTATAGTATCATGTGGTTTTGTGATTGTTAACCCAGCATGTGGAAGGGACTCAGGCCATAAATGTTCAGTGAATCCTGTGTGGGGAGAAGTGGACTGGGGACATATTTTCTCCTTCATTTGAAGTCAGAGAACACTCTGCAAGCTCTCTCTCTCTGCTGCGCAAGATGCAACAGCAACTGGCTGTCAGAGAAACGGTGTTTTCCAATCGCTTTAGCCTAAGAGAGAAGATTTTCAAGGCCAGCACGACCCTTGCCTCCATCAATTATCTGAGCCTGACTACACAAGGCCCTCTCTCCTGTAGGAGGTCGGCTTAAAGCTCCCCTGATCCCATCCCTCCTGCCCTGGTCCAATGTGCCTTTAAGGTAGGATCATGGATTTACCTTGTGGTTTTTGCCATGCCGGTACACCATCCAGTCCTCTCCATTAGTGCTGACTTCCAGCTTGTAGGATTTGACATAGTAGCCATTCTGTGTTTCCCTGGAAATCGCTCCCTGTGTTGCGATGGCCGTGAGCATGGTTAAAAAGCGCAGGTCCACCTGGGGAATAGAGGGCTGGAGTAAGAGACCACCATTCCCAACACAGGGCAGTGTCTTGTTTTTTTCCAAAGGACACAATCATTAGACTTAGCTTCCAACCTGTATCTGTGATTCACTGAGACGTACTTGTAATTAGTATCAGTTTGCAATTCCATTGGACGATTAAACTCACATTATCTTACACTAAATCAGACACCTTGAAAAGTTAGATTACTTTTCTTTTTTCTCTCTTTTGCAAATATGAAGGGACAATACTCGATTTTTCTCAATCATTGAGCATCTAGAGCTATAATCCCTTCTTAGTAAATGATGGCCTGCCTTGGACTGTGGAAGCAGATGCTGCTTTAAAGAAACAAGGTTGAATCTACTCCACTCTACTCCTGTCCAGTTCAATCCAACTCACTTATAATGCCCTAGTTCCAAAAGTCACACTCATAGAGGCATCCCCTCCCCACACCCTCTCGCTCCATTGTGTATTTAGTTGCTCAGGTCACTAAGGGGTCAAAGGGCATGTAGAGTCTGCCCAAGCAATTAGGCTTATGCACCGAGTCCTGACCTTTTGCTCTATGAGGAGGATGGCCAACATTTTAAGGTACTTCCCCTCCCACAATGCCAAACCCATTTGGAAATTGCTGGATGTCATTCCTTTGATGGCCATGGTGTTTCTTAATGGCTGTCTCCATATGACCAAAATGTAGCTAGAACACACTGGCTAAATTCAATTCAGTAAGCACTTATTGGTGACCTACAATGTGCTCAGCATTACTAAACATTTGAATAAGTGGTACATAGTGCCGTCTACACGTATGAGAAACAGGTGGATAGCAATAGGAGAAAGTATATGATTAAGGTCAAAGATAGGGGATGCCAGTTATACAGAACTTTCTGGAAGTTTTGCAGGCTGAGAGGAGATGGATTTTTGGAGAGGCAGAGAGAAGAGACAATGACAAATGGTCCCAGGGCTTGCTGTTAGAACCTCTGTGGACTCCCTGGAGTTTCTAAGTGGTCTTTCTCCCTTTCCTGTTGTCTGCTTTGCAATATCCTTCTTAGAGCAGAGGTCACCGTGTCGCCTCAGAGCTAGGACAGGCTTGTCAGTGGGTCACAAGGCTGTCTTACGTGTGTCATAAAAGAGTCACTGCTCTGGTGTGGAACTAGTAGCTTGCTTTTCCCCTGTTTACTTCTTCCCAGGGGATGAGAATTGGAGCAGTGTGCAGTGCGGGAAGATTACTCAACATGAGCTGCAAGGTTTATTCAGAATAAAGCAAACAATGGTCTGAAGAGATGCTGCCGAGCATCTGGGCACCTTGAGTTCTGTTCCTGGTAGTGACATTTTCCTATGTGTTCTTCTGATAGCTCTGTGCAAAACCTTCCTGGCAGGGCTCTCTCCAATAGCAAAGATCATGAGAAGCTGTCATGTGCAGCTAGCACCTCAACAAACCTCCCCTTAGGAGAATGCCCCCCATGTCCCTGATGCCTCCCTGTGCCAAGAATGAGGAAGATCCAAACAGCTTATATAATGTTCCTTGGATATCTATAGTGATAGGGCAAACAGCATCCTGGCCAAACAACTTCTCCCCAGGCCCAGTAATCCCCACAAGGGCAGGGGCAGGCTCTCTCTGATCAGTGTATGCCAGCATGTAACCCAGTGCCTGGCATACACATCTGTTCGGATGAATGAATGAATGGAGTTCTCAGGTATGCTGTGTTTATTTTCTTTGTGTCCTCTGCCTACTGTATTTGAGAAGCTACCCTCCTACCCCAGCAATACATACACACTCTCACATCCTCTGGTATCTGCACAAGTACCTGGAGATACTCCTTGTTGGAATCCAAGTTGGGGGTCCAGCCATTGTCATCACCATGGAGCCGGCTTTGTTGAGGGGTCCACCTCCCATCAGAGTAGGTAGATGAGGCACTGATCTGTTCATTAGCAATCCGGCCAGACTCCATGCCCAGAGGAACATTGCACTGAAAGTCTGGGGAAAGCAGACAGTCAAATGCAGTTAGGCCTTCCAACCTCATACCTCGGGATCCCCCAAATGCTGCCTCCCTTCTAGCAACAAGTCCTTGCAGGCACTTCCTCATTTAAAAGACCCTAATTATATGCTGACATTTTAAAAACAACTACATCAAGTCATGGAGCTTGACAACCCCTCTGGGTCTGAGAGAAACTAAATGGGACCTAAAAGAAATCAGGCTATGGATAAATAAGAGAATCATCATACAGATTAAAAATACAATCTAAAGCACAAGAACTGTTATTGCTGCAGGCTACAGATGCCAGATGCACCATTACTGCAATACAGGTAAATGTGAGATAGACTCGTGGCGATTTGGGTGAGCTCATACATCGTGGGAAGCCTGCTTTATTAATAAACACCCAGGAGGCACTTTTGCTTCTTTCTTTTTTCACTCAACTGTCTTGTGAGTTCTGGCACAGAAGACAGACATTACAAAGCATAAATACTTGTCTTTGGGAAATCTCTCCATGAGCACATGCATGTCACTCTCTATTCCCCCGCACCACCTGTCCGGACAAATAGACCCAGAAGTCACTTACTCTGGCCCTGTGCTGTCAGTTGCATTGCTGTCCTTCTATGAATGTCATAAACACTGATCGATATGTGTGTGTGCATGTGTCTAAGATCGGCCAGCAATCCTTATCAGGTATCAACCTATTCTTTACTCTGTGACTGCACTGGCCATTCACGGGACCTGGTGCAATTTGCCATACTGTTTCTTTGTCACTCAATCTTCAGAAGCTCTTTGATGAAAAAACAAATGCAAAACCCAGCAACCTTCCTGCAGGCCAGGCTGCCGTGTCTGTAGTTATATATATGGTGAGTTGTCTGCAATCAGGGTAGGATTTCCATAGCTTGAATCATTCTTAAAAGTGCTTCTTTAGTCTTTAAAGTTATTTGGGGCTGGACATGGTGGCTCACACCTATAATCCCAGCATTTGGGGAGGCCAAGGCAGGCAGATCACTTGAGGCCAGGAGTTCGAGACCAGTCTAGCCAACATGGTGAAACTCCACCTCTGCTAAAAATACAAAAATTAGCTGGGCATGGTGGCACATGCCTGTAGTTCCAGCTACTCGGGAGGCTGAGACACGAGAATTGCTTAAACCCGGGAGGTGGAGGTTGCACCGGGAGGAGTGAGATTGAGCCACTGCACTCCAGCCTGGGCAACAGAGAGAGACTCTGTCTCAAAAAAAAAAAAAAAAAGTTATCGTTTGGGTTTTTAAGTAGAAATGGCAGCATATTTGAAACACATGTCCAAGAACAGCTGATTTGAAGATGTTGCTCAGTGCTGAGGGACTGCAAGTCCCACAGCAGCTGTGGTCAGAGTGATAGTTTTTAATTCCTTGCTTGGTGCCTGGCACATACTAGAAGCTCCACAAACTATCTTTGGTGGAAGGGTGAAGTCCGAGTCTAAGCAGTTGTACCAATCTAGTCAGGAAAACATTACCCAGGCCCAGAGATGGTTAATGTCAAAAAATCCAGAGAGAGAGAGGTTTAAAATGGTTCACTTTTGTGACAATGGCCCCTGAGATTTTGAGAGGGAAAAAAATGGCCACAGACTAAAAAAATGTTAGCACAGGAGGGGCCCTGTATAGATCATCCTAACTAGCCTCTCTTTCATTCATAGATGAGGAAACTGAGGTATGAGATGGTACCATGACTTTCCCTGAAAATAACTAATTCTTGTTACACACATATATATATTTTTTAAAGAAATAAGCACCCAGATTGAAATGTGTTCTTTTCTCATCAACCTCTTCCTGGCAAGAGGATGTGGGCGCCTCTAAACTCAGATGCCACCATAAATTCCGTAGAGTTCCCATCTCCTCCCTCATAAGAGCTCAGCCCCCCTTCACCTGTACACCCTCACAGCCCTGATGGAAGGACAGGACAGAGGTTCCCAATCGGCCAACTCACTCTCTAGTGGCTCTTGGTGGACCAGGTAGTAACGCGCAGAGAAGCCATCCTTGGCCACCGCCATGTCCGTGTGAAAGGTCAGGGAGAGGATCCCCGTCGATGAACGAAGTTCAGAGGGTGTTTTGGTCCCACAGTACTTGCCAATCAGGGGGCCAACTGGACATTCAAGACAAAGAGAAGTCAGTGGAAATCAAAATGTCAAACTTGGTTTTCACTCCGTTTTCCCTTCCCCTCATTGCATTTCATTCAGTGGAGCACACTTTGTACATCTTGCCATAAAAACCAAAGATATGTTTCAAGAACAATGGCTAATATTTTTCTTGCACATTAAAAAGCACTTTCACTTTTTCATTAAAAAGGTACAGGCCACTTTGACTGGCTTCATTCTGTTCTCAGTGGCCTGGAAGATGAGCTGGAAAGGTATCATTACAATGTCTGTTCTACAGAGGAAGAAACTGAAGTTTGGAGAGCGCATGTGATTTCTTTATTCTTACTGCTAGGAAATAGCAGAGCTGGGCCTACAACCCAAGTTTTCTGACTAAGTGTTGTGCTTTACCCAGGAAATGAAATTGCTCTTTTTGCTTAGTCATCAAGTCTCCTTTATATTAGAAAAAACTTACAATGACTACAAAAGTGAAAGATTTGTTCCTCTCCAATACTGATTAGACCCAAGATCTGTGTTGGTCTTCACCTGCGAAGTACTGGTGGCTGTTAGCCTTGGGTGATGTACTTTTCAATATTTATGACTATATTAATAACAATTTTTAAATTATAGTAATAATGATGATGATAGCAGCTAACTTAACACAGATAAGGCACAGATAGGGTAAGGGATTTGTCTAAGGTTGCACAGCTGGGGAGTAGCAGAGCTGGGAGTTAAGCCCGGCCAGTCTGGCTCTGGAGTCCTTCTGTTTTGTCACAGGGGTTAGCCACTGAGCCACCTTCTATCCTGACAATTTGGAGTAGAAATGAACACCGTAAGTTTTTTCATCCTTTCCAAGTATCTATTTAGTCTCCTATCCTTTTCTAAAGGAATATTTCCAAGAAAGTAGACAGTCTTCCTGTAATTTCTCTCAAGCTATCCTTAGTGAAAGGGAAGAAGAGAAAGTCACCATGGGTCATATAAGAACTCATAGGAGCTTTGAAGTCTTTGTTCTTCCTCTTTATCATCACTAAAGCAATTAACAGGCAAAGGCCAAGCTACTGAGGAATGCCTCATGACATCACTCACCATGTGGAATGCCATCCCAGATGTCCAGCCAATCGTACTTGCAGTCCCCCTCTCCCACCTGCAAAGGGTCATGCTCCAGGTCAAAGATCAGGAACTGCAGGATGATCTCCATCTTGGGTTTGGCCAGGATGGTAAAGGTGCAGTCCAAGTTGTGTGGATACTTCTCAGGAAACCCAGGAGATTCGATGGTCCCGTTGGGGCTTGTGAAGTTTTTTGAGCAATCTTCAGAGCCTGTATGTAAAAGAGAACTGTAGCACTAAGAAGAAGATGCCTTTCTTTGTGGCCTCTGTCACATGGGTTATTTAAATGTTTGGCCCCAAATCCCCCTACTCTTGAGGTTTTTGTTGCCACTGGAGTGGCCCTTGAAGCAACATACTCTTCACATGCACGTTTCAAGCCCTCATAAATTAGGGAGGCACAGCTGGCTTGCTCTACATATTAGAGTGAGAGCAGCAATTGAGGAATTGGGGAGTGGGGTGGGGGTACAGAGAAGTATGTGTGTGTGTGTGTGTGTGTGTGTGTATGAGAGAGAGAGAGAGAGAGGGATTCTCTTGAAAAGAGGAACAGAGTCTTCTTTCTCAATTACTCAGCTGCTCACTCCAGAAATGTAAGTTATTTCAATCCTTAAGGAAGCCTTGCTGATTGCCAGCAGGGAAAACAATGTTACCCCTTATTTATTGCTGACCTCAACACTAGCCCCTATTGTACCACAGCCAACGAAGTGCCCCCTTCTCCCTCCAAGATCCAAGGTGCCTCAGGGGAGGGGCAAAGGGGAGCTTGGGTCTCATTCATGTCATGACTATATTAAAACGAGCTGCTCTGTAGTGGTCGGACAATTAACAATCGATGTTTTTAGCTGGTGGATCACAGCAGGTCGTTGGGGATGTTAAAGGCCGCTCCGGCAACAAGTTTGGAAAAATGCAGCAGTGCATTGACATTTGGAAGGCTTCTGGCTCCTTTGTGGTGTGGATGGCCTTGTTTCTCTCCTGAGCTCTTGTGTCGGCTTTCTTGGGACGCATGGAGGCATCCTGATTAAATGCGGCACACATTCGCATCCTGGTGCAAGCTTGGATGGCAGCAGGAGCAGGAACAGGAGCTCATAAGAGGATTACAGCCACCCTATCTCTTAATGCCTCTAGGTGGAGTCATATTAAAAGGGTCCTTGTGCTTTAACCAGCCACCGTTTGCCAGGGCAGCACCACAGATGGGTCCCGGGAGCACTGCAACCCAGACCCATGGACCCACGAAGCACGAGCTCATGCACATTCACGCAATGAATGAAAGTGCTGGACAATTAGAATTGATTTCACTCGTTATGTTCAGATTTTAAAAGAAGAAAAGGAAGCAGGATTTTTGAGGAGGATAATAGACACTCTAAGCATAAAAAACACAACCAACCAGAAATACTCGGTAAACTAGGTGTTTACTGGCAGGAAGTGTCCTCTGGGGCTCACACTGAAATATAACTAGGTGATGTCAATACACTGATCTGAGCCTGCAGCGATGCCTTTATCCGCAGCTCCTGTAGGAGGCCTCTCATTGAGTTTCTTTATTGATGACAGCTTTCTGGAAAGAGGCAAATGTCTGATTTGGAAGAAGTGCCATGCAAATAAATGCGGATGGAGGAGTTGCAACTTTCTTCAGCACCAGACAGAAAATTCCAGTATCTCCTACCTATCCATCCATCACTTCCTACTTTCCACCTTGTGCTGTGCTTTGGCAGGGTAGGGACTAGGAACACACGAGGGCAAGGGCTAACCTTTGCATGGGTTCTGTGGAGGCTCTAAGCAGCGAATCTCAGAGGCTCTGCACCCCATCATTCATATGCATGGCAGCAGCAGGTCAGGCCGAGTTTTCAATGGGCAGCTAGTCCTGGAGGGATGAGCTGGGGCTGCCTCCCCCAGCTTTGTTTATGATTGGGCTTCAGACTCCTGAGGGCCTCCTCAATGGCCCGGGATGAGGCAATTCAGCAAAGCCAAGCCAGCTGGCGGGTCTTCAGGGGGCCAAGAGGAATTTTGAAAAGGTTAGAGTTTATGGCTGCTGTGCAGCATTCTTCATGCGGGCCACTCAGCTGAGCCTCACACATGGTTGGGAGGAAATTAACTCTCTATTCACTTCTTGCTTGAGAGCTAGAAAGAGCATCCTGACATGCCCTCTTAGAGCTTGCTCTATTGTCATTCCCTTAGAAGGCAAGGGGAATGTCCACCCCCCTGGGAGTGGGGAATTTTCTGGCGGAATCTTTCTTTGGTTCCTGTCATTGGTGGGGCACAAGTGCTTCCACGATGGACATCTAGTGAGTCTAAGAGAGGCTTGGAGAATGTGAAATTTGAAAGTATCCATAGTTCCCAGGGTCCTGAGCTCCTGCATTTGACTGAAAAGAAACTTCAACCTTAGGTACTTAAGGCAAAAAAAAAAAAGAAAAAGAAAAAGAAAAAAGCATTTCTGATATATGGCTATAAATGGGTATATCCTTTGGCTTATTTTGAAGGCGGTGGAAAAACTTTTGTCCAGTTTTATCTATTTTTATGCAGAAAAATAAAACCTGTCTGTTAACATCATGCATTCATCTCTAATCGTACCATCTCACTGTTTGCAGCATCACAAAAGCAGCTGAATAGCAGATGCCAGGAAGAGATCTCAGAAAAGGAGGCAGAAGCTGGCTGGCTCTTGCAGACATCTGCCTTATCCAAGATCCTTTTCTGAGATGTGTTAGAAGGTTTAAAGGTTAAAGGAAGAACTCAAGTCAACAAATACTCAAGCCCACTCAAGGCTAAGATTGTCTACAGAAGCTGGGGGATTTGGGTTGCAGCGAATGATTTCACAGGAAAAGACTCTGCTATGAAAAATGTCCACTCTGTTTTTCTGCTGTGAATTTTACAATAACTCTGCAAGTAGAAGAATCTATAGGTATCAAGACATTTAAAACACAGTGGATTTACCCAAAGCTGAGTTTGCCTTCCCCGCAGAAGGTGAATTCAGTTCCTGAATTCAGGAAGTGGAGGCAGTAGGCACTCCGAGTTTTCTCTACCTCTGTGAATGACCCCAAAAATGTCGGTTTCTGAAGTGTCACAGGCAAACATGAAAGAAAACCTAATCTTGAACTTATGGTTAAAGGAGCTTCTGGAAAAAACCAAACACACACACACACACATTTTCCACTGATTTTGTTTTCAATGTGACATTTTACGTTTAAAAATTCCTTTTTTTTTTTTTCTGTTCTGCTCATGGTATCTTGATTTGAGATCTTTTAAGTATGTAAGTTGTTCTGGCTTACCCTTTTAAATGTAGACAGTCTGGTAACATATAGAATCTTTTATACACCACTTCACTTAGGGCAGACATGAACCTTCCACGCCAGCCACATGCCCTGGTCTGCACTCACACTGTGGGTCCTACAGCAGAGCCTCACCAGGGTAATGTACCATCGAAGGCTTCTAGAGCCCTCTGTATGGCTATTTGCGTATCTGTGTTTACAGTTTCCCCCGCTTCTTCCTCTCTATGAATCCGACTAGCAAACATAGCTGTGTTTGTTTGGATTTCTTCAGCATGTCCACCCATTTCTTTCATGTTCTGTGGATGACGTAAACTTTGTATATTTTCTCTCCTGACTCCAACAATGGAAATGTGGGTATAGGACAAGGCACCTGCATGAATGCTCATTTTTCTAAACTTCTCTGTTTTGAATTTTGCTCCCTTGCACATTTCTGCACTTTATACAAGGTTGACTTTTTTTTTTTTTGAGATGGAATTTCGCTCTTGTCGTCCAGGCTGGACTGCAATGGCATGATCTCGGCTCACTGCCACTTCCACCTTCTGGGTTCAAGTGATTCTCCTGCCTCAGCCTCCCAAGTAGCTGGGATTACAGGCACGTGCCACCATGCCCGGCTAAGTTTTGTATTTTCAGTAGAGACCAGGTTTCGCCATGTTGGCCAGGCTGGTGTCAAACTCCTGACCTCAGGTGATCCGCCTGCCACAACCTCCCAAAGTGCTGGGATTACAGGTGTGAGCCACTGCGCCCGGCATATATAAGACTGACTGTCATGCGGACAGTTGCTCTTCCAGCAGCAGGTGGGTATGACGGCAGGTACAAGTGGCCCTGAGAAGTCTATGGGCTCTCATCTGCTCTCTTACATTGCCAGGAGTGTGGCTGTTGTTGGCAGGGCTTTCTCTTACAATCTCTTCACTAGGCAACCCCAATCCTTAAAGCAGGCCACCCCATTTCTCCAAGCTGAAGCCACCTAGCTCCGTTGGCTGGCACCATTGTTTCTAGGCAGTTCACAGACTTGTTGCTTCATTTGAAATCCTGCTTCAGCATGTCCTCAAGACAGCAATATTGAATTATGATACCCTCTTACATGTTTTATCTTTTAATATCCTCCTTTCAAATTTGCATGATGGATAGAGTGAACATTGACTTTTCCTGTGGCTTTCTGGAGAATGTAGCATGATGCCTTGTGAAATACTAAGTTGGGTGGTGTGAGACCAAGGCTGAGTTTTCATGGCCCTGCTCACCCTTGTTCTGACTTCCCTTGGCCAGCTTCCTGGAAGATCTTGCTTGGAGCTGTTTTCCTTTCATGGCCAGCACAGTGCAGCCGAGTGGCAGCATTAGCACTAGGGACCTTGCTATTGAATAGATTCTCTGGAGCCCCTCGATTGCTAAGCCACTTGACTGCTCCCCCATTTTCATAACCACCACATGTCAATTGTACCTTTACTTTGCACTTATTCATTCTGCCTCATATCATAGTTTTCCTTTCAATTTACATACATACTCATCCAATAACATCACCTGCGAATCTGTTACGTGCAAAGGGTTTGCACACCTGCCTCTCCAACCCGAAGAGAGCAAGCATCCCCTTTTATTTCTTTCTTTTATTCTCCCCACTGCTCGGCAGCAGAGGATGCTCCACTGGTGCTGGTGGCATTGATCTGAATTTTGCACAAGACTCAGGGGAATATGGATCAAGCTACTCAGGGGCCTCACAACAGCTTGAGCCACTGGACACACAGATTGTCAGCCCCTGTGACCTCATCATAGTCAGGAGCATGAAAACCCAAGGCAGAGAGACCTTCTTGGGACCTGTGCCCTGCAGCAGCCTGGGCTGCCACTCTTGCATGACACAGTCCCCTTGCCCCACCCCTTCATTTGATTCCACGTTCTTGTTCTCGGGCAGACAAATCCGACAAATATTTAGACAGAGTGGATATAAAAAGTGCTTTCAGCAGCTACCACTTCCTTTCAAGAACTGTTTAGTGAAAAAGAAAATATATATGAATAGTTCCCCTCACACTGAACTCAACAGGCGCCGGTCTTGGGCCTCTTGATGACAAGGCTGACAACCTCCCCTCGAACCAGACTCCATCCACGAGTTGTAAAATTTGGGCTGCTGGGGGGAGAGGGGAGACACACACATAGATGGAAGGGGAGCCTCTGAGGAAGGGAGTGGGTGGTGGGTGGGGAGGACTGGAGGACATGCTTCCCTTAGCCTCGAGATAACAAGCTCCACACATCACAGAAGAGGACACACCACTGGGAGAGCTTGAGTGTAGCTGATGAAGCGGGGTCTTGTGAATAAAAGTCTGCTGTATTTAGTTTTGGAAATGAGCACTGGCCCATATTCTCAGGCCCTAAAGTAATCTAAGGGGGACCTGATGGAAATCAAGCAGTCAACTTAAAGCAAGTGCAGTGCCCTCTGACTCTTTTTCTGCTATTTTTTGATTGCTTTTCAGGGAGTCAAGTTCATTGGCATTTAGAGAGTAGGGGTTCAATGGACAGAGGTGGTAACATGGACTGCCAAGGGGAATTTCTAGGAACCTTATTTTAATTTAAAAGCTATGGTGTGACCCCATTTTGGAGGTCATGGCAAGATCTTTAGAGACTCCAAACAATGAAAAGATTATGTCCTCAGCCCCATATAGTTCCAAATAAAGACATCATTAGACCATGAAGTAATCGTGAGAAAGTCATCAGAGTTTTGCTTTTTCCCATGAAGATTATTTTGATTTTAAAAAACATACAAAAATCCAATTCTTTCAAGAAGTGTTTTTCTGTTTGTCTAATACCACAAACAATGGCTGTTTTGACCCCACCCCCACCCCCCCACCCACAGCCCGCCCCCTTAAGCTGGTGGATAATCTGAGCTGGCTCTTCTTCTCAGGATGTTTGTGGGTTCACCTTGAACCTCTCACCATGCTCAAGCTGGATGACACTGTCACCCTTACCCAGGGCCTCAGCCCACTGGGTGCTGTCCCTCCTTCTTCTCTAAGACGCCAATCTCCCGGCCCCTACGTGTGTGTGACCACACTGACCTGTCTTGAAGATCTCGTAGCGCAGAGAGAAGCCTGCCCCCTGCCGGGCGTAGTCGGAGGTGAACTTGATGTAGAGCATGGAGCCCGAGGAGATGATGGTGGGCGGGGCGATGTTCCCACAGTGTTTGCCCAGGAGGTCTGCGGATTCACTGTCCCCATCCCGAATCTCGATAAAGTCATACCTGGGTGGGGATGGCACAGACAAGAAAAGATCACTCGAAGGACATGAGAAGGACCGCTGTGTCGCTCCCACTTATGTCTCTCTATTCATTTGCAGAAGTTCAGGTGTTTCAGATGGATAAGCGAAGGGCACTTATGTCTGCTTGTACAGACTGGCAAACAGAGATACTGCAGGTCGTTGTGCTTTGTGAAAGCCACAGAGTGACTAAACACATGGCTGGAAGGCCTTATCTCTTGCCCACGTAAGAGCAGGAGCATCGTTCTATCAAATATCACAAAACACATTTTTTTCTTCCTTCAATAGCACCATTTTTATTTCCATTATGCTCTCTCAGAATCTTAGTCTCTCCTTCTTAGCTCTGTGACATTGCAAGCTGCTGAACCCCTTTGAGCATCCATTTCTTCATCTGTAAGATGAGGATAAAAATATCCACTCCACAAGGCTGGGGAGAAGATAGAATGAAAAAATATATATATGTAAGGGGCTAGGCACTGTGCCAGGCACACGGGGGATGTTTCAGAGACATTTGTTTATTTTCCCATCTCCCTCCAGCCCCCTGTTTCAATTTTCCCCTGGGCCATCCCTTCTTTAATTGTTAGTGACAAAGACTCCCCACCCGTGGGCCACCGCCTCCCTAAGATGACTCTGCGAGGTTCCCATCAGCAGTGTCTAGTCAACATGTGTTCTTAAAAGGAATCAGCCTCATGTTAGATAAGGGGATAAAAACCTTTCTCCAAAAGCAGGGGTGAGTCTCCAGGGGCCGACCGTCTACGTGCACACAACTATTAGCCTCAGTGAGAGGTAGGGCAGGCTGCCCTCCTGAAGTGGAGGCCTGTGCTCATTTGAAGCAGAGTCAAACTGGCCAGGGCTGGGAAGAAGGTACCTCAAAGATACCCTTGGCTCCTTCATGGGAAGGTGCAAACATAATGCACCATTTTATCTTGACAGACACACATTTTCCAGCCCCCGTATGTGCTCTGGCAGTCCTCACTGTGCTGCGTTTGTGCTGCTTTTGGGCTCCCAGTTAATACTCCTGTCACAACTGCTTAGGTGGGAAACTTCCTCCCACCAGCTCCCTTCCAACTGCTGGCCGCTGCACCATTATTTACTGAAAACCATCCATCTCCCTCTCCCTCCCTTTCTGTTTATTTATTTTGCATCAACCTGTTAAAGCAACACTTAAGAAATCTCTTCCTTGCGGGTAAGGAGAGGGCTGGGAATGCACCCTTCTGTGGGATGTGCCTGCCAAAGGATCCTGTCACATACAAGGATCTGGGGTTGCCGGCTGCCGGAAGGAGTGGCTGGTGTGAGCTGGGGAGGCCTGAGGCCTCACTTCAGCCCCCAGGAGCTATGTTACTTAGCCACTTTGAAATAATAGGCCTGTAAAGGAAGTCTAAGGAGTGGGCCAGGATTAATTCATTCTTAGACCCCACAGGGCTGGACTCCCACAGTCCAAAAAGAACCGCTGAAGCTCCTTAGAGTCTGGAGAAGTCAAAATGGCAGTTTCAACCCCCAGGGAGAAATGGAGAGATGGTCACAGATTGAGAAGGCCGTGAGGTTGGGGAATCTGTTTAGGTCTGTGGTTTCAGTGTGGGAGATGGTGCTGACTTTGAAAACATGCTTCCTCATTTCCAAAACAAAAGTAAAAAGACGCTTCATTTGTTCTCAGGGGAAACTCCCAAACCTTCCAGAAAACCCCTCCGTGCTATTTTCACACTAAGGCAAGCACTGCTGGACAGACACATTCCTGTGAGCAATGGTGATGCCCTGGCAATGTGCACAAAGGTTGAGAGGCTCTGCTACCCATGTTCATTAATCAGACAACTCATCTGGACTAAGAAATGCATGGCCCAGAGCGCAAGAGTCCCAATCCCAGAAGCAGACAGAGCTGGGCTTGCACCCCAGCTTGGCCACTTTTTAGCTGGGTGACCTCAGGCAAGTTACTGAACCTTTCTGAGCCTCAGAAATGGGGAGAAAAAGAGTAAAGTAGGGATATTACAATCTTCTCCTAGGGTTGATGTGGGACTTAAATGACAAAATCTAATCTATCTAAAGTGTTAGTCCATAGTCTGGCACTCAGTGAGTGCTAAGTAAATGTGAACTGTGATTTGTTGTATTTTCACACCCATTTCACAGGCAAGGAGGCTGAGCCACAGAGCAGAAGCGACCCTGTTTTCAGAAATGGAACAAATGAGCAGAGGTGTAGTATCAGCGGGAATGGAAATCTGTTCAAACATTCTGAAAGGCATTTTGGTGAAATGTGACAGAAGTTAATATGTACATAGCCTTTAATCCAGCAATCCTGCTGCTAGGAATTTTTCCTAAGAAAATAATCAGACAATTGTGCAAAGATGCATATGCATCTTCGTGCATATATTTTGAAAAAATATAAAAAGTGGGAGGATATTTTGCTTATAAATGGTTTCAAAGCCCAACCGTAGAGGGAGGGTGAATCCATCTGGGATATTTATAAAATGGAATACTCTCCTGCTACAATCAATAGTCTGCAGGTCTAGAATTTTTTGTTTTTATGGAAAAATGTTCATGCTATACTGTTAACTTTTTAAAAAGGAGATTTTTTAAAAGTATGTTTTAAAAGGTATACATACATTTCCTCACATAAACATACAGAGGAAATCTGAAAGACTACTAAAATATGAACAATGGCGACAGACATGGGTGGTAGGATAATTGGTAATTTTTTCTCTCTTCTTTGTAAAAGAATCCAGCTGTCATGATTTAGCAGATGTAGAAGGAAGTTCATCATCATCACCATCATCATCCATGTCACAGAACTGGAGTGAGGAATAAATGAGACACAGTAGGTCGGGACATCTAGAACAGTGCCAAGGACATGACCCACATTCAATAAATAATTTTTTAAACTTTTTTTTAAAGCTTCACCAGATAGTTCCAGTCTTTGTGTTGCCAATTTCTCTAGGAAGGACAAAGAGAGGCCCTGACATCCCACTGGCTTGTTCATCAGAAGTGAGAGGGTTTTATCTGGTTGCCTAATCACCCATGGAGTCATTTAGGGGATTAACAGAATCAGCAATGAAGCAGGGCTGCCCAAAAAATGCCACTGTTACAAGCTTGCCTCAATTTACTCAACGGATACAGACCACCCCAAATCCCTTCTTGTAATGCTGCCTGCAACAAATACATCCTTATGTATCTAACACACATATAGAGAAGGGATGCATTTTTGAAAAAGCTTCATATAATTCAATCATACTATAAATTTTTTCTCTGAGCTTGTTAGTTAAAGGACCCCTCTGCTGAATCCTTTTGTGAAGCAAATAATCAACAAACCTTACTTGAACTTCTTAGAAAAACTAGATTTTTCTATAAGGTTTGCTTGGGGGGAAGTGACACAGAGTTACAATTCGGCAGCTGAAATCCCCCCAACTTCCAGTCTTCTGGTTCTGCCCTGTGGACAAGCCCCACTTAACCACATGGTCTTCTGGCTGGGCCTTTTATATAAAGGGCACACTCCAAATGACATGCTGACTTCATACAGAATGTCTCATTTACCTCCTGTGTGACTGACTCATTTGGGGAAATTTTTTATTATGAGGGATTTGCTACAGCTGGAGTAAATCTCCTTAGAAATTTCAGTGTTGTCAGGTTCATTTGTGAAGAGTTAGGCAGAGGCTTAGGAAGTTTCTGGCTTTGGAATAAATACGGCTTTGCATCTAGTGTCTAATACCCAGTGTTTGGTAAAGGAATCTGGGGTACAGACTCAGAGCTCACCCCAACGATAGTCAAGTAGGATAACTTGAAAAGCTGCTCCTCTTAGAACGTATCACTCGTTTTCCAGAAGGCAACATAAACCAGCTAACAGACATATTAACTAGAGTGTTTGCATTTCATTATTCATAATCTCTCCTAAATGAAAAATTCCTTTCAAAGCTTTAACACTACCTTGTATTGTTTTATTTATTTTTTTCCTGAGCTGAAGTAGCCATCTCTACTCCCAGTTCTTTATTTTCTCTCTAAAACGGTTCCCCAAGTGCCTTTTTATTTGTCTCCTCACAGATTCGGACGTCTGCATGGTGAGCATTTGTCTAGAGAATGCTTTCTCTACTTTCTTTCTCAACTTCAAAGTCTTACATTTCTCTCCCCAAACCTACATTTGGGCCATGGGAAATTTTGACAGTGAAGTTAATTTTAAGAGTCCATGGGAGAGATATGAAAAAGCAACAATCTCATCTCTTCCTCTCATCACTAGGCAAACATGAAAAAGGGCTTTCTAGTTTCCATAACTGTCTCCACGCTTGACACTTCCCAGCAGGGCACCAAAGGCTGGGTTAGTCAATGGAGCCTGTGCTGGAAGATTCACCAAGCTTAGGTCCTTCTCTCAGGGCACCAACATGTCTGGCCCTTGTCAGAATCCAGCTTTAGGGATGCCACACAGAACCACTTGGAAGGGGATTTCTGTATCGAAGATAGAGTACTTAGGTCTTCAGAGGAAGAATACTCTGCCCCTTCTTTTGGGTCTACGTATCAGAACATCTCTGCCCAAGTCCTGACATCATAACCTTTGCCAACCAAGCAAGGCCTCCTTTCACACTGCTCATCATAAGATCATAAGATGTTGAAGACATTTTGTATATGGTGAGCTCTTTCCAACCCCAGGGCCTTTGCAAGCGCTCTTTCCTCTGCCTGCAGTACTCCTCATTGGTGCTTTCCAGGGCTGGTTGTTGCTCATCCTTCAGGCTTAAGGACAAATGTTACCTCCTCAGAGAAGCCTACTGTCACCACCCTATTTCAGACGGCATGCCCTTATTCTCTATCTCACCATCGTCTTACTTCTTTCATAGCTATGATTATAATCTGGAAAGGTCTTGTCAATATACCTATTTGTTTATGATCTGTCTCCTGCACCAGACAATAAGCACCATGAAGGCAAGGACCTTGCCCCTTCACTGCTGAATTTACGACACTTCCTTGGTGCCTGGCATGTAGGAGGTCTCATTCACTTTTTGTTGAGTAAATAAATGTAAATGAATAAGGGACTTCAGGCTGGTGTTCCATGTTGAGAAGAATGCGTGCTACGATGATGCTTTCCGTGGAGTTTGATCCATTTTATACTCTCTTTGTGCCCCAACACATTTACTGAGCTATTCTGGTTGTATCTGAAAACGAAAATGTTGCCTTGTGACTCAAAAACATGAAATATAACATTTTGAGTGGAAGAAACATCTCAAATCATGCTGACAGCATTTTCACTATTAGCGGCAAACAAATCAACTATAATTAAAATGCTGTCAAAGTGATTTGAGATTTTTCTCACACTTTCAAAGTTCCATATTTCATGAGTAGATTATCCAGGCCAGAGAATTTATCACCTCCTGGAGTGCCTTTCTTCCAAGAGGCTCAAAGACATCTACAAACACTGTCTTATTAATCCTTACATTAAAACCTGTGAGGAAATTAGGAGGAAAAAAACAGCACTGTCACATACAACTTCCCAACAAAGAAGCTGCATGATGCCTAAAAAGGCTGCAAGGCAGATCTGCACAATGCTGAGGTCTCTGGTCGGTTCAGGCCTGAAGCCAGGCCACCTGCTCCTTAGGCTCAGTACAGTCACCTAGCCTTTATGGAGAAGTCAGCTCACTGTCAGGTCAGACTTTTTAAAGTAAATTTCATTTCCTTGAATTTCTGCCTTGCATCTGTACCACCCATTTACTAAAAAGCTGGTATATCTGCAAACTGTTCACATTTTATTGAGCATTTACTATGGGCCAGGCCGTTGATTCAGATATTATTTCATTTAATCCTCATTTCATCCAAACCAGGCCCTGTTACAATTACCATCCATTTGCAGATGCAGACATCGAGGCTCAGAGCAGTTAAGTGACCTGCCCAAGGTTACATGAGGAGGAAAGGTCAGAGACAGGCATTGAACCCAAGTAGTCAAACTCCAGGGCACAGAGACCTTCCCTTCCTCCCTTTGTCTCCTTGTGGGAGGAAGATCTGAGGGCAATGAAAATACCGGATTGCCATAGCACAATAGCATTAGCAGGTACCAGGTGTAAAGAATCCTTATGGCCTCAGTTAGGTTTCCACAAAATGGGTGTAAGATATGTAAGAGACTTAACAGAATCTTGCTCTTTTGAGTTGTTCTGTTTAAACAAGGCTGAAGGACTTACCAAAATTAATAGACAAATCACCAACAGGAAAAGTGAGCGGATTTGGAATCCATGATTTCAAGACTCGCCCAGCAGAAATCTAGCTTGTAAGAGTTCAGATGGGATAACATATTAATTTTTGTAAGTGGAGTATTTTTATAAGCACATATATATCCATATGTGAACATATGGCCCATGGAGTGAGAAAGCAGCATCCCGTATATTTATAAGCTCTTAAGCTATCATCTAGAGCACATATTCTTAAATGCGGGGATTTCTCCTAGGGCCTACACACAAGTGTAAGTGGGTTGGGGAAGCTCTATCTTTGTTTGCTGAAATTTTGTGTTTGTGAGTAGGCACATTTTTCTAGGGAAAAGGTCTGTGACAAAAGAAACGTTAAATTACTGTTAACGGAAACATACCTAAGAGGGTGTTGTGTAACCTGGGAAGTGCAGCATGTGGGCTTTGTGGACAGACCCAGTTACTTTCTGGCACTTGCTCATGGTGTGATTACAGACAAGGTATTTAACCTGAGTTTCAGTTTCATCATCTACAAAATGGACATAATAACAGTCTCCACCTTTGGGGGTGGTGGCAGGATTGCGAAGGTACATGCAGGCCCAGCACAGTGCCAGATGCCTTAGGAAGCACCTGAGAGCCCCTGGCTATTTTTATTATTACCAGCGTAAAACAAAACAGGATGGTGGATGTGGAGAAGAGAAGAGTTACACACACATGACACCTTGGGAGCCAGACAGGAGAAGATGAAACGAAAAGCACAGTTAGAGGCAGTCTCAATACCCCGCTTCTTGGGGGCTGGGTTTCTAAAAAATCATCCCCCTGCACAAATCCATCAACAGTGTTTCAGACACTTGAGTTTTCGAGATTTTATTTCAAACTTGTGTTTCTGAGCCCAGGCTATGTTCAAAACCACTCGTCCTCCATCTGCTGTCTTAGATAGCAAGGTGCTCAAGCTCCCAAGAGGCTGGTGAGTTAATGCATATCAATGGGTCAGCACAGTGTATGGCACACAGTACATGCTCCATGAATAGCCATTTGTTGTTACTGCTGCTGTTATTCTTGTTTGCTATTTAATGCCAAGGGCTCAAACAGTTACCAAACTCTGTATTTGTTTGTGTATCTGCATCAGTACTAAGCGCCTTTTTAATAGTGGCTGTTTGCAGTTGTATTTTCTTCCTTCATTTCTTCCCACCACAAATCGCTGATATTTTGAGCTTCTTATCCACAATCCCCTCACAACCAGGGTCACCACGGCTCTTCAGAAAGGAGGAAGTCTGACCACCCACCAAAGGAAGTACACAGAGAGAATAACCCAAAACAAACTGAAGGAATTATTCCAAAAAACCTTGAAGGCAAGAAAATGGAAACGACAAATAACATCTATTTATAATTGCTGGCTCTTTTTCCGCAAAGGCCCTGCGATGATGGTGAGGGCCCCGCCAATCTCATTGTTCCTCATGGAGCAGGCTGCCAAGAATGCCTCCCGACGTGAGGAAGGAGGCCACTCCAGACAACGCGTCTGATAAGTCTCTCTGAAGGTGAACTTTCAGAGAATTAAGGGCACACAACAAAGCTTCCCCAACTTCTGCACTGGTCCTTTGGGTGAATACCATTTCCCTCGCTGACCTGGCTGGCCAGCAAGGCGCATTCCTGAGGCCGTGTGGTCACGGGTCTGCTCTGCTTCTGGACCAGCACACACACTGGAGGCCACTTGGATGAAACATGTTTGCTTATGTAAGGAATGGTTTTCTAGGCAACCGGTGCCAATGTGAAGTTTAAGGCTTTGGGGGCAGGCTGCTTTCAGCATGAGTGTTGGGTCTTTCGTTGGTCTGCTCTGTGTCTATAAAATCCTCACCCTCTGCAGTCAACTTAAAGGGCCCCTTGCTAGCATTCTGGAATGATACCAGAGTGCAAAGGAAGAGTAGTCCACAATTTCTTTCCATTTCTGTTTTTCTCAGCGGCAGCAGCAGCACTAGCAGGTGTAAAGGTGAATCCCAGCAGGGCCAGGACTTACTAAATTTTCCTATGCTGGCCTGGGTCAATCATGCTTGCGTGCCTCAGTTGGCCTCATTTGACAAAAGGAACAGGAATCATGCCTTTGTGCCCGGTGGGGCTGCCTGCATGGGTGATCACTGAAGGGCAATCAGAGCACAGCGTCTGGGGCCCCTGGTGTGCTGGCAGTGCCCCTTTACTCGGCAGGGTGAACAGTTCCCTCCGGAATAGGTGTTCACACTAATTCTGGCTCCCAGGGGATCCAATTGTGAGGGCAAATCATAACTTCCCCATCTGTCCAAAAAACGGGAGCCTGCTGGGAACGGAAGTGTACTGGGCACCAGGGAATCCACCATAGCAACAGAAAAGTCCTTTTTGTTTTTCCAGGGATTTAGGCTCCATATCATTTTTCTATTCCTCTTTGCTGGCATCCAGCCTCCCTAACAAAACTTGGAAGATGCAAAACTCATCTGAAAAACGTGCCATGCAGAAATCCAAGTAAGGGACAGTTTGGGAGTAGGTAGCAGGTGTGATGGGCCCCCCTTTTAGAGTTCATTTACTTGGAGCTTCAGATTACAGAGCTTGGAGCTTCTCCTGGCTCCAGGGGCAAACTTGTCACTACTGTGCAAAAAACACCATGGTGTGGAAATGATGGGCCTGCACTAATGTCCAAGCAGGAAAGGGCTGCTGCCACGCCAGGGCGGAGATTCTGAATCTAGCACTTAGAGGCCAGTCAGCTGGAACTGCTTCCGTTTGTGACTATGCTTTCGACAGCTGCATTCTGAAGCATCATGCTGCACAGGCAGCCCGGGCCATGTGAGGCATGTTAAAGCATTCACCTTCTCTCCCCATCCCAGAAATGCCCTTTCCATTCTGAGAGAACAGGTTGGGGTTTGTTGGGGGTGGAGGAAGCAAGCATTTAGGAATGTTGGGTGCTCCTGGCTAGAGCCTCATAAGACCATGAAGAAAGATGTTTAGAAAGGACATGAGCTTCTACAAGAAAGGGAACCAGATTACAGGAAGTCTCTAAGCAGGATGGGAGCTGTGTGAGTCAGACCTTGAAGGATCTTTATTCATCTCACAGCCAGAAGCAGGCTGTTTGTTTTGCGCACAGAGCTTCTGGCTGGTTGGCCACAATATTGTAGCGACCAGTGGAGGCCCTGGCAGAGTGGGAGGAGGCATCAGTGCCGGGGATGAGCTTCAAGAGCCACGTGTGTATAAAGGCCCAGGCAGGGAAGAGTACAGCAGAAAAGGCCCCCAAGAAGATAACTCAGTACCCCACCATTTAACCCAGCAGCCTGCCCTGAGGCTTGGACTAAATCTTGTATCTGCTTGGACCTCAGTTTCCCAGCAGATGACCCCCCAAAATAATACTTTCTTACCCTCCTACCACTCTCAAAAGATGACACATAGATAAATCGCTTTGAACTTTTAGATGAAAGGTGCTGTATAAACCTGAGGTCTC
Organism: Pan troglodytes; assembly: GCF_028858775.2. Lineage (NCBI taxonomy): Eukaryota > Metazoa > Chordata > Mammalia > Primates > Hominidae > Pan > Pan troglodytes. The sequence goes on along the minus strand of NC_072411.2, from coordinate 107,932,672 downwards.
ATCAACTGTAATTGTTACAGTAATTATTTTAATGATAATAATGATGATAATGGGAGGGGGGGGGGGGTCGGGTGGGGACGAAACCTCCTACTTTGAGACAAAGAAAATCTCTTCCATTAAAACCTGCATCACGAATCCTTCTGCTCCGAGCTCTCAACCATCTCTTTCAAACTGCCAATTCCTGGGCTGAAATATTATTTATTCCTTTCCTTTCCAATAAAACAATTATTTGTTCCACCATTTCCCCCCTTGTTCACTCTCCGGTGTGTCTGGCTTCGTCCTGACAGCTCGGCCACGGACTGTTTACATGTCTCGCTCACCCTCCAAGACTCTGGTTCAGCTCCATTGACACTAAAGGCAGGCGAATTCTCTCGGTGTGAGGAATCAATTACTTCCGCTGACACTCTATTACTGGCCCTCACATCTTTGGACTCCAGATGGAGAGTGAAGGTGGTGGTGAGGATGGCAGGGAATTTGAAGAGGATGGTGAGCGGGGCTGTGGGGGGATTGGGGGAGTAGGAGGTAGGTGACAGGGAGGCAGAGAGAGACGATGGACTGAGAGGCCTCCGGCTTGTATTTAAAGACACAGAAAGAGATCTCTCTCCTTGACTGCCCCGCTGGCATCCGGAGGTGACTGCATGGCAGGAAGAGGCAAAGAAAAGGAATAAAAAGAGAAAAGGAAAAGAAAAGGCTTGTCAAGGATATCTAAAGAAATCAGAGAGACCCCAAATACCTAAGCACTGGGACAGCAGATGACAGCTCCAAGCAGATTGACACAGGTATACAAAGGCAGCTTTGGGCTGCCTGGCTTCAAACCCAGCCCCACGATTACTATCTGTGTGATCTCTCAGGGCCTCAGTATCTCCATCTGTTAAATGGGATAATAGTAGTACCAGTACCAGCTGTGGCGGTTAAACATAGAAAACTTAGGGTAGGACCTGATGTCTGGCAAGAGTTCAATAAATGTTTGCTATTGTTGTCTAATTTTGAGAGTTCCTCCACGTGACCCACAAACATACAGTTGAGTCCCCAGTGGGAAAAAGTAGAAAAATATTAGAGACTGCCAAGATGCTTGGCTACAAAGCTCGAAAAGAGGCATAAAAAAAGTCATGCTTTTCTGCTGCCCTCCCAAACCTAAGCCCAACTCACATTTCTTTCTCCTTTTCCTTTTCCTTCTTCTTTTTAGAAAATTTTATTTTGACCCAGCTAACATTTTTCAGGGATTCTCCTTCTAGGAAAAAATTTTGATTATGTAAATTAAATACAACCATCTACTCTGCAATCAACTGAGATGAGTTGTGAGGCACGATGTCCCATAATGAAGGACGATTACAGAAGCTCTTTTCTGCAAGGAAAGACAAGGGCAGCTGATATCTTTTTTTTTTTTTCTGGAATTATTTATCCAGGCAGAAGTATAAGAATGGAATTAAATTATCTTTTGAGTTTCTCTTAATCCAAAGGCTTAAATCCCTTGCCACTAAAAAGGACAAAACAAAAAGAATATAAATTTTTTTCTATAGGACTCATGACTCCAGGAAAATACACAAATCCCTTTTTAGAAAAATCTGATGTTTTCACTTGGTATATTTCCATCTCTTCTTTATCCCCTCCACACCTGGAGCTCCCACTGAATTTCTTAAGACAGACTCTCAGCCGGTGTAATTAGATGGGAGAATTACATGGAGTTACATGGGGTGAGATGCTGGCCCTCTGGGATCTCTGGGTTCGGAGAAGGTGCCAGGGTGGAGAGGCAGAACAAGTGGGATTGCGCATGATAAAATCTCAAGTGATTTTCTCAGTCAGAAGATAAAGCATATTGTTAAGAAGGGCATCCACAGCGAAGCTTGCATTGAGACAGTTACAATTGCAACACTTATTTTTAAAAACAAACTGCCCAAAGTAATTCCAGCTGCGTTTTAACCTTGGTAAGAGGAGAACAGTCTGTGAGTTGTTTTTCCCCCTGATCCATGGGTGAGGTGGAGTTGCTGGGTGGACCCTGTGGTCGAGGTTGGTAAGTGTGGGGCCAGCAGCCAGCTGCTCCCATTCGTCCACCACGTACCTGGAGGTGGATCTGTTTCTGTCATTAGGAGGATTGTTGCAATACAGAAAATTATTACTGCTCACTGGCTCCTTAGGGGAATCAGAATATTTCTGTGGTTGGGCAGGCAGTAAATAATAACGTCAGTAATAGTGTCGTGAGTGATCAAGCCAACGGCCTCTCCTCAACAAGCACAAGGCACCCTCTTGAACCACACAGAATTCTCACTATGCTTTGTTGGCTTTTCAGACTTCAACGGAGACCAGCTGAAGCCACACCTCCAACTGGGCAATCTGGCCTCCCGCCCTCTATTCATAGGAAAGAGACTTGGATTCAGAAAGTCTTGTGTAGCAGGAAATTGACAAGAGGAGCTTAATCTGAAGTGTTACCTGGATTTTCCCAGGCCAAACCCCACTTTCAGGCATTCCACTGGTGACGGGGGGGGGGGGGGGGGCGTCGCTGGACATAGGGTATGAGGCTGCAGAGACCCTACAATGGACAGGGAAGGTGGGGACAGCAGAGAGTCCCCATCATCTCAGTCTTTCCTGCTTCCTGACCACCCTGTCTCCTAAGGAGATGGTGGAAGTTGTCTGGCCAGGAAATACAATTAAATAGTATTGCTCAGGCACCTCTTCACCGGGAAAAGGGTTTGTGTCAGCAAGTCACAAGGACAGCCCCTTTTAGTCTACCCTTACAATGCTCACTGGTAAGAAATTGGGTTCAGGCATGTTCAATTATTTTGGTTCCTGAAGGCATCAAACCCTCCCTCCTTCTTGTCTTTGGGCATGCTGCTGTCTGCCTATGACACCAGCCAAACACACTCCCTGCTGCCTGGCCAAATTCTTTAGAATTCATATAGGTGTCACCTCCTCCAGGGAGCCTTCCTTGATCTTCCCAGCTTAGGCTGGACCTGGATGCTGTGGGCCCACGTAACAGGTCCATATCATGTCCCCTGCCAAACGCATGATGCCAGGGAGGCAGACAGCACAAGAGTAAAGCAGAGATTGAAAACTAGGGTATCTGGCTTCAAAACCCTTCTCTGCCACTTATGGGAGTAGAACCTTGGGCCAGTTGCTTAACTTCTTTGAGCCCAAGCTTCTTCATCTGTAAAATGGAAAGAGTAACAGTGACTTTAGGGAAAAGAATATGATTTATTCATCACTGTATTCCCAATAATACCAACGTGCTTAGCACATAGTAGGTGTTTAATAGCTATTTCCTGATGAATGAATGAATGAATGGTCTATTGCCATTTTGTTGGTGAGAGACTCATGTCCCAAATCAGTTAGTGACATTCTTGGCCTGTGTCCTACCCCCTAAGATTATGTCATATTCCCAGATGGACAAATAGGGAACACAGATCTGTCTGCCTTCCAACACAGATTCAGCTCATGCTGACCTATTGCCTGGCATTTCCAATGTAAAAAATATCACGAAATCACCTGCACACACCTGCCTAGCACCCTCCTAGACTAGGTGCCATGGGAGTTTAGATATGAAGTACATGCTTTGTGCCCTTGTAGAATTTACTTGCTGAGAACTCAAGATGACCACATATGAACAAAAAGCAAGGGACTCAGGCAATATCAAGTGCTCTGGGAGTTCAGAGGAAAGGGTGATAAAAGAGAACTGCAGGAAGCAAGGAAACTCAGGGGAGGAAGATGGGAGCTTGCAGCTGGACACTGTGGAGGGAGGGGAAGGAGGGCTGGAGCCCTGGGAACTCAGGGGGCTCACGCAGATGTAAGACTATGCTTGGTTGTTTGCAGGGAATCGAGGGTGTTTACTGAGCACAGGGAAACGCTGCTGGCTGAATGGGGAGGGGCCAGATGACTGAGGTCTGGTCTGATCTCTCTGTTTACTATGATCAGGTTATCAACTGGGAAACTGCTACCTTTCTAAGATATCATCTCTTACTTTGGGAGAAACAGACATATCTTCTAAGATATAGAGGGCCCCTCTGGCTGTAAATAAACACAAGAGCACCTTGTTTATCTAGGACACTTAGAGGCAAATATCCAAAACCTTAAATATGCAGAATATAAGGGTGTGGGGGAGTTCAGAAGAAAAGATTATGAGCAGCTACACTGATGTTGAGAACTCCATCCTCTGTTGCTCTTACGCTTTGTCACTTGGGGATCACTCCCCAGTCCTAACTCTGCTTCAAGCTTGGCTGGCTGAAGCCAACTGGAAATGCTGGCCTTGGGATTGCACTGGCTTGGGCAAACTTAGGTCCCAGAACTTAAACTTCCCAAGAGACAGCAAGGGCTCCTGAAGCAAAATTGATAACCCAATAAAAAAGCAAAAACAAGTCAGAATGGGAAGGCTACAGGAGACAGGCATACTTGTAACAGGATGTGTGAAAGCAGGAGGATTGATAGAAAATAGTCCCAAACTGTCCCCTGACAAAGTCCAATGATGCTAACACAGTTGCTAACTTATTGGGCATCTACATAAAAAGGCAGAGCAATCTTGCAAAATATTTATTATTCTGACAGCTTTGCAGATGAGGAAACTGAGGCCTGGGAAGTTTAAAAGGTCAATAAAAATTCAAATCTTAATCTGCCTGTTCCAATTATGGCAATACTGGCTGCTGTCACAAAAGTGAAGCTTAGAATTAAAAGCCTGAATCATTGAGAAAAAGTTGACTCCTCTCATTGTAGGTTTTAAAAAGACAGGGAAGTGCAGCACATGATTTAGAATGTTCTTTATCAGAAATCCTTTAAAAAAGAACTCTTGGAACTCTTTAAAGTTCTCTTTTAAGAACTTTAAAGGTGGATATTTCAGTATCTGGACACTTCACCTAAATGGAATGTCATTCTTCAATGATACGTGGTAAATGAGATATTGCTGTGCTGAACATAGCACATACAATCATTTATGTAGACTTCCTTGAGGATTTTAGCCTAAGAAATGTTCTTTCATTTCTTGCTAGTGGGTTTTGCACTTTCTGAGACCCATCAAGACACCCATCTAGAAATTATCAATTCTTTTTTTATTTTTTTGAGACAGAGTCTCACTCTTTCACCCAGGCCGGAGTGCAGTGGCACAATCTCAGCTCACTGCAGCCTCTGCCTCCCAGGTTCAAGTGATTCTCCTGCCTCAGCCTCCAGAGTAGCTGAGATTACAGGCGCGCACCGCCAAGCCTGGCTAATTTTTTTTGTATTTTTAGTAGAGACGGGGTTTCACCATGTTGACCAGGCTGGTCTCGAACTCCTGACCTCAGGTGACCTGCCTGCCTCGGCCTCCCAAAGGGCTGGAATTACAGGTAGAAATTACCAGTGCTTAAAAGGACCCAGCCTCTTGGTTTTGGTTTTATTTGGTTGAGCCTCTGGGATGGGGTGGGTGCTGGGGCTGTTTGAGAACTCCTGAACAAGCTGTGTATTACATGCAGGTGGGTGTTTTAAAAATACATACATTTTAAATTTTAGAAATGGAAAAAACCACTCAACTTTGTGTATGGGTTTCTAAAACCATAACATTCAGTCTGTTGGCTGATGACTCAAGCGAAAGGCCTCTGTCTGCCGGAGCAGCAACATCCTAGCATCCTCCACTCCACAGGGAATAAAGTGGCTTCTCTCTGTTTGCCCAGACGGCCTGTAGTCTCGCCCTTTTGTCCTTTGGCTGCAGGAGTCCAGCAGTACCACAGTGGCCTCTGGTTTCTGCCCACAGCTTCTATACAGGCCCCAAAACAGCCTGTGGGTGCCCAGGATTTGCATTTCTGCAAGTGACTGGAGGGAGGAGTCAAGGGAAGTTCACCAGAGATGGTGGCCTTGGATTGCACTGAGTCAGGCAAAGCTGCGGCTTGTGAGTGAAATTTTCCAAGCAGACAGCAAGCTTCAATGGAACAAAGTTAATAAGCAACGGTTAGGGGAAAAGGTCTATCTGGGGTTTACTCAGCAACCGTCTCAACCTTTGGGATGTAGAGTTCAAGGTATACAGGGAGCCAAGGGCCCAGGGGCCACAGCCCAGGATAAATTCTTTCATATCAGGGCCCTGTTTCCAGGCTTCCGGGCAATCTTTGCAGTTAACCCTGCACATAGGAAGAACCCGGGCAAACACGAGGTCGGGTGTGCTGACCACTGCTCTGTCTCCACAGCTGAGTTGGCTGCTTCTCCTGACTTTCTTGCTCAGTTCCCCTTTTTGCTGGGGCATTGCTGCTGTGCTCTGTCATCGGAAGACCAGCCCAGGCAGTTTTCTTTTGGGAAGTATCCACCTTATGGGCCTGCAGAGCCAAATCCAATTTGAAGCATGCACCCAAAATAAAAGCAGAAAGCAGGCTAATTTCCTTGGAGAGTGAGTGCTTTCCAAACCCAGGAGCTCCCTTGGAACGAAAATGCAGTATGGGAGAGAGAGGGAGAGCCGGAACAAGACAGAACTTCCAGGACTTCAATTAGATTAATTGTTCCTTTCACAAGAAAGTAAAACAAGGCAGTGGGGAGGGGAAGCCCATTTATGGCAAATGCAAATGGCCAGGGGAAATGTCAAAAATACCTTGAAGAGTGAGAGGCTGAGAAAACCAGATGTGTCTTTCTAAATACAAAAATTAATGAGAGAGAGAAAGAGAGAGAAATGGGGAGTGGGGGAGAAATGGGGGGAGGAACAGAGAATTAATGACAAGGTTAAGTGGATGAGGCTTAATCCCAACAGAGCCTCTCTGACAGTTTGGCACTGGGAGAAACAGACCCCAGAAAGATTTTTTTCTGACCTCCTTCACTTTTTAGGTTCAAACCAGATACATGAGGTCATGGAATGGGGAGAAAAACAGGAAGTGATTTAGCGAGGATGATAAGCCAGAAGATAACCCTGTAAATTGCTGGCTTCCCCTACTCCACCTCCAGCAAGGGGCAATGCCTTCTTCTTCCCCTTGTCAGAGTCTCTGGCAACCTTCAGTTCTCCCCATCTCTGGGACTGAGTCCTGTCCATGGAAGGGGTACCCTGCAACCCAAAGCAGGGCCTTTCTGGCCTTTCGTCCTTCCCAACATGTTTTAAGCCATGCTTACTAGCTCCTAAGTTTTTCCTTCCAAAAGCCATGCTTTCTCCCTCTGCCACTATGAATACAACATAGGATGACCTCTTGGCAATTTCCCTGGGAGATTTGCTGTCATAAGCATAACAGAATTTGGCCCTTAGTAGAGAAAGGTGCTTAGTCAAATTTCTCTGAGCTTAGACCCAGGCTCTCTCTGTACATTATGCTTCCATTTGTGCCAACCTTCTGCAGTCCAGCCAGAGGAATCAGAGCCCAAAACACCTTATAAAGAAGCTCTTCTAACAGAAATCTTTGATAAAGTTCACTGTCAGGGAATCAGAAGCCTTGGGATGCTGAGCAAATGTATCCAGGGTACTCATGTAACTTAGACAAAGAGGAACTGATGAGTTTCCCTATGTCATCCGTTGAGTCAAGAGTGGATCTGGGATTAGAAACTTCATCTTATGACTCTTCGTCACATGAGGCATTCATCCGGGAAACCCTTTGGTTTTCAACAAAGGCTACCTCTTGTTAGGAGAAAACCATTATGTAGGTGCAAATTAGTCCTAGGGGGATAATAATGACATCAATTCACTGAGCCTCACAGTCTAGCACTAGTTAAAGAGGGGCCTTGTTTCCTCCATGAGGAAGTGCTGGCCCAGACCTGGCCTGTAGGAGTTTTGCCTTCTCCTTGGTACCTGTCCTGCCAGCTGGCCCCCTTATTAATTTTTCAGTATTTGCAATTCCTTGCTTAATAGCAAGGAATGCTTAGACAATTTATGAATCACATGGGAGCACTGAATACTTATCAGAGTAACAGCATTCCGTAGGCGCTCATTTGGGGCAGAATATGACTGTTGGCACATTCTTTTCTGCACAAAAACTCTCACTTTATTTCCAATGAGAAAAGACTTTAAGATGGAGCTCAGTAGACAGCTTAAAGCACATCTGCATTCTAGACATGCTGCCTGCTTCCCAACCTTAACTTTTAGGGACCTCGGTAGTAACATGGCATTTCTAAAGTACTCCCAAGTGTCTAAATGTCCACTTGGGAGTTCCTAAGCCACACATTTCCAGGGTGGCAGAACCAATGTTGTAAGACCAGCTGAGTCACCTTGGGTGACTGACCTAAACTCTCTGTGCTTCGGTTTTCTCTCTTTTGCAAAATGGAGATCATAATGGCACTAACTTCCCAGGGCCCACTGTGCAAAGTAAATGGATTAATATTTGTAATGCAATTAGAAGAGTGTTTGTTAAATAAATCCATGACACTGACTTTGAGACTCTAACTTGTGTAGCACAGCTATCAAGAACCAATGTGAATCTTAGAACTACTTAGATTTTTTTTTTTTTACCCTTTTTTTTTTTCTGTAAGGAAACCAGTTACCGCTATATAAGGTAACAGGCTGATCCTGCGTGGCTGGATGCGAGGGAAGTCTCCACTTGGGGATACAGCTACTATCTTATTAAGGAAGTGGGTGGGGTTTATACATGTAGCAGCTGTGGAAATGGGGAGATCTCCAAGTGCAAGGTAACCCAAAGTCAAGAGTAGAGTTTTGTAGTCCAGCCCCTGCCACCACATGGAAATTCTCCTCCACTACCGGCCTTTGGAGGTAGGTTAATATTCTCTACTTTTCACTCAAGAAGGCTCTTTCCACCATACTATGGGATCAGCCACACCTTTATTTCCCTGGAAAGGGAATGCCCCTTGAGGTTTTCCTCTGGGGCCAGGATCCACCACTGGTTAGCAGCAGGTCTTGGGGTGAGGGGTGATAGAAGTGACAAGAGCAGGGGTGGGGGCAGGGCGTGTGCATCTCATGGATGGGATACACAGTGGGACAGGACGGTGCTTACTTGCAGTCGTGCTTCTCGATTTCAAAGTGAGGGTTGAAGTTGAGGACAATCTTCTGGTTGGGTTCGGGGGCGTAAACAATCCACTCGCAGTTCTGGTGGGAGGGGTAGTCCTGGGGGTAACCGGGAGAGGTGATATAGCCAGCATCTTTGGAATTCAAACGACCTCCGCACGGTGGGTCTGAAAGAGAAATCAACAACCCAAAGAACTTCAAATATGTTACAGCTTTCTTCCCCCCACACTCCCTCCTTCTCTTCTGTACCAGTGTCTGATTAAAACTATTTTACAGACCTTTTATGGCAGTCCAGAAGACTAACCTACTTACTCATTCGGTGGAAGAGATTATTCCAGCTCATCCCTCCCCCTACCCACCCAACTACACACACACACACACACACACACACACACGCACACACAGATGAAAGTATTCCAGAACATGGCCATAAATATTCTCAATTATGTGGTCTGCGATTAAAAAAACAAGAGGACTGCAAACTCAACATGCCTCCCTGCCTTTCCTGCCTCCCCTCCTTGGCCCATCTTCCTCTCCTCATTCAACCTCCTATCTCTATCTTTATCTCATAAATCCTTCATTTTATTCGGTGTCTCCCAGCCCAGCCCAGGCAGCCAGCAGTCAGGGCTCTGGGAACTGACAATGGTGGTTTTGTGGTGCCGACCCACAAGCGAGCCTGGTAACAATTACATGTGGTGCAGAGGAAGCACTTTCAGCTTTGGGCCAGAACAGGCCCTGGAGGGTGATTGCAGCCTTTTAAAATTTTTTTTTAAGAAAAAAAATGCAAACCCCCCAAACATTTAATTCCATATATACCACAAATTTGATTTATTATTTCATTATACACCGAATGGAAAAATCTGTATTAGAGAATCTACTGGCTCTAGCCTTGGAATTTCGACAAAGGTGCTTTGTGTTGAATGAACATCTGTTTCTTCTGCGCTGTCTGCCCACTGTCCCTCCTGCCTGGTCACCACCACCAGAGTGTGCTGCTGCTTTGTCCAGCCATAACTGGCCGTTTGCAGGAAGGGCTGGCTCCCTGTACCTGCAGTGCCTGGCTGGAGGCAGACAGCTTCATGTGGCCTGGGAGGGAAGGGAGCCACCTTCAAAGGCTCCAAAGGTGGGTGATGACATTTGAGGAATCTCATCTATTCGGGAGTAAAGTTCTGCAATCCCCAGCAGGGATTCTTGGGAAATAGGGAGTTTTGCTTAAATACCACAGTAGAACAGAAGCTGGGAAGGCACATGAGACATGGAAATATTCAGAAGCCTCTCGGAGACCTTCCTGAGATGTGTGTGTCTCTTAGCATCAATCACGATTTAATATCGCCATCTGCATGGAGCAGCATGGGCCCGTGAATTATGTATTACGACTCAGCAGCCGCCCTCCAGGATGGGTCTTTCTCCTGTGTTCACTCTTTGAGGGAACAGGTCATGCATTTTTTAACTCTACAGGTGCACTTTACTATTCCCCATGTCTGTTGGCATTACTATCTCCCAGACCTCTGCTTTAGACTACCGGCCTGACAGGCTTTAAATGCATAAAAGATGGGCACACTGCACACGGGTGGTTGGGACACAAATCCACACAAGTAGCCTTTTCGGCATCAAGCCTCCACGAGCTCAAACTGTGCCGTATTGAACTGCCCAGAATGGAATGAATTCAGGTCCATTTCCTACTGGGTGGAAAACAAAAGCAGCCATTTCCTCAGGCTGGTACACAGCACATCATCTTCTTACCTAATGACCCTGCACCCACCCCAGCCCATGAAGACAATGAGCTCATCCCTCCCACCCAGACCACATGAGGCCAGCCATGAGGCCCAGTTCCTCTGCAGCCAATACCCATAGGCTTTCCAGGTGCCCACACCACTCACCCATGCTGGGAACCCAGTGGCATCTAGCCAGCCAGATTGAGGCCCGTCGGTCCTGGCTTATGCATATGAAATCGGGTGGAGCGGTCCTCTGAGAAGGCAGAGGTGTGAGGACACAGATCACCAGCTGCTCTTACTCAACTAGCAGAAGGGGGAATTTTCTACCGGGTCCAGCTCCTCTGCCAGCTATTTTGCAGAAAACTGCAGCCCTGCCACCAACTCACCCCAAACCACACTTTTTTGCCTTGGAATTCGTCAGAGGAAACCTGAGCTGAGCTCCTGTTTAGTAACTGTTATGGTTTCCACATACTCTCCACTCTCCCCACCCACACTCTCTCCCTCCTTTCCCCATCCCTTCCTCTACTTCTCTCCAATTACTCTTGAAAGGGGAACTTTTCTCCCTCAATTCCCCACACCCCAGGTTTAAACTTTTAGTAATTAGACCAGGCACACAGATCAGCAATAAAGACAGGAAACTTCTTCGCAGGAAGGTTTAATTTCTCATCTACAGCAGAAGTGATCATTTCTTCACCACGACCACAAAAAAAAAATTAAACTATATATATATCCCATAGCTGATAGTCTGTACTGTCTGCTGTTAAACCAAAAGAAAAAGGAGTCATCCATTGCTTTCTTTCTATCCTTTCTTTACCTGAAGAAAATCAGGGCAGTTATTGAAGTATCAGAGAACTCATTAGAACATCTGCTTCAGTTGTGTGTTGTTAACCTTTTCAATACTTACAAATTTATAAATTCACATTCTTGTTTGGCTTGCATTCACACCCAGAAACACACACAAACATAGATATTGAACATACTTCAAGTACATATACATATCAGTAATTCACACTTTAGTCCTATACATACGTTCACACCTTCTCATAAAATATCACACATCATTTGCACAAACATATATCCACAAAGATAAATACTAGAATTTCTGTTTTTATTTTTCTTGGAGAGAACAGAATTCTTGAAACATATCAGTAAAAATTGTAAAGAAAACACACTTAATCATTCTACTTCTCCTCTTGATAACTGATCTTTCCTTTCTAGGGTTGGGGACACATCATTTCCTAAATACAAACATGTCCCAATAGAAATTAGCTAAAATTTCTTCTGAAGAGCTATACCATCCATTACTTTGTAGGTCTTTATTGTGTTCCACAATGAACTTTATACATGGTTGCTGTTCTGTTTCAGAGGAGTCAAGCTAAGCCAAAGGAGAGTTGAACTCAAGGGCAAAACCCTTAAGGCCAATCTCCATGTACAGAGGGGAAATTGACCCTGTTTGAGCTACTGAGCCCGCTGGGTGAGTTGACAAAAGACTTCATTCTGCAACTATTTTGTGAATACCTTTCACCTGGGGCAAATTCATCACCTGAAGAGAGATAGCAAAATCCAGGCTTGGACTGTTAGAGCATTTTCTCCTATATCTGGGAGGGAAGGCTGAGGGATGAGCCAGGTCAGGTCTGAGAAAGGCCCAAGGCTGAAAGGAATAAAGTGACAGCTCCAGATGTAATTGGAAATAAAGAGAACACTAAGTTCTGAAGTCACCAAGTTCTGATTTTCCTCTTATAAGGACTACTTAGGTGTTTTTATTTGAAATGTAAAATATCAGATTGTTTTAAACTCTTTCTGTCTTGCTCTTTTTCTCCTTCTTAAGTGTTGTTGTTTTGCTGGTAGTCTAAGTACCATCTGCCGCTGCCTAGGGGTAACATAGCCCTGAAAAGGCAAAGGGATGTTGTACCCCTTCACTTAAGAACTCACCTTCCTACAGAACCCAATCACTTTCCTTGCGAATATTTAATTTTTAAGAAGTATTAAGAATGGGAAAAGAAGATCTTTTAAAAATCTGGTCTGCCTTCTAGAAAAATGTAGTTGGCATTGTTTTAAAGGAACACTGGATAACCTGAACTTGACAATAATATTTGCTAAATACTGAAGCCTGACTGTAGCAAATAATCTGATTACTATAGCTTACTTCACGACAGCTTGGTAAAAGACCAATCAGATCCCTCGCTTTAGTTGAACTGAAGGAAAAAGTCCTTGGCAAAACCAGGGAAACTTGGCCATTGGCTGAATGTGGGATTAGAGGGCCCAGTTGTTGTAAAAGGTGAGTCTGGGGTGATGGGACTGGGTTACCAGGAAAGGGAGGGATCAACATTAGCAGAAAGATGGGAGATGGTACCCAACTCTTAACTCACTCAATTTGACCTTTCTGGGGCTCAGCTTCACAAACTGTAATTCAAAGAATGGACTGAATTAGGTGTGTAGCTTTCAAATTTATTTGTTTTTTTTTAAGTACTTTTTTTTTTCTTGAACAAAACTCTACCTAGACCTCCCATGTACAAAGAACATAAAAGGGAGTTCTTCTTGGATGCTGGGAGGGAGGTAGCCAGAAGCATTGTAGTGTCCAGGCCTCCTAGTTCCTGCCCTCAGCTCAGAAGGGCTTCTCTGCAAGTCCACTGGGGCTTCCTGGAACATGGTTTGAAACCCCCTAAATGGGGCATCGCCATTCCCTGTTACTTTAAAACGCTATGGAAAAGAGAAAGAGCAGATGACTAGGAGACATCTATTTCCTATGTATACCTGAGGGCACTTAGTGGAGAAAAGCAATCGGTCTCATTTCCTCTGAAAATAATATACTTTATCTACTTTATAATTTATTTCTTATCTACAGCATAATCCCACTTTGTCCCTATTTCCACAGCATTGTTTTCATTTAATTATTGGTAGCAAGGCAAAGAAGAAACTCTTTCTTCTACTTAAAAAGAAAGGAGGTTGTCACCTTGCCACTTACTCCACCAGGAAGTTTATTAGAAATAGCATTGGAGCAGGATTTAAAAGCCTAGTAATCAAGTCTAGTCTCACCACTAGCAAGCTGTGTGACCTTGGGTAAGCTAGTAGACAACTCTGAGCCTTTGTTTTCTCATCTATAGAATGAGAGGGGTGATTCTAAAGGTCAGTTCCAGTGCTAAAATCCAAAGCCCATGTAGTGAGGTGGGGAATAGATCTTATAACCCATAGATTGAGCCAAAAATTCAAAAGATTCTCTACCCTCCTAGACAATAAGACATTTACTCAAGGTGCTACCCCTGTTCTATCTGCTTGGTAAGCCTGAAACCAAACTCCAGGATTCTTCAGAAAACATGTCTATCTTGCATTACGGAGAGTTCAAATGTCTCCTTTAATCACATCAGGTCTACTAACACGAGTTTCTTTTTGTAACTGAGTCTGTGGCTGCATATTTATAAATATTATGGATACACAGTTCTGTGTGTGAGCATGTCAACAACAGTGATGCATGAAAAGAAAAACCAAAAGGAGTTTCTTCAAATCCCTCACCCAGATCATCTAAGTCGTTGGCTCAGGGTTTTAACCAAATTTTGCTCACCAACCTGGGATAAGCTGCGTTTTAAGAATTATTTCTGTGAGCTGAGGCTGGATTTTGTTTTATTCAAAGCAACTTCAGCCTGTCACAAGACAGTCTCATAAAATCTGTATCTTGGCTTAAGCTGGGAAGAAATGAGCCAATCCATCAGCCCAGGAATGTGGCTGTTTGACCACTTCCTAAGGCAACTGGGAAGGGATGCAATCTACTCAATTTATGGAGACTGGTGGCAGTGAATGATGCACTCCTGAAGGCACAGCAAATGGAAATCCTTCTGAACTTTTGCAGTGATAAAGTTCAAAATCTGAATAAAAGGGCCATCTAGGAGGGAAGGAGAGAGGGAAGCAGAGAGCAGGAGAGGAAGCCAGCATATGAGTTTGGAAATGAATAAAGAATGAAGCAAATTCCCTCTCTTAAAACACCTCCAATGAATTCACTTAGGAGAGAACTGGAAATTGGGTCTGGAAATGGGGCCTTTTGAACATCTCTCCCCTCAATCTAGATTCTAAAAATGAAGCCTCATTTAATCGGTAAAATGTAAGTTTGATGCGATTACCTCTCCTGACCTCGAATCATGCCACCTGTGTTAACCTTATTATTTGTCATCTTATATCATAAACAAATGCAATTCCAATAGGGCAGCCGATATAATGTCATTAGTTTATATTTATGTCCTCTCTTTTCCAGCCCTCATTGCAAATGCAATTTTGATGCCATTGATGAGAGATCTGGGATTACAATTCCTGACCATTTTAGGAGACATTTGGGGAAGGAAACAGAAGAATAATTTTGAGGTCTCTCCAAAAACCAAAGGAGAAAAAAAAGTAATATAATATTGTCTTCATTTATTTTGATTAACTGAAGCTTATGTTGAAACATCAATGGCTCCCCATTGGTTAGCAAGTGAAACCCAAACCTCTTTGCCTAGCAATTTGGGCCTTGAATTGAGCCCAAGCTATTATTTCTAATCTTGTTTGCAATTATTTCCCACCATACATTCTAAACTGCAGCTTCTGAGTGTTCCCCAAACCAACCCAGCATCCATTTCTCTACTCACACCTTCCCCTTCCCCTGGTATGCCCTTCCCTGCTCTAAATCCCACCTACTCTCTCACTCCAGGCTGCCTCTGCCCTTTCTCCTCTCCCATACTGGGAGTGGTCTTTCTCCTCTGTGCATCTGAGAGGCTGAAGCTCTTTAGCATCTTCTGAGATGTGTGAGAGTTCTGGAGGGCCTCATCCAGTCTACTGAGCCACCAGCAACTTGAGGTCATGACTCCTTGCTGATCCATCTTTGGCAAGTCTTACAGGATCAAACCAGAACCTTTCCCAAAAGTCAGACTCATCGAGATTTGGTGAATTAACCAATTAAGAAGTGACCAAAGGAACATCAAAAGTATCACTAGATAGGACAGACTCTGAGAGTTCTATCAGAAATTATTCTGCGGCCACAGCTACTGCCCTTCCCTCCCCACCCCCAGCTGTTATTAAGTGCAAATGTTTCTTAGTGGTGAATTGAGAGTTTGAATAACTTGTCTGGGATAATAATACCTAGTCACAAGTAGTGTGAACTATGTCTCCTAGAACACCCTAAAGCAGATAATAATGATAAAGTTCAAAGCACATTCACATTTTATTTTATTTTATTTTATTTTATTTTTTGAGACGGAGTCTCACTCTGTCACCCAGGCTAGAGTGCAGTGGCACAATCTCGGCTCACTGCAACCTCCACCTCCCAAGTTCAAGTGATTTTCCTGCCTTAGTCTCCCAAGTAGCTGGGATTATAGGCGCCCACCACCATACCCAGCTATTGTGTGTGTGTGTGTGTGTGTGTGTGTGTGTGTGTGTATTTTTAGCAGGGATGGGGTCTTGCTATGTTGGCCAGGCTGGTCTCGAACTCCTGACCTCAGGTGATGTGCCCACCTCCTCCTCCCAAAGTGCTGGGATTACAGGCATGAGCCACCACACTCGGCCATTTTAATTTTAATACTAGTAAAATTAATTTATCTCAGGGGTTTTGTCCCCTTCAACCCCCACACTTCCAAAGGCAACTTTAAATATTGGTTATCTGTACCACCAGGAAGATGCTGACTATTACTTCATCACTAAGCCATTTGTTGGTATTGGATTTTCTTGTGCTTGGTTTCAGCAAACCTCTCTTTACTCAACCCCCTCCTCATTTTCCTTTCTGTAGCCCCTAGAATGCCTTTGGGGAACATCTGTTTTATTTTTTCTCCTGTATCCAAACAATTATTATTAGCATTCGGTCTAGTAATTTGCAATTCCCATTATCTTCTCTGCTGAAAGACTCTCCAGAACTGGTTACTGGTTATCACAGGATTTGTGGAGGCGGGAGCAGGGTACCACGGCCACGTGCACTCAGCTGGCCGGCAGCCTCGTGCACTCTGTGCTACCGAGAGCTTCTCTTTTGTTATTCCCAGCCCCTCCTTTTTTTCTGGATTAGATAATGACTCCTTTATGAAGACCCAGAGGGAAATGGGATTATTAAGAGTCTTGCTGGGTAAAAGCTATTTTGTCTTTATGATGACTTTTTTGAGTTCAGCTGCTGAAGGGCCTTAGTGCCAGAGTAGAAGTTATTACACATTCGGGAGAGCGCCTTAAACACAGTGTTCCCTGCTGAGCACACTCTCAGTGTTGAAGGATGGAAGGGGAGGAAAAGGAAAGGAAATGAGAGATTAAAAAGAAAATAGGAGGTAAGAATACTGAAAACAGAGGAAGAAGGAGGGAAAAAATGCAAGGGAGACATAAATCTAAGATAAGAACTCAGCAGAGAATATTCTCTGAAGAAGAGCGTGGCGAGAGATAATATGGTGCTTACAAAACACAGAGGTTTGGTGGTGGAAGAACTGAGAATAACAATTATTTTTTAAATCTCATAAAAATCAACTTACCACAATGGTTATAATGTGCTTTCTATGATCACGAGATTCCACTGACCCCACTGAAACAGTTTTAAAGATTCAGTGACTTCAGAATGGGCTTCATATGTGCCAAACAGTATTCTACATAATCTGACATAGCCCAACAACCCTATGAAGTAGGTATTGTTACCAAACACATTTACAGACAGGGAAACCGAGGCACAGAGACTAAGTATCTGATCACACAGGATACTGGGATCACAGAGCCAGCAAGTGGCTGAGCTAGATTCTAAACCCAGGCGGTCTAGTTCCCATGTTTCAGAAGCTGGGAAGGCCAGGGATGATCCCCACAAAACTTCTCAGTGGCAAACCTACTTGGTAGCATTTAGGGAAAGACAAATATTTTGCCTGTTTGAAAACCCCCTTTTCTCTGCCTGTGCCAGTACTCTGTCTGTGTGAACAATGAGAGATGTGTTTGAGGCTGGGGTGTGAGTGGGCTGGAAGCACTTAACACCTTCTCCACTCCCTGTACACACAGGCACTCAGCTCCTTGTCATCCTGGCCCTCTTTCCTGTGTTCTGGAAACCCTAGGCATGGGGCCGGGGAAGGGGGGTGATGGATAGGACGTTCAGGTCTGAAACCATGTATCACAACATTGAAGGGTTTTTTTGTTTTGTTTTGTTTTGTTTTTTGTTTTTTGCCAACTCCTATTTCTCTCCTTTCTTCTCAATCCTACTCTTCTCTATCCTAAATGCCACATTGTTATTGTTCTACTGGATAGGAGTAGCATTTTCAGAAATGGGGGATTTATTTTTATAGCACAGCTGGTCTGCCAAAGGTCACATAATTTGGCAATGTTCCCAGTGGTTAAAAATTAATTTCTCCTTATTAATACAACCAAGGTCCCAGAGGATCGGAGCTCAGCCTTATCTAAACTTGACAGCTTCCTAAACCTTTAGAAGATGCTTTCTCCTGGAGGGCCAGCCATGATACAAGGCCACTGTGTCCTGGAATCCTACTCCACTGAATCCTGTTAGGCAATGAAACCATTAAGCCTCTGACCATTTCTCATCAAGGCAGATAAAGCTTTGAAAAATACTGTAGCTCTCCAGGACAAACTTCTGCAGCATCTTCCAGAAATGGGTTAATTAAAAAACAAAAATCAGCAAATAGCCAAGTCCTTACCTGGAAGGAACAGTGCAAAGACTAACTTCTGGTGATCAATATACTTATCTGCCACTCAAGGAAGGTATCTCAAAGATTATCCATTTGCAAGTGATGGTCACATAATAAAATACCTCAAATATGTTAATAACACTACAAGCCATTGCCCAGATGACACTTTTCAAGTCCTTTCTTGTCAGTTCAAGAAATTAAAAAGATATTCTTCTTTTGCTCTATCTTTTAAGAAAGGAAGATCTCAGCTCAAGTTCCTAAAGTCTTTCCAAACTGGACCTTTGGAGAATATATTTGGAAACCTCTTTACCTGGCTCTTGAATTCTGTCAATTCAGAATTGTCTTACACTCAGGTCACCCTGAGTCAGTTCATTTTCCTGATTGCTTTAGGGAAGACTTGAGTGAAATGAAAAACACCAGGGGCCCCAGAATCATCTGGTCCCTGGTGTCTCTCCTCACTGACCCCAGACCCCTCCCTCACTGTTATTTGTATTCGTGCCTCACTGCATATGAATTGGCATTTGGATTCCTAGCTTTTTCTATGCCTGGAAGATAGGAACTGGCCTTTCTGCTGCAGAACGTGGACTTGATACATTCAACAGCAGGGGATCAGAGCCATTTGGTAGACAGCAGGAGTCCTGTCTGGGTAGCCTGGGTTCCAGTCACTGCAGCCTTCCAATCTTTCATTTTGCCAGTTGAGTGCTCCGTAGCTTAATGTCTGAGGGCTCTATGGGATGACATAAAACTCCAAGCCTGATGTGCACTGGCGCATCCACAATTCCACCAGGCACCGCTTGGACGAGTAGGGGCCTGCCCGGGGCCCTTTGGGGAGTGCTCCTCTTGCCACTGTCTTGCACTGTGTGCTCTGCTGGCAACTGGCCACAGCTTCCCTACCTCCAGGAGCTGATCACGGGGGAAATGTTTACTGGGCACCCATTTAATGTGGGTATGAGACCAATCCCTAGAGCCCAGAGCAGGCCGTCTGCGTAAAATCTAGGAGTTTACAGTTTACTTGCAAATTATTATGCTCGCCAATGGCCATCTCACATTTTGGGGAGACAGGCTAAAAGAAACACTTCAAACCCTTATCCGGCGCCTAGACCGTCATTGCTTCTCTTTCAGGATTTGTCTGAACCCAGACCTGTCTCCCACAGCCAATTTACACCTCTTATCTGATCATCCAGTCCAGACGGAAGGGTGAATTGACCGAGAATCTGCGCGTGTCCATGGCAATGGCGTTAAAACCCAAGCATAGATCAAAGCTCTCCAGACGAGGAGGGGAGGGGTAGATGGTTATGGGGTCTGGGGTCTTTTGGCCCCAAGCGATGTGTCCCGGAGGTGGGGACATTAGGCCTGGGAGTTGCCACCATTTGAAGAAACCCATTGTCAGGACTTGAATGATTTTCTGAGCAAAACCCAGTCCCCCCCGCAGATCATGATTAACTCTAGCAAAGCGGACGTTCGCAGTGGGCGCTGACAGGGAATGGCTAGCGCCAGGGGGCTCTCCTCTCTGTCTGAAACCGAAAGAAAAGGAAGTGGAGGGAGGGGAGCCGAGCAGGGAGCACACGCCAATAAACCTGAGCGTGGATCTCCTATCTTTCAGAAGAAATTCAGCCGGAGCCGCAGAAGCCGCAACGCATATGGGCAAGATCCCCTAAAACTTGGTCTGGAAAGCTGATTCCCGAAGGTTCCCCAACCCAGATGATTCCCAGAGGGGCGACAAGTCTATTCCAAATCCCTCCCCCACCTCCAAACACTAGGGCTACCGGCGCCCGCCACCCAGCCGCTGGACGCCTGCGACCCGGTGGGAAAGACCCGGTGGGAAAGACCCCCGGCGCAGCCAGCCCGAGTCGAAGGGCGGGGGCAGCCCCTTTAATCAGAGCGCGCCTTGCCTCCATTAACTTGTGTTGATATTAAAAAGAAATCAATCAGTGAAAATGAAGCATCGGCCGTGAACATTTCTTTTTCTCACGTGGAAAAGCAAAGAGCGAGGCGGCTGGGGAGGGGAGGCGGGAACTCGCCGGCGGCTGCCCGCAGAGGCTTCTCCGGAGACCAGCGCTGCAGCCGAGACCTAACTTTCCGGCATAGGGCAGCGTTGAGGAAATGCCTCAGGCTTTTCCCTGGGGGTGTCCTTAGGGGGAGGAGGAGGAGGGCACAAGCATGGAGTAGTTGGAGGCGGCCAACTTCGCGGAGGCTTCAGCCTCGGTTTTGCTTTCGCTGGGAATATTTTTGCTTAATAGAATGTTTATGGATCGCTGGGCTCTGTTTCTGCTGCGTAGCCCAAACAAATCGATGCGGCGTTAGAGAAGGCGCTGGGGGGCGGGGAAGGGGAGGGAGGGCTAGGAGGAGAGCTGAGGGGCTATCACGTCCCCACCACGTGGATGGCCGCACGCCGCGTGCTCTTCACCTGTTCCTGCGCACCGGCGGGCGCTGGGCGCGCGGCGCTTCTAGAGGCTGTGCAAGTTGCGCGCATTCCTGGGGCTCAAGCTGGTTCCTTCCCGCCTCTCTCCGCCCTCCTCTCCGAAATCCCACCCCAGTTTCCTCTCACCTAGTTGGGCCAGCGCTTGGATTCCCAAGCCAGCCGGCCTCGGCCTCCCGCCACTCAAAGCCGTCTCTCTAGGGGTCGCGGCGAGCCTGCCGCGCAGAGCGGAGCGCAGGGGACTGGCGGGGGCGCCCGGGGCAGGGAGGGAGGCAGGCTAGCGGCTGCACTGCGGTCTGACGAGGCGGCGCAATGAGGAGAGGGGCAGCCTGGTGCGCGTCGCCCATGCGGCCTCCCAGCCACGCGCCAGCCCAAGGTGCCGCGCGCCGCGACCGCCGTGTTATTTGCTCAATTGCTCCCCCGCGCGCACCTTCTGCCCCATCTTGCTCCTTCCCAGAATTGGTTCTCGTCGCCGGCGGCGGCGGCTGAACCAGGCCCCCCTCCCGGCCGGCGCACACTGGGTGAGTCAGAGGTGTAGCTTGGCCTCGCCCTTGCCACCCGCTGCCGGCTCCCCGGGTGCCAGTGCTTTGCTCCGCCTGAAAGCCTGAGCAGCTCACGGCTTGAGATCGCATTTTGGGGAGCTGGAGGTCCCTGGCAGGTCCCAGCTTCGAATCCCACCCTGAGATCCCACCCCGGGTCCGAGGTTGCCCCGAACTCCGCGCCTCTGGGCTTCTCTGGAAGTGACGCAGCACTGCTGGGGATTGGGATGGGAGGGGGTTCTGCAGAGAGCGCGGCAGGCAGGTGGCAGAGCGGGAGTGGGTCCAAGCGGGTGTCGCGCACACACGTACACACACTCCAAGTAGCGCTCGGGGACAGATGTGCGAACATCTGGGGTAGGAGATGGCCCCTGAGTCTTCACGACCCCTCCCGCTCCGCACAGCACACGGAACCTTAAGTTGCATGTGTGTGCGCGCCAGTGTGAGTGCCAGTGTGTGCGCGCTCGCGCGCTGGGGCCTACTGGAGTCCGTGTCTGAATACATAATATACTGTGGGCATCCTCACGGCGCGCGCGCGTGTGCACACACACACAGCGAATCACACAAACATACATAATTTACGCAGCATCCAGGTCTGTGAGTGGTAATTTAATTCCGCTTCAAGTTGGGAATTTAGAAATAAGGCAAGGGGGAACGGGGGAGGCCCAGAAAATCTCCCCAGGTGGGACCCCCACCCATCCCTTTGGCAGGATTTGCAGCTGCCCTGAAGACCACTTATGGCAAAGAAAGAGCTGCAAACGTGCGGATCTGGGTGGCAAAGGCATTCCTGAATTTTCTTCCCCCCTCAAATAAATGCCCAAGCTTAAAGTGGTGTGTGTGCTGGGTGGGGGGGGGGGGGGAGGCGGGGTGGTGAGGAGAAGGAAGGGTGACAGTACCAGATGCAAGGCTAGGATCCACTAGCTGATGTTCTGGGGATGCCCAGGAGGCTGCAGAGTTAGCTCTACCACTGCCGCCATCGCCTTGCAAGTGCCTTGGGTGAGGGCACTTCAGGAAGGCTTTTTCGCCTTTCTTTCACCCATTTCCTCCATAGATGGTTTCTCCATCTCCAATGACCTGTAGCAGCTGCTAAGAGTTTTGTTGTTAGATTCCAGACACCGTTCTCAGAGGGGTAGGGAGGCTCACTCTAGAGAGTGGTCCCAGAATGAAGCACAAACCCCACTGCATTCCCCATGGATTCCCCTTTCCAGAGCATACCCCTTGCCGCTCCCCACAAATGCGGTCCCCAGACTGTTCTGGGCCTCGAAATGCTTATCTCCACAGCGGCCTGTCCACACACCCTTTTTGGCAGTGGTTGAGAACAAATTCCACTCAAAAGTTTCTAACCACTTCACAAGAGTGAGAGACCTTCGAGGGCCTGCAATTTGTTTTAGCTAATAATAATTTCTAAAAGAACGTATGATTTACTTTCCCAGACAACACATGGATGAAGAGAGAAGGGACCAACCGTCTTGGTTGCCAGCAGCACCCAACCCCAAGCTCCTATCTCAGCCACAAGCCAACTTGCTCCACCAGCCTGAGCCTTATGATTCTGAAGCATAACCAGTCATTCTCCAAAGAATCTACAGTATCTGAAAACCAAAACTAAACTCTTGTCTTTCCCAAGCCCTTCAGTTAACATCGCTCAATGTAACTAAGTGGAGGGAATGCAAATGATTTATATTTCACTGGCTAGTTGGAGAAACTCAAGGGAGATGTGTTCTGCTTCAAGACAGGGAAAAAAAATTCCCAAAAACTGTAATGCAAAGGCTTTGTAGTATTTTTAAACCTTTGATTCAGTCCATATGTGACATGTGAACACCGCCAAATTCTGTTTCAAAACACACACACACACACACACACTCCTAGCAGGAGAGGAAAGTTGGGTTTTAGCAGCCGTGGTGGTGTAGGAAGGGCCGGCTGGGATCTCTCTTTAAATTATTGAGTACTGAGGGAGCCTTCTTCTGTGCCGTTCTGCGTGGCCTTCCTGCTTTAGCGGTCACTTTTAAAGGGGAAACCATGTTGCAATAAATAGAAAAAACTTTCAGTGGCTTACCTGGTTGGCCTCTCACTTGGTGTCTTGAAAAGTAGAGGGCTAAGAAAACCCAGGTGAGAGGAAACATATCCATTTTGGAGAAGGTGGCTCTTTCCAGAGCTGGGTTCGTAGGTTTCTTGTTTAAATCTTTGTGTTTTTCTCTCTTTTATTTTCCTCCTTACAACGTCTTATGCAGAGGTTTCTAATGGTCAGCGTTTCCCTCCTGAGTCCTGGTGGCTTGTCTTCACCTTTATTCTTGCTGGAATTTCCACCTCACCAGGAGGAGAGTAGCTCCTGAAATCAGCAAAGAAGGAACAAGCCGGGAAGAGAACACGGTTTTCCTCTCAAAAACAAAACGCATATATGTTCTCTCCAGTTCTTCAAAGTGTCATTTCCTTTATCCTACAATATCACGAGTATTTCCCGAAAGCCAAGCGTAACAATAATGATAATAATAATAATTAAAACCAAGACTTGCCTTGGGCATCACACTGCCCCCAGGCAGCTGTGTGATCTCAGAGGCGTAAACTGACACACATCCCGTGGCACCCTTGACGGACACGCGGGCGGAGGCAGCCGCCGCCGGACAGCCCGAGTGGAAGGCGGCCGCCCTGCTCTTGTCCTCGCCGGGTTCCCCCGGCGGGAGCCTCCCCCAACGGCTACACCCGCTTGGCCAGCCTCTCGAGGGGAGTCTGAGGAAGGAAGCTGCTGCTGCTGTTGCTGCTGCTGGTGCGGCGGCGGTGGCGGCTGGGATCGCCTGGGAGTGAGCGAGCCCCTCTCCGAGTTCGCTGGCGCCCGCCCTCACCTCCACCTCGCCGAGTGTCTGTGCGGCTGAGGATGTGCTGGGGGCCGGCTGCAGGCTGGTGCCTCGCTCGCGATCTCTGCCTCCCCTCCGGCTCCCCACTGCCTTTTCAGGCCGAGCAGCATGTGGATGTCAGAGCCGCGGCAGAGCTATCCGATTACGCGCCGGCTCAGGGCCCGCCCC
This sequence comes from Pan troglodytes, assembly GCF_028858775.2. Lineage (NCBI taxonomy): Eukaryota > Metazoa > Chordata > Mammalia > Primates > Hominidae > Pan > Pan troglodytes. The sequence continues at coordinate 107,908,509 of NC_072411.2, read as the reverse complement.
TTCTGTGTTCCTGATTAAAGAGGCAGCAGCGGAGACGCGCGGCGCAGAGCAGAGTGCCGCGGCACCCAGCTCGGGCGGGGCGGCGGCGGCTTCTCTCGGGCCGCCGCAGGATCGAAGTTAAGGCGGCGCCCACCCCACCACCCCTCGCCCGCCCCGCATCTCCCGATCGCCCCCGCGCACCTCCGCGCCGGGCCGCCGGTGCGTAACGCCCTGGGGAAGAAGCGCCCCCGGGCACCCCCAGGGCGCGCCGCCCTTGGCCGTGTCGCCCCCACCCAAGGGAGACCCCGGGGGGACGGGGGGAAAAGCCTTGTTCCCCCTAAATTCCACGACTCCGATGCCACACACGCAGAACCCAACACAATGCCACGCGCGATGGCGTTACAAGAGGAGTTGGGTGGCGTACGGTGTTTGGGGTAGCGAGCCGGTCGGCAGCTCAGCCATGCGTTCGAACAGGCAGCGGTGCGTGGCGGCGACACACACCGTCAGCCCGGTCTGAATAAAACCCCAAACACTCGCGGCGTTTACTACTCAGATCCTTTGTTATGTCCCAAACATGCTCTGCTCCTCTCTGGGTTAGGATTTCGTTACCCCTGCGCCTTTAACTTGTAACTACGCTAAAAAGAGGAAAGATTTTCTTCAGCAAATAATTTCTTCAGGTAATTAAATTGGATTCCATCAAGTTCCCCCGAAAAAGTATAGGTGCTTGAAGGCGTCTCATCCAAATGCTACTGTAACTACGTCTATTCACATTTTCCCCCATGGAAACGTGGTCACAAAGCCTAGAGAAAGAAAACATCATTATGCCAACTATTTTTAAATGGAGGCGTGAAAACTGTTTAGAGGGAACTGCAAGCTAACAGTTGGGGAAACACTTGTATCTTTGTTTCTGAGGATGGCTTTGTGGATTCCAAACTGTCTTGCTTCACCAGACACCTATTACTACATTATCATAAAGACTGCAACAGAAACAGCCTAAATTACACCCTGCACATGTACACCTTTTCTGCCACAAAAGAGGTATATGAAAAATAAGAAAATTCAGAAAAATATTTACAGATTAAGATTTTTTTTTAATTAAGAAAGTAAAATTTTCTGTAGATTAAGAAAAATACAGTTTCGGTGACGAGAAACACACACCTGACTACCCATTTTCTTCTTGGCTTGTACTTGTGGATTCTTCTGGGTGGTTTCCCTCCTTATCTGGACTTGCCCATTAGCTTTGTTTATCACTTTTAGTGTTTGAAAAATCTGTAACTCCCACTTAACTGTTATTTACACTGAGATAACCAAAACAAAATTGAATCAGAAGTGATTTGCAAATAGTTGAGCCAAGCTGTGTTGGGGGGTGGGGCGGGATTTTAGAGTGGAAATCCACAGGTTGACTATCACACTGTTAATCTCAGATGCCTGGTTGGGAAAGGCACAGCACAGAGGCCTCTGAGTTCTTCCAGGGAGCATGTCTCTTGGCTAGCCTAAATGCTACCTTTCATTCCCTCTTTGCCTCCCTCCTTCCTCTTCCTCCCTCCTTTCCTTCCTTCTTCCTTCCTTTCTAGGCTTGAGAACACATCCACATTATTAAAAACTCCAGATTTACATTTCTCCTCTTTAAAGCTCAATTGTAAAGAATGACTCCAAGCCTTAAATATTTAACAAAGTAAAAGAGCAGTTTGGATTATTAACCTTAAGCAGAGATCCCGGTTTATGTCATTGCCAAGATGCTAATCTAAGGACAAAGAACGCTATCTGTAGTGACAGTCCCTGAATAGAGAGGGCCATTTAATATCACCTCTCCCCACCACTCACCAGGCATGCCAAACCATTTTAGCCAGTGCCCAATGTGGGAGACTCCTGTTTCTGAGAATAATGTAGCCAGGGTTTAGGTGAAGGGCACTGTGAAAGGGGGAAAGAAGAGAGAAAAGGTAAACCTAAGCCCACTGGAGAACCATAAGAATGACAACCCTGGACTTCTGGTCTTGGGGTCTCAGGGATGAAGGTCCCCATCAGGCTGCTTCCAGAGTAGAGAAAAGTCAGAATCAGTTTTGTTCCTGGCCTGGTTGCCTACACTATAACTTTTCATTTTTCAGCGGTGTCCTACAGGGGACGCTCACTTACTTCCTGGGAGTCCTCTGTACCAGGGCTGCAAGACTTCCCACTGGCCTTGAGTGAAGGCCTCATTTCCTGCAGTTGGACAGAGAGTGAGTCTCAGGTTTCCATCCCTGGGGACTCAAGCGGCCAGACCATTTTTTAATCCTCTAGGGGGCAGCACTCAATAAATAATGGTAACACCACCCAGGGTCACACTTCTGGTGGTGCTTTTAATTCCAAGGAGTTCAAAGTGCTTTATCAGACCAGGGAAGATTCAGAGTGAGGCCGATCTCTCCCCAGCCTACTCTGAACAAGACCCCACCGGCCCAGAGAGGGCTTAGAATTGTTTTAACCTAAGACTTCCAAGGACTCTTGGGAACTAAACACAAATCTCACATGTGCCACATGGAAAACAAATCTTTAGGGAAATTCTTCACACTGGGACTGGCTCAGACCTGCCAGTCTTGTTTCCCTCTAGACTGGGATCTCAGGGTTTGACTGCAGTTGGTTTGGTTTCCACCAGAGGTATAGTGGTAAAGAGCTAGGTAGGCACCGTGCTTTTCAGTATTTTGTGAGTCCACATCCCTGGCCCATAGGGAAGCCTGCCTACCTAAAGGCCAGTGTCAAAAATCGGGTTTGTGAACAAAAACACTGAGCTGACTAGATAACAGCTAATTAGCGAAGCTGAGATTCCTGGCCACATCACTGACTCACCTAGGATGTTTCATGTCATTATCCTTAATTGTAAAATAATACTAGATAATCCACCCCACATTCCATTCCTTTGACGGGAAGGGATGTGGGGGAACATGAAACAGGTTGGTAAAGGATGCTAAGAGAAAGCTGTTACCAAGCCACACCCCTGTGGAAAGTTAAGTGTTCCCAGCTAGACAGTCCCAAACCTTAGGGTATATCAGCATCACCTGGAGGAAGTGTTAAAAATTCTGATCCCTGGGAACCATTTTCCTGCAGGTGAAATTCCTTGAGTCTGGAGTGGTCTTTGGGAATCTGTATTTTTAACACACATCTTAGGTGATTCTGATGCAAAGCCTCCACAGACCAGTAGTTGGGAACTTCTGATCTGATGTGTTCTATTTACACACAGCCTTCCATAAATGCTCTTCCGTTGAAGGAAACCTGGACAAGTATTCCTTCACATTTCCTCTCTGGGTACTTTTCAATATGGGGCAGATGTTTCAGGTTTCTTGGAAAAACCACCAAGAACAAGTTCTCGAAAATGCCGCAGTGGTGGAATTCCCAGATTTACCTGTGACCTTTAGCAGCAACTGCAGAGAGCCAATTTGAAAACACCAAAAGCCTCGCCTCATGCAGGCAGGAGCTTTGCAGGGACATGTTCAAAGTAGCGGCTGATGGGTTTATGAGCTGGAGCCAGACCTTTCACCACCAGCCCACTCAACCATTGGTGGTTACTAGAGGTTCGTTTCAGGTATGCTTTTCCATCTGTGTTCATCCCACTGTACTTACGAAATGTTCATGGATGCATGACTATGCCAGAGGTATGCGAGCAAGACAGAGATTTAGGTCTTGCCTCTCGGGAACACAGGATCTAAAAGCTCCAGAAGTTTCATGCTTCCACAATAGATATCACGTGTCACATGGTGCTTCCCCTTATCGGAGCCCTAACATCAATAAGCTCTCACCCTGAAAAGGAAAGATCTAAGGCATAATTGCATCTTAATCTGTAATTTACCACACTGCCCTAGTTAAGGTTTAGCTACATCTGTCTCAGAAGCAAAGCTTCAGTTAAAATGGAATAGGTCCTAATTTATTATTCTCTCTTTTGTTTGATGTCAAAGTCCAGGTTTCTGGTCACTAAGGTTTTTTTTGTTTGTTTGTTTTTCTTACTCGCCTTTTAAACAATCAACTTTTTTTTTTTTTCAGCACACTTGAATATTGCCCAGTAGTTTCTATTTGACATTTCTATTCTAAATTGATATTTCTAGTATATTCTATTTGGTGGGTTTCTGGAATCCTTACAGATTTCCATAAACTATTGAAATCTCCTTCACTCCATACTGTGTGTATATCTCATTTCTTCCTCAGACACAAACACTGGATCTGGTAGGAGGGGCCCTTATGAGACAAAATTTAAAAAGCAGCAGCAAAATGTGCAAAATTCATTCAGACCTCCCTGGAATCCTTGGAAAAAGAACCTAAAGAAGCCCTATTGCTTCTTCCAGTCTGCCTGGCTTTAGCATGAGTCTGATCTTCCTATGCTACATTAATTTTTCTACCTTTGAGGCATAAGCATATCAAAAAGACCCAGTCAACCCTCTCCCTTAAAACAGCACTCTCCATTAAATCTTCTGCAAGGACGGTGGTCTCTGTGCTGTTCACATGGCTACTGCGCACTGGAAATGTGGCTAGTGTGAGTGAGTCACTGAACTGTAGGTTGTATTTAATTTTATTCATTTAAATGTAAATTGCCGCATGTGCTTACCAGCTACCATGTTGGACAACTCAGCTTCAGAATCAAAAGACCAGAGCTGAATAATTCCCATAGAAACCCATAGAAATTCACACCCTTATCAATCTCTGTGGTTACCATACTTGTTTGCCAAGAAAGGAACCCCAGTATCAGCAGAAGTTCTGATTACCAAGGCAGCATTTGAAAATGCTCACTGTCTGTTTGGCTAAGGAAGAGAAGAGCTAGCTTATATTCATATTATTGTCTATCATCCCATGTTCTTTCTACGCTCTCTCGGATGACTTTCCCAGAGCACTCACCAGGAGTCAGGGTCTTTATGATGCTCTCCCAGCTTCGGGCCTCAACTCCACTCATCAGTGGAGACCACCGCGGAGAAGCAGGTGGGGGCAGCAGAAGCCTTGAGGACAGGGCAGCTGGACCTTCAGTCTCTACTTGGGTGTCCTTGAAAATTCTGTTAACCAATTTGGAACCACCTTTCTCACCTACAGAATGATGGGTTGACTTGAATGATTTTTAACCTTATCTGGTTTTGAGTTTTGGCTATGACTCTTTCCTGATCGCATTCTCACTCATGGATTTAAAACCGGCTTTAGTCTGAATTCCGTAGGCCAACCTAAGCAAGTTGAAATTAATGCTCTTTTATCCTTAAACTGTTAATGCATGGATGGGGCTTCAATGGATATTCCATCATCATAGTATTTGCATTGGGTACTTTTCCCAAACAGCGAGTGCTAATGAGTATATCAGGCATCTTGGCAGGGCTTTTTGAGGAGATATTTTTCAACAAGGCTTTTTCTAGCCTATCATAAAAATACAGATTCCACTTGGCAATCACAACCAAAGGCCAAGAATGTATTTGTAACGTCATAGCACTTATAGGTTATGCAACTGGATATTTTAGGGCTACGATATGAAATTTTTAATCACTCAGAAATATTTTGAAGAGAAAATTCCCATTCTCTTACTAAATTCATAGATGAATTTTCATGGAAACTTGAATCTTCCACCCACGAGTGCACATTACCTTGCCTTCATTCACATGCATATGTACCCTATCAAATCCCCCACAGATTTGTAAGGGATTTTTTTATTGTTGCTATTGCTGTTTTCAAATTTGTAACCTGTGACTTATGGTGCCTTAATTAGACATCTACATGTCAGGTGATTGTTACATTATGATGGCAATAGCTGCTAATTTGAGCGTGAAAGTCTTGATGGAAAGGCAGTAGTCAGGGAGCTGACCTTTTGCTATTGAGGAGACTCCAGGGTGGGTTAATTCACACCCACCATAGTCATTAGTTCCCACTCTCCTCCGTCATATTTACTCCTACATAGTTTACTGAGCTGCCAATCAACCCTTAGTATCTGGATGAGCACACTGATGGGGAGGGGGCTGGAATGGCGCTTGCTTTCCTGCTGCAACCAAGAAATCATTTATAGAGGCAGTCTCCTTTTCAGTCTCCAGACTCAGATACTATTTATTTATTTCAAAATTAAATAAAAAAGAAAATAAGTAGTACACATCTTTTAAAAATTCAAATTACACGAAAAAGTATCCTGTACAAACTTCACACCTGTCCCTTAGTTTTCCAGTTCACTTCTTCCCCATTGATGCAGGTTTTGCATATTCTTCCAGAGATATTGAGACGATATGGCAAAGTTAAAAGCAAAGACACAGTTTATGTTTCTCTCTAACTTTCCTTCTCTAGCTCTTTGCCTCCCTCTTTCCTCTAGTCCAAAGCAGTAATGATCTTGAAAACCATTAGGGGGCAGCTGTGACCAGAAAAGGAAACAACAAGCAGAAACGAGGAACTAAAATCCTAGAGGAAGAGAGATGCAAAAGGAAATGAAAGGAATGCTAAGCAGAGAGACCAGCCAAAGAGAAAAATGGAAAAAAGAGGAAGACGAAGAAAGAAAGAAACACAAGCATTATAAAACAAAAGGAAATGGAGAGCGAGGTGATGATATTAAAAAGCTAAAGGCAGCGTGTGTGTTAGGGGAGGGATAGCATATGAAGGCCAGGGATTATCTGAGGTTTTGTTTTGTTTTGGTTTGATTTGTTTTTTTTTAAAGCAAACCTGTGGAACCCGATTGACTCAATGTTAGCAGAAAGTAGGAAGTTATCTTTTTCAGAACTGGAAGGCATTTATTGTGCTGGACTTTACATTCTTAGAACATGCTTCAAACTGAAGGGTTCTGAGCACCCTCTGTCCATTTGGGCTTGCGACGTGGCGGGCAGGATGGAGAGGAACAGCCCGCTTCCCTTACATCTTCAGAGTGCTTAGAAATGCTTTCAGGCCTCAGCAAGACAGCAAAATTAACCTGAATATAAAGGTGTAATTCTATTTCTCAGGGCAGCAGAGCTAAAAAACGAAGGAAGGGGCTTCTTTTGAAGCCGATGCGATAATCAAAGTGCTTTCAGGTGTACTTCGGGCATACCTCCCCTGGTTTCAGCAGGCTAACTTCATTAAAGCGCCTAGCCACAGCTTTAATGTTTTCTAGGCTTTCCCCCAGGGTACATTAAGCAGAAACAAGCTCTCATGGGAGCTCCGTTCCCTGATGTTTTGCATTGTGGATGGAATGCAGGGGCAACATTTATGCTGGAATAATATTAAATAGGAAATTGTTTCTAGAGCACAATAAATATGATCACTTTTAGCTAGTAACCTCTTCTCTCTTTCTAATCCAAACTTTCCCTCCCCACCTTTAAAAAAGTGACAACAATTTTAGGAAACTCTGGTCTAGAGTCACCAGATAAAGCATGGACCATATGCCTCCATTTATTATTTGCTGAATCAGATTCAGAAGGTAGAATACTCCCCAAGCTGCCCCAAACTCTATGCCCAATGCTACTCATCAAAATTCAGTGAAAACTTTTATTTTAGGATGAAAGGCACCGGCTCTTGGTCACATTTGTTAGACTCATATATTTACTGAAGATCCAAGATGGGTAGAGTCTACTTTGGGTATGCTGGGGTTATAAAGAAAAAGCCTGGGGTGCACCTGCCCTAAGGAACCCTTAAGTCCTGGGCCAGATCAAGCTGGGGCTTTCTCCAGTGGCCATTAGAGTTTTGATGAATTACGGTAAATTGCAATTTGACCTATTTTGAACAGTGGTCATTTTCCAGAATGTGAGGTTTCTCCTGTAGCTTAAAGTGAGAAGCTGTCTCTAATCCCACCTCTCTCTCTCTCATTCCCTTTTTCTGTGACACGGATTCCCAGAGTTTAGTTTCTAAACTGTTTTAAAATTCATACTGGAAACTTGTCCAAACAAAAATCTCTGACCAGAAGCAATTTGCTTCCCTTTAAAAAGTACCCTAAAGTTAAATTACATATTTACTTGACTTTGTGTTTCTTTGCTAGAATTTGGCAAGGATCTAGGATGTGAAAACATTTCCCATTTGATTTCTCATTTCATTTGATTATAACTTAGAAAGAATAAATGTAATTTTTGACCTTTCAACACACCTGGAAGTATGTGTTCCTCTTGCTGTATTTGACTGACAGTATTCTCATAAATGGTGTGGCTTCTCCAACACTGAGCTCCCCTACTCCTTAGAAAATGGAAGAGTTGGCTGGGCGCCATGGCTCATGCCTGTAATCCCAGCACTTTGGGAGGCTGAGGTGGCAGATCACTTGAGGTCAAGAGTTTGAGACCAGCCTGGTCAAGATGGCGAAACCCCATCTCTACTAAAAATACAAAAATTAGCCAGGCGTGGTGGCAGGTGCCTGTAATCCCAGCTACTGAGGAGGCTGAGACAGGAGAATCACTTGAACCCAGGAGGCGGAGGTTGCAGTAAGCCGAGATCGTGCCACTGTACTCCAGACTGGGTGACACAGCAAGACTCTATCTCAAAAAAAAAAAAAAAGAAAAGAAAAGAAAAAAGAAAATGAAAGAGTTACACTTTAGGGGAGAGGAGTATTCTGGGGCAAGTCAACTTAATAATATTATTAGACTAAAAATATAAGACAACATATCATAGGGAACTCATGGCCCTGAACAGGGATCGAGAGACCTAGACTCCGGTTCTGGCTTTTGTGTTGATGCTGTGTGCGCCTTGGCTACGTCGTTTCATCTTCTTTTTCCTCCCTCATAAAAGGCAGGTTGTTATTCCACAGCAATGACCCTACCAAACTATTCAATCGAGTCTACACTTGATAGAAAGCAGGGTCCAATCTACAGCCCTCCTTGATTTAAAAAAAAAAAAGGTATGGAACATATGCTATATGCCAAGCTCTGCATGAGTGGAATAACAGCCAGTACATCTGTGAAGGTGGCTGTTCTCAGGAGCTTCACTTCCTTAAGGGAGAGACAGATAACACTCAGGACAGCAATGAGCAGGATCATTTCAGATGGTGATAATGAGTTCTAAGAAGAAAATAAGATAATGTGATAGACCAGGAAACCAGCAGTCAGGAAATCTGGTTTAGCCCTTCCACTAACCAAGGCTCTAATGTAAGCAAGTAACCTGGCTCAGGCTCAATCTCATCTTTAAGATAAGGGGTCATGCTGTTGTGTCACATTAGTGTTTTTCAGAGTTCAGATGACATTCGTTAATGGGTTATAAAACCAATTTAGAGAATTGTGATCAGCATTTTTAATGTAATAAATCAGAATAAGAGTATGTATTGTTTCATGAAACTGGTTTGTACATACATATATATATATCCATACATATATAATATGTATATAAAAGGATATATATATATAAAATATACATATAAACATACACAACTGTTCTGGGTCCCATGTAAAATATACTTTTGTGTGTATGAGTTGTCATAGATTAGATGACCTCTAAAATATTTTTAAGCTTTCCAACTCTGATTCTATTAAATTTTTATAGCAAGGGCCTAATGTAGCATAGTTTTTATTTGATTTTACTTATCATTAAATAAATAGCAGTATTGCTCTCATCAGAGAATCGCAGTGTTTAACTCAGTTTCAGGTACATGATTGGTGCTTGATAAATGTTTTTTGAATTAACGGAAATGAGATTTATACACTAGGTCTTAAAATAAATACAACAACCTGATATGAATCACCAAAAAACTTACCAGTCAATGCATCAGAATAATTTACTATACCTTCCTAAATGCCAGCCGTATAAACCAAATTCAAAATTTTATTGCCCTTTCTGTGATACTAGGAAAAGCCTTTTCTTAGAATTCTCAGAAACTCTGTTAATATTAAAAGAAAAAAAATAAGAGCTTAAAATATTCTTCCCCAAGAAAGGCAAACTGCTTTTTTCTTACTTATAACTGTAATTCAATAAACCTCTAGACTGTTTAAAGAAATAAAAGAATTAGTGCAGAAATTTTTCTATTTCTTTTCCTTGAGGACCCAGATAATTCTGCCTTCCTAAAAATTCCCCTGACCTTGTGAGTTTTAATTTCTTAAGCCACCTTTTTTTTAGCGTGCCAGTAATTTTACTTTAATGCAGACTTGTTCCTTAGTTACGGCTTAAGTAGTAGGCTTCTCAGTCTCAAAATTATTTTTTTAATTGTACATTTGATTAGAGAATAGATGACCCAAGTCTTCCATCCTTCCTTTCCAGGAACCCTTGTTGACATCCATTGGGATGGGAGAACCAGACCAAGGAGATCCCACTGAGGAATCAATGATACGTCATCCTTAAGAAAGAAATGAGTCAATGGACCTTGCTCAGTGCCCAATGCACATTCCTATGAGTTAACTTTCAAGTGTATTTCCTTAATTGCCTGAAAATACATGGTCAGGCAAATTGACTTAGAGTTTAGCAGCGCTATACCCAATCTTCTAAATCCATTCCCTCCCACCTTCCCCAATGGGGCAGACACATGTATACGAAGAAGCAGCATCAGTAAACCGGCACCCTAGATGAAAGGCAACTGCTTATCCAGAAGGCACCAATAACACAGTCATGTTTCCATTAAGGGGCACCTTGGCTTATGTAAAACTGTACTTTTGAGATATGACATAGAAAATCACATTTTTGTGAATCAAAATGTAAATAATCTAAAAAAGGCACTATTTGAAGGGAGCCCAAATTTTTGACATGACTAAGGGCTCCAGAATTGATCAACCCTGTAAGTTTAGTTTGACATGGAATTAAGTATATTTGCTTGAAATTGGTTCTGAAACTATTATTTAGACAAAAACGTGTAAAAATCTTTGAAAGGCCTTTGTATCATTCTATGGTCTTTATTTGTATTGTCGTTATTATTACTCCTGTTATTAGTGATGAATTTGCCCAGGTCAGGGAAATTCAATGTATTTATGCTTTTCTTCACCTTGCCAACTGTAAGTCATATCAAATGCAAATCCATCCCATCCATTTCCCCAAGTAATTCCGATTTTTGTACATTTTTTTTCTTGCAGAATCTCTCATAGAATCATTTTAACAATTATACTCTGGTGAAGATATGCTAAGATTGGTAATTTTTTTTTGGTAGCTGAAGTTAACAGCACTTGTCATTCTGAGATACAACGCCCAACTGACACTGAGAAATGGCAGCTTTCAGTTAAACAAATGCAAAGCTGTATTTAGGCTCATTTGCAACATTGTGATGGGAAAAAATCAAAGCCTCCTCTGCTACTATTTAAAAAATCCTCACCAGGGCGATTCCATCAGAAATACTGTTACGATGGCTTTCATATCTTGATCCTTCATTTCCAAGGGTAACATGTTAGAAGAAACCCTAGATCCAATGAAAGTGATCTTTAAAAGTCAATTTGAACAAATGCTGCTGTGGTATTTGTTAGAATTTTTTAAATTCTCAGAATCTCTCAAAAGGTGATGGTGGGAGGTTTGTTTAAAGAAGGAGGCACGCACAGCCAGTGGAAAGAGTGTCAAGTCTGGGATCCTAACTAAGTGTTTCAGACAAGACCCTTTACCTTTTGCTAATTGCAAAATAAACAGATCCCCCTGCTCTAGAGTTGTTTAGACAGTCTTTCTGCCTACGGGTACGGGGATGTCAGTTTATTTGTCACACACAGAGTTGTTGGCTGAGCAGGAAATTAAACTCTAAACTTCTGACACCAAGTTCTGTACTCTCACCAGAGGGCTACATTCAGACTCCAAACTCCAGCTCTTCCTACCTTTCTTCCACATGGTTTATTTACTCAAGTGTCTACAAATGAACTTAGGAACAGATTACAAAATAAATCTTGCAACATACCACAAATTAGCATCAGCTGGCCAACATGGGGTCTGTCACCAGGATGTTGATTAAAAAAATATATATATATATTTATCACTGTAGTAAAAACATGTTACCCTACAACAGCATTTACTAAGAACCTAATTGCTCCTGGGGTATAGTTGAGGCCAGGCAAAGAAACAACTCCTCCTTTAGTGTATCTGTAAGCATAGACATACCTAGACACACAGACTGCCAGTGAGCACCGGAGGGATGGCCCCAGGCATGCCCTATATGGATAGTAAGAGTAACACTACTGGGTGATAACTTGTCTATTGCTGTGTCAGATCTCTTTCAGGCACAAGAAGATAGGGTGTACTTAGGTGGGGAGAACCACTGAATGTTATTTCCACTAGTTCCACTGGGAACTAAGTTAAATAAACCAACTAACCAACTGCTATCTAAGTAAGGACAAGTTGCCATTATTTGTCATGCAACATTCTCAAAAATCAGAATATTTCAAAGATTTTCTTGTAGAGAGGAACTTTGGAAACTGTACCAATATGTGGAAATTAAACAGCATACTTCTGAATAACCATTGGGCCAAAAAAGAAATTAAGGAGGAAATTAAAAAATTTCTTAAAACAAATGAAAATCAAAACACAGCATACCAAAATCTATGGGATACAACAAAAGCAGTGCTAAGAGGAAAGTTTATAGCAGTAAACACCTGCGTCAAAAAAGTAGAAAGATTTCAACTAAACAATCTAATGGTGTACCTCAAGAAAGGCAAGAGCAAACCAAACCCAAAATTAATAGAAGGAAATAGATAGTAAAGATCAGAGCAGACCTAAACAAAATAGAAATTTAAAAAATACAAAGGATCAATCAAACAAAAAACTGGCTTTTTTGAAGAGATAAACAAAATCAATAAACTAGCTAGACTAACCAAGAAAAAAAAGAGAAGACCCAATAAACAAAATTAGAAACAAAAACAGACATTGCAATTGATATCACAGAAATGAGTCTCAAAATTATTTTTCAAAATAATACATTTGATTAGATGATCATCAGAGACTATTATGAATAACTAACAAACTGGAAAACCTAGTGGAAGTGCATAAATTCCTGGACACATACAATCTACCATGATTGAAATAGAAAACGTGAACAGACCAGTAATGAGTAATGAGATTGAATTCATAATGAAAAGTCTCTCCCAACCAAGAAAAGCCCAGGACTGGATGGCTTCACCGCCAAACTCTACCAAACTAACACCAATTCTCCTCAAACTATTTCAAAAATTTGAAGAGGAGGGAATTCTCCCTAGCTCATTTTATGAGGCCAGCATTACCGATACCAAAACCAGACAAAGATGTAACAACAACAACAACAAAACTACAGACCAATATCCCTGGTGAATATGATGCAAAAACCATCAACACAATACCAGCAAATCAAATCCAACAGCATATCAAAAAGATAACATACCATGATCATGTGGGACTCATCCCAGAGATACAAAGATGGGTTAACATATGCAAATCAATAAATGTGATATATCACATCAATAGGATGAAGGCCACAAACCATATGATCATCTCAATAGATGCCCCAAAAAATGGATAAAATTTAACATCCGTCTCTGATATGGTTTGGCTTTGTATCCTTACCCTAATCTCATCTTGAGTTGTAATCCCATAATCACCACGTGTCATGGGAGGGACCCAGTGGGAGATAATTGGATTGGAGGAGCAGTTGCCCTCATGCTGTTCTCATGATAGTGAGTGAGTTCTCACGAGAGCTGATGCTTTTATAAGTGTCTGGCATTTCCCCTGCTTGCACTCATTCTGTCTCCTGCTGCCCTGTGAAGAGGTGCCTTCTGCCATGATTGTAAGTTTCCTGAGGTCTCCCCAGCCATGCACAACTATGAGTCAATTAAGCCTCTTTTCTTTAGAAATTACTTAGTCTTGGGTATTTCTTCACAGCAGCATGAGAAGGGACTAATACACTCCCTTCATGATAAAAACTCTCAACAAACTAGGCATAGAAGGAACATTTTCAACACAATAAAGGCCATATATGGCAAAACCACAGCTAATATCATGGGGAAAAGTCAAAAGCCTTTTATCCAAGAACTAGAACAAGAGACGAATGTCCACTTTCACCACACTTATTCAATGTAGTTCCTGAAGTCCTAGCCAGAGCAATCAGATAAGGGAAAGAAATAAAAGGTGTCCAAATTGAAAAATAAGAAGTCAAATTATCCCTCTTTGCAGATGACATGATCTTATATCTAAAGAAACTTAGAGACTCCACCAAAAAGCTCTTAGATCTGATAGATACATTCAGTAACGTTGCAGGATACAAAATCAAAATACAAAAATCAATAGCATTTCTATACATGAATAAATGAACTAACTGAGAAACAAATCAACAAGGCAATCCTATTTACAATAGCTACAAAAAATAAAATAAAATATCTAGGACTAAATTTAACCAAGGAAGTAAAAGATCTCTGCAAGGAAAACTACAAAACACTAATGAAAGAAATTAAGGGTGACACATACTAATGAAAAGACATTCCGTGTATCTCATTCCATGTTTATAGATTAGAAGAATTAATATTGTTAAAATGACCACTACAAAGCAATCTACAGATTCGATACAATCCCTTTCAAAATACCAATGTTATTTATCACAGAAATAGCAAAAATAATCCTAAAGTTTGTAAGGAACCAAGATGAAGCCCAAATAGCCAAAGCAATTCTGAACAAAAAGAACAAAGCTGGAGGCATCACACTACCTGATACATTGCAAGGGTAGAGGAGGCAACACAGCATGGTATTGCTATAAAAATAGTCACATAGACCAATGGAACAGAATAGAGAACACAGAGATAAATCTATGCATGTACAGCAAAACGATTTTCAACAAAGATGCCAAGAACATAAACTGGGGAAAGGATATCTTCTTAAATAAATGATGCTGGGAAAATTGGATATCCATATGCAGAACAATTAAACTGGACCCCTGTCTCTCACCATATACAAAAATCAACTCAAGGTGGATTAAAGACTTAAATGTAAGACCTAAAACTATAAAACTACTAGAAGAAAACATAGGGGAAACACTTCAGGACATTGATCTAGGCAAAGATTTTATGGCTAAGACTTCAAAAGCATAGCCAACAAAAACAAACATAGACACCTAGGACCACAATAAACTAAAAAGCTTCTGCACAACAAAGGAAACAAAACAAAGTAAAGAGACAACCTGTTGAATGGGAGAAAATATTTGCAAACTATTCATCTGACGAGGGACTAATATCCAGAATATACAAGGAACTCAAACAACTCAACAGTATAAAAATAAATAATCCCATTAAAAAGTGGGCAAAGGATGTGAATAGACATTTCTCAAAAAAAAAAAAAAAAAGACATAGAAAGGCTGGGCACAGTGGCTCACGCCTGTAATCCCAGCACTCTGGGAGACCGAGGTGGGTGGATTATGAGGTCAGGAGATCAAGACCATCCTGGCTAACATGGTGAAACCCCATCTCTACTAAAAATACAAAAAATTAGCCAGGTGTGGTGGCGGGCACCTGTAGTCCCAGCTACTTGGGAGGCTGAGGCAAGAGAATGGCATGAACCTGGGAGGTGGAGCTTGCAGTGAGCCGAGATCGCGCCACTGCACTCCAGCCTGGGTGACAGAGAGAGACTCTCTCTCAAAAAAAAAAAAAAAAAAAAAGACATAGAAGTGGCCAAATTTGAGAGATTTTGAAGAATGCTGAGAAATGAGAAAATGTTCAACATCACTAATTATCAGGGTAATGCAAGTCAAAGCCACAGTGAGATATCATCTTACTTCAGTTAGTTAGAATGCAAATTATTAAAAAGATAAAAAGTAACAGATGAAGGATGTGGATAAAAGGGAATTCTTACACACTGTTGGTGGCAATGTAAATTAGTACAGCCACTATGGAAAACAGTATGGAGAGTTCTCAAAAAACTAAAAATAGAACTATCATATAATCCAACAATCCCACTACTGGGTATTTATCCAAAGGAAAGGAAAGATATGGAATCAACCCAAGTATCCATTAATGGCTGAATGGATTAAAAATGTGGTATATATGTACAATGGAATACTATTCAGCTGTAGAAAATGAAATTCTGTCATCTGCAGCAACATGGATGGAACTGGAGGTCATTATGTTAAGTGAAATATGGCAGGCACAGAAAGACAAATATCACATGTTCTCACTCATATGTGGGAACTAACAAAGTTGATTTCATGGAGGTAGAAAGTAGAATGATAGATATCAGATGCTAGGAAATATATATAGGTGGGCTAAGGGTTATGAAGAGAGGTTAGTTAATGGATACAAATGTATAGTTAGAAAAGTTCCAATGTTTGATAGTAGAGTAGGGTGACTATAGTTAACAACAGTGTATTGTGTATTTCAAAATAACTAGAAGAGAGGACTCGAAATGTTTCCAACACACAGAAATGATAAATACAGGTGCTGGATACCCTAAGTACTCTGACTTGATCATTACACATTCTATGCATGTAACAAAATATCACATGTACCCATAAATACGGACAAATATTATGCAGCAATAAAAATAAAACATATCTCCTTGTGAGTTTGTTGTCTCCTGAAAAAAATTACTGTGCTTAGTTCAAGGCAGGACATGGCAAAGCTTTAAGAGATAAGAAATCTACTTCCTGTCATTCACCAGCCTGGCAAGCAAGTTTTACTTGACTTTCTGGATTTCTGTTTCTTCCTCTATAAAATGAAGGGGTTGGAATCAATTGTTCTGTCTAGAAGACTGGTCTTCATTCCACTCCATGGTTCTATGAGGCGGGAGCTCACTGAACATTTGTTTAAACAGCCCTCTCTCAATGTGTGTTCTTTCATGAGGTGGTTGGCTTTATATGATTTCAATGGTTGGCCATACTTTGGAAGAAAGAAACTAGCAATTTATAGGTTAGCATCCTCTGTCCCAAACAGCAGGATTAGGCACAGGGGCGGGAATGCAAACCTCATGAGGGTCAAAGGTCATAACCTTTCTGGGTGGAAACCAAGACAACTGCATACCTAAATGGCACTAGGGTCTTGAACTCGGCCAGTGGTAAGGTCCCCTCTTGCCAGAATATTCTGTGAGTCATAGGCTTGGGGGAGAGGAGCTCCTTGTCTGATCCATCAGAGGAGACTGGGTGGGGTATGCAGTGTTCAAACTGGAGTTCTTTATGTAACTATAGAAAGCTTGCACTGTTTGGCCAGGCGCAGTGGCTCACGCCTGTAATCCCAGCACTTTGGGAGGCTGAGGCGGGCGGATCACCTGAGGTCAGGAGTTCCAGATCAGCCCGATCAACATGGAGAAAGACCGTCTGTATGAAAAATACAGAAAAATTGCCAGGCATGGTGGCGCATGCCTGTAATCCCAGCTACTTGGGAGGCTGAAGCAAGAGAATTGCTTGAACCCGGGAGGCAGAGGTTGAGGTGAGCTGAAGTCACACCGTTGCACTCCAGCATGGGCAACAAGAGTGAAACTCCATCTCAAAAAAAAAAAAGAGAAAGTTTGCACTGTTCACAATAGCAAAGACGTGGAATCAACCTACATGCTGGGATAAAGAAAATTTGGTACATATACACCATGGAATACTACACAGCCATAAAAAAGAGTGAGGTCATGTACCCTGCAGCAACATAGATGGAGCTGGAGGCCATTATCCTAAGTGAATTAATGCAGGAACAGAAAACCAAATACCACATATTCTCACTTTTAAGTGGGAACTAACTATTGAAAACACAGGTACACAAAGAAGGGAATGATGTACCCTGGGGCCTGCTTGAGGGTGGAGGGAGGGAAGAGAAAGAGGATTAAAAAAAACTACGTATCAAGTACTATGCTTATTACTTGGGTGGCAAAATAATCTGTACACCAAACCCCCGTGGCACACAATTTACCTATGTAACAAACCTGCCCATGTACTCCTGAACCTAAAATAAAAGTTAAAAAAAAAAAAAGACAAGACAGTTTGGTAAAGGGAACCATGAAGGTCCTGGTGCATAGAAGCATTGTTTTGGGGATGATCTCGAAGTGTCATTGTGTGGCAACAACCCTGAGCTATTTCTCTACATTATATGGGGGCTTAAACAGAATTATGAAATTGTGCACCAACAATAGGGAACAGTGCAATGCCGGGAGAAGCACACTTGGACATAAGATTGAAAATGCTCATCTGTACTGAGCATCTTCTGGGCAGGAGGATGGTCCTGAGAGTTATAAAGAAATAGTGGCACTTTTGGAAGAGAGGAGGAAGGTGGTGGTGGTGGTGGTGGTGAGACAGTTCAACAGAAGTGGATGATACCCTGCGCAGGGCTCCCATATGACTGAGTGGCAGAAATGAATTTACTTATCCACTGCAGTCCAGGCAAAACAAATAAACAAAAACTGGAACACACACACACACACACACACACACACACACACACACACAGATAAATCTTAAAAGTGCAACCACTGGGCATATCTTCCAGAGACAAGTTAATAGGAAAGCAATGCATACATAACCAAAGGTGGTGAAAGAGACAGATAACATCTTAGCATAGGAAGGAACAGATCTGGGTGTGGTGGCTCACACCTGTAATCCCAGCACTTTGGGAGGCCAAGGCGGGCAGATCACCTGAGGTCAGGAGTTCAAGATCAGCTTGGCTAACATGGTAAAACCCCGTTTCTACTAAAAATACAAACAATTAGCTGGGTCTGGTGGTGGTGCATGCCTGTAGTCCCAGCTACTCAGGAGGCTGAGGCAGGAGAATCACTTGAACCAGGGAGGCAGAGGTTGCAGTGAGCTGAGATCACACCATTGCACTCCAGCTTGGGCAACAAGAGTGAAACTCCATCTCAAAGAAAAAAAAAGAAGGAACAGAAGCTTTGCTAGCAGGGAGAATATGAGTCTCATCTGTAAACTCAGGGAAGTCCATTGGCAGAAGGTAAACTCTTTTAGTGTGAGATATCTGATTTATGTTAAATATGTGATCATAACTGAAGAAATTCAGAGCGAGAGCAAATGAAAGCAAGCTGCCTCCTGCAGTCAAGACCACGCTATGTCTTGCCGTCCTTCCTTCACCATAAGGACTTGAGGCCTCCCCTTACCTCACCCAGCAAGGGAAATGGAAGCAGGCAAGGACATCTGTGTATCACACCTCTAGGCACTAGAGGAGGCTTTGGGAAGGATAACAGCCTGGAAAAGAAGGGGAGGTAGGAAATTTGGGAGAGCAGAAAAAAGCGAACCCAGGTGCTATGTGAGTGTGTGTGGATGGTGAGGCAGACAGTGAAGGGGGTGGCATGACGAAGGGACAGGAAAATCTATGGAGGACACTCAGTGCTTCTGGAAGAAACGGCAGTGAGCTGATGCCCCCCAAATCTGAACAGTGAAACTCTATGATAGGTTATAATTGGTGTAAACAAGTTAGCTCCTCTATGGGAGCCTTCCCCAAACTATAATGTCATCAACTGAGGTTGATTGCTTTATTGGTCCCAATTCACCTCACTCACTGCAAAAGGATTATACATCTCTCCTTTGCTGGATAGAGTAGTATCTGTCCTTCGCTAAGCTGTAGTGTTCGTCCCCATCCCTTTGACATCAGACAGGGCCATATGATGTGCTTTGGCCACTAGAACGTAACAGTGACATACGCCACTTGTGAACAGATACTAGGAGAGCTATCATGAGGTTTGGATACTGCTCTTTGCCTCTGTCATGACGATGGCATGTACCAGCCAAGGGATCCTTATCAGCCTGGATCCCCAGCAGTTGTGAGGGGCAGAGTTGGGCTGCAGACGGGCCATGCTATAAGTCCCAGCGCCTTTGTGCTGTAAGTCACTGAGGTTTGGGGGTTCCAGCAGCATAGTCTAGTGAATGCAGACTGACACACCAACTTTGCATTATGTGGATGTTCCCTGTGATGCCGGAACAATGCGACAGGTGGCACTTTTCACAGTTCTGAGGGATTGTGTGCCATTGGCAGAAGAAGGTGCCCTTGACCTGCACAGAATAGGTAGAGAGAGAGAGATCGGAAGTCTCTGGCACTCAGCTGGGCAGCTAAGCTGTCAGCTCAATGTCTCTGCCCACATCCTCCCAACACTCCCAGGGGAAAGCCAGAATAACCCCTTGTGGATATAAGAGAAGGACCTAGTGCCTTATTTACAATTATACAGTCTTTAAAGCAGAAATAACCCAGGGAACAGATCCCCAAACAGGAAGTTTGAGGCAGGAAGATTCTGTGGACAAAGTTTGGGAAATTCCACTGAATCAAGTGTGGCTGACGATGAAATGAGCAGTTTTCATCTACAAGTGAGGAGGTGGCATAAAGCCAGGGTTCAGAGAGCAAAGGCTTCTGCTTTTCCAGGAACCTTAAAAAGGAGAAAAAGCTAGAAATGCCCCAGGTATTGCTACTGAGAGAATAAACTCTCTTTATGCCCTGGTAGTGGGAAATTATCTGGGTAATTGGTGACAGAGTCCTTCCAGATGGAATAGAACTTTTCTTCGTCACCTACTGGGAAACTCACCAAGCTTCAGATCTTAAACTAGGGTGTCTCATGAGCCACATGATGAGAAAAGTTTTGTGCAGTTTCTTACGATCTGTTACAGAGCCAAGGTAGAAAGACCACTCCATTTCACTGGACAGGCTATGGTGGAAGCTGTACTGGGTGGGAGGTAGCCCAGATGACCTATCAGACTCTTTCAGCTCCAATAGATTAATATTTATTATTTAATGCTATGGCTCATGACATTAAAATGTCAAAATTGACTTAATTAGGGCAAACAAGTAGAATGAAATCTGAAATGCAAGTAAAAATGAAACAAGTAGAATTGAATCTGAAATGCAAATACACCATTTAATCTCATTTATTCCTTTAAGCCACATCAAATTATTTATAGGAATAAAGTGGGGTATAAATAAGTGAATGAATGAATAAAATGTTATGTTGCAGCCTAAAGCCATATTCAAACTAATACGAGTGAGCAGTAGCAAGTTTTGTGAGGTGCAAGAACATGGAAATAGAACCTTTGCTCATGGAGAAAATTCTAAGTCTTGGGTGGGGGAGGGAAAGGACTGACAGTGTGTATTAGGTTCATGAGTTCCAACGCTTCCACAAAACACTGGAAATGATTCAAAGGGAAAGTGAACCATGAGGTGGTTCCCAGCAGGCACTGGTGCGTTCCAATGAGAGACGTGTCATTGCTATGGCTTTACATTAATTTCTCATCCCAAATGTTCATTTTTGTCTCCTGAGAGGATTCTTTCCTCCAGTGTGACAAATTTTCCAATTTTGTAATGGAAGCCAGGAGAAAATGGAATTCTCTTTATAAAAATCCATTTTATAGCCAACTTTCTTGAGATGCATCTATCCCTGAAAGCAATTTCCGTCATCTGGGTAGACGTGGCTGAGGTGTTTAGGGCTGGGTAAGTGGATCACTGACAATTTGCTCTTAGAGCTTGTGGGAGATTTAACAGCAAGACCTTGGGGGGAAATGTGAGGAGGGCCATCCTCTCCAGGCCCTTCTCAAGCTGCTCTGAGGTCTTTTTTTAGAGCAGCAATTTCACTAGAGAGTAGACAGGATGTGGGGGCGGGTGGAGCTGAGAGTTGCCACGACATCTCAAGGCACCAGTGTCAGTTCTCCAGTATCTCTCCAGCATGCCCAGGAATCTAGCTGCTAAACCGCACAGCTCACCAGGTAGGTAAATGAAAGACAAGTCAACAGACCAGAGTGGTGTCAAGGTATGTCCTGCCACAGATCCGAAAGGCCACTGAGGATTTGTAGGAACATGAATGAGGTTGTATAACTAGGACTAGATCTCATGTCTGGTTGGCTCTTTGCCCTGGCTTATGTTCTAACACTGCCTCTTTGGGGGCACATTTATGATTATGTAATGGCAAAATGAAGGCGTTTGGTAGTAAATTAAATCAGTTTTATACTATGTGGGTGACTCGCATGCAGTGTATACCGCCAGGCTTTGACACATTCCAATGTGGGAAACATACTTGAAGCATAACAACTGGCTCTTCTCCATCTGTTCATGTTCCCCATTTGACTCATCCCTGCTCTGTAAATACTCTCCGATTTGCTAGCAAGTTGAACAAATTTCAAAGCTCTATGAATGAAGTGCGTGGAGGTCAGGAGGTGCCTTGCAGGGGACCTCAGAGGACATATAAACTTGCCTTACCATGAGAAACGTTTCATCCATTCGACACTTGTGAGCAAGCTCTGTTTCTCACACAAGCAAGAGGATACAAATACAGATCAGATGAGGGCTGATGGGGAAGGAAATTGGTGAAAATGTGAAAGTTTATGTCCATAACTATAGAGACTGAAAATCTACCATTGGGACTTGATAAGGAAAAATAAATGCTCACGAAGGTAATAAACGTGGATAAAATGTTGACAAGCACATAAATGAGGAGCTCTGTGATTCTTCACGGAAGCTTGATAGATATCTCAGTCTCCTCTTGCTGGTTTGCATCATGGTGTCTCAGGGCGCCATCTGTGACTTGCCGTGGTGGTGACACACCATGATAGGCTTTTATGAGCATGCCACCTGCTGCCCAGCCCCACAGGATGGTGATTCTGTATGGAGAATCGAGCAGCTGAACCTCTCAGGCAAAACAATCAAGAAAAATATGAAGTGCACCTTGAGTAGTAGAGAGGAGCTGTTGGATTCTGTGTCTATACACTCAGATGAATGAATACTCTAAGCCAGAGTTCATTCATAATAATACAAACTTAAATTTATTGAGTATTTGCTGTGATTCAGGCACTGTTCTAGCTACTCTACTGGTGGAAGTCAATTTAATTTTCACAATAATGAGGTTTTATTTTTGTTCTTTTTACAGATAAAAAGAATGAAACAGAGAGATTATATAATGATTCCCCCAAAAGCCACACAGTGTGTGAGGATTCAAACCCAGGTGGATGGGTACCAGAATTGAAGCTTATAACCATACACTCTAGCACACATGTACCTCAAACCAGTCAACAAAAAGCCTGTGAGTTAAAGCATGTGCATGTACACACACACCCACACCCACACACACCAGTTACACTTGAATGCTTTGGCTTGTGTAACCAATCAGATTGATCTCAGAATAAAATATTCTTTTGTGCCTTAGCCTTCCCTTAAATCTACTGAGTGGTATGTCACATCCAACACCAATTTAGCGAATGCAAGATCCCACCATGTATCAGGCAGTGCGCTAAATATTCAGGAGTTCCAACCTTTTCCCCAAAGAGTTTTCAATCTATCCACAGGGCAGTACCTAACCCTGTTGCGAATATGATGCAAATGGCAGAGCAATGACAAGAGAATGAAGACTTCTGATGCGGTAGAAGTAGAAAGAGATGGGGAAGCCCAAACAGAGGAACTAATATTAGGAAAATGGATACTGGTTGACAATATACTTTAAATATAAGAAGCAGGCAGGGAGAATGGACCCCAAGCTTCTAATGATGCTCTGCTGACTATGTGAGAAAGCCAACTATATTCCCTTTGAAAAACAAGGTAATTTCAAATCATTTTTTCTATCCACTTCATAGGTACCATGAAAAGAATCACAAAGCAACTACTTCATCTAATCATGAAGGTTATGTTTATGTGGCTCACCTTCCCCCAAAGGTGAACTGATAAATCTTGTCTGCTTTTCATTGGTTCATGACAGTATCAGTAAGCATTTTACTATTGCAAGGAGTAGATATTCAATTCAAATTAGCTTAAATAAAATGGGAATTCATTGGCTCATATACTTGGGAAATCAGGAGTCAAGTCACGGTTTGACTCAGGAACACAAGTAATGTGAAGGCATTAAACCATTTCCCAATCATACACATGTGTCCTCAGTAATCATCTCTGTCTTGCTTCAGCCTGTCTTTGCTTGGTGACACTCTCAAGCAGGCTTTGTTCAAGTAGCAGACAACTCACATCCTCCCAGCTTAGCAATTTCAGTGGACTTTCTCCCAACACTTGTACATCAATCATTGAAAATACCCACAATTGGCCATGCTTGAGTTGACGCCCATCCCTTAGGCCAGAGAATGGAATATTCTGATTGGCCAACCTGGTTGCCCACCCTATATGAGGGTGTGGAGGAGACTCCACACATAAAAGTCCAACCAGGACTACATGGTGTTAGGAAATAATTCCTCAATGGAATTAGGAGACTAGGTGGTGGTGGCAGGGTAGGGTAAGATGGGGAAAGGCTAGACCAACAAAACCATGTTCTATAATCCATCTGATAATGCTGAAGATTTTCAGTCTTAGAACTCTCTAACTTCCCTATCAGTGCTACTTAGCATAGATAATAAGCACACCACACCTTAGAGGTGGTTACTGCTCAGTGTGATTTATGATTATGAACAAGTCTGTCTTCCTATAACTGCAGGGTTCTTAAGATGACTTGACTCCTGCTATTAGCAGTCACTTACACTTACATAGCTTTCATGGTTTACAAAGCACTCCCACATAAAAATGCCCTCATTTCATCTATACAACATAAAACATAGGTTAGGTTAGGGCAGCCACCATTATTCCCATTTTATGGATGAAGACGTTGGGCCTCAGAGAGGTTAGTGATTTGTCCAGGGTAACATGACTGGTAAGTGGTCAACCCAACTGGGAAACTGGGTCTTCTAGCTCCAAGATGTGCACAAGAGAAATTGGAAGCTTTATGTGAGTTTAGGAAATGCTTCTGAGGTCACATGATGACTCAACCTCTGAGATATAATTAGAGTTGGAAATCATGATTTTTCTTCCCAAATTTTCATGACTAGAAATTTGGCCTCGTGGGGAAATTCCTGTCTTAAAGCTTGTCCAGAACCGATGCCAAAATGTTCTGTTTCAAAATGCCTTTGGTAAGGACTGTGCAGGCTGATATTTCTCCAGCACATACCGTCCCCCTGCAATGTTACACATGCTCACTTGATTTTCAGACTCCTTCTAAAAGCAGCCAATACAAGAGATTTGTGTTTATGAATTACTGCACTTGTAATGAAAAAAGAATTACAATACATACTTAAGATGCTCACATGTTAGACGAGGATGCAGCTTCCAGATTGCTAACACGGCATCTAACTGTCCATCCTGTTAGTAAATCCTTTATGATTTTTGCTAAAGGCAAGTTAACTTCTTTTGCGGGGGGAGGGCTGTTTGGTGAGGGGAAGGGTGCAACCTGTTTCTGGAGTTATAGATGCTAAGGAATAGGATTAGAAGGTGTCTCAAAACACCGTAACTCATTACAGTTGCTAACTGGGCTCTCCTCTGACAAGCACCTTATTGCTTTACAAAGAAGGGAGAAAAATAAAACAAGCAGCCCAGACAATTAGGAACCAAACAAAATTAAACAAGCCCTTATAGTCATAGGTATGGGTGTATAGTGCTTTGCCTTGCATTGTTAGCAACTCATGTATTATGAAGCACTTAGGGATGCTCACTAATGGAGTCTTTCTCCCTCCTGGAGGGCGACTTGAACATTAGACTCTGTGACTCAGGTGCAGAAACTCTGCCGTATTCGTGTGGGCAGAATGATGCTTTCCCCCCTCGCAGGGGTGTAGTGAGGCTTAATTAATTGTTGGGGAAGCACTAGGAGATTCTGGGATGAAAGGCACTATATAATGATAATAATTTGCATCGACAAGGTACCTTTCTTCAGTGGAATTCCAAGCACTTTACAAACATTAATTAATCCTCATAACACCCTGGCAAGGCAGGTAAGTTTTCCCAGGATACACTAAACAAATCCACCATGTTACGAGGGGGAGGGAGGCTACTGCTATGAACTCATTTTATTATTTATTCTTAGCGGGAACTTCCAGAAAGGCTGGCGTGGACCTTGCTTCCCATTAGTCCAAATGATCTGCCTTTCGCTTTTGATTACCCACAAATATCGTATTCTGCTGCAGTGCTAATCATTCTGCTTAGGGGACACGTGTCCTGAGCAAAGCAAGTCATAAACAGCTGTCATTCCAATGGATATTAATGCCTATTGTCTCCCATTCTGGAACTCTGCGCCTCCCCTAAGCAAAGAGAATGGCAGGGGAGTGGGTGACATCTGTTTCAAAGACAGTCTGCAGCCATACTGGAAAGAATGCACCTGGCTTCCGCTTTCAAACCCTTGTAACCAGTGGCTTCCTAGCCCTTCTTTGTCACCAACAGATTTCATATTTTACATTCTGGATTTTCATCTCCATGCAGCATGGAGGTGTGGAGTTGAGGGGGTGGGTGGTTCTGGGCTGCATACAAACAGGGCAACCAGCATTTCCAGCATCATGAGTCTGTTATAAATCAGCAGTGCAAAAGCAGCTCCAGTGTCAGAACCCTAACAGCTCCCCCAAACCTCAGCCATTCCACAACTTAAATAAACCTCAAGGGGCAAAACGATCCTCTAGCTAGACAAATGACTTCAGCATGCTGAGTGCTCGACTTGTCAGTCTCTCTGATTTTACCTCTGTTCCTATAATCTGGCTTTAATTCTGCACATACTCATTGATTGCAGCTTTCCAGATTGAAAAGAAAAAGAAAAAGAGCAAAGAAACTTGCTAGCTGTCATTCCCCATAGGCACCCACACTTCAAGACGGTTGTCTCTCAGCCATCCTCCTGGGCTGCAAGAGTGTAGGACCAATGAATCAACCTGTCATCCAGGATGATGTAAGTGAGATCCCCTGACAAGGAGGGGGGGTTCTTTTATGGCTGCCCTCTGATCAACAGGAGGGAACACGGCCCCCTGGCCTGGCATTTGATTTTGACCAAGGGCAATTGTTAACACCACTCCAGCACAGTCTTTGAGTGAATCACCCCACCTCTCTAGCCTTAGTTTACTCCTCAGTGTGAAATGAGGGGATTGGAACATATCATTTACTAAGGTCCCTTTTAGCTCCAATACCCTATGGTGAGTTGACTTGATAAAAATCTCCCCACTTGCTCCTCTCTGTAAAGCCTCCCTACCAGCTTGTTTTGAAAGGGGCACAAGTGTGCATAGATACAGATCGTCTCTGATCTCAAGATGGCCAAAGTGTCTGAGAAGGTCTCCCCGCCTCATTTATTTACTCTGGGATGCTCTACAAATATTGTTATTTTCTCTGTGTGCCATGTCATGAAAAAGGTTGGAAAATGCTGCTCTACTGATTAGTCGCCAAGGAACACTTGAGTAACTTGCCCATCACTATGTAGTGAGTCATAGATGTGAGTAGATGTGAGTCTCATTGATTCCAAAGATTGAGTTCTTAACTGCTACTCTTGGCATTCCCAAGCCTGGCTGCCCATTAATACAACTGGAGGAGCTTTAACAAAAATACTCATACTTGGCTCCAGAGATTCTGATTTCACTAATTGGAGGCAGGATTTGGGCATTCATATTCCCTTTAGACTCCCCAAGTGATTTTGAACATGCAGCCAGCCCTGAGAAACAATGAGGAAGGGGAGACAGGGCAGGCGATAAAGTGCTGCTCCCAGTGAGGGAGTAACCTCCAGGCTCTCCAACTGGATGGTTACTTCTCTCAGAAGAGGCAAGACGGGAGGCCCAGAGCCCGGCTTCATAAGGAGGGAGCTACTGCCCACCGCTCTGCTCTAACAGCCAGACTCAGACGCCCACTACTGCCTTGAGGGAGGCCAGTTCTGCCTCCTGGTTGTGGTGTCCCACCAGCCCCATCCAGCAGGAGCTAGGAAGATTACAACCCTCCCGACAAGATAGGTGTCTTATTCTGTTTTCTGTTGCTTATAATAGAATACTCGAAACCGGGTAATTCACAAGGAAGAGGAACTTATTTCTAACAGTTGTGGAGGCTGAGAAATTCAAGGATGAGGAGCTGCATCTGGTAAGGGCCTTTTGCTGATGGGGACTCTCTGTAGAGTCCCAAGGCAGCACAGGGCATCACATGGTAAGGGGACTAAACATGCTGGCTCAGATTTCTCTCTCTCTTCTTATAAAGCCACCAGTCTCACTCCCATAACACATTAATTCATTAACCCATCAATCCATGAATGAATTAATAGAGCCTCTTAAATGCCCCACCTCTTAATACTGCCACATTGGAGATAAAACACCAACATAAGTCTTAGAAAGGACAAACATTCAAACCACAGCATTGGGTTTTATCATCTCCATTTTGGAGGCGAAACAACAGGCCCACGTGGTGAAGAGATTGGCACAATTCATACAGCTAGGAATTAAGTAAAAGAGCTAAGCCTTAAATCAGGCTTGTTGGCTCCAACTCCAGTGCCTTTATTTCTGAAATCAGCATGGTGGATTGGAATGATCATAGGCTTGAGGTTCCTCCTGTCAGTATTCGTATGACATTGGACAAGGCACTTGAGGTTATAGTAGATTACATGAAGTAATGTACATGGAAGTATCCACCACATGGACTAATAATAACAGGTGCTCAATAAATGTGCTAGGCATGGCGGAGCAGAAGTAGGGGAGATAAACAAGAAAGAATAACACTGAGTCTTGGCCCTTAGGAAGTTAGTGTTTTGAGAAGCAAGATAGTGTAGCTTAGGCTCATGGACTCTGGAGCCACACCACCTATGTTTGAAGGCTGGCTCTTCCTCTTTCTAGCTGTATCACTTTGGGAAAGTTACTTACCCTTTCAGAGCCTCAGTTTTCCCAACTGAAAAAATAGGCATAATGGCAGTAGAGACTTTAAAGAATTATTGTGAAGGACTAAATGACTGAATGCATGTAAATACTTTGGACAGTGCCTGATACACAGAAGGCTCTCCATAAATGTTAGCTGTTGGTACTATTATGTAAACTTGTAAAAATGTAAATGAAAGACTTAGATAACAGTCAACAAAAACAGTGGAAGACCTGGCACAAAGCAAAAATGAAACTTTTCAAGGAACTAATGTATTCCTTAGATATATTCTAAAGAACACATTTTTTACTGGAAAATGCAGGTATAATCTGTGACCAGAGGCAAATGATCTCATTGCTAGTTGATTATGAAAAAGACCAGAAGATGGTACTAAATATTTCTTTTAAAAATTACAGTCTTTCTTTGCTTCTTTTCTCCATCTGCGGTATGGCTCTCTCTGGGCATCCTGCTGCGAAGTCAACGCCTCTGAGCTTTTCATGTTCCATCAGAGAAAGTCTTTTGTATGAAGTGTCGTGTTAGTTTCCTGTTGCTCCTATAGTGAATTAGCACAAACTTAGTAGTTTTCATCAATATAAATGTATTATCTTCCAGTCCTGCATGTCAGAAGTCTAAAAGCAAGGTGTTGTTAGAATTGCATTCCTTCTGGAGGCTTTAGAGGGATAATCTGTTCCCTTGCCTTCACCAGCTTCTAAAGTCTGCCTGCTTTCTTTGGCTCATGGTCCCTTCTTCCACCTTCAAAGCCAGCAGTGTGGCATTTTCTCTCCTTTCTGACCTTCTGCATCCATCCATCTCCAATTTCATAACTTGATCACATCTGCAAAAATCACTTTTGCCATTTAAGGTAACATATTCACAGAATTTGGAGGTCAGGACAAGGGCATCTTTGGGGGCCATTATTCGGCCTATCACAGGCATCTATAAGTCAGACACATCTTTCTCTTCCTAATCTGGATGGCCTTGTTTAGAATAATTAGCACAAGTTATTATGCAAATTCTGCATGCACCATGGATTAGGAGGGGTGCCAATGGTGACAGGGAGTGAAAACCCTGACTGATCACATAGCCATATCATCATTGCTATGGGAATTCTGATTGGGGCAGTAAGTCAGAGAAGGCTGTTTGCTGGGACTAAACATTTAAAAATATCTTGAGAAATAGGTTTTATTTACTCATCAAAATAGTTTTATAGAACTTCATGTATGCTAGGCATGGTTCTAAGTGCTTCATGACTAGTCATTCAATCCTTCTATCGGCACCATGAAGTACACTATTATCAGTTATGAGCTGTTCTTAAGGTCATGAAACTAGAAATGGTGGATCCTCCTGAGGTGGTCTCAGAAGATGTTGGGTGGCAGCATCCCTGGCTCCAGGCTACCCTTGGGCACTCTGCAACAGGGCTCCAGGGGTCCTGGAGTCCACAATTCCTACAGTGTCCTGTCAGAAAGGCTTTTTGTTAGATGGTGCAGTGTGAACAGGGGAGAAGCAGTTTTTACCTAGTGGAGTGTCTTTATCTCACCTCTGGAAAGAACAGAGGCCCCAGGAAAGAAAGGAAGAGATGCTTTTTAGAGCCCACAGGCTGGAACAGGTTTAAAATAATTTTTTTTTTTTTTTTTTTAAAGACAGAGTCTTGTTCTGTCACCCAAGCTGGAGTGCAGTAGTGTAATCATAACTCACAGCAGCCTCAAACTTTTGGGCTCAAGTGATCCTCCCACCTCAACCTCTCAAGTGTCTGGGACTACAGGTACATGCCATCATGCCCAGCTAATTTTTGTTAAACAATATTTTTTGTTTTTGTTTTTGTAGAGACAAGGTCTCACTATGTTGCCCAGGTTGGTCTTGAACTTCCAGCCTCAAGCCATCCTCCCATCTCAGTCTCCCAAAGGGCTGGGATTACTGGCATGAGCCACCACTCCAGGCCCTGGAACAGGCTTTAATGAGTATCCTGATCATAAAGGTTTCCCAAACTTCTAACTTGGCCTGGGGTTCCAAAGGCTTTGCCTGAATCTCCTCAAGCAAGAAAATTTCCTTCAAGTCTCAAGTCCTAGCTTAAAAATTCATAAAACATTTTGTATTCTAAACCCATACTGTCATTGTTAATAAACTATTTTTCCAAACAATAAATCCTTGAATAAAATTATCAGAACATTGTGCCATATATATCTGGTGATTTTAGTATCCCCCAGACCCATCTTTGAGCAGCACACCAACACCTGTTTAAGGGGTATGGACTCTAGCCCTGCTCATTCATAAGTCTAGGCTCCAAACTTCTCAGATGGTGGTTTGGACCTGGCCTGGACACTCCATGGAGAAGCAGAAAGAAACTGAATGCCAGCTCATGAAATGCATGAGACAGGCTGGAGCAGCTTTCTCTCTCTGTCATCCCAAGTCGGTGTGACGTCCCAAACATTCAGTAAAACCCCCTGGGTCTCAGTAGCCAGCTGTCAAGTTAACCTATATTCAACATTTGTAGGGACAAGAAAGTCCAGTCCTCAAAAGGCTGTACACATGGAAGGGCCCAGTTGTCAAACTATGACTCTTAAGGGCTGAGTTCTTACTCTTGCCTCTAGAACTGCTTTGCATCAGATCCTCCAAGTTGGCATGAAAGAAGAGGCAGTGACAGTACACAAGGATGTTGGGTTGAAGCTATGAGCAGAGAGTGACAGTGCTGAATCCCCTTAGGACTGGAGGGGTTTTAGCTTGTGTGAGAAGCAAATAGCAACCTGTTATTTGGCAGGGGAGAGCTATGTTTCAGTTCAAGTTCAATGGGTTTTCCCAAGCAGAAATTGTAAGGGCCAAATTTAGGGCAGAAAAGGAACAAACACACCAAAAAAAAAAAAAAAAAAAAAGCAAAAGTATGTGTTCAGTTCTCTGTTGGCTCATGGGGCAGATGGTAGATTCCTTCTAGTGACTGGTCACCTTCAGGTCTGATTACCAATGCTAGAAAGCATGGCTCCTAACAGATCTGAAATTGGTCACTTAGGATTCTAGCAGGCCGAGGGTCACTCAGTGGAGAGCTTGTAGCCCACACGTGAAGCTTCATGACTCTTTATTGATGCTTAGTCTGGCAGAGGGCAGCCTAAGAATGTGTTTCTGTCTAGGGATGATGTCCAATCAACTTGGGCAGCTTTCACTGAAGAAAAAGAGAAGGTGATGATGGGGAGGAAGAAAGACATTCTGGTTTATATTCAATCTTTGGTTCTAACTGGACTTGGGGATAAACCACAAATGTTCAAAGAACCATCAACTATGAAAATGTATCCCAACCTCAATCTAAAAAGCAGGTTAAAAAAAAGAACCAAGTGGCTTCAGCATGACCCTAAGATCAGAAAGAGGTAATGCCACTTTGCCATTCTTCTTGCTGTTCAGAACCTCATGTTAGATCTACTCTTAGAAGTATGGTTCTAATCAGTAATGAAATCATACGAAGAGGTGGATACGATGGGAAAATCCAGGAGCTGCGCCAGCGGCCTCTTGGTTTCAAGACTCAATCCAATGGAGCTCCAAGACAGAACATTTCAGTTCACGCTCTTCAAGGGGATTCTCATACAGAGCTAGAGAGTGTTCAGACCCCTCCTTTGAAGCTTTTGTTTCTCTAAAAGACACAATTATGGAAGGATCCAAAAAAGGAAGGCGCGCAGCAGACTGGGTGTTACTATGAACAGATGACAGCTCCGCAGGCAGAAGCAGAACCTGAGGATGGCCGGGCTCCCTTTGCTTCCTCCCTGGGCTGGTGCTTGGGGGACTATCTATGCAGACTGGAAAGCGAGCTTGGCCCTGGTCTTTGAAGCCTCTTCCCGTTTGAGGTTTTTGTGGAGGGATAATGCGTAGATGAAAGGTCTTTTTAGCTGGGGCTGTGAACAGCTAGTTCCAGATGAATGGACATTAGCAACACAGGGCAGCCTGTGAGGCCCACTCCAGAGGGGGTTGGGAAGAACAGAGCAGGCCTTTGGACAGTGTCTGCCCCCAGCACTAGCCCTGGAAACAATTAGTGATGGGAGGGGAGCAAGAGTGAAGCAAGGACGGAAGGAAGGACAGTCCTCCCAGCCTGAGTGACTCACTTAGCTGCAGGGTTTACGCATTTGAATGGACTGACAACAATAGAGGGTGTGAGCTTGGAGAAAGAGGCAGATTCTGGCAAGATCTCCCTCTTGCCTAGATGAGAACCCTTTTATCCTCCTATATTTATGGACCGAAGGCTATAGTCTCCCCAGTTAGGGCCCAAGAGTAATCTCTCAGACTCTCCAAGCTCGAGGATGTCTCCTCGTTTATTGCTAAGGAAATCTCCCTCTCTTTCCTCTGCTCTTACCTGTAGGAGCAAAGGCCTTGGTGCTTCTCATTATCCATGAAATCCATCCACTCTCAGGCCCTTACATGGTTCCTGTAAGATTGGGCCACAGATGGTAGTCCTCAGATGGGCTGTGTGGAGTTCACGTGGTGTTTAAGGCTGAATTCTGTATTGTTTACAATCAGATTTCCTGTTTCAGAAATAATCTTAATTCAGAAGCCCAGCCAGCACCTCTGATGGAGCAGGAGTGTTCTCGTTTCCACAGCACAACCTCTGCCCCCCACCCAGATTTAGACCCTAAGCTAAGCCTGTCCACTGCTGTTCTTGACCTTCTAACACTCTTCTGCGCTTCACATAGCCACACAAGCACTCCATAAGCATTGGAGTTTGTGACCTTAGATGAGGTTTGGTAGGGGGAACTCCTCATCTCCCCCACTTTCATGTTTCTAAGTGGAGATGGTTTCATTCCAGTAATACTCTTGGCCTCTCTTGAGCCTCAGTTGGTAAATTTGAAAGAAGGACCCAGGTATGCTCAGCTCAGCCCCTCCATGTTCAGACTTGCCTGCCTGCAGGAGAATCCATAACTGCTC
This sequence comes from Pan troglodytes, assembly GCF_028858775.2. NCBI lineage: Eukaryota > Metazoa > Chordata > Mammalia > Primates > Hominidae > Pan > Pan troglodytes. The sequence goes on along the minus strand of NC_072411.2, from coordinate 107,875,309 downwards.
TTCTCTAGCGCAGAAGTGAGAGTTCTCCTTGCATGGGACCACCGAGATGGTCTGTCACTGCCTGCGGTGATTCAGGGTGAAATGTTAGCATGCTGCATTGGCTGCACTTTCAATTTCCATTCTTCAGTTGGCTTCATCAGCCATCCATCAGGTAGTCTGATATTTGGTTCAGGAAAGGTGATTGCCGTGCTTCACATGATGAAGGCTCTAGTTTGGCTGCAGTTACGTGCTGATGTGCTTCTAGTTCAGGGACCAGCAAACTCCTTATCCCAACTGCTACATGCGTGTGCACTACCTGAGATTCCCCAGGCCTTATTGATCTGTGCACATCCATAGGCCGCTGGATTTAACCACCCAGATTTCACTGGCCCATGCTCCCTTACCTGTATAGCACAGGAGTTCAGCCCTGGGCAAAATCCCCTCTCTAAAGTCAGGGGGGTCTCAAGGAGCATCTCTCTTGCTCTCACCCATGGCTCAGGTCCGTATAGCTTCTGTCCACCTGATGACGTCCACTCTCAACTAGTTCCTCAGCACCACCTCTGGGGCTGGAGTCCTCCCTGAGACAGCTCACGTCCGTTCCCATAGCACTGCCTGCTGGGGACCCCCACGTTCCTGTCCTTGCTGTGTCTAAGCTCTCCTGGGTTCCCACTGGGGCTCAGTGCATGAAAGCACTGAGTAGCTACCCAAAGTAGCCCCGAAGCAGCTCTGTGTGTGTCCCCATATTTCACTGTTGGCTGCAGCCTTTCTCTGTACGGCCCTCTGTTGGGCTGACTATGGGGCCTATTCTGGCATGGCTATTTGGCTGTCTTTCCCATCTCAGGGTCTTCCTCCTGCCTCATCCCAGGTTCCTTCAATCAGAATTTCTCCTGAGCTTCTACTCATGCAAGTTGGCTTCTCAATGGCCCAATAGTCATGTCCAGACAAACTGAAAGATAAAAGCCAACATTTAATTGAGCCAGACAGTGTTCTGACCACTTCACCTGATCTTCACAGAAGTCACTGAACCCTCCAACGACTCGGTGAGATAGGTATTGCTATTATCATCCACATTTTGTGGAGGAGGAAACTGGCTCTAAGAGCCTCAGAGATTTGCTCCAGGGCACCTGCCTAATCATTTGCAGAGCTGCTCTTCAAATCTGGGTGGTCTGAATCCAGAGCCTATCCTCTTAAGCCTCTTTGGACTGAATCTGTGATGTGGGCCAGGTAAGAGGAAAAAACAAGGAGGTAAGAGGAAAAAACAGGGAGGAAATTAAGAAAAGTTAAAAGACGGGGTGGGTAGGGGGGAAGAAAAGGGAGAAAAAAAGAAAAATTGGCATGTGCTCTATTAAGAGCAGAATTGTCCACACCTACTCATCATATATTGAAGCCCTAACTTCCAGTGCTCCATACTGTGGCTGAATTTGGAGATAGAGTCTTTACAGAGGCAAGTAAGGTCAAATGAGGACATTAGGGTGGGCCCTCATCTGCTCTGACTGGTATCCTTATAAAAAGAAGAGATTAGGACACAGATCCCGGTAGACTAAAGGATGACAGTGTGAGGACACCGCAAGAAGGTGGCTGTCTGCAAGCCAAGGAGAGAGGCCTCACAAAAACACCAACCTTGGCAATACCTTGAGTTTGGACTGACAGCTTCCAGAACAGTGAGAAAATAAATTTCTGTTGTTTAAGCCATCCAGTCTGTGGTATTTTGTTATGGCAGCCCTAGCAGACTACTACATGCCCCCAGCTGCTGACACCTGCATGCGAAATCACTCCAGCATGCTCTATTACATAAAGCTAGAAGGATGCTCAGAGAATTCAGCCTTCTCATTTCACAAAAGAGAAAGCTGAGACCTGGAGAGGTGAGCAAATTGCCCAAGATGAAAATATGTGTATTTCGAGAGGATAAAGGAAGGCAAATGAAAAGAGCTTCTAAAATTGAGATGGCTCAAATCTTTGTTTTGCTTTATAAGTAGAAAAGCAAGACCCAGAGGGATGAAATAACTTGCTCAGGATTAAAATATGTGCATGTCAAAGAGGATAAGGAAAGGGGACCAAAAAATGAAAGGAACTGGCATGAAATCACTTCTGAAATGAAGATTGCTCCATTTTTGTGTTATAAAATTTTTAAAAAATGTTCTATTAAATAAGAGCAATATATTAAGTGAACTCAATACACTGCTATTGAGTAATGGTGAAAATGGAAGATTTGTTTATTGATCCTTTTGGGCATCATGTAAAATAAAGATATTTTCTAGCCAGAATTTGGGGCCAGATGCTCTTACATTTTGTTAATTAAAAAGGGCTTTTGTGGCTGGGCATGGTGGCTCATGCCTGTAATCCCAGCACTTTGGGAGGCCAAGGTGGGTGGATCACGAGGCCAGGAGATCGAGACCATCCTGGCCTATGTGGTGAAACCCTGTCTCTACTAAAATTAAAAAAAAAATTAGCTGGGCATGGTGGCTCATGCCTGTAGTCCCAGCTACTAGGGAGGCTGAGGCAGGGGAATCGCTTGAACCCAGGAGGCAGAGGTTGCAGTGAGCCGAGATCGCACCACTGCACTCCAGCCTGGTGAAACAGCAAGACTCTGTCTCAAAACAAACAAACAAACAAAAAACAAAAAAAGGGCTTTTGTTGGGTATCTCACAGGGGCTCAGAATTGTGCGCCAGGAGCTCACTTGAGGAGAGTGAGCAGTATGACAATGACGAAGGTATGCATGGCTTTGGGCTGGTGCAAAATCCACCTGTGCTTAGGCATCAGGATAGATCAATGAGTAGGAAGTGCAACACATTGCAAACATCAGGTAAATGTTTAAACATGAATCACTGCAAAAGGCTGAGGTTAATGTGAGCGCCTTTCACTTCCCTAATAGAAAATCGAGCCAACCCACGCCTCTACCCACAGACTCAGTGAGGCCCGTGTGGTTTCCGTGTGGTCAGAAGCATTAGTTAGGGTCTTGTCCACATCTATTAGGAGAGAGGAAGCCCATTTAGCAAATTAAAATTGTTTTTATTCCCCCAGCTAATTGTTTTCTAATTGTTTAAGTAAAAGGTTTTGGTCTTGATTAGAGGCTTTTAGTAAATTAGATCTGTTCATATTTTACAAGTCTAATATTTAGATCATAGAGAGGAGTAATGGTTTGCCATGGCAAGGATTTTGAAATATAAATGTTGATGCTGAGTGGGCCTTAGAGATTATCTGGTTCAACACTCTTACCACTGAAGAAATGGAGGCCTGGAGAGGCCGTGCAGTTTGAAGAGTGAGAGAAGCGAAGCCAGGGCTGCCAAGGTCGGCTCTTCCAGGCTAAGCAAACATTTTTTGGAGGTACACCCATGGTCAGTACAGAAGGTTTTAATTAAACAATTAACCTCCAAAACAGCCTAGATGTAGAACAAATGGGGCACGCAGAAACATTAATGAATGTGTTTTACAACTTATTGTAAATTATGTGTTTCACACTTTAATGTAAACCGATCAATACCTGATATTTAACTGAGCAGTTGTTATGGGAAAATTTAACACGCTGTTGTGAGAATTTGAGCTAACTGACCAAAAGCTATAAACACTCCTTAAAATACAATTGATATATTCTACTATTTTTTTTTAGAACAAATGTGAGTGAGGGGGTTGAGGAAGAACGTTGATGTGATATAGAATTTCCCAGTGTATTCCTTGGAACCCCATATAAATCCATAGAATTATAATAGATCATGTGAGGGGGGAAAATGATTTCATGGTCAAATAAAGTTGGAAAACACTAGGTTAAGCAAGGTTAATAGATTTTCTTTTATTTTCCTCCTGTGCTTTGCTTGCTTATTCCTTCACCCTTCCTCCCCTCCCCGCCTCCCTCCCTCCGTTCCTTCTTTTCTTCTTTCCTTCCTCCCTCCCTTCCTCCCCTTCTTTTCCTGTACTTTCTTCTTTTCTTTTTTCTTCTATTCTTCTTATACTCTTTGAAATTAGGCCATTCAAAGACTTCAATATTGTGAATCACCCAGAGGGAAGGAGAAAGGAATATAGCATTTTATTTCTGCCTTCCTGACTTTTCTTTAAAAAAAATTATGGGGATTTTACATGCTAAAGAAATTGCCAAGTAATGGAAATTCTCTAACAATGTGGCAGGAGTGTTGGTTGGTTAAATCTATTTTGGAGAGCAATTTGGCAATGTCTGGGAAAGCTGAAATTGGCTATAGAAACTTTTTTCTTGGAAGTAGTTTTGTAAGAAGTGAACTTTAAAGGCCATAGTAGACCATCATCCTGGTTTCCCCCTCTGTTTGAGTCAGCCCCAGCTGTAAAGTGGAGCCAGACATGGCAGATCAATCTCTGGGACCTTGTTCTTTGTGGTCTCCTGCGTCCCTTCTCCTGGGAAGCCATTAGACACCACAGATTCAGATTAGTATCTTTTCAAATGTAATAGTAAGTATCACATGATTTCATTTCTACTGTAAAGTAACTGCTTTTCTATAAGCAATAGGGAAAATCGAGATTCCAGCAAATCACAACATTCTTTCATTTACCAAACATTATTTAGCTCCGCTATGTGTCAATTACTATGCTTGCCATTAACAATGCTGAATAAAGAGGACTTAGCCTCTACCAATGAGGCGTGCACTGTTATGTGATGGTAGACAATAAGACTCATCATAATGATCATAATTCTTGTTGAGTGCTTACTATGTACAGAACATTATTCTAAGCTTTTTTTTTTTTTTTTTTTTTTTTTTTTTTTTTGAGACTGAGTCTCACTCTGTTGGCTGGAGTGCAATGGCACGATCTTGGCTCACCACAACCTCTGCCTCCTGGGTTCAAGCAATTCTCCTGCCTCAGCCTCCTGAGTGTAGCTGGGACTATAAGCACGTGCCACCATGCCCAGCTAATTTTTTTTTTGTTTTTTGTATTTTTAGTAGAGACAGGGTTTCACTATGTTGGCCAGGCTGGTCTTGAACTCCTGACCTTGTGATCCACCTGACTCGGCCTCCCAAAGTGCTGAGATTACAGGCATGAGCCACCACCCCTGGCCTATTCTAAGCTGTTTTTATATAGAAACTCACTTAACACGACAACCCTATGAGGCAGGTACTACTGTTGGTCCCATTTTACAGTTGACTCAAGAAGTGACAAAACTTGCCCAAGGTTGTTTAGCTTGTAAGTGGCGAGCCAGGGTTTGAAACTAGACAGACCAGCTCTAGAGACTGCTCTTTCAGCCTTGGCTCTAGACTGCCTCCCTAGGGAGTGATGTGTGCTCTGAGTTTAACAAAAGGCTTTGGGAACACAGAGGAGAAACAACGAGCTTGTATGGGAGACATGAAGAAGGTTTTAAAGAGGTAGTAAAATTTGACGAGCATCTTGAAGAATGAGTAGGTGTTTACTGATGGAGAGGAGAGACCTTTTACTGTTCGAGAATAGAGACTACTGAGAGAGAGGGGAGGAGAGCAAATAGTACTGGAATAGAGTTCTGTGTGGGCGAGCACCTCTTGGTTTCCATCTGGGACCTGGGAAAGGCTGGCTTGAGTTACACTCCACATTTTTCTGGACTGATTCACCTGAGGCTACTCACTTTTCTACCCAGTCTCAGCCTTTTCCTCAGATCCCACCCGCATCTCTTTTTTTAAACCCTCTAGCCTGGATGTTCTCTCTTTTCCCCTTCCTCCAGTGTCTACCGCAAGCCCACTTTGCCATCAGGCTGGATGATTCCCATAGTTACTTGAAAACTGGAGGGCCATGCATCTTCTCATAGCAAACAAAGAGGCACCTCCTGTTTACATTCAGTCTGGGACACACAAGCCCATTTTCTTGGGGAGTCTGGTGGAGTACAGTCCTATGGCAGCTGTGAATCCCATGAAAACACTGTGCCTCAAACGCTCTCCTGAATCTAGGACGGATCTGTAAGGGGGCCAAGGATAGACACAAACTTTCTCCTTCCTATACAGTCACTTTTGTTATTAACAGCCTGTAGAAATAAGCTTCCCTGCCTTGAAATATGGAATGACTGAGAATATGGCCCCAGGATTTATTGCTCCACACGGCACGCAGATATATTTTTTACTTGGCTGCTGTGATGACAAGTTTCAGTAAGGCATTAGGCAAGTAAGTCTGAATTACTCGGCTAAAATATGGGATGTCCCTGGACACTCAGCTCCTCGGAGAGGATACCCGATTAGCCTTGGCCCCTCTGGCGGCAGGGAGATGTGTGCAGTCTAATTTCCATTAGGCCGACTTGGAAAGGTGGGGACCAACTTGGCTGAGTCTCTCTCTTGGGATTTTTGGAGGACGGTGTAAAAAACAAAAACTGGCGACAGACCTGCCACTCAATGTCAGTCGCTAAAATCAAAGTCAGATTTTAGATAAGAGCTCCCTCCTTCTCTATTGTCTCCCTCACTTAACCTCTGCCTTGTTTCTTTTTCCTCCCCTCTGGGACTAGGAGAAGGGGAGAGTGGGAAGAAGGAGAGAGAGGGCTTTCCTTTCAAGCTGGTAACCATTTTAGTTCAAGTCTGCAAATAAAGGTTAACCTGAGAGGGAGCCTGAGTGAGCACAATAAATGCCCACTTGAGCTTATCAGGAGCTCTCCCTGCACTGGGAGGTCTCCCCAAGCCTCCCTGGAAGAAGCAGCTGCAAAGATCAAACCCTTTAGCTATTTGGTCTTCTGAATCTGATTTGACTTGGCCCCACTATCGCCCCCTGACATTTGAAATGTGTCTATTTAAAAAGGAAAAGAAAAAGGAGCAAAAATAGGAGGGAAAAATATGCCAAAGATGCTGTATCCTGCTAGGCAAGAAAAAGAAATATCTGGCTTTGCAAAGATTGATGGGTGTGTGTGTGTGTGTGTGTGTGTGTGTGTGTGTGAGTGTTTTGTTGGTTTTTGTTTTTCCTTTTTGTCTTGGTCTTTTCCTGTGTTTAGGCCGTCACACTGCCACATTTATTAACATGATGATAAGGATGACTTAAACGGCCTGAATTTTTTCAGGATGTAGGAGAAAGGGAGGGGCTTGGGAAATGGATGGGCTGAGCCCACCCTCTGCTCAGTCACAGGGCAGTGCTTTGAAAGGTGTTCTTTGGCCCTGGGTCCCTGGGTAAGGGAGGTCACTGGAGGAAGTCGGCTGTCCTGAGAAAAAGACAACAGACATCTCCAACACAGGAAGGGTGTCCTAGACCTGGCCCTCAAACCCCAGAGCAAGGGATAGGCTCCTGCAGACTTGCCATTGGTGGTCAAAGAGCACTGGAGGTGCCCACTGAGAATCTGTCCACAGGGCATCCTGAGAGGGGGCTGTCTGGGGAGTGTGTAACTGGGGATTGCTTTCTGGTTGTTTCTGGTACCTGCAGGTCTTCCAGTCTAGTGCTTCTGAATCCTGTTACAGTGTAGGTTGTCACCCAGTCAGTCTGGGGTGGGATCTGAGAGTCTGCATGTCTAGCTCCCAGGTGATATTGCTGCTGCTGGTTGTGGTTGTATTTTGGGCAGCAAATGTGCTTGGCACAAATGTAGAGATGCAGAAGTGAGGCAGAAGAGTTAAAAAGGCTTTTCGTTATCTGGAGGCATAGGAGGGTGACACTCAGTTTTCCCACACTTACCATGATGGCCAGTACATTGGGGAGCTTTCTTCTCAATAAGGAGTGGTTCATGTCACTGTGCTTCCCAAAGTGCTGCCCTTGGACTGGCTGCAAAAGAATCACTTTGGGGCCAGTTGCAGTGGCTCATGCCTATAATCCCAGTACTTTGGGAGGCTGAGACAGGCGGATCACTTGAGGTCAGGAGTTCGAGACCAGCCTGGCCAACATGGTGAAACCCCATCTCTATCAAAAATATTTAAGGCCGGGCACAGTGGCTCACACCTGTAATCCCAGCACTTTGGGAGGCCAAGGCAGGCGGATCACCTGAGATCGGGAGCTCAAGACCAGCCCGACCAACATAGAGAAACCCCATCTCTACTAAAAATACAAAATTAGCCGGGCATGGTGGTGCATGCCTGTAATCCCAGCTGTTAGGGAGGCTGAGGCAGGAGAATGCCTTGAACCCGCAAGGTGGAGGTTACAGTGAGCCAAGATTGTGCCATTGCACTCCAGCCTGGGCAACAGAGCAAGACTCCATCTCAAAAAAAAAAAAAAAAAAAAAAAAAGAATCACTTTGGGAACTTGTCAGAAATGTAGATTCTGTGGCTTTTCCCAGACCTCTTCAATCAGAAGAGGTTGGAGGTAGGCGGGAGAGGGGGGAGTCCGGCAATTGGCATCTATCAAGCTTGCCAACTGACACTTGGGCTCAGGGAAGTAGTTACAGTATGAGGTTCTCAGGTCCCATGGTTCTTTCTTTGAATCTCAATAGAGTAATAAGCACCACAAGAAAGCAGAACATTAAAAAAAACCTTAAAAAAATACAGAAAATAGAGAAATTGAGAAAAGACAGAAAAGCAAAATCAAGATGAAATTCACCTATAATTTACGATTTTGATGTATGCCATTCCAGATATTTTCCCCGTGCATTTTAGAAACAAAAATGGATGCATAATTGTAGTAAGATGGTAACTGTTTTTTAACTCCACAGTGCATTGAAAAACTCTCTTTAAGCTGCTGTATTTCTTCAATGGTAATTAGATCCTCTTGCATTTTTCTTTTTAAAATCTATGGTTCATGAGCACCTTCTCTTTTTAAACATTACTTCCTTAAGTACTTTTTTATTGTTTTTTAAACTTTACATTTACTTTACTTTCACACACCAGGTGACAAACAAGGTTTGAGAGTTTTGAATTAACTTCCTAGGCTCTGTTCAGTTCCCCTGGTGACTTGTTGAGTCACCCAGAGGATGGCTCTTCCTTCCTCTTAACGTTAGTTTCTTTATCTCTAAGATGAGACTAACGATGCCTGCCCTTAGCTCACCCACAGAGATATGTCCAGAGTTATATTAGGAGAAAATCTGCAAGTCTCTTTGAATTACTGAGATCCAGTGTTAAAAATCCAGGGCACTATTGTTATTTCTTTAGTACTTGTCGCAGAATTCCCAGCTGTTGTTCTATAAGACTATTTTTAAAAATTAACCACTTTAAAGGTGAAGATAGTACATCCTTCTAAACATCATCCCTATGCTTCTGCAGAGACACATTTAGTATCTCTTCTGTTAGATAACGGGCATGACATTGGCTGCAGCGGGGCTGAGACAGAGGGAGCCTATTTATATGTCATGTAATTTAATTCTACTCTGAATCTACTTTCTATCACACGGACCAGGTAAAGAGTTGTTGAGTAGAGTCAGGAGGAGATAGAAACATAGCTAAATAGATAGATTGTATATACATGAATTGGGCTGGCTAAGCAAGTTTAAAGTCTGTAGAGAAGGCCATCAAGAAGGGAAGCTCATGGGCAGCCTAGAACCCCACAGGCACAGGCTGAAGCTACTGTCCACAAGCAAGAATCTCTTCTTTCTCCAAGGAAAGCCTCAGCCTTCCTTAATCAGTTAGAAGGCCTTGAAAGCCTTCTAACTGATTAATCCAGGCCCCCCAGTACAATCTCTAACTTAAGGTCAACTGATTAGGGAGTTTAATTACATTGGCCAAATCCCTTCACAGCAGCACCTACATTAGTGTTTGATTGAACAAATGGGGGCTGTAGCCTAGCGAAGCTGACACATCAGAAAGCTATCACAGTCCACTTGGCATTCGTACACATCTCCTTAAATCATACTTCATCTCCAAGTAATGACTAAATTATATTCCACCTAACATGATAGAATGATCCAGAGGACAACTGAGAATAGCTGTGAAATTTGGACATCTCTCTGCTTACTCTGCCACTTTTCAACTCCACAACCTTTTCATATTCTCTCATTATTAGCACATCATTTGTTATTTTTCACTTTTCCCAAATCTCTACCTCTTGTTGAAGCCAATATTCCTCTTAGTTTCTTTCCACTGTCCATTGTTTTTGTTATAGAGAACCAGCTTAATAAGACAGTGCCCAACTTTTTGATGGCTCTCTTTCTTCAGGCATTTTTCCTTGGGAATATACCTATATGTGGAATGCTTATAATTAAGAGGCCCGGTGCTAAACATTGTTTATACAGTATTTCATTTAATATTCATAACAACCATAAGATATAGGTATTATTATCTTCATTCTCTAGGTTAGGAAACGTGAGCCTTAGGGTGGCTAAGTAAATTGCCCAGGATCATACAGCTGGCACATGGCAAAGCTGGGATCTGAACCTAGTGATATTGTATTCCAAAGACAAAGATTTAAACACAACTAAGATATTTTGAACATTCTCATTAGTGTCTCTTTATGGGTGGTCTTTAGACCATGTATATGAGAATCATCTAGTCTACATGTTAAAAATGCAGATTCCTGGGCCCAACTCCAGACCTAGTGAATGTGCATCTTTGGAGACAGGCCCAGGAATCATTCGTTTTAACCAGTTTCCCAGGTAATTTTTATGTGCTCCTGGAGCAACTCTGAAGTAGGTCATAAAGGGGAGCATTTTCAAAGACGGGCTACCTTGGCTGTTACTAGGCTTCAATTATTCTTGTTGTTGAAGAAAAACATTGTCAAATGTTGAAAACAACCTCCTAGAAGGATTGGGCCAGCAAGCAGGAGATTTTCCGTGGCTTGGAGATAGGTTATGCTAACTAGGGAAGTTTGTTCTTTATGCAGAATAATTTTCCCACTTTCCCTAGAGGTTCGAGGAATGGGTCCCTGCCAATGCCACGTATCACATTCTTGGAGGACCAATCTCATTCTATAATATATCAGTTGCCCTGATAGATTCAGACACAGTTATGAAATGCTGTTATTACTGTTCCCAGACAGCATTGGATGGGCTGATAGGTCAGATTACAATGCAATTTTTGGTAACAAATATATACTCCAGAGATTTATAACACCTTTTCATTATCCTGCTTTTGCACATAAAGGCAAGGGTGGGGGAAGGAAAGGAGACCAGAAGGACTCTGAAAGGCATATGATTAAAAAAGAAAAAGGGAAAAAAGATGCCTATTCTCATTCCCAAGCCAGATCAATCATTATTCCAAAGTGATCTCTAATCAAAATTCAGCATATGGTCTTTATTAATTTTGGGGCAATTCCCCTACCATCTAGTGCAATAAAAAATATATCACAAAAGATTGATATAAAAGATTGTAGCATCCCTTATCAAGCTAGCAAACAAGAAGTATAAAATCCAAGATAATGAAATAAGTTGAATTGCTTTGCCCTTCCCTCCCTGGTTTTTCTTATTATAATTATTATTATTTTTTATTGCTAGAAGTTCTGAGGGGAACAGATTTAGAGCTGGGTTATGAATAGATTATAAATCAAGTTCATTTCTAGTTGAAGCTGACACCAAGGGCCCAAACTTCTCAACAGCCTCAGTGGGGAGAAAACAAAGTACTCTCTTTAAGCTCTGATTTGCAGGAATGATTCACCCATATTCACCTTCCTGTTCTCTGAAGATAGAAAAAAAAATAAGCTTCTGGGGTTTTGTTGTTGTTGTTGGTTCGTTTGATCAACTTTTGTTCCCTTTAGTTTACTATGGGTTCATATCACTTTCCCCAGAGCTAAATCTTGGGACATTGGAGACCATTAGTCCTCCCACCAGGCAATCTTAGGTTCTCCCTCAGGGGAGGCTGGCTCCTGAGGCTTTCTAGATCTGCCACCGTGAACTCCTGAAACACAGCCTCTAAGTCTGACCCACTCAGATGGAGCTTGGGGAAGAGTGAACTTTGGTGATGCCAGAGGAGATGACACACCTACCTCTGGGAGTTGCTAATTCATTGTGGAGAGAGGCTGGGAGGAAGGGGCAGGGCGAAGGAACCTGGCTGGGTGCTGTGCGGGGTGTGTTTACACAGGTATCTCACTCATCTTCCTAAGCAGCCTGCGAGGCAGGAATTAGTACCACCACCTCGTAAATGAGGACACTGTGTCTCAGAGAGTTTCAATAATTCACTCAAGGTCACACAACTAGTTGGTGGTAGTGCAAGGATTCCAACTCAGCCTTGCCTGACGAGACGAGAAGGGCAGTCTTGCTCTGCCTACTGGTACCTGCTGAGGTGACAGAGTTTTCTTTCAGCCACTACAGAGAGGGGAGAAGCCAGAAGGTGAAGGTGAGAGGAGTCTTTCTGTTCTGTTTCCTGACCTGCAGCTCTGGGTGGAGAGAGGACAAGCTTGGCATCACCTACCTCATCTTGGGATGGCCTGAAATTGGCTTTTCCATAAGGAGAACAGGTTAGTTTAGGGCTTACCAAGCTGAATGATGCAGTGTGTGTGTGTGTGTGTGTGTGTGTGTGTGTGTGTGTATGTGTGTGTCAGCTCTATGTTTTGGAGAAAAATTCTGACCCACAGAATTTTGGTTTGCCAAGCTGTGAAACACCCTCCATCACTTTACAGATTGTCATAGCATGAGCATTCAAAAGAAATGACCATAGATGGGGTAATTCCTAAAGAAGAAACGATCATGCCACATTTTATGGATGAGGGGGTGTCTTAGTCAGCTTGGGCTGCTATCACAAAATGCCACAGACTGGGTGACACACAATGGACAGTTCCTTCTCTTAGTTCTGGAGGATGAGAAGTCTAAGATCAGGGTGTTGGCAGGTCAGGTTCCTGGTGAGGGTCCTCTTCCTGGCTTACAGATGCCCACCATCTCACTGTGTCCTCATTTGGTAAAGGGGGGTGGGGGGGAGGAGGGAGGGGAGGGAGAGGGGCAGAGAGAGAGTGTGAGTATGTGTGTGTGTTCTGGTCTTTCTTTTTTCATGAAGACACTAATCCTATCATGCAGGTCCCATGCTTATGATCTCACCAAAACTTAATCACCTCCCAAAGGCTCCACCTCCAAATACCATCACACTGGGGGTTAGGGCTTCAACATAGAAACTGGTGGAGGCACAGACATTCCGTCCGTAGCAGAAGGGGCCACTGCCTTGATGAGATGAAGTCTGACCACTTTCTATTCTCCTCACAATCTAATCTAAGGCTAGGTATGACAGGAAGAGGCCTGACTGTAAGAGAACAGCATGTGAACAGCACAGTGGTGAATCTCTTGTTTCTGCTTCCTTTGCAGAGACAGAAATTCACCACAGCCTCTGCTGTTCTTAAATTGCCTTGAAGCCAAAGAGAAGGTTTGCAGTTGGCTCTTCCATGGGCTCTAAGGAAAGCTCGCAGGGATTCTTTCCAGCTGAACGAATTGTCTCAGTAAGTGGGCACATAGAAATCCTTTTCCTGTCATCTTTAAGTAATTTTTCTAAACTTGAAGCTTGGAACAGAAGAATTTCCTTGCAACCTCAGCATCCTGTTTTGAAAAGTTGAGAAGCATCTCAGGATAGCTCATGGAATGCCCTGTGTGACTTGTGGGGCATGAACGAAATTTAACATGGAAGGAACATTCCCTAGATTAAAATGCAAGAGAACTGTTTAGAGAGAAGCAGACAGCATAGATAAGAGTTTGGCAGACAATAGGTGTCTCCCTAATAGGGCTAACAATTTAGAGGAGAATGTCATCAATTGTAATATAAGTTTACTTTTCATCTAATGAATTTTAATCGTGGCTTTTGCCATTACCTCCAGGAATCTATAAGAAAAAGAAAAACCTGCCTGGAAACTTATTTGATCGCCTCTAAAGCAAAGTCTCTGGCATTATCTCACTCCATTTCTAAAATGCATTATTTTCTCACAAAACGTTTTAAATATACCATCAGAAATATTCATCACATCGCTTGTACTCACTGCAACCTGAATGCAGGCTCTCTTTGAGAAGTCTTCTTCTTTTTTTTTTTTTGCATATCTTATTTTGTTATTCAAACAATGAAGCATATTGTGCATGAAGTTACACCTTTTTAGAGGCAGATTTTGTTCTGGAAAATCGGTGCAGAATTTCCATTTCTCACATCTTTACATAACTGGTTTCTTGTCAGCAGATGTAACCGTGTTTGACAAACCAGCCCTGTAATCTGGATCTCTATAGGTAGTGGGCTTCAGTGCATTGCTAAATCTCTAATTAGGAGAATACACCTTTCCCAGGAAGAATATTAAAAACGGACAGGTGTTTCTCAAGATCTAGAATATTTCTTTCACCAAATTTTGATTCAAAATACAGACCCTTGTCACCTAAGAGTCAACTTTGTCCTCAATTTAACCTTTGGATTAAACCTGACTGGCTTGCAGAAAAAGAATGTGCTCATTAGCCTTGATAGAGAGAGTAACTGGGCCACACAAAGTCTGCATTGACCTGGCTTATCTGACTGTCGAGGTTCAGCTGAGAGAGGGAAACCCACGAAGCTTTCGTTTTTGTTCTTTTTTTAAATGGAGTTTTTGACATTAGAATGGCATTTTGCACTCATTATCAAATACCAAAATCACTGGACTGAAAGCCAGGTGCTTTTCAGAGAGGTTGGCTGTACAATACCAATGCAGACATTTGCCCTGCTTATCCCTGGCTCTCCAAGCTCCAGCCAATATTCTCGCTATGATCCCACATGACCCCTCTGACTAGCAGGCTTTGCATTGCACTACTGTTGGGGGGCACTGTTCACATTCTATTCTGCATGAATGGCACCCCTGAGGCTATGTGAATGGTGCCCCTTGAGTCGCTTACCAGGTGAACCCTGCATACTACACCAGAATAAGTTTACACCATAGGGTGAGGCACTGAACATCTTCATGATTCCACGAGAGGGTGGGACTCTTGGTGACCTTCATATGCAGCTACTCAGTTTCATCTTTAAAGCCCCTAGGCTAACTCTCTGGACTACGTCTGAAATCCCGTTATTACTTGTATCAGTTTTCTATTGCTGCTGTAACAAATGACCACAAACAATGGCTTAAACAACACAAATTGATTATCTCACAGTTCTGTAGGTCAGAAGTCCAGCCTGGGTCTCATGAACTCAAGGTGCTGGCAGGGCTGTGTTCCTCTTCGTGGGCTCTAGGGAAGAATCCATTTTCTTGCTCAATCAGGTGTTAGCAGAATTCAATTCCATGGGGCTGTAGGATTGAGATCTCCATTTCCTTGCTGGTTGCCTGCTGCTAGGGGCTTCTCCTCCGTAGCAGCCTAGAGCACGTAGCATGTAGCCTCCTAGAGCTCAGAACAGCAACAGAGCACTGAATCTTTCTCATGCTGCCATCTCCCCAAACCTCTGCCACTGAATCTCTCTCACTGCAGTCAGCAAAGGTTCTCTGCTTTAAGGACTCATGCGATTAGAGTGGGTCCAACCAGACAATCCAAAGTAATCCCCCATCTCAAGGCCCTTAACCTTAATCACATCTACCAAGCCCTTTGTGCTATGTAACATATGTACAGGTTTCTAGGATTATGATGAGGAAATTTTTGGGAGGCCATTATTCTGCCTACTACATGATTGATGTAATTATGTTGCTTCTTAGAGAGGTTAAACATTAAAGTCAATTATTTATTGAGAACTTATGGTGTTTTACCCACTATTAACTGATTGTTATTGTTTTCCTTCATCCACAGACACATATTTCCTCATTTAATCCTTTTGATGACCCTATGAGGTAATATCAGTGTGTCAGCCAAGAATGAAATCAGCTACAAGTAATGGAAATCTTAAGCAATGCTGGTTTATTATTTTAAAATAAAAAGGAGCTATATAGCAGCTCAATGCTGCCAGCAGGACCTATGAACCCTGCAGCCCGTTGCCTGGGGTCATACAGGTTTCATCCTCTAGAAATGGGGATAATAACATGCTCAGCTAATACTATTGATGGAGTGAGTTAATACTCTTAATGTGTGAGAATCATGCCTGGTGCATATTAAATGCCCAATAACTGTTGGCTCTTTTGAATATGATTGTTGCTTTATTATCATTAACATGTGGGGTTTTGGCCTCATATCTTCATGCTTATCATCTCCTGGTTGCAAGAGGGCTGCTGTGCTTCTAGTGATCACATCTGGGTTCCAGGCAGGAAAGAGCAAGGAGAGGTAAGGGAGAAGGAGGCACGTGTGCTACATGTATCAGACAGTTCCTGGAAGTCTCCCGCCATTTCTACTCATTTCTCATTGGCTAGAACAGTGAGCCAGGCCTTTCCTGTGCAGAAGGAGAGTCTGGGAAAAAAAAGTATTTTGTTTTCACATAATGAGGGATCTGGAAGAACAGACGCACATTGTTCCCATCCCTTGATTACTTTTCCCCAGTCCACCAACAAAATTGTAATGTTTTCAGAAAAGAAGAGGGAAGAAAAGGAATACAGGAAGGCACTAGCAGGGTTTGCGCAGTCAGTTATCAGGAATTCAGTGTACGTGAGTCTTAGGTGCACACTGGGCAAAGCTGCACACGATTTTGATGGGTGGGGGCTGCTGAGAGGTGCAGAGATAGGGGCGACGTCTGGACATTAGCTGTGTTGTGGGTTGAATTGTGTCTACACAAAAGAGAAGCTCAGGTCCTAACCTGCTTGGTGCCTGTGCATGTGATCTTATTTGGAGATAGGGGCTTTGCAAATGTAATCAACTTAAAATGAGCTTGTACTAGATTAGGAGAGGCCCCAATCCAATGCTTAATATTCTTACAAGAAGAGAAAAATTCGGACAGAGAGACATGCAGATAGAACAACACCATATGACAATGGAGAGAGAGATTGGAGTGATGCATGTATAAGCCAAGGAACATCAAGAACTGCTGGCAACCACCAGAAGCTAGGAGAGATCCATGAGACAGGTTCTCCCTAGGAGCCTCCAGAAGGAACCAAAGCCACTGAGACTTTGATTTTGGACCTGTGGACTCCAGTACTGTGAGAGAATCAATTTATGTTGTTTTAAGCTACTTAGATTATGGTAGTTTGTTATGGCAGCCTTGGAAAATGAAGACAGATACCTTGGAAGCTGATGGTGAAACTAAGAGAGGCTCTCATCAAGGAAAAAAAAAAAAAGAGAGAGAGGGAGAAGGCTGGGATTGAAAAGACAAGAACTTTTACAGTACTCCTTAAGGCAGTGGGTCCCTGACATTTTTGGCACCAGGGGCTGGTTTCATGGAAGACAACTTTTCCACAGTCCAGAGGGGTGGATGTTTGGGGATGATTCAAGCACATCACATTTATTGTGCACTTTATTTCTGTTATTGGAATATATAATGATATAATTATATGACTCATCATAATGTAGAATCAATGGGAGCCCTCAGCTTGTTTTCCAGCAACTAGGTGGTCCCATCTTGGGGTGATGGGAGACAGTGACAGATCATCAGGCATTAGATTCTCATAAGGAGGGTGCAACCTAGATCCCTCGTGTGTGCAGTTCACAATTGGGTTCAGGCTCCTATGAGAAGCTAAATGCTGACACTGATCTGACAGGAGGCGGAGCTCAGGCAGTAATATGAATGATGGGGAGCAGCTGTAAATACAGATGACACTTCACCCGCTCACCCACCACTCACCTCCAGCTGTGCAGCCTGGTTCTCAACAGGCCACAGACGGGTGGTCTGTGGCCCATGGGTTAGGGACCCCTGCCTTACGGGCTTTAACTTCAGGGAGTTGTCCTCTCTTTATAGAAGACTGTAGGCCAGAAGGGGCTAGGCTGTTTTTCCAACAACATGAGACTCAGGCTCATTGAGTGGATACAATTCAATTTCATGTGTGTTTATTGAGGGAGGATTCAGCATCGTTGGACCTTTTTCAGGCTTTAGGATTCTAGTGAACCTCAACTAATTACCAGGTGGAACTTTTACTTCCTGACAAAAATGACTAGCTCTTCAGACCTCTGGCTATGTTTCTGTCTTTTGCAGTTTTTCTCTTTAATCAATAACTGGAGCCACATTATTTTTAAATGGCCTTTCCTCAATTTCAGGAATACCTGGTATGGATTCTTCCTTTCATAATGTAGTATAGGGGAAAGAGCCTTTTGTTTGGAGTCCCAAGGCCAGGGCTGTAGTCTTAGCTATGAGGCTGGCTAACTGGGTGACTTTTTGCAATTCATGTCATTTTCTGGGTCTTACTTTCTTCATCTCTGAAATGAAGAAACTGAATGAGGTCAAATTTTTTCTAATTGTAGACTGCAATTCATACGGGTCACAAAACCATTTAACGGGATCTTGACCAGAATAAAAATGCATACAATAAAGAATTATATCTAAGTTAGTATCATTTTGTGAAACTTTTTTATGCATAAATGTACCTTTGTAATAGGTCGAGATGTGAACTGCATGCCTTAGTATGAGCCAATATCCAAGCATGTTTGAAAGGCAGTAGGACAGAAGAACTTTGAGGCCTGCTTTAATGCTCAGGCTTTGGGGAGAAGAAAGTTTCCATTTAATCCTCTATGTCAGAGGTCCCCAACCCCTGGGCCACAGAACAGAACCGGTCTGTGGCCTGTTAGGAACCAGGCTGCACAGCAGGTGGTGATGGAGGGCAAGCAAGCATTACCGCCTGAGCTCCACCTCCTGTCAGATCAGCACCGGCATTAGACTCTGGTAGGAGAGAAAACCCTATTATAAACTGTGCATGAGAAAGATCTAGGTTACATGCTTCTCATGAGAACCTAACTAATGCTTAATGAGCTGAGGTGGAACAGTTTTATCCCAAACCATCATCATCATTCCCCCGCAACGCCAGTCCACGGAAAAATTGTCTTCCATGAAACCGGTCCCTGGTGCCAAAAATGTTGGAGATCACTGCTTTACATACTTGGGTGCAGCCTGGTTTGTCTCTGGCTTTTCCAGGAGAATCAGCCAGTGCTCCTGCAGCCACCCACGGCTTGGGGGGTGAGAGTAAGAAAAGGGCCTATGGGCAGGTGGTGAAAATCCAGTTGGGAGCAAGAAGGGGTGGGAGCCAGGCAAGATCTCCCTTGGGGAAAAACTCCTCAGTTTCTGAGACAGTCTCTCTCTCAGAACATCCTGGCCTCATGGCATTCCCCTCTAGCTTACCCTGGAGTCCCAAAGTTCAGCCAAATAGCTGGCATCCTCCAGGAGTCACTCCACTTTCTAGAAGCTTCAGAGGCCCCTGGGGCACCTCTCCATGGTGTAGCACAGCATTTCTACACTTCATTTTCCTACCACACCATGATTGTTACTATATCTAGCTGTACCATCTGTTACTTCATATTTACCTAAATATTAATAATTTTCACAAAACCTTCTTTACTACTGTAAGTGAAAAAACTCAGGATCATTTTTTTCCTAAATAGGAGACAATCATACAATTAATATAATGAAAGCAAATCAATGTTACGGAATTCCAGTTAGAGCCTGCAGAAATTCAAGCTGAGGCCTGCTGTCTGTGAGTATAATAGATTAGCAAGTTTTAGGGGGATGTTGAAGACATCCTAGCACCTGATCAAGTTTTTCTTGTTGACCAAAGCTGAGGATCAGAAAGGAAATAGCTTTCTCATGGTGATTATGTGCTACTTAAGTACCACCTAAAACCAGATTCTTTGTGGAAGTAAGGACTAATGATGGTAAATAACCCAGAGCCTCCATCAACTACTGTACTAAATGCTTCACGCAGTCTTCCCATCACCCTGTGAAGTCAGCACAACCACCACTTTAAAGACAGGTGGGTGAGGTTAAGAGATGGCCAGGTTAAGGGTCACCCAGTCTGTCAACGCCAGAGCCACAGTAACCCATCCTCCACACGGCCTGTGGTGGCTCATCCCCCATGGAGAACTGGGGGAGGAGGGTGCCCCTGCCAGTTATTTCCCAACCTTGACCCAGCATGACTCTGCTTATCAACACTGCTCCAATGAGTTTGCTGGGGCAGGGACATGATGTAGGATTCACTCCTAAGGAAGGCAAGCCTGAGAGGTCCTGATGCAGGTCCCTGGGGAGGACCTCATTGCCTCTGAATAGAATACACAATTTTCAATTGTCAAGAATACACAAGTTTCCCCATCTCTGGCCTTACTTGGCAAGAGCCTGGTTTGTGTGTTGCGGCAGGGGGTGATACATCAACAGAAGCAAAGATCCATGTTATGGGACAAAGCCTGACTTTGCACACTCCAAACCTGCAAGACAGTTCACCTGCAGATATGCAAATGCTGCTGATGGAATGTGTCTTCTGCAGGGGCCCTGCATCCTGTAGCTTGATATTGCAGATACTCAAAGGCACAGCCCAGAGGGCAGGTGCCTTTGAAAGTGGGTGTGTGTGGCCACACCTCTCAGAGGCTCCCCCTTTAAAGCCTGGATGGAAAAAAAAAATCACTGTGAAGAGGCACAGCTCCAGGGCAAACACTGTCACATGGAGAAGGTCAAGAGAGGGTCAGGAAAAAAAAATGAAAATTGAAAAGCCACCTGGAGAGCAGGCCTGCGCCTGAGTCTCCATCACCCCCTCCCTGCCCCACCATTTCACACCTAGGGGGTCGGGAGGCAAGATGGTGGGAGGGTACGAGGCACAGCCCCCACTTTCCAATCACCCAGAATGCTACTTATCAAAGGGATTCGACTCCTAGGTGGTGGAACTGTTGGAAGCCTCAGAGCTGGGAAGGTATAATATGACTAAAAGCTGCTTTAATAAAGCCCTGGGCTGGGTTTGAGCTGCCCTCTCCATAAATCAGAGGGCGACACCACAGCACTCTCTGAAGATCAGCAAGACAGCGCATTGTGGAGCAGGGGCGGCTCTTAAATCTAATCGACAGCTCTTTGAGCAAAAATACTGCCGTGACTAGAGGACAGGGGTGGCTGCAGCCTGGAAAATATCCTAAGGAGCACGCACATTTCCCAAGTGAAAAGAATGCTGAATGGTTCTGAGCCGAGAAACCTTGGAAAACAATTAGCTGGAGAGGCAAGATCACCTGTTGAAATTATGGCCCTGCGCTTTACTGCTCCTAATAAGTGTTCTGGCAGCCTCTCTCCAACTCAGGGTTCTGGTCTGCTTATACCTTTAACAGTTGGGGGAATTAAGTCATCGAAGTTTCATCTACCTGTCTGACTTCAGCCAGAAGTACAACTTATTTGCCTGGATACCTTTCAAAACTGCTGTCTTCATAGATTATCATTTAATATATAGTGGAACTAACCCAAGGCTGCCTGTTTCTTCAGTCTAAAATGTCAAAATCTGCATTTACATGTTCTGAATTGTCAACATTGCACACACTTTAAATAGTAATCACAATGTAAGCTATGAAGAATGAAAAGAAATTACATTGAGATTTACTTTTAATCTCCACTCCTCATTGGTGTAGCAAGGAGGACAGGCTGTGGACTCCCAGCTGGATTTGAGATCAGCACTCCCATTTTACTAGCTACAGCTGGTTCTTAATCTCTTGGAACCTCACTTTTCTTGTCTGTAAAGTAGAGATAGTCACCTGATTGGTGTGAAGAGAAAATGAGATAAACGTAGGGAAAGTAATTAGCATAGCTCTTGTATACTCAATAAATATTAGTCCCCCTTCCTTTCTACTAAGGGCTGACGATTTGTTGAGTTTTTCCAGTTCAGTTCTCATGGTGGTTTCCTGGGGCCGATTTTATGTAAACACCCATTTGTGTGAGTGACTTTTGTAAGTACCAAAGTAAGCCCCTAAGTAACTTGCTCTTGTTGGATCTGAAATTCCAAGGGCGAGTTATTTAATTCATTTAAGGCTGTGTTTTCTTACAGAGTTTGAGGATTAAGTGGGATAAATTATAAAAAATATTAGCTATTATTATCACTCACCTACAACCCTCCCTCTACCACCCAGTCACACACATTTGGGGAGTTCCTGTCTCCATGCAGATGCTTCTATTCTGTTCTTTATCTGGAAAGCCAATATCCTTCTTTGCTTGGCCTATTTACAGTCTTCCCATCCTTTAAGGCTATTTCAGATGTCATATCTCCCAGGAGACCTTCCTGACTCTGTCTACCCCCAAAGTCAAAAGTCAGCCTCCCTCTTGCAGGCTTCCCAGTTATAAGGTACCTCCCTCAAGCACTGATCACATTCAGCCTTGAGTTCTGGCTCTTTGTGAACACGTTTTTCTCTTCTACTCAACTCTCGGGTCACTGGGAGTAGAATCCAAGGCTTGTCTATGGCTGGGATCCTCTGTAGCATTTTACAGTGTCTGACATAAGTATGTGTTGGGCTAAAATTAAATGTCATTTTATTTTTCTACTTCTTAATAGACTAAAGAGGCAGAAGAGCTACAAAGTCAAGGGTTGTTAGGATCTAGTTAAAACTATATATGTTTGTGTGTGTTTCTGTCTATAAATATATACATATACACATGTATCTCCTCTCTATATCTAAATCTATATCTATCTATAGACAGAGACAGGGTCTCGCTCTGTCACCCAGGCTAGAGCACAGTGGTGTGATCATCGTTCACTGCAGCCTCGACCTCCTGGGCTCACACTATTCTCTGGCCTCAGCCTCCCGAGTAGCTGGGACTGCAGGTGTGAGACATCACACCTGGCTAATTTTTCAGTTTTTTGTAGAGACAAGGTCTCATGTCATGCAGGCTGGTCTCAAACTCCTGAGCTGAAGCCATCCTCCCACCTCAGCCTCCCAAAGTGCTAGGATTACAGGTGTAAGTCACTGCACGATGTCACACATTCATGATTATACAGCAAACTTAGTATTTGGGTTTGTGTGGGGATTGTTGGTAACAACCAAATATAAAGGTTCAAGTTGAAAGGATGATCTTTAAAATGTTGACAGCTGAAGCATCTCTCTGCCATTTTCAGACGACTTGGGTCATCTTTAACCATGACAAAGGACCTCTGAAAGTCCAGTGATTAGGAAGGCACAGGGTTGAGGCACATTGGCCACAGGCTAAGGAAGGATCTTTTCATGCAACCTGAGAGGTACCCCTCACACTGCAAAGCAGAAAGTCCACTCAGGAGCTAGCACAGAATGCCTGGAATATGGTAGGCTCTCAAAAATACTTAACAAATAAAAGAAGTTTAGCTTTCTTTCCCCACTGTGTAGCTCTGGATTGCCTGGTTGGCTTCTTCTTCTTTATTTTGAGATGGAGTTTTGCTCTTGTTGCCCAGGCTAGGATGCAATGGCACGATCTCGGCTCAGTGCAACCTCTGCCTCCTGGGTTCAAACGATTCTCCAGCAATGGTGTGATTTTGGCTCACTGCTACCTCTGCCTCCCGGATTCAAGTGATTCTCCTGCCTCAGCCTCCCAGGTAGCTGGGATTACAGGCATGTGCCACCACACCTGGCTAATTTTTGTATTGTTAGTAGAGACAGGGTGTCACTATGTTGGCCAGGTTGGTCACGAACTCCTGACGTCAGATAATCCGCCCACCTCGGCCTCCCAAAGTGTTGGGATTACAGGTGTGAGCCACCATGCCTGGCCGGCTTCTTCATGCCTCAGTTTCTTCAGCTATTAAAAAAAATATAAACCTGATGTTCTTTGTGTGAGAAGCAGAAATTACTGTGATCAGGCAACATGCAGCATGTAATGCAAACAAGAATTAGAATAAATATGGCCACTAAAAAAGAAATCTCAGTTACCAAGACACTTCCAAAGTAATTTCTAGTTTCTTTGGAATAAATAGCTTTCATTAAATCTTTTTTTAAGTACCATTGTATAGAGGACCCAGTTTCTTTATGGGAAGTCAGGGAATCATTCCAACTCACCATCTACAGTTGTTGAAAGGTGCTGGTAATACAAGTGATTGCAAAGCACTTGCCTAAAATCCAAGGAGTTATACAATAATAATAGTAATCACCTGTCACTAAAAGTATTTCCATCTTAGTAGGTTGTAAGTAATACATTTTCGATTTGCTCAAGTCCCTCTTTACTCTCTAAATAATGCATTACCCATTGCATTTACAATCTCCTGGCCTGGTTCCTCATGTTTTAAATTAGAATCCAGCCTGCCCACGTGAGCTAACACCTTTCACCTCAAGAATAGTACCAGGCGATCTTTAACGACAGGACTTTGAGATTTACAGCTTGAGCTTCGAAGTGGAACGTCAGCAGTGTAACAATTCAGGAAAAGAATCCTCACACCTCATTTCTTCATTCAAATGAATTCAACAAATATTTCTTAAGCATATAGTCAGAGCCAGGCAGGTACACCTTAGAAGGCCACACAGACGTGGAAACTAATTATTGTAATACAGGTAGTAAAAGTTTTATTGAGAATCTGCAGAAAGCATCTCAGTAACATACAGTGTAGAATTACCAACTCTGCCTCGGGAGGAGGGGTGTGGAAGGTGTTTGTGTCGGTAGAATTGCAGATAACTGAGCCTCTTCTAGCAAGTTGAAACAGGAATTTAATGTGGGGAGTTAGGTGTTTATGAAATTGTTGGAAGGGCTGGAGGAGCAGGCTCTAGGCAGTGTTTCCAGGAATAAGTCTCAGAAAAACATCACAGAGTTGGCCCACTGAGAAAGTTGCTACCTTCAGTGATAAGAAAGTCAAAGATTCTGGACAATTTTTAAAAAGAAATAATACTTCTCCTGGCCAGGCACGGTGGCTCAGGCCTGTAATCCCAGCACTCTGGGAGGCCAAGGCGGGTGGATTGCTTGAGCTCTGGAGTTTGAGACCAGCCTGGGCAACATGGTGAAACCCCATCTCCACAAAAAATACAAAAAACTAGCTGGGTGTGATGGCACATGACTGTAGTCCTGGGAGGCTGAGGTGGGAGAGTTCCTTGAGCCTGGGAGGTGGAGGTTGCAGTGAGCCATGATTATACCACTGCACTCTAGCCTGGGCAACAGAGTGAGACTGTCTCAAAAAAAAAAAAAAAAAAAAATTACTCCTCCTATCTTTGATGGTGTATCCTCTGACCACATCTCCCCATTCCTCTCTCTCCTAACTACCCAAGTCTCTGGTAACCACCATTCTGCTGTCTCCTGCTATGAGAGCAGCTTTCTAAAATGCCACATGTGAATGAGAACATGCGGTATTTGTCTTTCTGTGTCTGGCTTATTTTACTTAACATAATGCCTCCAGGTTTACCTATGATGTCACAAATGACAGGATTTTATCTTCTTTTATGGCCGAATAGTACTTTATATGGTTTGGCTCTGTGTCCCCATCCAAATCTCATCTTGAATTGTACTCCCATAATTCCCACATGTTGTGGGAGGGACCCAGTGGGAGATAATTTGAATCATGGGAGTGGTTTCCCCCATACTGTTCTCGTAGTAGGGAATAAGTCTCACGAGATCTGACGGTTTTATCAGGGGTTTCTGCTTTTGCATCTTTCTCATTTTCTCTTGCTGCCGCTATGTAGGAAGTGCCTTTTGTCTCCCGGCATGATTCTGAGGCCTCCCCAGCCATGTGGAGCTGTAAGTCCAATTAAACCTCTTTTTCTTCCCAGTTTTGGGTATGTCTTTATCAGCAGCATGAAAATAGACTAATAAGGTACTCCACTGTGTACATATGCCACATTTTCTTTAATCATTCATCCATCGATGGACAGGATAATTCCAGAGCAGGCAAACATACAGAAACAAGTGATTCCCCTGGATGGGGGTAAGGCAGAGGAAATGGGGGAGTGGAGAAATGGGGATTGACTCCTGATGACTATGGTGTTTTCTTATTGGATGTTGAAAATATTCTAAAATTGATTGTGGTGATGGTTGCACAGCTCTGCAAACATACCTCAATAAAGCTGTTTAAAAAAAAGGGGGGATTCAAAGAACCAGTGGACAACAGGATCCCGTTGCCTCATCTGGGATGCATGCTGACACAATGGCTAACTGTCACACAGCCCTTTTGATGCCCAGGAAGCTAGAGCCTGGGCATTCCAGCTGGTGCTTGGTTAGCCAGCAAGAGCAGGCCTAGCCTCAGTTCCGTCTGTCAGAGTGCTGGGTCTGTTTGGTGGAAATGAGTCTCACGTGGAACCCAAGTTGAGAGGAAATCTGAAAAATGTGGCGGCCCATGTCAGAATTTCTGACTTACCCTGCAGTAAGTCCTGCTACAAGAAAGCAGGGTGGAAGGGTGGGAGTCAGTCTCCAATTTCTGTTTTCAAGGCTTCACGGAGAAAGAGCTGCTTCACCTGGGCTTGAAAGATGAATAAGGATCCACAGGACAAAGCAGGGTGGGCAAAGAGGGTAGTTTGAGCAGGGGTGGCTGTGCTATTGCCTACTGCATACTGCCAGGGTACGGAGCTGTGAGAATTCATGTCCAGGTCACACGGATCAAAGTCATTAGAAATAACATTAGCACACTAGCCTGACCAACATGGTGAAACCCAGTCTCTACTAAAAATACAAAAATTAGCCGGGCGTGGTGGCACGTGCCTGCAATTCCAGCTACTCAGGAAGCTGAGGCAGGAGAATCGTTTGAACCTGGGAGGTGGAGGTTGCAGTGAGTCAAGATCGCACCATTACACTCCAGCCTGGATGACAGAGCGAGATTCTGTCTCAAAAAGAAAAAAGAAATAACATTAGCACAAGATGTAAACTATGAGCAGCAAGGACGGAGGCGGGAGAGGCACACAGGGGTTTTGGATTTCTGACTTAAGCTGTAAGTAGTAGGAAGCCACAGAAAGGTTTTAAGGTGTGTGTGTGTGTGTGTTTGTGTGTATGTGTGTGTGTAATGGGGACGGGTTAATTTTCCTTGACTGCTGGGGATGTTACGACCATGGTGTGCTGTGAAATGTTTAACAACTGGCTCTCCAGAGGGAAGGAAAAAACGCCCTGATTTGTCAGATATGCCAATTCCTGTGTTGTAAATACTCCCAACATATCCCGTTTCAGCCTTTCTCCATGACATCACTGAATGTGGAGTTGGGACGAGATGCATACAGTTGGCTCTTTGAAGATGGCACCAGTGCTTCTATACAGTAAGTCCTCCCTTAACGTCCTCAATGGGTTACCGGAAACTGCAATTTTGAGTGAAGTGATGTATAATGACGCCAATTTTACCATAGCCTAACTGATAGAAGCAAGAGTTACGTTCCTATGGTATACTTCTGGTCACAAAAGCATCACTAAACTTCTAGATAAAGACCCAAACGCTTCTAATCTTACACATGAAAAATACGTGTGAGCTATACATACATTGAAGAAATATTGATGAAAACAAGAAAATAATTTATCCATAATTTGGTGAATCAGTGAATAATGGCAGTGAGTTAAATCAAGGAGTAAATGTTTACAAAGTGAAATTGTAAGGAGCACCTCCCACCATCATGCGGTTCAAAAACAATCACAGATATCGCGGGCTCACTGAGCATTCTTGTACCGCATCGTTTACTGTGCATTTGTATGATTATTGTTTACTCTATATATTTGTATTTTAGATTATTTTGTATGCGTTTTTCCACTCATTTTTCTTTCTTTTTTTCTTCTTTTTTTTTTTTTTTTTTTTTTTGTCAGGGTCTTGCTCTGTCACCCAGGCTGGATTGTAGTAGCAAGATCTTGGCTCACTCCAAACTCTGCCTCCTGGGTTCAAGTGATTCTTGTGCCTCAGCTTCCTTAGTAGCTGGGATTACAGGTGTGCACCACCACACCTGGCTAATTTTTGTATTTTTATTAGAGATGGGGTTTTGCCATGTTGGCCAGGCTGGTCCTGAACTCCTGGCCTCATGTGATCTGCCCACCTTGGCCTCCCAAAGTGCTGGGATGATAGATGTGAGCCACCGTGCCTTGCCTCCACTCACTTTTCAACCCACTTATATCAGTTCAGGGTCATGGGTGGCTGAGCCTATACGGGCAGCTCAGGGCACAAGGCAGGAACCAGCCCCGGACAGGATGCCCTTCCATTGAAGGGAGGAGTCACGCTCACACCCACACTCATTCACACTTGGACTATTTAGGCCTGCTGTTTAACCGAACAGTTACATCTATGGGATGTGGGAAGAAACTGGAGTATCCGGAGCAATCCCATGCAGACGTGGGGAGAGCGTGCAAACTCCACACACACAGTGGCCCCGGCCAGGAATCAATTTTTTTTTTTTCCTAGTTAATGTTATAATGATACAACATTGAGTGAAATGAGGTTATTTGAGGGCCTGCTGTCTGTCATGTGACTTAATTCTGAAAACAACCCTATAAGGTGAATAGCAGTTCTGCTTCACTAATGATGCTAGACGGATAAATAAGTATTTTATTCAAGGTTATGCAACCAATCAGTAGTTGAACTTTGTTTTAAATCGATGCCTACCTGTTTTCAAAGCCAACATTTTTTTTCAAGAAGACATGCTGCCTCTAGAAGAGTAATATCATCAGATCTCTACTTCAGAAAAATTCCTAGGCAGCAATATAGAGCAGGGATCGATGCTGTTGTGAAAGAGCTCTAGAGCGTCATGTAAATGAATGGGTGTGTATGTGTCCCCATATAACTTTATTTCCAGAAGCAAGGAGCAGGGCTGTATAGCACAGAGGTGGATTGAAGGGAACAAGGCCTGAGGTGGGGGGCGATCACATCGAAGGCTATTGAAGGGGCTGGGTGAGAAGTGATGAGGCTGAGCCCAGGCATGTCACGGTATCAGGAAACATAAACATATTTGATGGAATTGCAGGACACAATGTTGGCCTTCCATCTCATTATATGGGAATGTGTAGGAGGAAGGGGCAGAATTTTAAATGGGAAATCCAGGATAATTTCCAAGTTTCCAGTTTTTAGCTGTGAACTTGGTTCACATTTTGGCCAGGACAGAATTGTGAGGAGGAGGTTTCTTTGGAGAAAGCTTGTTTTCAGTGTGGGCATGTTATGATTAAAGGCTTTGCAGGACATCCAAATGGGAATGGGTAGTGGAAAAGCAGAAGTGCATGAGCTCAGGGCACAGAGCTGAGCTGGAGCAGTCAGTAGAGAGGCGGTGGCCGAAACCTTGGCTGTGGATGGGCTTACCAGGAGTATGGGGAGGTCTGAGACTAGGCCAAGGGAATAAAGGAGCTGGGGGTTGACAGGGATGGTCTCAAGGAGAACTTTCTAGAGATGAGTGATTCTAGCACCAGAAAGTGGTTGCCAGTTTTAGATGTTGTCGTGAATGCTGTGACAGGCTGCTCAGATGCCGCATTAAGAAGGAGCTCTTTTCCAGCTGTTTTGAATACCATCCAAAGATGGGCCCCAGCTGTTGGCTTTCTTTGGGTTTGCCTCAACTGAAGAAAACTGCCGAACCCTAGCTAGATCTTTCTTTCCAGAGGTAACCTGTATTTACCAATCAATGGTGGCATAAAGGCTCAGCTCCCTTGTCCCAACTAGGGACAGCTCTGAAGAGCCATTGTTGCTCCCATTGTGGGGTGGCTGAGGCCTAAGCTGGGAGTGCACTACGGCTCAGCTTCTCCCTCTGCCCAGGCCTGTTTCCCTCCCTTTTTAAGGTATTGAAACCCAAGTGCACACCTCAGTACACAATGGCTTGAGAATCTCCATCTCAGCATCTGTTTCTTGGGGGGCCCAGCGTGTGACTGATGCTCTTGTTCCTTTTGTTCTTTGCCCTCTTGCTGTTTGGAACGTTGCTATTCAACTACTGAATGTTGCTATTCCAGGGTGAGCAGGCCTAGACCCAGCTGTTGATTCATCAGATCTGATCCTGAAACAAGCCTGTCCAACCCACAGCCCAGGTTGGCTTTGAATGTTACCCAAAACAAATTCATAAACTTTCTTAAAACATTGAGGGATTTTTTGCAGCTTTTTTTTTTTTTTAAGCTCATCAGCTGTCATTGGTGTTAGTGTATTTTATGTGTGGCCCAAGAACATTCTTCCAAGGTGGCCCAGGGAAGCCAAAAGATTGGACAACCCCATCCTAAAGCAATCCAAGACTCTGACGTCTTAATGACTGAATAAAGCTTTATTTTAATGTAAAATACGAGAAGAAAAATTTATATACTCATATATAACAACTTCCAAAATGTTTTCTGTGGTACAAATGGATCATCTTAAAAAGTCTGTAAAGAATTCATCCTCCACCCCCATATGCCAAAATATGATTTCACGTAATTTATCTTCAGAACTTATGAACAGACTTGGAATCACAAAAGCACAGGAAACACCAGAAAAAGTGATGGTACAAACAACAGGTTTTGTTTTAGGTTCCAGTAGTAAGCAGCCCTGCAGATGGAACAGGAGAACACTTTCTGAAGGAGCCCAGTCAGGAGACAAGCTAGAAGAGTCTTTGGGGTTGGTTCATTTCCTGTAGCCAAGCTTGTCTTTAAAAGTCAGGCTGTGTGTGATTCTGTGACTATTTAAGGACATGAGGGAGAAAAGAGTTTCACTTAGAAGTCACAGCTGTGTGTGAGATTCTAGGCTTATTTTAGATATCTAACTTTTTTTTCCCTCCTTTTTATCAGAAAGGTGACTTTGTTAGGGATACCTTAAGGCGACTCCTCTTTCTGGTCTCGCTGTGGCATCGTTTCCAGCTAAGTCGGCAGGAACTGGGAGTGCTGAGAAATACTTCTGTGGCTGTTTCTGAGTCCAAATCCCTCCTGCCTAATTGCACTAAGACCAGTCTTTCTGTTGCTCGTAGACTCAGAAAGCAGTAGGGTGTTCTCCCAATTTAACACCAATTTGAAGGCCATTGATTGTAGGTTTCAGAGTTTAATGCCAAAGGGAATTGTACAGACACACATTCAGACCAAACTCTTTAGATCTCTCGACCCTCCTGAAATGCTACAATGTTCCTCCAAAGAAAACGAATGCAGTGGTTACAGGTTTGGGGAAATAATTACTTTTTTATAGGCTTGATATTTGTGCATACCAGGGAAAAGAGAAATGAGCTTTATGAGCCTCCTAACGTTGTTAGGTGGTTTTTCTTCAGAAGATCACTTTAGTTCAAGAATTTTATGAATCTTTGGAGGGGACAATGAGTCATGTTTTAATTTGATTGACTTGGTGGAAAACTATAGCTACAGTGAAGCCTCTGTTCTTCCCCATCAGGATCCACGGGTGACAGTCGGTCTCAGAACCCCTACCATGCTCTTAAGATCTTTACTTGGTGCCATCCTGTGGGAGTCAACACATATATATCTACAGATCTAAGAATAATGAGCTTCAGAATAATTGTTTTTTCAATTTTTGTTTGCTATTAGGTTATGATTTAGGAAAATGTTCCTGTTTCTGAGCTTGTATTTCATCCACCGATTTGATATTGTTAGGAAACGGTATTATGGCAAGGGTGAGAGTGCCACAACCCGATGGCATAATGGATTCTGGGGAGGCTGTGGTTCTCTGCCTTGTGGAAGTCTCAATTCTCCTGCATCTAAAAGTTTTCAATGGTCTGTCCTCTTTCATCTCTCTACTCCTGCAAAAAGGGAGAAAAATAGGGCTTCTTAAAATATCTAGTGACTCGAGGGCAAACATCATTTCACGGCCTTCATGACCCAGCAGTCAGATCTGCAGCCAAGTGGATGTATGTTGATTGGGTTTGGAGCTCAATGTGCCACTCTCTTCCAGGGGGGCTATTAGTGTTCTGAGCTACAAGGAGACACCGGATTGAGTTTTCCCAAGGCCATAAATAAATTGGGAGCTATTTCCTGCTCCCAGGCACATTACTGATTATAGCCTGGTCTTCTAAATACTCTAAAAGCCTGTTCCCCTAAATGCTGGGAAAGAGTCCTGTAACCTCTGGGTGGTAACAATTGAAGGGTGAGTACACGGGCATTTATAAATCTTACATTTGAGCTGTTAATTGTTGCTTGGCTTGATGGAGCCTCTGTCTGTCACAAATATAATGTTAGCTTCTTTCAGGCAGGATCAAATGGAGCGTGTGTTACACTTCAAGCAAGGAAAGAAAACTGTTGCAATCTAGTTTTTGTTCACTTTAATAGCACCTTCACATCACTGGCTGCCACTCAGGATTAGCAACTATTTTATTGACTTTGTATGCAACACAAAACCCAGCTTTGGAGCAGTTTACCCTGAGCCTGTGTGCAGGAGGTATTGCACACTCTGGTGGCAACGCTGCAGGTGAAAACATGGGCACTCTTCCTGTAAAGGCCACTCCTTCAAGACACAGGATTCTCACCTGACACCATCACCCCTGGCTGCCCCTCAAGTGGCCTAGGCTTAATCCAGAAGGAATGTTCTGGCTTGGCTATGTTTAGTAGTCTACAGTAGTTTGGTTAAAATATGGAACATAGTGAAGAGCTGCTGGTTTTTAATGCTTCAAAACAAGTTACACGTCCCTCGTGTTATCATTTTCCTTAAGGTGTATTCAACTCGAGGGGAAGGTAGCATTCAGCAGGTCAGCAGGGAAACCGGTAGCTCCCCTGCACTCCACCTCAGGTGAGCAGGGCCTGAGATCCTCAACCACTTCGAACAAATTGCAAACACTCTAAAGGTGCCTGGCTTAAGAGAGATGACAGAACAGAGACAAAAGACTTGATAGTCTGTTTTCAACAGGGCCATAGTAAAGTGTAGTTAAGAAAATAATATCACAAAGTCCAGTAAATAACACTATTTACATCTAAAACTAGCAGTTGCATCCTTCTTGGTAGCAGAATACTATTTCAAATTAAAAAGATAAGAGTAAGCTGGGGTAGAGCGCTGTCCTATGTATTCAATAATACTATAATTTATTAAATCCTGTGAGTCAGAGGTATGCTAATCTCAGCCAAAATAGACCTAAATTGAACTCAAGACTTTTTTTTTGGAGGGAATAAAGAAGGAATGTGAAAAGGCTTAAAGCATTTCAAGTGTCACTGCCCGGTTCAAACCAATGCTCAGGTTTTGCTGTCTTCCACATCTTTTGCTTGTGTTCTCATTTGGGCCAGCTTGTATGTTTTAGAGGTTTTAGTTTCCATAGAAAATTACTGCAAAGCTCAGAAAACATTGCGATCTACTTAGAGGGTGGGGTTTCAGCTTTTTAAAGCCATAACACTGTCCTTTTCCAATTGGAGGCCTTGGCCCTGCCCTGACCTGACTTTAGCTAATGAAATATAGCAAATGCAGGTGGATTTAGTCTTAGCGCCTTTTCTCCGTTTCCCCCACTTTTGCATCAAACTCTCCAGAAAGCATTATTAATCTTTCATTCTCCATACTGGCAATCATATGTGTTCGAACACACACATACACACACACACACACATACTCTCTCTCTCTCTCTCTCTCTCTCATTTACTTCCATCTAATACCTGCTGGTCATCAGAGGCCACGGTCAGCTCCTCGCTGTCCCCAAGTGCAGATGGTTACTGCTTGGCACTGAGTCTGGACTTGGCATTTCCCAGGGCACTGCCTCCTGTGAGACCTCCCCAGTAGGCCCTCTTTCCCAACTACATTTTAGCCCTCAAGTGGGAACCTTAGAGACCCCAGTTAAAGTAATTATAGGCAGGAGATTTGGGGCTGACTCTGAAACCAGATATCTCCATGCCTGGAATGTGGGAGGGAGGAAGGTGAGGGCCGTGGGATGTTGAACCCTCTTAACCTGATCACCTTGGTCCTCGGAAGATATTCCTTCTGGAAGCTCTGACCAGCTGTGCACATCCTCCCGGGACTAATACTGCATTTTACCGACTTTCATATCAAAAGTGAGGAAACATGAAATGTTTACATCCAATGAGTGGTATCAGAAACCTGATAAATTCTACAAATAAATGCAGTCTTTCTCTCGGTACAAAATATTTCAAGATCACTAGTCATGTTTGCTGTTGTTTTTTTTCTTAGTCAAAAAACCTATACTCACTTCAGATGCCTCTGTCTCTGTCTGCTCTGCCACACCTTAGACTTAACAGCTCTAAGAAGGGGGCTGAGGCTCCACCTCGGAGCGGGTAATGCTGCCTGGCAGAGACTGCCTCTGGATCGCCAGTCTCAGAGGGGGGTGTCCACGTGTCTGCACATCAGCACAGGTTATCTAGCCAGAGAGGATCCCCAGAGTAGAGCTCCATAATTAGTTGTTTGTGTGTTCCGTTGCCACTCTCACTGATTTGAACAACTCTGAAAGCGTTTCAACTATCAGGTAGTTTTGTTTTTATAGCCCCATCTTTCGTCTTCCTTCTGATTTTTTTTCTCCCCAATTCCCTTCCCCTTGTTTTTCTCTCTGATTAGCAGTCACGCGTTACAATGTCAGTGAGAAAAAGCTTATTAGTAACATGGAGAATTCCTAACACCAAGGAGGTCTTCAGGTTTAGAAAGGGCAAAGGTAGAGTAGACACCTTCCTTTCTGGACCGGGCTGGCCTTGGTGGCACTCAGCTATACGGCTGCAGTCATGGGGTTCTTCTGCCGGGAATCCTGGGTTCGGTAAGGGTACTGGTCTGGGCTGCCCCCACGGGGCCCTGGTCTGCCTGTTTCCTGATAGGCTGGCATTCTTTGGTGCTGGGGAGGGGAAGGCGGAACGTCTTGTCGAAAGGGTCCTTTGTGCTGGGGAGCTGGCGGGGGTGGGTAGTGCTGAGGATACCGGAGATCTGCCACCCTGAGCTCTGTGGGGCGGGGATAGCTCCCTTTGGGAGGGTGCATAGGATGAGCCCCTGGATAATAGGGAAGCTCCCTTTCCTTGTAGAGCCCCCGAGGTGCTGCTGGCAGATAGTCTACAGGATCTGCGGGTCCTCCCCTGGAAAGAGAAGAAGAGACACATGTTAGCAGCTCCTAAGCTGGCCGTCCGGCTGGAGAACATGTTCCTCAGCCTCCTGTGCAGTTTGGTGTGGCCACCGCATAGGTCTGGCCAATGGGATGGGAGCAGAAGTGATACGTGCCCTTAAAAAGAAGAGAAGGGAACTTCTTCCCTTCTCTCCTTCCTGTTGGCCAGCAGAAAAACCATCTTAGGCCACAAGGTGAAAACCACGTGCTATGGGAGGCAGAGCAACAAGAAGGTGAGAGCCTGGGTCCCCGTTGCCATGGAGCCACCATGTCAATCAGGATTGCTTCCATTCACGTTGGTGCATGAGAGGAAAATACACTTCTATCTGGTTTATACCCTTTTCTGTTGGCCTTTATTATAGTGACCAAACTAGTTTCCTAAACAAGGCAGTGAGTTTGCCTCTCTTAAGGATGGGGTCATTAGTTCCCTCCCCTTTTCTACCACCATATCCAGGACAGGCTGGGCTGAAGACTGTCCTAGGCATGGTGATAGAAATGTTCAGGTTATTTGGAGTCATAAAGTTTCCATGGACTGCACTCGCTTTTCTAAATCTGTGAGGTGCTCTTTTAAACGGGCTGTCATCTTGGTCTAACTCTGGTTGGCTGCTGTTACATCTTGGTGTGGATTCATATGTCCCTCCCCTCCCTAAATGCTCTACAGTCCTTAGAAAAAGTCCCAAGCCAGAGCACCTAGAGCTCTTTTTTTTTTTTTTAATTTTTTTTTTGAGAGGGAGTCTCATTCTGTCACCCAGGCTGGAGTGCAATGGTGCGATCTCAGCTCACTGCAACCTCTGCCTCCTGGGTTCAAGCGATTCTCCCACCTCAGCCTACCGAGTAGATGGAACTACAGGTGCCCACCACTACACCTGACTAAGTTTTGTATTTTTTTTGTAGAGATGGGTTTCATTATGTTGGCCAGGCTGGTCTCAATCTCCTGACCTTAGGTGATCTGCCTGGCTCGGCATCCCAAAGTACTGAGATTACAGGCGTGAGCCACTGCACCCAGCCCACACCTAAAGCTTTGATATAAAGTAATCAACTCTACCACAAAGCCAGGAAGTAGCACCAGTCCAGTAGCAGAATAGGGAAATGCCAAACCAGCTGTAAGTTGTACCTTGTAATGGGTAAGGCACACAGAAACATCCAGGGTAAGAATAGACACTAACAGAAAGTGGCCCTGTCTGGATCTCTCACTAAAGAAAACAAGCATCTTCTGATCCGTTTGCCATAACAGAAGCAGTGTGCCTCTAAACAATGTGCAGATGACTGCATTTTATCTAGCCTGGGGTTAAACAGATGAGTTCTGTTTGCAGCTCTTAAAATCTCATAAACCTTCTGTGCACACATTCACCACCACCACCATCCCCAGATCCTTCCCATTTTTTGCCACTCCCCCTTTTATAATTTTTAAAAAAGAAAAACAACAACAATAATAATTAAGGGAAAACTCCCCAATGTCAGACACACTGCTAGGACACTTGAAAGAAATGACAGGGCTGTGAGAATACAGTGTCTGTGGTTAATCGAGCACTGTCAATGAGGGTCAGAATCACCCTGTAATCTGTGGAGCTGGATGTTAAAACAGCTCTGTGAGTTGCTCAAATCAATGAAGATTTGACAAGCTTCCAGCTCGGTGCATGTAGAAAGCAGCTTGCGAACAAATCTATAAGGATGAACAATAGAATTCTCTCTACTTTTTTGTCTTAATTTGGCTATGTATAATAATGAAAGATCCTTGAGCTTGGGGTAATTTAGTTAGAGTTTTCAGATAAAAAATTAAATTGTTTGTGTACAAGTTATTATAGCATCAGCTGCTATTATTCAGTGCAGTTTGCTTTGCTGTATTTTAAATCGCCCATGACAAATGGAGCACAAATGGATAATCTGTCACTCTAGCCAAGGGAAATAAAGGCTCTGGATTTCACCTTTCCCTTTCTTTAGAATTTCATTTTTGATTTAGAAAACTTCCAGCCTTCGGTATATCTTTTATCATAAGAATTCTTTAAGTCTCTCTCCTCCACCTCACCATGCTCATTTTTATTTCCTTTTGGTTCATGTTGGAGATATCCGATACACTCAAAAAATTTTTCTTAACCTGTACTTTCTCTCAAAATCCACTGAAGATATTTCTCTGCATGAAGCGAAACATGTGGTTTTTCTGCACTCATTTTAAGCCCTTAGGATAAATCACTGACATTTGCAACACACAAACATTATTTGCCTTCAAATGAACATACAACCAGCGCTCCCTCCGGACTCTCTTAGCATGAATGCTTCCTGTTTAAAATGGAAAGAGAGAAAGGAAGAATTCCAGGCCTTGGACTTTTAGGGTCCTGTTCTCTCCCTGGAGATTTCTCTCTCTTAAAACAGAGCATTATAAAAGACAGGCACGCCTTGTTTTTTTAAATGTTTGGAGAGAGAATCCAGATCAAGTGGTGACAGGGCAGAAGCCACCCTGAGAGGTTGTGACAGTACAGTCAGCGAGCACATGGGGGGACAGTCGCTATCTCTTCTCCCACACCTTGCTCCTCCCAGGCAGCCAGTGCTCACAGCTCACGGTGAGGGGGAGGCTTCCCGTGGGCAGATAGGGCAGACCTCAAGATACTTTTGTGGTCCCATATTGCTTCCTCTGAGGGGAGGTTTTATGTCTGGGAGTTTGCTTATATGTGGCAGAAAGCAAGAGAGGTAGCTGTTCTTTGTCAAGAAATGAAGTCATGGAAATTGTCTTTTTCTGTGGAACTCATCATAACAGTTAGCATTTTTAATTTTTCAGAGAGAAGAAAAACAATGAGTTGGCCTACTAAAACACTGTTTAAGGTTCAAAGAGTGCTGGAAGAATTTTTCTTTCTTTTGGGGGATGGTGTGTAGCTGTTGTTTACAACAACATTTTGTTCATAACAGAATTTCCTACAGACTTTTGTCAGAACAACTTCTAAGTTCTTCTGACTATTATGTGTGTATTATTTTAAATTATTAAAAAAACTAATTTTGGCCAGGGACGGTGGCTCACGCCTGTAATTCCAGCACTTTAGGAGGCCAAGGTGGGTGGATTACTTGAGGTCAGGAGTTTGAGACCAGCCTGGTGAAACCCTGTCTACTAAAATTACAAAAGTTAGCTGGGCGTGGTGGTGCATGCCTATAATCCCAGCTACTCGGGAGGCTAAGGCAGGAGAATTGCTTGAACCTGGTAGGCGGAGGTTGCAGTGAGCTGAGATCGTGCCACTACACTCCATCTTGGGCAACAGAAAGAGACTCTGTCTCAAGAAGAATTTTGAAACAGAGAAAATAAGCCCCTCCTCATCAACTACAGAACTTAGAGGAAGAAAAGGCAGCTAAAATTTTAGTTTTGTTAATCGTGAGTTTCTCTTTTCATAGTCTCTTTATTTGTGTGAAATTTAGTGTTTGTAGGAAAGCCCAAAACCAATCCATTCTGGGGCCCCAGCAATGCTCATCACGGTGTTGGATGCTGTGTGCTTTGAGCCAACCCTGAGGAATCCAGGGGCAGCTTCCTTAGGAGATTCTGATTAAAACAAGAATCCGCATAACAAATGTATCAGTATTTTAAGACCTTTCATTTTTCATGTGACTTCTTGAGTTTTATTTGTATATGTTACTGTTTTTCTTTAAAAACTTTCAATTTAAACATTTTACTCAGAAACCATATTTACTTAAGGAAAGAGAAACAAGCCCATATTTGTTTTCTTTACAACTCGTAGAGGGGGCTGTCATGAAAATACCTATATTTTGAAATTATTGCTTATTTTATTTCTGATTAGGCTCATTTCCAGAGGCCAGAAGGATTCAGATTTTGCTTGGAAAACTGATAGGAACTATCTCAGGCATGCAGTTTTCAATCACATAGATGCATGCAATAAAGAAAGTTAACCATTAAGTCTGAACACGACAAAGATATATGTTATTTACATGTAAAGAAGCAATAAGCATCACTTTGTTTACATAAGGATTTCTTCTTTTTGCCATGTCAGTATGTCAGTATTTTTCATTAAGCAAAAGGGGGGCTGGAAATCAGAGACTAAGCTGGTCAGATAGCCAGCTCTGGGTGCTGACTACCTTCAGTTTACGCAAGGATGAAAGACATCTTCCTACATTTGCTAAAACAATTCTGTATAGGGAAAGGGCTCAATATTGGAAGGACAAAATTAATAGCAAACCTCTTGCTAGGAATGAGGTGGCTGTACTTACTGGAACAGATGAAGGGGCATGAGCAATTTTGAATCCTCCTGTGTCTACACCACCACCCTCAATTGCAAAGAAAATCTCTCTCCTCTGTCTCTGCCACAGCTGGTCATTCTCACCTCATCTGTCTTTCACCCTGCCTTGTGGCTGGTTGTATACTGCATGGAGTACAAGCATCTTGAAGGAAGGAACTGAGTCTTACATATCTAACTATCTCCCTTCGAGCTTAACACAGAGCTTTGCACATCACAGGTGCTCTACAAATGTATGTTGAATTTGTTCAAGAGAGTTTAAAGTAAAGAGAAAACCCACACACGTACAGTAACTATAAAAGGTTGAATGTGGGTAGGGGCTGGAGGAAGGTAGGGGAAAAGAGGAGAAAGTGGGCTTTCTTTGGGAGCCAGGGATTGATGGTGGTTG
This sequence comes from Pan troglodytes, assembly GCF_028858775.2. NCBI lineage: Eukaryota > Metazoa > Chordata > Mammalia > Primates > Hominidae > Pan > Pan troglodytes. The sequence goes on along the minus strand of NC_072411.2, from coordinate 107,836,406 downwards.
AGGTGAGACTGATTTCTAAATTCTGAAGAAGGAAGGAAGTAGGAGGGATGGTGGGCTGAATAAAGGGTTGTATTGGGTCCAACACAGATTGACTGTAAACTTTATCAGGGTAGAGGTTATTTTATTTGTCTTGTTTGCCAAGAACAAGATTATACTGTCTTATCTCTGTTGCCCTACAGAGTACTTGAAATACAATAGGTGCTCAATAAATCTTACACTGGGATTCAATTTCCCTGACTTCCCAGTGAGCTCAGCATGATTAACCGGTGCTGAGGAAATTGAGAGCTCTCTTGACTCAAGATTAACTGGAAACTGGGCTTACTAGGTACAGGCTAAGCGTATTTATTCAAGGGTCAGTTAACTACTATTTTTATGATGGTACAGCAAATAAATTTTCTTTGTCTCTGTCATAAATGCAATAATCTATGAACATCTTTATGTATTTCAAAGTACAGTACACAGGATTTCAAACAAAGGGTCTTAGGGAGACAATGTCAAACCCAGGTGTGATGACCATAGTTACAAGTGTGGTACCTGGGCTTGAGGGCTGATGAACACGAACCCGAGGTCAAGGTGGTGTCCTGTTCCCTCTGTCCCAGTGCCTCCCAAGCTTTTCTCCCTGAGAACAGATGTGATGGATGATTTTCATATAAGCTACTCATACCCAGGAGAGGCAGAATCCAGAATTATGCAAACTTCTCTGCCACCTGCTGTAACTCAACACCCTTTCCTTCCATCCAGGAAAGAACAAGGGAATTCAAATGAGTGGGAGTGACATTATTGAAGGGGAAAACTTGAGCCTGCTATAATTTATTAAAAGAAATCATTTGTAATCCTGTCTTCAAATATCAGTGACAGATTCTTGCAATACAGAACTGAGCACACTTCCTCTACATGTCTCAAGGCAGAGTGTAAGAACTCCTACAGTATCTCATCCGATGAGCTCCTTTTAGGATGTGGAAGGATAGATGAAGTTGAAGAGTCACAGAGGGGAAAAACAACTAAGTTGGAGACATATCAGCAACTAGAAGATAGTTTGTTTTGAAAGGGGGTGAGTTTAGTATGTGAAGAAATAAGATATGCAGCAGAAAGTATAAAAACCATGAAGAATTTATGAGCAGAGGTGTGAACCTAGGCATATGCATTGGGTTTTTCACTTACAGAAAACCTTCCAAAGGGCAGAATCTTGTTCTTAATTTCTATAAAATACTATGTGTGTGATTAGCAGCCAAAACAAAGCTAATTTTTTAACTTCCAAAGTAGCCTTTATGGGTTTCCTTTTTTGGTAATAATTGACTGTGACCAAATTTGGGGTTTGAACGGCAGGAAGTAACATGATGTAAAACTCCTGTGAGCTGTCTAAGAGAGGTGCCTGTACCCGTTGGCAGAAAGTCGACATCTGGCAGAGCCATGCTATTCTTGAGCATGCCACACATAGATTATTTAGTGGCTGAGCTGGGGTCGGTGCTTTCTTCTCTGGTTCTTCTACAAATACTGCAAAGCTTTAAAAAAATCAGCGCAAACTAATATACTTGAGTTGCCCATGCTATGTGCACAGAGATGCTTTTAGTCTGTGTTTAGAATTCCTTTAGTGTCAGGTTTCCAGTTACCAGACCTTCCTCCTCGGTCCAGGCACAAATGTGGTTGGCAAGGATTAGCAGAGCCCTCTGCAATGTATATTATGTAGCTTTGATTTCGGCAGGTTTTACGGAATCATAAAATATAATGATCATTTGATGGCCTACATTATAGAAATGATTATGGAAAAAAATCCGCTTTCATCACTCACATTTCCCATTGTGTTATGAGAAGAGGGGGGTCTTGTTCTTTCCAAAGAACTGGAATGGGTGGAGTGTGCAGCAGCAGAGGCTTGTGGCCCTCATACACACCAAGGAAATGTTTGTACAGAAAATGAAGGAGAAAGGATAGTGACTGAGTGCTCAAAGACATTTCTCAAACAGTTTAAACAAGTATAATTTTGGTTACTCATATTTAATTCCTTCTTTTTTTTTTTAAACAATGACCACAAATACAAGAATTGAGTTATTAACAAACTGCATGTGCAATGAGTTTTGGATTCTGTATGACAGTTCAGCAGACATTATCTGTAAAATGGTCCCTAAGAGTGTTTCATCCTATCAGACGGTCCTAAAAATGGTCCTGCTAAAATAATTTCCTTTATGAGGGGATGAGAGGTTTTTTTTTTTTTTTTTAATTTAATTTTATTTTTATTGATCATTCTTGGGTGTTTCTCACAGAGGGGGATTTGGCAGGGTCATAGGACACTAGTGGAGGGAAGGTCAGCAGATAAACAAGTGAACAAAGGTCTCTGGTTTTCTTAGGCAGAGTGTTTGTGTCCCTGGGTACTTGAGATTAGGGAGTGGTGATGACTCTTAATGAGCATGCTGCCTTCAAGCATCTGTTTAACAAAGCACATCTTGCACCGCCCTTAATCCATTTAACCCTGAGTGGACACAGCACATGTTTCAGAGAGCACAGGGTTGGGGGTAAGGTCATAGATCAACAGGATCCCAAGGCAGAAGAAGTTTTCTTAGTACAGAACAAAATGAAAAGTCTCCCATGTCTACTTCTTTCTACACAGACACGGCAACCATCTGATTTCTCAATCTTTTCCCCACCTTGCCCCCCTTTCTACTCCAGAAAACCGCCATCGTCATCATGGCCCATTCTCAATGAGCTGTTGGGTACACCTCCCAGACGGGGTGGTGGCCGGGCAGAGGGGCTCCTCACTTCCCAGTAGGGGCGGCCGGGCAGAGGCGCCCCTCAGCTCCCGGACCGGGTGGCTGGCCAGGCGGGGGGCTGACCCCCCCATCTCCCTCCCGGACGGGGCGGCTGGCCGGGTGGGCGGCTGACCCCCCCACCTCCCTCCCGGACGGGGCGGCTGGCTGGGCGTGGGGCTGACCCCCCCACCTCCCTCCCGGACGGGGCGGCTGGCCGGGCAGAGGGGCTCCTCACTTCCCAGTAGGGGCGGCCGGGCAGAGGCGCCCCTCACCTCCCGGACGGGGCGGCTGGCTGGGTGGGGGGCTGAGCCCCCCACCTCCCTCCCGGACGGGGCGGCTGGCCAGGCGGGGGGGCTGACCCCCCCCACCTCCCTCCCGGACGGGGCGGCTGGCCGGGCAGGGGGCTGATCCCCCCACCTCCTTCCCGGACGGGACGGCTGGCTGGGTGGGGGGCTGATCCCCCCACCTCCCTCCCGGACGGGACGGCTGGCTGGGTGGGGGGCTGACCCCCCCACCTCCCTCCCGGATGGGGAGGCTGGCTGGGCAGAGGGGCTCCTGGCTGGGCAGAGGGGCTCCTCACTTCCCAGTAGGGGCGGCCGGGCAGAGGTGCCCCTCAGCTCCCGGACCGGGTGGCTGGCCAGGCGGGGGGCTGACCCCCCCATCTCCCTGCCGGACGGGGCGGCTGGCTGGGCGGGGGGCTGACCCCCCCACCTCCCTCCCAGACGGGATGGCTGGCCGGGAGGGGGCGCTGACCCCCCCCACCTCCCTCCCGGACGGAGCGGCTGGCCGGGCGGGGGGCTGAGCCCCCCACCTCCCTCCCAGACGGGGCGGCTGGCCGGGCAGAGGGGCTCCTCACTTCTCAGTAGGGGTGGCCGGGCAGAGGCGCCCCTCACCTCCCGGACGGGGCGGCTGGCCGGGCGGGGGGCTGACCCCCCCACCTCCCTCCCGGACGGGACGGCTGGCTGGGCGGGGGGCTGACCCCCCCACCTCCCTCCCGGACGGGGCGGCTGGCTGGGCAGAGGGGCTGACTCCCCCACCTCCCTCCCGGACAGGACGGCTGGCCGGGTGGGGGGCTGACCCCCCCACCTCCCTCCCAGATGGGGTGGCTGGCTGGGCAGAGGGGCTCCTGGCCGGGCAGAGGGGCTCCTCACTTCCCAGTAGGGGCGGCCGGGCAGAGGCGCCCCTCACCTCCCGGACGGGGCGGCTGGCCGGGCGGGGGGCTGAGCCCCCCACCTCCCTCCCGGACGGGGTGGCTGGCTGGGCGGGGGGCTGACCCCCACCTCCCTCCCGGACAGGGTGGCTGCCGGGCGGAGACGCTCCTCACTTCCCAGACGGGGTGGCAGCCAGGCGGAGGGGCTCCTCACTTCTCAGACGAGGCGGTTGCCAGGCAGAGGGTCTCCTCACTTCTCAGACGGGGCGGCCGGGCAGAGACGCTCCTCACCTCCCAGACGGGGTCCCGGCCGGGCCGAGGCGCTCCTCACATCCCAGACGGGGCGGCGGGGCAGAGGCGCTCCCCACATCTCAGATGATGGGCGGCCGGGCAGAGACGCTCCTCACTTCCTAGATGGGATGGCGGCCGGGACGAGGCGCTCCTCACTTCCCAGGTGGGATGGCGGCCGGGCAGAGACGCTTCTCACTTTCCAGACTGGGCAGCCAGGCAGAGGGGCTCCTCACATCCCAGACGATGGGCAGCCAGGCAGAGACGCTCCTCACTTCCCAGACGGGGTGGCGGCCGGGCAGAGGCTGCAATCTCCGCACTTTGGGGGGCCAAGGCAGGCGGCTGGGAGGTGGAGGCCGTAGCGAGCCGAGATCACGCCACTGCACTCCAGCCTGGGCACCATTGAGCACTGAGTGAATGAGACTCCGTCTGCAATCCCGGCACCTCGGGAGGCCGAGGCTGGTGGATCACTCGCGGCTAGGAGCTGGAGACTAGTCCGGCCAACACAGCGAAACCCCGTCCCCAACAAAAAAACACGAAAACCAGTCAGGCGTGGCGGCACGCGCCTGCAATCGCAGGCACTCGGCAGGCTGAGGCAGGAGAATCAGGCAGGGAGGCTGCAGCGAGCCGAGATGGCAGCAGTACAGTCCACCTTTGGCCCGGCATGAGAGGGAGACCGTGGAAAGGAGAGGGAGAGGGAGACGGGAGAGGGAGACGGGAGACGGGAGACGGGAGACGGGAGAGGGAGACGGGAGAGGGAGACGGGAGAGGGAGACGGGAGAGGGAGACGGGAGAGGGAGACGGGAGACGGGAGAGGGAGAGGGAGACGGGAGAGGGAGACGGGAGACGGGAGAGGGAGCAGTTATGAAGTTCTATCTCCGAGAGGTTTTTAAAGTGGGTGCTGAGAACAATTAGAAAAGATGACTGAGAACAACATAGAGAGGGAAATCTTGGGGAAGGCAGAAGCTATCCTGCGCGGCCACAAAAAACAGTCATGCAATCCATTTGAGCGATACCTGCATATCATTACCCCATGGTCTGTTTATCCACAGAACAGGCTTTGTTTAAAGAGAATGGCAACCAAAGGAACAAATCATCCTAACTTGACAGGCCCCTTAAATCATTTCTCTCTCTTTCTATTGTAACTGTGGTCCTAGAATTTCAGTATCTAAACACTGTGGATTTCATCTGATAATCATGTAGCAGACAATGGTTCAATTCCAAGGTCAGACTTTGGGGGCTAACAGGTTCAACAGTGTAAGGTCCTGATTTCCTCCTGCCCCTTAGGAAAAACCACTACACAGTTTCCTGCCCAAGGTGCTACCTGGAGACAGAACACTCGAGGGGCAAAATATACTGTTCCTGAAGTCTGCTTTTCCCTAACTATTTTAGATTACATATATATGTTAGAGTAGCACATGCAATTTTTGCAGTAGATATTTATGCATCACAGCCACATCTTTACCTGACCCCTTTCCCCTCCCATTAATTTCTAAAGCCTGTGCAATAGGAAGATTTTGATGTAAACTACCTATGATCATTAGATTATTAGAATCCCTCTTCACCAAGGGCAAGGAGTATAATGAAGGAGACTTAAACACTTCCATCTTCATGCCTCTGTGTGTGTGTGTGTGTGTGTGTGTGTGTGTGTGTGTATGGGTGTAGGGGGAGAGGGCCTCCATGTCATGATTTCATTAAGACACAGGAGAATCCTGCCACGGCAATTGTCTTACTCTGAAATTCAGAAGCAGAAATGTAAGTGCAGGGAAGAGTGCCACTCCACTTGATGGGCTCAGTAACCAGCTTCAAACATTGGGTTTAGAATTGCAAAGATTTGTAAGCCTGCTGAGCACAGCAGCATGTTCCCAAGTGCCTACAGCAAGTTAGTTTCCATCCTAAATGTTTCCTCCATTTGATGGATTTATTCCTCATAACAATGTTACCAGGTAGGCATTATTATTATCCCTGGCTTTCAGATGAGGAAACCCAGAAGCAGAGAGGTTAAATAATGTGATCAAAGTCACATTGGTAGTGGCAGAGCCCAGTTCAAGCCCAGGCAGACAGACAGACCCAGAGGCTGCATGCCTGACCACTAAGTTAGACCGTGCAGTCTCTGACCTCACTTGCTTCTCATCTGCTCACATGGTGCCTGCTGGCACCAGGTGAAAGAAATTGGTTTATATTTGGAAACACATTTCTAAAAAACAGGATCTAATGCACTAAAAAGAGACTTCTTTTTTTTTTCTCCAATGGGTACTTTGGCTGTTAGCGGCCCAAGAAGCTGAAACTGCTGATGGTGCTTGCAGAAAGAGCACAAACAACATTCCATGTGGGAAGTTTCATTCAGAGACCTTGAGGTGCCTTTCTTAAGGAAAGCAAAGTTTCCTGGTGCCCTTTATGAAAATCAAAACAGATACTTGTGCAGTTCCGTTTGGAAGACCCTGTGTTCCAGGTCTAGTACCTTGAACATTGGCATCACTAAGAATCAATTGAGTCTTTATTAAATAACACAGATTCTGGGGTTGCAACCCCAGGAAAAGGTCTGAAAGGGGTCTGGGAGCCTACATTTCTCTCAAGGGCCCAGGTGATTCTGATGCAGGTGGAGCTGGCACCCAGCTTTAAGGAATCCCTGTGGCTATGGGGGTTTGTAAGACGTGTTAACTGCTCTGCAAATAACCTGGAATATAAATATAAGTCAGTTATCCTGAGCATCTGAAGAGATAAACAACAGGAGGAAAGATACAGAGCTAACAGCCTTGGAAAGTGTTCTGGAAACAGAGACATTCCTCTGATGCTGGCTTGTCAAGAGCAGGCAAGTAAGAAGCAGAAGGTTGGTCTAGAGAGGGTATCTGGAGCCTGATCATGAAGGGTCTTAAATACCAGGGGCAGCATAGGAAGGATTAAAGAGTGTGATTTTGGTGGGGAGGGGCCAAGATGGCCAACTAGAAACAGCTGTGGTCGGAGGCTCCCACTGAGAAGAAAAAAATGGCAAGTGAATTCTGCACCAGCTACTGAGGCATCCAGGTTCTTTCGTTGGGACTGACTAGGTGGGTGGCATGACCCATGGAGAGCAAGGAAAAGCAGGGTGGTGTGACAGCCCACCTGGGAGCCACATGGGGCAAGGGAAGCTCCCACCTCCAGCCAAGGGAGGCAGTGAGTGACTGTGCTACTTCATCTGGGAAACCATGCTTTTCCCATGGTTCCGTGTAACCCATGGATCAGGAGATCCCACTCGTGAGCCCATGCCATCAGAGCCCTGGGTCCCAAGAACAGAGCTGTGTAGATTCTTGGTGGCCACTTGGCTGCAGACTGCTTAAGACTACTGAGTTCCTGTGGGGAGGGGTGGCTGTCATCACTGTGGCTCCAGTCTGCCATTTTTCCCCTGCTGGTGCCAGGGAGACTAGATGGTTTGGACCCAGGAGGAATTCCCCACAGTGCAGCACAGCAGCTGTGGCGGATCGTGGCCAGACTGCCTCTTTAGGCTGGACCCTGATCCATCCCTCCTCACCAACTGGGTCTTCCCTGCAGGAATTTAAGCAACTCCAGCCAGGATTTTAGGGACAGAACTCTGATCTCGCTGGGACTGAGCTCCTGAGAGGAGGGACGGCTGTGATCTCCATGGATCAGCAGACGTAGTCTTCCTGCTGCTGGCTCTGAGGAATCCGGGCAGTCTGGACAAGTGGGATTCCTCCCAGTGCAGCACACTCCCTTCGCCAAGGGGCAGCCAGAGCACTTCATTAAGCAGGTCCCAGTTCCCGTGCCTCCTGACTGGGTGAGACCCTCCAAGAGAGGTTCCCAAACACCTTATACAGGAGCATTCCTGCTGGCATCAGGTCGATGCCCCTCTGGGACAGAGATCCTACAGGAGGGAGCAGGCAGCCATCTTTGCTATTCGGTAGCCTCCACTGGTGATACTTCCAGGTGCAGGAGAAACCCAGGTGAATAGGGTCTGGAGAGGACCCCTATAGAAGAGGGGCCTGACTGTTAAAACAAACAAACAAACAAAAAACAACAAAACAAAACGCACACACACAACTAAAAGGAAGCAACAACAATAGCACCACCACCACTACCACAAAAAACCCCACAAAAACCCCATCCAAAGGCCAGCAGCCTCAAAGATCGAAGCTAGATAAACTCATGAAGATGAGAATCAACAACAACAACAAAAAGACACTGAAAACTTAAAAAGCCAGAGTGCCTCTTTTCCTCCAAACGACTGTAACACCTCTCCAGCAAGAGCACAGAACTGGGCAGAGGCTGGGATGGATGAATTGATAGAAGTAGGCTTCAGAAGGTGGGTAATAACAAACTTCACTGAGCTAAAGAAGCATGTTCTAACCCAATGCAAAGAAGCTAAGAACCATGATAAAAAATCCCAAGAGCTGTTAACCAGAATAACCAGTTTAGAGACGAACAAAAATGCCCAATGGAGCTGAAAAACACAACACAAGAACTTCACAGTGCAACCACAAGTATCAATAGCTCAATTGACCAAGAGGAGGAAGGAATTTCAGAGCTTGAAGACTATCTTGCTGAAATAAGACAGGCAGACAATATTAGAGAAAACAGAATGAAAAGGAATGAACAAATACCCTGAGAACTATGGGATTATGTGAAAAGACTGAACCTACGACTAATTAGGGTACCTGAAAGAGACAGCGAAAACAGAACCAAGTTGGAAAACATACTTCAGGACATGATCCAGGAGAACTTCCCCAACCTAACAAGACAGGACAACACTTAAATTCAGGAAATCCAGAGAACACCAGTAAGATACTCCCTGAGAAGATCAACCCCAAGACACATAATCATCAGATTCTCCAAAGTCGAAATGAAGGGAAAAATGTTAAGAGCAGCCAGAGAGAAGGGCCAGGTCACCTACAAAAGAACGCCTCTCAGACTAAGAGCAGACTTGTCAGCAGAAACCCTATGATATGGTTTGGCTGTGTCCCCACCCAAATCTCATCTTGAATTCCCAAGTGTTGTGCGAGGGACCCAGTAGGAGGTAATTGAATAATAGGGGCAAGTCTTTCCCATGCTGTTCTCATGATAGTGAATAAGCCTCATCAGATATGATGGTTTTAATAATGGGAGTTTCCGCATAAGCTCTCTCTCTTTGCCTGCTGCCATCTATGTAAGACATGATTTGCTCCTCCTTGCCTCCCACCACGATTGTGAGGCTTCCCTAGCCACATGGAACTGTAAGTCCATTAAACTTCTTTCTTTTGTAAATTGCCCAGTCTTGGGTATGTCTTTAACAGCAGTGTGAAAATGGACTAATACACCCTACAAGCCAGAGGAGACTGGGGGCCAATATTCAATATTCTAAAAGAAAAGAATTTCCAACCCAGGATATCATATCCAGCTAAACTAAGCTTCATAAGCAAAGGAGAAATAAAATCCTTTCCAGACAAGCAAATGCTGAGGGAATTTGCCACCAGCAAGCCTGCCTTGCAAGAGCTCCTGAAGGAAGCACTAAATATGGAAAGGAAAAACTGGTACCAGCCACTGCAAAAGCACACTGAAATACACAGACCAATGACACTATGAAGCAACTGCATCAACAGGTCTGCAAAATAACCAGCTAGCATCATGATGATAGGATCAAATTCACACATAACAATATTAACCTTAACTGAAAATGGGCTAAATGCCCCAATTAAAAGACACAGAATGGCAAGCAGCATAGAGTCAAGACCCATTGTATTCTGTATTCAAAAGACCCATCTCATGCACAAGGACACACACAGGCTCAAAATAAAGGGATGGAGGAAAATTTACCAGGCAAATAGAAAGCAGAAAAAAGCAGGGGTTGCAATTCTGGTTTCTGACAAAACAGACTTTAAGCCAAGAAAGATAAAAAAGACAAAGAAGAGTATTACATAATGGTAAAGGGATCGATTCAACAAGAAGAGCTAACTATCTTAAATATATATGCACCCAATACAGGAGCACCCAGATTCATAAAACAGGTTCTTAGAGACCTACAAAGAGACTTGGACTCCCACATGATAATAGTAGGAGACTTTAACAACCCATTGTCAATATTAGACAGATCATGGAGACAGAAAATTAACAAGGATATTCAGGACTCAAACTTGGATCTGGATCAAGTGTATCTGATAGATATCTACAGAACTCTCCACCCCAAAACAACAGAATATACATTCTTTTTGGTGACACATGGCACTTACTCTAAAATTGATCACATAACTGGAAGTAAGACATGCCTCAGCAAATGCAAAATAATTGAAATCATAACAGAGACCACAGCACAACCAACTTAGAACTCAAGATTAAGAAACTCATTCAAAACCACACAACTGCATGGAAATTGAACAACCTGCTCCTGAATAACTCCTGCGTAAATAATGAAATTAAGGCAGAAATCAAGAAGTTCTTTGAAACCTATGAGAACAAAGAGATAACACAGCAGAATTTCTGGGATGCAGATAAAGCAGTGTTAAGAGGGAAATTTATAGCACTGAATGCCCACACCAAAAAGCTAGAAAGATCTCAAATTGACACCCTAACATCACAATTAAAAGAACTGGAGAACTAAGAGCAAACAAGCCCAAAGCTAGAAGAAGGCAAGAAATAATGAAGATCTGACCAGAACTGAAGGAAATAGAGACATGAAAAACCTTTCAAAAAAATCAATGAATCCAAAAGCTGGTTTATTGAAAAAATTATTAAAATAGATAGACCACTAGCTAGACTAATAAAGAAGAAAAGAAGACTCAAATAGAAACAATATAAAATGATAAAGGGGATAACACCACTGACCCCACAGAAATACAAACAACCATCAGGATGCTATAAACAGCTCTATGCAAATAAACTAGAAAATTTAGAAGAAATGGATAAATTCCTGGACACATAACCCTCCCAAGACTGAATCAGGAAGGTGAATCCCTGAATAGACCAATGGGCTCTGAAATTGAGGCAGTAATAAATAGCCTACCAACCAAAAAAGGCCCAGGACCAAATGGATTTATAGCTGAATTCTACCACAGGTACAAAGAGGAGCTGATACCATTTTTTCTAAAACTACTCCAAACAATTGAAAAGAAGGGACTTCTCCCTAACTAATTTTATGAGGCTAGCATCATCCTAATATCAAAACCTGCCAGAGATGCAACAAAAAGAGGAAACTTCAGGCCAATATCCCTGATGAACGTCAATGCAAAAATCCTCATTAAAATACTGGCAAACCAAATCCAGCGACACATCAAAAAGCTTATGCACCACCATCAAGTCAGCTTTATCCCGGGGATGTAAGGCTGGTTCAACATATGCAAATCAATAAATGTAATTCATCACACAAATAGAACTGAAGACAAAAATCACATGATTATCTCAATAGATGCAGAAAAGGCCTTTGATAAAATTCAACATTCTTTCATGTTCAAAACTCTCAATAAACTAAGTATTAATGGAACATACCTCAAAATAATAAAAGCCATATATGACAAACCCACAGCCAATATCATACTGAATGGGGAAAAGCTGGAAGCATTCCCCTTGAAAACTGGCACAAGACAAGGATGCCCTCTCTCACCACTCCTATTCAACACAGTACTGGATGTTCTGGCCAGGGCAATGAGGCAAGAGAAAGAAATAAAGGGTATTTAAATAGGAGAAAGGAAGTCAGACTGTCTCTGTTTGCAGATGACATGATTCTATATCTAGAAGACCCCATCTAGAGGATTCATGCAATTAGCCTACTAGAAACCTATTTAATAAATGTGCTGGGAAAACTGGCTAGCCATATGCAGAAAATTTAAACTGGACCCCTTCCTTATACCTTACATAAAAATTAACTCAAGATGGATTAAAGACCTAAATGTAAAACCCAAAACTATAAAAACCCTAGAAGAAAATCTAGGCAACACCACTCAGGACATAGGCACAGGCAAAGATTTCATGATGAAAACATCAAAAGCAATTGCCACAAAAGCAAAAATTGGCAAATGGGATCTAATTAAACTAAAGAGCTTCTCCACAGCAAAAGAAACTATCATCAGAATGAGCAGACAGCCTACAGAATGGGAGAAAAATTTTGCAGTCTATTCATCTGACAAAGGTCTAATATCCAGAATCTATAAGGAACTTAAATAAATTTACAGGAAAAAAAATCCCATTAAAAAGTGGGGAAAGGACATGAACAGACACTTCTCAAAACAAGACATTTATGTGGTCAATAAACATATGAGAAAAAAGGCCAACGTCATTGATTGTTAGAGAAATACAAATCAAAACCACAATGAGATACCATCTTACGCCAGTCAGAATGGCGATTATTAAAAAGTCAAGAAACAACAGATGCCAGCGAGGCTGTGGAGAAAAAGCAATGTTTTCACACTGTTGTTGGCAATCTAAATTAGTTTAACCATTGTAGAAGACAGTGGCAATTCCTCAAAGACCCACAACCAGAAATACCATTTGACCCAGCAATCTCATTATTGGGTATATACCCAAAGGAATATAAATCATTCTATCATGAAGATATATGCACGTGTATGTTCACTGCAGCACTATTCACAATTGCAAAGACATGGAATCAACTCAAATGCCCATCAATGACAGACTGGATAAAGAAAATGTGGTACATATACACCATGGAATACTATGCAGCCATAAAAAGGAATGAGATCATGTCCTTTGCAGGGACGTGGATGGAGCTGGAAGCCATTAGCCTCGGCAAACTGATGCAGGAACAGAAAACCAAACACCGTATATTCTCACTTACAGGTAAGAACTGAACAATGAGAACACATGGATACAGAGAGGGAAACAACACACACTGGGGCTTGTCGGGGTGGCAGTGGGAGGGGCAGCATCAGGATAAACAGCTAATGCATGCAGGGGTTAATACCGAGGTGATGGGTTGATAGGCACAGCAACCCACCATAGCACACGTTTACCTGTGTTACAAACTTGCACGTCCTGCACATGTATCCTAGAACTTAAAAGACTAAACCTGAGAAAAGAAAACCAACTGAGTTAACAACAACACCACCAACAACAAAGAGTGTGATTTTTATTCAGTAGGATTAGGAACATGGGGGTGATGTGGATTACCTGTGGGAAAGCTCTACTTGGAGGTTCCCTAGGCACCTCAACCTTATGAGTACAAAATTAAACCAATCACCTCTCCCTAAACCTGCTGCTCCTCCAACGGTCTCTGGAGAATGTCATGATTCATGCAGTTAGCCCACTAGAAATCTAGACTTCTCTCTCACCCCTGCTCCAGTCATACATCGGGTTCTAGCAAATATTCTCTTAGCTATTCATGGCTGTCCACTTTCATGCTGCAGTCTTGATTTAGGCTCAAATCCCTTTTCCAATGGACCATTCCAATAGTAATAGTATATTAGGATTCAAAGACAGGCAGGAAAAGTTGTGGTTCAGCTTCAGAGAAGGGCAGGTCAACAGTGCAGAACTGTAGCATCAGTGCATGTGACTCTGAAGGACAGCTGAATTCTATAGCCAGTTGCTTACCAACTTTGAAGAAATTTTGAGGACATCACACTCTCAGATGAAAGCATGGTAATACTGTAACCATAGGACCAGCCCAAACTGGGTCTACTCTGTTGATAACAGAATAAAGTTACCATGTAGGTAAAATAGAGCCAAAACTGTAAGTCGGGTAGCCCAGGCATGTGCAAGAGAGAAAGCTTTGACCTCTAACAACACCCAGAACCAACGATTCCTCCCCACAGAACCAAGAAGATTCATACATGACTGGAACCTGAATGCAGAAACTCTTTCAGAAGTGAAGAGTCTGTTGGCCTGGAAAATCCAGGGCTAAAATCTGCCTCAACATACCTTAATGTAAATGGTCGAAATTGAAGCTCTCCAATGAGACTCTACAAAACCAACATTCCTAAATCTTTTCCCTTGCCCTCTGACACCTCAAAACTTGCCCCAGACAGCAAACTGGGGACGCAGATTTGAGCCCAACTCCTTTTTCCTTGCTGTCTGGTCTTGCAATAAAGACTTCCTTTTCTCAAATGTTGGTGCCATGTTATTGGCTTCTATACTCATCAGGCAGTGAGACCACTGGCATGATAATACAACTTCTGGAGACAGGTGAATTCAGTCTTTTGGGAACTGTGTGAACATTAGACTTTTTAGATGTAGTGCTATGAAATTTAAATACTGATAACCTAATTGGTAAGAGCTTTTTGCATGTGCCTCAATGTAAGATCTACCATGAGCCTTTAAAAAATTTTTACATCTGGTAATCTATTCCCCCTAAATTTATAATACTAAGTGAGGTTTATATAACATATTCATGAACCTCTGGGTTCACTTTCTGTTGAAAGAAATGAGCATGTCTCCATTTGGTTCAGTTCTGCTCTAATTTTGGTTATCTTTTCTTCTGCTAGCTTTGGGGTTGGTTTTGTTCTTGTTTTTCTAATTCCTGTAGGTGTGATATTAGGTTGTTAATTTGAGATCTTTCTAACTTCTTGATGTAGGCATTTAGTGCTACAAACTTTCCTCTTAACACTGCTTTAGCTTTATCTCAAAGATTCTGGTATCTTTTGTCTCTGTTCTCATTAGTTTCAAAGAATTTTTTTGATTTCTGCCTTAATTTCATTCTTTACCTAAAAGTCATTCAGGAGCAAGTTGTTTAATTTCCATGTAATTGTGTGGTTTCGACAGATCCTCTTGGTATTGATTTCTGTTTTTATTGCAGTGTGGTCCAAGAGTGTTTTTATTGCAGTGTGGTTGGCATGTTTAGATTTTTAAAAATGTATTCAGATTTGCTTTATGGCCAAGCATGTGGCCGATCTTAGGTATGTTCCCTGTGCAGATGAGAAGAATGCATATTCTGTGGTTGTTGGGTAAAGTATTTTGTAGATGCCTATTAGGTCCAATAGGTCAAGTATCGAGTTTAAGTCCAGAATATCTTTCCTAGTTTTCTGCCTCAATAGCAAACAACTAATGCTGTGAGTGGGGTGTTGAAGTCTCCCACTATTATTGTGTGGCTAAGTTTCTTTGTAGGTCTCTAAGAATTTATTTTTATGAATCTGAGTGCTCCAATGTTGGGAGTATATGTATTTAAGATAGTTAAGTGTTCTTGTTGTATTGAACCTTTTATCATTATGGAATGCTTTTTTTTTGTCCTTTCTGATGGTTGTTCATTTAAAGTCTGTTTTATCTGATATAAAATTAGCAACCCCTGCTCCTTTCTGTTTTCCATTTGCAAGATACATCTTTTGCCATTCCTTTACTTTGAACCTATAGGTGTTGTTGTGTGTAAGAGGGGGTCCCTTGAAGACAGCAGACAGCTGAGTCTTGTTTCTTTATCCAACTTATCACTCTCTGCCTTTTAAATGGGAGTGTTTAGCCCATTTAAATTCAAGGTTAATATTGATATGTGAGGATTTGATCTTGTCATTGTGGTGTTAGCTAATTGTTATGTGGACTTGATTGTGTAGTTGCTTTAAAGGGTCTGTGGGCCACGTACTTAAGTGTGTTTTTGTGGTGGCAGGCATCATTCTTTTGTTTCCATGTTTAACATTCCCTTTTTAAGGCAGGTCTAGTGGTCCTTTTGCATTTCTCTGGCTGAAAAGGATTTTATTTCTCCTTCAGTTAGAAGCTTAGTTTGGCAGGATATGAAATTCTTGGTTGGAATTTCTTTTCTTTAAGGATGCTGTAAGCAGGCCCCCAGTCTCTTCTGGTTTTTAAGGTTTGTGCTGAAAGTCCGCTACTAGCCTTATGGGGTTTCCCTTCAAGGCAAGTGACCTGTCCCTTAACTCACACAGTCAGAATGGCTTTTGTTAAAAAGTCTAAAAACGACAGATGCTGGTGAGGCTGCAGAGAAAGGGGAATACTCATACACTGCTGGTGGGAATGTAAGTTAATCCAGCCACTGTGGAGAGCAATTTGGAGATTTCTCAAAGAAGACTGAACTACCATTCAATCCAGCAATTCCACTACTGAGTGTATACCCAAAGGTAAATAAATCATTCAACCAAAAAGACACACGTACCTCTTTGTTTATTACAATGCTATTCACAATAGCAAAGACATAGAATCAACCCAGGTGCCCATCAACTCTGGACTGGATAAAGAAAATGTGGTACATATACACCATGGAATATCATGCAGCCATAAAAAAGAACTAAATCATGTCCTTTGAAGCAACATGGATGCAGCCAGAGGCCAGTGCCCTAAGTGAACTAATGTAGAGATAGAAAACCAAATGTCACTTGTTTTCACTTTTAAGTGGGAGCTAAACATTGAGTACACACAAACATAAAGATGAGAACAATAGGCACTGGGGACTACAAGAGTAGAGAGTGAGGGCTGAAAAACCACCTATTTATGCTCGCTATTTGGAAGACACATTCATTTGTAATCCAAGCCTCAGCATTATGTAATACACGTAGGTAACCAACCTACCCATGTACTCCCTGAACCTATAATAAAAATTAAAAAAAAAAAAAAGAAATGAGCACATTAGTAGTTTAATTGGGATAAGGTAGTCAAAAGACAAATGGATCAGGGACCAATGTAAAAATGAGGAGTGCTGAGTTTGCTTCTGGGTAGGAAGGATTTGACATTAGTACCTCCCAATTCTGACTATCTCATCTCCATGCCAGCTTCCTGTGAAAAGGGCTTCCCTCATCCTTCTCTCAATAGTGCCCTGGGCTTTTTGGTACCCCTCTCAATTGCAGGGAGGGCAGGGAAGGAGGCATAGCCTGGTCCCAGAGTGCCACCTGGGGTTTATTTGGATTACGGTACCCTATTTGGCCACAAACATGATTACATACATTTTGGGGATGATTATTCTAACATTCTCCCCCATACCCAGCACCAAAGCAATGGGATCCATTCCCCAGTTTCCACCAGATAATAAATGGAAGTGCTTTTGGCTTCTCTCTATTAATTTTGATGTAGAATCTAAGCATCCCATGATAATTTTCAGTAAAGGGTGAAGGGTAATTTTCAGCCTTCATTTCAGTCTATGCTAAGCTGGTTCCAAAGCCCCAAGCTGGGCCTGGTAGGCATACACAAGTATCTGCTGTTGGCCCCCAACAGCCCTCCCATCCAGAATCCAGCTCATTATTTGGCAGAGCACTTTGGAGATAGCATCAGCATGAGAGATTCTATATAATATCACATTCTATTCAGCTTTCATTTTTGCAGATGAAATGGATTTATAGCACAAAGGTTACTGAACTGTGTTGTCAAGATGATTTTCAACAAATAATAAAAGTTATTAACAGGTTCTTAGGTATTGATGACTTGTGGTGAATTTCCCCCATCCTGCCTTGGTCTCTTCTTACTCTGGCTGATCATTACATGGTTGGTAAAGACTGGTTATTAATGTAATTACAAACCTTTTACATTCAAATCTTCTTTTATGGAAATTAGAGTATCCTTTGTCATTTCTCCTTTTGCTGTAATCCAGCCTGTCAGCCTACCTTCTGCGGGTTCCATACTTGCCTTTGATGCTGGTAAAATGGAGCAGCTAGCACATCAAGGCTTATAATAACCCAAACTGATGAGGGCTATGCAATTACTCTGCTCTCATCATTACTTCTTCTTTTTTTTTTTTTGTCTCAAATGTTCTTGTACAGTTACTCACTGTCCTGAGCCTCTCCATAACCCCCCTCCCATGCCCTACTCTCACTCCTTTTAGCAAACTAGTATGTGGGTCCAGGGCCATTGATGAGTGCTTTTAGAAAAGAGAGAGCAAGACAAGGTTTTATTGTGAGTGAGCTCCTTTAGATGTTATTTCATCCTACATTGTTCTCTAACTCCCTGATTTATTGATTTATTCCTTGAACAAATCAAAGAAAACTGTAAGTTCACCCTCTCTTCTATTTGTTTGAGTGCTGCTTTGCTCCAGCCATATTTGGTGTTGGTTTATATACCAATGTGAAATGGTTTCCTTGTTTTTAATCACATGCCTTCTATCATTAGTATAGCGGCAACCTCAATTCTTAAAATCAGTCACGAAGCTGCAGCTTTAATAATTTAAATAAAAGCTTATCATAGAAAAGCAAATATTTACAAGTATGAGTCGTCTAATTTAAAGAAATTAATTAAAAGTAAATGCTGAAGTGATTTAAAACTAAAGAGCCATTACCCAATAAAATGTTATTTACCGTTTGCCCCATGCCAGCTGGTTTTTGAACTTCAGAGAGATGGAATTCCAGGCTCTCCCTTTGCTTTATGGACCTGAGGCTTCAAAACCTGCCCACCTGTTCTGGAACTAGGTTCATTTTTCCTCTATGGTGGGCAGGTGCTCCCACAGTTTTCAGTTCTGAGGGATCTCTGGGTGCATCAGTGCACTGGGAGAGAGTGTGCAACTCAGAGGCTGAAGACTGGGCTTGAATTGTGCGAGGCACTTCATGAAAATACCCTTCCTGAGCCTCAATAACCTCATGTGTAAAATGGGAATATTAGGGCTGCCTTTCCTCCCCTTGCAGGGTTGTGATGGAAACTGAATTTTAAAAGTGAATAAACAAACAAAAGGACCAATCATACTGAGGCCCTCAATATTTTTTGAGTTCGAAGTCACACTCAGTCTTTAAAAAATAAAAATAAAATTGGATCTTCTATGTGGAGTATAAGGTGATTGTCCAAAGACCTTGAATGAACAAGCAAATACATTTGTAAACAAATCCAAACTTTATGGCTGAGTGGTATGGACCCTAAATGTCCTACTCTACACTGATATGTCAGGGTAGGAAATCCTCTAACAGAGGTTGCAATCTGTAGGCTCATTTTTATACACTCCCATCCCCAACACACTGTTTAAAAAATTTTCAGCCAGTTGCTGACACTTCAAAGTCAAGGGCTTTCACATAAAAATTCAGTTTTCCTGCTTTTCTTTAATCTCAGGACTTGCCTTCCTTGGAGGTCATGGTCAAGTGAAGCTATGCTCTTGAGGAAGGGACTTTGTCCTCTTTAGGCTCTGCTCCCACCTGCTTCTCTCACTGACATTTCCCATGTGCCCCTATAGCTATTTGGGTTTATTCACATGGTCCCTGACCCATGTGAATAAATCTTGCTCTCTAGATTTCCACATCATTGTGT
The DNA here is from genome assembly GCF_028858775.2 of Pan troglodytes. Lineage (NCBI taxonomy): Eukaryota > Metazoa > Chordata > Mammalia > Primates > Hominidae > Pan > Pan troglodytes. Next base: position 107,817,161 of record NC_072411.2, on the reverse strand, counting down.
TCAGTTTGCATCCTCTGCTAATAGGTGTGTGCCATCCCAATTCCCCACTTTAAAGAGGGGAAGTGTCCTGGGAGGCAGACTAAAATTTCCATCACCTTACCTGGTTCACATTTACATCTTAAAAAATAAATTATCCCTAAATAACTCCAGGCAAGCGACTGCTGCAGAAGTGAGAAGGGACCTCGGATAGGAGCTCCGGACTCTGGGTCATATCCCAGGAAGTTTCAGACAAGTCACTTTACTTTCTCAGGCCTTATCTTCAACTCTGTAAAATGAAGGCATTTGTGTAGGTGGCCTCCAATGAGTTGACAGGGGTTATAATTTCATGGCCCTGCCAGAAACCACACAGGCTCCAGGCCAAGATGAACTCAGCTCACGTTGCTGCCCTTCAGCCTGACCTCTGCAAGTGTGACCCTGACTGGGCCTCTTCACTTATCTGTACATTGGTTTCTCCATCTGTAAAGTAATATGTGCTTTTCTTCTCATAAGAGTGGATGAAATGATATGGGTGACAGCACATTGGAGGAATGTTGGGATAAAATGAATCCATGATCTTATATTACTCTTGTGTCTATGAGGCTACAATTAGGAAGGGGAACTTGCTCTGCCTAATGGGATTTCTGGATCAGAATTTGCAATCCCTATTGACAGCATTATGCAGATATTTCCACAGCCAACGAGGTCATACTGTGGCATTTCTACCCCACCTCTCGCCACCGTAATACTGGACCTCAGTTTAAGGGTAATTGCGTCCCACTTCAGAAAAGGGGGACTCTAATTTACCTCCTTGTTCCATGTTCCATGCAGTTTATGAGGAATGTATGTAGTTAACTGGTATCAGGTTGTTAAGCAATTTGATGAGGTGTGAACTAGCCCTTTAATTGTTTTATTTACAACATACTTATCCTTCACTAACATCCCATTGGGGAATTTTCTACTTAGCAAATTAATTTAAGTGTGGTTTAGTGAACTAAAATTTGGCAAAACCAGAAGCTGAAAAATACCCATTGAAATTTTAGCAGTCTTAGAGCCATTTGTAATTGTGGCACTCACTCAGTTGGGGTTTTAAAAAATGCATCAACTACAACCCAAAAATGAATTAAATAGTTAACTACCTTCATCACCACCATTTAAACGATAATAACATGGACAATCAAGGTGGGGAAAAATAACTAAATTTAAATTTACTTGTTGTTCTCTAGTATTTTTTCTGGTAGAAAGAAATGGCTTCTGGGGAACAATTCGTTTGTCAGGGATAGGCAATCAGAATTGCTTTCAGAAATCAAATGCTTACTCTTAAAAAAATAATGCTCTCCTCTTTCCTCTGTAGTTCTAAAACTGGATGGACAAAACTTCTAATGTTACTCTGACCCAGAGGGCCCTCTTACTCCTTGGTTGGTGATGGTGACAGCAATTAAAAACCCAAATATAAAGTATATAAAAAAGGTATGGGCCACAATGTCTATCCAGGTTGCACCTAGCTGGGCAATGAGATGAAAGACAAAACACAGTGCTTCTGCTCAAGGCTGAGTCAGTGCCATGGGGCATCTGCTGCAGGTGTGGCTTCTGACAAGGGGACTGCATTAAGGGAACCTTGAAGACAGAGTTCGCTTTGGGCAAGTAGCTCAGAGGCCAAGAGAAAGGTTCTTGATTTGGCCATCTGTACTTGTTCCAGATGCCGCTTCTTCCTGATCCTTTATTTCTGAATCAGATGCCCCTCCTATGAGCTAACTGAGTAATCATCTCAGAAATATATGTTATGATTGATTTAGATTTATATGGTAAGATATATAAGATCATGAAAAACCTTAAATATAACGCAGGCATTATAGTTTATGGGAAACATTCTGCCTCTATGGAATCAATAACCACTGTATTTAATCACCTGTTTTCTGGTGTCTCCAACGAACTGTGAGCTCTGTGATGGTAAGGACTATTACCGAGTTCACCATTCACTCTCCAGTGCCTGGCTCATGGTAGGCACCCAATATAAAGTTTATTAGCGGATGTTCGCTGGAGATTCCTGTTGTGGGAAAGAAGGGGTTTTCTTTTCTTTAAATGGGTACTCATTTGAGTTTCAGCCTCATCCCTTTCTCTCCCAGTGACTGGCATCTTGCTTGTTGCCTAATGACCAAGCTCCCAAGGCGTACAGCAATTCCAATGAACAAGTCAACCTTGATGTTACGCTCAGCCCACTATAGTAAACAAGAGCACTGGGCTCTGAGGCAAAACACCTGGGTTCAAGTTCCAGCTCTGCCATTGGCTTTGAATGAGAAACTTCTCTGTGTTTATTTTCTTCACTCAGAAGTGGGAATTATGATACTAAGCAAGCTCCTAGGCCTGCTGGGAGAAGATAAAATTAGGGAAGTATGAAAAAGCACTGTGTAACTGACAAAGCCCAGTTACACACTGTAAGACATCATCACTGGTAGGATTATCCTTCCACTTTCTCTAGGTGTGACCATTAAATGAGATCCTAGCCTTGAATCTTAATGTCCATGCCTGGGTGTCTTCGTTCCCTGCTGGACCATCCTGATGCCAACAGAACCTTTGCCTTTGTCTTTTATGAGATTCTTTCTCAGGCTTTGCTCTCCTCTGCCTGTGAGGACATTGAATTTTTATCCAAACCGGACAGCTTCCTTTTCTTCAGTGACCTGAACCACCAGACCTTCTCTTTTTATCTCATCTGACTGGGGTCCCTCCTGATTCCCTCCTTGTATGTCTGTGTTTAGGTTCCAGCCAACCTTGAGCTCAGCAATCCTGTCCATCAACACAGATCTTGCAATGAGCATCAAAATATGAGACATCAGGGAGGTTAGGAGCAACAGTTCTGGGTTTCCAATGAACGAATGTTTCCTCTGTAAGACAGTCTGTTTCTTCCTCTGTCAAATTGGGATAGTAATGGTTATTTGCTTCCACTGAGTAGCTAGGAGGGTTAAATGAGAAAGTCTGTAAAGCACTCAGCATGGTGCATGGGTGTGGTAAGTGACTGATAATGGTAGGCAGTTATTATTATTATTATTCCTGCCCCAACTTTTTATTTATTCTTGATTCCATAACTTCTCATGTGCTTTTCTCAGTCTTTCAAATATTCAAATATGTTTAGAGGCTTATTTCTTCTCCAAAAATCTGCTTCCTCCAGATGGAAATGAAGCAAGTTATTACCACTTTCCCAAAATGTATGGACTATGTTCATTGAAAAAACTTATACAAAATACACTAAAATGTACACTCTCTCTAAACAGTTTTTTTGTCTTGTCCTAGTTATATTCTAGATGTCTAACTGCTACTCCTTGGTGGGTCTACATTGATGTCACCTCTCTGAGAAATGCTGGATGACTTAGACTTTGGATTGTTCACATTCTCAGGGAAAGACAAACACAATGACACGTGGAGCTCTAAAGTGAGGGACAGATGCAGCCAAACCCAAAGGAAGTTGGGCAACAGCCAAGAGACCATCCTGGTCTCAAAACAGACATAACTCTTGTCTCTCTTGTCTTTTTCCTTTATATGGGATTATCTGATGGATGAATCACTGGACTATATTTACTTGAGGAAGTATTCTTGAAGCCTGTGGGTCAAATGACAAGCAGACCGGAAGCAGAGAGGGTTTGGTGTACTGGTCTGACAGATCATTTTTTAGGGATTTGGTACTCATCCTACTTCTTGTGAATATGTGGCAACAGCTTCTACTTTTCTCCTTCATCCTTGATCCTATCTTTCCTTCTTCCCTTGTGATCCGAGTTGAGACAGTGGAAGAAAGTTGCTGTTTTTGCCAGTCTAGCATCTGTCCTACTTTATCCTGGTGACAGCCTTCTGTTCTTTTGGGAATCATTCCATGCCCACTCTCAGTCCATGTGGTTCAGGTGGAATGACTCCACTCTGGACTCCAGAGGGGCATGTGACCCAGGCCTGGACCATCAGAACGTTCCATCCCCTCGGGCACAGTGATTGTGTATGGTTAAAAACATACCGTGATAAAAGCAACCTGAGATGATCCTAGGACTTCTGTTGGAAATGTTAAAATGAGAGGATCCCTCTTTTGTGGAGTAGCTGAGAAGAGGGGAAAGTAAGCCTGATGCTGTGGGCAGCCATCTTGCCACCATGGTGGAAGAGCGTGCCTGAGAGCAAAGCCAACAATGAAGAAAACAGTCGAGAGATGGGGAGAAAGAAGCCAAGTGCTGACAGCCTTTTATGAGATCTTGGGTAGCTGAACCTGAAGATAAGTCTGTCCTTGGACTTTTCAATTCAGTTACATCTACCAATAGATTTCTTTTCCTGTATTGGATAAATAAAGCATCGGAATAATATGTAGAGAGAACAATAATGTTTACCCATTGTCCATGTGTACATTCATGTGTTGGTATATTCATACCAATAGGTATGAATGTAAGTACTAGAGGATAAAATACTTAGAAAGAGCCAGTGGTCATTCACTTTGGAAACCACCTTGGGGGAGAAAAGCTTTGTTGCAGCTTATGCTTCTTCAGCTTGATACAGCTTTCAACATTTCCAGGGTAGAGAAAATGAAAAGCAAAAGACCTAGAAGAACTCCCTCTTTCAGCTGTGCTAAAGATGTTAGTGGACAGGGAAATAGGAGAGGCATGGAGTGTAGGAGGGTGTCTGATAGATTTTTGGTTCCTGACAAACTTCCTTTAGGCTCAGATATCTGTGCCTATAACTAACTTTAGTAACTACATATGCAATTATGTTAGTCTACTTCTGAGAAAGTGAATCATCCCTAACTCGAGTCCTCTAGCAATTCTCCAATAGAGACAACAATGTGAGGGTGCAATTAATTTGCAATTAGTTGTATAAATAGAAAACATGCCAAGACAAGTCTTGCCTGCTCAGACCCAAGGGAGTAAATAAAAAGGAAGGTACCAAAATGACTTCCACTGTGCCCATCTCTTCCAGCCTGCTCCTACTTCCAGACACAGAAACATGCACCTTGATTAGTTCCTCATCTCTGTCTGCATCTCTCTGTTTAGAGACAGCATTTGAGATGGGACTGGATCTGGAGTTGCTGTGGGAACAGAGGTTTGGAGAGCCTGATTTTGGTGAGATCCTGTGGTGAGATTTAATCTCATCCTGTGGCATAGCGATTTGATAAAAAGAGTGATATGGCTCAGGATTTGATTGATTGATTGATTGAGACAGGGTCTCGCTTCACCACCCAGGCTGCAGGGCAGTGGTGCGATCACAGCTTACTGCAGCCGCCTCGACCTCCCGGGCTCAAGAGATCCTCCTATCTCAGCCTCCTGAGTAGCTGAGACCACAGACATGCACCAATATGCTCAGTTAATATCTGTATTTTTTGTAGAAATGGGGTTTTGTCATGTTACCCAGACTGGTCTGAAACTCCTGGATTCAAAGGATCCACCTGCCTCAGCCTCCTAATGTGCTGGGATTATGGGCATGAGCCACCATGCCCAGCCAGAGATGCTTATTTGAATGGCAGACTATTCTGTGGCCCAAGAACATGGAAATTCGTTTCTAAGGAGCAGCACAAAGCAGCCAGGCTTGCTTGGGTTCTCTCCTGTGCTTTTGAAAGCCAGGGCATTGTAGAGATCCCTGAGAGATGGAGTTTGCCAGGGAACAGCAAGGGCCATAGCAATGGAAGATTTCCTAAGAACTGAAGCTCCGCCATGACATGGACTAGCAAGTAAAGCCCAGATGAAGATGAGCTTTTATTTTCTTTAATTAAAAATTTTATTGAAGTATAATGTATATACAATAAATGTATCAATTTTAACTGTTCAGTTCCATGAGGTTTTACAAATGTACACATCTGTACCACCACTAGCATCAAGGTTACGGGTGACTCTTAATTCCACTTTATTCATTGATTCATTTTTTTGGCCACCTTTTAAAACTGAGCTTTCTATAACTCTACAGAAGACATGCACATGCACACACACATGCACACACACAAAATCTCACACTTGAAAAAAAAACATTACTTGTCTGGAAAAACTCCAATCACTCATGTTTGATAAAAATTGCTGAATGTATTAAAAAATTCAGGTCTGGATGAATAACAAAAATAAGAAAAGTGAGCTGTGGAAAGAATTCTCTGGGATAGATACAAAGTATTGAAAATTGAAGTGTGGAAAACATGCCATGTCATCTCAATCACGATTTTCTATTGCTTTATGCATTTATGTTAGAGGAAATCTTTTTTATGAGGAAAAATACAAAGTACTAAAAAAGAATGTGCTTTCAATGAAAGAATTTTCATGACTCAATTAGAAAATTCACAGAATAATACAAGTAGAATGTCCACTTAGTATGGTTGAAAATAGAGAACTGTCTTTTCTGACACCTTCACAGTGAAATGTCTGGAAATTTTCTCCTCAGTTGTATATTTCTTCCCAAGTTTTTGCCTTTCCTTCCTGTTCTGCCTTAAATATTAGTTGAATGCCCACTGCATGCAGGTGCTAGGCAGAGGAGGCAGTGGTGAAAAGTCAAAGCCCTGCCCTTAAGGCCTTCCTTGCCCTTTAGGAATGCATGGCCTTTGCTTTCCATGTTGTAAATCCACTCTCATGTTCATCCTGCTTCTAGAGTATCTGTTGCTGTCTCTGCAAAGCAGGGCTATAAATGGGAAGCTGGGAAAAGAGAAGGGGGCAGAAAAAGGGAGGAAACGAAATAGCTCACTAGCTCTTTTCCATGTGATGAAGACTAGCAATTCTATTTATTTTCTCACCGTTTGTCAGGGGTAGAGTTCATGGTAGAAGAAGATTTTAAAACTCCAAATCAATAAAAAGCAAAAACCCAACTAAAATAGCCCAATACCTGAGTGCTTGCCTGAAATACAGCAGCTCTACCTACATTAGGGAAAGGGAAAGCCACAGAGAGAAGGTAAGGTCAATGCCAACACAATGAGGTACCAGAAGCTTTTAGTATTACTGGGTTTCTTACATGTCAGGAATTTGGAAAAGAGTATACACTATTTCTGATGGCCACGGTATTATTATTGAGAACATTAGAGCAGTGATTTACTAAATATGGATAGTACAATAGTCAACCATCAGATATAAATCTGATATATTCTACTGCTGATTGTGGTCATTAAGAGTTTTAAGAATAGGCCTTCTGAATCCTTTTCCATTAAGTAGCTTCTTCATAAAAATGCTAAGAAGCAAAACCGAATCTACACCGCAAATGTAATTGTGGCTTACAAAGAAATGGAAACAATTTGCCTCATGACCAGTGACTTCTGTGATTTTTCAAGATGCAATGACTCATTCAAATACCGCATTAGCTCTTTGAGACCTATGATTTCTATATTGGCATCAGAGACTAGACTCCTCAAGGTACCTGATAGTAATGTAGGTCTTCTGGTCAACTGTGGTTATCAATGTGACTCTTAACACACGCCAATGTGAAGCTTACTTGTTAAGGCCAAAGGATGAAAGTGGATGTGTTGGCATGGAGACTCTTTGCTCTTGGAAGAAAGACTCGAGAAATTCACAGTGCAGGTTGTTACGAAAAATTTGAAATGGACAAAGGGCAAAGCCTTATAACACCCACCACATACTTGGTATCAACGTTTACAACTTATGAAATATTAAAAAAAATAACTACAGGGATGTTTGGCCCAGATTGAAATTTTGCAATGGCCTTTGTACAAAAGAAAACTATTACGCCATGCTAGTCTGTGTCAGTGCTAAATTGTCTCCAATAACTGGGCATCAAATACTAGGCAATGTGTCAAGTACAGGAAAATTGTGACTTAGAATGTATGAAATTGTGAAATCCAAATAATTTTATCCTTATGCCAAACTCCCAAAGAAATTATATATATGTATATAAAAATATATCTAATATGTATATAATTTTGTATATCTTAAGGCTATGTATAAAGATGGCTAAAAACAGGAGACAGAACATTTTCCACTGCCTTTCTAAAATAAACAAGGAAAGGTCAGGCCAGACCATAAGGAATGAAATATCTGAGATGAAGAATATTCTCCAGTAATCTCTTCCCAACAGAACCCTTTCTGGATACTAGGTGACAAGAGAGAAAATCATAATGGAATAATAGCCTTCCACATAAAAGAATTATGGTAAGTTGACATTAGGTTGAGCTGCAGTCCAGTCAAAATGAAAGAAGTTCTGAGCTGAGCCTGTCACGGAGTCTCTAAAAGAGGACAATCAATATGTGTTTTCTGACTGTCTTCCTCATATTCAGCCTGCAGTAACTTGAACTGAGAATTGGCTTTTTATGGAGATTTATTACAACAGCATTGCCATTCAAGAATAGGCGGCTATCATCATAAATAAAGAGCAGACACAAAGGGATGTGAAGATCCAAGACAGAGAATTTGTCAAGATGGGTAAATCATGAACTTACTTATATTGCAAATAAATACACACTATGAAAGCCATCCCTCATTAGGAGAAAATCTTTTTTCTGCCCTGGAAAAACCAAGTCAAGCTGTTGTGTTTTGAATTTCCTCACATTGGCCTTCTGAAAGCTCAGAAACCAATGCCTGGACTGTTGGTTTATTGTGGACGTAGGCTGCTCTGTTGAATGTAAGATGTGGGTTCCCGTGACCACCAGACCTGCTGTGGCCGGAGGGTGGATACTTATCATCCACAGTGCTGACAAGGCTTTCTTTCTGCAAGAGCCCACAAAGCTACCGAAATCCAGTTCAAAGCCCTTCCTGAAATGTGGTGGGGGAGAAACAGCTGACTCCCGATTCCCCACCTTCAAAGCCCTAAAACCTGAAGAGGCAGGGCCTAAGTGTCCCCCACATTTCCTTTGGACATTGAAATTTGTGTAAGTGAACATGTTTCCATGTCCCGCTTTGTTGTTTCAGCTGTTAGGAGAGCTGGGGATATCAATTACTCCCTGCCTGGAGAAGTGACCTGCACCAACAGTCCCTGCCACACAGCTGGCCTTCTCCCTCCCTAACTGCTCCCATTTAAATAAATGCCTGCCGATTCTTCCGGAGGCTACCATCCTGGCCTTCTCATCCCCACTAAATGATTCATTAGGTTGGATTAACCCTTTAAAAACTACTATTTACCAAAGGGTCCCTGGGGATTCTCTCACACTCCATCATTTTTAGCCATTATAAACAGCCAGCCCCAGCATGGTGGAATCCACTCTAAGGCTACTCAGGTTGACAGTGTGGATTTTGTTAGCCCCAATTCACTTAAAAGCCCAAGACAGCATTTACTTTGTGGGATAGGGCATACACATTTTCATCTCCCAGCCTGTGCATTCCAAATATGCCTCTTGCCATAAACACCTAGGCAGGCATTCCACAAAAAAGACTAAGCCAGAAAGGAGTGAGCAATCATTCCAAGGCTGTGGGGTTACGAAGGATCTATTTTCACGCCTCCACTATCCAGGCCTCCATTTTGGTTGATGCCATTTTCTGCCCATAATCAGCGGGTGTGCACAATGAGTGGTGCCTGTCAAACGGTCATTTGTGGGCGCAATTAGACACCTGTGCCTTCAACAAGTTGCAAGCACCTAATTGTGTCTGCATGTAGCCACTTGTGGGTGCAATTATCCAGAAATCCAGGTGTGCCTGGTATTATGTACAATCTAAGGGGAAAAAAGTGTTTTCCAAAAAAGAAGGCTCAGGTTGAACATGAGCTCTTCAAACTTTCAGCAGGGTGGTTCAACAGAAGCTACCATCACCATATATAGATGGAGCCTCTTTAAGAGTCTACAGCATTGCTGCCCCAGGAGAAAATAATGCAAGCCACACATATCATTTATTTATTTATTTATTTTTATTTATTTTTGAGATGGAGTTTTGCTCTCTTGCCCAGGCTAGAGTGCGGTGGTGCAATCTTGGCTCACTGCAACCTCTGCCTCCTGGGTTCAAGCGATTCTCCTGCCTCAGCCTCCCGAGTAGCTGGGATTACAGGCACCCGCCACCACACCCGGCTAATTTTTGTATTTTTAGTAGGGATGGGGTTTCGCTATGTTGGCCAGCCTGGTCTCGAACTCCTGACGTCAGGTGATCGGCCTGCCTCGGCCTCCTAAAGTGCTGGGATTGTAAGCATGAGCTATCGTGTCCGGCCTCACATACATAATTTAAAACTTTCTTGTATCCACATTCAAAAGTAAAACTAATTTTAATAATTTATTTTACTTAACCCAATATATCCAAAGTATGATAATGTCAACAAGTAATCCATATAAAAATAATTTATATTTAATATTCTTTTGCTTTTGGCATTAAGTCTTGGGACCTGGTGTGCATTTTACATTTAAAGCACATCATAATTCAGACACATTTAAATGTCTGATAGCCCCATGTTGTTGCAGCTACCATATTGGAGTGCAGATCTACAAAGAATTATTTCCAATTGTGATTAACTGCTTGTAATTTTTGACTTTGAAGCATTTTCCTAAATACTTCGAAAATCAAGTTTCCAAGATAAAATATTTGAAAATGCCCTGTAGTGTCTTAGAGTTATCATGGGTAACATGGCTCTTTATAAATTCCCAGCAAAATGAAGGAGAATGTGTAAAATCCTCCCCTTCCTTTCTCTTTTACAATTTATGAGGGGCAGTTTGGAAGTGACAGGCACAGGTTGTGTAGACAGAGTTAGAAGATAGGCCAGTAGAACTGGAGGTGAGGTGGAAGAGGGGGATGTAAGACAGGAAAAGGAAATAGATTAAAGATTGTGGCAGACCTCTGTAGCATCTTTTGCTATGTATCAAAATGGTTGTTCCAATTCGTCCAAATGAGTATGGTTTTAAGATCATTTTACAAAAGGTATGATTCATTTTGGTTGCATTTGGGACTATTGGATTAAAATTTGGTAAGAAACTCTTCAACTGTGAAATAGATAAATAATGGAACCAACATAATAGGGATGTGGTGAGGATTAAATGAGTGAATACACATAACATGCTTAGAACAGCGCCTAGCACACAATGAGCAGTCAATGACTATCAGCTGCTTTCATCCTCTTCATCACCACCACCACCATCATGATGTCTATTCTCAAGGCAATCCAGAATAGTATGTGCATCTCTCTCTCTCTCTCACACGCGCGTGCGCGCGCACACACACACAGCTTAGTAGGAGAGAGATGACTAATTTCTTTGCATATGATTTCCAGCGTTTCCTAATTCCTTCCATCATCATTGCCATGCACTCACATCAGTTCTCTGAGTTCAAAGAGCAAATGTGAACTGCTCTGTTTCTCCCATCCATTCTTAGCAGACTTTCAAGCTGATAACACAGGCAGTGCCTGCGTACTTGTTAAATGAAGACTCAAAACCACTTGCTATGCTTTAATTTTCATTTCACAAAAGAATCCACGGAGAGCATATATTGCACATTTTCTGTCCTGGATCAAGAACAACCTGAATCTCCCTAAATCAAGAACAACCAATTCCATACACTTTTGTAACAGTTAACTTATATTTCTATACAATTAGGTTATATATTTACACCCTTCCCCCCACCTGCCACAAGCACCCATTCCCTACTACTCTGAGAATGGCCAGTTCAATGACCGAGCTGTCCTGAATTCGGTGCCCTTTTCCCCAGCTGTCACAGGGAACTGTAGGCTCAGATATCTCTTCCTCATCCCTTCTTTTTTTTCCCTCACCTGCATCAGTTGGCAAGAGAATTGAGTGGGCCACTTCCCTATAAGTGTCAATAATAAACTCCTCAGTTACTTTTATCGGAGGCAATGCCACTTCCTTTACTAGCTCCCAATCTCCTTTCCCTGCCTCTCTCACTCTTCCCTAGACACGTAGGAAAAAAAAAAACAACAACAACCTTCCTTGTTGCTCTTGGTTCCATTTGTTCTGTGTTTCACTGCCAAAAATATTTGAGGAAAAGGCAATAATCTAGTCTAGAGAATTTAAAAAAAATTCCCAAAGGAATCAAAGTCATCAACATGGAGAGTGGCCAGATGCCTCCTTGAGAACCTCAAACACAGCTTCCAGCTACTTCCTCATCCTTCTCTGATTGAACCTGCTTTTTCTCAAGCACAATTATTAAAATAGATGAAACATGATTACTTAATTTTATTTTTTTCTGCTTTAATTACCAGCATTGTAATGGTATTCTTAAAAGCAATGTTTCTTCATTCTGTTTCCGTTCGTTACTTCTCATTTTTTATGAGACTCTAGTACGTAAAGGCAAGACGATAGGAATTATCCAGAGTCTATTAACTGTAGAGAATGCCCACACCAGGGCAGGTGTGTTAGCCGATGTCCCACAGCAACCATATTTTTAAGATGATTTTCACATGGACGGTACTTCACTTACATGAGCTAAGTAGATTTGTGCAAGCCTTGCAACCTGCTCACTGCATAGTGCATCATTTCTACAGGAAAGGTACCCCAAGTTCTAGGCCAGTAGAAACTGCCCATTTGAGATTGAGGACTGATTGCATGAGGGATGGATTCAGGTTGGCTAATGCATGCCTCCTCATCTAGCCATTTCCAAGTGTCAACCAGAAATGAAGACAGCAGGACCAGGCTCCCCATCTGGGAACCAAGGGAACCAAGCTGCAGGGATGGATTCGGGTTGGCTAATGCATGACTCCTCATCTAGTCATTTCCAAGTGTCAACCAGAAATGAAGACAGCAGGACCAGGCTCCCCATCTGGGAACCAAGGGAACCAAGCTGCTGCCAGGCTCTGTGGACCATCTCTAAACCCATCCACAAACGTTGCCACAGAGGCAATAACCTTCATGTGCCTGAAAACTGGAGTTATGCCTACTTCCACCATCTTTTTATTCTAAGAAAATAATTACAGTTTTTAGATGATTTAGGTATCTTTTTTAAAAATTTAATTTTTAGTTTTTACTAGTAGATGTATCTATTTATAGGGTACATGTGATGTTTGGATACAGACATACAATGTGTAATGATCGTATCAGGGTAATTGAGGTATCCACCACCTCAAGCATTTATCATTCCTTTGTGTTAGGAACATTCCGATTCCACTGTTTTAGTTACTTAAAAATATATACTAAATTATTGGCTGTAGTTACCCTGTTGTGCTGTCACATACTAGATCTTATTTATTCTATGTTTCTGCATCCTTGTGCACCATGTGGAATATTCAGCCATAAAAAGAATAAGTTCCTGTCATATATATTTATATATATATTTATATATACATACATACACACGTACACACACACACATGTATATGACAGGGATATAAATGACAGGATATATCTATCTATCTATATATCTATATCTATCTCTCTCTCTCTCTCTATATATATATATATATATCTCCCCACCCCACATTCTCTTTATCCATTTATTTGTTGATAGACACTTAGGTAGATTCCAAATCTTGGCTATTGTGAACAGTGCTGGAATAAACATGGGAGGGCAGATATCTCTTTGATATACCAATTCCCTTTCTTTTGGGTATAAATGCTTAGGTATCTTAATGAAAGCATTAGTTAATGCTTAATCTTATTCAAATACTTGAAATGTGAGCATTTTCTGAATTAAAGATACATATTCCCAAAAGTATCCTGGTATTTTATACTCAGATTGCAGTCAAAACTTACTTTATATTGTAAGTCACTGTCACTATGAAATAGAATAATTTATAGTGAAATTTCTCATGATAGTTCTAAAGAAGGCTATTCTAATTACTGTTTCATCAAGGAGAGCAGCTTTTTTTCCAAGGCATTTTAGTGTCTCGTGCCTTCTCATGACTCACCAAGTGAAGAATGCAACAACCATTGGTAGAATGGTTGAAACAGAGGAAGATTTAAAATCTCTCTTATATGACTATCATTAAGAGATCCATTCATGTTTCCAAGTTCAATTCTTCGTGATTAATTCTTTTAAAACCTCCAGTCATATAGAGTAAGACATACAAAGCCACCTTTTTTAAGGCACTGAAACTTACTCCTTGAATTTTTGTATAGTTAAAAAATAGGCATTAGTATAGCTTTTGGTGCAGATTTGAGACAGCAAGTTGTTGATGTGTGTTCTCAGCCCGCCCTCCGGTCATGGACACTCAGTCCCAGCCATGAAGCAATATCAACATGCCCTCCTGTTACAGTGTCACCACTCACATGTCATTCCCATTATTACCGATGTCAAGGAAGAGACCGGAGAAGCCCGTTTTATTATAAGCGTGAATGATAGCGAGAGATTGGACCTTCCAGGGGCACTCTGCTGAAATGGGTGATTCAGAGATGCTGTGCGTCATACTTGAAAAAAGACCTAAATTTATTACATTTAATGTTTAATATAAATCACCAAACCTGAATGTGTTATAAAAATGAGCTAAAATGCTGCTTAAGAGACATTATTAAAGAGTCTTAAGTATGGAGCCATTTCTAATTGGTAAAAGTTCACAGATGAACACTTCTTGCAAGTACTCATTTTTAAGAAATATTTCTCCCAGTAAGAAGGCCCTTATTTCAGTGTGAGATATAATCCAGGGGACAAATCTCTTTATGCAAGTATCATCTTTAAGTTCACAGAAGGAATGTCAGTGAAATCTATGACTTAGACTTTATTCCCCCCTTACTTAAATATGAGAAAAAATCAAGTTTAAAAATAATTAAGAATACAATGATACACAGTCCAAGGTAGGGTGCTTGGAATAAAACTGCTATATAAGGCGATACATGTCAAGAGCCAACTGGCTATTATTACTCCCTCAAAAATTAAAAAAGAATAGTGCAGAAAATTATCTGTGCTGTTTTTATAATCCTGATTAAAGGATATAAACATGGGTAGTTGAAATTAATCTGTGAAAGAATATGCTGTCATTTCAATTAGAGAAAAGGGAATCCTTTAACTGTCCCCCCTCAACAAAGGCGCCACCTTAAATCAGGCAAGGTTGGCCTCCAAAATGGGACAAGTGCAGTAAACCAATTTTCAGCCACAAAATGTGATTTGCAAAATTGGTTTGAAGTACTGCTGGCTGGATACCACCTCTGCTGGGGAGTGAAATTAAAACTGTCATCCATTCACACAAAGTCCCAATAGCTTGCCGGCCTCTGGTGTGTGCTGGTTCATAACCGCAGCTGCCTTCCCTGTCGGCACAGACACTCCTTTGGGGACTCTGCTCCTTCAGCTTGTTTATTAGAATTCTCAAACTGATACTGGAAAGGTACCTCTGGGTCACAGGGGAGACCTCATCTCTGAGGATGAGGATGAGGATGAGGATGAGAGAGCCCGGAAAAGCTGATGATGCCACAGTAGCCTTTTTTCTTCCTTAAATGGGCCACTCAGGGTTTTCTATTAATTCTTTAACTCGGACATTCCTCACCTCCACCCCCGACCATTTTGATTCCCAAAATCCAGGTGCTCAACCGTTCTCATTTCTTTTTTGAAAAGAGACTTCAGGGCCCACAAAAATAAACAATTAGAATGCTAGGAAGAGAAATATATTTTCTTACAGCTTCAAAAAGCTGTTTTATGGGAATATTTACATTTTTACGTTTTGCTAATTATTTGTTCATTATGTTACGTGTGTTCTTACAATGCATACACTTTATTATAACAGCTCATTATAATCATTTTTTGAAAACAAATATTTACCAAATACCTACTATCTAGCTAGGTACTGCAGAGAATGCAGAATGCAGAAAAGGTTAAGAGATGGCCCTTACCTTATTCTTTCTGGTTGGGAAAAGCTTATTTTTTTCTGATTGGGAAGATGAGTTTAAAATTCATTTAAAAAACAGAAAAAGTAAGATAATTTGACGTGATGTGTCAGTGCAAGAATCTATATAATAATGACATAGATTTTGACTTCATACAGTTAAATCACTAATTATTATGTGATAGCAAAATCTGGATGTAACATGGTCAGCTTGAAAGGTTGGCTTTGGGCCAGTCCATTTTGACACCACCAATACCTTGATACCATTTTTTCTCATGATTCTATTTTTATCATTCATTCTTATGATTCTGGCTTATATTACTTTATCTTGTAAGGATACATGTTTTATTTATGTTTCATAGTAGATATACCTTCATTTGCTTGTGTACTTTGCCAATAATTTAACTATAGCTTTCTGTACAGGTGCCAAGATGATTGTAGGGTTATAGATGTGTCTGTCGTAACTTCTTAAATGTCACAAACATGTGCAAGAGAACGGTCTTTCTTTTTTGGGGGGGATCTTGTTCTTTAAATGTGCATGGTCATGGTATTGACAAGGGATATAAACCTCTTGCTTTGGATGACATGATATTAATGAAACACTAGTTACCACATTGTTATTTGGAATTGACACACAGAAGCTTACCTGATCTAATGCACTCGTAACACTGTCAATGTAAAGAGAGGATAGTGAGAGGAGTGGAGTCTGTGGGGAAATCAATTCCTGGGGCAGATGTTGCAGCTTATCAGTGGAAGAGTAGTTGCTCAGGGGCCAATGAGCAGGGCCCTTGTGAATATCCCTGGTGAGAGACAGGCTACAAGTAGCTAAAGAGTGGATACACACTGATACAGAGCCAATCCAGTGAGGCAAGCTCCACATTTACTCCAGCAAAGCAGAAAAATTAGGTATATGCCTGCAGCCTAAACTGCTTTCCATCAGCATTATTCTTATCAATGTTCCAGAAATAAATGTTATAAAAGAGTTCATAAAATACGGAAACAACTTTCTTTGGAAAGCAATGGGTAGTTCTGAATCAATCCACAAGACAGGCCAAATACTCAGGAAGTTACTTTGGTAGCTTTAAAAACCAACTGCATTGAACCATCTGATGAGAGCAGGGAGACTTGAACACTCTTGGAGACACTGTTAACCTAAGTGAAGATCCCTTTAAAAAAATATTCCTACTGTGTTTGTCATCACAGGAAAAGAAAAAAACATTGCCAAGCGTAATTCATTTTTAAGCTATCCTTGAGAAATAGTTAAATACATGTTACCCATGTACTCTTTCAGTCTTTGCTTTTTATTTTTTGTTCTGTAGTTTGGCCCATATGGGATTTGAATATAAAATCCATGTACATTTGCTTTCTCTTTTATAATTCACCTATCACCCGCAGTGCATCAAATCCTCTGAATTATTTAAAGTATTTTCCCATTTCCTACCGCACTTTTAAGGTTAAAAAATGAAGGAAAATATTTTCCTCAAGCACTTGCTTCTCTTGGCCCTGATGGACATTGTTTTCATTTGGTTGGTTTTTGAAACAGCAAACAGGATACTAAAAAATATACTCAAGTCCTAGTTAATGCACTAAGACAAGAAAAAGAAATAGAAGGTATACAGATTGGAAAGAAAAAAAAACTGTCTTCATTTGCAGGTGACATGATCATCTAGGTAGAAAATCTGAAAGAACTGACACACACACACAAAAAACCCTCCTGGAATTAATAAGCAATTATAGCAAGGTTGCAGAAGACAAAATTAATATACAAAAGTCAATCATTTTCGTATACACCGGTAATGAACAAGTGCAATTAAAATTAGAAACACAATACCATTTATATAAGCACCCCTCAAAAATGAAATACTTAGGTATAAAGCTAACAAAATATTTATAACATCTAAGGAAAATTACAAAATTCTGATGAAAGAAATCAAAGAAGACCTAAATAAATGGAGAGACATTCCATGTTTATGGATGGAAGACTCAATACTCTCAAGATGTCAGTTCTTCCCAACTTGATCTACAGATTCAATGCAATCCCAATCAAAAACAGAGAAAGTCTTTTTTGGATATTTACAAACTGATTCTAAAGTTTATATGCAGAGGGAAAAGACCAAGAAGAGTAAACCAAATATTGAAGGAGAAGAATAAACTTAGAGAACCGATAATAGCCAACTTTAAGATTTACTATAAAGCTACACTAATCATGACACTGTGGTATTGGTGAAAGAATAGACAAATAGATCAATGGAACAGAATAGGAAGTCCGGAAGTAGACCCATTTTAGCATAGTCAACTGACCTTTGACAAAGCACCAAAGGCAATACAATGGAGAAGAGATCGTCTTTTCAACAAATGATGCTGGAACAACTGGACATCCACATGCAAAAAATGAATCTAGACATAGACCTTATGCCCTTCACAAAAATTAACTCAAAATGACTCACAGATCTAAATTTAAAATGTGAAACCATAAAACTCCTAGAAGATAAAATAGGAGAAAACCTAGATGACCTTGGGCACGGTGATGACTTTTTAGATACATCAAAGTCACAATCCATGAAAAAAAAAAAAGCCACCAATTGGCAGAAAATATTTGCAAAAGACACATCTGTTAAAGGACCGTTATCAAAATACACATAGAATGTGAAAACTCAACAGTAAGAAAACAAACTCAATTACAAAATGGGCCAAAGACCTTAACAGACACCTCATCAAAGAAGATATACACATGGCAAATCAGTATATGAAAAGATACTCTGCATCATATGTCATCAAGGAAATGCAAATTAAAACAACAATGAAATACTACTACATACCTATTAGGATGGCCACGATTAGAAATACTGACAACACCAAATGCTGACAAGGATGTGGAGCAACAGGAACTCTCACTCATTGCTTGTGGGAATTCAAAATGGTACAGCCACTTTGGAAGATAGTTTGGTGCTTTCCTGCAAAACTAAACATTGTCTCACCACTTGATCCAGCAATCATGTTCCTTGGTATTTACCCAAAGGAGTTGAAAACTTATGTCCACAAGAAAACCTGCCCATACAGGTTTACAGCATCTTTATTCATAATGGTCAAAACTTGGAGGCAACCAAGATGTCCTTTAGTAGGTGAATGAATCAACTGTGCCACAACCAAACACTGGAATATTATTCAGCCTTAGAAAGAAATGAGCTATCAAGCCATGAAAAAGCATGGAGGAAACTTAAATGCATATTATAAAGTGAAAGAAGCCAATCTGAAAAGGCTGCATACTGTGTGATTCCAAGTATATGACATTCTAAAAGTTAGAACTATGAAGACAGCAAAAAGATCAATAGTTGCTAGGGGTAATGGTGTGGAGTGGGGTATGACTAGGAAGAGCACTTAAGATTTTTAGGGCAGTAAAAACACTTTGCATGATACTATAATGATACATACATGTCATTATACACTTGTTCAAACCCACAGAATGAACAACACCGAGAGAGCGCTAATGTAAACTATGGGCTTTGGGTGATTATGATGTGTCAATGCAGGGTCATCAGATGTAACAGTTTTACCACTGCAGTTGGGAATGTTGGTAATGAGGGAAGTTACGCATGTGTTGAGGTGGCAGGTTTATGAGAAATCTGTGTACCTTCCTCTAAAATTTGGTGTGAACCTGAAACTGCACTAAAAACAGTGTGTATGTGTGTGTATCTATCTATATTGTATATATATGATATATATGTGTGTGTATAATATATATACCTTACATGAAAATATATTTTTATATATAGTGTACGCGTGTGTGTGTGTGTGTGTGTGTGTCTATTTAAATGTGTATATAATGTATCTTGATGTGGATCATGCCTTGCTTTGCTACAGCAATGGCTTTCTCTCCTCATCCAGTAAGGGAGCTTATGAGATGGGTCCCTGACAAAGGATACGATGAACCTTTCTGTGGAGGACAGATGAAGCCACAGCTTGTAGGCTTCTAGTCTGTAAATTCTGTCTTTGGTATGACTTCTTTCTTTCTTTCTTTTTTTTTTTTTTACTCCTCAGTGACTTCCCCATTGCAGCTTCTATAAGTCCCCATGTCTCCTTACCTTCTTTCCCCATCTCCTTGTCAACACAAAAAAGAATAAGATATTCTCACATGCATCTTAGCCCAGGAATTCTCATTTTTGAACTCTTTAACGGTGAAGGGAAGGGCTTTGTCTCCTGCTAAATGTTCAGGCAGCATGTTACAATGAAGTGAAGCTGCCCCCCCACTGGAGTGCTAAGTCAGTGAGTCTTTATTGATTCCTGTAAATGCTAGAAAACGGGGGTTTTACTGCTAGAAATGACACAAACAAGCGCTGTTGGTATAGATCTTTCCGGAATTATTCTAGAGGAGCCATTGTCACTATGGTGTATGGTGGAAACCTGTTAACAAACACGTCCAGCTGCAGCCCGTGGATAACAACGCTTACATGGGCATAGCCACAAAGATGGCGTAGCATAGATGGCATAGTTCACGGCCATCTACCTGGAAATCTCTTCCTGAAACCATGATGCAACTGGCACCAGGATGACATCTTGACTTGCAAATAATATTAAGTGACATGTTTTGTCTTGTTCGTTGTCTGCCTCTGGTAAATTATGTTTAGGCAATCTACAAACTTTCGACTCTTTTAATTTTATGCTTTTCACATTCCTGAAGAATGAGGTTCTCACAAGGAAGTTGCCACAAGGTTACTGGTTTAGTAAACTTTGATTTCAGTGTTCTTTCTAAAAATGACTTTTGCTGCACATAGTATATAAAACTGTAATTGTGGTTTCTAAAATTTTGAAATAAGTGTTTTATCTTTAAGGACATTTTTGCTATTCTGCGGTGAAGCTGTCAACACCTTTTAATATATAAGAATTTCTTCTTTTTCCTCCAATATATAATTTCTTCCATATTTTCAGATACTGACATCATCTAAGTCAATTTGTTGGCACGTTTCACCCCATACCATAGAGAGAAGCCACGGTATGGATTTTAAGTGCCGACACAGAAAGAACTGTTAACTTGTCTAGTCTGCAACCTGTGCAGTTTTCTACTTCTCACAAAGAGTATAAATTTCCTGATATTCATATCAATGATCGATGTTTTATTAACTATAGATATTCCTTGTAAAAAAAAGTTGGCTTTTTAAAGAGATGACTATTTCCAGTTTGTTTCCCATCAATTTAATACTCTTGATGGTGATCAATGATAGAACCTCAGTTTGGAGGCATCTGCATCTTTGAAATCTTTTCCTTTGGCACAAAAATCAAACAAAGCAAAATACTCTTCCAAGGATTCAGTTTAAATTCCAGGAATTATGTAGTTTTAAAATCTCAGTTTCCTTTTCATACATACTTTTCAAATCTCATGAGGTGGTTGCCATGGATGACTTCGAGTTCTCTATGTGCCATCCATTGGAACCATGCTCTGGAGCCCAGAATTGTCACCACTCTGCCTTTCCACCCAGCCTTACACCCATCCTTCCTCATCTATGAGGAAAATGGCACCTCCAGCTACCCAGTTGTTCCAGCCTGGCTCCAGAGTTATCTCTGGCACCAGTCTTTCCCTTGATGCCCACATCTAATCAGGCATCAAACAGGTCAGCTCAGCTCCTTCACAGGCCTCTCTTCCCTTCCTGCCCTTCCCCACTGATATGGCTTGGTTGTATGTCCCCACCCAAATCTCATCTTGAACTATAGTTTCCATAATCCCCACGTCATGGTAGGGAACCGGTGGGAGGTAGTCGAATCATGGGGGTGGTTACCTCTGTGCTGTTCTTGTGATAGTGAGTGAGTTCTCATGAGATCTGATGGTTTTATAAGGGGCTTTTCTCCTGCTTCGCTCTTCACTTCTTGCTGCTGCCATGTGAAGAAGGATCTGTTTGCTTCCCCTCTACCATGACTGTAAGTTTCCTGAGGCCTCCCTAGCCATGCTGAACTGTGAGTCAATTAAACCTCTTTCCTTTATAAATTACCCAGTCTTGGGTATTATTTTATTAGCAGCATGAAAATGGACTAATACACCCACTTATGTCCTCATTTCAGGCTTTCAGCATCTTTTGTAGGGACCACATAAACAGTTTCACAATGCCCTTCCTGATTGTAGTCTTGTCTCTCCAATTTATTTATTTAGGAGATGGGGTTCTCCCTCTGTTGTCCAGGCTGGAGTGCAATGGCATGATCTCAGCTCACTGCAACCTCCACCTTCTGGGTTCAAGCAATTCTCCTCCCTCAGCCTCCCGAGTAACTGGGACTACAGGTGCCCACCACTATGCCCGGCTAATTTTTTATATTTTAGTAGAGATGAGGTTTCACCATGTTGTCTGGGGTGGTCTCAAACTCCTGAGCTCAGGCAATCCGCCTGCCTTGGCCTCCCAAAGTGCTGGGATTACAGGTGTGCACCACCGCACCCGGCCTGTCTCTCCAATTTATTTTCCATGAAATTATCAAGGGGCTTTCTCTACAATGCAAATCTGATTAAACCATTTCTTTCTTTAAACACCTTCAAGGGCCTGAGGCCTTCTGGGTAGAGTCAAAGTCCCTAGCGTGTTGTATAAAGTGCTACACATCTTGCCACTTCTTCAAATTCCATTTATGCATATAAAATTTTAGCACTTATTCTACTTGACTGAAATAATCTATAATTTGTCATTCTTCTACTCTCTTCCCAAGGTACCAGAGACTGAAAATCCCTAGAGATAAGGACTGTGTTTTATGGAAGAATACTTCCTCAGTGCTGGCTATATAGTAGTATTTATGTAAAAGTTTACTGAATGAATGAATCAATAAATGAAGACTCAACTCTCTACCTTCATGCTCATAGAACTTCAGAACAATAAACAAAATAACTCGACAGCTCGACTGCTCCAATTTCCCATGCTCACCTGAGCTGCCCAGTTAACACAAATCATGTGTTTAGTTTCTTTCATCTGAGTCTACCTTGTCTCCATCTTTTCTCTGCCCAGCTTCAGCCAGATTCCCTGTAACTTTCTTCCTATGCATAAAGTGCACTAAATCGAACTCTAATCTTCTTAAAGAGTTAATGTGCCTCCCTAAATGCCTAATTTACTACCAGAGAGTGACTTAGGCACTGGGGAGAATCTGGCTCATTATTTAATAGCCAATAAGGCCAGCTGTTTCATTTCAAGAAATTAATGGTCTTTAAAACCTTTCCATATTGTACCAACTGCTCTTCTCGATGGAGAGCCAAGTGACTTTTATTAGTAAGGTTGATAAAAGCCAAACCCTGTTAGTCCTGCTCTAGCCTTCTTCATAATACCAACAGAGTCTTCTGGGACATCTGATTATTTTTGTTTTACTCTCCCTGTTGATTCTTTGAGATATTTTCTTTGCTGGATTTTCTTTGCTTGCTCCCTTGGAGACTGCAAAAGGTGGTCCAACAGCTGCACTCCATGGCCTGACGGCTTGACCCCCGGCCTTCTTGACTTCTTAAGTAAGAATGCCTTTCAGCATTAAGCCTAATTTGGCCAAGACAGTGAGCAGCTTGTTACTTTCAGGTTAGCTCATTCCATCTTCAGCCACCTGAAGTTACTCATATGTAAAAAAAATTTCACATGCAGAGGATGTTTTATGTAACCATCTTTCGCTTATTAATATCCCACCATTAGGCAAAAAGGTCAAGAAAGGGCTAGATTAGGCCACAAATCCATATTATGAGACAAAGATATAGCAGCCTTTAAATTTTTAGCCATTGATCAGTATTTTATTTGAGGACATTTGGCTGTTAAGAATAAGAATGAATAAAACACATTTGCCCTCCACCAGCAGCTAAAGTCTCTATGCTTTTCAAATATCAACTGTTGCTAGTGGCAGACGAACAGCTATATTCCAATATCCTACATATAGAAAATGGATTATTTATCTAAATTATATATGGTGGAGTGGCTATGGTTTAATATTAATATTTTACTTCCTTTGGATTTCTTGTGGTTTTATGCTGCTAAAATTTATGGTGGGATCAGCATAGTACTTTTGGCTGTGATGAAGGTTGTTGTCTGCTTATTCTCACGAGTGCCTCCTCTCCCTCTCTACTTTCTGCGGATGAGAACAGAATGTTATTTTTCCAAAGCTGGGAAGATAGCAGAATGTGTAAATCCTTCTTTAGGTAGCACGGGTGAACACATACGTCTGGTCTCTAAAGCTTAACCAGGTTCTGTATTTCACATTGTGGTGCAATGGGTGGGGGCGAGGAGGATGAGTTTGATGCCATTCAACCTGCTTCGTGGGATTTCTATGCTGGGAAGGTTTTGTTCTCCTTAAAAGCAGACCAAAAGGCAGCATCCAGAATGGAAATATATATACACACTGTGCTGTGTGGAGCTGAAAGTTAGACCATAATAAGGTTTCTTGCGAAAACTATTAAATTCACTCTGATGTTGAAGATACCCTTCACACAATAAACTACTGTATAGGTATTTTCTTCTCATAAGTTTTTACGAATGAAATAATCTCTGTGAAGGCACTGCTATTCTGTGAAGAAAATACCAGTCACATAGGAACTATAATGTGAGGATTTAAAAAATGACCCCTTTAAGAAGGGTTTACAGTGAATCCCTTAATTCAGTCAGTTTTCATTTTATTGGGTTACAAAATTCTCACTCACCCTTTCCCCCAGAAATATGTACAAAATATTATTCATAAACTGGCATGTAACTTCAGAGAATTTGAGGGTCCCTTGAAACTAATCACTATCAATTTAGATATGCACAGATCCCAGATTAAGAACCGCTCCTCTCATAGTTCCTTTCGGCTTAGCCAAATTGACACACAATCTCAGGACAAGTCTCCTTCCAGCAAAACTGCATCGTTTTATCATAGAAATTAAAAGGCAACTCCCAATGTTATACATGGTGTCTCTGAGGAGCATGCTTACAGTTCTGATCACCTAGATCTGAGGAACACAGGAAGGCATGCTCTAGGAGATGAGGGGGGTGTGTGTCAGCTCAACAGGCATGCCTTGCTAACACGGCAGAGGCTTCCAGGAGCTGGCAGAGCATCAAGGAGAAGAGCATATATTTTGCAAGAAGAAGTACCATTTTGAGAAAAAGCCCATTTGGATGATCTTGACTATTCCCAGAACACTGAATACCTGGTGTTGTATCACATTCCAAGAACACAGGTCAGAATGCTTCAGGACACTTAGTATCCTGACATAGGGCATAATATCAGTGAGAGCAAGATGTAAATTGATTCTGGTTGACATGTGCCAATGAACTACACAGACATCTTCCACAATATTTGTCTAAAGCCATTCAGCATGGGTGTCTAGACCACCATGTGTTTTTTAGTTACAACAATATCACAGTCAGTTGATATTGCTCGAAACTATATTACAAAATCACATTACTACTTAAAATGACATGTATGTTCAAAGCATTCCTGCTGTAGAAGTGCCAAAATAATCAAATAATTAGAAGAAAGTATGGATATTTCATAATGAGAGATAACCTTTTGCATATAAAAGCAACAAATTATAAGGCAAAAGATGAAAGATTTAACATATAAAAATTATAAATTTATATTACCATAAAGATAGCTTAAGTTAAACTAAAATAATTTTAAATATGTCAAAGTGTTAATGCCCTTAATATATGAAGGGCTCTAGGAAATCAAGAAGACAGAGATAAACACCTAGACAGAAATGACATGCAAACAGATAAGCTACAACAAACTAAAAAAAAAAGGATTCTAATAAACATGAGAAAAATTAAACCTCGCTAAGAGTAAAGGAATTACAAATTAAAACAGTTTGTGATCATAATCGTTACTTTTTAACCTATTAAATTGACATAGGTTTTCAAAAATGATTTATAGTCAGTGCTGGTGGGGGTGTAAATTGGTACAACCTTTTTGGAGGTCAATCTGGCAATATACATCAGAAACTTTAAAAATATTCACATTCTTTGACCTGGTAATTACATGCTAGGAATTTATCCTGTAGCCTGTTTGACTTATGACACATACTTTTTGTTCTAAGAAGATGAGCCTAAGCATCTTAATTGAACTGGATGTGATTGATCCAGTTTTACAGGCTTCATAGATACAACGCTAGTGTCTTAGCATAAAGGCCTGATGCTAAGGTGAGACTGTGGAGACCATGGAAGACACATGACCAGGGCCATCTGACAAATCCCTGAGTTTGGCCAAGTTTTTATTGTTCATAACTGAAGCAAAGATGACATGTTGAAATCCATGTAGAACTTTACCTCGCCTGTGTGTATAGCCACGATCCTAGGTAAAGTCACAGCACACACTCAAACCATCATTGTTCATTAACGGGCATTTTTGAGTCAGGCAACTCAGTACCAAGTTTAATTTTTCCAGAGGCTTTCCTAATCCCAGGAGTGTCCCAGAGGTGCTGCTGTATTTCAGTGATGTTCTGAGCATGGGCTTGACAGAAAATGAACTTGTCAAAGACCTTACGTCATTTTGATGTATTGCATATTTGAGTGAAACAAAGAGAAACTGGAAGTACATTCTTCTAGAGGTATTCTCTTGGGTTGCTCTGTTGGTGCTATTGGCATTCGTTGTGTTCCGTACAAGACATGACCAATTCACAGAGCACCTACTCCAATAATAAAGTGAAGGCATCAGGATTGTCTGGGGCATCTTACTAATCTCATATGTTTTCTCTCACGAAAGGCAACCACGACTGATCTGCTTTGACCCTGAGCCTTCACACTTCCTTAGTTGTGGCAGCAGACTGCCCCCACACCCCCATCACTGCAGCACTTCTGTCCACTATGGTCCTTATCCTAGTATCTGTGCTTCCTGGCTTGAGGCTTCTGTTACAGTGCACTGAACAGGAAGAAGTGCTGGGGAGTTGATATCTTAGGAGCAACCCTTAACCAATGACAAATGGGACCAAAAGTTAAGTACCTCAACATGCTTGCCCCCAGGTGGGGCAAGGTGTGAGTGTCTTCCCTACCATCTCCAGAAGACCCCAGCCCTCCTTCCCTCTTGCCTGCAGTGGTAATCTGTTCATTAATGTGCTCTGTACTGGCTTTCTTCCTTTCCCTTCCTCACTCCGCTTCCAATGCTTCCTGGGATCGCTTCTCAAATAAAATCACTTGCTCTCAAATCCCTGTCTCAGAGTCTTCTTCTCAGGGGTGGGGAGAAGCCCTGCCTAGGACACCAAAATGAGGACTTTTTAAACTTTTGAATTGATACTGGAAAATTATGAGAATGTCCACTATTCCTTGTTACTGTTATTGCTAGTACAACACTAGTACAGGCCGGGTGTGGTGGCTCATGCCTGTAATCCCAGCACTTTGGGAGGCCGAGGCAGGTGGATCATGAGGTCAGGAGATCGAGACCATCCTGGCTAACATGGTGAAATCCTGTCTCCACTAAAAATACAAAAAAAAAAACAAATTAACCGGGCATGGTGGCAGGCACCTGTAGTCCCAGCTACTCGGGAGGCTGAGGCAGGAGAATGGTGTGAACCTGGGAGGCGGAGCTTGCAGTGAGCCGAGATCGTGCCACTGCACTCCATCCTGGGCGACAGAGCAAGACTCCATCTCAAAAAAAAAAAAAAAAAGTAGTACAAGGAATGTTCTATATTCTTTATCCAAATTCATCAATTCTTTACATTTTGTCCCATTCATTATTTTTTTCCATTCTGTTCCCTTCCTCTCTATCCTCCCTCTTTCTCTCTCTATACATATATACATATTATTAAATATACATACTGATACTTCCTGAGCCATTTGAGAGTAAATTGGATACTTGTTCCTCTTTACCCTTTAATATTTTAGTGCATATTTCTGAACAAATTTATTCTGTTTTATAAGCTCAGTACAGATATCAAAACAGTTTCCACTGTTTCTTCTTACCCTCATCCTTATGCTTCATGGAGTCAGAGCTATGCTTAGTCACAGAATGCCAGATGACATTAAGTCACCAATTCTTCCTACTTGAGAAAAATATTATTTCCAGAATGAAATTACAAAGACAGTGATAGATAAGCCTTTGCTGTCGATCTAAGCAGTGAAGGCATGTCACAGCCACAGAAGGATGCCCAGGTTTTTGCAGTCTGCACTGTCGACCTGCCTTTATTTGTACTTTCTGAGTATGCGACTCTGTGGTTTATTACATCATCACCCCTGATATGCCCTGGGGTCTTTTGCTCAGTTTTCATGAATACACATTTGCTTAATATCCTGGATCAGCCATTGCAATTCCCATCCATGTCGAGACATCTCTAGAGCACATTTCAGTGGTCTCCTTTTGGAAGTCTGAAAGGTACCTCAAATCTAACATGTCCCAAAGCTTAATCATGATCTCTCCCTGCCAAACCTAGTCCTCTCTTCGCCTTGTCTCCTGGGAAGTGGGACCAGCACCCACGCTGCTGTGTGTGGATCCATTCTTAACACCTGGCTTCACTTACCCTTCAAACCCCCACATGCAATACATCATCAAGGTTCATCAGCTCCTCCCACTTCTCTCCAATTCTGCTTTCATCACCATCACCCTGGTACATACTATCAACATCTGTCCCTGGAATGACAGCAAAATCCTCTAACTGGTCTGCTTCACTCCAGCATCTCTCCTAACAATTCTCTACCTTGCAGCTAGACAAACATTCTGGATCACAAATCCAACCATATCGACTTTCTGCTTAAAACCCCGCAAAGGTTTCTAGTCTTTGAGTAAGTTCAGACGTCCTTCACTTGACCACTCATGGTCTGACTGCTACCTCCCTTTCCTGCTCAACTCCCACAGTCTTTGTTCCAGTCACACACCTTTCTTTCAGTCTGTTCATTACGTGTTCTCCTACACAAGGCCTCTGCATGTGCTGTTCTCTTTCTGGAATATTCCTTATTGTCTTAAACCTCCTTCAGATCATAACTCATGTCTCCCTCCCTTCTTGATTTGGTGCAATTTCACATTCTATTTTCTTGGATCACATAGCTCTCCTTTTTTTTTTTTTTTTTTTTTTGTAATGGGCAGAGTTACAATTTTATGTTTTCTTTGTGACTGCTGAATTACTATCTTCTCCACTAGAGTATAAACTTCACAGGACAGAAACTGTGTCTATGGGGCTTATCACGCTATCCTCAGGGCCTACAGAGTGTATTGCACTTAGTAGGTCATGAATAAATAGTTGTTAAATGCAGGAATATGGAGAGTAGATGACTTTCCTAGCTCATCTGTTCAGGCTAATAAGTTGCACACATTGCTCTGACTGAACTGTTTCATTTTTTTAAAAATTGGATAAGAAAGAAGTAACCAGAAAAAGGACAAACTGAGGAATTCAAGCTGTTGACAAGATGGTAACATAAGTGACTTGTCTATAACCGACCCACAGAAGGCAGAGTCATCACATTATCTTGGCCACATTACAGATACCACATCTAGAAATCACTCCTATAAAACACTGGCTAGAAATTGTCTTATATATGGACCTGATTTTGATGTTGGACAAAGCTGTAAAAGGGTGTTTGTTGCACATTTAACATAAATTGTCAAAGGCACCGACATATCAATGGAAAGTGACCAAGAAGCTTGATACCAACTCCATCCTGATTTTATATGACTGTTTCCAGGAAAAAAAACTTCACTGTGGCAAATTCCTCCTCCAAATAGCTCAACATGCTTATTTTCCATCTTAAACCTCTGCTGTAACAATTATAGATCTTTCCAGTGCCTTGTAAAACCCGGGCTGTCAGACACTATCATTTCTGGAAAAGGGTCTGTGTTTGCCTCAGCCACATGTAAGCAGTTAGTGGGCAGAAGTCTTATCTGGGCAGTCACCACTCTGTCTTCACTTTCAAGCAATGACCAAGTTGAAAGGGTACTAATGATGTCCCAGAGTGTACTGTTGGTGGAGAATGGCCCGTGAGAATTGCCAGATTCCTACCTATTTAACATGTCATTCCATGTTCGGCCATAAGGGTCAGTTCTGATTGCAGAGTGGGGCAACCCTCTATTGAGACAAGCCCTGGCCACTTCTGTCTAGGCTTAATTAGAGACTTGGAATAGAAGCAGGAACACGTTCTGGAGGCTGCTGTTTTTGTACCAACCCCTCTCACATTTGTACCACAAATGTTTGCCTTTGCTGGAAATAATGGAGCTGGACCAAGGTGTTTCTTGGCAGAATGATCGAGGTCGTGGGGCCTGTGTCACATGAGATGCAGGGCACAGATGGGCTCGGGTGGCACCACCATAGTAACTGACTGCCAAAGCTCTCTTCTCTGGACTTGAAGCAGCAGAGTCAGTAGAAGCGATGCTTCCGCAGTTGTCTGGCATTTGCGTCTCAGCCATGTCCCCTAAGGATGTGCCAGAACTACACTGTGAAAGAACCAACAATAGTTTCCTGGCTACAAAAATTGCTGAAGTGGAACCAACTGGTTTATATGTATATATATTTAACTCACTAGCATAACACAGAGGCAGTCTTTAAGCAAAAAAGCACCATTTAAAATATTTTGGCTGGAAGGAAGTGGGTGTTTGAATTTGCTAAGAGGAGTTCTGTGATTCAGTGGTTGCTGTTCTTAGTCATTCTGAAAGCCTATAAGGGGTTTATTCATTGAAATGCTCATTTTAATATACACTGCAGTGATTTAGGGTGGGATCAGAGCAGTGAGGGCTGCCTCAGGAAAGGATGGTCACGTAATGTGTCTCTCCTACCTGTTTACAACCAGCCTAGTACCAGACACCTTGATGCTGCAGAAAGCCCAGAAATTTCAGATGTAGAAAATACTGAAGTGACTCCAAAACCTGTCACTAGTTCTGTGTGCAATCTTAGCCACACCTCTTTGCATCTCCCAGTCTCAGTTTCTTCATCCATAAAATAGGGATGATAATATTTATATCAGGATTGTTACAGGAAATAAATGAGGTGACATATTTAAAGTACTTGCCAGAGTTCTTGGAGCATAATACGGGCTCAACAAATGTTAACTCCTTCCCCTTGCCTTGTTCTGAGTGTTCTGTGGAGGAGTGGTGCAGAGTGCAATCTAGGGGCTGGGGACCTGGTTCATGCACATGGTCTGTGCAGCCCTAGGGGGCGCCACTCACATCTCTATGTATGTTCCCAACAGGAACAGGGTAATTGTAAGGAAAAGGCAGGTATCTTGTTTCTACTTTGGGAAAACTTATAGTGATAAAAGAAGAAAAAGTGTGTGATTCAAAAGTGTTTTTCTTTATTTCCCATAAATTCCCTACTATTTTCTTGTATTTTATTACTTTTTTTTTTTTTTTTACAACCCGTAGGTTTTGACATTTTCTATTTTCTCTGGAACCTTAAAAGATGTTCACAATGAACACGGGCTATTCTTCATATGGTCTAAGATATCTCCCATCTCATGAACTCACATTACTTATGAAAACAGATGATGTAAGCATTCCAACCTCTCCTTGACTTGCCAATGTTAGTCATGTGGGGTCAAGTGAAATTAAAAAGGCCTTGGAAACCAGAGAGTCCTGGGTTTGAATTCTGATTCTGATTCTGTGACTTCAAGGATACATTTTTTTCTTTTATTAAAGGAGCATCATATGACTCCTAGCCAGCTGGACAGTGAGGATAAAATGAGACAAGGCATGCAAAACGTATAGACATAGAAGGCACGCAATAGGTTTTACAACCTCTCCCTTGCCTTGATTGTTCTTAGTTTTATTTTCTTTTTAAACACAATCAACTAGTTTAGGAATAAACATGACATCTTTGAAACAATTTGCATGCAGATCTTGGTATATAAAAATGGAAAATAAGACTAGTGATTTTACTGTTAATTATTCCTGTTGAATAATATCATGTATTCATGCATTTGGTGAGGCACTAACCTTTTATCCAAGATGGTTATGTATTTCGGTGACATAATGTCATTTAAAATAATCATAAAGCACAGGCCTCACAAACATACAAATCAGATGTTATAATAAATTAATACACTTCATTTATTCATAATGTCTCTGTCTATAGTAGGTTGATACTAAGATACCTATACACAGCAAACCCAGGAACTTGAATCAAGGGACAGTGCAAATGGCTGGAGTCAGAGAAGACAGGAGGAGGTAGGTGCAGAAAGACAGTGTGCATCATGCAAAACGGTACAGCATTATCAAGAAAATCACCACCATAATTCCAGGGCAATGAGCATTAGGAGGCAGATGGTGGAATGGCAATAAGATAGGAAAACATCAAGAACTACCAAAGATTATGAGAAATGAGATATAGAGCAATACTCTAAGCAGATGCCTAGGCACAAAACAACCTTCTTTTCTTTTGGCTGGAGAAGTAGGAAATAAATGCTAAAACTCCCTTTAATATGTGCAGGAGGGAAAACATGCAAGTCAGCTTACCAAGCTTAATAGATTTCATGTCCAAAGTAATGTCAGATTTGGCACTCTTGAAAGAGCAGGCACATACTCTTCCTCTCAAAAGAGTACTTAGCCAACAAATGTGTAGCAGTTTGGAATTTTCTATGGAAAATGAGGGAAAAAGTAAAAACCTATATAATTTAATGTATGTGGTTCATCAAGATTCAGTTAAAACTACTTTGGGGACATCACTACTGTATGAGTCTTAACGTGTTTTAAATCACTAATATTCTAACTAAACTCATAATGGAGGCCTTTGACTGAATAATTAATATCAAATATTCTAACTGGCATCAAGGATATATTGGCTACGAGGAAATGATGAAAAGTTTGATTAAAATGGACTTTTATCTGAGGAACTAAGTGACATAAAAATGAGGTGGCAGTAGCATTAACCCCCTGATCTCAGCTGTTTGGCATCTTAAAGTGATATTACATGCTGGGGCTTTCTGCATTTTCAGGAAGTTTGAGTTGACAATGGAGACATCTTAATCTCACAAAGAATTAAATCGCTGCTAATTCATCATTTTGTCCTTGGCCTTAAGACTGAGGTGGTATCAGGGGGCCATTCAAACAGACAGCTGATCCTACTGGGAAGGGGAAGTAGAGACTAGATTTTCAGCACAGGGAATCTTAAGAGAAAGGATGAAAAAGCTTAATTTGGTGGGGTAAAAGAGCTTCACTGATTTTCAAAAGGCAGTAAACCCCGTCATAAGCAGATGTGGAAGATATGACCTAGACAAGTTCTTCAGCTCATCTTAGTATTCCTGCAAAGTCAGAGCAGCAATCTTAGGGACAAACACTGCAAGGTAGCTTTTCACAGTGAGGAAGGTTCTTCGGATAGGGTTGCACCACCAGGAAAGTGTCAAAGCCACTGGCCATGATTCACAGTGTCTATTAATAAATGAAGTGTGACACCCTCAAACTCTGGTAGAACATTCCAACCGCCGGCATGACTGCGGGGAGCAGTACATATATGCTCATGAAGCATCTTATTTGACAAGCTGGCCTTGTCGCACAGAGAAGTACTTGTTGTACAGAGAAGTTGGGCAGCATGGAGACTTTGTCAACTTCTATAGACCCAGACAGTCAAACCTCTACCCACACCCAGACAAGCACTCACACACCTGTTTACCTAATGTTCTGATTCTCAACTTGTCATTGAACTCTTTGGATTACTATCTAGATTAGCTTCAGCCAAAGCCCAGTACTGTGGCATTGCTGGAAATCTGCAGAACTTGAATGTCACCGCCAGTGACTTAGTGAGCACAATAAAATAGTGCAATGCTGGCAAAGGAAAATTCAGTAACAGTGAATGAAGCAGAAGTTCACTGGAGAAGAGAACAAGAGAAATCTGAGAGGGAGAGCATCTTTAAGAAGTGAGGTAAATGACAGAAAAGGATGTTGAGGACACCCAGACAAAATGCTTTTGGGATAACCAAAGATAGTAGACAGCATGCTTGTTGCAAGTTTCAAAGTTACCTGCGCACTTGTGATTGGACTCTTCCTGATGGGCATAAGTAGACGAGAAGACTGAGACCAATAAAATGAACCAACTGAAACATTAAAGTGGAAGCATGCTCTTATGGCGTATTTCTTCTGAAACGAACCCAATCGTACCCAATGCGAAAACACCGGGAACGTACATAGAAAGCAAATTCATTATGGGTTCCTAGGAAGCAAGCATTAGCTGCTTGCTCCTTCTAAAGTTGCTCTTTCTATCCAAACTCAGCTCTAGTATATTGCTTCCCATTGCGCAGCCAAGTTGAAAGCTGCTTGAGATATTCAGAGAGACCTTTTTTTCTCCCAAGTAACTTATGTAACATGGATTACAGAAATATCAAGGACTGGAGGCGAACGTGGCCCAAGCAGGCCTTTGTCCCTCATCAGCCTCAGGAAAGGGAGTCTTTCTCTCCACAGGACTGCTCATGCAGCACTCCACCAGGAAATTTACTGTCACCTTTTTTCTTCTAGGGAGATATTATTTCTAATCTTAAGGAACTACAGTACCAATTTGCAGACACTGTTTTTTCAACTCTCAGGAGTGTTCTAACAAAACAGGATTCTCTTTTTGGTAGGCAAAGTATATTGCTTAATGTTCATCTAGCAATTACACATTAAACTGTTCATATTTCAAACAAAGGGCCCAAGGGAACTGAAAAAAGAATTGATTTTTATGACAGCATTACAGAGACGGTTGAAAGGCATTACTTAACCTGCATATTAGGAATGTTCTGTGTCATATATAAAGATGAAGAAGACACAGTCCCTGTCCTTAAAGGCACTTATATTTTAGTAAGAAATACAAACAGGTGAGCAAATAACAGAATATGATAGGTGCAGAGTATGGATTAAACTCTGAGCTTCATAACCTTAGTCAAGGTGGTTAAAATGAACAAACTCGCAGCCAGACTGTTTGGTTTAAAAACCTAGCTCTGCCACATTTTAGCTGTTGGACTTGGGCAAGTTTATTTAACCTCTCTCTGTGTGTGACCTTCTCTATGAAATGGGGATAATTATCAGGTTGCTGCTGAGTCACAGGGTTGCTGTGAGCATTGTCAGTCAGGAGATGCAAAGCATTTAGAACTGTGCCTTGTACATAGTAAGTAAGTGCTCACTAGGGATGAACTATTTAGAAATCTGGGCTGGGTGCGGTGGCTCATGCCTGCAATCCTAGCACTTTGGGAGGCCAAGACGGGTGGATCACTTGAGGTCAGAAGTTCAAGACCACCCTGGCCAACATGGTGAAACCTCGTCTCTACTAAAAATACAAAAATTAGCCGGGCATGGTGGTGCGCGCCTGTAATCCTAGCTACTTGGGAGGCTGAGGCAGGAGAATTGCTTGAACCTGGGAGGCGGAGGTTGCAGTGAGCCGAGATCACACCACTGCACTCCAGCCTGGGCAACAGAGTGAGACTCTGTCTCAAAAAAAAAAAAAAAAAAAAAAAAAAAAAAAAGTCTGGACTTCTGTTGATTTCAGAGAAAAGATACATTCTCATGAAAAATCATTTCTTATATTGGAAAACAGCAATCTAAAACCAACTGTCAAAAAAGCTTTGGGGGATTTCTTTCCCATAACTTCCTTGTATATAAAGAAAATCTATTCTTGGCTAGGTATAGTGGCTCATGCCTATAATCCCGGCACTTTGGGAGGCTGAGGCAAGCTGATTGTTTAAGCTCAGGAGTTCGAGACCAGCCTGGGCAACTTGGCAAAACCTTGTCTTTACAAAAAAATGCAAAATTTAGCTGGGCATCGTGGTGCGTGCCTGTAGTCCCAGCTACTCTGGAGGCTGAGGATGGAAAATGCTTGAGCCTGGGAGGCAGACGTTGCAGTGAGCTGAGATTGTACCACTGTACTCCAACGTGGGCAACAGATGAGATCAGACCATCCAGCAACATTTGGGTGCAGGAGTAGGTATTGCTCCAGTGGTGGAGCCCATACTTAGGCCTCCACCTGGGTAGAGGAAACAAAACAAAAACCAAAAAAACTATTCTCATCTGTATAGCAATGTATTAAGACTCTACTGTATACATGGCCTTATGTCAGGTTCTGGGTGTAACAAATGATGGGTATAAAACAAAGTCTCTTATTTCAAGGAATTTATATTTCAATGGGGTGGAAAGGGGCAGTGGAGAATAATCCAATTCAGGGTGTTTTTAGGGCACTGGGAAGGTGCTAAGTAAATGCTATGGAAGTTTAAAAGAAGAAGAGCAAAGGAAGATGGCATGGGTTTTGGCAGGGGGACTTGGAGGCGTCTTGGAGGCAGAAGGAGGAGTATATCAAATGGGCGGCTGTAACTGGGGTCACAAGAGTGGGACATGAATGTTAGGCAGGTACTTTTGGAATCATCATAGAGATGGGCATTGAATTGGCAGGAATGGAGGAGTCGGCACAGAGAGAATCCATGTGGAGCAAAAGGCGGGAAGCAGAGTCTGGTGGAAGTATCAGTGGTGTGGGCAGAAGCCTGGGGTAAGAGGCTATAGTGTGAGTGGGTTGAGTGGAAATAGAACCAACAGGTATAGCCCACTTTTTCTTAGGAAATGTGGGAAAAGGAGGGTTGAGCAAGGGTCTTTGTTTTTCTCTGACATACAGGAGTCAATTTAATGGGGTAGACCTGCCACACAAGTCCTGCTCAGGTATAAGTCTGGTAGTTGCATGTTCAGCACTGCCCTGTCCTGAGATAATAGGAGTATCTTAGCAGTATCTCTGGATCTCTCCCACCAGCGAATAGGGTGCTGCTGTCATGCCATGTCTGCCCTGGGAGCTAGAGCATCATGCTCCACCTTCCTGGTTAACTCGCCCTGGGTATGGCCTCTACCACTGGAGCAATGCCTACTCCTGCACCCAAGTCTTGCTGGACAGGAGCCCTGGCCTCTTGCCTAGAGCCAAGTCAGCATGCTGTATCTGTTATAAACCCCCTCTCCATAGCACTCCTGTCTACTATCATGTCCATTAGCTCAGCTTATCACTCAGATCACAGTAGATTGCTATGTTCTCTTGCACTTGACCATCCAGACCACTGGTCTTTCCTGAGTCGGCGAATCCTTCAGCTTCAGTGAGTTCCCCCAGCATATCCCCATGCAGGTGCTGCTTCCTCTTCTCCACACAGTGGGGAATCCTGGCAAACTGCGCCCCTGAAGTTGTGCATCTATGATAGTAGGCAGGGGGAGGAAAGCAACGCCAAAAGGATTAAAGATGCTGCCGAGAGAGGGTAGTTGGTGGCTCAAGGTCCCCAAGAAGCCAGGGAGAATGAGCTCTGGTGTGTGGGTTTGCCTCATTACAGGAAGGTACATTTCTTCCCCTGAGATAAAAAAAGAGCTAACAATAAAAAATCCTTCAATGCACTACACAGGCTCTTCGCTGAGGGTTTTGCTTGTATTATTGTATTTAATACTCATACCGGCACTATTACCGAGGCTCTAATATCATCCCCAATTTGCGGATTAGAAAACAGAGCCTGAAGCAATTCCATCACTGCCCAAGGCCACACAGGTGGTAAGTGATGAAACTGGGGCTATGATCATGGCCTGACTCCGAGCTCAGGCCCTCAGTGCATCCCCTTGGGAAGCGTGTGTGAGCTAAGATGCAGGAGTCTGAGCTGCAGGAGCAGAAGTTGAGGGGCTAACGTTGAATGCCTCAAGGTCATAAAGCAAAGGAAGTGAGATCACCTCCAGAGACTGGGCTTGGGGAGTTTAGTCATCTTCGTAGAACTTAACGGGAGTAGAAAGGGTTGGAATGGCCACTGTGGGATAGTCAGGGGAGTTGACAACATGACTACCAAAAAATGCTGGACGGCAGCAGGGACCCAGCTGGTGCTGCATAATGTGAATTTTGTAGTGGAACCCATGAATGCAGTTTTACGAGTCTCTCCAGCAACCTTTTGCCGCCCACGCATGTAGGACCACAGAAGAGCTGCAGTGCCTTTTGCTCACTCCCTAGGACTCCACACTTGATTCTAAGTCCGGAAGAGCAACATCATGCGCCGATGCACAGAGCCATCTGCAGAGAGGGGGATAATGGGATCCCATGGGGCCCGGGATGGGCCAGGTGGGAATGATGGAGGCTTGAGATGGGAAGAGTGGAGAGTTCACTGCTGAAGGGACTGACCACAAGGAGGCCTGCGAAATCAGAATGGGACCTGGGAGAATTGCGAGCGGCTGGCAGGCTGGAGTGAAAAAGGAGCCGTTTGCAAAAACACATACGTTGATGTTCGCACATCATAGCAGCCTAGGAAACAGCCACTTCCCTACTCACCTAGGGTGAGTAATAATTTGTGTCAGGCAAGAATAAAGGAATGCTGATTTCATTCTGTTTACTACCAAGAAAACTGGGGGCTGTTCAGGTTGGTAAAACATTGGCCCTGGTACAGGTGTGGTGTTTACTAACGAGGTTGTATTACAACCACACTCCGCTTTCCAAAACAGCACCCTCAGGAGAAAAGAAGTCAAGTCATTTTTCTTAGGAGGCAGAAGATTTAACATTGCTTAACAATAACACTTAACATGGCTTAGCCCTTAGCCTTAGGCAACCTCATAACTACCAAGTGCTGGGCATTGTCTTTTTCCTGTGCTGGCCAGCGCTCTGGCTTTATTTCGTGAAATGTCATTTAGCCTGGCAGTGGGCTGCATGGGCCTGCTTTAAAGATGACCGAGTTCCATGAAAGCACTTGACCAGAGCTCCTCACCTACTCCATGTGCTGTGGAGCATTTTCTCTCTGTGTCGATGGCTCCAAATTTGGCATAGAAATCAATGTTATTGAATTGTTCCTAAAAACTACTGTGAAGCATTGCACAAACAACATAGGAACCCAATCAGTCAGTAGCATATTAAGTTCTCCATAAGGTTGGCCACCGACTTCCTACAGATGGATTTATTCCTGTTTTTAATTAAAAATTTAACTCCATAAATATTTCAAAGCTCCCGGCCTCTGTGATGAAGAGGGATCCGGTGCCTACCGAGATGTGCTCGCCTCACTCTCCTGGCAAAAGGAGACAGCGGTGGAGCTGGTGTGATTCAATTAAGTGGACAGTAAAATCTCCAGGGGGAAAGACAAGAAAACCAGGGTAAATGTCACTGGCACTCAGAGCAGCATCTGCATACCTTTTCAGAAGCCAGCAGTACGTCTCTGGCCTCTGCTTTCTGCATCTCATTAGTTTAATTTGGAGCCCCCCACCCATGGACGAGGGTGCAATGCCTGGGAGGGAGCTTTGCATCTCCTCTTTAGATGTTGGGATGCAGCATCCCCATTTAAAAGCCACTGCCAGGGGTCCCCCTTGCATTTATCTGAGTCCTATTTATTCTCCACCATGGCTGCCTCTGGTTGCCAGGTAGCTGCAAAGGTCTGTTTGCACATGCAACTAATTGTTCTTACCATTGTGTACGTGGGTGAGTGAACTTTTTGCCAGAATTATTTCCAGTTTGAGATGCTTCCCTTTCAGCTACAGTTTTATTCTGGGGCTGGCGGGATTTTGTCAATTCATACATTCATAAACAGCCATAAACAGCATAAATGTATTATCTTTGACAGAAAACCCCCACCACAGTGTTTAATCCTAAAATATACTTGTTTAGAGTCAGCCATGAGTGAGTATTTCAGGGATTAGCGAAAATAAACAAGAGTTGGAAATTCAGAAGACTTTAATAATTTACAAACAGAAGCATTGGTTGTACTACTGTAAAAGGCTGATTTGCTTGACTCCTTTGCTAACAGTAGAGTCCTGAGGATGGACTAGGACTGTGCCTCCAGTTTCCATATTCTCAGGGCCTGGTACATACTAGGTGATCACCAGATACAAGGTGAATGAATGAATGAATGAGTGAAATTTATAGAATTTTAAATGCTATTTCTGTGCCTCTGAATTGTACCCAAAAACTCCATTTCTGCACTCTGAGTGCAGATTGGTCAGGAAGATTTTAAACTGTTTCCAGTTTTCCTTTTTTTACTCCCTCTCATAAGAACATTCTATTTTCCATCTGCCTTAACCACAATTTCCATATACTTCAACAGTGAAAGCCGGAAATCTTATATGTAAAACAAATTTTTGGAAACTACCTCCATTTTTAAAATGAAACAAAATGTAACTGTCCCTTGGGGATGATTCTCCATTCCTTGGGGGAATGGTTCCAGGACTGCACCTCCCGCACCCCAGCCCCCGACCTCAGATACCAGAATCCACAGATGCTCAAGTCCTTGATATAAAATGGAATCGTATTAGTATATAACCTATGCACATCTTCCCATACACGTTATATCATCCCTAGATTACTTATAATACTGAGTACAATGTAAAGACTATGCAAATAGTTGTTATACTGTACTGTTTAGGGAATAATGACATGGAAAAAAAGTTTGTACATGATCAGTACCATTGTGACTGTCTTTTTTTTCTTGGATATTTTCGATCTGAGAGTGATCGAATCCATGGATGTGAAACCCATAGATACTGAGGGCCAGTTGTACTAAGCCAAGGAAAATAGAAACAGGAAGCTAATCACAAATAAGAAAAACTTATTAGACAACATCTATTAAAGAAAAGAAAACAGGAAGATAAATAAAATATAACTTTATAAAAGTTTAAAAATATTGTATTTTGGGTGTCCTGCCTAATCAGGACAAAACAGCTTCTCTGCTAGATTTCAGATTTTATTACTTTTGAAAATAACATACTATTTATAAGAGCAGATGGTCACTTTGGCTTTGCCCATTGTAATGTTCAGGGTGTTCGTTTTGTAAAATCACACAGAGGTACAGTCAACATACAATGTCAAACAGTCACTCCATCTCTGAGTGGCACTTTAACAGCTCAGTTTTGATAAAAAAAGCTCTGCTTGGGGTCTTTCCCCCACCCCTTTAAAAGGCAATATTTGAAAACACTGCAACTTTCTGCGTGGCATTAACCTTACTTTGTTTCTCTTTTGGATGCATTAATTCTCATACTCTCACCTCACCTAACTCCCATCATAGCTGGACTGCATGTACTCTTGGAAAAGCTGTTTCTTTGTCATGTGCTACTGATAGCAAACTAAAATTCCTCTTCATCTCACCAATAACAGCACAAGTTTTGAGAATTGTATCTCATTTTCAAGGGTGTTGAGTTACAGTATGAGTGGATCATGTCAGGCCAGGGTGGCCCAGCAAACTTTTCCCATGCAGTTGTTTCTTTCCCCCACTGGGTCTGTGCCTCTCAGCAATATTTGCTTATTGCCTTGAGAACAAGGTCAGATTCTAAATCAGGCAAAGAACACCTTCCTAAGTTCACATTTCTTTCCTGCTTCTTAACACCCACATGAAACTCCAAGCTTAAGACTGGCCCACCATTCCTCGTGCGTAACTCCTAGGACAGAGGATTTACTATTTGATTGTCTCTAAGCT
Organism: Pan troglodytes; assembly: GCF_028858775.2. NCBI lineage: Eukaryota > Metazoa > Chordata > Mammalia > Primates > Hominidae > Pan > Pan troglodytes. Next base: position 107,776,350 of record NC_072411.2, on the reverse strand, counting down.
TGGTGCAGGATGTTCGATACCATTTTTATAGCAATGGCTTAGGATTTCCATTTAGTATCCAATATTCTTGCTGACACGTTCAATTGCATTGATATACTATTTTCTCCCCTTAAAAATAACCCACAAGTGTTTCAATTATTAGCACATTTGTGAAGATGGAACTAGGGCTACAGCAGACGGCAGCAAGGCAAAATTATAACATATTCCCTATTTCAAAGCCAGATTTCTATTTCATGTAGACTTCTCTAAAGACTTCATTTGTAGGTGAGCTGGAGATGGGAGACCTCTCCATGATCTACCTGGGTAAGGATGCGTACTGCCTCTCCATCCCTTCAAAGCGGAGGTTGTGTGCATTCCCATCTGGACCCTTTCCAGGCACCTGTGGAGAGAAAAGTAATTAGAGATGAAGATCCATTATACACCCTGGTTACTGACAATGCATCTCGAAATTATAATCAGTGCACAAATGCTGTTACTGCCTGCCAAAAATCAACCACGGAAAAGCAAGCAAGAACTCCACATTGCTATAGGAATTGATGATCAAGCCACAAACACGGCATTTAACAACAAAGTCACCTCTTTCAAAAAAGGGTCACTGTCAAACTGACTCCCTCATGTCCCCATGCCAGGAATATTCTGTAGGATGCTAGACTATTTTCTTCTTCTTCTTTTTTTAAAACCGATTTTAGTTTTTAGAATAGTTTTAGGTTTACAGAAACATTGAACAGGTAGTATAGAGACTTCCCATACATCCTGTACCCAGTTTCCCTCTTATCGCTAGCTAACGTTAGTATGGCACATTTCTTACAATTAATCCATATTGATACATTATTGTTAACTAAAGTCTATAGTTTATTTAGATTTTTAACTAATGCTATTTTTCTGTCCCTGGATCCCATCCAGTATGTTACATTTAGTTTTCACGCCATTATAGCTCTTCTCGGCTGTGAAAAGACCATATTTTTAAAAGCACCATTTCTGGCTGGGTTCGGTGGCTCATGCCTGCAATCCCAGCACTTTGTTGGGAGGTCAAGAGGCGGGTGGATTGCCTGAGGTCTGGAGTCTGAGACCAGACTGGCCAACATAGTGAAACCCCATCTCTGCTGAAAATACAAAAATTAGCCGGGTGTGGTGGCGCACACCTGTAGTCCCAGTTACTCAGGAGGCTGAGGCAGGAGAATCACTTGAACCCGGGAGGCAGAGGTTGCAGTGAGCCCACATCACGCCACTGCACTCCAGTTTGGTTGACATAGTGAGACTTTGTCTCAAAATAAATAAATAAATAAACAAATAAATAAAAGCACCTTTTCTATAAAACCTTTCTTTACTAACAAGGGTTGCTGACAATCAACTGTCTACTCCACAGCATCCATGATGCCCCCGCCGACCACCCTGAACCTCAGTTCTCTCTCTTACGAATGGCCACCCATAAGTGATGAACTGTTTTCTATCTAGTGTTGGTCTTTATTGTTTTTGTCCCTTCCTCTGTACGTCCTGTGTTTACCTCTCTTGGAGTCTTTTCCATCAGCCTCTGAGATCCTAAAGGGCAGTGACTGGCCCCAGTAGGTTTTCAATACTGTGTGTTGGTTTCTTAATGAAAAGATATTGTATCTCATTCTTCTGTAGCTATCATGCCAACTAAAAACAGGATGAACACGTAACAGGTATTTAAAAGTACTTGATTACTGATTGATTCCCCACCTGTTCACCTCAACACACTTGGTATCACATGGACCACTCATGTGCTTCCTTTTGCTCTTGGATATCCCTCACACATGGGCATGGAAGGAGTAAATAGAAAACTTGGACTATCAGGTGGGAAGGAAGAGATTTTGCCAGTAAGCACAGGAAGGAACTAACAGTGTCAAGGTCAGTAGGGAAAATTTTTCTAGGCGGTAATCAACCACCTGGAAGTTATTTTCTTCTTACCAAAAGTCCCGGCTCTCCATAAAACCACCATTACATCCCAGCTTGTGCAGAGTGTGTATATGGGGTTGGGGATATGGGGAGAGATGTTGTAAAACAAGTATACACTTGCACTTAGATTAAGAAAGACTATTCTTGGTGTTTAATTATTGTGGGAGGACCTTTACAGTGTGTCCTATAAAACCTCTTTATATTTCATCAATAGGTGGAACAGGAGACACTGGGGTTATCTGAGAGGGCAAGAGTCCAGTGAGCTACTACGTAGGTAGGGATGAAGACTTCACATCTTTAAAGCAATCACAGACAGAGAGATTGAGAATTCTCTGCAGTAGGATAAAAGCCTTGGTTTAAATTTCTGAACTTTCTACCAAAACCAGAGGCAAGGATGGTGACAGACAGGGGATAAAAAAAAAAAAGAAAAGGAAGAAGTGAAGGACAGAAACATTGTCCTCACCCATTCCTACCTAAGGTTTGCTTTCTTGTGTTTTTAAACTATTTCTTATGGAAAGAGAATTCCTGCAAATATCAATACTATGCTGAAGGTTATTAATTGTGATTGTTGGAAAATCACTATGCTTATGTATCCATAGTATAGCTCTGGATATTCCAACTGAACTTTTTCTTGTAGCTATAAAGTTCCAAGTTAATAGTTTCAGCACTGTTATCCAGAACTGTCCTGGCATAATGATAATAGCAGTCAGTATTCTGTTGCCTTGAGGAGACCACATGCCTGTTACTGTTCTGGTGCCTCAAGGAACAGATTATATGTGTGCATATATATATATATATATATATATATATATATATACACACACACACACACACATAATTATATGTATTTATAACATATGATTATGTATATATACATACAAATATACATACATACAAATATACATATAAAATATTCAAATATACATAAAATATACATATATACATATAAATATGCATATATTTGTATATTTGCATGTATATACATATATGTGTTTATATATAGTATACATACACACACCTATGAAATATACCCAACAGCATATAAGATTGTGTGAAATGTAAGGTGATCCTTATTCTTAAGGGATTTTCTGTCTTGTTGGGAAAACAGCATTCAAACTGAAATAACCAAAGAATGAAATAGGATAATGTATTTTCAAGTGCCATTCAGGATGTTATCAGCAGTAGCACAGATGAGGCCTGGAGGTGTCAGGAAAAACTTCATGGAAGTACCAGAACTTGGGCCAGTCTTCAAAAGATAGGCAGCAAGCTTGCACATAAGAAATTATTCTGTCCTTCACTAATTGTGTATATCTTTGTATGTTTCTCCATTGATACTGCAACATCATTAATGCAGTCATTCACTGTATTCAAAGCAATGAAGAAATCCAGCGGGTCTCCTCATGGAAACAGGCCTGCAAACAATTGTCGTACAATGAGATCACTGTGGAAGTCTGAGGAAGGAGGCAGTGGGAGTCCGCAGGAACAAATTCCAAAGTCCACCTGGGAGAGTTGAAGACAGCGTCATATGGGTGTTGAAGCGTCATCTCAAACCTGAATATGGATGAGGAGGAGTTTTTCTGGGGCACAAGGGTGTAGGAGTAGTAGGATAAGCCATTCAAGTAAAGAGCACAAAAGTGAAAAACCATGGAGGCATATCGAAAGCACTGTGTCTTCAGGGAATTTGAAGATTTTGCAAAGGTAGAAACAAGGTATGAAGAAAAGAATACTACTAACTAGCAACTATACTACTGTTGCTCCTACTGTGGCTATTACTGTTACCACCACCACTGCAATTTTTAAAAAGAAACTAGTTTTTAGAGCAGTTTTAGGTTCACAAAAAAATTAAGGCGGCATACAGATTTCCATATAGTCCCACCCCTACACATGCATAGCCTCCTTCATTACCCGCATGCCCCCCAGTGTGCTACAACTGTTACAACTCACTAACTTACATTGACACATTATAATCACTCATAGCCCATAGTTTACATTAGGGCTCTCTCTAGGTGTTACTCACTCTATGGGTTTGGACAAATGTATAATGGCATGTATTCATCATTTCTGTACCATACAGAGAATTTTCATGGCCCTAAACATCTTAAGTGCTCTGCCTATTCATCACTCCTTCCCCCAGGTCCTGGTAACCAATGATCTTTTTACTCTTTTCATAGTCAATTCCAGAGTGTCACATAGTTGGTATCACACAGTATGCAGTCTTTTCAGATTGGCTTCTTTTACTTGGTCATATGCATTTAAGTTTGCTCCATGCTTTTTCATGGCTTGATAGCTCATTTCTTTCCAAGGCTAAGTAATATTCCAGGGCCCAGAGGTAGCACAGTTTATTTAGTCATTCACCTACTAAAATGCATCTTAGTTGCCTCCAAATTTTGGCAATTATGAATAAAGACGTAAACATTTATGTGCAGGATTTTGTGTGGATGTCAGTTTTCAACTCCTTTGGGTAAATACTAAGGAAGGCGATTGCTGGATCGTATGGTGAGACTATGTTTAGTTTCGCAAGAAACCACCAAATTGTCTTCTAAAGTAGTGATACCATTTTGAATTCCCACCAGAATTCAACGAATGAGAGTTCCTGGTGTTCCACTTCCTTGTCAGCATTTGGTGTGGTCAGCGTTCCCAATTGTAGCCATTCTAATAGGTGTGTAGTCATATCTCATTGCTGTTTTGCCATTTCCTTGATGACATGTGATGTAGAACATCTTTTCACAGTCTTATTTGCCATATGTATATCTTCTTTGCTTCTTTGGTGAGGGATCCATTGAGGTCTTTGGCCCATTTTGTATTTAGGTTGTTTTCTTGTTGAGTTTTAAGATTTCTTTCTGTATTTTGGATACTTCATTATCAGATGTGTCTTTTGCAAACGTTTTTCTCCCAGTCTGTAGCTTCTCTCCTCATTCTCTTGACAGTGTCTTCCACAGAGCAAAATTTTTTAATTTTAATGAAGTTCAACGTATTAATTTTATCTTTCACAGATCATGCCTTTGGTCTTATATCGAAAAAAATCATCATCAAACCCTAGGTCATCCAGATTTTCTTGTATTTTATCTCCTGGGAATTTATAGTTTTTAAGATTATTCTTGCCATAACTTGGAGAGTTCAGTGAAGGTCTGAGCCAGAGATTGTAAGAGCATAAACCTGAGGGTTTTTCAAAGGATGAAGACAAGAGAGTGTCATTAGGATTTCAAAGAGGTAAGAGCAATAGGATTGACTGTGGATTAAAGGGAGTGATGTATTTAGAATAATGCCCAAGTTTCTGAGCTTAGCAACTACATGGTTTTGGTAATACTCACCGAAACAGGAATAAATGAAGGACAGATTTTGGAGTAGAGGTGGGAGGAGGGAATATCTAGACATATTAAACTGACTTGAGACATGTCAATGGAGATGTCTGGTTGTTGAGTATAATGATTTGCAACTTAGAGAAGTCTGGACTAGAGATGTAGTATTGGGAAACGTTCAGCATACAGATGGTACCAGAAAGCTTGGAAAAGAATGACCAGGAAGAGTCTGTAGGGACCAAATAAAAGAAAAGACAAATGAGAAGAGACAGGAACACTAATACTATTCTTAGGAACACCATCATTTGAAGGGCAGGCCAAAAACACTGAACCCAGGAGGAAGTCTGAGAAAAAGTAGTTGGTTCAGAAGAAAACCAGGAAAATGTTTTATTGTAGAAACCAAGAAAAGAATTCCATGAAGGGAGTCTTCAACAGTGTCAAAACAGTGAAGAGCTTCAGTAAGACAGGGAGTGTGTGTTAGTGCACTTCACCCAATCCACCCTTCTTGTAGAGTGTCACCTTCAATTACAGAGCCTGGAAAGCTAAAAACTACCTTTCTCTGGATTCCCTTGCAGCCAATGTACTGGCATGATTTAAGTTAGGCCATAACATTTGGAAAATAGAATTGAGGCAGTGGCCGTACTTCCGCTGTTTATTATGGCAAGACTGACTAAATGAGAGGTATGCTTGGTTTTCCTGTGGCAGCTTTAGCAGCTGTAACATTGCTAGTTTGGGGAGTGAAATGTAACTTTTATAGTTGGTCTTAGAATTGGTGGCAGGAGAGGTGGCTTTCTGATTGTGGCATCTTCCTAATCATGGTGGCTCCTGATATGAGCATTGTGTGGCTCTGCAGTCTAAAACTTCCTACATAGAAATAGCAACAGCTCCCCCAGTAGCTCAGTTCTGGAGTGTGGCTTGGAAAAATCATTTCTGAAAGCTTATCCAAGAAGTTTTTTCTTTAACATCCCTTATGGTTCTATAAGCTCATTACTATGGTATAATAAATTTATTCTTTCTTAAGCTACAGTGGATGTTGCTCTCTGCAACTGAACAGAGACCACTATAAAGTCTGCAAAAATATTGTTTGGAATCGGCAATGAGATGGTGATTAGTGGTTTATTGAGAGTGATTTCGGTGGATTGATGGGGAGAGAAAGCCAGACTCTCTGGTGCTGAAAACCTTTCTAGTTTTCTAATAAATAAACACTGATTGTACTGTCTTATGCTGTCACGCTTATGGAATGGGATTAATACTTTCAAATATGTAAACATGTATTAGTGTCTCCTAGGTAGAGTAACATGTGAAGTACCATAAGACATAGAGATGAGAAAAAGTCCTCTCCCTCAGGGATACAATGTTAGTTAATGAAAATGGTGGGGATACATTTCTGTTCCATTATCCAAAAAAACAGATTTAATCATTTTTTTCTCCATTAAATGATTATTGTGGAAAACCACCCCAAAATGACCTCTGTTAACATTTATAAACACGTACATATTTTAATGGCATATAGAGCTGTTTTCTCATCTGTTTATTATTGACAATTTTGTATGCTATTGAATATATTTTAAAACATGATTTTTAATGGCTATATAATATCCCATTATATGGAGAAATCATAATTCATGTAATCTACTCCTATAATTTGATCAATTTTTAATACTCGGTTAGAAATGGTGGCAATATAGATTAGTGTGTTGGGTACAAATATTCTTGCAAGAGCTGCAAATAGAGGATAGGAAATTGCAGATAGAGGGTTGCTAAAGGGAAGCCAATTTTAAGAAGTTGTGGTTAAGTCCTTAGGAAGTAAGATGACTTGAAGAGGGAGTGAGGGAGAGAAAACAGACACAGGCATTTATAAGCTCACTTCTCATTTTTCTCTGTGCTCAACAAGGCTCAGAAATAATCCTGCTTGAAGAACTCCTTATTAGGTAATTTTCCTCATCACAAAAAAATAAGGTCAGCAGCTTCAATCCAATTAATTTTTTTTAAATCCCTTTATCTTACTTGGTATCATGCAGGTTTTTTTTTTCTTTTTAATGTAGTGACCTAAATATATGTCTGACAGAAACAATCTTGACTTAAGCCATAACAGAAATCTAGCCTTTTACACAACAGTGTAACGTTAGAACTTACGCCTGGATTTGGGGCATATTTATCTTTCCTTTACTGATATAGCTCAGGAAGTGAAACTTCAGAGAGCTTATTCAAAACAATTTAAAGCGCTCATACCTTGGTGCGCCTTGCACGTGGTGACCCTCTTTGGCTGGATTATGACAGCCTGTGACAAGCCTATCAGGAGGGCTTGGTGTTTGGAAGGAATGTTGAATTAAGGTGCTTTTAGTCCATGGGAGTTCCCCCAGTTTCATTCACTCAATGCCTGCTGCCGGCTGGGGTGTGAAGAGCCTTGTTAAAATAAAGCTATTAGTCTTTTCTTTACAAAAGCAAAGAGCTTGCTGCTTACATTCATGGTTCCTTAAATTAGTATGTATTTCTAGCCTGGCATTGCTAGAATCAGCAGTTTCATAAAGCAATATCCTAAAGAGGCCATTTAACCTCCCAATATTCCCCATTTGTAGATTAATGGCAGAGGAGAAGACATAATGCCTTTTCAAACATTTTTTAACAATTCATTAAAAATAAAAGAATAAATTACACAAGATTTTTCTGCAAATGTCTGCTGATGAAAAGCGGAAACAATTCAAAATTACAAAATTAACATGTTTTCCAGTTTCTATAGGTTAGGACACATTTTTGCCAATCTTGTAATTTATGTCCTCTAAGCCAATTTTCCTGAGGAAATTAAAAAGCTGCTGTGATGGAGAGGCCAAGCAAAGTTGCAATACGGCTTATTCACCTATATATAACATCCTCATTTACAAATATGTCTTACTTAGATCCATTACAAAAAAATGAGTTTCATGCTGCCAGACACATCATAAGATTAAGATGCAAAGTATAAAAATTTAGATGCCATTTTAGGAAATGTGCCTTTCATTTCAAGTTGGTATCATGACAGATATTTTGGAGAAGTGTTCCACATTTCCAAAAGCTTTCTTCTAATTCCATTGCTCTTACCTAGTTATAGATTTGGCTGGAAGATGTTTAAAGGAATCAACACAATAAAAACTTCTAAAAAGTTATAAACTTGGCTTTCAGCATCTTCTAATATTAAGACTTTTGCTAAAATGCTATATGTTTCTAGGGGAACTAAGGGAAATGCTCTATTTAAACAAAAGGAAACTCATCAAAATAGGATGTTTAATTATTCGTCTTCAACAATATGTGGTATAATATGCCTGAGCTACGTATTTACAAATATGCCATCCAGAGAGGCGAAAGAACACACACTCATTCAAACTATTGTTTCTGAAGTGTTTGTTTTCCGCAATTTGATTTCAGTAATTTTGTGAAATAACTGGGTATTCAGCTTATAGACTAGTCTAGAACATCTGCTAGTTTAAAAAATACAGCAAATAAAATATTTTAGAAGTAACTCTTGGATAAGTCTTTTAACCATACTGTGCCTACATTTTCCTTCCTTGCAACATGTCAGGGTTAAAACAGACATCCTGGAAGTCCCTTCTAACCTGTGCACATTTATAAAAGTTATCTTGCATCATTTCCACATTTATGTTGACCACTAACACCTCATTAATATAGTAACTGTGTGCAGGCACAGGATGATTTTATAGCAGAATGACAGAGAAAAGCAACCTGCAAATTATGAAATTATAAAGTATTTATTGGGATTTAAGCATGAAATCTTATGGTAGCACCATCCAAGTACTAGCTGCATGTACACTGGGCTATGGCATCTTAATAACCTGAACTGTCTCTGTTATGATTGTCTTAGCAGAAAATAAAATCAGACATCTCCTGCCAGCTCTGTTTGTGTCTGGGCCTAAGATACAGTTACCATAGAAACTATGATTGTGGATACAATTTTACAAATTTGGCTTCATCTATCAGATGCACTTTGTGTGTGTATGTGTGTGTATGTGCACGTGTGCGTATGTGCCTTGCCAACAAGCTTGAAGAACAAACTCTGGCTCTGTGTCTTTAATTAAAGAGCCAGACACCATTCCTCATTTCCTATCCCCCATCTGTCTACCTACAAATAGAGATATTGTAACACTGGCTGAAAAGTAAACTCATACTTGAAAAAAGACAAAGGTCTGACGAAAAGAAAAAAAAAAGGCATTAGGAAAAGCATTTCCTAAGAAATCTGTCACCTGTCTTGTATTCTCCAGGAGCAGAGTACACAGGAATTCGACGTAATCTTAGTGACATTAATCACTAGATGCTAACATCTAGTACTTACTAAATTCGGTTTCTGTTTCATGGATGTATTCCATGAGTCATTTACTCCTTGCTGTTTTGTTTTATTGTACACTCTGTGACAGTGTTATTCACTCACCCCAAAACAGACAATGCTAACCCTCAAAATATGTTCAATTCTTAAATGATATACTAGTTCACATTATTTCTTATACTATCCCTTTTAGCTGATAAACTCTATAAAGCATATTCCTTGACCAAGCTCTCTAGCATATTTTAGGTATACTTCCGTTTATAAAGACCAAACATAGAAAATTTAGGTATACTTCCGTTTATAAAGACCAAACATAGAAAAAAGAAACATTTGGAAAAGCTGAATATTTTGTATCTATTTCAGCCAGTTGGCAAGTTCTGGTCACTTCCATTTACAATTACCAAAAGAAAGGACTCTCTAGAACACTCCACTATCAGTATCATGAGTTGCAATCGTGCTACCATTTCCATCTCTGCCTCATTTCACACATGAGGAAATGAAAGTTCAGCGATCATCAAGAGACTTGCCTAAGGGTCACACAGTGGCAAAGCCAGGATTTGAACTGAGATGTGTCTGACCCCAAAGCAACATTTCTCCCCCGACAATGCTGCTCATATGTTGGCAGTGATCACATAGTTACTGTCACTCTGTTTCCTAAATGAAGAACTGAGATGAAGGACTGGAAAGTTCAAATGAACCTATGGTGGTGATGCGATGGGACGTGTAAAGTAGTCTGTGACTGTCTGCAAGTATTCTCAGTGGTTTGTGGTCTTCTTAGCCATATCACTGAACTCCAATGGCCTAGTAATATTTATTTCTTATAGCTGGAGGCATTAATATTTGCATATATACTAATTTTTTGGTATAGCAAAAGTGTTTCCTAATAAGGAGATATGTGTTATAAAAATAGCCTGGTTTATGTACAGTTTTTTTTTCAGTTATTCATACATGGTATCAGTCTATTAATTTGGTTTACCTAAGATCTCAGATTGTAAGCTTCCTGAGTGCTAACACAATGCCTCCTTTTGGCACCATTGCATTCTCAAGGCCTGGCATATCATCTTTGTATCAGTCCGTTCATTAATATTTACTGAGCCAATGAAATAGATATCTCAGACATCTACGCAGTGGAAGTTAACAGAAAGAATGAATCAGATTCCATGCTACATTTTTGGTCCAAACCTGTTAAATCATAGAAAACATACTATCAAAATGTTTTCAAGGGAGCTTTACCCTCATGACATCTGTTTTATGGTTATGCCTTATTAAGACTGCCACATTTCTTTTGTTTACACAGTCCTGGCTTTTCATATTCCTTACAAAATAAAAAATAACCTATAAATAGTCTAACAATTTAGATTTGAACTCGGATCTGGAGTATAAATCAAAACCATTTGGAATCTAAATTATGTAACTGCTTAGCGTGAGGAAAGATTCCTATGAGCTCAGAGCAACAGTGGACTAGGAGAGGAACCGTATACAATAAGATGAATTACTGAGCACACAACTACTGTTGGATGGAATGGCTACGTCATTATGCAGTGTTTACTGGAGTCACAACATTATCAGACCTGTCTACCATTCATGCTGGAATCAGACAGGCATTTTCCTCAAATTTATATTAACCAAGTTATTTTGTGATGACTGCAGCAGCTGAGTTCAAGTTCTAGGAAGATAAATGAAGATAAGTTGAGGAGAAAGGAAGAACTGAACGGATAACCTTCTGAAAACTGATGTTCTTATGTCAAAACCTGGTTTGGAAAACCAAACCAAATAAGCACACATACATACATACATACATACACACACACACACACACACACACACACACAAACACAAACTACTGAATAGTTTCCTGTTAACTAGAGAAAAAAAACTCAGCCTCTTAGTCTGGTATGCAAGGCCTTTAGTAACCCATAGCAACCTAACTTTCCAGCTTTATCTTGTCCTTCTTATGCATGCTCAATGATCTTATTGATCTTATTAAAAATTTTATGGATCCCAAACATATACTTTTTTTTTGGAGACGGAGTTTCACTCTTGTTGCCCAGGCTGGAGTGCAGTGGCGTGATCTCAGCTTACTGCAACCTCCGCCTCCTGGGTTCAAGCTATTCTCCTGCCTCAGCCTCCCGAGTAGCTGGGATTATAGGCATGCACCATCATGCCCAGCTAATTTTATATTTTTAGTAGAGATGAGGTTTCACCATGTTGGTCACGCTGGCCTGGAACTCCTGATCTCAAGTGATCCACACATCTCAGCCTCCCAAAGTGCTGGGATTACAGGTGTGAGCCACCGTGTCTGGCCAGCAAAACATGTGCTTTTTTGCCTATGGCAGGATATCTGTTTCTTCAGTTTTGGTAGCTCTGCCTATCGTCAGGTTAGTGCCATAAACATGGCAGGGGCTTAGTAAATGCTGATTGACTGAATGAATGAAACAAAGAATATTGCTCTGATTGGCTGTACTCATTGCCACGAAGGGAAAAATCAGGTGGATAAAGTAGTAGATAAAAAAAAAAATAGGCCAGGCATGGTGGCTCATGTCTGTAATCCCAGCACTTTGGGAGGCTGAGGCGGACAATCACTTGAGGCCAGGAGTTTGAGACCAGCCTGGCCAACATGGCAAAACCCCGTCTCTACTAAAAATACAAAAATTATCTGGGCGTGGTGGTACATGCTTGTAATTCCAGCTACTTGGGAGGCTGAGACAGGAGAATTGCTTGAAGCCAGGAGGTGGAGGTTTTAGTGAACCAAGATTACGCCATTGCATTCCAGCCTGGGCAACAAGAGCGAAACTCTGTCTCAAAAAAAAAAAAAAAAAAAAACAAAGACTCTGTGAGCATTAAAACTCTCAAACAGAGAAGGGAGCCTGGAAAAAGGGGTGTAGACAGGGAAAGAGAAAAAAACCCAGAGAAACAGAGAAAAGTTGCAAAAGAGAATGGAAACTATGAAAACAAGCTAGATTATGGCAGTCTACTCTAAATCTTAGCGTACAGGTAATTCCTGTCCTAAATTTCTTTCCATTAATCAAATTCATGGATCAATCAGAATACTTCATTCCTCTACCAGCATGGGTAACACAGACTTTGCTCTTCTGATTACATGTATATATAGCATCTTACTTTCAATGTCTTTAAAATATGATTATTTTAAGTCAACATTTAAAGGTAGATTTGATATAATCATTTAATTGAACATTGATTCATCTACACAGAACTCATTACTGAATTCTTCAATTTCACCAACATAATTTCGTTCCAAATTATCTTTTATCTAGAAGCTGGAAGTGCAAGTCCTGTGAAAACTTTGCCAAAATTAAAAGCTTTTAGATTTCTAATGCTGGCTGAACACAAACCCATGGAAGATTGTTGAAGAATAATGCATGCTTGCCAACTGCCAGATATGACTGCTTTTCGCATAATTAATGTCATTCTTGCTGCTCAAGTACCATTTCCATCGTCTAATAATTTGCACTAATAGAGGAAGTTTCTGCAACGATTTTTGCATCCTGAAAATCCACCGTGGCTTCTACACACCTTTTTAATCAAAATAATGACAATGGACAAAGGAGGCTGGTTAGAAATATTACTGCAACCCTGGGTAGAATTTGCTTTGTCATTGTTTTCAGTCTCAAAAACCTGTCCAAAGGGCTCACTGCATTGAATGTTTTGATTTCAATAGCATCGAACCATATGAATTTATACCCAGAAGAGAAAAATACATAAAATGAATGTGTTGGACAATTTTTCCACCAAAAAATGTGAAAACAGAGTATTTTTTAAAAAAGAAAACCAAAAGATGAGCAGATGCAAATATAGGCCCAGGTCCCGTGAAATATGATAATTGTAAAATACTTTAAGCTGCAGCTTCCAGGAAGAGGAAGTGATAGACCAGCTGCAAATCATAACCTCAAACCTGCCAATTCACAGTGTTTTTTTTTTTATTATGCTCTTGCAAAATCAAGAACTCTGCTCGGGATATAAAATTATGCAAATATACAGCAAGCAACAACAACAACAACAAAAAATCAGCCCAAGTGTCTCACATGAGCCAAGACATGGATGTAGCATGATGGTGCCGCACAACTCACATGCCGTGGAGGACACAGAGTCCGTGGTTAGTTGGGTTTCTAGGAACCCTCTCCCAGACTTCCCTGCAAGCTGAGTAGTGATACTAAAATGAGGAAAGTTTGGATATTAGGAGAGAACTGCTGAGTCTTTTCCCCTCTGTTCCTGAGTTACTTTCGAACTAGTGAAAGGCTACATCAAAGCCTCATACTTCTTTGGCTAAGAGGGCTTTGAAAAAACTTCACCTGAGTCACATCTAACCGTACTTGGCTGCTCTGTGAAGTCCACCTAGTGGAGATCTGAGGATGCCACTTGAGCAGAACACGTTTGCTCTGTGCAATGACCTGGGGGAGGGGTGGGGTTCGGGTCTGGAGAACTGTGTTCAGTGATCTGATCAAAGCTTCAGAACCGGATATCTAAACTACTGAGGAAATAATACAAAGGATACTTCAGTGTGGGTTTTAGTAGCCATTGTTAAAATAAAAAACAGCTGGTCATCAGTTGTGACAGCTGGGCTGCTACTTCGTGAACAGTCTGGCAGGCACTGGGGAAAGGACAGAGTGACCAGCAATGGCTGGCTTTGAAGCTTGGATGCTGATGGGCCCCTGACCATGGCCTTGGAGGGGCTGTGCCCATACCTGCTCTAGAGGATGATACCTAAAAGGTTAAACCCATTTTCAAACTACCTGTCCTGTTTTTAAAATGTGCTTGCCGTCTAGTTCCTACATACATATTAAATGAGTGATATATCGTCAGATACTATATTCATACAGGGTTTTGCAATGATCAAAGCATGTTCTCAGACATCATCTGACTCAATCCGCAATACTACCCTGACCAGGACAAAGGCAGGTGTTGTGAATTCCTCATAAGACTATTTCACTCAAAGAGAATGACACGGCAGGGAGGGTAGGTCAGACAATCCTAAAAGCACCATCACTCCTAATGCGTGTCTGATTCCAGCATTAATTAATTCTAACTGGAAACTGCATGAAGAGTCTCTAATTGAACACCCAGAGGCAGTGGTCTCAGGCCTGCACACAGTGTGGCATAGTGGTTGGGTTTGAATTCTGGCTCTACCACTTACTGACTTTGTGATCTTGGGCAAGTTAACTTTTGAGCCTCATTTCTCTCATCTGTAAATGCGATTAGTAATACCCACTCAGATGACTGTTATGAGCATTAAATGATATGATGCATATAAATCACATAGTACATCTCACACATAGTCTACTACATGTCAGTAAATATTCATTCTTACTATTGCAGTTACATTGAATCTGACCTTTCTATTGGTTAAAAAACAAAACAAAATAAAAAAACAAAAACACTTGGAGAGGATTTCTTCCCTGCCCTGTAGAGTTCATTTCCATGAACCCCCTGAGCAGATCTGGCTTACAGAGCTAATGGAAGCTTCTTCACCGATATTATTCCGAAAACGGTATTGGGAAAGAGAGTGACGAGAGAGAAAGGAGAGACAGATAGACAGAAAGGGAGGGAATTATAGAGAGAGAACTCTTACTTTCTCTTATGAAAGTGTCTTTTTTTTACACTATATGTATACAAGATGAGTGGCTGGAATAATATGACACATTTAGAAGGATGATATGCATGTATGTGTGTGTGTGTTTGTGTACACACACGTGACCATCTTATTGTTGTTTACAGAAACAATGCCTAGAGAAGTCTAATTCTTGAGCATGGCATCCAAGCCTTTCACAATCTACAGTCATCATTGTCATCCTCATCAGTATCACCATCCTTCATCCCTGTAAACTCTCACATTTCCTTACGTTGGTTCAAGCTTTTCCCTCTCCCTCTCTCTTCCATCACCAGGTCCTCTGGGAAGCCTGTCAGACAGAACTATTCTCTTTTTATTTTCTGAGAGCCTTCAGTATGTCTTTGTAAATAATACTTACCTAGACTGTTATAAGGAGATGGTTTGTGTTTTTGTTTTTCCTTCTCTGTTGGATCATCAGTGCTTTGAGGACAAATAATCCTGCTTTATTCATCTTTGTAATACTTCTTATCTAACATATGCTCAATAAATGATTAAAAGAATAAAGCATCAACTAAATGAAAAAAGTAATCTTGAAGGCGAGACATAACATAGGCAAGCAGACAAACAAGTAATCCTCAACTACCCACAGAAAACAGACTTGGATTATCCTAGCTGGGCTACCTCAAGGTGCTATTAGCAACCGAATGCAATGCTCTAATTCATGTGGGAACATTAATTCTACTGAATGAAATCAAGAAACAGTATTTGTGATTTAGGCATTTAACAGTGCAAATATGAAATATGCATTTTATTAATTATTGAGCAGTTTGGGATCACATATAAATGCCAGGACCATGTGTGTGTAGTCCTAGTGACTGGATGAGGAGAGAATGACAGCTGGCTTCCTTCCCAGGGTACAACAGGTTGTGTGCGCAGGTAGAGAGTGAGTCCATCTCCAACTACTGACCTCAGCCATTTTGCTATCGGTCCACTGATGGGTTTTCCTAAATGAGTGCAACTCCCAGATTTAGCCCTGCCGTATGGTGGAAGGCCCTTTCATTGTGTTTTCAAGTCTGAAAGCATCCTCAGTGTCTGTGTTCAGAGAGATGCTCACCTAAGTGCAGTTCTTCCAGAGAAACAAAGGTACAGAGTCTGAAGGGGAAGCATCATGTAGCAAGGGGTCAGCAGACAGGAGAAACAGAGAAAAAAAGAAAAAGAAACCAACACTTGCCATGATTATTTCTATGCAAAGAAGCCAAATCCCAACTTTGGCAGCTAAGCAATTGAAATTCTGGTTGGGTGCCATTTATATGATTTCCCATCTTTAAGGAGAAGAATGTTTATCTACTTACTTAAGGGTCTATTCATTATGCCCCAGTATAGCATGAATGTTGAGCAGAAGCAACACCTATTTATTATCTAGTACTGTTTTGCATTGCTTTAGTGGGCTCAGTTGGATAATTGTGAGGTGATTTACAAGCATTAGCCTAATACTCTTAACATCCCTAAGAGGTAGGCAAAAGAATATATAAGGATCTCTACTCATCAATGTAATGAAATTAAGAAAAGTGAAAATTTAGGATGAATATTGCAAAGAACTTCTTATGGTATAATCCATTAGGATGAAGGATAATTTCCCAGGGGGAGTTGATTTATATGTTAGAAAATGTACAACGCCCATTCATAATGTATTTGTGACAGATGTAATGCCATGTCCATCTATAAATCAGATTTACCTTCTGTTTGAAGCCCCAGAACCCTTCCTACTGAAGGCTATCCCCAGGGGCACTGACCTGAGATGTTTCAGATCCAAAGGGCCCAATTACTGAAAATCTTCCATCTTGTAATTGGGTTTTGGTATGGAAAATAGCACCAACATTAATCCAAGTCACTTGGAAGGAAGTAGAGAGAGTTACATTCCTGAATTTGTTCATTGGCCCAATATAGTTTAGGGACAGGTCTCTCCGAGTATCTTCCTCAAGGGTCATGAGAAACTCACTTTTACTTTGCAGACAAGCAACAGTGCATAAATTACACTAACAACCCACAAGTGAGTTACTGATCAGGTGATGATCCCTGAATTTAAATTTACAACATTCACAAGGGAAACATCACTTTCAATTTGAGGGTCAACCGTGGGGAACAACCCATCCAAAGAGTGGGTAGAATCATCTTTCCTTAGGAGCATAGATCAAATACCATAATTCACAGAGCGGCAAAACTCAAATGAGCGGGAGCAGGAGAATGCAATGCTGTGGAAAGAACAGGAATAGAGCCTCTTTCACGATATTCCTGGGGACACAGGAGCAGGTGGTTCAAAAGTTAATTGAATCATTTCTTAAAAAATCAAAAGTCAATTCAGCCTCCATCATTTCGAATAGCACACAACTCAGCTAAGAGACACCACACGCTTGATCCATCTCACAATTCTCAATCAGAATTCAAATACCTGCTCATAGCTAATACCTGTAAAGGACCCCACTCCCTGCCATTTCTCAGATACTCAGGAAAACCAAACTGCAAGAACCTATGAAAAGAGAGTGAGCTTATTCAAGGTTTTTAGATCCACTCCAATTTTCATTAGGCCTGCTGCCACATTTTTATTAGGCTCACCTTGATTACCTCTCAATCCTACCCCGGGTGAATGCAATACAGCACCATTGGCATGTTTATAACCAGAAAGGAGAAAACACCAGGAAATGCAATTTGGGGTACAAGTCTCTACTAGTAAAGCCCCTAAGAAAAATGATCCAATGCTTTAATGTGTTTCTAATTACTAATTTCTGTGAGTTATTGAAATCAGGGATCCTCACAATGGGAGAGCTTGGCTATTGCCTGAGGAATTGCAGCAAAGCGGAGAGCACAGAGCCACTTTGCACAGGAAGAGGAAATTATAAAGGTGGCAGAATGAACTCACTGCCTCATAGGGAAGAGAAACCTTTTACTGGATAATGTCTTCCAATACCTTGTTCTTTAAGTGGGCTATTATTTAAATACTGTGATTGAAAGAGACCCATTACATCAATATTTTCAGAAGGAAATGTATTTCTTATTATGCTACAAACAAATATCATATTAATGGTATTATTACTGTGTGGAGTTTGAACTAGAATATTCACATGCAGATTACAATGAAGAACAGTGGCCCTGCTGTTTTGTGTATCCCATAACCGAGTTGCAAACTGCTGTTAGTACACATCTCTAAGGATGGTTTAGTTTTGAAATGTCCTATGACATCTTCTTTTGGCATGGAGAAAGGAATCAAAGAGTCTGAGGACCACCACTCTGCTCCCTCCCTACCTATTGACTGGGGCCAACTCTAAGGCACAGCTGCACAAGGACGGAGTGTGTGTTAAAGGAAAGACCGGGCTTAGATGTCTGTGATGTACATGATTAGTGGCTGTTGTTACTTCCTCTTTCCATTCATGCAGAGTTCGCAGGTGGGAATAAGCCATGGTATCCTCTGGTGGAAACATGAGAAGGGGGCAGAGCAGATTTGATTATGGGGGCAATATGTCTACACAGTAGATGTAGAGCTAAGAGAGATGCAAAAAAGAACTCCATTTTACTCTGTATACACCCTTCTGTAGACTGGAAACTCATGTGTCCCGATTTTGAACAAATTTGTGAATATAATAGCCTCTGGTTTTGGCAGTCTGGAATGAAATAATTGGCCATCTCTCCTGAAAATCACTCTCTAGAGCTAGGCTGTGAGAAGAACATAGCAAGCTAGACCAATGCCAATCGTTTTTACTGTTTTCTAAGCATGAGGAATACGTAACATCATCTATGCATCTTAGAAAATTAGAAATAACCACTATGTGTAAGAATGGTTAGGCTGGGTGCAGTGGCTCAAGCCTGTAATTCCAGCACTTTGGGAGGCCAAAGTGGGTGGATCACTTGAGGTCAGGAGTTCAAGACCACCTTGGCCAACATGGTGAAACCCTGTTTCTACTAACAATACAAAAATTAACCGGGTGTGGTTGCGGGCACCTGTAATCCCAGTTTCTTGGGAGGCTGAGGCAGGAGAAGAGCTTGAACCCAGGAGGTGGAGGTTGCAGTGAGCTGAGATCATGCCACTACACTCTAGCACTCTAGCCTAGGCGACACAGTAAGACTCTGTCTCCAAAAAAAAAGTGGACTCCGTAAGACTCCACAGTTCTGATCCTCCCACCTCTCTGGCCTCCGTCCACTCTCCCTCTCACTCACTCTCCTCTCTGCTCCTCCAGCTTCCCAAGCATCTTGCTCCCTTAGCCTTCTCTGACCACTTTGTAGAAAACAGCATGCCTTGCCCAGCCCCTTAGCCCAGCTTGATATTTCTTCCTGGTCATTATCACGGCCTGATATTTACTCTTTACTTGTTTGTTGTCTATCTCTTTTCACAAACATAAACTCTATGAGAACGGGGACTTTGTTTTCTTTCCTAGCACCAGGACAAGTCCCTTGAAAATATTCAACAAATCAACATTTATTTGATCAGGTGAAATGGTTATAAACCACTTTCCTAAACATGCATGTCTCTTCTTGTCCCTTTTTTTTTTTTTTTTTGGCTTTTTCACTTTTTCTTTTATCCCTTTTCCTTCTCAAAGACAAAAAATTAATGCACAGAGTAACCCAGAATGGTAAGTCTTTGTAAATGCTTTTACTAGACTCTATTAGAGGTGGCTGGCTGCCTAGTGACTTTTTTCATCTCTTAAAACACTGAACGATTAGCCCCATGTGGTGGCGTGGGCCTGTAGTTCCAGCTACTTGGGAGGCCGAGGTGGAAGGATTGCTTGAGCCCCGGAGGTTGAGGCTGCAGTGACCTGTTTGCACCCCTGCACTCTAGCCTGGGTGACAAAGCAGGACCCTGTCTCAAAAAACAAACAAACAAAAAAACCCCCAAAAACCACTGAATGTTAAAATCTATGTCTTTTTGTAAGTTTAGTATTTATTTTTATAAATTTGAGAATAATTCTGGTTACACAGGGGTGATTTCATTATTTAATGAACACTTATGTTTCCTGTTACTGATGTTTAAACTCAATGATAAAAAACTTTTTAAAATTTGTATTTTAAAATTAGCCTGAAAAAATATACTTTGCCTCAAGTGTAATTGTTATGAATAAAGGTATAGGGGTAAGAAAATGGATTTTTATTTTCCAAATTCATTATTTTGAATTAACCCATGAAAATTTTCACATACAAGAAAATCTGGTGGATAGGAGAATAAAATAAGCCATCTTCAAGTTCTGTACAGAATATGAACTTCATTATTTGTCTTCTGTCATCAAGGTATAAAACAGCTTATCTGGGCACTGGGGTGTTCCTCCTACCAGTCTCACTGCTAAATTGTTTTATTTATGATCATTATTTTCCTTCTGCCTTCCTTTGGGAGAAGAGAATACAAAAATTAAAATTTATAAATTCAAAACATCCACATCTTAAAGAAAATATGTCTAATATTTTCCTTGAGTGAAAAAAGAGGGATGGCCATATTTTGCTTTCTTTTCTTTGCAATGAAAGTTGAAACAGTGATTTTGTGTTATTATAACACTCATCATTTCTCCCTCTAATTTGGATGGTTTTTAATAAAGCTCCATTGATTCCACTGAAAGGAATTCCTCCTGGCAAAAGCAGAACACACACACTGATTGCTAAATATGCAGCAATTATCATATTCAGCAGCACACTTTAATATCTTATTTATAGATGTATCTATCTATAATTTGCTTTAATTAAGTTGCATTGATTTTAATGACAGGAATGATTCGCAGAGAAGGGGCTGGTGTCATATGCTCCTATGAGTCCTGGTCTATCACACTTTTTAAAGATGTGGTCTGATGCCTTAGTGATCTTCCTTAGGCTCCAGGCAAACTCATCCTAACTTAGCGAAGTTTAAGGGAAATTTCCAGTGTGTTGGCACCTCAGATTTTGCCCTCCTGATCACAGGATGGTGTGAATTAATATGTAGCTTTGTGGAATGAGAGTGGCAACCAAATTTCAAAATAGTTTCATTGTGTATAATTGCATCACTAGCCAAATGTTGCACTATTAATTTAGACAACTGCCCCATGTAAGGTGTGGCTTGTAACAGTGTTTTGCCACTCCAGTAACTCTGAAACATTTTCCCCCCAAGCACTGCCAATAACAATAGTTGGCTTTGAGAAGGATATTGGGGCTTGAGCTATTTTAAAATTCTTGATTATTTTCCACATCCCTTCTGGAGTAAGTCTGAGAAGACTGAAACAAAGAACTTATAACAGTTTTGCCTTTTATGACACCTATGTTCAAAAATGATGGGACTAGGTGACTAAACATAACACAAAGAAACATGACAATATCAAGTATATTTTTAAAGCCTCTAAAATATGACTCATCATGACCAGAAACAATTTCTCTTCGTTTTTTAATGGATGAAGAAGCACTGCTTCTATAAATCTTTGCACCTCAGAAGGTGTCAACATTAATTTTGTATAAATTATCCATGTTCGAATGCCAAGGCATGATCACAAAGGAACACTCAGAAGACAGTTATGCCAGCGCATTCGCAGATTCTGGTCACCATTTTTCACTCACTGATTATTGCTACAAGTGTTGATTAATAGCGGTGTTCACGCTGCTAGAATGCATTTCCCTGGAGGTGAAGAAAACATTCAAGGAAAAAAAAAACAGAAAGAAGGAAAGATAATAATCAACCCATCCTTCCGCTTCTCTGTAATAACTCTGCGGAGAGCGTGCAAATCATGATTCCTGATGATCTGTTAGCAGCTTCTGAACCATTTCACTAAAAAGATCATCCATATGCATCAGATCACCAATTTGTCAATCAATCAGTTTATAAGGCAATTAAATGTTCCCTAATCTCCTCCCTCTCTCTTTGGAAGACGATAAAATGATATAAGCAGCAGGGGTCTGAGAGTGGTGTTAGGACATTTCATATCCAGTCTCTCTCCTGTGTCTCGGTGCCCTGTCTGAATGCTAGATAAAGCTTCAATGACAATAACATGCAAGACTGGAATTTACCAAGGCTGATTAGCTTAGTACTTATTTTTCTCTCAGCAGTAATGCCATCCCTCTTATCCATGGAGGGAGACTAATGAATTGGATTTAGAGAGCAAGAACATTTCTTAATAAATGCAATATGACAGGAGATATGAAAAATACAGATGAGAATACAGCAGGGGAAGGCTTGCATGCCCAGGCGATTCTTCTTTAGACTGTTTAGACCTCAGCTCCAAGAGCCTCTGATCTTGCAGGCTATCAGTTTCCTTTGTCCAGCTCAATAAGATCATTTCCTGCTTCATGTTTCTCTCTCTGGGTGGCTTTTCTCATCATTAATCCTATGATGTGTTTTTGTTCCTCTAACTCTTAATTGTCTCTAATGAGGAGCAGACCATCAATGGCCACATTTGCAGTTCCCCTCTTGATTTAAGTGGAAAGACTAATTAGTATAAATTATGGTGAAAAAAACCTGAGTCCCTCCCATACGTTGGAAGAAGAAAAAGCAAGTGAATTTACAACATTATATCTTCTTGCAGAGAGTATGCACTTCAGTTCTTCCACAGCAATCACGTTTAGGCTCTTGTTGGCTTTTCCATAAAGTCTTTTGCAAAGGTCACAGTCTACATACAGATATTGAAATCCTACCTTTCAGATCACAACCCCTCTCCTTTGACATCTCACCTTTCACTCACCTCCCACCCTGGCATTTTCTAATGGTCCTGCACTACATAATTCCTTTACAACAATTCTTATCCAGGTGGGTCATGCCTCTAGAGTCATCGTTTCTTTCTTCCCCATTTCATCTTCTTGAATCGTCCAGCATGAGTATCTGTGTGGCCAATCCAGGAAGATATTTTTCATTGCTTTAGTCCTCAGTGGAAGCATGTGCAACATTTTGTAGGGGATTATGAAAGAAAGGAATCCAAGTTAGCTCTTACCCTGCTAACCACACGCACGCCAGAGACATTTTGCCCCTCTCTGAATCTCGGATTCTCTAGCTCCTCAGGATGGAAGGGTGTTACCTGAAGAGGGCAAATCTCTGGCAGTTGTAGTAATAGATTCTGAACCCTTAGCTATTGTACTAACCAGAGCACGCTGTATTCTGGAAGAAAGCAGACAAAGCAGAAAAGGAGAAAATAAAAACAAAAAGACAATAACGAATAACAAACATTTAAATTATTTTCCAGCAACCATAAAACCCTTATTTTTGCTACAATTGAACTGACTACAGAGTGGCATTACATGTAAATTACATCAACATCTTTATGATGTTGGCATCTACTCCTCACCTAAAAGTCCTCAAGTCTTGTTTAACCCTGTTGTGGGTGGTAGCGGGTAGCAAAAGACAGGTCTCAAGCATATTAGGATAATACGTTTTCTCCAAACTTCACTAGAAGCATAAATGTGGCGGAGAGAACTTTTGGTTTACTATTTCACGAGTTGCAGCTGTAAGGTTAGATGTGCATATTATTTCCTTTCCACATGCTCCTGTGTGCCACTCTTTTGCGTCTTGTGGCGGGAATGTGCATACCCTACGGATAGCATTTCTTACTCTTCACAGCATTGTTGGGTGGCACCTTTCTTTGCCTGCCTATACCAAGGTGGCAGTTGGTATAGTTTCTCTATGATCTGTTATGATTTTTCGTTCATGCTACCAGATGGAGACCAGGTGGGTAATTGCTCTAAGTCCATACCAGAGCCCACGGGCATGGACCTGTCAGTGAGCTGACTCTAAAAAGGCGCTTCAAAGAAATACTTCTCAAAACTGTATGCATCTGTTCTCTACTCAAATGAACCTTAAAAAATGAAAAAAGAAAACCCTCGTAGACCAGCTTTTCTTTAAGTAGATATTACATCCATAAGAAAAAGGGAAAATAACCAGCAGATAACCAGATAGTGGCTTGTGGATGTCAAACTCATTTCTACCTAATGGCACGTCCAAAAAGCTACTAACTCAAACAGCCATGTCAGTAAAGAAAGTGAAGTATAATCAATAGGTTTCTTTTTGGTGATAGCCTCACAATGTAGAGTCTCAATTCCCAAAGGGCAGCTTTTACATAACGTTTTCTGAAGTTAAAAAGGAAAAAAAGTAAGCAAAGAAAAAAAAATCTAAGAGCTTTGAAAGACCTAGTGATTCCTACAGAAGAACACAGAGTACAGAAAAAAAATGAGTGAAATGGTGGCAAAGACCTGCTGTAAGGTCTCTTCCCTAATCTGTTTCTCTTAAACTGATGACTTGGTTGTCACACCCGACAAATTACATTTTAAAAAATATCCTGATGGATCATCTGGTTGTTTCAAGTGTGTATTTCAGCAGTTCATTATGAAAGTTTATTTTCTAAATTAACTACAAATAAAGTGGGATCTTCTAACCATTTTCTCACACAATGCTGTCAGCTATTTTCTTTCAGCAGACATCAAAGCAGATCCCCAGTCCATGCCAAGCTCTTTTCCTGGAGAAGTTCTGACAAACAGTTATGTGTTCCCTTAGGTTACTATGGAAACACTTTCTTTTCAGGTCATCCACTTACAAAGGTAACATTTGCATTAAAATATGTTGGAAGTTAATTTTTTTTTTTTAATGCTCAAGTAGGGTCATGCCACCATAGCCATATCCATTATTTCAAAATTCATAAACATAAATTGACTTAATCTATAAAAATACTTAAATGAGGTACTCACCCTATAGGCATAATTGCCAGCATGTTAGGTAGCCACTTGGAACATTGTCAAAGACACCAAAAGAGATGTTAGCAATGACCTATTTGCTGGCATTCCTCGTTAGGCTAGCTTGTTGAGTATTTAAGATTGTGTTGGCCAGGCACGGTGGCTCACGCCTGTAATCCCAGCACTTTGGGAGGCTGAGGTGGGCAGACCACGAGGTCAAGAGATTGAGACCATCCTGGCCAACATGGGGAAACCCTGTCTCTACTAAAAATACAAAAATTAGCTGGGTGTGGTGGCACATGTCTGTAATCCCAACTACTTGGGAGGCTGAGGCAGAAGAATCGCTTGAACCTGGGAGGTGGAGGTAGCAGTGAGCAGAGACTGTGCCACTGCACTCCAGCCTGGCGACAGAGCAAGACTCTGTTTCAAAAAAAAAAAGATTGTGTCATGTCTGACACGAAGAGAAGAGGCTGGAGATGAGAATACAGCACAGGTCTCAATTTATATGTGCTTTCCCTTTGGAGACTCATAGATGATTCTGCCTCAGTTACCCATCTGGGCCATCAAGAATTCAAACATTTGTTGAGGGGCAGCAAAGTACTCAGCATGAGGTTGGGCACAACGTAGGGCTCAAATGTGCATGACTTCTTAAATAAGTTGTTTGCTGGTACCAGCTAGGATGTGGTTAAGTTTTACTTCCTGGTGTAGACCGGAAGTGCTGACAGGGAGAGGGAGATGAGGCTGGAGCAGCTGGAGAAGGCTTCATGAGAGGCTACTGTGACTGTACAGATGTATGAAATGTGAGCACAACCTCTTACCAGGAAGACCAATGGGATGCTGTCTAACCTAGCTTCTGGATCACTCACATAGACCATTGGCTGCTGACTATAATAGCTGGCTGTTTGCAGGGGACTGTGGATGAGTAAGAATCCTGATGCGTGATGGACCATGAGTAACTTCTCAAAAGCAGCCAATCCATCTCTGATGCATCATGTAGGTGTCATCAGCTAATTGAAAAATGTAGTGAGATGAGGACTAGGCTTTACAGTAGAGAGAATTGGACCTTGTATCTGGGGAAACTTCTGTGTTACTCCTAAGATGAATATGGTAGGTCTTGATCCTCCTCCTTTTCCTGAGAGAGACCTAGAAACAATGCTGCCCAATTCAACAAGCATTTATCAAGTATGTACTCTCTATGATAATGGCATCATCAGATACGAAGAATGAAAGGAGGCTGCAGGGGAGGTTGAGACAGACCCTGATGAAGGTTATTGCCTTTGCCTGGCCTTACATTACTGACATAGAAACGGTAGGGGTCTAATGGTTGACCTCTGGGAGGTTTTCTGTGGCAGAGGAGAACTTGAGGTAGCCACATCTTTAACTGCCCCTTGTCAGTTGTCACCACAGAAAAGACTACTTAGCATGCTGTAGCCAACTGAAACTCAAACATTAGTGATTTGTTTTATCATCAACCTCGAACCATAGTCCACTTATATAAAAGAAGTAAGAGCTAAGCTCTTTTCTCCTTTACTGATGTTGGTCACGTACCACAGAATTTTTATAAAAAAATCCTTACTGCAGTGAAAAAAAATGACTTTTTCTATTTTTTTTCCCCTTGTCAAAGGCCTGCTCTACAGAAGGTCATTAGGTTGTACTGACAAGATTTGTGCTAACCCACACTCCCTGCAGTGTGTATGTGTCTGTGTTTGTGTTTCCAAATAGACTGTTTAATTATCTGCTCCATTATCTTTCTGGAAGCCATACTTCACTGCATCAAGCATATTTAACAATAAGAAATGAATGCTATCCTGGGAACTGATTTGTTCAAGGTAACTTTCATTATAGTTACACTTGCTGTGTCTGATGATGCTTCCACACTTGTGCTATTGTATTTATACCTGCAAACCTCTCATTTGACTTATTCACTGTCTAAAAGCCAAGTGGTATCTCAGTGACCACTTGTGTCCCCAAACAGAATTTACCTGGAAAGGGGGTTTGAACATATATGAGTACAAAAATCATTTTAAATGATTTTAAAATTACTACCAATTATTGATAAAGATTGGTCTCCTCTACTCCCTTCCACCCCCAGAGGCCATTTCTAAACAGCAAAATAAAGGCAATAAAATTGTGCTTTGGCCATTGCATACCTTAAGAGTTAACTATACAAAAATGCAATAATTACTAAAGACAAAGCACTAAGCAGAAGTGGTAATCTTGTACATTTAATTTTTTTTCATGTCAATTAATTCAGCATCTTACATTATTTTCTTCACTAGAACTAAAAAAGGTAGTGGTATGGAATGTGGCATCTGTCTTGTTTGTTTCCAAGTCAAAAATGAAAACGTGGCCAGGCAGTAAGTGCCGTAAACAGCAGACGAGCAGTTGGAGATCAAGGTTGAGCTTGCTATCAAGTTAGAGTTGTGCTTATGTTACTGAGGCCCCAGAGCTGCTGCAGACTTTCTGGCTGGCATACTTCTGGGTATATCTGCTTACCAAAATTTTAGAAAAAGGGGCCACAAAGCCAAGTACTCTTTGTAAAACTCTACCTGGCAATACTGGAATCACCTTTGTATCTTTTGATTTTGAAGGCAAGGTTCTGTCACTACCAGATATCAGGGGAGCAGTTGAGTGGGCCAGACCTGTGATAGCTGCTTACAGTGGGTAGAAGTGCACATCCACAATCCCACCACAGACACCCAGATGTGACTATGGGTACACAGAGGGACAGGGATAAAAAGACGGATCTGAGAAGAAAGAGATTAGGACAAACTGTGAAACAGAATCTATGTTCAAGATTGTCCATGACCAGTTGTCAAGCAGTTGGGTCTAGTTGAAATGGATGAGCAATGTAGTTTAGGGAATTCCAGTAGAAACTATAATCCTAGTGTTCTGGGGGTACTGGAGATAGCAGCCTCAGTGGAAGTCTGATACTGATAAGGACATGGAGCCCCAGACCCTGCGAGAAGCAAGGGCAGGGTGGGGGTGTCATGAAAATCAGAGTAAGACTGGTTCGATTCTAAGATGATTTTTGAAAAAGGATCAGATTTTCTTGCACCTTCCCGGGACTGGGTAGACAACGTGGACCCACAGGCAGAATCCAAGTAATCATATCTGCTGTAGCGAAGGGGCTGGAAGGGGAGAGAGTCAGGCCCTTTGTCGAAATTCTCATTGAGCTGGAGTTGTCACCAAAATGAAGGGTGAGTATTAGTTCAGTGTGAGAAAGGATAAGCCTTCGATAATGCTGGGTCTCATGTGTACTGTTCTGAACCTGCAGAGAGAATTTCCTACTGTATTATAAATATGATTCTGTTATTAGATTAGCATCTGCACTATAGACCTCAGTCTAGGAGCTAATAAAGTCATGCAACCAATACCCCTATGTCTATAGCAGGAACTTTGTTTTTTATCTTTAATAATTACAACAATGCACGTTGACAGAAAAAATAAAACCTTTTTGTGTTCATAGGTAACTGTGCATACATAACACCCAGCATTATATTGTAATTATTTTTTACATCTTCAATGTAAAAACAAAAACAAAAAAGCCTCTTAATCCTCCGAATTTCTTTGGCCTTTCCAGCTTAGCCCTACTGAAGTTATGGTGACAAGTGACTAGAAAATCAGCTTTGTTACTATATTTTCCAGAGACCCCACTCTTGGAGTGGTAAGGAAACCAATTTGGAAGTTTTACATACCATGTCTCTTGTTTTCAGGACCATTTAAAGGAAAATTAGGAGTTAACCATGTAGGAGGGGAAAAAAAGCCCTAGTATTTTCCAGTCATACCATGAGATAGGCATTGCTTTACTGTGTGTGAATAAGAAAGTTGCAGCTAAGAAAATAGCCTTTGTGAGGCAATAAAACTGTCCTGGTTCTTGCCATGGTTCATCACTAAGAAATCTCTTATTCTGGCGAGGTTTAAGTGTTTTGATGGGTATCAAATTCTGAATAAAAATGGCAATGTGAGCATAGACAATTTACTACTGATCTCCCAGATTCTGGCTGAAATGACCAACCGCATATAAAACAGGTGAAACTTGCACCAGTGTGAGTCATTGAGGAGTATGTATTGGAAATAGTGCCATGGGTTGGGTGGAAAGGAGGGCATGGTGCCAGCTCAAAACCAACCCTCCTGGGGAGCAGGCAGAGGAGGCTAAGCCTTTCATTAGAAGGGTGAGGCTGGAGGAGAGGTTATGAGACTGATGAGATTAACCTGGGGCTTTTTGTTATGTTGGAAGTGGCAGCATTCTGAACAGCACACCTGGAAAGTCTTGGATTCTCCAAGTAGCTGTAACAGCGGAAAAAATCGAAAAGATAGAAAGTGCTCTCTCTTCTAATTAGATGGGCAATAGTATGAAGGTGAAGGGCAGACACAGCCACAGGCAATAGAGGATGAGACGGCTGGGCCAAAAAGAAGTCAGGGCATAGAAAGCTCTCCCCTTATCCAGTGATTTCAGCAAAAGCACCTGCAAAACTAAGCAGATGCAAAGTTCTCCTCCAAGTATTGTTGAGGGTTTTGGCTCCACTCCTGTCCTCTCAGCTGCTGAACTTCTAAACAGGAGGTGTAGTTAACATCAGACAGTCCTGCTGTTGAGGTTTGAGGAGACTCTTCTACAAATCTTCAGATGTAAGGTGATGAGAATCAAGGAGACTTCAATCACCTCATTTAAGGTGCTTTCAAGCGAGAAAACAGCAGAAACCAACAAGAAGCTATCAATAAAAAGAACACAAAAAAGCCTTGGCAAAATGAATGCAGAGACCAAAACCCTGACAAATGTAGGTAAAAAATTGGAATATCGTGAATAAAGAAAGAAGCCCCTAAGATCCAGATAGAGAAAACAAGTTATTTAGAGAAAGAAAAGTTAGATAAGCCTCAGATTTCTCCTTCACCAATATTAAAAACCAAAAGATAATAGGATTTTCAGGAAAAAAACCTTGGGAAGCAGTCAAGTCATTGAGGTAAAAAAAAATTTGTTATGTACTTCAAACTTCAAACCACCAGACATCCCTATAAGAAGTATTTAGATTTATATATAAAGAATATTATCATCAGATTTTAAGGATTTAAAAATATACTGCCTATTCTTCCTGAACTAAAATTACTCAAAAAAAAAAAAAAAAAGGCTATCAATCAGAGAGATGAATCAAAATAAAGAACTGAGCAATGGAGCTGTCATAGCAAGGAAGGACTGGCATTAAACAAACACTGCATATAATCCCTGGATAGTAGGATCTATGTCACATTAAAAATATTTTACAAATAGAGATACACCTTCTTTAGAAACACAACTGTATATTAAATACCACAGGTTAAAAAGTATAAAGGAAAGTTTTGATAACACAGTCACGTTACTTTGTTTCTTTAACATGTAAGGTACTCAAAAGATTATTTATTTTTGATGTTGACTGACAGAGAAAATAGGCTAAATAATATTTATAAAGCCAGTATGACTGAAATTACTAAAAATCATCAAAGAAATTATGGTACGACCAGCCTGGCCAAGATGGTGAAACCCCGTCTCTATTAAAAAGACAAAAATTAGTTGGGCATGGTGGTGGGTGCCTGTAATCCCAGCTACTCAGGAGGCTGAGGCAGAGAATTGCTAGAACCTGGGAGGCAGAGGTTGCAGTGAGCTGAGATTGCACCACTGCAGCCTGGGCAACAGAGCGAGACTCCATCTCAAAAAAAAATATATATAAATATATATATAAATATAAATATATATATACACACACACACACACACATATAGTACACGGGGGTAAGAAAACAGAAAAGGGTATATAAAACAGGAAGCCTAAAACAAGATGACAGAAAGGACAAGAATCCCAGTTATCATAACAGATAGAAATGAGTTAAACATTTC
This sequence comes from Pan troglodytes, assembly GCF_028858775.2. Lineage (NCBI taxonomy): Eukaryota > Metazoa > Chordata > Mammalia > Primates > Hominidae > Pan > Pan troglodytes. The sequence continues at coordinate 107,745,734 of NC_072411.2, read as the reverse complement.
TTTGGAAGAAAAAGGCTCAGAATGAATCAAATGGCACAATTCAACTTTTATAATAAGTGATAGACCTAAGAAAAAAGGGATACTGAAAGCCCTCAGAACCAAATAGTATATGGGAATTTTAACCTAATATCTGTGTTTAACAGATAAAAAGTGATAAATAAGTATTTACAATATCAAAAACAATATAATTAATAAGATTGTTTTACCATATTTTCTCAATAGTAAGAAACACATTTCTCATACCTAAATATTTGTAAAATTGAAATGTCTTTTAATGGAAAAGTTTTTACATTTAATATGATGGTTTCCTCTTTTTTGTTCTCCTCTTGAAAAGCTGTTAGTAAAAATTTATTGTGTATATAATAATCGGTGCTGACTCATATTTAAGGAAATATGGTATGCATATATTTATCATCTACTAGTGTGCCAGTACCACAAGCCAAGACATTTTTGTCTGTTGTGCTCTTTGCTATCCTCCAGCACCTTCATGGTGCCTGGAATATAATACTATAGGCACTCAGTAAGTATTTATTAGAGAATACATATTTACAGAAAAATCATTATTTTGAATTTAATTAATTTTTTTTAACAACAGTTACCATATATTATGCCAACTTTTAATAAATGCCACCAGGCAAAAATGGGAGAAGTCACTGTCCTTGACTACAGAGCTTAAAACCATACATTAATAACAAAAACTTAAATAAAAAACCTAATTCCTTGATTTAAAGATCATTCTTGATCAAAGGAAAAATAAAGTCTTTAATATTTTAGAATACTTAGAAAAAAAAAGAACATTAGCTTATTATCACTTTCAGAAGTATACCTAAACTAAGATCAAAAGCAAATTCATTGCCTTAAATTATATTGTTTTAAAATAATACTGAGAAGTAAATTAAATAGCTGAATAATTCAAAAAATAGGTTTCATTTGTTTTTAAGGAAACAATAATTAAATGTATAAAAATAAATAAAAATAAATGTAAAAATAATGAAGTAAAAATAAATGAAAACAAAAAATAATTATTAAATATATTATTTGGTAAAGATAAAATACACTAAAAACTTAAAAATCTCAAAGAAATATAATTTTACAGAAAAGGCAGATTTCCAAAATTCAGTAAAGGAAAAAAATAATCTCCTTTTCCAAATATCTGTATCTATCAGAAAAGCTGAAAAAGGTGTCAAAGAATTACCCAGGAAAGAGGATCAAGTTAGATATTTTTATGGATGAGTTATTTAAAATCTTTACAAAGAGATAATTCCTACATTATAGACATTGTTACAAAGCATAGAAACAGATGAAAAGCTAGCCAGATCATTTGGCAGAGGTAATGTAACCCTTCTGTATAAAACAGCTAAAGTTAGAAACAAACAAACAAAAAAACAAACCTACTTATCAATTTCACTTACAAATAAGATACAAAATCACAAATGAAATATTAGCAATCCATGCCCAGGTCTCTCTAAAGGACAAAACAGACAGCATGTAAGTGTAGACTTATTTTTTTCAGAACTGCAAGGGCTATTCAACATTAGAGTCTATTCATATAAACTCTCACATTAATAGAAAAAGAAGAAAAAATCATATAATCATCTTGATAGATGTTTAAATGGTATGTGAAAAAACTAGTCAATATCCCAGGTTTGTTTACACAAAAATAAAAGTCCTTAAGCTCTAAGGTATCACAAAGTTAAAGAGTCTATTGACGAAGTTGGAAGAAAAATCCTGAATGAAATTTGACAGTAAAGGCTTAATATTCTTTCCACATCAAGAACCTTAACAAGTTAGGAGTGACAAAGGCAAACATTGTAATAGAAAAAATAGAAAATTCATAAAAAGAAGAAATATACATGGCCAATAAACCTATGAAATGTTTATTCTCAGTTGTAATTAAGAAATGAAAACAACATAATTGATATTTGCCAACAAATTGGTAATACTAGGAAAAATACAAACACTCAATTTTAATAGGGTTGCTCTAAAACCTGTATAAAACAGACCATTAATATTTGTTCAGTGTATTAATGAATATGCTGCTGGCAAGAATATAAACTTAACAACTTTCATAGGAAAGATGAGTAATATGTGCCAAATTTTAAATAAATTTCATGGCCTCATACTAGATAATTAGTATCTTATATTGATTTATGATAAAGAACTAATAATACAAATGCTTATTTGTAAGGCTAATTGCTATTTCATTACTTATGATAAGAAACAATGAATACAACTTAAACGTCCAATAATGGTAAAGTGATTAACCAATTACTTAATATCTAGAAAATACTATGCATTAAACATTAAATTCACAGTTTTGAAGATTGTTTAATGTCATGAGAAATTTTCAAAATATAACAAAGTAAAAAAATATGACTTAAATATAGCATATTCAGAAGGTTCCCAATTTAATTACTACATGTTATGCATATGTGTGTGTGTGTGTATAGAAAGAAAATACTCCAAAGCATAAACAGTGTTCATTTCCTGGGTGGTCAGATAATGAATAATTTACATTTTCATTTTAACACTTTTACCAATTACCTAAGCATCTTAGAGCATGTATTAATTTATGATAAAAACTTGTTGTCTTCCAGGCCTAAGCCTCCAGCCACCCCCGGCCCGAGCTATTGAGCCAGTAGCAACTCGGCAACTCCCTGGACAGAGAGCCTCCAGGAGCAACTGAAAGCCTCTCTGTCACTGCCTCTGCAGTGGAACCACCCTTGCTACCCTTAGACTGATGAAGGAGCAAAGAACCCAAGTGCTTTATCACACCTCCAACAAGCTGTAGTCGACCCAAGGAGAGGAGGACAGTCCATCTCCCATGTTTCCCACATATCCACCACTACTTATCACCAGACAAGGAATCCCTGGCTTGGGCTTGCAGCACAGACCCTCCCCATCCTGGGCTGATTGCACTGAGGGATTACTGACCTGCATCTCTCTGGAGCAGAGGCTTCGGGACACAAACAAAAGACCCTTGGCCACAACACTACTAAGGTCCCTTCCTTTTTGCCTCTAAGTTAGGAGAGGAACAAAAACACTGAGATCTCTCCAGAGCAGCAGTGGGCAGTCCAGGAGTGCCAAGCCATTATCTACAGCCAGCACTGAAAGGGGAGAGAACCCAAACTTTCAGAGCATTGAGAGGGAACATAGCTGCAATGATGAGGAAACACAGGGGAGCCACAAAACCAAGCAAGAGTCTACCAACTGACTAATAAGCCTAAGTGCCACCTACTGGATCACACCCCAAAGCTTCAACACCAAAAATGCCCTGCTAACATACCCACCTCTGAAACCAGAGATAAGAAGTCAGCTTCAAATAAAGACCCTGCACAAAGCCTTAGTCCAGTGAAAACATCCAGAAAAGAAGTCTACTGACTGTACTCAATCTACACTGCAGTAAATGGAACACCCACATGTAAAGATAAGAAAGAAGCAACAAAAGAACTCCAGTAACTCAAATGGCCAGAGTACCATATGTCCTCCAAACAACCTCATCAGCTCTCTAACAAGAGTTCTAAACAACCTCATCAGCTCTCTAACAAGAGTTCTTAACCAGGTTGAATTGGCTAGAATGACACAAATAGAATTCAGAATATGGATAAGAATGAAGATCATCGAGATTCAGTAGGATGGCAATACCCAATTCAAGGAATGTAAGAATCACAACAAAGTGACAGAGGAGCTGAAGGATGAAATAGCCAGTCTAAAAAAGAACATAATGGGTCTGACAGAGCTGAATAACACAATACAAGAATTTCACAATGCAATCACAAGTATTAACAGCAGAATAAACAAAGATCAGGAAAGAATCTCAGAGCTTGAAGACTGATTCTTGAAATAAGACAGTCAGACAAAAGTAGAGAAAAAACAATTTAAAAAATGAACAAAACCTCTGGAAAGTATGGGATTATGAAAAGAGACCAAACCTCTGGAAAGTACGGGATTATGAAAAGAGACCAAATTAGTTATCCCTGAAAGGGAGGGGGAGAAAGCAAACAACTTGGAAAACGTATTTCAGGATATTGTCCATGAAAACTTCCCCAACCTTGCTAGACAGGCCAATGGTCAAACTCAGGAAATACAGATAACTCCTGCAAGATTCTACATAAGAAGATCATCCCCAAGACACACAATCATCAGATTTTCCAAGGTTGAAATGAAAGAAAGAATGTTAAAAGCAGCTAGAGAGAAAGGACAGGTCACCCACAAAGGGAACACCACCGAGGCTAATGGAAGACCTCTCGGCTGAAACCCTACAAGCCAGAAGAGTTTGGCAGCCTATATTCAAGTGTCTGAAAGAAAAAAATCTTCAACCAAGAATTTTATATCCAGCTAAAACTAAACTAAGGTTCCTAAGCAAAGGAGAAATAAGATCCTTTTCAGATAAGCAAACGTTGAGGGAATTCACTACGACCAGACCTGCCTTACAAGAAATCTTGAAAGAAGCTTTAAATATAGAAAGGGAAGACTGCTACCAGCTAACACAAAAACACACTTAAACATACAGACCAGTGTCACTATAAAGCAACCACACAAACAAGCCAACATAATAACCAGCTAAAACATGATGACTGACAGGATCAAATCCACACATATCAATATTAACCTTGAATGTAAACAGGCTAAATGCCTCACTTAAAAGGCACAGAATGGTAAGCTGTATAAAAAAGTAAGACCGAATGATAGCTGTCTTCAAGAGACCCATTTCACATGAAATGACACCTGTAGGCTCAAAATAAAGGGACAGAGGAAAATCTACCAAGCAAATAGAAAACAGAAAACAGTAGAGGCTGCAATCCTAATTTAACACAAAACAGACTTCAAACCAACAAAGATCAAAAAGATAAAGACGGGCATTACATAATGGTAAAGGGTTCAATTCAACAAGGCCTAACTATCCTAAATATATATAAACCCAGTACAGTAGCAGCCAGATTCATAAAGCAAGTTCTTAGAGACCTACAAAGAAAGACACATAGACTCCCACACAATAATAGTAGGAGACTCCTACACTCCACTGACATTATTAGATCATCGAGGCAGAAAATTTACAAAGATATTCAGGACCTGAACTCAACACTGGACCAAATGGAACTGACAGGGCTCTATACAACTCTCCACCCAAAAACAACAGAATATACATTCTTCTCATCACCACATGGCACATACTGTAAAACTGTCCACATAATGGGACATGAATCAATCCTCAGCAAATGCAAAACAACCAAAATCATAACAAACACACTCTCAGACCACAGCGCAATAAAAATACAAGTCAAGACTAAGACATCACTCAAAAACTTGCAATTAGATGGATATTAAACAACATGCTCCTGAGTGACTTTTTGGCAAGTAATGAAGTTAAGGCAGAAATCAAAAAGTAAGTTCTTTAAAACTAATGAGAACAAAACACAACATACCAGAATCTCTGGAACACAGCTAAGGCAGTGTTAAAAGGGAAATTCACAGCAATAACTGCTCACATCCAAAAGTCAGAAAGATCTCAAATTAACAACCTAACATCACAACTGAAAGAATCAGAGAAGCAAGAACGAATCAACCCCAAAGCTAGCAGAAGATAAGAAATAACAAAAATCAGAGCTGAAATGAAGGAAATTGAGACATGAAAAACCAGTCACAAGATCAATGATTCCAGAAGTTGTTTTTTTGAAAAAAATTAGTAAGATAGATAGGCTGGTAGCTAGACTAATAAAGAAGAAAAAGGAGAAGATCCAAATAAACACAATTAGAAATGATGAAGGGAATATTAGCACTGACCCCACAGAAATAAAAATAACCATCAGAAGCTACTATGAACACCTCTATGTACACAAACTAGAAAACCTAGAAGAGATGGGTAGATTCCTGGACACATATACCCTCCCAAGAGAAACTCCTCCCCACCTCATTCTATGAGGCTGGCATCATTCTGATACTAAAACTAGGCAGAGACACAACAACAACAACAAAGCTTAAAGCCAATATCCTTGATGAACACTGATGCAAAAATCCTCAACAAAATACTTGCAAACAGAACCCAGCAGCACATCAAAAAGCTTATCCATCATTATCAAGGAGGCTTCATCCTTGAGATGCAAGGTTGATTCGACGTATGAAAATCAATAAATGTGATTCATCACATAAACAGAACTAAAGACAAAAACCACATGATTATCTCAATAGACGCAGAAAAGGTTTATGATAAAATTCAGTACCCCTTCATGTTAAAAACTCTCAATAAACTAGGTACTGAAGGAATATACCTCAAAATAATAAGAGCCATCTATGACAAACATACAACCAATATTATACTAAATGGGCAAAAACTGGAAGCATTTCTCTTGAAATCTGTCACAAGACAAGAATGCTCTCTCTCACCACTCCTGATCAACAGAGTATTGGAAGTCCCAGCCAGAGCAATCAATCAAGCAAAAGAAAGAAATAAAGGGCATCCAAATAGAGAGGAAGTCAAACTATCTCTGTTTGCAGACGATATGATTTTATACCTAGAGAACCCCATAGTCTCAACCCAAAAGCTCCTTCAGCTGATAAACTGCAGCAAAGTTTCAGGATACAAAATCAGAGTACAAAAATCACTAGCATTCCTTTATGCCAACAACAGCTAAGACGAGAGCCAAATCAGAAAGGCAATCCCATTCACAACTGCCACCAAAAGAATAAAATACCTAGAAATACAGCTAACCCAGGAGGTGAAAGATCTCTACAATGAGAATTATAAAACAGATTACAATTACAATTACAAAGAAATCAGAGATGACACAAACAAATGTAAAAACATTCCATGCTCATGAATAGGAAGAATCAGTATCATTAAAATGGCCATACTGGCCAAAGCAATTTACAGATCCATATGGAATTTACAGATCCATTTTACCATTCATATGGAACCAAAAAGAGACCAAATAGCAAAGGCAATCATAAGCAAAAATAACAAAGCAGGAGGTATCATGTTACCTAACTTCAAACTATACTACAGGGCCATGGTAACCAAAACAGCATGGTACTGGTACAAAACCAGGCACACAGACCAATGGAACAGAACAGAGAGCCCAGAAATAAGGGTGCACACCTATGACCACCTGATCTTTCATAAAGCTGACAAAAACGAGCAATGGAGAAAAGACTCCCTCTTCAATAAATGGTGCTGGGATAACTAGCTAGCCATATGCAGAAGACTGAAGCTAGACCCCTTCCTTATATACAAAAATCAACTCAAAATGGATTAAAGACTTAAATGTAAAACCCAAAACTACAAAAACCCTGGAGGACAACCCAGGTAATACCATCCTGGACATAGGAACAGTCAAAGGTTTCATGACAAAGACAGCAAAAGCAATCACAACAAAAGCAAAAATTGACAAATGAGATCTAAATAAACTTAAGAGCTTCTGCACAGCAAAAGAAGCTATCAACAGAGTAAACATACAACCTACAGAATGGGAGAAAATATTTGCAAACTATGCATCTGACAAATGTTTAATATCCAGCATCTATAAGGAACTTAAATTTACAAGAGAAAAACAACCCCATTAAAAAGGACATGAATAGATACTTTTCAAAAAAAGACATACATGCAGCCAACAAGCACATTAAAAAAAACTCAACATCACTGATAATTAGAGAAATGCAAATCAAAACCACAATGCGATACCATCTCACACCCATCAGAATGGCTATTATTAAAAAATAAAAAAGTAATAGATGCTGGCAAAGTTGTGGAGAAAAGGGAACACTTATACACTGTTGGTGAGAGTGTAAATTAGTTCAACCATTGTGGAAAGCAGTATGGTGATTTCTCAAGAAGCTAAAAGCAGAACCACCATTTCAAACAACAATCTCATTACTGGGTATATACCCAAAGGAATAGAAATCATTCTACCATAAAGACACATGCACGCAAATGTTTATTGCAGCACTATTCACAATAGTAAAGACATGTAATCAACCTAAATCTCCACCAATAACAGATTGGATAAAGAAAACGTGGCACATATACAGCATGGAATACTATGCAGCCATAAAAAAGAATGAGATCATGTCTTTTGTGCAAACATGGATGGAGCTGGAGGCCATCACCCTCAACAAACTAATGCAGGAACAGAAAACCAAGTACTGTATGTTCTCACTTATAAGTGGGAGCTAAATGATGAGCACTTAGGAAAACAAAGAAAGAAACAACAGACACTGGGGTCTATTTGAGGGTGGAAGGTCGGGGGAGGGAGAGGAGCAGAAAAGGTAACTGTTGGGTACTGGGCTTAACTCCTGGGTGATGAAATAATCTGTCCAACAAACCCCCGTGACATGAGTTTACCTATGTAACAAACCTTTGCATGTACCCTCAAACCTTAAAGTAAAAAAAAAAAAAAAAAGAACTGTAAGAAAAATAATAAAAACATAAAAACTTGTTAAATATAAAATAAAAGAAGTAATTTTCAGGAGAATAAAGAAAGCCTGGAGTATGCCAAGTATATCCACATATTTCTGGCTATAGTTGTAACTTCTTGCAATATGTTTATTTAAGAGTTTCATAAATCATTGACTATTAAACTAAAATTCATTTAAATATATGCAAATTGTGTCTGTATCTATCTTTATATTTCTATCCACATGTATCTATCTGTATTGATATGTAGATATAAACAAGAAAAGCAAACTATGTGCCATTCATTATGTGTTTCAGATAAGATTTATTAATAATGTTTATTTAAAAATGTCTTTTTTAGTTCCTAACGTGAAATAGCACCATGTGGGTTCTTATAAGTGAAACAGTAAATAAGCAGATATGAAACTTAAATTCTAAACCAGAGTTTTTCAGCCTCCTAAAATCATAACTCATAGGAAGACTTATAATTTACATCATGACCAAATGTAAGTGTGTGTGTTCCTGCATTGGATGTGAAACAAAAACTGTACCAATACCCACCTTGACTACCTGCCATGCCCTTTGATATATCCTATGCAAAATCATTTAGAAATGATAAGAGTGACCAACTAATTGATGGTATTATCATCTAATAAGTTGTGACACACAGTTGTTAGAAAATCTACTCTCTAGGGCTGATCTTGGTTGGTAATTGGGACAGTGTGATGCAGAAATGCTCAGATCCTCAAAAGGAGAGGTTGGGCATAAAGAAAAGTATCATCATGAAACATATGATAAAAGCCACTTTACATTTGTTTTGAAATTACAAAGGGCAATTGTTTAGATTTAGTAGCTTACTTTGGAGGCAGACAGCCCTAAATGCAGACAAAAGGGAAGACTGAACACACAAGGGAAAACTTCACAGGGATAAAAGCAAATCTATCTCGTTAATTCTTGGTTAGTCTCTCTTTCCTATGCATTCGCTTATCAATTTATTCCTGCATAACTACTCCTAAATATCTCATTATATTTGAAATTATGTTTCCTGTCTGCCTTTCCCAGCAGACATGAACCCCTTATTCACTTTTGATTCCTCAGAGTCAACTAAATGTCTGGCAAAAGGTCGCCACTGAGTAAAGGTCTACCACATTAATTAATAAATGAATGTATGACTAAGGAACCACACATTTTGAAATTCTGTTCTCCAATACCTGGGGCCAAAGTGACAGAACATATGTGAAAATGACTATTCTTTCTTTTCCTTAATTGATGATAGGATATTAACAGGTTTTCTTCTTATTTTGGAGATAAAATCTTTAAGAAAGCTAGGAAACTCTTAAGTTTCTAAATGGGAAGGTACTCAAATTTTCTTATGAACCAACAAAGGGGAAAATTTGAATGCTTGATAAAAAATGTCAGTTCTTTCCTGTTTGCCTGTCATCTGTTCCCCCCATCATCATGTATTTAGGGATTAGATTTTTTAACCTTATATATATATATCCATACGTAGAAAGGAGAAAGCTATCCATTTTCTTAAATCGGGAAAAGGCAACATAGTTCTGGAACCACACGAAAGCCACAACCTCCTAAAGCCCATAGCGATTTGTTCTGTTTTGTTTTTTTTCTGATCATCAATTCAAGTACTACTTTAAAGATTGCTTCCTGCTATCATTCACATTAATTGTGAGACCACGATTTCCTCCTCTGAAATGAGAGTCTCTGATTCCCTTATAACCACATACACATATTGTGCATTGCTGCTGAAGCACGCCTGGCAATTGAAATCTGGGAAATTACTGCAAAGGGAATTGCATAGAAAACAGGAAACTTGGTTCATACTAAAAAAAAAAAAAAAAAGAAGAAAAAAAGTAGATGATAGATATAAAAACTTAAAACTAAAATAAATTTGCTACTGAGAAACAAGCTGTGACTCTGCCAATTAGTGATCATGGGAAAACAAAAGAGAAAAAAGGAGGTGTCTCCACATGGTTTGGGGGTATCTAATACTATAGAGTGGGCCAGAAGGTTCATTAAAGAAGAGACACCAGGTCATGATGGGGATTGTCTTTCTCATACAACATTTCCTTCTGTTTCTGTAAAGGAGAAACTTAAAATCACACAACTTTATGCAAACACACAGGCTTAAAGATACACACATACACCAAACAAGTTTTCTTTCCTTGTAGGTAAGTGTTGATGATACAACTGTCAGGCTCGATGTACATTTTCCTAGGCATTCACAAATTGCTGAGTATTCACTGAATGAAAAAAACCAACGAAGGAATGGAAAATTGCAGAAAATACGTTTCTCTCATGTGCAACTTTGACTTTGCTGCTTAGGGAATGGAGCTATGTCTGTGAGTGAGAGATGACACGGAATGATCATTTGAAGGAAGCTTCATGGAGATAAAATCTAAATACTCCACTGCTTCACAGAAGCCTTATCTGGAAAGTAGAAAAGAGTCTATTTCTCAGTGGTTTATAACAGCAACATTATATTCTTTCTTCTTAGATCATTTACTAAAGTAAATGGGAAGTTTTCCTGTTAGCCTCGCTAAAATTCAGTGGTATCAACTTTTGCACTCTTTCATAAACACTCCGAAAATTTAGCACTGTGATTTCAAGGCTCAGAATGAAATACAAAGACATTAATGAGATTCATAGGAGGGCTGGAAAGTCATAGACGTTAGTATGTGTCATTACAATCGTATTCAAAAGTGGTCATTTTTCTTGTGGAGAATGGCAATTCCAATACTACTGTAGTGATCATTCTCATTTCAGGGTTTTCTTTGATTCAAGTGTGCTTTCTGTCTTCCTTTCAGAGGTAAGCTTTCTGTGAATTTTCTTTTTCCCATCACAACACCAGACTAGTTACTACTTAATAAGAACCAAATGATGTTAAATCTCAGAACGACTCTCAGTCAAAAATTTCCTTAAACTGAAAGAACAAGATGGCCGCTGTAGTGACCTGATTGGTTGGTTATAGTCAGGAAGCTGTGTGAGGGGACATCCCAGGCCACAGGATCTGAACACAAACATGGCTTATGTGGAGTTTTAATTGTTGTCAAATTTAAGTGATACATGTGCTATAAATACTAGTTAGATAGATATTCATATCTTCGACTCCAGACATCTTCACTTTTTAATTTAGTACCCAAAGTTTATTTTAGAACATTTAAGCACTGCTAAAATAAAATGTACCCAACTGATTTTAAACAGCTTTGAGAACAGTTTAAGAAATCTGGAATTCATAGGGGTTTCTGCTATAGTTTTTCTTATGTTACATAAAATGGTCATTTCTCCCATTGCAGTAGAAGAAAAGAATGTTATTATTGTAGAAGTTGGAATTTGGGGTTTTAACCATGATCCAACACAAACGGCTGTGGTTTGGGGGAAGTTAACCTATTCTAAACTCGACATCCTGGACTGGAATTAATTGCTCATTAAAAGCAGAAAGAGTTCTTTTTTTCACTCTAATGGAAGTATAGCATAGGGTTTTTTGACATACTATGGAAAAATCATGTGTTCCTGAACTTCCTTTTTCTGCTCTTTGCTATTTAGGTTTGGGTTTGAGCCAGAGATGGGTAACTTATTTGATTACAGCATAAAGAGAATGATTCATTTAGACTTTGAAGGAGGACTGATAAAACAACACCACACTTTGATTTTGGTTCAATATTATTGGGTTCAAAAACAAATTAAGAGTGATAATTCAAGAGTAGTTCAACAAAGATAGAAGACAGTTTTCATAGTGCTTATAGATGAATATTCACACATTTTCTTTCTTTCAAACATCTTATATTAAGAAGTATCTCAACACCAGCCATAAAAGGAGCTTTCCTTTCTCTTTTCACCGGGAGTCAGTAGAGATTTGGAAATCAGCTTTGCTAATGATTGTGTGGCCATGAGGCAAGGTCTTGGAACCTTTGTTTTCTCATCTATAAAACTGGATTAAAGATATCTACCTCACAGAGCTAGTATATGGAATAGCTTATATAAGGCAGAGTCAGCACTGAGTAAATGATGCCATTTTTATTAACGATCTCGTTGTAGTATAATTTATTGAGTAAATAATTTGTATATATTCTCTTTGTATCTCACCCTCCTATTTTAAGCGCTTAACTGGACCCTGGTATTTCTTTGCTTCAGGGTCTTTTGCAGAGCTGCAGGCAGAAGCTGCTAGAAGTCAACTTTCTTCTGGTCTTTGATTTTAGCATAAGCTCATTAAAGAGATTAGGTGTGCCCCCAGGGTCAGGGATGAAAGGAATGTACTTTTGAAGGAAAAGTATGTGTGTGGGAGAGAGGGAAATAGATATTGACCTTTGGACCAATGGAATTTGCTAAAAGTGCCTGATGACCAAGCTTGACAGTTACCACCTGAAGTGACCCTGGGCATCTCAGTGGTAACCAGAGGGAGCAGGATGTGAAGGCCACCCTCAAGGCTTTGTGTGCTATATAATGTCCAAGGGCTCTGGAATAACCGAAGAGGCTAAGGAGCTCCAATAATAACTAAGATAGAAGGGTTGTCTGGCCAATTGAATGTGTTATTTCAAAACTTGATATGTGTACCATTTAAAAATTCTTGTTTATTGACACTTCCTACATGTTTAGACACTATTCTAAGTACTTTACATGTAATCATGTGTGTGTCATAGTACTTCAAGGAGACAGTACTATTCTCTCACTTTTAAAGGAGACAGGTAAAATAAATTGCCCAAATTTACCTAGTGAGTAATGGGTACAGCCTGGATGTGAACTCAGGCAGCCTAGCTTCAGAGTCTCCTGTGCTAAAATGCTTCCCATATCTGCTAAATTACTAGTTCTAAAACTCTGGACATCTGTGTGTTTCAAAAGACAGGATGAGTGGACAGGAGTAGTTTGGAAGAGCTATCTTATCAGGGCAGATTTTTAAGCAGAGCTGAGGCATCCTGGCCCATGTTAGTTGTAGCAACTGGCCCTTGGGCCACAGATGGCAGACCCAGAAACAAAAGGCTTCCTTTGGAGAAAGGGCCAGTTTGCTGGAGAAATCGGATCCACTCTTGAGATCAGGTCACTGCCCACAGGCAATGTCAGACAGGGAGCTCTGTGTAAGCTTGGGCTCCATACGTGGAAACAGAAGCGCTGGAGAATCCAGAGGCTAGTGTAGTAGCAACAGAGCATCAGGAATAGCTCTAACACTACTGTTTGGGAGTACATTCCATTAGCCCCTCTCCTGTTCCCTCCTCCTTCACTATCCCTACAACCTTTATGGATCAGATTTGTCCCCCAGAGTATTGCTGAGACTATCTGTACTGAGAATGGTAACTCTGTTGAGGGATAGGGCAGAGAAGTAACTGGATGCCTGAATGCTTTAGCGGAGGAGTGGGCTTAAGTGGGGTGCCATGATGCGGAGGTAGGGGAATTAATGGTCAGGGAATCTGGAGCAACAGACTTAAAGACCGGTAGATGGGAAGGGCCCAGAGAGTATCCCAAAAAAATGTGTCCAGAAAAGAAGGGAGGGGGTTAGATAGCTCCCTGTTTCTGCTTCAAGGTTATTGTTCTGTGATTAGCACAAGGTTACTGGATTTCAGTGGGTTTTTGTAGACTGGTTTGGGATCCTAACAAACAATATATATATATTTTTTCCCTATGGGAAAAATCAATTCCTAGTTCTAAATTGCCAACTTCTAAATGGACTTCTGGAACAGTTTATTTCTATGTTGGGGACTGCCTGTAAACATGTTGCTTCCTTTCAAAAATCATTTATGCTATATTTAAAGGCTAGAAATTCACTCACATGTTGTATAGTCCAGATCTTCTCCCATATAGCTTATATGTCAACAAATTCCTGTGAAAGACACACTGAAATATAAAAGGGCCAAAGCCACTAACCAAAAAAAAAAAAAAAAATTCAGTTTATTTTGTCCTCTTCTTTTCTCATTTTTTTTTCTTTTTGTTTTACTACTTGCTGAAATCTAAGTGAGCAAAATCTCAACTCTTCCAGTGGCATTGATGTTTCACCAGTATCAAGTTCAATAAAACTTCAGGCCTTTCTAAAACCCACACAATGTATAGACATGGTTTTTTCTCTCTTTTTTCTCTGCCTTGGTATTGCTTCCAATCCTCAGTTCCACTGTTTTTGGAAATCAAAAGATGTGTTGATAAAGTCAGCCACTGGGAGGGAACCATTGGGATAGAGCTCAAGAAGGTTCATCAACTGAGAAGGGATTGCCCATCGTGTGGCAGCAGCCCAACTGCAGGAGTCTATGGACACATACTTTTTTTTTTTTTTTTTTCTTGGAGAAAGGGTCTTGCTCTGTTGCCCGAGCTGGAATGCAGTGGCATGATTATGGCTCTCTGCAGCCTTGACCTCCTGGACTCAAGCAGTCCTCCTGTCTCAGCCTCTCATGTAGCTGGGACCACAGATGCATGCCACCACACCCCCATAATTTTGGTATTTTTCGTAGAGAAAGGTTTGACTATGTTGCCCAGGCTGGTCTCCAACTCTTGGGCTCAAGTGATCCTCTCACCTCGGCCTCCCAAAGTGCTGAAATTACAAGCATGGGCCACCCCTCCTGGCCTGGATACAAACATTTAATGGCTCTAATTCTTTACCCCATCTCACCTTCTAAAGGTTTTAAGAACAGACTATGTGCTTGTCACAAGACAATAATCCATGAAGACATAAACAGAGCAACTCTATGTAAAGAAAGAGAGCAACTTTAGTCCTTTCAAATAATTCTACTGCTTCTCCTGGGGTGAATTGTTCCTTCCTCTTTCACTATCCCTACAACCTTTATGGATCAGATTTGTCCCCAGAGTATTGCTGAGACAATCTGTACTCAGATCGTCCTGGGGTGAATTGCTAGGTCTGAGGTGAACTAAAATGTCATTTGCCTATATAAATAAATTCCAGAGGTCTGATAATTTCTCATGAATAATTCAGTGACATCATCTGGGTTCCTGGGATAGTTCAAAGATGCTGAACCAATAGACAAAGTGAATTTTCTTTCTCCTTTTACATAACAAATAATGGCAGCAAATTTAAGTTTGATAATAGATCTATTCTTTCTAACGATAAACAGGAGAATACACAAAGGGAAGGCTTTTCTTTCTCTTTCCCTGGAAATCTAAGAAGATGAAGAAAGTTTATATCATTATTAGAACTCGAAGTTGTCGTAGACAGTTTGTAATTGTGCCTACCATCTACATTCTCTTTCCCTGTTAACAGCACCTTGATTTTCCTTTGAGGACTCTCTCTTCACTTATCCTTATTTATGGAGTCTGGGTGGACTTGACTTCACTGTCTAGTTCTAGGGGTGGTCTTGTGGCCTAGTTTTAGTCTATAAGAATACTGTGGCCGGGTGTGGTGGCTCAAGCCTGTAATCCCAGCACTTTGGGAGGCCGAGGCGGGCAGATCACGAGGTCAGGAGATCGAGACCATTCTGGCTAACACTGTGAAACCCCGTCTCTACTAAAAATACAAAAAATTAGCCGGGCGTGGTCGTGGGTGCCTGTAGTCCCAGCTACTTGGGAGGCTGAGGCAGGAGAATGGCGTGAACCTGGGAGGTGGAGCTTGCAGTGAGCAGAGATCGTGCCACTGCACTCCAGCCTGGGTGACAGAGCAAGACTCTGTCTCAAAAAAAAAAAAAAAAAACTGCACCTGTCTGGCCATGAAGGTTGGTTCAGAAGTGGACACGTGATCCAGGCTGAATCAATCAGCGCTATTGAGCATTGTGCTGAACATCCGCTCCAGGATGTTTCCTGATCTACAGAGAGACTATCTCCTCCTTTAGAGTTGTTGTGTTAGAGCTGCGGATGGCTGTCTTTCTACCTCAGGTAGCCCCTTGAGAATGGTGCCTGCAGAGAGAATAGCAAAGCTGACAGATGAAAAAAGAGACTCCTAATGGCCTGTCTGGAGGAGCTGGATCCAGCTTTGCCTGAAGTCAAGATATGGTTATGGACTTCTTTTAAATAAGTCAACAAAATTTCCTTTATGAATCAGGTCAGTTTGATTTAGGTCTCTGTTCTTTGGAACATAAGAGCTATTGCCTAAACCAGAATTGTTCATCAATGTACTTAGTTTTTATCAGATGCTTTTAAGGAGCAGACAAGGAAAATACATAGAAATCTCCACTCTGGTATTGGACCATTGATGGCACTTATCCTCTTTTCTCCTGGTGTTTATGAAAAACCTTCTGATGGCTTTTATACTTCTTTGGCTATTGCACATTCCATCTTAAATCCTTTCCTTAAGATGGTTAGCATGATCTCAGCATTGTGTTTTCTCTTTCCTCCAAGTGTGGAATTCACCAGATTTGTCTCGTCCAGATCAGCGGCCAAGTACGTTTCTTCAAGTTGGCTTCTAGACCATCTTCACAACAGAATGAACAAATCTTTCAGATGTTTACATTTATTCACCCAACCATCTCATTGTTCCAACTATGATCTACCTGAGCCAACCCCTGTGCCAGAGAGATATAGCACAATTTTTGTTTTTGTTTTTGTTTTTTTTGAGACAGAGTCTCACTCTGTCACCAGGCTAGAGGGCAGTGGTGTGATCTCAGCTCACTGCAACTTCCGCCTCCCGGGTTCAAGTGATTTTCCTGCCTCAGCCTCCCAAGTAGCTGGGACTACAGGTGTGCACCACCACGCCCAGCTAATTTTTGTATTTTTAGTAAAGACAGGGTTTCACCATGCTGGCCAGGTTGGTCTCAATCTCTTGACCTCATGATCCACCTGCCTCAGCCTCCCAAAGTGCTGGGGTTACAGGCGTGAGCCACTGCGCCCGGCCAGCACCATGTTTTTAATGACAGTGGTAACAGGTATATCATGCTAGTTTAAGATGTTTTAACTCCCACTTTTTTTCCCATATATAAACAAATGTACTCCCTTCCCAACCATGTGTCTACAAACCTCTTTTATAAATAAACTTTCTTCTAATTTAGCCAAAGAATTTTTTTTTAAAAAGGTTGGGCGGGGGGATAATGATACTGCTATTCAGCTCTTGAAAAAGACAATAATAAAGGCACTAATATTTTTAGAAAACTTCAGAGGCATCTCATTGCTAAAATTATTTACAGGATATTCATGCTGCTGTTAAATAAGCAGATCAGCTTTATCTGCTAAGAAAAAAGCAGCCCGTTGTCAGAGGACTATCTTAAGTTTTACAAAAAATAAAATACCAGCAGATAACAGGTATTATGTTTTCCTCTGGCAAATATTAACACTTCACAGCTAGTATATCTTGCTTACTTAATTGGGCCTATAAAAACTCACCAGACTGTTTTACTTGCAGCCACTGAAATTCTTTCAACTTGTTCTTTACAGCTTTTCAGAGCTAAGATGGGAAAACAGTTACACAACAGAGCAGCTGAAAAGATTTTAAGGTCTCAAGTCCATATTTACAAACCTTACAGTGTGTGTGTATTCATTTATTTTATTTTATTTTATTTTTTTATTATTTAAGTTTTAGGGTACATGTGCACAGCGTGCAGGTTTGTTACATATGTATACATGTGCCATGTTCGTGTGCTGCACCCAGCAACTCGTCATTTAACATTAGGTATATCTCCTAATGCTATCCCTCCCCACTCCCCCCACCCCACAACAGGCCCCAGTGTGTCATGTTCCCCTTCCTGTGTCCATGTGTTCTCATTGTTCAATTCCCACCTACGGGTAAGAACATGCAGTGTTTGGTTTTCTGTCCTTGAGATAGTTTGCTGAGAATGATGGTTTCCAGCTTCATCCATGTCCCTACAAACGACATGAACTCATCATTTTTTATGGCTGCTTAGTATTCCATGGCGTATATGTGCCACATTTTCTTAATCCAGTCTATCATTGTTGGACATTTGGCTTGGTTCCAAGTCTTTGCTATTGTGAATAGTGCCGCAATAAACATACGCGTGCATGTGTCTTTATAGCAGCATGATTTATAATCCTTTGGGTATATACCCAGTAATGGGATGGCTGGGTCAAATGGTATTTCTAGTTCTAGATCCCTGAGGAATCGCCACACTGACTTCCACAATGTTTGAACTGGTTTACAGTCCCACCAACAGTGTAAAAGTGTTCCTATTTCTCCACATCCTTTCCAGCACCTGTTGTTTCCTGACTTTTTAATGATTGCCATTCTAACTGGTGTGAGATGGTATCTCATTGTGGTTTTGATTTGCATGTCTCTGATGGCAAGTGATGATGACCATTTTTTCATGTGTCTTTTGGCTGCATAAATGTCTTCTTTTGAGAAGTGTCTGTTCATATCCTTCACCCACTTTTTGATGGGGTTGTTTTTTTCTTGTAAATGTGTTGGAGTTCATTGTAGATTCTGGATATCAGCCCTTTGTCAGATGAGTAGATTGCAAAAATTTTCTCCCATTCTGTAGGTTGCCTGTTCACTCTGATGGTAGTTTCTTTTGCTGTGCAGAAGCTCTTTAGTTTAATTAGATCCCATTTGTCAATGTTGGCTTTTGTTGCCATTGCTTTTGGTGTTTTAGACATGAAGTCCTTGCCCATGCCTATGTCCTGAATGGTATTGCCTAGGTTTTCTTCTAGGGTTTTTATGGTTTTAGGACTAACATTTAAGTCTTTAATCCATCTTGAATTAATTTTTGTATAAGGTGTAAGGAAGGGATCCATTTTCAGCTTTCTCCATATGGCTGGCCAGTTTTCCCAGCACCATTTATTAAATAGGGAATTATTTCCCCATTTCTTGTTTTTGTCAGGTTTGTGAAAGATCAGATGGTTGTAGATATGTGGCATCGTTTCAGCCCAAAATCTTCTTAAGCTGATAGGCAACTTCAGCAAAGTCTCAGGATACAAAATCAATGTGCAAAAATCACAAGCATTCTTATACACCAATAACAGACAAACAGAGAGCCAAATCATGAGTGAACTCCCATTCACAATTGCTTCAAAGAGAATAAAATACCTAGGAATGCAACTTACAAGAGATGTGAAGGACCTCTTCAAGGAGAACTACAAACCACTGCTCAATGAAATAAAAGAGGATACAAACAAATGGAAGAACATTCCATGCTCATGGGTAGGAAGAATCAATATCGTGAAAATGGCCATACTGCCCAAGGTAATTTATAGATTCAATGCCATCCCCATCAAGCTACCAATGACTTTCTTCACAGAATTGGAAAAAACCTACTTTAAAGTTCATATGGAACCAAAAAAGAGCCCGCATTGCCAAGTCAATCCTAAGCCAAAAGAACAAAGCTGGAGGCATCATGCTACCTGACTTCAAACTATACTACAAGGCTACAGTAACCGAAACAGCATGGTACTGGTACCAAAACAGAGATATAGACCAATGGACCAGAACAGAGCCCTCAGAAGTATTCATTTATTTTAAAACAAAGTGAATAAATCAGGAGATCTTTTGCAAAAGGGGAAAAAAATCCAACAAATTTGAGAATAAAAGAACAAAGTATGAAAAAAAAAAGAACAAAGTATGTCAGCTGAGGCAATTCCCAAAATGTCTCTATAGTTTTCCTAGCACTCTGTCTCCAACTATGCACCTCCAGCAGAATGAACTACTCTCTCTCAGTACATATAGAAGCTAATACCTCTCTATACTACAGCATTTATCACATATATTATTGTTCCATTTTGTTTGGGCTTAGATCTATTCCTGGCTGGATCCTGAGTTCCTCCAAGGTGGAAGTAATGTCATATTCTTGTTACCAGCACCTGGTCTACACTAAGATTTAGCAAATATTTGTTAAAATGTAATAGGAGTCAGGGGAGAGGAGAGGGGAGGAAAAAGGGGAGAGGGGAAGAGGGAAGAGAGAAGAGAGAAGAGAGAGGAGAGAGGGGAGAGGGGAGAGGGGAGGGGATAAGGGAGAGGGGAGAGAAGACAGGCATGAAACCAAGTGAGAACCCTAGGGAGGAGTAAGAGAAAGCTTAGACTTCAGGCCACTGGGCAGGTGCAATAGTGGTAGAGAACTACATACAAGTTGGTCTGAGAAGATCTAGAAAGCCCAGGGCCAGCCAAAGAAAAAGTATTAGTCATATATATTTATATATATATTTTAAAATATTCATAGACCCTAATAAACTTTCAAGTGATTATTCTCATTATTTTGGCTTTGAAGACTTCAGTGAGCATACTTTCATTCTTGCTGGCCTATTTTTAAATGGGTTTACGAGTAGTTGTTAGGTAACTTATCTTTGTAATTTCCTTCTCAATAGTTCGGAAGTTCCCCAGTATAGAATGACTCCAGAAAACACTCATCAGGCCTTTCAACCAGAGACTCTGGACTTGGGGGAGTTCTAAGTTCATAACAATATTTCTGATGATGCTGGTCCACAGTGGTTTTGCTAGAGAAGTTGGACCGCTTTCATGTTTACTCAAGGGATTGAAGTCAATGTCCTATTTTCAGAATTGTGGATCAGAATCCTTGATGACCACGTGGCGCATCCCTTGAGGGTCTCTCCTGGGCCCCATTCTTCCCCTTCATGCAACTGTGATCTGATTTTAGCAAGTGCCCTGGTGATGATGCTAAAGACCTGCCTTTCTAGGAACCACAATCTCATAAAAGCTGCCTTGTTGGGTCTGGCCGCTTGACAGGAATGAAATGTTAACTTTCTTAACTTGCTTTCCTAGATCTCTCCAAAAGTGGCAAGACAACAGTGTAATTTCTCAGGCCTACGCTGAACAAAAGACACTCAGGAAAGGAAACCTGCCTTAATACAAAACACTAGTGTTTTTCCTTGGCGTGGGGAGAGGAGAGGAAAGGATGCTGAGATTCTAATCCCTGGCTTGGAGTATCTCAGGCAGTCACAAAGAACACTCGTCTTTTATGGCAGTGCATTTCCCAAGCATCCCTTTGGGAAGCCTCAGACCCCGATTGTCTGGGAAACATAAAATCAGTCACTTTTGGCAGAGCTCAACACACCGGAGCATGGGAAACACAAATTAAACTAGAGATACTTCTTTACTCACTAGATGGTCTGGTTACACGTTTACTTGGCATAAAAATAGAATCATTAAAAAAGGGAGCACCCAAGGGTATAGTTATCTAGCTCAGGTTTGGTGAGGGTCAGAGGAAACTTCAAGTCTCTTGAAAGTTAAGCACCTTCATCCTTTCAGCTTGATGTAAGGAAATCATATAAAATAAGGTCAAAACAACCAGGACTACTTTGTCTAAAATTATTTGTCTTATTTTGCTCATAGGAATTCATAGTGGTTTTGAGGTAGAGCACTTTTCAATGCACTGGACACGGTGTTCTGTTTTGGGTACAGTGGAAATGACTTTCCTTTATTTTATTGCTTGTTTGGCTTATCGAGGGAGCTGAGCCTTACCTAACAAGTAGCTCACATCTCTTGTCAGAGGCAGTAAATCGATCTCGATCAAGTTTGAAACTGAGTGAATTGTTATCTAATCTGTTATTCTGTGGAAATCTTTCTCTTCTGCTACAGAGAAGCTAAGAGACAAGTTTTCCCATCACTCTAGGTGTCATTCTGTTTAATCCTAACATCTATAATAAAACCAATAAATAGCTGTTTGTTCTGATCCATAGTCTCAGGCTGCCTCTCTCCAAAGAGGCTGAAGCCACTTGGCTTGAGATCGCCCATCTGCACTGTGCACTTCTGATTAGTGTTTTGGCACTCCATTATACAGGTGCAATCTTCTGGGCTCAGCAGTTTCGGTTGCTTTGCCCAACAGCGGTGGATCCTGAAACTGATTTTCACACCCCAGTGTAGAGATGCACGCATGACAGGCCCCCCACACAGATGTAAGAACTAGAGGGAATCAGCTCAGTCGCCAGACTCTATTCTCCCCACTCTGACCTTATGAGCATAAACCTGAGTGTGAAACTCAGGAAAGGAAACCTGCCTTAACAGATTTGCCTTTCAAAGGAGCCGGTGTCTTTCATGGGCACCAGGGATAACAGAGTCCCCTACCTGGTTCTCAGAGCAGCTCTAAAAGGCGCAGTAGAAGGCAGAAATCATTAGAGGGTGAGTGAGAACTGAACCCCAGCAAGGACACTGCTATTACCATGTTCAGCTCTGCTCTGATAATAATGCCAGTAACAAGAACTAACAATTACTGGGCACCAGCTCTACGTCAGGCACTGTTCTATGTATCTGATGTGCATGCACATTTCATGCAATTCTAAGCATCCTCTTCCTGGGCATTTTTGTGGATGCTGAAGAGTTAAGTACATCTTGTAGGCACAGACTTGCTTCTTGAAAACAGGAGAGTGAATCGTGCCACCCTGAAAAAACCCAATGAGTTTTTCTTCAGTGGTCACTATATTCTTTTCTGTTCCCTGAATGTCAAAGGATTGAGCAAAAAGAATCCTCTAATACAAAAACTGCCCTTATCTCAAAACAAATCCATCCTAGTATGCCGGTAAGATCAGCAGAATGTGAAGTGCTCAGATCCAATAAACAAACAACTGACATCTCTGACAATAACCCTTTTGAAATTTACTTCTAATCACCCTTTTCCAAAGGAGAGATGGCTTGTGTTGCAAGAATCAAAGCTCAGTGGATGGTGACAAAGATCCCTTGCCCTCTTTAAAGTAGCTAACTTCTGCTTCCCCCAAACCAGTTGGTATATAACAGGAAGTATGAGAGCAATCAGAATGAACTACTGCACATTCACGGCGTTTGATTTCCATAAACAGCTTCTGTGGGAGAATACGCCCGTGGTTTGGGTAATGTTCCTGTCTGTGAAGCCCAAGAAACCTAAATAGAATCCGATATGTACAGAACATTCTTGACCGTGTTCTTCTGCTCTAAACATTCTTAGAAAAGATGAATTCAACGATTGAAATCATGCATGCGCTTACCCAGAGTAGGTCATACTCAGATGGCCTTGCTCTTCCTTCGTCGTCTTCATATAAAGGGAAACCTTCCCTCCGAGCCTGATAATACTCTTTCCGCAACTTCTGGATACGGTCAGTGCTTCCACCCGTAGGACGGCCACTACAGGATATAGACAAATAATCAGATTCACACAGTGTACATCATCTTTGAAATCACTTTTGGATCTTCTTGTTAAAGGAGTTGACATCTAAATTTGGAAGATTCAATAATGTAATTCAAATATGCCGGGAAAATGGTGAAATCAGTCATAAATATGAACAAAAAGTGGTCTTTACGTGCCTACCTTTAGTTCCAAGGGTCAAATGTCTGACTTGGGATGAATAAATGCCTTTTGAATGAGAAGGTAAGATAGAGTCTTTACCTTTTAGAGCAATTAAAAGGCCCACCGCTTTTTTCTTATAATCACACACACAGAGTTTTGTCACATTTTAATATGGATATCTCATTTTCTCAATAAGTATTGCTAATTTGGGATAAAGCTCCAGTTGTTTGACCTGAAGGCTGGATATGAGACAGGGCTGGAATATGTTAGCATTCATTTCTATGAGGCTCATGAACTTTGGGAGTGGGGGTTGGGGATGGGATACATGTCAATATATGGGGACAGTTAGGACATGTGTAAAAAAGGTGACAGTAAAAAAAAAAAAAACACAGTAAGAAAGTATTTTTTTTTTAAGGTGGGGGAAGCTGGTGTAGAATAGAACGTGCTAATCCAAGTTCTTCTCTCTGTACTTTAGCCAGTATTTCCTCTTATGAATTATAGCTTTTCCAGTAACTCATCTGCCCAACCCCAAACTGCTCAGCTAGCACCTCCCTTGTAGCTTAGATTAGGTTATTGTAGTTATTTTAGTGGAACCAGTATCACATGATATTATACAGGGCTAGGGAGCAAAAGAATGACAGGCAGATCTGAACAGCCATTCTACTTATCTGGTTCATTTGAGGCATAACTGAGTGCCCCATTGCACCAGACGTTAAAATCTGGGAATGGAAAAAGGAACACTTCACAGTCCTTACCTGCAAAAACAAATAGTCTGGGAGGTAGGGGACAGAGAGGGATACAGAAGACTACAGTCCATTATGACTTGTGCTCTTACAGAGATTTGCATGGGGTCATGGGAACGCAGAGTGCTTAAACTTTGACAAGGTGAGAGCAGGGCCATTGAAGAAAATCACAGAAGGCTCCATGGAGGAGGTGACACTTCAGCTGAGCCCTGAAGGATACAAAGGTGCTCAACAGCTAGACAAGTGAGAGGAGGATATTCCAGGTAGAGGGAAGGGCAGTGAGTGCAAAGTAAAGCAATGAGAAAGCATCTTGCTTTAGAGACATGCAAGTCGATCACTTTGGGCAAGCACTGGTCCTCAACTTCTTTTGTCTTGCCTTACACACATACCAGGTGTATGGTGTATGTTCCCTTTCCACTCTCATTTACAAAGCAAATTCGAATAAAAGTGAGTTCTGGTGACTTTAAAGTTCTTTTTTTTTTGAGATGGAGTCTTGCTCTGTGGCCCAGGCTGGAGTGCTATGGCACTATCTTGGCTCACTGCACCCTCTGCCTCCTAGGTTCAAGCAATTCTCCTGTCTCAGCCTCTCCAGTAGCTAGGACTACAGGTGCATACCACCACACCTGGCTAATTTTTGTATTTTTAGTAGAGACAGGATTTCACCACATTGATCTGGCTGGTCTTGAACTCCTGACCTCAGGTGATCCACTCGCCTCGGCTTCCCAAAGTGCTGGGATTACAGGCGTGAGCCACCACGCCTGGCCTGTTTTTTTTTTTTTTTTTTTTTCAGTCAGAGTCTTACTCTGTCACCCAGGCTAGAGTGCAGTGGTGCGATCTTGGCTCACTGCAACCTCTGCCTCCTGCGTTCAAGCGATTCTCCTGTCTCAGCATCCAAAATAGCTGGGATTACAGGCGCCTGCCACCACGCCCAGCAAATTCTTTGTGTGTGTGTGTGTGTGTGTGTGTGTGTGTGTGTGTGTGTGTATTTTTAGTAGAGACGAGGTTTCACCATGTTGGCCAGGCTGGTCTAGCACTCCTGACCTCAAGTGATCTGCCTGCCTTGGCCTCCCAAAGTGCTAGGATTACAGGCATGAGCCATTACACCCAGCCATAGTTTGGGGGTATTTTGAATTTACTCTAATAATGACAGAAGCATATCACTTACAAATTTTGGTACTTTAACTCAATTGATAACATCTTATCAATCATGACACTTATGTTTCACGGGTATGTGAGGATCACTACTGTAGCATTTGGGGAATAAACACAGGAAAAAAGTCCAGAAAGTCATGAACTAAGTGTAAAACATGCTGTATCTTCTCTCTTGTGTGAGTATTTTAAAGAAATATAGGAGGGTCAAAGAGAAGAGGGACAAGTGAGGCTTGGAAAGGTAGGTAGAGCCCCAGCGTGAAGAGCTTTGCATGTCAAAAAGAACCCCAAATATTACAGTTGGGTTCCAAGTTTAAATGAGATATCTGATAATATGAGGTACCTAAAAGCAACAGAAAGAGTTCATCTATTTTTAAAAAATATTTTACAACTATGTTTGTAAATTACAAAAAAAAAAAAAAAAAGGTGAGTAAACACCTTTTGGAGGAAAAGCATTCTTCTCAAACTAGATGGTAAGTTAATTGCAAACTGGATGATGTACCTCTGTCTTGTGGCTGCTCCCTGACAGTTCGCCCAGGGTTCTGGGCTTCCTGGGTGCTCGACAGACACTCAGCAGCTGATGCCTTTGGTTCAGAAAAGACAAACCCTTGGGAATCACGTACCTTTCTTTTTTTTTTTTTCAATATGTATGTTGAAACTCTCATAATAGTTCTAATTCTCTTTCTTTACTATACTTAAAAAAAGTTTTCTTTGAGCACTTGAAAAAGATAGTAAGAACAAATTAAAAGTCTTGATAAGCTTTTCTGAACCATGGGCAGGCAGGAAAAGCAGCACAGTCTATTTTCAACAGCTTCCCTAGCTCTTGAGTAATACGAGATGACCATGGTGTCTGTATCCAACGCACAGGCTTCTGTCGATTACGGAAATTCATGAGCTGCGTTCAAACTCACCAGATGAGTTCAATCAACATGGTGCAAACATCGCATACATAATCTATTAGTTTACCCCAAAGAAACTGAAGCCTTGAATTCAAGTAGAATGAAGTCATCAGTAATAAAGAAAAAAAAAAGAAACTGATAAAGCACTGTTTTTTAAAAACACACTTTTTTTCCATTTGTGGTGGAAAAAAAAATTGTACTGAGACTGTAAACTATTCTTCCATATGCCTATAAATGCATAAATTTAAAAATATGGGTTTGATCAGATTGCTGTTCTCAAGTAAGGGAATGGGGCAGGAATACAAAATCAGCTGTTCAGGATTCAGAAAGTCCCCTGTGGCTGACAGGAACATGACTATTTACCCAGAAAAGAAATCTGGCCCAAGAGAAAAAACAGGAAAACAGCCCAGAAAGTCATGGACCATCTAAGTGCAAAACACGCTGTATCTTCTCCCTTGTGTGAATATTTTTTAAAAATATGGAACACTGTGCAAACCTTTTGTGGTAACCTGGGACGATGTCTCAATATCATCTCTTCTTTTTTCCTCTCAACCCTCATTCTACTTTTAGAAATGGTATCAGACTTTTCCTAAATAGGTATTTAAGGTGGTAAGATTAGGGACAGCAAATTCCAATTTCTGATTTGTAGCTCTTCTCAGCAGATAATACACATATGCTTACCACCAAATTAATAAAAATAATATACACCACTATTATAACCAAAGCAATTAATTGATTCCATATTGCACTGAAGATGTAGAAACTTAGCAAATTTTAGAGGGACATACACCTTTGTGATAGTGGCAATCATCATAACAGTTATAATTTATTGGACACTTATATAGCAAATATATCTATATATACTTTTACTTACTCCACTCTCTGTCCACAGCAGACATCACGAATCAATTAGAGCATTCTTTCTCAATGCTGTAATTGGGAAAGAATTCTCAGAATTCTTTTAGCCTAGAACCTCAGAAAGCCACTACTAATCTATAGGAATTGGTACATGAGTTTATTTACAATTCCTGTGTGACAGGTGCTGTCAATATCTTAAAACCTCAAAAAATACTGATGGATTTATTATTCTGCTCAATAAAGATGAAGAATATGAAGCTCCTAGCAAATAGATGATTAACAAGTGTTTTCTCATTTCAAAGACTGCTCTTCCACTATGGCTTACTGCCTTCCAACCTACTTCCCTTCCTTCATCTCATTTTATGTTTTAGAGACTGGGTCCTCTAGCAAGATACTGAACAAGAATGGAAGTGAAGGCTAGCCTACAGGATTTACTTTCTGAGGATTCCCATTTTCCTTCCCTATTTATATGTCGTTTGTTCTATATTCCTTGCTTCATGGAATTTAGCAGCACAGATTCTAGAAAAAGCTTCAGAAGTGACATCAGATCATGATGTAATTCAAATACTATTGAAACCATATAAAACTAGTAAAAGTGTCAATAACCTCATCTCCACATTGTTAGTTTAACAATTAGGCTTTCCTAATTATTTATTCACTGAATGAAGTAAAGCCCTGGCCATCCTTACAAAAAGTTTCTATTACAGCTGTATCCCTATATAGGTGATCAATGACAGTCTTACACTTTCAATGTGCTGGAATTTTATGTGAAATTAATTCAAGCAGTATAATAACATGATGTATATTGTAATGATTTTAAAAATAAATTACATTGCTTATGCCTTTAAATGCAGATGTATCATTAAACAGGCCCTTTCTTATAACACTTTAGAGCTGGACAGAGCTTAAAGTTGTAATGGATTTCAGAAACCATGTCATTTTCTTCATGGCCCCCTACAGCAACAAATTCCCACATGTCATAAACATCACACTAAGGCATTTGGAATCTAGCCTTATTCTTCCTAGTTTAAAATGACCTCAACTGTAGTACTTTTTAAAATGAGTGTTCATCTGTGCATGCCTTCATCTCCTCCTATGACTGCTGCAGGCTGAAAAAAATTAACATTTATCAAGCTCCTATGATGTCCTAAAGACAACATTTGTGCTTTACATACCTCATCTCATTTAAGCCTCAGTCAAATCTGTGAAGATGACATTGTTGTTGACATTTTACACACGAGCACACTGAGGCTCAGAGACGTTAAGGAACACAACTGGTGAATGGTGGGCCAGGATTTGTGTGACTCCCAACCAGCGCTGTTTCTACTATATCATGTTGCCTCGCAAGAAAGGCATTAAAATGCAGCAGGCATTCTGCGGCTGCGGTTCACAGGCATTTCAAGGCAGAGGGAATTTAGCAGAGCACATTTATAGCCGTACCTTTTGATATTCTTTTATTTGCACAGATCTTTGCAAGAAAAATAGAAGTAACCAAAGTAATAGAAATACATGCAATGAAGTCCGTATTCATTAAAAAATGATGTTGGAGCCACTGCAGGCTGAGATTTCTGGGCAATTAATATTATATCTCTAACAGGCTTATGTAGAGAGCTGGTATAAAACGGAATGGGGTGCAAAAGAGAATCAACATATGACAAAGATCCTACATGAAAGACACATTCTGGATCAGGATCAGGATTGAGAGGCAGACAGAACTGCTGGGGAAGTTCAGCACTAACTGAATGAGAGGGAGGTGGTCACTACCACCAAACCCTGGCCACTGTGGGACCCGGGAATTATCTGTGATTACATATGTATAAGTGGGCATCTATGTAAATATATGCATCCTAACCAGGATTCAGTTGTATATAGTTGATTTCAAACAGCTGTTTCTGTTTTCGTGTTGTTTTCATACAGCCTCAAGATGTAGCTCTTCATTTGGAAGGAGAGGTGTTGGCCTTTGGTGAGCACTGCCCTTATTTGTGGGTACCAGCCTGGTGTCCAGATTTGATGATGCAGTTAAGAAATGGTCTTTATAAGGTCAGGTGAGGTGGCTCACGCCTGTAATCCCAGCACTTGGGAGGCTGAGGTGGGCAGATCACCTGAGGTCAGGAGTTCCAGACTAGCCTGGCCAACATGGTGAAACCCCATCTCTACTAAAAATACCAAAAAAAATTAGCTGGTATGGTGGCATGCACCTGTAATCCCAGCTACTAGGGAGGCTGAGGCAGGATAATCACTTGAACTCAGGAAGCAGAGGTTGCAGTGAGCTGAGATCATGCCACTGCACTCCAGGCTGGGCAACAGAGCAAGACTCTGCCTCAAAAATAAATAAATAAATAAATAAATAAATAAATAAATAAATAAATAAATAAAAGAAAAGAAATGGCTTTTATAGCCTGTAACTTTAACAGGAATATTCCTATCTGGAGGTGATAATCCTTACGAACTCTCTGAATAAAACCCTTTAAATTGGATGTATGCGTGTCAACAACAGTCAGTAGGATAGGGAGTGTTTTTGAGTTTAGTGTTTTACAGAGTCTTTAATTTTTTATGAAGTTACTATAAAATGTTATTTTGATGCTTCCTTTAAGATTGTTAATTATGTAAGTATGGTGTTAATTTTTGTATACTCACAAAAGGGTGGAATTTCAATGATTTTCTCAAAGAGGGTTTAAAGACACGGAATAAAGAAAAACACCTTGGTACCCTTTAAGAATGCCAAGATACTATTATTTTCCTGACTTCTTCCCCAGCGGGAGTGTTCTTTGTTTTTGTCTTTTGGCATGTAAGAAGCTAAAAATCATCCCAGCTTTATTTTTAAACTTAAAACTTAACAGTACCATAGTTCTGTCTTAGAAAACAGGGCAGATTTTTTTTTTTCCATAGCGGGAACAGAGCTTCTAAAACACCTGAGATTCTATGGCATTCACACTCTCAATAACATAACTATAATATAATTAAACAGGCTATATGCACTCTTATTTTGCTAATTTTTCTCAAATCCCAAGAAAAGATTCTGGAAAAGAATATTCAGCTGAAGACAGATAGTCATGGACATAAGTATTATTTATTTTCAGTTGGTAATAAAGATTTCTGTCAAATAAAACTTTGAGAGACTCTTGTACATGCACTTAGGATTCTTAATTGAAGAGCATTTAAGATTTAAAGAAACTACACCCCCAACACCACTTACACTCATACTCTCCAGATTTAACATCTCATAATGAAAATACATTTATATAGTGTGCCCATATATACTAATTTAATAATAAATAATTGCTTTTTAAGGAACTTAATTCCATAGCATTCTTCAAATGACATTTAAGTCTAGAACAGCTCTGAAAATTATCCAGTGTAAATATCCAGGTAAAGTTATGATTGTGTAAATCCTCTATTTTCCCCGTTTCCCATTTCTTATAAAGCATCTCTATTTTTTTCAAAGGTGCATTGACAAATAAGATTTTGCACTGTTTAGCCCGGTGAAATTTTAGGACTGATAGCTGACTATCCATGGACAACTTTGGGGATACTTCTTTCTAATTTCTTCCCAAATTTACTGTCACTATTAATGAAGGTAGCCCCCATTTCAAATTATTTTTGCCAAAAGATTCCCCCCAAATAACAAGACTATGTCTTAGCTTATATGGACATTTAATTTCCACCAGATTTAAGTTATCTTGTTGATTAAAACAATCACTCTACTCTAAATTAAGGGCTCTTTGTTTACTATAATTGCCTATAATATTCTATGTTAAGAATAATGAATTTAGAGAAAGGGTGAATAATATTAAACAGACAACACAAACTTTCCAAATGTAAAATCTGCTTTTATTTCTAAGGGCTTCTTCTGTCCATTATCTCTGACATGATACCTCTTAGTAGGTGAGGAAACAATGCTTCAGCATCTTAAGAGAGTATTTAATGTCACATAAAACGGCAGCAGAATCTGATGAAAAACTATGCTCTACACTAACATAAAACTTTGAAAAGTGTGTCTTTGCATGAATTTTCAAGGGTTCAACAAAATTACTCATCCTTATGTCAGGATCCTGTGGGCAACCTGAGAAACTGGTCCAGAGAGGTTAACATGCAAGTTAGGGTCATAAGGTAGAGGAAACCTGAAAATCACAATAATACATCAGCTCACACTATAATCCTGAACTGCGGTCCTCCCCACAGCCATCCTGATGCTGCCTGT
The DNA here is from genome assembly GCF_028858775.2 of Pan troglodytes. Taxonomy (NCBI): domain Eukaryota; kingdom Metazoa; phylum Chordata; class Mammalia; order Primates; family Hominidae; genus Pan; species Pan troglodytes. Next base: position 107,714,403 of record NC_072411.2, on the reverse strand, counting down.
GGCATTTTGACCTGGATGCAACAATCTGACAACTTGGCTTGGCTTATCTGGGCTCCTGACCTCACCATGGCAACCTGAGGCTGACCTTTTGTCTTTCTCAATATGTTTCCTGCTTTCAGCATCTGCCTCCTTTGAGATCCTTGTCTTAGTATTTCCATCCCTAGCTTGGTAAACTGATCCTTTGACTCCTATAGCTGGAAGACTTGTCTTGGAAATCTTAACCCTGGGCTGGACCTTGACCCAGTGAATCAAGCCATAGTGGTGGAGCATAAAGAAATAAAGGCCGGAACCAAAAAAGAGCCCGCATTGCCAAGTCAATCCTAAGCAAAAAGAACAAAGCTGGAGGCATCACACTACCTGACTTCAAACTATGCTACAAGGCTACAGTAAACAAAACAGTATGGTACTGGTACCAAAACAGAGATATAGACCAATAGAACAGAACAGAACCCTCAGAAATAATGCTGCATATCTACAACCATCTGATCTTTCACAAACCTGACAAAAACAAGAAATGGGGAAACGATTCCCTATTTAATAAATGGTGCTGGGAAAACTGGCTAGCCATATGGAGAAAGCTGAAACTGGATCCCTTCCTTACACCTTATACAAAAATTAATTCAAGATGGATTAAAGACTTAAATGTTAAGACTTAAAACCATAGAAACCCTAAAAGAAAACCTAGGCAATACCATTCAGGACATAGGCATGGGCAAGGACTTCATGTCTAAAACACCAAAAGCAATGGCAACAAAAGCCAACATTGACAAATGGGATCTAATTAAACTAAAGAGCTTCTGCACAGCAAAACAAACTACCATCAGAGTGAACAGGCAACCTACAGAATGGGAGGAAATTTTTGCAATCTACTCATCTGACAAAGAGCTAATATCCAGAATCTACAATGAACTCCAACACATTTACAAGAAAAAAACAACCCCATCAAAAAGTGGGTGAAGGATATGAACAGACACTTCTCAAAAGAAGACATTTATTCAGCCAGAAGACACATGAAAAAATGGTCATCATCACTGGCCATCAGAGAAATGCAAATCAAAAACCACAATGAGATACCATCTCACACCAGTTAGAATGGCGATCACTAAAAAGTCAGGAAACAACAGGTGCTGGAGAGGATGTGGAGAAATAGGAACACTTTTATACTGTTGGTGGGACTGTAAACTAGTTCAAGCATTGTGGAAGTCAGTGTGGCGATTCCTCAGGGATCTAGAACTAGAAATACCATTTGACCCAGCCATCCCATTACTGGGTATATACCTGAAGGATTATAAATCATGCTGCTATAAAGACACATACACATGTATGTTTATTACAGCACTTCACAATAGCAAAGACTTGGAACCAAGCCAAATGTCCAACAATGATAGACTGGATTAAGAAAATGTGGCACATATACACCACGGAATACTATGCAGCCATAAAAAATGATGAATTCATGTCCTTTGTAGGGACATGGATGAAGCTGGAAACCATAATTCTCAGCAAACTATTGCCAGGACAGAAAACTAAACACCGCACATTCTCGCTCATAGGTGGGAATTGAACAATGAGAACACATGGACACAGGAAGGGGAACATGACACACTGGGGCCTGTTGTGGGGTGGGGGGAGTGGGGAGGGATAGCATTAGGAGATATACCTAATGTTAAATGACGAGTTAACGGGTGCAGCACACGAACATGGCACATGTATACATATGTAACTAACCTGCACGTTGTGCACATGTACCCTAAAACTTAAAGTATATATATAAAAAAAAGAAATAAAGGCCCACTTCCCTTGGCAATTTTGAAATGGTAAGCTCTTTCACACACACCATGAACCACAGCTACCATTTACCACTGAAAGTAATCCATTGATTCACGCAGGCAACTTCCTCCTATGTGATTGATTGTTGTGACTGAGAATCGTCACCAGATCAATGTCATCTCCTCTTCTGATAAAAGGCATTGCTCTATCTTTGCTCTTTATCACTTGGGGCAATGCAAGGCTGGCTTCTAATCAGAACATTCTGCTTCTGTATCTCCATTTCTCACAAAGGGAGAAATACCTTAGGAGTGACCCCGACAGTGTAACTCAAAATTCAACAACATGCCAGTTATTATTTATGGCTTCAGTTCACCGAAATAAGCCAGTAACAAATAACTGCCTTATTCTAATACTGTACAATGACCTCCTGACTGTGTTCAAATTTTAGAAGTCAGTTTTGCCATCAGTCATAAAATACCCATTTGAGTTATTTATATTTTGAATAGTATTCTAATACAGTTCTTCCAACACAGTGCCATATATATATGTGTGTGTGTATATATATGTATATATGTGCATATATACATATATATACATATATATGCCATATATATGTGTGTGTATATATACGTATATATATGTGTATATATACGTCTATATATATACACATATATATGTATATACGTATATATACACATATATACACATATATATATACACACATATATATGTATATATGTGTGTGTATATATATATTTAGAGACAGAGTCTTATACTGTTGCTCAGGCTGGAGTACATGGTGTGATAATAGCTGATTGTAACCTCGAACTCCTGAGCTCAAGCTATCCTCCTGTCTCGGCCTCCTAAAGCACTGGGATTATAGGTGTGAGCCACTGTAAGCCACTGCACCCAGCCCCCAGTGCAATATTTTTGAGCCTTAAGTAATTTACACAAATACTGGACACTTCAAAGTTATGTGTAAGTGTGTGATACATATTGTCTCAAGGCATTTTGTCAATTTTATTAACAACATACAGTATGTGGGTGTCACAGAAGAAACTTATCAAGTGTTTAATACGATAATTTTGGTTTCTTAAAAAAGAAAGATTTTAAAATATAGTTGAAAAGTTCACACTGGATGGCAGCAATATTATCCCTTTCTTTCTACTCTACATCTTTGCAAAACAAGCATACGTACATGCAAAGAAAAATAGATTTGGATCAATTTGCAACTGTGCATCCATTGTGTCTTCTGTTAAAAAATGATAAATAAGCCATAGTCTGTATTATAATTCATATAGATATAGCTGTTCTAACATGGCTGGAGTATAGTGATACTGCATCCCAGCTGCATTTAATTGATACACCAAATATCTGAGCTTAGACACAAACAGAGGCTTGGGGGCAGAATAGCAATTTAAATAGTGATAGTGTTTCCACTGGACATTCCATTTAATGAACATATGTCCCTGAACATGAACTGAGTTGATTTCCTTTGGTCAGTGTCAGTTCCTAGGCACCTTTCCTAATGTAAGTTTTATGCTGTGCTGAACATCATTTCAGCATTTAAGGATGTATATTACTTGTACAACATGGCCTTGTATATGCAAGCCAACTACTTCAGCTGATGCTCAACCAAGGGAATAGCCATCTAATGCAGTGCTAAAGAAACAGCAGTGAGTGGGTTTAGTGAGAGATCATAGGCAGAGTCCAATATAGCATCCTCCTAAAGCAGAGGTCACCAACCCCCAGGCCATAAACTGGTACCAGTCCATGGCCTATTAGAAACCGGTGAGCTTACACAGGTGAGAATTACTGCCTGAGCTCTGCCTCCTGTCAGATCAGTGGCTGCATTAGATTCTTATAGGAGCACGAACCCTATGGTGAACCACGCATGCAAGGGATGTAGGTTGCATGGTCCTTATGAGAATCTAGTGCCTGGCCCTGTGTTCCCCAACCCCCGACACTCCCCACCCTGTGGAAAAATTGTCTTCCAGGAAACCAGTCCCTGGTGCCAAAAAGGTTGGGGACCACTGTCCTAAAGTGTTTCCCAAGATTAATTTTGTCAATACACAATTTTGTCTCATGTAATGACTTTAGAAACTAACCTTGTTTAAGACATGACTCCACTTGGAATACTATAGGTTTTCTCAAAGGACTCGACGGTCCAAAACAAAATTAGCAAAATATTGATTAAAAAGGTAAATAGAGGAAACCTACAAAACTTGTATTATTTTAATTATCGTTCACCTTCTTGAACTGAACAAAAGACAGTTTAAGGAGAAATAAAATGTTGTTTAGATGGTACTTGAACAAATTAATGATAACACTAATACGCACACACTCATGCCTTCTCAAAGAAATTCTCACCAACAACTGCAGGAACTGCAAAGATAAAATTATTATCTTTTAGGCTTAAATCAAACACAGTTGAGTTTTAAGAATACATATCTGACATTTATATGGGGATTAAACTTTCAGGGTCAATTCTGGGAAAAATAAGCCTTTGTGGGCTGCAGGCCATGAAACCTTGGGAATTTCCTAGGCCTCCATGACATTCCTTCTTCCTCAGAGGACACAACATAGAAGTTCTCTCTTCTCCCAAGAGATCCTGGAATACCATCAAAGGCCACTGATTCCCAACAGCTGGGTACCTAACCTTTCCTTTCAGATAATAAGAAAGTAAGTTTTAATGGACCACACAATTTTAAGGAAAAATAAGGACACTCTAAATAATTTAGTGCACGGATGGTAGCTTGTATTTTTTTTAATTTAGAGGATTATATCAGTTAGAAGAGAACAGTCAGGATAGTGCATAGTGAAAAGTGAAAAATATAACAAAATGTCAGTAGATTAATACAGCAGTTTCTTACTTACACAACAATGCTTTTGTTTTTCTTCCCCAATGGAGGGTATTGGGAAAATAATAACAGTGACAAAGGAAAAGAGTGTTTTAAAAAAGGAGAAAACATTTTTCAATTGAAAGAAGCTAAAGATTGTGATTAGGAGCTCGACCCTCGGTGTTAAGAGTCAAAGTGTTCTAAATATATGTGACAAGTGAACTAGTCCTTACTTTTCTACTGTTAAAGGATATACATTCTCCAAATGCCCAGAAGGGATGCTTGGGTCACATAGGTAAGTGACCATGAGGCCAATCTTAATGATCACATATGGTGTTAAATCGTGCTATATAATAAACATAGAATTATATACACAGTATTCTAATATGATTAGCATAAAGCAATTAGGTCTAGGTCCAAGAATTTATGAACATGTTCTGATATCACCTACATTCTTTTCATTCCTTTTACATCCATATGCTATTCTGAGATTTTTGAATAAGGTCATAACGATTAATCCAAATAGATTCTCAACTCGTGATACGGTTTGTCTCTGTGTCCCCACTCAAATCTCATGTTGAATTGTAATCTCCAATGCTGGAGGTGGGGCCTGGTGGGAGGTGATTGGATCATGGTTTAGCACCATCCCCTTGGTACTGTTCTTGTGACAGTGATTGAGTTATTATGAGATCTGGTTGTTTAAGTGTGTAGCACCTTTCCTCCCCTACCTTCACCCACCCAACCCACTCTCTTCCTCCTGCTCCAGACACATAAGATGTGCCTGCTTCCCCTTTGCCTTCCCCTCTAAGTAAAAGCTCCCTGAGGCCTCCCCAGAGGCAGATGCTGCCATGTTTCCTGTACAGCCCGTGGAACCGTGAGCCAACTCGACCTCTTTTGTTTATACATTACCCAGCCTCAGGTATTTCTTCATATCAATGCTAGAATGGACTGATACAGATTGCATCAAAAGTTAGCATCTACTTAGCTCCCAAAGGGCATTCAATCCAAGAAGATCCCACAGCTCTCATTAGCCTGGATGCAAAGTGAGCTCTGGTAACCCTAGGGCCTTCTACTGACCTTCCAACATTAGGGGTGTACAGAATAGCAGACAGCTTACATTACCATCTCCTATGGATTGTTTCAGTTGTTTTTAAAACATGCTCAGATTCTTATAAATCCTTGCTAGGGGAATGCTGGCTTTCTCTTCAAAACAGAATAGAAAATAATAAACTGGTAGCAGACCTAAATCCTCAAGTGCTTTTAAAAGCTCTCCAATAACCCTTTGAAAAATTTCTGATGTGTACATTTATTTAAGCTTTACTTATTCATAAATATTGCTGTGGCCTTAGGGATGCAAAGGTGATTAAGACCCCGACTTGACCCTCAGGGATTTCACAGTCTAGTGGGGGAGACACAGATATAAATAAATAATGACAGTGCAATGTGGCAATTATTAAGAGGAAGTATCATGAAGTATGATGAACTCCAGCAGTAGCTCAGAGCGGAGGGTGTTAACTTGGCTTGGGGAGGTCAGGAAAGGCCTATTAGAGAAGAGACAAGGATAAAGAGAGGGTGGCTGGGCATGCCAGCTGGAAGGAACACCACTTGAAATGGAGTGGCCACATGAAAGGGCACACAGTCAGGCACCGCACAAGTGTGGGGAATGTGTGGAGAAACTGGGAAATACAGCTGGTAGGACCTGAACAGCCCCATCCACCAATCGTTCTAAAGGGGATGATGCAGACCCACTGAAGAATTGCAAGTAGGGCCAGCACCACCATCCTCAGAGTTCTGCTTCATATCAAGAGAACTCTGGGAGATGCTAGCTCTCTGTAACCCCGTATATCACAACCTATGGAAGGAACTAGCTGATCTCTGAGCTTTTCTTGTACTTAGATTTGATGATTTCTTGTGTGTGCAGACAGTGCAGGCTAAATGGTTGATAAAATCATTGGCAAAAGTTCTCTATTTCAATCTCCCTACTTGTTGGCTAACGTGCCAGAGGGCCACTGGAGATGGGGGAAATGGGACATTGAAACTTTCTTTCAGTTTGAAAACTGATCATTTTCCATAACCAGAGCTCTTGTTTGACTAGTAACATTATCTGGTGACGAAGCACGATGCATCAGTAATATAATGATAAATTTCCCATTAGGAATCTGGGTCTGGCTGCCAAATCAGACAGCAAAAAGTTAAAATGAAACAAAACAAAACAAAACAAATGAAACTAGACCCATTATGGGTTGACAAAGACTTTTCCCACTGGCACTTTAAGGGAAAGTAGGCAGAGAATCTTAATTAATAAATAGCCATTGCCCCATTCAGGCGAGGTAATGGCAATGCCTGAGTATCTGCCATGGAGCAATTTGTAGCTGTCTTCTTGATCTGAAAAGTGAATGAGTTGTCGAATATCAAAGAAGAAGGAAAATTAGGCACTCTGCTGCTGACAATTGAACTCTATAAATAACCCACAGTGAAAACGAATAAAAAAATGCCCTTCCTCCAGCTCTCAGTAGCCTCTCGACAGTGTGACAGTTGCTAGTTTTTTCAATAAACATGATGTCAATTATGCCTTTTATCCATCATGGTGAAGTCATGTGTGGGGAATAATTGAGTATCTTTTTTTCTGGCACTTCACATAACAATGCTTTTCCATTTTATTTATATCATACTGAGGTAAAGCAGCTGTCTGATCTGTAATCTATATGTTCCGTCAACACTATGCTTTCTGATTCCTTGCTTCGTTCCAACAGCTTTATTAGCAACAGTCTTTTAGTCAGCTCTCAATTATCTGCAGAAACAGGAGGTTTGGAAGAGCATGAAAAATAAAAACTACAGATGATTTTGAAAAAAATCTCATTTAAACCAACAACTTTAGCTTCTTTCCCAACAAGTGTTTTCCCAGAGCTGTAAATAATACCCCAATTAATTGACACGAGTTTCACATTCTTTTCCTTGCCCAGCCCCTTGTTTGGTAAAGACACTAATGAGAAGAAAAAAGGCCAAAAGGCAGGCAGGACTGGAAAAGCAGAGGGGCTACAGAGGCTCACGGAGGAAAACAGAATTTGGACATTTGAGAGTTAATGACCCAGGAAACATTTCCCTACAGGATTTGTTGTGTTCCTAGAGGAATGTAACTTTTCAGATGAAAGGTACCAGGTATTAGTTTTCCAAATGAATAAACTGAAAGCAAAAAGTTATGCTGAACACAGTTACAGAATTAATGAGTACTGACATATCCAACTAATAAAAGGAGCTTTTGGGTGACTGTCCTTGTTTCCCGAATTCTGCTATTTGCCATGAACTTTTAATATTGTCCGTCGTATTTTTTCCCCCCATTTGTAGCATTAAGTGTAGTCACTCAGATGCCATTAGTTCCTCATTTGTTACAGGACTGTGTTCTTAGGAAGTACAGGTGAGGAACATGTGGAATGGCGTTGTGTTATGTTGTACATTCCATATTAAGATGAACGGAGGTAACATGTTTTATTCGAGATAGTTTCTAACAAATAATCTCTTTTCCAAGTGTAAACAAGCCCACTGCCCCCTAGCTAGAAGCTTCCCCCCTTCCAATTCTACATAAAATATAAGCCTCAAGGTTTAAATTGAATCACTATGTTATTTCTTTATATATTTACTTTGGCATTTTTAAAAGAACTGAATACATATTGTATATCTAAGAGAGCTTCTAAATTTATAACTTGAAAAAAAGGGAATCATTTCCTCTTCTTCAAAGATGCTTTTTACTACTGTGTCCAAAATATCTAGGGAATTGGAGGGAGAAAAAGGAGAGAGGGGAGGGAGAGCGAGGAAAGAAAAAGAGCTAACGGTCAAAATGCATCCTTATAATAAAATGAGCTGCTTAATGGATACTCACTACAGGAATAACATTAATTCAGTATTAGGACTTTCACTGGAAAAATATGAATGTAATTTATCTTTTTAACTGTCAGCTGCATTTCTAAAGCTCTGAAGTCTGTAGCTTCCAGGGGCCTTTTGTCTTTCTGCCATGGCGGGAATATCTTGGACAGCTGTAAGAGCTTTCTAAGCTATCTTTCTCAAAATCCATTAGCTAATTCAAGGAACCTAATTAGAGCTGCCATTTTGATGGAGCATACTGAATGCTCAGTACAGACTAGCAACACCATCAATGTTTATTAGAAATCACAAAACCCAAAGTGTTCCATTCCCTATGAATATTAATGGGAATACAGCAAACAAAATATTTATTAAAACATATGCTTAATCCCCTCAAGGTTTACAGACAGATACTGAAAGGCAGAGAGAGAGGCACGCACTTGAATTTGAAGGCATGTGCCCATGGACACACAATGAACCGAGATTTACACTGAAGCAGCATGTAATCATTATTTGTATGCCCCTCCTACTTGTCTCCCTTGGTTTTGCACCCTGGAATTCAGCCGCTCACAGCTGGGAGGACAGATGTAAGTCCAGAGAAGTCTGAAGAAAGGGGTGGAGGGAGCTTTAAAAAAAAGAAATAAAACAGCTGCTGACTGCCACAAATCCTTGTCAGTGGAGAAATAGATTGTTTCTCTAAAATCAGCCGCATGGTGACGTCAGTACTTTGTACCCTCATTCTAAAAGATGGTGTCACCGAATTAATCCAAGTAGCTCTTATGTAATGTGCCTACCCTGGGAGAGTTTCTACCAGGGAAGAATCCAGTGGTGCCAGAGGCTGGTTTTTATCCTGCTGCTATGCAAATCGGGCCCCCACTGCCCTTGTCAGCACAGGTGTGGATACACAACCCCCCCCACCCCCGCCTGGGGAGGCCCCAAAGATGTTGTTCCTCCTTCTCTCTCTGGAGCAACTACGGGTCCTTTGTGACGTATTACTGTCCAGTAGCCCCTAACCGCCCCCTCCCCACTTCAAGCTATTGCCTCCTGTCTCTCTCTTTTCCTTCTCCTTTCACTAAACTTTAAAAAACAATCCTCTGCTGTCTCCTTTTGTCATCTGCCACCCTTTCTTTTGGGCGGATGACAGTCCGGTTTGTACCTTCACCACTGCTAAAACTGCCCAGCAAAACTCTCCCTAACCTCTGCTGGACTAGATATGGCAGAGCAACCCTTGTGGCAAGTCTCTCTTCTTTGTTGCCTTCCTACTGCTCCAATCTAATTGTCTGTTTCTTTCACTGTCTTTTTCGCTATTCTCTAAAAGGATTCTCTAAACTTTGGAGTCTAAAGGCTCCTTGTCTATATTTTCACTCTTGGGGATACTATTTACTCCCAGCACTTTGATTATCCTATTCCCTCGCATTTCACATATTTACTTGTCCATCTATTCAACATATGATCCCCGGAGTGGCTCGCATGGGGCAGGTCCTCAACAGAGCCCGCCTGCATGAGGACACACCTCTCTAGCTGCAACATCTCATGGGAGCTCCAAAAGCCATGCTCACCCTTGCTCCACACTTGAACTTCAAATGAGCCAATGTCTTACACTCAACTTGTCCAGAAACAACCTTCTCACATTTCCATTAAAATCTTCTTTCCCTCCTATTTTCTGGGCTCCTAATTGTTTCTCTGTGCTCATTAGAGATGGGATTAATGATCAGCATTAGAGCCCAGGCTCTGGAGCCAGATTGCTTGGATTCTGGTTCTGCCACTTTCCATCTCCCTATCTTAGAGTAGTTGTGTAACCTCCTTATCTCTGAAATAAGGATAATGAGAGTAAAACCAAGTAGGGTAGTTTTGAGGAGCAAAGTGAGTTTTTATTTAAAGCAATTAGAATAGTGCCTGGTGCACAATGACTACTGGGCTCTACTATGACATTATTTGATATTATTGTTGGCTTCGTTTCTCCCATGCATCTTACATTCAGTTGGTTGTAATGATGAGCCTCTAGCACTGTGGCCTCCCCTGCATTCCTTCTTCCACAAGCCCGGTTCATAGTAGCATGGCAGCTAGTCTCTCCGCTCCTGACTCCTTCACTCTAATACATTCCCACATTAGCCTTCCAAAGGTGCAGCTCTGCTCATGGAATTCCCTGTGACAATAACCTCTTTGCTCTCTTTCCATTGTCGACACCACCTCAGCCTCCTGCTTTCCTTCCACTTGCAGTCCAGTCTCCAGTGAAGCTCTGATCGTTCCCTAAACTTATCCTCAGTTTCACCCACACCCTGCTCCACACCTTTGACCACACTGCCTCTTCCACCAGTAATTCTTGCCCCTCCTTTTAAAAACAATGTAATTAAGATCATATCAATTGTTTAAAAACATCCACTGCCTTGTCATCACGTTTAGCCTAATTCTCAAACCATTCCCCAGGGTCTACGTGGCCCTCCTGTCACTGAACTGGCCTGTTTCCCTCTCCACCTCCTTGCTGACCTATTCTTCTCCTGTGCTCACAGAGAGATTCTTTCTCACTCTCCCCTGTTCCTTGATAGCCTAAGCTTGTCACAGCCCCAGGAGTCTGTCATTGGTGGGTCTTCCACCTAAAACACTCTGCCTCCATGTTCTCAAGGCATATTCTCCCTTGTCAGAGGTGCCTCCTCTGGCAGTTTTATCTGTAGACCCTTCAAGACAGTCCCTACCTGGTTAGCCTGTTTGTTTCTTTTGTAGCAATGATCACCCCCTGAATGTATCAACTTCATTATCTATCAATTCTCACTTCTCCATGTCTGCCTTCCACCACAAGAACAGAAGGTGTTGAGAGCATGGAGCTACTAGGTCCTGCTCAGGCTGTTTTACCAGTGGCAGGGCCTGCCACATGAACTAAGGAACAACTTTCTACCTGTGAAATCCTTCAAGACTCTTACAATCATTTTGCAAATATTTATTGAGCACCCACTATTCATAATCAACTGTTACAGGTCCTGGGGATACAGGAGGAGTACAAGATATACAAGGTCCTTAACCACATGGGCCTTACATTTTACTGGTGGTGAGGATGGGGATGAAACAATACACAAACCGACGAAGAGAAATATCAAGCCGCGGTCAGTGCCACCAGTCACTTAAAATACAATATGATGAGAAGACAGTGACTAGGTGGCTACTTTAGATTGAATAGTCAAGAAAGTCCTCTTTCTTTTAATCTAAGGTCTGAATTACAAGTAGGAACCATCCAGAAGAATCTCCATGGAGAGTATTCTAGAGAGAGAAAACAGCTAGAGCCAAAGCCCTAAGGAGGGAATGAGTGTAATCAATTAATGCAGGAGAAAGAAAGTACACAGCCGGGCACAGTGGCTCATGCCTATAATCCCAGCACTCTGGGAGGCCGAGGCGCGTGGATCACCTGAGGTCAGGAGTTCATGAAAAACCTGGCCAACATGGTGAAACCCCATCTCTACTAAAAAATACAAAAAATTAGCTGGGCATGGTGGAGGGCACCTATAATCCCAGCTACTCAGGAGGCTGAGGCAGGAGAATCGCTTGAACCTGGGAGGCAGAGGTTGCAGTGGGCCGAGATTGCACCAGTGCACTCCAGGCTGGGTGACAGAGCAAGACTCCATCTCAAAAAAAAAAAAAAAAAAAAAAAAATTGCATATGGCTGGAGCTTAATGCTCATGGAACAAAGTGGCAAGTGATGAGGTTGAACAGACAGGCAAAACTGAGTTCATATGGGCTTTATAGGACTTGGACAGATCTTTGGATTTGACTCTGAGTAAAATGAGTGGACATTGGGAGATTTTAAGCCAGGAAGTAACATGATCTAACTAAAAGTTTTAGAATACAACTCTGGCTTTTCTGTGGAAGACAGAACAGAGGTTGTTGCAGAAAGGCAGGTGAGGGGTGATGGTAGACTGGCCTAGGTAATGGTCACGAAGCTGGAGAAAAATAGATGAATTCAGGTGCATTTTTTCCTAAGCACAGGCTATTCCATGAACCCTTCCTGGAGGAAAGCAGTCTTTTCTACATTGGAATTCCCTCAGTGCTTTGTACTTATATTATGGCCCTTACCTTCTGCTTTGTGGCATGGTGATCATTCATAGGTTTTATATATTTTGAGTCTTTGTCTAGTCCCCTAATAGTGGCTAAGTGATAGGAGGAATTTAATCATTCTTGTGTCTTCTGTAGACTTTGGCACAGGGCTCTCACCTAGGATGTGTTCAATAAATGAGTTTTTGTGGGAGGTGATAATAAGAAAGTGTGCAATGAAGGAGAAGTGGGAAGGAGAAGGGAGGAAATGATGGTGCTATTTAAGGATAGGGAGGCCATGTGCAAGGGCCAAAACCGCTCAACATCACTTTCATCTACTGCCTGGAGAACTTTCTTTTTCCTATTTTTCTTTCCCAGGGACATAAGCTGAACACCACAAATATATCCTTCATGACTTTGTGAGAGTGACTCTGCCATTTACACATATTCCACAGACAGTTCATTGTTTAAAGAAACGTCTACAAGTTTTTGAAATTCTTTCCATTGTAACATGTTCTTATGGCCTACTGTTTTCGGCTGGCAATTGCTATAACATCTCAGTGCCATCAGCTCCTATAAGAATTGTCTAGCCAAGCAGTAATGTGCTTGGCTTATTAATGCTCATGGAATATATGTGTGCTGAAATGGTGTTATTAGAAAACTTTTCCATGCTTTTTCATACTAAATATAGCATGCACATTTCTAGATGAAACTGTCCGGAAACTGTGAGAATGTCCAAGCTCACACACTTTAAAAAAGGTAGGCTAGCACCATTTGCTGACCTTTAGCTTTGAATTAAATTTAGCTCCTCATCCTCATTAGAATCTGGCTGCCAAATAGCACTCTACTCTGATTAACAAAGTTTTCTAATAAGCATATCGCTTTCTAGCACTCTGCCGAGGTAGCTGAAATCTTGAGCAGGACTAAAGGGAGAACTGCCAAATGCAAATGTTACATTCCACATACGGTAAAATCGAAAACATCTCCTTATTGTTAAATGAAGCCGGGCTCTAGGTAAAAGCGAATAGACTATGATGTTAGGAATAAGATATGCTTGCTGCCCAGGAAGTCCATCCAGCAGACAATGTAGAAAACCATGAAAACCCACTCAATGTGATGCTCTAGGTTAATTTAAAATTCAACAACCCACATTTCGAAGTGCTCTCATTAATATTTTCAGGAGAAACTGGTTGGGCCTAGTAAAGGAAATTACGGACTAGGGAGGAGAGACACACAGACAGGTTTTCAGGGTAATGGGGACGCCCCTAGTGACCACCCATTGCCTCCAGGCTGATGCCAGAAATTCAGCCTCAGTTTACTTCAAGGCTTTACTCTTCGCTGAAGTACAGACAGTGCTAGGTAGCCATAGACACCATTCATTGCACGTGAATTAATGCTTTGTGGACAAGAGGTAATGCCAGGAGGGAAAGCTACAGATCATGAGGACCTTGATGTCCTGGTAGAAGGTTGGATGAGGTGGAGTGGGGCTTCCCCAGTTAAACCTCTCCTTGCTCCGTGTCCTTCTCCGAGGCTAGCCCTGGGTTGGGATGTTGATGGTACTAAAGACCAATCACCCATCACCAAAATAAATTTACTAAGTGCCTACTGCATGTAGAGTGTTGGCCTTTGTGCCAAGGTTAGAGAAGAAAATTCAGAAACTTCACTAAAGAAACCAAAAAGCTTTATCCAAGCACATGATTTCCCTTTCTGTCTATTTCACAAACACTCTCACCTTCTTGCAAATGCTCTCAGAGTTGGACAATGGTAATTCAGGGCGATAAGCAAGATATTGTTTCTCATACTGTAGGGCTGACTCTATACTGAAATCTTGGGGACAATAAAAATCAAATTCCTTCCTTTTGACTTTCCTAGACACAAGAGCAAAAAAGAGAGGCTAAATCATGTGCTTATTTTATTTTTATTTTTTTTAACAGAGCAACGGTTCAGCAACAAGGACAGACGTCTGTTTACCTCCAGCATGCTTTTCAGCTGTAATCATTTTATTGCTTTTGTTAAAACCAACGCCTCCAATTTCTTCACAGGAGACATTTAGACATATTCCACAACTGCACACTTCAGGGCAACTGAACATCAAAGGAGGATTTGTACAGTCGAGGTATGACTCAAATTTTGTGGGAGACAGCAACTAGAGTGGCAAAGGGAGAGAATCTATAAAAAATTCAGGAGGAATGCTTCCACACACATCTCCACTCTGCACCAAAGAGAATATTCACAGAGTTGCTGTAAAAATATACAAGCCACATTCAGGGTCCTTGTGCTTATCTGCTCACAAAATATTTTAGACAATGAATTACATAATAACCAGAAGAATATTCCATATTATATAAAGTGGGACCGGAGGTTGAAGTGCGAAAGGAAACGTTTGCAGAGTTCAGGATTAAGTCCTGCATCAGGGCTTGATGTTCAGGGTTGAAACCCCACAATTTGAAAAACCCAAAGCCAGACATGTAGTTACTGAATTTTGTTTGAAGTGCATCTTCACATAGAATCAATTTGGAATCTACCCACAAATATAAATAGATGTAAAAACATCATTGCCCTACACAAGTAACAGATGTTTTCATTACACTACCAGAATACCAAGGTGAGAAGTGAATATTTTTGAATACAAAATGTCAATGCTGTAAATATACACACACGCATACACACACACACATGAAGAAACAAAATCACATGATTAGGGGATAAATTCTTCAGCAGATGAAATTACTGTTAATAAGTGATTAACACTTATAAGTGATAAATGATTGCTGTGTAAAAGAGAAATGGCTTGTGTGGGAACCAAAACTTTACTTTCAAAGTATTTTGCACACTGTAACTCATAAGAGGGTAATGCAAAATTCATTCCTGCTAAAACAAACAAACAAACAAACAAACAAAACAAAACAAAAAAAAAACAGAAAACAAAGGGCCACAGGTAAGATCATCTAGCACAGGAATAATCATGCTATGCATATAAAACATGTTCAAACCCAATACAGACCCAGTGGATACAGCATCAGAACTTTCCAATCCACATTCACTGCTACAGTTTAGGGCTTGGAAGAGTAACAGGCTACTCAGAAATTTATGCATTAAGGGTGGTGATTGAAAACAAATGGAGTGAGAAGCCTACTTACTGTGGCTTTTCACCGGTGATTCTTTTAAGAAAAAAATGAAAAAAAGGAAATTTCACCATTCTACCTAATGTATTTGTTAGAAAAAATGTTAAATTAAGTCACTTACAGTCAAAATGAACAAATTGGAGGTCTGCCTAGGTGCACTGGTGGCTCACCCTACATGCATTCCGACAACGTGTAGTCTGGCTAAAGAGATAGCTAATTGATGACTGTTCTTTCCACTGCTTGTCCATTAGGATAAATCCAGCTTGTGGACACTGAACCTTTCAAAGACAAAGAACTGCATTAATTTTGTACTCCTAGAGCATTTAATACATCTGACACTGTCTGGTGGTTTTCTTCATTTTTGACCACTTGACAGCGACTGTGATCACAAGTTTCAGAGAATCTATTTTCCTGTGTAAAATTAACAGCAATAAAACAAGCTAAATGGAATATGACCAAATCACAGAGCTTGTCATATCATGGAGTTTCAAAAGGAATCCTGGGAGCATATTGGAGAGAGCTTGTATTATGAGCATAAATTCAAACTGCTGCACCAAATCAGAGGCTTTCACTGACTATGACAACAAATATGATGCCCACTTCATTTGTAGAAGCAAACAGTATGCCTATCACCAAAGAGCAGGCTTCTGGAGTCAACGCTCCTCACACTAAATGTGCAGGACTTTTTCTTTCTTAGGCTGACATTTGTATTGAATCAAGTAAGTTCTTCTTCATAATTTTTCTTTTCTAATGGCTCTCCCCCAGCCACCATATGTATTTGCAGGGAGGAGAAAAGCAAAGGGCAGCAAAACCAGCCTTAAGTGCTTGGCAAATGATCTTCCTGAATCTGGACCACATAAATCCTATAAAATGTGATATTTCAACAATAGGCTAGAAAAGCTTTGCTCTCTGCGATGATGAAGCCCAGCTTCAAAATTTATAGTTTCATTTCAGAAATTGACTATAAAAAGAGACCGAGTTAGCTGTCTATCAAATAAGCCTGACAATAGCAAATAAGGTGTGAGCTTTCAATGTCAAATATATATTTAATATTAAAATTCTCAGATTAAACACTGCAAAGGGGTTTCCTTTGCAACACATGCTGATGGGAGTGGTGATAGATGGGGCCTGGGTTGTCATAGCAAAGTCCAGATTCTGATGTGACATTTCTTTCACAATCTACTGTGAGGCTCTTATTTTTCTAATACTGCCTATTCAAAGGGATGCTATTCTATTAGGGGGAAGGGTGAGTCAATTAAAACAAGGTCCAAGTAGATATAGCTTAGTTCAGTGCATAAAAGACCTGGGTGTATAATCATTCATTTTTGTCAAGAGGGAGATAAAAGCCTGCATCCAAATATGTCTTGATAAATATACATAGATTTGTTGAGGGAGGAAACAGAAGTTGATTCAAAAAACTATTCCCCCTGGTAACGAATCACGGCTGAGGCGAACTGAAAACTTCTAGTGGTAATTTGGAACAGGCGTGAGCTTCTATAAAAATGCTTAACCTCACTAGTAAGCTAAGAAGTTCAATGTAAAATGATACAGTACTATTTTTCATGAATCAAATTAGTAAAGGCTAAAGGAAGGAAAGTGATGATACTCAAAGTTGTCAGGAATGGGGTGAAATTAGCTATTTTCTGCATTACTGGTGGAAGCATTATTTCCTTCAATTTTTCAAGAAAATTGTTGGCAATATGTTTCAAGCCTTTGATTCATCATTTCCATTCTAGGAATCCTAAGGAAATAATTCAAGCTGTGTAGCAAAATATTTTATAAAGTTGCTTATCAGAGGGTAATTTATAACACCGAAAACTCTGAAACATCCCAAATGTCCATCATTAAGGGAAAGGTTACATAAATTAAGATACAGTTATCATGCAACCTTAAAAGCGATGGTTTCAAAGAGATTAACTGACACAGGAAAATATCACAGTATCGTTGTAAAAAGGCAAAATACTCAAATGTGTATATGCA
This sequence comes from Pan troglodytes, assembly GCF_028858775.2. Taxonomy (NCBI): domain Eukaryota; kingdom Metazoa; phylum Chordata; class Mammalia; order Primates; family Hominidae; genus Pan; species Pan troglodytes. The sequence goes on along the minus strand of NC_072411.2, from coordinate 107,696,810 downwards.
TGTAAATACTATGTGTGTGTGTGAGCACTATATGCATGCACAAATGATATATTTTATATGCAGTGATAAACACAGAAACAAACAAAAAACCAGAAGAAACACTGGATGAAAATACTCTAAAAAGTTAATAATAGCCAATTAAATTGTGGAATAATTAGCAATTTTATTTTTTTCTTCCTTAGCTTTTTGCTATTAAATTTAATATAGAATACTCAGAGAAAATTAAGAAAATAAAAGTATATCTTTAAATAATAAAAATATAAAAAGCAGGCAAGTAGCATTAGAACTGAACTAACCACAGTGGGACAGAAACTTGGTGCCTGTATTGTTTAACTGAGTAGTTTTAGGAAAGCTTTCTCTTCTACCAGATTCAGCGTCTCTATCTTCCCTTATTACCGGGTTGTGGTGAAGATGAAATAAGAACACGTATATGACAGTGCTTTATGACCCATAATGAAACCTACCAATATGAATTACTCTAAATTTCACATGGCAAGAAAGATTGTCATGGGGAACATAAGTGAGGTTGAAGATTAAGCTTGCAAAAGTATAATTTGGTAGCTCAGGGTGAAGTTCATTTAAACGTAACAAAGAAAAGAATATCTCCCCTTTCGTAAGACAACAGGTTGAACTGCAAGTTAAAAAATATATAAAATATATATATTTAAGGTTTTATATACGTGTGTATATCTATATACATATATATATATACACACACACACATATATATAACCTTATATTGGGAAACATAGAAGAGAGAAGCATTTCAGTTAGTACATGCCACCTTCCTGTTTATTTTTATTTCAGCTGTTTCCAGCAATGTAAGATATCAGCCATATTAATGAGTGAAACGTGCCCTACTGTCAGGCAGCAGAAAACCAGCAGTGTATAAACAATTTGGTATTGTAAAACCCTTTAATGGAGCTTAATAAGAGAGTTAACATTTAGACACAACGGGCTGAGACAAGATGTGACAGCTACCATAACACAGAATCTCATTACTTTGTTGGTTGTCTGAATCATAAATAGCATTTTAAGTTTGTTTATATTTTTCATAACGATCCATGAAAAATTAACCTATGATTTGAAAGACAGAATGCTGCAATGCGTAATATGCTAAATTCATGAAATCAGTCCCCTTTTTATTAATGGGAAAGGGAGAGTCTTCTGAGGTCTAGCAGTGGAGAATTATCATGGCAGATGTTTATGGTGGAAGACAATATGGGGACTGGATAGTGGGAAAACTATTATGAGAAACTTCCTAACCCAGAACTTTCTTTTCAGAGCTTCTTAAGAATTTGCTAGAATTTGTAAAATTGCCAAGCTTCTAGCTCAAATGGACCACTTCAACTTCTATTTTTGGTCATTCTCTTCCTTATACTTACTTTTCTTTCCATTCATTCATTCATTAATTCATTCACTTATTTATTGGTCCTCCATTGCCATTCCTTCTGTAATCCAAGTGACTACTCATTGTTCTATTCCTTTCTGTCCGTTTCCCCCCTCTATACAACTTCCCATACTCTCATTTGTCTCCCTTCTCACTTCTCAGAACCACAGAATCCTAGGACTAGAATGGATGTCTAGAGCTTGCCTTTCCCTCTGTTATATACACTCAAGGTTAAAGACTACATAGCTTCAAATGGTGTACTACAGAACCTGAGAACTGTAAGAACCATTACTGGGCACCTTGTTTTACCCTATTTGGCTTCTGTTTCTGGGAATTAAGCATAAAGTGAGTTTTAAGAATAACGAAGTATTATTCCTTGGGAATTTAAGAGGAGAAGTCTTGAGAGGAACAAACATGTAGAAGCCAACAATTTTTTTCAGCCCCTCTTTAATGATATAAATTATTATATGTTATATATCATTGCATATTTATATGATACAAAATAGTATTTATTATCATAAAACTCAGTATGATGGCCCCTATGTACTCTAAAAAGAAAATTTCACTGTTTTAACAATGGACAAAAATTAACTTTTTTTTTACTAATTATTGAAAAAGTATGTCTTGGGTTCTAATTGTAAGAAAACTAGGACAACTTTGAAAGGCACTAAAGAGAAAGTGTGTGTGTGTGCACATGTGTGTGTCAGAGAGAGAGAAAGGGAGAGTGTGTATAAATCCAGAGATGGTTTAATTTTTCTTGACTTTCCATGAATTCATTGGTCGAGGAGACAATTCAGATGTATATGGTTTTACGCATCCTATGTTACCTTCAGAGAATAACAATATGCATTAAACTATTTACACTTTTCAAAAACCAGTACAGGAGAATGAAATCCAATTCCAAGACTGTAAAAGCATTGTTGGCTACAAGGAAGCCCAGCTAAACAAAAGAGCCCTCAAACACACTACGTGCAGACAGAAACCAGCCTTGCTCTTTTTTATTCTAAGTAAGCTGAGTGGTAAGCCCTGCTTCTCTAGGATCACTGGGTTACTGATGCTTTTGTAAAGAGGGTCTAACAACAATAGAGAATCTCCTGTCTGCTAAACACAACATGACAACTCCATTTGAAAACCATCCCTAGATATATGTTATTGCAGAAATTATCTGTGACGGTCCTGATTAAAATAGAGTTTCATGTCATGTGGCATGTAAATGGACAATAGGTTACTTTGAAAGTTACACTTCTGACCAATTAATGGCCAAGGCATTTTCTAGTGAGTATCTCAGGTTACTGTTTTTTAGTTTAGAAAATAAAAATGAGGGCCGGGCGTGGTGGCTCATGCTTCTAATCCCAGGACTTTGGGAGGCCAAGGCAGGTGGATCACCTGAGGTCAGGAGTTTGAGACCAGCCTGGCTAACATGATGAAACCCCATCTCTACTAAAAGTACAAGAAATTAGCCAGGCGTGGTGGTGCATGCCTGTAATCCCAGCTACTCAGGAGGCTGAGGCAGGAGAAATGCTTGAACTTGGGAGGCAGAGGTTGCAGTGAGCCGAGATTGCGCCACTGCACTATAGCCTGGGCAACAAGAGTGAAACTCTGTCTCAGAAAAAAAAAAAAAAAAAAAAAAAAAGAAAGAAAGAAAAGTGAGTTTGCACTGATAGTGTCTTTCTTTTTTAAGCGAATGCATTTAACTTAAGAAAAGACATCTAGATATAGAAAAAGACATACAGATATATCAATATGAAAAAGTAGTACTGGTTACATAAAACTGAATGGAACATGTTAAGCCATGTGTCTACCTATGGATCTACAATACATCTAGGAAACTGTGCCCAAGACTTTTCAGGTTACTCCCAGTATTTGAAACTCACCTGGACAACAAACTTCAACATGGATCCACTTAAAAAGACACAGCTGACCAACACTGCCAGTCACTGAATTAAAGGGTATGAATGAGGTCACAACTTGCAACTTGTCAAACATCAGACTGCAAGAATTGATTCTCCCTTCTGATGTCTGATTCACATCATTCCTGGGCTTGAAAACTCACTTTGTTTTAAACTTGAAACACACGTGAAACACCTGAAAACACACTTTGTTTTAAAGTATCCTTCCATGTCTACTGGTCTGTAATGGGCCAGGGTGCTGTTTAAGAGCTTCCCTATGATTCTACTGTAAACTCCATAGAATTTTTCCTAATAGAGTCAAACATGACTTTCTCTGCCCTGTCTCACAGAGGATCCTATCCAACTCCTAGGGGCAGTGGCCACATCTGTTTGAAACCTCATTACGTTTTACAGATCTTCAGTAGTTTCTAAGCCAGAGGATCTAAGTGGGAGACAGGGTTGCCCTGGAAATGCTGATAGTGACCTGTCTGTATGCCTTTATTCCATGATCCTTACAAATCTTATAACTTAAATTCTCATTATCTAGACAGGACAACCTGAATGGACAAAAGAGATCTGATGCGAGTTTAGGGAGATTCAGGAGAAATGCTCTAACTCCTGAAATCTGGGGTTAAGGTTAAATACTCCTGCAGGGGTGAGCAGAGGGAGTCATCTGACCGTGGATACATGGGCACTGTGGTTAACAAAGAAATTGGTGAAGAGGTCTGAAGACAGTCAGAAAAGCCGAGTTCAACAGGAGCTAAGAGGGTTGTGAAACAAATGATAATGACATTAAAGATTTAATTGTGAAAGCTACTTTGAAGAGGAATGAGAAAGGCTAGGGCACTGCTGAGAGGGGATGCTTTGACATGGTAACAGTGCCAGAGAAAAGGCAGAGCAACCTGAACTCCTATTTTGCTTCCATTAAAGAATTGCAGAACCATATAATTTTGGAGCTGGAAAAAAAATGCTGAGATCACTTAGTTCCACCCTGTGTGTCTGTAGGTGAGGAAAGATGCACACAGACATTAAGTGACTCACCTGACATCTCCATCAATGGAAAGCAGGAGAGAGGCCAAAAAGAAAAGGATAGTGGGAGGAAGAAAGAAAATGCATGATCCAGGATTCTTTAAAGTCACCCTGCTTACTGGTACTTACAAATTATATTCAAGGTACTGAAAGAGCTGGAAGGTATACTCGTGGATGCGTAGTCAGCATGGTTGAGAAATTATAGGCAATGGCAGATGTGTCTTGATACTGGAGGCAAGCAAGTAATGGTCAAGTTTTTTAAAATGGGGAAAGCAAATTCGAGAATAACTAGAGGACTTCTATTTGATGCTAACTTCTAAATTTTGCTAATGCAACATTCTCTGGGATGTAACAGTAGAAATGGTTAGAGAGCAATACCAGGAGTCTGTGTCAAATATAGGGTGTGAGGAAGAGATTTACAAAAAGGTAATTGCCAAGTAGAGCCTTTCCTCTTGAGGTAGCAGCCAAGATTAGGCTGACTATAGTTTCTGGACAGTACATACAACCTTGTTCCCCTTAAGAAGCTTCTGAAGCAGAGACTGGATGGGGTGAAAAAGTCACCTGCTGTGCCCTGGAGAAGTCCTTCATCTAAGGGTACTTTAGTAGGAAGTGCTTCCTCCTGCTGAAGAACAGGAAGAATACATTGCCCAGTGGTGAGAACCAAAGACCAGGAGAAACATGTGGGATCACTAAAACCAAAGAATCATGGCATCATGATTCAGAAGGAGAGGGCAATCAGAAGGAAGCCGTGCTGACTAGGAGGCAAGACAAGTTATAGTTTGGGGGTTGGTCAGTCCAAGAGTATGTCCAATAAGCTCATGTCACCTTGAAGTCACGTAGCTAAGGGTAGAGTCCCTTGGATTCATTCATTCATTCGATAGATATTTATTGACTACCCAATGCTTTAGGAACTATGCTAGGATTGAAAACATCATGCCTGCTTCAAGATTTGATAGAGGAAACAAACAAGTTAACAGTCAATTCCAACACACCGTGATCATTCTGTGCTAGAAGTCTACTCAGAAAGCTCAGAGCGGATCACTAAGGGATGGGATGTTTGAGTTGAATCCTGAATAACACACAGGGCTTCATTAAGAAAAAAAAAAAAAAAGATAGAGGGGAAAAATGATACTGTGGTCACTAGTACAATGGTATTGAATCATGCGGCTAAGGTTGGTCTCCTCAGAAAATTGGGAGGATGGAAGGGCTTTAGCAAGAAGAGAGCCATATAGACATATATTTTGAGAGGCATTTGTTAAAGGAAATGCATGTAGGGAGCTTGAGGCCTTGTCCAGATGACTGCAGCATACCAGAGGGAAAGCACAATGGATCAAATGAAAGTTTGAGGAACATTGGACCCAACAGTGAGAAGTACCTGATGCTCACCGTGAAAATGCAGTGCAGAGACGTGAGAACCAGTGCTACCCATTCCCCTACCTCTTCCTCAGAAAGAGGTCAGTTGTGTGGTTCAGGGAAAGCAGAAGCCTCAAGAAAGACTCCCAGATTCTGGCTTGAGCAATGAGGTGGATAACATTCTCTATACTGAGATGTCACAGGTACAAAACAGCAGCAATAGTCATGAAGAAAAGCTTGTGGTGATAAATGCAAATTAATAAAGTGAAGACTACATCTGTTGTTACATCATCTTTTACAGGCACGACTTCTTGAGGGATGATTGGTTTACTGAGAAGGAGAGTATAGCCCAGGGAAAGAGAAGGCTCTGCTGTAAGGCACTGCCTCTCAGGATTCCTGACTAAAATAGTGAAATATCTATTGGTAAGGAAGGAGAAGTTTGTAGCTAAATGAGAATCGCACTGGTATTATACTGTGAGTTTGGTCTCACATGTGCCTGAGTTAGTTGTTGTCGAAGCCTTCTGTGGAGGGATTACACATATTCCATATCTGAAGACCAGCCTCCATTCTCCTATGTCTAAAGGAAAAAGCAGCCTTGTAAGCTAAGCTAGATCATTGTTTTTGCCTTCCGTTCGGGCAAAGCAAGAAAGAACTGGGATGAAAGCAGACCTAGGCCTGGTCTAGCTCAGCCCACTTGGAGGTTACCTTACTGTGCAGCATCTGGCACCTAATGTGGGGAACATTTTTCTAGATATTGAAAAGCTAGGGCTGACAAATGTGTCTGTTCCCTGAAGCAGGAATGGATTGTTTATATGTCTTTTTCTTACCCTAGTCTATAAACTTCACAAGAGAAGAGACAATGGTGCTTGTTTAGTGGCAGTTCAGGTTTAACATAAGAAAATGTTTTCTGCTTCAGGAACTACCATGAAATGGGAGGGTCTTTCGTTGCCCTGGACTCCAGTGTGTAGAAAACTTCCAACTGAGGCATCAGCTCCCACTGGAAGTATGTTGAAGGGATTCTAATGCTGTCTAATACGGCAGCCAATAGCCACTTCTGATTACTGAACACTCAAAATTGTGGCTAGTCCAAATTGAGATATGCTTGGCTTCATTCCACCATGAAAAAAGTAATGTACAATAGCTCTAGAATAATTATTGTGAACAAATCTTGAAAATATATTTTGCATATATTGAGTTAAATAAATATATTATAAAATTAATTCAACTTTTAAAGATGAGGTTATTAAAAAATTTAAATTACACATGTGGTTTGTATTTTATCTCTATTGGATAGAGTTGCTCTGAAGTCAAACAGCCCCACTGTTGTGACACCAAGCTGGGTGGTGCTTCTGTTCTAGATTTTGAATGTTTCCTACACGGAGAAGAAAGTCCCATTGAGAACATCTTCCTATTTATTGTAATTCAATGGCATTTCACAGAATTAATAAACACACAGATCTGCAAACCAAGCCCCACGGAAACATTTCTGTTTTCTCTTTTGACCATTACAAATGGCTCTTGTGGTGACAACTTTTTTGCTGCTGTTGGTCAAAAAAAGGTCAAGTAATTTAAAATATTGGTATTCAAACAAAATGACCAAAAAGATATATTCTAGAAACCTTTGTGCTTGTTTATGATGCAGACCAATGGAGATGATACACTTTATCAGAGACATTAAGACAGCATTCAGTTAAAATAATGCCAAGCCTGGTTGGGCGTTGTGGCTCATGCCTGTGATCCCAGCACTTTGGTAGGCCAAGGTGGGCGGATCACCTGAGGTGAGGAGTTAAAGACCAGCCTGGCCAACATGGTGAAACCCTGTCTCTACTAAAAACACAAAAATTAGCCAGGTGTGGTGGTGGTTGCCTGGAATCCCAGCTACTCAGGAGGCTGAGGCAGAAGAATCGCTTGAACCTGGGAGGTGGAGATTGCAGTGAGCCGAGATTGCGCCACTGCACTCCAGCCTGGGCAACAAGAGCGAGACTTCATCTCAAAAACAAAAACAAAACAAAACAAAAACCAAGCCACACATATTAGGGTAAAGTACATCTTTTTAGCATAATTAGCTTTAAGCGAAATGATGGAATAAACACAGCCATTGAAACTCTTAAGTGAATGGGGTACACTGGGAAAAATGGATTACTTAGTTGTATTAATAAAACCTTTCTTGGCAAGTTCGTAGCAGCACTTGAGGAAAGAAATTCAAATTCATGCTTATTCAACTGTGGAGACACAGCATATTACTAAGGTGCAAGAGATTTCTCTGGGTGCAGCAAGAGGTCAAAGCATGGACACTAATGCAGACAGCAGCATTTAAAATATAAAAAAGACCCAAAAAATGTCATACCCTCTCTTCCAGGAAACAGGGCTAACAGCACCAAGAATATTCTGACCTGCAGAGGAATGGGATTTCTCACAAATCTCACCGATATGAGGAAATGACAGCTGAAATTTTGGAAGGTTATAAAAAGATTTGCTGCATGTTTATTTAAAATGATTTTTAAAATCAATAACAATTAAGCACTGCCTTCCTCTAGTCTAAACCCTTGCTAAGCACAGTGTGGTCCCTGGACCAGCAGCGTGAGTGTCACCTGGGAGCTTATTAGAAATGCACAACTCAGGCCCCATCCCAGACCCCTGGCATCAAAATCTGCATTTTAACAAGATCCCCAGGTGATTTGAATGCATCCGTTTGAAACGCTAAACTTTCTTCTGTAGAAATACACTTCTCTGTCACAGCTGCTCCCTTTCTGTATGGAGAACCCCACGGAAGCTGACCACCTCCTGCCTCTCACTCTGCTTATGAAAAAGCACCAGAGTGTTAGGGATCCTGGTTGGAGGCAGCTTTCAACCTATCACTGGTCAATTAATGCAGCTTTTAGCTGCAATTATTGGACATCACTGTTCTCCAGATGCTTCTGGCATCTGCAAACAGGAGGTTTTTATCCCATTCCTTCAATGGGGCAGGTTTTCTCCCATCAGTACCTATTTTCTTAGCTTTTGCTAAGAAAATTTTCACCAGAATGGAAAAGCTTTGAATTATCAGTTTTTCTAAAGTGAACTGCTACTGCCTTTCTTAAAGTAGAATGTATTTGCCACTCAACTGCCAGTAATTGCGGCAAGAGCTGCCGTTGACCTGGGGACTATTATTCATCAGAATGCTATTACTTCCCACAAGGAAAGTTTATAAATTTGGACTTTACACACATAGGGGAAAAAAGAATTCAGATAATGAAATCGAGTTTTATAGAAAGCAAAATAATTTTTAAAAATGAATAGTCAGCATAGCACAGTGATTACATGTCTAGGCTCTTTATTCAGGCGTACAAATCCTGGCTCACCTGATAATATCGCGCCAGTTCCTTACCCTCTCTACAACTCAATTTCCTCGTTTGTACCTTGGGAATACCAGTAGTACCACTAGATCAGATTGTCAGGAGGATGAAATGACACATGCAAAGTAATTAGCAAGTGTCTAGCAATAGTGGATTCTCACTATTTAGTGTTAGTTGTTTTTAATAATTACTAATTTCATTTTAAATCAAAACACTGCAATTTGGCTTCTGAGTTATATGACATTAGGTCAAACGTGTAATTAACTAAACATATAGATTAAAATGTAATAAAACAACATCTAAAACATGCTAACATAAACAACTCTTCCTTTCTTTAGACCAGGAAGAAAACTTTTGATTTGAGATGTAACGAAGTCATGTCATTGTTATCGCGCAGTACAGAGTCTCACCATTACCAGGCACACTGCTGAACCCAGAGTAGCCCAGTGTTGACTCACTAATTCCTTAAGGCTTCCGAGGGGTCTCATGGGTGTTTTTACAGGTTCCACTAACCCAAAGAAGGGTAGAGAAGAGGAAATAGGATTAACTCCTTGATTAGAAGGGTGATTAAACCCTGCAACAGGCCACCAAGGGAGGCTGCAGGATCTCCATTCCTAGGGAACTTTTAAACAACAGACACAACTATCTGGCCTGTGTGATTTGGGTCTTCTGCCTAGAAGCAGGAGATGGAACTGAATGAACTACCATATTTACTAGTGTATATTCTTAATGAAATATAATTTTAGAGAAAGGTTTTAGTGAAGAGCCTTTCAATAAATGCTAATATTTTTTCAATAGGTAGAATAAACTTCCTTACAAGTGATAGCAAAATCTACTTCTGACTACCCTGCACCCAAAGATTCCTAACCCCCCTCTCTGGCTGCTCTAGCTGTGCTTAACTGTGGCTGCAACTTACTTGCTGACAGGCCTGTGACTCCCCCACTAGATTGTGTGGTCCCAGAGGCTGAGGCCACACATTAATACCTAGTCTACGAGAGAAGTAGGGTGGTCATTTGTTGGATGGATGGAAAGGAATTTAAAAAGAGCGTTTCCTAGTCTACTAACCAACTTTTAGGTAGCTCATTCATTCATTTATTTATCCAATATTTATTCAGGTAAGCTCTGACAACAAATTTTACAAATATTTTTACAGTATGGTACCTCCTACGCACAATGCACAGTGGTAAATACAAAGGCAAACCTTTTTCCAAGGAACTAACCTAGGATAGAGCCAGATGTACAGAATCCATGTTTCCACCACCAAGAGGGCTGGCAGTTTCAGACTTAAGAAGTATCCACTACAGGTTGAAAACAATATACTGCAATTCTTTGTCTCTTTTAGAGAATTATGGAGTACTTTCTTAAAAATCCCATGGGTTCTGACTACTCTAACTCAGAACTCTGTGGCAGGCAGGTAGGAAATAAAATCTGCCTGGTTACCTGGGATGAAGGTTTTAGTGAAGATCCCTTCAATAAAACACTTTTCTAGTCCATTTTCCTACTCGGCTGCTTTTACTCCAAAGCAAAGTCCCTAAGGCTACTGCAACAGCTGCATGGTATGTGGGGAAGGGTGGCTGGCTTTCCTTCCTCAAGGAGGCTGCTTTGTTAAAATGCTCTCCCAGTAAACAGGCCACAATCTTTCAGGATTTCAGTCTCAGCGTGCAAGTGACTGGCCTATAAACATAATTTTTAACAGCTTTTCTTCAGCAACTCTGACTGTTTAATTAATCTTCAGCCATTAACCATTCATTTAAAATGCCACTTACGAAATCTTAATTTTGCACATTATCAGTTGGTTCACAAATAGCTAACCATGAGCAGAAGTGTAATGATCTCTCTCCCCGTTCTCAGAGCTCACCGAGCTTATAGCCAATTTTGGCTTCTTAATTCACCATATGCATATTAGCATTTAAAATTAAATGACAGGTTGTTTTTTTGTTTGGTTTTAAGAATTAATGTGCAGTGAAATGTTAACACTAACATCATTCTGCCACCTTTGGAAGGGCCCCAAGGCAGTGCCTGGCCAGGCCATGGCTACTCTGGATGCCCACAGGGGAAACTCGTGGACGTGTTCCTCACCTCAGCTGAGTTCCCCTAACTGAGTGCACTCTTGCAATGATAATTTGGATCCATTGTTCAAACTCTCCTTATGTGTAAGAATAAGCAATGTCATTGCCAAGATATTCCTTAGTTCTAGGCATTCAGAAATGACAAAATCAGCAACACATTCTTTTTTCAGTGGTTGACCCCAATTAGGTGAGTCAGTTCAAACCAAATAAGGGGGCAGGGAAGGATATTGAGGGCAAAAAAAATAATTGTCAGTTGATGCTGAGATGACTTTTTCTCTAACTAGGACTCTGATTATTAGAGCCCACAGGGAACTCACAATTTTACAGGTGTCAGATAGGGGCACGGTCCAAACTAAAAACTGGGTACAGAATTGTTCAGGTTGGTTCATTACAATACGTGGAAGGCTCTGACCCATGAGCCACTGCGTGAGTCACGTCTGAGATTTGGTGAATGGCTCACATCAAAACCAGCCCCAAACTTCTGGGACTAGACTAAGAGTCTGCTATCAATTTGATCGGTGGTAGTAATAAACTTCCAGATTGCATACATTATATTTTGGAGAATTATGGTAATCTTGGTCATCTGTCTTCTTCTTTTATCCAAGTACAGAGATTCCAAGAATAAACTTAAATAAAAAATCACAACAAAAATCATGTTGCATCATCTACTAGAACTCCATGTGCCTGGAATGAGGAAAAGTGTTAGTGTTTATTAAAATGTTTACAACATTGTGGGCGTGAAAATGGGAAAAATAGCAGGCTGTTTTCAAAATCACAATGTGAACTGAGGTGCAGCACCTCTGAATTCCTCAGACACGTGGTTTAGGTGACACACTGGTGGTTAAGAGCCTCATTTCAGTTATATTATATCTGTGCAAATTACCGAAGCTGGTTTAGACTAAGAATGCATGTGCAGGTGTCAAAAAAAACATTAAGACTGTAATTAGAAACAGAAATGTACTGATTGATGAAAGAAATTTGAACCAAACATGCGCATAAACAATTTGAGACTCAGCAAACTTGGCATTTTGTAATCCTGTTAGCAATTTGGCTTTTAATCCAAGTAAGTACTTAAAATACAAGCATATCTTGACTCTGCAATTTCTAGGGCTGTATTCCAAGAGAATGACAATAATTTATTCTCCCAGAACGTCTTTCAACCTGAAAGGAATCATGAGAGCTTTCCAAAGACTAATGCACAAAACCCATTTCTTTAGTCACTAAGCTAGATCCATTATGTGATTCCTTCAAATATGTATTTGGTACCCGCTATGTGCTAAGCACTGGGAACACAGATGTATAAGGTAAGTCATGCTTACAAAGAAGTCCATTCCATTAGGCCATTGTCACACTTACTCATAAAGTCTACTTTTGATTTTAGTATTTCTTCCTTTAAGCCCTGCCTGAGCATTTCTCTTTCAGTTAAGGAACTAATGATGACTATTCAACTGCTGAAAGAAGAAAGACACCTTAAACTAATGATTCGCCACCGATAGAACCCAGGCCAGCAGCATGAGTATCATTCGGCAGCTTGTTAGAAATGCAAATTGTAGGGTCCCACCCCAGACCTACTGAATCAGAAACTCTGTGGGTGCGGTCCAAGGTTTCTGTGGTTTAACAAGTTCTCCAGGTGATTCTGATGCGTGCTCAAATCTGAGAACAATTATCTAGGACCATTAAAAGTTGACCAAGGAGCAAACATTTATCACATTAATAAGGCACCTCATAGCCCTGAAAATAAGTGCTAGGGAAATAGGTTAGGTCTCTGGGAGGTAGAGGGTGCATGTCCCTGGACAGCTGGAGAACCATGGGTAAGCTGAAATGTGGTGCTGAAATAATAGGGGACCTTTTCTACATGGCAGTCCGTGCTAGGGAATACCTCTTGGTTCAATGAAGGGAAGAAAGGTGCCAGGCAGACTGACTCACCCATTTACTAAGCCTCTGCTCTTTATCCTCTTGCTTGGTGTTGGTAAGAGGACCTTCTTTCACTTCTTCACACATGCCAAGTTCCTTTCCACATCAGGGCATCCCCCATGCTGCTCCTCTGCCCAGAATGCCTTTCATGCCTCTTTCAGCACCCAAATTCTCATGGCTACTCACTCTTTGAATCTCAACTTAAATGTCGCTTTCTCAGTGACTTCTTTCTTGATCTTCCACAGTGTCAAATATGTTTATGACACTCTACTTGTAACTACACACTTAATATTTGTCTCCTCTTGTAGGTCTTAAGTTCCATGAAAGTAAGGACTGTGTCTAAATCTCACTCAATAAATATCTGTTGAATGGAGATTCATTAATTTAATAAATGTTATGGAAATCAAATGAGTGTTAAAGAACCTTGTTTCCTAAGCCCTGGACTGGAGGCTAAGCTGGTTCAGAATACATCATCAGTGGTTTCTGTAGCCTCCTCTTCTTACATTGTTAGATTTTTTTATTCTCCAGATCCTCTATTTGATGGGTCAAATAAAGGGTACTTCAACCAATAGTGGTAGAAAAGTGAGGAAAAAATGGCTACAACTTGCTGATCACACAATAGGAAGAACCAGTCACTGTGCTTCAGGTTTGCCATGCATTAACTCATTCAGGCCTCTGTGAATTTTATGAGATATGGTATCACCTTCATTCTGGAGGCAAAGAGAGGCTCAAAGATGTTACATTGTATGGACAACGATCACAGCAGCTGTGGAGTTAGGATTTATACCTAGGATTTATGCCCAGCTTCAAACTCTATGTTAATGACCACTAGGAGAAAGATGATAACCTCAAGAGAAGTAATGAATTAGAAAGTTAAATGTTGCTCAAGAGACATCATATTGCATGTAAAGTACCTCAATGCTGGGCATATATTAAATATACAATGAATACTATTATTGACTATCATCATTATCATCATCATCATCACTATCAACATCCTTAGTCTTGATAATCCTCATATTATGTTTCTAGATCCTGAAACTCACATCTGAGCAAATTCTGGGCATCCTTTATCTGATATAGTTTAGAGAAATACCCTCTCAGAAAAAAAATGACCCAATAGGAAATTTATGAACTGCATATCCTCAAAGCTGCATTTAGACTCAAATGATCTGAAAATTACTACTGAAGTCTATTGCTTTACATTTTAAATGTTTTCTAGTGAATTAGTTTTGAGACTTGGAAATTGCAGAGACTCAAAAAAGTTGTTTTCCAGATTCTAAACTGGAATTAAGCACATCCAAGTCTTCTGGTACTGTAATGGTCCTAGTTTCTGAAACACTTAGATCTAGTTCTGCCTGTCTTTCTCGGCATTTCTCAGTTTTCACTCACATAAGTACAAATTTGTAAGATCCATGCCATCTTTCACCAACACTGGCCTCACTGCCAGGAGAAAGAAGCTGGAACAAGGCTGCAGTGAGTGCAAAGCAGTGGCAAACATTCAGGAAAACAAACGAGACAAAGGTCTGAAGTTGACCACCACCAGATTAGCTATTTTCTGTGGTGAACACTGAGACATGAGCCACGAGAGAAGGAAGCAAACCCATCCTTCCTGTTGCTAAACGTGGTCACTGAAATGGTGAGGAGGGCCAACAGGTCTCTGAGAGGGAGCCTGATGGGAAGAGGCAGCCTTCAGGAATGTGACTGATGGAAGGTTCATGAGACCAAGGCCCAGGAGCACAACAGTGATTGTAGGGCCTCAACAAGAAAGATCAACAGGCAAAAATGTAATGCTAATCACTAACCTTTTCAGTGTTTCCAAAATCAGTGTATATTCAAATTCAAATTGAAAGTAATTTAAAAGTGTCTATCATGTACCAGGCCCTATTCATGTTATTTTCATATATATTAATTTCTTTTTATCCTTCTAACAACAAAGTCTGTTAACCATATATTGTTGTCAACACTTAACATTAAAAAAAAGATAAGGGTTTCTATTTTTGGCGATGGTGGAAGAATTTGTTGCATTCTTACTCTCATGAGAATAATCAAAAAAGCTGGATAAACTTAAAAAAAAAGAAAACCTAAAAACTACTTGAAGGCATTGGAGAACTCCCAAGACAGCTAGGACTTGGGAGGCCAAGACTGATTCTAAAAAGTAGGTAGGTAAGCACACTGAACTGAGCCCAATATTCTGTGGCGTTTTTTCTCTCCAAGTCATTTGCTAATTCACAAGTGGCACAGAATCAAATGCTAAGAAAATGAGCAGAGTGCAGTGGCAAAGAGACTTGGAGGCTGAGCAGAGATTCTGACATTCTCACAGGGATGGGAAGATAGGAATTGGAGTTGAGAACCTGCTAAGGAAGAAGGGACTCGTAAACAACACAGACTCTCAGTTAGAATCACAGAAAGGTTACCCTCTAGGAGTAAGAGTAAACTAATACACTACCCCTCACATAACTAAAATCCAGCTTCTAGTCATCTCAATCAAAGACTGCATTAAGGCAATGTGTCCCTTAATGAGACATATTATTAAATACATCTTCTCTGAAGAAAGGTATCATCAGCCTGAGATTTCTACAGCTTTTCAAGGACTGTGTCTAGCATTTGATCAAAAATATGCATACCAGGAGATAAGACCAAATGACTAAAGTGAAGAAGAAAATCAAACAATATGAACAGACCCACAGTTCAGATAGTGACATTATTCAGATAGTGACATTATTAGACATGGTTCTTAAAATAACTGCAATTAATTTATTCAAGAAAAAAGATAATATGATGGAGAATTTCATCAGAGAAGTAGCATCTCAGGGTAAAACAAACAAATAGACACCTAAAACTGAAAATTTCAATAACTAAAATTAAGTGCTCAACAGAAGGGCTTAATAGAAGACTGGACACAGCACACAGGCAAGAGTAGTAAATCAGAAGACAGAGAACTCAAAAACCAGACTGCATCACAGAGAGAAAACCAGAAACGAACAGAGAGCAAGACGCATGTACAGAAAGGTCAAATATTTTTGTTTTATTGGATCCCAGAAGGAAGGGAGAGAGAGAGAAAGACAGAAGAAAATGGAAGACGAGGAGGAAGAGAAGAGGAAGAAGAGGAGAGGAAGAGGAGGAGGAGGGAATAGAAACAATTCTGAAGAGGTGTGACCAGCTGAGAATTTTTCAAAGATGATGAAGAACACTAAAGCACAGATTTAAGAAGCTCTGCAAATCCTAATCAGGTTTAAACATACCTCCCTGCCAACACACGCTCACAGACACATCACAGTAAAACTGCTGAAAACCAAGACAAAAAGGAAAAAATTTAAAGCAGTCAAAGAAAAATGATACATTACAGGTTGAGTATCCCTTATCTGAAAAGTCTGGGACCAGAAGTGTTCTGGATTTTGGATGTGTTTGGATTTTAGAATATTTGCATTATATACTTATTGTTTGAGCATTCCAAATCTAAAAATCCAAAATCCAAAGTGCTCCAACGAGCATTTCATTTGAACATAATGTCAGTGCTCAAAAAGTTTCAGATTTCAGAAAATTTAGGATTATGGATTTTCAGATTTGGAATGTTCAACCTGTATCTTCAAAGGAGTAACAGTTGTCTGACAACAAACTTTGATAAAAACATTGAAAGTTAGAAAACAATGGAATGATATCTTTACTATATTAAAAGAAGAAAAAAATCACTGGCAGTTACATACCTAGAGAAAATATCCTTAAAAATAAAGATGAAATAAAACTGTTTTAAAACAAATAAAAACAGAGAATTTGCCACATTACAAAAATACTAAAGGAAATAAGGAAAAAAGGAAGAGTATTCTGGGAAACACAGATATTCAGAAAGAAACAAAGAGAAAAAGCAACAGTTAAAATAAATGCTTACCATATAAACAGTAATTACAGTGTATTGTTTGGTTCAAAACATCTGTAGATTTAAGATACATGAAAACATAGCCTAAAATCTACAAGATTGACAAAAAAAGGAGAAAGTAAAAATTATAAATATCAGGAATGAAACAGAGGATATCACTACAGAATATGCAGATCAATAAGATACTAACAATATCAGATCAATAGGAAAATAAGGGAATACAACAAACAATTCTACACACATACATTTGATAACTTAAAATGGACCAACTCCTAGAAAAGTAAACACTCCCACAACTCATACAACATGATATAATTTGAATAGCGTTACAGTTATCAAGGACATTGAATTCATAATTAAAAACCTCATAAAAAAGAACTCTCCAGGCTCAGATGATTTCACTGGAAAATTCTAACAAATGTTTAAAGAAAAATTAACATGAGTTCTACACAATCCTTTCCAGAAAAAGAAGGGGAGGTAATACTTTCCTTACACATTCAATGAAGACAGCAATAAATATTAGCAAATGAATTAAATATATATAATTATTAAACGATTTATTAAATTTATTAAATTTATGATAAATTATTTCATAATACAATATTAAATTGATTATTCAATTTAATATTTATTAAATTATATTTAACTGAGTATTTATTAAATGATTATATTTAATACAATTAAAATTAAATAATATATAAAATAGTTACATACTATGACTACATTTAATTATATACTATGACTAGAAATAATTATATACTATAATAAATGAGTTTTATTCTAGAAATGCAAGGCAGGTTCAATGTTTGAAAAGTGATCAGTGTAAACCAACATGTTAACAGCCTAAACAAAAAAAAAATCACAGGATCATATGAACTGAAGTGGAAAAAGCATTTGACAAAATTCATGCTCATTTATGATAAAACCTCTCAGAAAACCAGGAATGAAGAGAAACTTCTTCAACTTGATAAAGACAGCTACAAAAAACTTATAGCTAACAGTACACTCAACAGTGAGAAGGAATGTTTTCTTTCAGGAAAATGTCAAGAAAGTTCATTTTTACCACTGTGGCTCAACATAGTACTGGAGGTTCTAGCCAGCACAATGAGGCAAGAAAAGGAAATAAAAAGCATACAGATAAGAATGGAAGACATACAACATATGTTCACACAAAAGCATGTAGGTGACTGTTTATAGCAACTCTGTTTGTAATAGCTATAAACTGGAAACAACCAAAATATCCAGGAACAGATGAATGATTAAGCAAATGGTACATCCATAGCATGATTAAGCAATGGTACATCCATACCATGGGTTAACCATATCCAATATGATTAAGCAAATAGTGCATCCATACATGGGTTACTACTCAGAAGTAAGAAGAAATGAACTAGTGATACCCACAAAACTTGGATGGATCTCCAGGGTGTGAAAAAAGCCACATGCTTCAAAAGGTCACATGCTACCCCATTTATGTGATTCCATTTAGGTAACATTCTAGAAATGACAGAATTATGGACAGAAAACAGATGAGGGATTGCCAAGAGTTAGGGATGGGGAAAGGTGTGTGACTATAAAGGAGTAGTATGAGGGATGTCTTTGTGGTGATGAAAATAGTTCTATATCTTGACTGCAAAAATGGTTACGTGGATCTACCTGTGTGACAAAATGGCACAGAACTATGCACATGCATTGTACCAATGTCACATTCCTGGTTTTGATATTGTACTACGATTATGTAAGATGTAACCACTGGAGAAAATTGGGTGAAGGGTACAAGGAACTTCTCAATATTTTATCTGCAACTTCTGACTTTAGAAAAATTTCAAAATAAAAAGTTAAAAATAACTATATAACTATATATAACTATGACTATATAATAATTATAACTATATGGTTACAGAAAATGTAAAGAAAAATATATGAAGTTATTTGATAAGAACTGTCATCCAAATGGAAAAAAAAAATCTACTACAGTTGAGAATTAAGAACATTTTGTAATTCCCTACCCAACTTCAAGTTCACTAACAGGGAATGAATTGCAATCTTAATGACAAAATGGTGTAAATGCTCACATATCAGCATATATTACATTAGCTTAAACTTAAATGGTGCTTATTAACTGCCAGCTGCTGTTTTTCTGTTTACATATATGAACTCATATATGTAATCTGTCCTTTGGAATCTGTTCTTAGCATCAGCAAAGATTGTATAATGAAAAGGTATGTGGCTTAGCCTAAGAGATTAATGCAAATCCTTGTAATAACACTCTGATGTAGGTACTACGATTATGCTCATTTTACAGATGTGGAAACTGAGCCAGAGAGATGGTAATAATTTCCGCAAAGTCACACAACTATACTGAGTGGCAGAGCCAGGTTTTAAATCAAGAAGGTTTGGCTTTAGAATCTATGGCCTTAACTGCTAAGCTGTCTCTTATATACAGATTTTCCTTTATTGTCTTCCTTTGTTCTATCTCCTGGCTCTTAAACCACAGTGTAAATAATAAATAATATAAATGTTGTATATAATATCATACACACTTTGCTTAAAGGGTAGTTTAAGGGATTTTCAAGGGTAATTTTGACTGTGAGCTATTCTTATCTTGTGTTTGACTTTAAAGACTAACCTTCCCTGTAAGATGTGACTACACCTTAAGCTCTTGGTGTTAAGTGTGCGTGTGACCTGACTGGCATTTTTGGGGCTTGGTTTTTCGTGAATAAATCAGTAGAGGGCATAGTATATGGATATCCTGTCAGGTTTTCCTCTAAGAATGAGCATGGCTTGAGCCTAGGCCCCCTACTGAACTTGACATAGAAAATCTTCTACATCTACATGGAAGAGAATATCCTTCTTAGTGTGGTATACAGAAGTCTTGACAATTTGGAGAGTGAGAGGCTGAGTAATGGCCAAGTTTGGGAAAATCCAGAGTGCTTGCTCAGGATTGACTGAAGTCTGTGCAAAACAATGGCTCCTGAATTCCATTTCTGGATGGGTTCATATCAATCCTCAGTCAGCTTTCCAGAAGAGAGGATATTTCACAGCATATAAATATTAAAATGTCTCCTTAAAGTGTTGGATAATTATGAGTATACCATTAAAACTATCTTTTTCATCCCACTGATTATTTATTGTTTGAAAAGATAAATACAGAAAAGCAATTGACCTAACAACGGCCTATTCTTGATTACACTTTGCATTAAATACAAAAATTATAAGGAGGGCACTTTGGAATCTGTCCTTAGCATCAGCAAAGATTGTATAATGAAAAGGTATGTGGCTTAGCCTAAGAGATTAATGCAAAGCACAGGTCACAAGAGGCCTGGAGTAAGTGTGGCAGATCCACACAAATCTAGCACTACTACAGAGAAGTAGGTCAAAGCCCAAGGCTTCTGATATACTTTTGTACCCCGCAGCCTTGAGTAGGGTGCTTTGCACAAAACATACATATAATTTTTTTAATGGGATGAATGAATCAGTTAATGAATGAATAAATGAGGGAGAAAGGGAGGAAGGGAGAAATATCTGGCAGGTCAGCAGCAGCATGCATGCTATTTGCACATGCTTAGTAGTTTCCAACATTTTTGACTGCAATCTACTCTGAGAAATGCATTTTGCATCATGTCCCAATACTCAGCTATACACATACCCTATGTCCACATTTTACATACATGTACAACTGCAACAAAAATACAAAACAATGCTTAATTACTTACAGTATATGTAATGCTCTTTCTTTTTCCTTTATATTCTGTTAACAAATATTCATTGATCACACTACATTGATTTTAAGATGTACTAATAGGGTATAACATGAAGTTTGAAAAACCTTAGCATGGCTGGAAGCTCATGCATGAGTTTTGGAGTAAGACTTGGGTTGAAACCTTAGCTCTGCCGACTTATTATCTGTGTCACCATAGGTAAGTTTCATAATTTCTCAGAGCCTCTAGTTTTTCATCGGTGAAATAGATTCCTACTCCACAGGATTTCTGTCATCTTTCTAAAGCACACATCTGAACATGCCAACCCTACTTTAAGCGTTCCCCATTGCCTTGGGCTAAAGTCTAAATGTTTTATCTTAGATTATCTGGCCTTTAACAACATGGCCTGTGCTAACTTTCATCTCTGGCCTCCAGCTGGCCCTGACTTACACTCTACACTCCAGCTCTTCTAATATATGTGGTTTCCTAAATGTACCATATTTTTCTCTGTGGGCCTTTGTGCATGCCCTTATACCCACTCAGTTTCTAGTTCTTCTTTAGGTCATAATATGGATTCCTTCAAGGAGCCAGATCTGCATTCAAGCATCTCTGGCTCACCCTTATCATATCATAGCATAACACTGTTATTATTCCAGATTGTCAGCTGCATCTCTCTGGAGGGCAAGAAACTCTGGATTCTGTGCCATTCTCTTTGTGTTATTTTACGTCGAAGTGAAGAAATTCTGTATATACCTTCCAACCTCTTCTTAGTAAACAGAATTAGTTAGATGAATATATCCTAAGGATCAGGTCATTTGTTTGAAAAGCATCCCGGTCAATGCTTAAATGCTTAAATGACAGCTTTAATAAATCAGGGTAACCCTTTGGCAAACATTCCTCAAACATGCCCATTTACCCCCAGTGGTTGAGGATGGGGGGAAGGGGCCTTGAAAATGGATGGTCACTGAGTACAAACCCTCTTTGCCTAGCTCATGCATAATAAAGGAGGAGATTGTCTACATCTGTCACCCCTGGACACTGACAATTTAGGCAGATATAACTAGTATAGTCCCAAGGGTAGGGCTCTCAGACGACGGGAAAAAAATTAATGAGAACATCAAGTTTTAAAGAGATGGGATGGAGGAAAGTAGAGTTAATGGTATATCAGTTACTATTAGCATTTATCTGGTCACAGAGATTCTTTCATTAAGAGATTTCTCATTATTGTTTAAAAGTCACTTAAAAATTGATGGTAATATGTTCTAAGAAAAAAAATCTGATTGCTTTGTTCAATTGATGAGTTAACTCTCTATGGAAATGGCATTTATCACTGGGATTCCCACATTGAAATGTGATCACTTTTGTTCACTTGTAAAAACTAAAAACAAATCTCTAAGTAATCTACTGTATTCACTGTTCAAGTCCCTACACACAGCCACACGAAGTCATGAGTCAGAGGTGACAGACAAAATGCTATAAAACTAAAATAAAATTAACTGGAAAACTCACTAGAGAGAAAGAGACTGGGGACAAACACGAACAGAGGTATGAGCTGTACATGACAATGCTATGGCTCAATGAAATGCTGAATCTCTGAAATTAACAAACTGTTGTGACAAAGAGATATCAACTATCCTACATTGCCCCAGTGATACAAGATATGTTCACATCCAGCTGTTCACACAGCTACAAAGCTTCCTGTTAATGCTTTTTCTATCCCTCATTGCCCTTATTTTAGAATTCCCAAAGCACATGCTTTTTCAGTGGTCATGAAAATTAGGAATGTATGTCCCCCAGTTGCCTCTAGGAGTTATTTAGACAGAGCGGTGGAAGGGAGGTGGGGATGGTTAATGGGTACAAAGAAATAGTTAGAAAGAATAAGCAAGACCTAGTATTTGATAGCACAACAGGGTGACTCTAGTCAATATTAATTTAATTGTACATTTAAAAATACCTAAAAGAGTATAATTGGATTGTTTGCAACACAAAGGGTAAATGGTTAAGGGATGGAGATCCCATTTTCCATGATGTGATTATTATGCATTGTATGCCTGTATCAAAATATCTCATGCACCCCATAAATACATACATATATACCTATTACATAATCACAAAAATTAAAAATAAAAAATGTAAAACAAGTTGTTCAGGCTGAAATATTTCTGCCTTAGCTATAAAAGAGGGTCTACATAATAAGGATAGCCTCTCACAGGGAGTTAATAAGAATACATTTGACGAAAGTACTATATACTATGAATCTATAACTTTTGCATTATTAAAGGGAACTGAAAAAAAAGAGAAAAGACATCTAAAGGTAATCTATTTGTGGTGGATTCCATAGAGTGGCTCCCTAAAAGCCACTCACTACTCACTTCTCTCTTGACTTTGTTTACTGGAAAGTTGAAGTTCTATTTTCAACACCTTTTTGCCACTAGAGTAAATCTTTTAATACATTTTTTGCCAATGAGAAGTTGTTGGAGTCTACTGGGGAATCTTTTCAAAGGGATGAACTTGACTAGCACATTCCATTGGCCATTTGCCCCTTTCTCCTTTCTCCCTGGAAGGTGGACATGAAACTTAGAGTGGCTACGGCCATCTTGGAATCATGATGCAACATGAAGAAGAGGCTTTACCACTGGGAAAGGCAAGAGAGGAAGAGGAAAAAAGGCCATCTAAATTCCTTAATGGGCAAGACACATGTGTATCAGCTGAGTTTTCTGTTGTTTACAGTCAAACAGGATCTGACTTGACACTGTTGTTATTGACAGCTCTTCTGGGACCCATAGAAATTGGACTAGTCTGTTCTGTGGATGATTGTTAAGCCTGACTCAGAACCAAATGGACAATCAAGTGACATGGTAGGATATTGCCTTAGTTCCGATGATGAGCTTAGGGATATCTAATGAGTTATGGTTTGTAACAAACAATTGCCAAAGTAGCTCAGTGTGTAATGAATGCTCTCTTCACTTATGCAGATGATATGACTGATCTAACAGAATCTGCACTGTTGGGCTGGGTGCAGTGGCTCATGCCTGTAATCCCAGCACTTTGGGAGGCCGAGGCTGGCTGATCACCTGAGGTCAGGAGTTCGAGACCAGCCTGGCCAACATAATGAAACCCTGTCTCTGCTAAAAATACAAAAAAATTAGCCGGACGTGGTGGCAGGCGCCTGTAATCCCAGCTACTCAGGAGGCTGAGGCAGGAGAATTACTTGAACCTGGGAGGCAGAGGTTGCAGTGAGCTGAGATCATGCCATTGCACTCCAGCCCAGGCAACAGTGTGAGACTCCACCTCAAAAAAAAAAAAAAAAAAAAAAGAATCTGCACTTAAATTTTTAAAGTTTTCTTGCCTTTCATCTCCTCACTTGCTTTTCTGTTTCTACTTTTTCTTTCTGATGATTGCAATACACTGGCAGGAGTTGAGGCTGGAGCTAGGAATTAACCATTAAATATGGGACCCTGGAACAGATGGACTCCAACAGGTTCCCAAACCTATTATTTTAAATGGTCAACAGCTAGATACAATCAATAACCTTCCTCAATAGTTATATTTAGTTCAATAATCTTCTCAATATATATACCAATAATATGTAATACAGTCTGATAATATATAGTCCAATAATCTTCCTAAATATAGTTGACATTTATTGAGCCTAACACTGAAATGATTTCATTTAATCCACGAATAAACCAGACAAGAGCAGATACACTCATGTCCTCATTTTACAGTGAGAAATCAGGCTTTGAAAAATTAATACATTTGAACCAAGGCCCTGGAAAGATAAATCTATAGTCTCAGGTCTTTCTCACACTGAATGCACTTAACAATTTCATGATTTTTACAACATATCCCACATACACCTCTATTCTAATGGAACATATTATATTGTAATTATTTGTTTATGAGATAGTTTTGGCTATCAGACTGAGTTCCTTGAGAGTCAGATTGCTTCTAAACTTCTTTGTGTGACCTCTGGAACACAACAGATGCTCAATAAAAGTTTTCTGCAAAATTAGTGGATACTTGCTGGAAAACAAAAGCTGCTTAACTGGAGCATTCAGGAGCTGTGCGCTGTCTGCCACTTCAATTTTACAGCTGCCATATATCAGTTACTAAGTAAGTATTTAGTAAGCAAATACTAAGTGCCTCTAAGTGCCTGGTATTACATCAGCTCACAGAAAGTGTTATTTTGCATAATTAAGTCTAAATGGACACATTATTTACGAAAATTAGAGGAAAAATAAAGGGGGCCAGGCGCGGTGGCTTATGCCTGTAATCCCAGCGCTTTGGGAGGCCTAGGCGGGCGGATCACCTGAGGTCAGGAGTTCGAGACCAGCCTGGCCAACATGATGAAACCCTGCCTCTACTAAAAATGCAAAAAATTAGCCGGGCGTGGTGGCGGGCACCTGTAATCCCAGCTACTCGGGAGGCTGAGGCAGGAGAATCACTTGAACCTGGGAGGTGGAGGTAGCAGTGAGCTGAGATCGCGCCACTGCATTCCAGCCTGGGCAACAAGAGGGAAACCCTGTCTCCAAACAAAAAAAAAAGCGGTCTCTAAGATTCATCAAGAGCAAATAGTTTCCCACACTTTTTTTTTTTTTTTTTTGAGATGGAGTTTCGCTCTTGTTGCCCAGGCTGGAGTGCAATGGCACAATCTTGGCTGACTGCAACCTGCGCCTCCCGGGTTCAAGTGATTCTCCTGCCTCAGCCTCCCAAGTAGCTGGGATTACAGGCATGGGCCACCACGCCCAGCTAATTTTGTATTTTTAGTAGAGATGGGGTTTCTCCATGTTGGTCAGGCTGGTCTCGAACTCCTGACCTCAGGTGATCTACCCGCCTCGGCCTCCCAAAGTGCTAGGATTACAGGCTTGAGCCACAGCACCCAACCGTAATTCCTTTTCTTGTTAGGGTTACCAGAGTGGTAAATCAATGGATTTTCACAAACATGGTGCACCTCGTTATCACTAAGATAAGTTCAGATGAACTGGAAAATGCAGACTAGATAATAGCAGACTAGATTAATAGCTAACTGAAGATCCCAAAGAGTGTTGATTAATGGAGGTCTCAAGTGATGAGATGCTGGGATTGTATTTGACATTGATCAACGATCTTATCAATGACATGGAGGAGCCCACAATGATTAAATATGAGGCTGGTAAAATCTAGGGAATAACAAATACATTGGAGTACAAAAATCAATACTTTAAAATATCTTTATTGGCTACAACAATGGGCTAAACCTAACAAGTAAATATTCAACTTGGATAAAGAGACTATCCCATATTTTAAAAAGTTATTGTACCAATAAAGGATTTTGTAAATTTATTGGGGAATCTTGTTTGATAGCAACTTAAGTGAAAAAAAAACAAACATTTAGTTAAAAAGTGCAATATAAGCTAATAATGACAATGGACATAAAAGCTTAGGCCACATTAATAAGTGTAAAGGATTAAAATCAAAGGATACCCAGAGTCCCACTGACTTCTGTGATTTTCTGACTATATCTGAAATATGGTACCCAGTTCTGCATGCCATGCCCAACAAAGCAATCATAAACTCAATAGACTTTAGTGTACACATTCCCCAAATGGCTGCCAAGAGGGCTGAAGGTGTGAATTATAATTTAAGAAGGGGCTAAAACAGCTGGGGGAGTTTATGCTGAAGAAATGATTATACAAGAAACTTCTCAAGGTCATTTGCTGTGTTTTCTACATCCTTCTTAAGGCCAGTGCTAAGCACAGAGCCTGGCCATATGTTTAGAGTTCATAAATGTTTGTTAGTGAAGGTGGTCATAGCAGTCACTTTAAATATCTAAAAGGCTGTTAATGAGGCTTAGATGCTGTGTCCAGGTAGCTCAACCCAAGATCCCTGGTAAAAGCTACACGGAGACAGTGTTTGGGTGGGTAAAAAGTGGGCATTTCTACATCAACTAGAGTGATCTAAAAGAAAAAGGATGCCTCATGAATTATGTCACTGAAGTATGCCAATGTCAGTTAGGTGACATTCATGAGGCAGTTCATGGAGAAGATGCCTCTGATGAGTGGGACTTGAGGCTTGACCACTGAAGGTGCTAGCCAACTTTAAGATACTGTTAAATCAGCCGGGTGCGGTGGCTCACGCCCATAATCCTAGCACTTTGGGAGGCCCAGGTGGGAAGATCATGAGGTCAGGAGTTCAAGACCAGCCTGGCCAAAATGGTGAAACCCCGTCTCTACTAAAAATACAAAAAATTAGCTGGGTTTGGTGGTACACATGGGTAATCCCAGCTACTCGGGAGGCTGAGGCAAGGGAATCGCTTGAATCCAGGAGGTGGAGGTTGCAGTGAGCCAAGATTGCGCCATTGCACTCCAGCCTGGGCAACAAGAGTGAAGCTCCATCTCAAGAAAAAAAAGAAAGATCCTGTTAAACCATTCATTCATTATTCCAAAAATATTTATTGAGGACAGACTGCCCCAGGAACTGAGGAGACAGGGTGAGCAAAAGCAGGATAGGTCCCTACCACCCTGAAGCCTGAAGCTGAGACCAGTGGTCTCCAAAATGGGCTGTATAAACCCCATTTGAGGGAGGAAGAAAATATCAGAACCACTACTCATGTTACAATTTGTTAAAGTCTCATTTTAAAATTAATTTCTCTATTTGGTATATGTCTTCTATGTAATATATTAGTAGGGTAAATTACTATATATCAGTTAGAAACAAATGCCCACATTTTTAGAGGTTAACACCCGAAAGCAATTTTTTTCTTTTACTGATAGTGTGTGCAATCAAACCCATTTGGCAACCTCTAGAAATGAACGTCAAATTGTCACACAAACTAATGCAAAACTGCATTTGTGCTGTGTGCCACACATACCTTCTAGCCCCCTATTTGGAACTGTTTTGTCCTCATCCAGACATAAAGTTTTCATGTTCATACACTGTGGGAGCCCTTTCAATGCTGGCATTGTCGTGGAAAACTAACACATTGTAAACCTGAGTAATTGTCAGGCTTTGAGGGCAGGATTTAACCCATGCTACGTTCAAATCCTGGAAGAACCAGCATTGTGAAAATCCAGTCACGTGTCTCTGTCCTGGTGGTAGAAATTTTTTTTTAACCACTGTCATTTAAAGATGAATCTTTTATAAGGCAATTTTTTTTTCTAAGATGGACTGAAGGCTCAGGGCCAACCTTTGAGAAGCAAGTAGGTATGAGACCGAAGTCGCCTCTATTAGAAAGCTACTATGGACCACATACACACGATCTGTTCCTATGTGACAGAGATATATGGACAAATAGGGTATGTTTCATATGGAGATAGAAAAAAATGCAAAATGTAAAATCATATTTAACCATCACAGGATGCCAGGCTATATTATAATCTTCCCTTTTACAAATAAGTAGATGAGGATAAACCGCCTATGCTATTAAACAGCCTATTGAATTCCAGGATTATATCTCACGTTAAAACCCTCAGTGAGTTCTTCCCCTCAGCGAGCTCTTCTCCAACCCAAACCCTGCCCCACCTCCCTCAGGATAGAGTCCAAACTCTTCGTCAAGGCCGGTCAACCTCTCTCATCTGCCTTTGGTCAGCTCTGAGGCCATCCCATGTTCTCTCTTTCCATTTACCCCTCCCACCAGGTTTCTATTTTACTGAGAGTCTTTCAGTCCCCCTAACACATCGTGCTTCCTCTCCCCTCTGTTTTCACCCTTGCTGCCTGGCCCCAAACAGTACCCTGCACTTACCCTTCGGTTGCACTTTCCACACTGTGTTCTCACTGCATGTTTAGGTCTTTGTATTGCCATTGGATCCTAACATCCATAATGAAGGCAGCATAGTCATCTTCCTCCCAGTTCCCTGGTGAGTCCAGTACTGAACTCAGGCCCTGACCCTTAGTGGATACTCAATAAGTATTTGTTGAATTAAATGCATGAAAATAAAAAATGGCATCTTGGATAAGTCATGCAGCTCATGCAGCAGTATTTGGAAGTGGACCGGACCCATATCAGCTTCATTCCCATACCCATGATTTAATCTGCCATTATATGTTGGGAGCCCAGATGGATGCTTCTTTACTTATCCAGGTACTAATTTCCTTAATATGGTTTGGATCTGTGTCCCTGCCTAAATTTCATGTCAAATTGTAATCCCCAGTGTTGGAAGTGGGGCCTGGTGGGAGATGATTGGATCATGGGGGTGGATTTCCCCACTGGTACTGTTTTTGTAATGGTGAGTGAGTTCTCGTGAGATCCGGCCGTTTAGAAGTGTGTAGCACCTCCCTCCTCTCTGTCTTGCTCCTGCCCCTGCCATGTAAGACCTGCCTGCTTCCCCTTTGCCTTCTGCCACGATTGAAAGTTTGTGGATGCCTCCTGAGAAGCTGAGCTGATGCCAGCATCATGCTTCCTGGACAGCCTGCAGAACTGTGAGCCAATTAAACCTCTTTTCTTTGTAAATTACCCAGTCACAGGTATCTCATTATAGCAGTGCGAGAATGGACTAATACATTCCTCAAGCAGGAAATGAGAGTGTGGGTCTATATCATAGTGTGGGGTAGGGAAAAGAAGACTGTAGAACAGAGAGATCTAGGATAAAGTCCTGATTCCATGCTGTGTGACCTTGGGCAAGTCACTCATCTTCTCTGGGCCCCAGTTTCTGCAGTAATCATATGAGAAGGTCACTCTAGACAGTCTCTGAATTCTCTTGTTAGCTCTGAAATACTGTCACAGAAGGAACTTCAAAGCTGCAACTTTTCCATTCTATAACTCTGCTCTCTCTTTGTCACCAAGAGCTCACTCCTTAAGTTCTCACCTCTTAATCAATTCTCTTCTCATTATAATTCTCCCTCTGGTCCTACTTAGCTACTAAAACTGTTCTCTCTAAATTAACTGATGACCTTTTAGTGGCCAAATCTAAAGCCCTCTTTTTAGTCCTTATTCCACTGAGCTCTCTGAAGCATTTGAAAGCCTCATGTCTGTGATATCTGCTAAACATCTTTGTCTTTGTTTTAAGTTAAAGTTTTGGGCTGCTTCTTATACTCTCCTGTCTCCAATGCCACTCTCTTATTTCAAGCTTCTGTCCTCATTTACTACTGTAATCATCTCTTACTCTGTCTCTTAGTCTAAGCATCTTCTTCTTTGTCTGCCATCAAGTTGGAAGAGCTATTTTCCCAAAACACAAATCCATCAGCTCATTCCCCAATTATGACGCTTTAGTGGCTCCCATTGTCTACGGGATTGGCAAATACATCAAAACCCACTACACACTTGCTACCACGCATCATTCTGGAGTCCAGGAAAAATACCCTTATTCAGGCATAACTTCAGAACCCTTCTTTTTTGTTTTGAGACAGGATCTTTCTCTGTCACCCAGGGTGGAGTACAGTGGTACAATCAACAGGTCACTACAGCCTTGGACTCCTGGGCTCAAGCCATCCTCCCACCTCAGCCTCCTGAGTAGGTTGGACTACAGGTGCATACCACCACACCTGGATAGTTAAAAAAAAAACTTTTGTAGAGGCCGGGTATGGTGGCTCATGCCTGTAATCCCAGCATTTTGGGAGGCCAAGGGGGCAGATCACCTGAAGTCAGGAGTTTGAGACCAGCCTGGTCAACGTGGCAAAACCCCGTCTCTACTAAAAATACAAAAAATTAGTCGGGTTGGTGGCTTGTGCCGGTAGTCCCAGCTACTTGGGAAGTGGAGACATGAGAATCACTTGAACCCAGAAGGCAGAGGTTGCAGTGAGCTGGCATCATGCCACTGCACTCCAGCCTGGGTGACAGAGTGAGACTCAAAAACAAAAAAAAAGAAAGAACAATATTTTATAGAGATGGGGTCTTGCTATATTGCTCAGGCTGGTCTCCAACTCCTGGCCTCAAGTGATTCCCCCTTACCCCTGACTCCCAAAGTGCTGGGATTATACTGTGCCTTGCCTCAGGACCTTCATTAACACAGATTTCTGGACAGCCACTACCAATCAATGAGTAGCAGCCTAAGATACAACCCATTAAATCACAAACTGACCCCAGCCTGCTTTGCAGCCACTTTTCCTATCACTTTCCTTCCCACCCATGCTCCGTGTCTGGGTGCTTCTGAGCTCCCCTAACAGGCCTGCTCTTTCAGGCCACTTTGCTCTTGTGCATGCTTAATTATTCTGCAAAGAAAACAATTCTTCCACTGCAATTGCTCCTGTCTTACTAAGCCTTCTAGAGCCAGTTCAAATATCACCTCTGTTTGGAGGACTTTCCTGACTAGCTTAGGCAGAGTTAGAAAGGAAAAACTTCTTTTCCTTCTATTTACAAGACATTGCAATGATCCATTTCTACATGTGTTGGTCCTCTATTCACTAGATTATGACCTCTTCTGGCCTGGGACTGTTTCTTAATCATCTCTCTATCTTCCCTAAAACTTTCTATAGTAGTTAGAACACATTAGGTGTCAAATACATACTTACTAAATGAGTGAAGGAATGAAAAGATGAATGGATGAATGGCATTGCCCTCTAACAGTACGTATGGTAGGTTTAGAATTCGTAGGTTCCTGCTTATGGATACTATTAGGGAAACTGCCATAGCAACTCTTCTTAGACTTATCTGGGCACAGGCATATCAGGGAAGTTCAGAATTTCATTGAAAAAGGAGAGTAATAATAATAGTAACAATGATGATGATAACACCTAACATTAGTGAATGCTTACTATGTGCCAGGACAAAATCGGCTTGCTTGAAGACTTGAAGAACAAGGAGCAGGGCAGTCTTTAAGCATAATTAAAGATAAGAGCAGGATAAAGATAATTCTGAGTATAAAGAGTCACATTTTGATCTGCTATCCAAAAATAGGACAGCGGTGTAAACTCTATTGAAAGCAGCTTTAGATCACTTTTAATATAAAGGAGTCAGAGCCAAAAGTAACACTCTTTTACACATATGTCTGGACTGGGCAGTCAATAATTTTTTAAATATCATTTTATAGTGGCTGCAGTTAAGATTATCATAAGAAACTTATTTTCTGGTCACGTCGACATAGATTAGTTAGTAGAGTTTCCTAAATAGTGTTCCAAAGATCTAGGGGAAACATATGCTTTAGGTGACAAAAATTTGGGGGATGATGCATGCTGGTTGTTGGATGGTCCTCTTAGAAACTCAGAATGCATGTCAGCATATTAGGCATAAGAAGACTGCAATAAGAAAACCCGTTCTTCCCAGGCCCGGCGGCTTACGCCTCAAATCCCAGCACTTTGGGATGCCGAGGTGGGTGGATCATGAGGTCAGGAGTTCAAGACCAGCCTGGTTAAGACAGTGAAACCCTGTCTCTACTAAAAATTCAAAAATTAGCCAGCCGTGGTTGCAGGCATCTGTAATCCCAGCTACTCACTCGGGAGGCTGAGGCAGGAGAAACGCTCAAAACTAGGAGGCGGAGGTTGCGGTTAGCCGCGATCGTACCACTGCACTCCAGCCTGGTCGACAGAGTGAGACTCCGTCTCAAAAAAAAAAAAAAAAAAAAAAAAAAAGGAAAACCTGTTCCTTGTGGCTTACCCTAGAATTCCTAGAATTCCCCATATGTATTTGACTTGTGAATCCTTTTTTATAAAATGCCTCATATTTATTTCCATGGAATTAGTATTGGAAAATACTGGCTTAAGAGGTTCCTATAAACAATCCCTCTGTGTTGGGATTCTAGCTGTGGAATATGCAGAGAGGATTGTTACGAAGACCTATCTAATTTAGGGAAGGTAAGATTGACTATGGTTTGGGTGAGAAGAGACTCATGCCTGGTGTTATTATTTATACGATAAAATTCAATCCTCTATGAAGGCTGGGGAGAAAAATCCAACTCTTAATCAATTCTTTGAATTAGCAGTTTAGTTATTATGGCTATATCACAGTCATAAAAATTTATATTTTCATTTTGTCCCAAAGAAAAACTTGACCATCTTTCTTTAATATTATCAACCTGGAAGCCTGACAGTAAGGATTAAAAATTGCTCCTTCCTTCCCACTTGGTTATTGGAAAGGCTCTGAAAGGTAATCAGTCTTTTGAAGCTACACTTTACAGTCTGCATAAAAATGCCATGATTTCCCTTCCTCTCCCCAACCTAATTGAAAGTGCATAATATCACCCAGCTGGGGAAATGTAAATGGTAAACATATGCAATATATCATGCCATCACACAAAGGCTGGTTACTAATAGGGACTGGGTGGTTGTCAGAACCCTAAGAAGTCTGGAAAACAAGTCTTTTCTTCATCCAGAATGAGAGCCCTCTGTGCCTGCTACCCTTCTTCCCCACCACCTCCCTCCAGACGTCAAGCTAGTCAGATTAGTCCAAGATCAGTCAACTCATTCCTTGCATGTGTAATTCCAAGGGTCACCTAACAATGTGTATCGACTAAAACTCTCTTACATCAGTCTTTCAAGACATGAAGCATTTTACTTTTGGCAGGAGGTGGGGTTGGAATCATCTTGTTTTCTACCTACTTCAGTTGTACTGACAGATAGTCCTATTATCTCTCTCCTTAGCTGCTAAACCTAAAGATCTGTGGACTTGTCACCTCTTATCTTTCTCTACTTCATCAAACTCCTATTGCCAAGATTATTTCTTTTTCTACCTCTGATCATCCATGAATATCTATACAGGGTCACCTTTCCCTTGAGTACAAAAACCCCATCTTACTTTTCAAAGGCCCCTGCTCCTCTGCAGCTTTCTGTAATTCCCACTTCAATTACACCTACTTGGAAGCTATCATCTTCTCTTTTCTGACTCTCCACCTCCATGTGCCATGCCATCTTCCTGAATAAATCTTTTACAACTGGTCTCTTAGGAGAAAGGACAATATTCGTTCAAAGTTTTCTTCATGAGATGTCTGTCACAATACTCCCTCAAAAATGGCTCCCTATTGCATCATGAACTCTGCTACTACTATTCATTCATGCCACCTTACAATTGGCTATTGTTTTATTTTTGATGGTGGATATCTTACAGGTCGGTCAAAGGATGGCACTTGTCTAGGGTACTGACTCGTTTCAGTTTTAATTGATTGAAGGAGATATTTTTTATCGGTTTCAGCAGTAGAGATGATTTGAAACATACTGAATTAAAGCTACATTTATCTTTCACTAAGTTTATTACCTGTCAGCTGGAACCAGTGGATGGTATGGCTTGTTGACCTTGGCATAGAGACCCTCTAAGTGGTCTCTTTCTGGAGACAGTGGATGGCCATCCCGAGGGTAACCAAATGGTCCAGCTCGAGGGGGAGATGGAGATCTAAAGACATTTGCTGATGTGCATGGTTCCCGAAAGTGGTTCACTCTGGCATAATTGGGGTCCATTTCATCATCATCCATATCATACACTGATCCAATTGCACCAGTAGCATAATCAAGAAGACCTCTTGCCTGCTTTTCCCTTAGCTCCTGATGTTTTGCTCCAATCCTGAAAAATACAGTACAGGTAGCAAAGATGTATGTGAGTTTCATATAATAATACAATGAAATACTCTCTTGAATTTATGTTAACTCTTCCTCGTCTCTTAGCTGTCATTCTCCTGTTTACTCAAGATCACAGCATGCAGAAATGCCAACAGCATAAGAAGATTAATTTTATATATCTGATCTTTATTTGTTACAGGGTCTTTACTTTGATAGCAATGCTATGGGTATTTTGATATCTTGCCCACTGATGACTAGGCTGATAGTAGCTTCAGAGGCTGATTTCCATTCACATTCCCTCCCCACAGATGGCATGTGCTTGTGGGAACAGTGCATCTTTGGTTCGATATTATAGAAGCCTTTCTTGGGACAGGGATGCATGTTAACAAACCCATCAAAATCCTCTAGTTTTTCTACGACTTCAGTAATTTAGTGCCCTAGAGTTCCTGTGTATTCTTCTAAAGAAAGGAACTTGTGAAAATTGATTTAAATATGAAAAAGAAATACAGAGGCTTTCTGGTCACTAAAAGCAGTGGGATCAGGGATAATTTACAAGAGACTCTAAGTTTTTTGGTTATACAAATGGGGATTATTGTGTCTCATTATATAGGGGCTAGGGACAGAGTAAAATAGTGAAGAAATTAATAGGTTCCTGACAGAGATGAATTGGCACATATAAGTGAATTAAACACCATTACTGGCAGAACTCCACAGTGCTAAAGCCTTAAGTGATATTACAAAATGCTAGTGCTAATCAGTGCCACTGTGCAGTCTACTGGGAATGGAAGCAGAAAAATATACTTAGGTGGATTCCAAATCCATCTGAATTTTGAGAATTTGACATTTAATCTGGAAAGTGTTAGATCAGCTCTACTAAATTCTCAGTAATGTATTAAAATGGAAAGGTCACTATAGCCTCTTACTGGACAATGGTGATCTTGATGGTGTGAGGAGGTCTTCAGCACTAATGAGAAAAGAGTGTAAACCTTGTCACTGGACAAAGAAGGGGCACTGTGTACAAGAGGAGAGATAAGACGATGCTGGCTCAGGCGGCTAAAGAAAGTCAAGAAAAGATGGGACAAACTTGATGTCCTGGGCCCAGAGAATATAAGAGGGCTGTGGGCTAGAAGTGAATGATCTGTATATGACTGGAGACATACGGGAGGCCTGGACGAGTTAAAAAACAACTGAAACCCATCAGTATCTTCCCCCATTCAAACAAAAACAGCTGTTTTGCACATGGAAGCTAGTTTTATTTTGCAAAACATCAAATCATTTGTAAAAATCTTTAGAAGGCAGGATTTTCTGAGGTATTTTTCTCTTTTGGCAGAACAACATTTTTGTTTTTTATTTTTCTGAGTAAGGAGGAGAAAAGAAATTGGGCAATTTCAATTGGGAAGCAAAAAGCAAAAAACAAAACAAAAACAATAAGAAGGCATGAGACCAAGACCAAAACCAAAACAAAACCCCAGCACCCATCCTCAAGTTACAACAGATGAAAATAAATGCCAGGATATATTATTGCATATCTCTTTTGATTAGGCCAAACCTGTGCCCTACACAGAAGTAATTAGAAGAATTTATATTTTTGCATACGGCAACTTGAATTTCCAAGGGATTCTGAATTAAGATGAAAGGAAGATTACACAGTAGGGTACCCGTTAAGGGGCCTTGCCTATTCCCTTTCAATGCCTGTTAGTCCTAGATTCATGGATGCTTGTTTTAAGTAATTTTTGATAAAGAAGATAACCTGCTCCATTCTGCAACAAAACAATCTTTCCAGAGACAGTGCAGACTCGATTATCAGAGAATGCTTGCTGCACCCTGATGATAGGGATGGATTTCCATTGCAAATAGAGCAAAGGACATCAATAAAGTTAGGGGGTAGGATTCTGTGTGGTTGCTATCCCTCATAAGTGAGATGCCTTCAAGAGAAATCATTCAGCAGAAAGATGAATATCTCACGGCTGCCTCATGGGGCTATACTTGTGTGCATTAATGGAAGAGGAAAATACTAAGCTTGATTTTTAAAAATCACAGAAATAGAACACTGGTATCTGTGTTCCTTATTTCATCACTTCTTTCTTAGAGGTTTTCTCATTAATTAAACTTGCTGAGTACGTGGAGAATCTCAGATGAAAAGTACTACGTCTGTGCCAAGCAATATTTTGTCTTATATTTTTCCTTTCTGAAACAAAACCGTTTCTCTTTGATACTCTGCACCAGTGAGTGTTTCAGTAACTAATTTCATATTAATCATTCAACAGGTAAAATAGTAATTTC
Source organism: Pan troglodytes (assembly GCF_028858775.2). Classification (NCBI taxonomy): domain Eukaryota; kingdom Metazoa; phylum Chordata; class Mammalia; order Primates; family Hominidae; genus Pan; species Pan troglodytes. The sequence continues at coordinate 107,660,569 of NC_072411.2, read as the reverse complement.
TCTGAACAATCATTATTATGTCATATATCAGGGTCCCTCCATGTTGAGGAGGACAAGGTAACCTCTGAAAAGGAGTGTATGGTGGCAGCAGAGACCAAGACGGAAGTGTCAAGGAAATTTTTTTTTTGGTAGCTTTGACCCTCACCCCCACCCCCAATTCATTGAGAATTTTACTTGTTTATAGTCATTTCCACTTAGAGGTTTCCTTACCACTGGGAACTCAACCTGTTAAAATATTTATTTTTCAAAAGATACCCTTTTTTATTTGACGGTACTACCAGTTTCCCCATTCTTCTGAGCAAACTGCGTTTGAATTGTTTAAATCTCCTGTTTCTCTTTTCCTCTATGGGAACATTGCTGCTTCTTTTCTCCATAACACCTCTTGGGTATCCTCTTTTATTTCCATTTCTTTCATCACAGTCTAATGTTCAGACTTTTATGTTGCCCAGATCTGCACCGTCCAATATAATGGCCATTAGCTGAGTGTGGCCCTATAAAATTAAATTTGAAATAATTCATATCAAATCAATTTCTCAGTTTCACAAACCACATTTCAAGTGCTCAGTAACTACATGTGGCTAGTAACTACTATATTGGACAACACAAATAGAGACTAATTCCATCATTGCAGAGCGTTCTGTTGGACTGTACTGGCCTAGATTATTCTGAGAGTTTTTGGTATGTCACCTCATCCCACTTTAATATATACCTTAAAAGGCTCTGGAATAATCTTCCTTAAAGAGTATTTCTGTCATATCTGTCAGATTGAGGATCTCTAATAAGAGATGATAATAAATGATGAAGTCAAGTAAGTGACTCTACTTCCCTCCCTGAAACTCTATATGAACAAACACTTGAGAAATTGGGAAGAAAATTCTATCTACAGTGGAACTAGAAAACGACCATAATCTCATGCCTTGCTATGAAACTTGGACTCAGCCCTAAAGGTGGAGTGCACCACCAGTTGATATATGGCTGCATCTCCAGCCATGTATACATTTCACTGAAAATAAGGAGGGAGTCTAGAGGGGTACAGTCAATAAACTTTAATATAGTCTAAGGATAGGAATAGGACCCTGGAATTGTACGGTAATTCTTTGTGGGGATCCAGCTTCAGAATGGAGGAGAGGCAGAGACAGAAGAGAGATATTTCCCCTGAGCAGGTCTCCCACCTTAAAAAAAAAAACTTCATGGAGGTGAAGTAGTGAGAAGAGAGAAGTATGAACCTGCTTTGTATCTGATAGGCAAAATTAGCAGAGTTATATAACCCAGACTCATCAAAATAGGACCAGTAATCTAGGTGACTTCACTAAGAAGTAGGCTGATCTCAGACTAGCTCTCCCAAAACAGAAAACCATAGAAAAGAAGCCCCCAGGGGCAGAGTACCCAGCAAATCTGGCAAAAGGGTATTTTGAGAGATCATGTAGAATTGAAGCTGCTGGTAACCTTAGATCACTATGCCCATGTTATTTAATACTATATTTTAGCACAGATTTTTTTTAAAGAAAATTAAAAAAAACTTCCATAGAAGATAATATAAATTTAATGGTCATACTTAAATACAGTAAAAGAAAATGTTAGAGCTTATTGCATATAGTAAGCGTAAGTGCTGTCTCAAGGAGGAAAATCAAGTAATCGACAAATGCAGGCAAACTCATGCTGGCCTCTAACACAAATAAAGATAAAAGAAAAACACTCTCAAACATTTGAAAACATAGAGGGAATATGGTACTTATTGACCCATCTTGAAAAACTTATTAATAATGGAAAACAGCAAACTAAGAACTGCATCAAAATGAAGAATTCAACATGGTTGCTACGGCGGTAATGTCTCCCAAAATTCATGTGTTGATATACAGTCTCCATTGTGGTAGTATTAAGAGGAGGTTTTGGGAAGTGACTGACTAAGCCATCGTGAAAAGATTAACATCTTATAAATGGGCTACAGAGCACTAGCTAAGGTCCCTCTTTGCTATTCCATTGTTCTGTTCTTCTGCCAAATGAGCAAACCTAGGCAGCACCATCTACGGGCAACAGGGCCTCACCAGACACTGAACCTGATGGCACCTTGATCTTAGACTTCTCGGTCTCTTGAACTATGAGAAAATAAATTTCTGTCTTTATAAATTACCCTGTCTCAGGGTTTTGTTATAGCAGCAAAAATGGACTGAGATAATGGTGAAGCTGTGGAATAGCAGGTCTGGAGGTAAGCAATACATTCATTTAAATATAAAACTAAGACTAAATATCTGTGGGAACAATAATTACAGAAAAAATGTAAACATTATAAACTCTGATAATATAAAATATAAAAAAACTAATGAAAATCACAAGTTAATAAGGAAGTAATTTAGAAGAGAGTACCCTATCTTTATTTTCACCCTTCTTCATTTTCTCACTTTATAAAGCAGGCATCAGTAGTTACTGTCTAAAATTGATACATCAAGAAACAGAGGTTTGAATATATTAAATATAATTACAAAGAAACCACTAAAACCCAAATTTTCAGCAGGAGAGAAATACACAAAATAAACTCTTTACCATATAGCAGAAAATAAAAAAGAGATAGCAGTAAAAAAGAAAGTAACAAAAAATTAAGTTGACCAAATTTATGTTAAGAAAATAAATGTAAACGGAATAAATTTCTTTATTATAATTAAAGGATCCCAGGTATCAAAAAGAAAAACACACAAAGTGCTATTATAATAGTAAAAGGTGGGAAACAGTCTAAATATGCATTAACAGGGGAATATAGAAAAGTATTATGCAGCTGTAGAACATAGGGTCATACTATTCCTATACTAAAAAGAAGATGATGTATGTAAGGGTGAGGGTACTACACATATAAATATTTATATGATATATATCCTCACATATACATAGAAAATGTCTGGAAGAATACACAAAAAATTCCTAAGTGGTTGCATCTAGAGAGTGGAATTAGAGGTAGCCTTTATACCTTATGTGCTATTTGCATTTTCTATATTTTTAAGATAATTAAAAAAATAAATTTAACTTAATTTTCAGTACAGGGGGTATATGTGCAGGTATGGGTATACATGGGTATACTGCATAATGCTAAAGTTTGAGCTTTTAGTGAACGCATCATGCAAATAGTGAACATAATACTCAACAGGTAGTTTCTCAACTCTCACCCCCATCCCACCCTCCCCGAGAAAATTTTAAAAACTTAAAAAATATAAAAAATTTCCTAACAACTACAAGTTGTAGTGAATAAAAATGTTTTTGAAAACATTAAATACCCTGTACCAAAAGGCATCTTTATTTCTTGTAAACTTGATTTCTCATGATCCCTTTGTCAACTCAGTTATGACAATTTTCTTCAAATTATTGTTCACTGAACTTTTATTTGGTCTCTTTAAATCAACTGCTTTTCCTAATGTTACTCATGTCCCATTAATCAAATATTTAACTCTAGTTTTCTCTGGCATAAGGACTTAACTTATTCATAAACAGCTCCACAATGACCTTAACAATTCTTTGTCTCCTCTTCAACTCATACATCCAGTAAATTCTCTATTAATATGAAACTGTTATATGTCACTTTGTAGAAAACAAAACCAATTAAAAATTTTTTATGATTTTTTTCTAGACCTTCTGCTTCCATGACTAGATTACGGGCTCCTTGAATGCGTCATGAGTGTTCTTCCTGCTAATATTTGGTTGACAGATTAATTTATTCAATATTTTACTGACATTATACTATATACTAGAAAAAAAAATAGTCTCTGACTTACTATCAAGGGAGACATAAACAAGTAATTATAATTCAATGAAAAAATAAATAATAACTAGAAATGCCTAATAGGCAAATGAAAAACGTATCATACATCATCAGGGAAATGCAAATTAAAACTACAATGAGATGTCCTTACTAAAGTGTAAAAGAATGACAAAAACAAATGTTGGAAAGGATATGGAGCATCCAGAACATTCACACACTGCTGGTGGAAGTATAAAATGGCATAATCCCTTTTGGAAAAGGTCTAGGAGTTCTTTCAAAACTAGACTTTCACTGATGTTAGGACCCAGTGATTCACCTCAGGTGAATTGAAAAAAGAAATGACGACATATGTTTACCAAAAATCCATGAAGAGTGTTCAGTAGCAGCTTTATTCATCATAGCAAAAATTAGACATAATTCAGCTGTTTATCACCAGGAGAATGGAAAATCAAACTACGGTTTATGCACACAACAGAAGATAAATCAGCAATAACAAGAAATAAACTACAAAAATAGCCAACAGCAGGGATGAATCTTAAAATTATCATCCTTAGTGAAAGAAGTTGGACAGAAAAAAGGATTTACTATATACTATATAATTCCATTTGTAAGCAATTCTAGATCAGGCTTTTACCTATGAATGGGAAAAAGTATGAGGGAACATCCATGGGTGCTAGAAATGTTCTGTAATTTGACATACATTCATTAAAAGAGAATAGAGAATATTATTCTGTTTTCAAAGATCTGAGCATTTCACTTTATGTAAATTATACCTCAATTTACCTTTTTTTTTTTTTTTGACACAGAGTCTTGCTCTTGTTGCCCAGGCTGGAGCACAGTGGCGTGATCTCAGCTCACTGCAACCTCCACTGCCCGGGTTCAGGTGATTCTCCTGCCTCAGCCTCCTGTGTAGCTGGGATTACAGGTGCCTGTCACCATGCCTGGCTAATTTTGTACTTTTAGTAGAGAAGGGGTTTTGCCATATTGGCCAGGCTGGTCTCGAACTCCTGACCTCAGGTGATCCACCTGCCTCGGCCTCCCAAAGTGCTGGGATTATAGGCATGAGCCACCGTGCCCAGCCTATATCTCAATTTAAAAAGAAAACACAAAAAGAAAAGGCAAAAATGCTGATTATACTACTTATACCTTTTATAAACTAACAAATTTAGATTCATTATTTATAAATTGAGTTATATATAATTCTCTTTTAAATGCATTATCTAAAAGCAGTTATTATAACAAATTAACAGAATACAATTGCTGGGAAAATATTTAAATTACTTAAGCAAACACACCCCTTCTCAAGCAATCAAAACACTTCCAAAATTTTTTGAATGATGAATGCAGAAACTTGTAATAGATGTAAAACAAGCTGTCTAGTCTTTAGAGGAGGTATTTATGAATCAATAAGAATGATTTGTATTATCAACATCAAAGGCTGGCCTACAAATTGGTACTTTATGAAAAAATATGTTTTTAGTAAGTAGTATAGGGGAAAGTGAAACAGGAAGAGGTAGTAGGAGTTTTTGAAGGGAGTTTACATTATTAAATATATATTATTAAATACAGCAGCTACTAGCTACACATGGATACTGAACTCTTGAAGTGTGAGTAGTATGACTAAGGTACAAAATTTTAATTAATTAAAATTTAAATAAATTTATTTAAAGGCACTAAATTTATTTAAAGGAAAGGCACTACTGAAAATATAAAATAAAAGGCTCGAAGAAGAAGAAAAGAGTTAAACTATATAGATAACAGGAGAAGAGTGTTTCAGGTAGAGAGATAGCAGATATAAAGCCCCTGAGGCAGGCATGTGCTAAAAACAGCAAGGCCGGTGTGAGGGAGTGAGAAGTTGGAGGAGGCCAGAGAGGAAGCAGGGACTTAGGGCAAACAGGGCTTGGAGGTCCATGGTAGAGTTCGGTTTTTACTCTCAGTGAGGTGGGAAGCAAACTAGAGGTTGCGAGCAGTGAAGTGATAGGCTCTGACTTACATGGTAAAGGGCTCTCTGACTGCTTTGTTGAGAACAGAGTGAAGTGGGCATTTCTGGGTGAGAGAAAAACTGTGGAGAACAGTTAGGGGGTTATTACAATAAGCCAGGTGAGGGAAGGTGGTGGTTGTCCATACATGTGTATCATTGGAGATGGTAAGAAGCAATTGGATCCATGAGCTAACAATAAAACTGGTTTAAAAACAAAATTCTGTAATTAAGACTGCCCTTCAAATGCCTCAAAATAGAAAAGTTTGCTACACACAAGAGCCCATCCTGTCCAGTATTTCATCTATCTAAAAAGATGAACTGACATCAATAATAATATTAGTGATATATTTTCTCATGATTATTTAACAGTTCTCATAATGTACAGAAGTCTTAACTTTAGAGAAGAAGCAGCTGAGATTAGAGAGGCTACACACTTTGCCTGACAGCTAACGTTTACTAAATGGTAGGAATTGAATTACTGAATTCTGTTGAGGTGTTTGTCTTCAACATTAATGTTTCTTTCATTTATGTTAGATTATAAATAATCTAAACATGATCACATTTTAAAAATTGATGTGGCCAGTCGCGGTGGCTCACGTCTGTAATCCCAGGACTTTGGGAGGCCGAGGTGGGCAGATCACGAGGTCAGGAGATCGAGACCATCCTGGCCAATATAGTGAAACCCCGTCTCTACTAAAAATAGAAAAAATTAGCTGAGCGTGGTGGTAGACGCCTATAGTCCCAGCTACTCGGGAGGCTGAGGCAGGAGAATGGCAAGAACCGGGGAGGCAGAGCTTGCGGTGAGCAGAGATAGCGCCACTGCACTCAAGCCTGGACAACAGTGCAAGACTCTGTCTCAAAAAAAAAAATTGATATAATGAAAACTTTCAGATATCCAAAAGTAGGAAATAGCACAATGAGCTCCCATATACGTTTCATTTCTGTATTCAATAATTATCAAGATTCAGGCTGGGCACAGTGGCTCATGCCTGTAATCCCAGCACTTTGGGAGGCAAAGATGGGCAGATCACTTGAGGTCAGGAGTTCAAGACCAGCCTGGCCAACATGGTGAAACCCCATCTCTACTAAAAACACAAAAATTAGCAGGGTGTGGTGGCACATGCCTATAATCCCAGCTACTTGGGAGGCTGAGGCACGGGAATTGCTTGAACCTGGAAGGTGGAGGTTGCAGTGAGCCAAGATCGTGCCATTGCACCCAGCCTGGGCAACAGAGCAAGGCTCTGTCTCTAAATGAATAAATAAATAAAATCAAGATTCTGTCATATTTTAAATATATTTTTCTATTAATTTTTTACCAAGCATTTTGAAAGTAAATCCCCCGACATACTTCCAAAGGCATATCAAAATATCATGAATGTTTTATTATGCCATTATTTCACCTAAAAATGAACAATTATTCCTTGGTATCATCTAATACTTACTCCATAAACAAATTTTCCCAAATGCCTTAAAAATGTCTGTCTTCCCCAGATGATTTATTTGAATCAGGTTGTAAAAATGCTTGTACGTTACATTTGGTGTTCTCTTAAGTCTCGTTTAATGTACTGAACTGTACTCTTTTTCCTTTTTGCTTTTGATTTTTTCCATGCCTTTGGGTTATTGCGGAAACCAATTTGATCTTCCTGTAGTTGGTCCCATGTGCTGGATTTCTCTGTTTACTTTCTTGTGAAATGATTTAACTTATTCCTCCATCCCCCCAAATATCTTGTTTATGAAGAGTAACTTCTAGAGCAGTGCTTTCCAATAGGATTTTCCGTGATGATGGAAATGGAAATCTTCCATATCCGAGCTATCTACTACAGCAGCCGCTAGCTACACATGGATAGTGAACTCTTGAAATGTGGCTAGTATGACTAAGGTACAAAATTTTAATTAAAATTTAAATGAATTAAATTTCAACGTGACTAATGTTTATCATATTGGACAGTGCAGCTGGAGGCTTAGTTAGATTCAACATTTTTGAGGAGGAGTACTCTGGTAGGTTGAATGGTGGCTCCCTAAAACAGACAGTTGACCGTTAAACAACAGGGTTTGAACTACATGGGTTCACTTATACACAGCTTTCTTTCAACTAAACCCGGATAAATATGGTATTTGTGGGATAAGGAAGCTGCATATATGGAGGGCAGACCTTTCATATAAGTGAGTTCTGCAGGCCCCTCACTTATATATCGAGGGAAATTGTATGTCCATCTGGAACCTGTTGATGCAATCCTATTTGGATACAGGTCTTTGTACATGTAATTAAGTTTAAGATGTTGTTGTGAGATTATCTTGGATTATCCATATAGGCTCTACATCTGATGACAAATGTTCTTATAAAGGAGAAGACATAAACGGAAGAGAAGAGCCAGAGAAGGCAATGTGAAGGCAGAGGCAGAAATTGGAGCCATGTGTCTATAAGCTAAGAAACACCCAGGATTGCTGGCAGCCAAGAAAAGCACAGAAGAAGATGGAACAGATTCTCTCTCAAAGCCTCTGGAAAGAAGCAACTCTGCTGACACCTTGATTTCAGACTTCTGGTCTCCAGAACAGTAAGAGAACAAATTTGTAGTAAAGGCACCAAGTTGATGGTAATCTGTTAAATGGCGGCCCTATGAAACCAATATAAATACCTTAAAGGAAGCACACATGCTTCAAATTGTGTCATACTCAAAAATTTGGAAAAATGTGTATTTTTCTAAATTTAACATAACGAAGTACAGTTATATAGCTTTCATCTCTGTCTTCTCCATCCTAAATATCTGATTGTCTTTAGTAATGCTAAGGAGACAAACTGATGTCTCCATTGTAAAGTTCCCCTATCAATGTTTCATTTAATCATTTCTTTCACTGATGATATTTGACTGAATTAATTATTTCATTAGGGGTTGCACAATGGTCATTTTTGAAGGCCATTTTAAAAATGTATTAGCTGGGATTCTTCTGCAAAGAAAATCTTTCAACAATTTTGGCATTTTGATTATGGTGAGATGTACTTAGTATTGGGAAATCTGAATAAATGCTTAAATATTTCTTTTTCATTGCTAATTTTCAGAGTCAAGAGTTAGTGTCCTAGATAGTTCCAATGGTGACAAATGAGTAGTTAGGAACATTTTTGGGGGAATACGGGATTGTGAACATAATTATAAACTTATGGTTTTTTATGTAAGTCCATAATATATAATACACATTTGTAATAACATATTTAGGATTTTTATTCAATTGCATTCCTTATACTTTTTCTTGCACATATTGTCCATATTTAGTCAAGAGACTGCATTGTATGAGCTCTTTCATTCTTCTGGCTTAACCTTTAGCCTTTGATTGCTTCCTTGCTTTACGACAAACAAGTAGTTCCAGGTTTATGTTGAGTATCTTGTGTTCCTAATTTGGAAGCAGTCATTCCTCCAAGGACCCCTTTGTTTTTAGTGGGGAATGATATCTAGAGACCACAATCTGGGCCCTAGGCGTGCTCACTGCCACTGGGTTATTATTATTTCTCAGCCTTTTCTCTGAATAGAGTTAGGAAATACATATTTTTGGGAAAAAAAAAAGCCCATACGTTTATACTAATATTTCTGATTCAAATTTAACATTACAGAATTTTTACTTTTAAAATTTTAATATTGTATATTTATTCCTCCCTCCTTTAAATGCAAAATCTTGATTCTTAACACTGATATAATTATTTGTATCATATAGTTTTAAAATGATAATATCAATATTATTGTCTTAGTCCCATCAAGCTGCTATAACAAAATAGACTGGAAGCCTTATAAATAAATAATAGAAATGGATTTCTCACAGTTCTGGAGGCCGGGAAGTCTGATAACAGGATGCCAGCATGGTTGGGTTCTGGTGAGGGCCTTCTTCCAGGATGGATTGCTGACTTCTTGCTGGATCTCTCACATGGCAGAAGAGGTGAGGCAGCTCTCTGGGGCCTCTTTTTATTTTATTTTATTTTTTGTGACAGAGTCTGGTTCTGTTGCCCAGGCAGGAATGCTACTGCATAATCTCTGCTCACTGCAACCTCTGCCTCCTGGGCTCAAGCGATCCTCCCATCTCAGCCTCCTGAGTAGCTGGGACTACAGGTGCACACCATCTGGCTAATTTTCGTAATTTTTTTGTAGAGATGGGGTTTTTTCCATGTTGGCCAGGATGGTCTCAAACTCCCGAGGTCAAGCGATCAACCTGCCTTGGCCTCCCAAAGTGCTGGGATTACAGGTGTGAGCCACACACCCAGCCTCTGGGGCCACTTTTATATGGACACTAATCCCATTCATGAGCACTTCACTTCTCAAAGGCCCCACCTCCTAATACTATCACACTGATGATTAGGTTTCAACATATGAATTTGCTGTGGGGAACAGAGTTGGGGGGATGGCGACAAAAACATTCAGATCACAGCAATTACTAACAGTTTGACTATTAAAGTTTAAGATGTCTTCATTGCTCTATTTTTTTGCTAGAATATATTACACTAAATATGTATAATCAAAATGTGTATTCTAATGTCACTTGAAGTAATTCTTTTTCCTGAATGGCTATGCAACTAACTTGTTTCACAGTTAGGTTATTTATTTTGGTTTGTTTTCAGTTTTTAGGGATGGTTTTTTCCTTTTTATTTAATTTGCTATATGTAAGGCATATTTTTCAAAATTTAAATATAGCAAAATATACTTATAATATATAGCTTTCATTTCTGTCTTCTCCATCCCATGCAATAAAACTATATTTGTTTCTTTTAAAAAAGCAAGCATGTTTATATATTTAGATGCCTTCTTTGTTACACAAAAGGTAGCATACTGTCCATATTTTTCTATACTTTGCTTTTTTACATAGTAATAGACAGAAGAACATTCCATATTAGCAAAGAAATTATAGACACTACAATTTCTTTAGATATCTTTCTCATTTTTAAAATGCTTCATAGTATTCTACTGTGTGGACATGCTTTTGTTTATTTAACGAGTCATGCATTTGCGAACATTTGGGTATTTCTGATTTTTTGCTATTGCAAATAATGTCATAATGAAAAATCTTGTGCAAACGTCAGTCCATATTGTCACCACTGTGGCTTTGGGAGGAATTCACAGAAGCAGGATTGCTGGGTCAAAGAGAAACACACATATACTTTTTTCTAGATTATGACAAAATTCCTTCCCCATTTCTTTTATTTTGCATTGCCACCTACACTGTAAGAGGATGCCTGTTTCTCTACAGTCTCATCAACAGAGTGCATTGTCGAACTTTGGGAAATTTGATAAACATAGGTGAGAAGTCATATTTCAGTGAAGTTTTAATTAGTCTATCTCTTATTATATGATGCTGAGTATCTTTTCATATGCTTAAGGGCCATTTTCATTTCCTCTTCTGTGAGCTGTCCATATCTTTTGCTGATTTTACTATCAGATTGCTAGCCATTTTCCCCCTCAATTTTTCAAAGGCCTTTGAATAGGAGCAATATTAGCACTTTATCTGTGGTATAAGTTGCATCTATATTTTCTGATTTTCTCATTTGCATTTTATGATTCATTAAATGATTATTGATTAGTGTTTCATATTTTCTACTCCTCAAAAGCCTTAGAACATTTTGTTACTTTTCCATACTATTTCTTGATTTATTTTGTCTCATGCAGAATGTGTCCACAATAGCATAGCTCTGACTGACTTGGCCAGTGCTAGGAAGTTGTAGGCAGTGAAATTCTCTTTGTTGCTACTGTATGAACCCAAACAACAGAGTCAGAGATGAATAGAGAGTAAAGAGGAGGTTTGCTCCCTATAGTGGTAATGGTAGTCGAGGTCAGAAAAGGTTTTTCACGGAGAGCTCTGGGGTAAAAGAAGTAGTATCATTAAAAGAGATTATAAACTACCTGCTGTACAGCTTTCTTTATTGACAGCAGAGATAATTTGTCTGGCTATCATTTCTGCTTTTGTAATAGAAGCTACAATTAGGTCACTATAATTATCCTTTGTTCCAGAGAACAGGCTCAGTTTCTTCAGCTTTTCCCTATCAATGCAGTTTTAAAGCTACAAGCTGTACCTGGTCAGGAACAATGTGAGTTTACTATTATTATTATTATTAGTAGTAGTAGTAGTATTAAAATTATTATACTGAACAGCCAATACAATGTTACATGCAATCTTTGTGATCAATGTTTCATTTTTTCAACAAAACTATTTTAACTGCATTAATATTTTTCACCATTGCCTCATTCCTCTCTGGGTGTCTATAATATTTTCTAAACGATCTCCTTCAGTACCGCCCATTTTTCTTGTCAGCCTAAACCAGATCTGACATTGTAAGGGAACTAGATTGATGGGATAATTTATCACTTTTCTTGATATAAATAAAAAAAACATATATTTCTGTACAGTAGATTTGACATTCTATAATACTGACATGCAAATTTTTTAATGTCATTAATTGACTCTTTGTTTATGTTTTCCTCTGTGCACACACAAATAACACGGTGAATTCTTCATGGTTTGCAGAATCCAATATGTGGATATTGTGCTTATATAGTCCATGGTTTGCCAAAGATCATGGAGCAAAGGGCATGTTGATGTTCTTTTTCTCTAAATCCTAAATGCTCATTAAAGTAAGTCAAGGCAGTAGAGTTTGGGAAGCTTCTGAGAGTCAGGCGTGGACTCAGAACATCCTAATTCTAGAGAATCCTGAAAAGTTAACTGGTTCTTTGCCTAGGTGGGATGACCACAGAAAAGACTTCCATATCCTACATGGCCTGGAACCAAGCACATTCCCCAAATCAAATGTTGTTTTTTTTTTTTTTTTTTTTACACCGAGTCTATTTCATATTCTAAACTAATGGGATTTGCAATTCCTACCTACGAGTTGCATTTTTTACAATGCCAAATGGCAAGATCCTTGAGTATCTTTCCATTGCTACTAAACACTGCCATTTCAAGAAAACTGCCCTTGAAGGCTCTCCAACTATTGCAATTTACATTTTCCCTAAATTTATACCTTTCCCAGACCCATTAAGCCTTTCCCATTGCTAATGCACTGAGTTCCTGTAATTTCTATTCTCATAATGTAGACAAGTTTCTCAGAAATGCTTAGTAAACATTTTTAGCCTTCCTTAGAAAATTAGCCCCAAAGAGAGGTGGGGATGTGACGGGGAACAACCTACAGAGTGCTTATGATATTCTCTGATAACAACTAATTCCTTTATAACAATCCTAGACAGTCCCCCTACAAAAGGTGTCATTAGCGTTGAAGACATTAAATGATGTTCCCTAGGCTGCTGGCCAAACTAACACTGAAGAAAGAGCTGTAAGAATCTGCCCCTGGGGGAGCCCTGCCGGTTGGATAAAATTTGTAACTTGTTGATGTGCTTTATTCTTATTGCTAACGACATTTGTAAGTGGCAAGAAGTAGCCTTTATTTTATTTATATTCTCCCAGTTTATATTTGCCCACTTTTTGTAGCACAGACCAAAGCAGAAAGCAAACTAAGTTTTCTGTATTAAAATTTTCTGAAGCACAGCATTGTTTAACCCTAGGGACTGCCAAGGGTTATACCTGAAAACTAAATGACAGGCCCTCGGTGCTTATCATTATCTGGAAAAGAATGAGGATCAACCCCTTCTGTTGAATGTCTGGGGCTTTGTAAGCTACATAAACTTCCTGAAGAGGAAACAGGAAAAATAAAGAGAATAAAAGGAAACTAGCTACATTTCCTTTCCTTTCCCTTCAAACCTTTCTTTTCTTTCCATTCTGTCACCTGGAATTTCACACCTGGCCGGTGCACTCCTGGACACGTCTTTGATCTTTATCTCTCAAAGCCGACTCACATAAAAATGTGCTGAAGCATGGGGATCACGGCTGTCCACACAGCATGTGCTGCTCTATTTCCTTTGTTTTCTTGGCCCTAAATGCCACACTTCCCAAGGCCCTGGACACTCATCTCCAGGTTACATAGAGTCTTCATTAAATGAACTCTGGGATCATGAAAAGCTCTAGAAGTACCACCGACTTCCACAGAGCCTGGAAAAACCACCTTAAGTATAGAACCATGACTATACCTAGGACAGGGATAAACACAGACCCTTCATACCTGAGGTTTCCATCTAGTCCAAAGGTATAGGGCACTCATATTCTGAAAAGTCACGTTCTCTGCATCATAGAGAGTTTAAAAAGACACAGAGGGTATAGTCTTTTCCCTCCTATCCAACTCATGCAGAAGGCTTTAAACAGGTCTGCAAAAATATTGTATTCAACTACAGTATTTTCTTTTTTAAAAACTTTTAAGTTCAGGGGTACAAGTGCAGGTTTGTTAAATAGGTAAATCTGTGTTATGGGCCTTTGTAGTACAGATTATTCCATCATCCAGGTATGAAGCCTAGTACCCATAAGCTATTTTTCCTGATCCCCTCCCTCCTCCTATCCTGCATCTTCCAAAAGGCCCCAGTGTGTGTTGTTCCCCTCTATGTGTTCTCATCATTTAGTTCCCACTTATAAGTGAGAATATGTGGTATTTGGTTTTCTGTTCTGGTGTTAGTTTGCTAAGGATAATGGTCTCCATCTCCATCCATGTCCTTGCAAAGGACACGATCCTGTTCTTTTTTATGGCTGCAGAGTATTCCACGGTGTATAGGTATCACATTTTCTTTATCCAGTCTGCCACTGATGGGCATTTATGTTGATTCCATGTTGTGAATATTATTCCATGTTGTGAACCCTACTGTGAATAGGGTTGCAATGAACATACGTAAACCACAGTATTTTCCATGGTGCTTATTAGGCTTGCCATTTTTGGCTTCTTAAGATGGGACTTTGTTCTGGAGAAACCATATAGAATATTCTCACATGTCCAGGCATATGCCAAGAAATGGGGCATGTCAGCCAATTTGGTTTGATTCCAACATTTATTGAGTATTTACTAAGTACTTAGAACTGCACTAGGCTAGATGAAAAGGACCAGGGACACATGAGTATCAGGTGAAAGAACCACAGGCTTGTCCGTCAGGTCTGCAAACTAAGGTCCCCTCCTACCTCCAAAAGGATAGTGATAGGGTCTTCCTTAACAGGGATCCAAGCCTGAGGTGAGCATCCTCATCATCTGGTCTTCCTCCCTCTACCGCATGCACACTGAGGACACAGCATTGGCTGGGCCAACATTTGCCTTAGGCAATCGCCGCTCAGCAACCATCAGAGAAGGTCCGACAAGCTAATCCAGATGATGTCTGCTGTGTCTATGGTGATTCTGTCAGACTGTTGTGCAGTTAGGGGACAAGATGACTACCAGGAATGACCTCATTCCTACTCCACTGGATGTCGAGGAGAAAGGTTCTACCATGGCCATCAGTTCAAACCTGGGTGTCAAGGAGTATGAAGGAGGCTTTTATAGACAACCATATGCTACTTGCACATAGTTTTGAGAACTACAATGAGGATGTTTCATTTGTTAGGATAGGCAATGACTGTTTGTCCATGGGAGCCTACTGTCTGATCTACCCTCACTGTCCCTTCACCAAGACCAACAGACCTAAGCTAAGCCTATTCTTTTCAGGGCCTATTCTCCGTCCTGACCATGGCATTCCATCACTCAGCTGGGTCCCTATTCCTTGGCCTACCTAGTGGCCCTTTGCTCCAGGTTTTGCCTATAATTACCATAGGAAATCTCTTCATGTTTGAAAAGAGACTTGTTTTATCTCCTATGGGAACTGCAAATTGCTAATGGATCCATAAAATGTTGGAAAAAAGGGAAGAATTGGCATTTTTTTTATTGTGGTTAGCAGGGTACTGCAGAGGTCTAAGTTTTAGATGTGGGGAAACATCCTTCAATTACCTGCATGACTAAGATTTAGATTTTATTCAGGCTCTATGTAACCACAGTAAGGAAACATACTTTTTAAGAGGGAGGCAAGGTGTGGCCAGATAGCTCCCTTCATGGAGAATCTAGTCATTAAACAGCAGCCCAGACAATCTCTTAAACAGTAAATATTTAACTGTTTCTCTGCTTATAACACTTTCATGTCTTCCTTTAACACTTAGATAAAATCTAAGCTCCCTACGATGATCTGTGACGCTATCCACTCGGTCACCGCCTCCTCTGTGACTCTGGCTTATGCCACGCTCTCCCTTAGTTATTCAACTCCAATTACAAAGCTTCATTTGCCTCAGGCCTGATTAGCTCTTGCAGTTCTTTCTGCCTGAAATTGCCTTCTTGTGACTGGCTCATCGCTGAGATTGAATCTTGGCATCTTAGGCATTCTTCCCAGCCCCATCTTTCTATCACATTGCTCTAGTTTATTTTCTTCATACTCCTACCATTACTTGATTTTATCTTTTTTATTTATCTGTTTACAAGAATGGAATCTTCATGGAAGCAGGGTCCTTATTTGACTTGTCTATTGATAGAACTCCAATATCTAGCACAGTGCCTGGCAGACAGTAGGCACTCAATAATGTGATGATGGAAACAGACAAAGCAAGGTCTGAGAGAGAAGGCCAAGTGACAACGGAAGCAGAGATTGGAGAGATGCACTTTAAAAATGGCGGAAGGAGCCATGAGCCAGGAACATAGGCAGCCAAGTAAAAGCCAATGACAATGAGTCTGCAAAAGGAATCAGCTCAGTTGACATCTTGACTCTAGCTCAGTGAAACTAACTTCAGAATTATGGCCTCCAAAACGTTAAGAGAATAAATTTATGTTGTTTTATGATACCAAGTATGTGGTAATTTGTTACAGCAGCAATAGAAGACTAATGCTGGTTATGAATGAATGGAACTGATGATGATACCTAAAGAGAAGTATTTAGGTATGCACTATTTTCATTCACAGCCTTGGTCAATATGTCATTGCTCATCTTTCCTGCAATGTGGAAATATGAAAGATCAAACCTCAGACCCTATAACATATGAAGAGAAAAAACAAATTCTGGCAGCTTTTCTACTGTGTGTCTTGAGGAGATTAAAAATGGAATACAGTGGAACACAGGAGAGGAAACCCACATAAATGGCTCTAAATGTTAAACGTAACAATTATATTGGAGACATTGCAGTGTGCCTGCATTGT
The DNA here is from genome assembly GCF_028858775.2 of Pan troglodytes. Classification (NCBI taxonomy): domain Eukaryota; kingdom Metazoa; phylum Chordata; class Mammalia; order Primates; family Hominidae; genus Pan; species Pan troglodytes. Next base: position 107,643,796 of record NC_072411.2, on the reverse strand, counting down.
GTAGGCACAGCACCACACAAACTGGTCCCGGCAGCTGACATCTGTAGTGCAAGAAATGGCCACCTAGAGGAGAATAGTGAGTCTAAAACAGATGATGTTAGGCCTTTCTTTCCTAAACAAAGATATCGTCTTATCATCTCCCAATATACAGCACACATTTTCTTTTCCGTTTTTTTTTTTTGTTTTGTTTTTTTGTTTTTTGAGATGGAGTCTTGCTCTGTTACCAGGCTGGAGTGTAGTGGCATGACCTTGGCTCACTCCCTCCGGGTTCAAGTGATTCTCCTGCCTTGGCCTCCTGAGTAGCTGGGACTATGGGCATGCCCCACCACATCCAGCTAATTTTTGTATTTTTAGTAGAGATGGGGTTTCACCATGTTGGTCAGGATGGTCTTGATCTCTTGACCTTATGATCTGCCCGCCTGGGCCTCTCAAAGTGATGGGATTACAGCGTGAGCCACAGCACCCAGCCTCTTTTGCATTTTTCATAAGGCAAAACTTGAAAATGAGCAGCAATCTATTCATTCTCTCTCTTAGAAAATTTACGGTGACCTGCTTGCAAATAATACAAGGGAAGTATCCCAGAAGAGGCTCTTGGTTCATTAAAATAATCAGCATATTCCAATATGCATTCATCCCTGAAATAATAACAATTCACTTTCAATAAATTAATTATGGTTTTAATGAGCAAAATTTACATTTATATTTCTGCCTTAAGATCTTCATGGGAGGCAGCATCCTCCTCACCCAGACAGTTCCACTGAAGCAAAGCCTTTTTCAGAGTAGACCTGCAGGTGTTGATGGATATGTGAACACTCTGCTATTTCAGAAATGGAAAAGCAAGGTGATGTAGGGAGCCAGACAGCCTGGGATGGAAACTGAGCTCTGCCACTTTCTAATTTTGTACCACGGACAAATTATTTAAGCTTTCTGTCACCTGCAAATGAGAGATATAATAGTACCTGCCCCAAAGGAAGAAGGCTAAATGACCTAATACTACTAAAGCTATTAGAAGAGTGTGCCTGGCACGTACATAGCAACTGTTAGGAATAACAGTAACAGTTATCCACATCTGAGACAGGGGAGATGAGAGAGCAGAGAACAGAGATACTTATGCAGTCTTCACATGCACACACCACTAATAGCTCTTGAAAAGCATAAACACAGCTTCTTTAAGCTCCTTCTCAATTCCACCTGGAACCCTAGACAGAGAGTAGATACTTTTAATCAATGCTGTATAACCTGGATTGGCCAGAATGCTCAGGGGACCAGGTGTGTTACGGTTAATTGAATTTTCTGCTTGATTGAGAGTAAAGCAGCAAATGCTTCTGGTTCGAATCTCTTGGCCGCAAATCTTTCGAAAATATATGAATACTTTAATTTGCTTTAGCCACATTCACTGAACAGATTTTTTTTTGAAGAGGGAGGGACATCATTTGAAGACCATCCTTCTCCACTGCAGTTTTCATCCTGTAACCCTTGAGGTATGGAGGAATCACAATGAAGTAACTAAATATTAGCTGTGACCTGACCTCATCCATTTAATCCACATTTCTGAGAGTCTACTATGTGCCTGGCACTGGGAAGCATTTCTTATTTCTTCCTGATTCTCCCCTTTCCCCGTTTCCCTCCTGGCTAGTGGAGTGTTCAGAAGAGACTGCAGAATAATGAAGTTTTGGGATAATTACTAACTTGAGAAGTTTAAAGAGTAAGTGACTTGTATGTAATATGGAACTTGTTTTTTTCTGGCAGTCTGGGGTCTGCCTTATCTATGTCAAGAGATGGGGGAAAACTGACCTTTGGTCACCCTAGTTGGCTTCTTCAGTTTTTCAAAACTGTAAAGAAAGTTCAATTTGCTCCACCATTTTTTTTTTACTATGGTGCTTGTATTAGTCTGTTTTCACACTGCTGATAATGACATACCTAAGACTGAGTGATTTATAAAGAAAAAGAGGTTTAATAGATTCACAGTTTTACATGGCTAGTGGGGGCCTCACAATCATGGCAGAAGGCAAGAAGGAACAAGTCACATCTTACATGGATGGTGGCCAGCAAAGAGAGAGAACTTGTGCAGGGAACTCCTCCTCTTTATAAAACCATCAGATCTTGTGAGACTTACTCACTATCATGAGAACAGCACAGGAAAGACCCACCCCCATGATTCAAATACCTCCCACTGGGTCCCTCCCATGACCCATGGGAATTGTGGGAGCTGCAATTCAAGATGAGATTTGGGTGGGGAGAGAGCCAAACCATATCAGTGCTGTATTACTGTATGTATATATATTACATAGTACTATATACAAATGGATAGTTTGTAACCCACTTATAAGTATAGAAATATTTTGGCCAAACATTCTAGGCTACTAAGATTATAGTTTATAGTTTAAAATATTTAAATAAATTTTGTATGTATCTGCAGAATATTCAGTAATATAAATTTATGACCCAAAGTTATCTGCCTGTCTCAACTGCTATTTTCCCAGAAAGTTTTGCCCTAAACTTTTTACTATATTCTGTCAGCTTTAGAGAAAGAAACTATAATGGAAAACACCCTGATTGCTTGGAAAATCCCTTAGATTTTAAATGAAAATTTTCCCTGAGTCTTAAATTTCTCTCTAGTTAGCAGCAAAAATATCATGTATTATTGATGGGATTAAGAATTTAAATTTTTTAAAGCCTCTTTTAATTTGCTGCACAGTTAAGTTGTACATTATAATTGAATCTAATGATTTCATTGCAAGTGTCTGGAAATACTGGGTGATAAAGAGGGTGTGTCCTATTGTCCCAGCTACAACACTATTTTCTCATGGCTGCCTTCTCTGTGATCATATAGCATTTTTAAACCCCCTTTCAGCATTTATCATAGTTAGCTTTATTATAATTAGTTGTGTATTGGTCTCTCTGCTCTCTCCTTAATCATGAACTTGTTGAGGGCAGGGACTAGATTGTGTTTTACGCATCTTGCCATTTCCCTCATGTGCCTAGATGCTCAATTAATATTTGCTGAATTATTGAAGAGTTCAGGCCAAAAATAATTAAAAAGTCAAAAGTGAATCATAGCAGAAGATATCTACCCAAATCCTCTAAGTGGAAAAATTTCATATAACTTCAATTTAACCTCAGATTCAAAGGTGTGACAGCACATCTCAAGGAAAAAGGTCCAGGGACCTAAAACAGATTACATTAGTTCTCCAGATGATCAAAAGTATGAAAATTCATCAAAATACACATTTTTCTTATAAGCTTTTAGGCCTGAAATTGGGAACTATTCCACTGAAGTGACCAAGTAAAGGTGACCTTTCATATGAGAAAATGTAAAAAATGAAAAATGAGGAAAGAAGAAAAAAAGACACAAGAGAATACAAGATGATACAGATTAACAATAGTTTATCCAAGGAGTACTGCCTATTAGGAAAACATATGCTTGTTAGATTTTCAAGTGCACACAAAGTGGGTGGGACACAATAAAGGCCTCCACTGGGGGTTCCCGGAGAAGGCCAGCTTCCAGAGGAGGCCCCATCTGCAGGGTGCCTACAACTGCTAAAGGCAGAGCAGATTGAGAAAAATTTCCGTGTTTCAGTGAAAGGTTAAGGGGGCTGGATTGATCTTGCAAGGAAGGCTCTAGCCTGTGGAGATCAGGCTGGGGGCCGTGAGGATGAGATGCAAAGAGAGGCATCCAATCAACTATGGGAGGGACTATGCAACTTTTTGAGTATGGAGATGACAAGTCTGCTCTACCCTTTGGTGATCTCTCAGGTATTCCTCCTGAAAATAAAGGTTCAGCTTTTACACTGTTGGTGGGAGTGCAAACTAGTTCAACCATTGTGGAAGACAGTGTGGGGATTCCTCAAGGATCTAGAACTAGAAATACCATTTGACCCAGCCATCCCATTACTGGGCATATACCCAAAGGATTATAAATCATGCTGCTATAAAGACACATGTGCACGTATGTTTATTGCGGCACTATTCACAATAGTAAAGACTTGGAACCAACCCAAATGTCCATCAATGATATACTGGATTAAGAAAATGTGGCACATATGCAGCCATAAGAAAGGGTGAGTTCATGTCCTTTACGGGGACATGGATGAAGCTGGAAACCATCATTCTGAGCAAACTATCACAAGGACAGAAAACCAAACACTACATGTTCTCACTTATAGGTGGGAATTGAACAGTAAGAACACATGGACACAGGGTGGGGAACATCACACACTGGGGCCTGCCGGGGGGTGGGGGGAGGGGGGAGGGATAGCATTAGGAGATACACCTAATGTAAATGACGAGTTAACGGGTGCAGCACACCAACACGGCACATGTATACATATGTAACAAACCTGCACGTTGTGCACATGTACCCTAGAACTTAAAGTAAAATAAAAAAGAAAAGAAAAGAAAAGAAAAGAAAGGTTCAGTTGTTCCCTTAGCTTGAAGGCCTTGAAGGTCCAACAGAATATATTTTTAGATGTTTACCTGGGGTTGGAAGTGCAGTTTTGAGCTCCTTGTAAGAAGACCAAGAAATCTTATTTCTCCTTAAAAAAAAAAAATTAATCCTTGAGTCCTTAGCATCTATTACAGTACTTGCACTACAGTGGATACTTACATGATTTTTTTTAATGCATCAATCTTCCATAAAGGGGCATAGTTTATATGATATCAGCCTTATTAGCATGTTGCCTTAACTCTTTGAGCCAGCCAGCTGTATTCTTTTCAGAAAATTAACAAATCTACTTTTGTGCATGCTGCTCACCTGCAGGCCCAGGGCTTAGCAGATTTTCAGGGATGAAGACATATGTGAGGAGGAATGGTGCCTTCCCCACAGGTGTTCCAGTCCCTTTACCCCAACATTTTTCTTGATTGCTTTTCAACATCTCCCTGTTTCTCCAAGAACCTAATTCTCTTCATTGGTATCCTTTTATACAGCATGAAAACAGGTAGTATGTAATCATTCATTTAACTAAAATAATACTTTTCCAATTCATTAAGGAATGGTTATCAGAGGCTCATAAGAGGATGTAGCAGGGTATTACCAGACACTGTTAAGCCTATATACATATTATCTATCTATGTAACTATATCACACACAAAGACACACACACATGCAGGCACACCCATGGTCACAGCATTAAAGGTATTCTCACAAACAGGAATACTTTCAGACAGCTAAGCCTTCTTCATACCAGAAGCATGCCCTCAGGATGTCACAAAGTAATAAAATAAAGCCCCCTACTCCTCAGCTAGTCTATGCTTGAAACTGTTTCTCATATTCCTTCAAATGAAAAGAAATTCCTTTCCTGTGTCATCTGATTATAGGGCAATGTAAAAATGAATGTGTAAATAGAATCATAAACATGTCTACATAGTTGCATATGTTTTCAAATGCCCTAGAAAAGTTGTAAAAACATACTACATATTTCGGGTTTAATCTGTGATATTTGGAGATCTTCATCAAATTTCCTGTGTCAATTGGCATGATTTTAGTAAAATGTGTTTCTCCTGCTCAGAGGCAAAATCTTTCAGTATATCTTTGAGAACTTAAATTCCCATGTTGGTTCACACATCATATTAGTTTATTATATCACAATTAAAAAAAAATTTCTTTGAATTGAGGCACAGTCAAGCTTATGTGAGCAAGAGCAGTATGGACCAAGGTAATTGATATCTGTAGGTGGTTATTTCAAATTGATCAATGAGGATTGCACAACTAGCTTCAGTAGAGTGTGCTTATTCCTCTGAATATTTTTCATTCAATGGGATGAATTGGTCACTGATGATATTAGGCATCCATTTTTACCTTAAGTCGTATACACACTTGAGGCATTGAATATTTTAGCATAATGTCAGTTTTCTTGGCACTGGATTTTTGTTTGCTGGTGAAATGAGTTATGTTTCCTCAAGAATTAAGTGCCCATTTCTTAACATTTTGTAAAATGTTCTGGTTTCACTTACTACCTTTCTCGGCAAGGCTTTACTTCTCTGTCCATCCTTTGAAATAATTGGTGAGGTAAATCTATAATTATTGGGAACAGAATTGATTATCAAAAGTAGGAAACTTATTATGCCAAGTTTTTAAGTTGCCGTGTGAAAATATCCTATATAGAAACATATTCAATTTGGGTTTAATATTGTCAAAAGCAGTGAACTATAATATTGAAGCATTTTGTTAAAGCTATGATCTTGTTTTTCCAAAGTGGAATATTTAATGGTCATTGCAGATTTTTTCAATATGCATTCATTTATGTGACCATTACAAAATACATCTCCAAAATTTAAAAGTCCAACTAGCAAATTATCCTCTTTTGACTTTCTTATTACATCCACTATAACCAGATTAAAAACATGTGAATCACACCATATATTATCTTGACTCTGTGTTTTTTTTAAAAATAAAGTCAACCCACTAAAATATCCTTTGATGCTCATTCAGCTAAAATTTTACTTTTTTTTAAAGGTGCATTATTTGATCTGAAAATATCTTTAAGTGCCTAGAATATATATATTTTTAGCACTTGAAACTTTCTTTGGCAATCACAGCCTCTATTAGAGACTGTGAAACATTTTAGGATTATTGAACAAATATCAATTATGTCTATGTCCTCAGTGTCAATCTAGATTGGAAATGTGCCATCTTTTACATCTTCACTAATAGAATTTTTAATTAGCTGTTGATGCTGTCAATAATAGAGTCCACTATTATTTCAAAAAATGATTAGTCTAAGCAATTCCTCATCTACTCATTTGTTCTTTACTTTAAAAACTGGTACATACTATTATAATCAAGGTAATTTTTAAGGAGGCCACTATACTTTCAAAAATAAGCAAGAATGTTTGGCAAGATATTTTAATAGATAGTTATTCTTTTCCTACTGATTATTAAAATGTTGTCAGTTTTTGAAATTATCTAAGTAACTTACTCAAAATTTAATACTGTTTTATACTTTTAAGTCAACCAGGACTTTACTGAATATCTTCTCTTTACTGAGATGTAAGAAAATGAAACAACTTACAATCTATGCCTCAAGAGAATTAGGACTTAGACATGAAGAAAAGACATGTAATTGCAGGAGAATATAGATTAGAAATATTTTACAAGAGAAAGGCTCTAATGTAATTATGATACGGACTCCTAATCACGGGCTTGGAGTTTAGTCCTATTGCCTCCTTGAAAGAGTAGCTTGATGGCATCTGATACATCACAAATGGCTGTTGCCATTTTTCATGATCTTCCATCTACATTAGTTTTTTATGCCTGCCCCCAAAATACAATCAGCACCATGAATTCTGACTGAATCAGCTCAAAATACAGCACAAAAATATCCTCATTTGACAAGAATAAGCCAAGGACAGTGTGTCTCATCCATACAACCGAATTCAATTTTCCCTAAAAAGGCGTATCTTCCATTTTAAAAGGTTAAAATAAATGGTACTTAAAACTAATTTCAACGGATTAAATTTAAGTCAATGAAAGGGGATGGGGACACAAGCCCAATTTGAAAACAACAACAAACAACAGCTCTCTGGGCCCACAGCATTTTCATTTCCCTGTGAAGTGGATGAAATTTCATTCACTTTAAGGCTGTGTCTCTCAGGATCTGGTTCAGCCACAGGGAAACAAGTGTTGATAGTCCTGATGGACTGGCCACTATGCTTCAGTGATTCATTTCCACTGTCCTACTGCCAGTTACAAATAACCTCATATTTCTTGACACCATTTCATAGCCCAGGGAAAGTCTTATATCTCTAAATGCTATAGCTTTGTCTACCATTGATTTAGCCTATTCTGCTCTTAGTTCCATTGCAGCAATTATTCACTTGAAAAATAAAATTAAAATCAGTACGGTTTTATAGTTGTTCATTCATTCATCCATTATTCAGCAACTACTTATTGAGTGCCTATTCTGTGAAACATAATGTATTAGATCGTGAGAGAAACAGAAAAATGATTACAATATCATCCTCACCCCAAGGAAATGGTGAGGTAGTAAGGGAGAGAAGGCATGTTTGTAAATACAAACATCTACGATTCCATGCAGAAAAATAACAACAATAATAATGACAATGTGTATCTATTATGTGCCAAGCACAGTTCTAGGTACTTTAAGTATTTCATGTTATGTAAATTTTATAGGAACTCTGAAGGCTAGATATTTTTATCCTTTTTTTCTTCTTCAAATGATCAAGATCAGAAAGTTTTCTCAGAACATGCACCATCACACAGCTAGTACAGGGAACAGCCAGGCTTCAAACCCAACAGTTTGGTACTCATGTTCATTCTCTTTCAAAGAAAGACGAAGAAAAATAGTAAGTTCACCATTTATTGGCTGTCTCTGTGCCTGGCACTATTCTGAATGCTTCACTTCAGAGTCTTATTTAATTCTCACAACATTCCTATGATATTATATACCCATTTTGTAGGTAAAGAAACTGAAAATTACCACAATCAAGCAACTTGACCCAGGATAGGTAATGGAAGAATTCTCTTCCAACTTAGGTAGTTTGAGAAGGTATAATGGAGAAAGCGAGGTTTCATTGAATTTCCATTCATTCGGACCAACTCAGACAGAAGAGCATTCCAGACAGCGGAAATGGTACTAGAAATGGCACAGTGATTGGAAAGTGTTAATCTCAAAAAGTATGAACATTCCAGATTGGCTGAGTATAGGGGTCATATTGGTCAGGGGTGGAAATTATGATTAGAAAGGTTAAAGTCAGATGTGTTAGGACAAAGAGTTTGCACTGTATGCAGTAGGCAATAGAGAGCCACTGAAAGTTTGAGAGAGAGGAATGACTTTGATCAAAGCAATTATCACTGATTCATTCATCTCCAACCTGTCATAATTTAATAATCTCTGCTTCAAGAAATCATAACTTCAGAAATTATCTATGTAAGTTTCTCCAAGAACATGAATACTTATATCTTCCATCTAAACAGCCCATTGTTGTTACTGTTGTTTAATATGGTTGAGGAGGCTTTTCCATGACCTCTTGGAGAAGCAGGCTTCTGTGCCACTTCTGTGCACAGCCCAAACCACTTCAGCCTCTCTAACTCTCAATATGAGATGCTAACAAAGGACACAAACCAGAAAAAGGCAGGAGTTTGTGCCTGGGAAAGGGGTCAGATTCCTTGGGACAGCAATCTGAATTTCTTTCAGATGCACTGTAAGGTCATTAAGTAATTATACTCCAGGGCAAAGGCAGGTAGCTGGGAAAGAGTGGAATGGGAAGAAAAGGACATTTTCATCCCATTTCCTCCAAAGACTGGATTCCAAATATTAGCAGATCGGAGTTGCCACCCCCTTAGTGTAATATATAGAATGGAAATGCAAATATGAGAATTTTTTTAATTTAATGACAGTGGTTACAAGTGTTTTCTGCAGTCACACGCCCTGTGGACTTGGAGAGGCTGGCAGTCACCCACTCCATTTGTGTCCCTTCTCCCTGAATGTGTTTCCAGGGCTGCCAAGAACTGGCTGCAGCCAGCACCCCCCACACTACTGTGCTGCCATCTCATGCCAAGCTCACTATGCTTGAGGAGCAACTTCCAACCGGTGATCAATAAAAAATGAGGAGAAGCTTCTTGAATGGAAGTATCTGGCATGACTCCCAGCTGGGCAAAGTCTCCGCTCAACTTGGCCTCCTTCATCATAACAGGATCCAATTCAGCAACTTTCACAGATGGTGTGTCTCAGAGCATTCTAGGCTCCCAAAGGCTACTGTATGGGTTATCTGGGGCTTTAATTCCCAAAGCAGGTCAGAAAATAACAGTCAGCACCTAGACTGAACCAGTGTGTGCTTCGTAAATATTGCTTTTAATTTTCACAACAATCTGAAAGACAGGTTTCTCATTTAACACATGAGACTTGAAGCAGATAAGTTCGTTCACGCAGAGTCATCTTTAACCCACTCCTGGGCCTTGTAATCTTTCCATTTGGCCATGCATCTCTCTGGGGCCATCACCTACATTAGTTGGTCCCAAACATGGCTATAAATGACAATCACTTGAGAAATAATTTCAAAATACATATCCTTAGGTTCAACTACAGACTTACTAAAATATCTGTAGTATATTTCTATTATATCTATCTATCTATCTAAAATGTGGTTTCTCAACCTTGGCACAAGTCATGTCATGAGTCAGATAATTCTTTGTTGCAGGGGGCTGTCCTATGCAGTATAGGACGCTGAGAAAGATGCTTGAGTTCTACCTACTAGATTCCAGTAGCACTTCCCCCATAGTATGGTAACTAAAAATGTTCTCAGACATTGTCAAATACCCACTGGGGTCAGAATCACCCAAAGTTGAGAACCACTGATGTAAAAAGCTGTCCAGGAAATGCAGAAAAAACATATTCAAAGTTTGGAGTTTGTAAATCACAGGCCTAGGTTAGTATTTCTATGTGAAGGGTATGGGGCGGGTGGAGGCCGGGTGGTGACGGGGGAGAAGATTCCAGAAGACAATAGATTGAGCATCCTTTCAAATCATATAGAGTTTGCCAACCTACGTGAACATTAACTAAACTTGGCCTGTCATGAAAGCTTCCCAAAGCAGGATATAACAAATGTTCAAATAAGGAAAGAAGATGAGAGACTTACAAATTCTTTTAAAATATTTGATTTACAGAAGTTTGATATATCCACAGTTTTCAGAGACCACTTTCAGCAAATTAAGATTACTAGTATATTATCCAGCCCCAAACCGGCCTACAGAAAATATTCTGGGTTCACTAAACTTTTATTTACGCAAATTTTTTCTTCTAAAGAACTTAGAAGTTAAAAAGCATTTTATCCAAACAAAATGTAGGAAACTGGGGCCTTTAAGTATTATTATTAACATTTTATTTCACGGTACTAAAAATAGAAACTATAAGAATACATCCTCAAAAGTGGCTTATCCAATGCCACGAAAATGAATAATAAAACAGAAGCTCTCATTCCTAAATTCTAGTCACCAAACGGCCTTCTACCTACTTACAGTCCCCCAAAGCTTTCACAGAAAATGCTCTTCTCAAATTCTGCCACTGCTGTATTTAATCCCCATTAAAGTAAATTTATCTGTATAGGTTGAGCATCCCAAATCTGAAAATCCAAAATCTGAAACTTTTTGAGGGCTGACATGACACTCAAAGGAAATGCTCATTGGAACATTCCTGATTTTAGATTTTCAGATTTGGAATGCTCAACTGGTAAACATAATGCAAATATGCCAAAATAAAAGAAAAATCAAAGTCTGAAACACTTCTGGTTCCAAGCATTTTGGATAAGGGATATTCAACCTGCATCTCCGAGGTACAGCTCTGGTATCTCTGATTGGCATAAAATCCAGTGAATTACAAAAAAATTATGGATTACATTGAATATCTATTTCTGTATTTAATACGTTTATATTACAACCAAATATCCTGGATCAGCGAAATTTAAAATTTCTTTCCACATTTTTATCAGGTCAGATACTCTAAACAGTTCTGTGGAATCATTCTAGGTAATTCAGTATAATTCCTTTTCAGAATGTATTCCAACAGCCCTGCAACTACATACGATAAAGTAATACATCACTCCAGGGTACATGAATTCTTTAAAAATATTTAAAATTATTTAAAACAATTTGTAGAGAGCTGGTGTACTTTATAGAAGTTTGCCTAAATGACTGTTGGAAAGCATGCCAGTCAAGTGATTCATTTTATGTATTAATCCAGCTCGGCTGACAAGCAGTTGCTAATACAGCACTTCTAACATTGATTCAAGTCCCATAAAAGGATTTTGGCTCATAAAAAATGCTGGCATGGCATTAGGATGTAGGTGTTTCCATCTCTGGTCTATAGAAATACAGTAATGTGCCAAGTTTTGTTGGTGACCGCAAGCATTTCTGAGAAGATAGGTGTTACAGAGATCAAATAAATGTATAGATATTAAAGCTACCTTCACCCCGGGCTGTGTCTAAATCCCTAATTTCTCTAAATCAGAGGCAAATTTTGAAAAATGGCCCCCAAATAAAGAGTAGTGTGGGTGTATGGCTACTATGCCATTGTGTTTATGTTCTTTCTCTCTATATATTTTTAATTCTCATTCTAGGAAAGATGGATATTTTTACCTTTACACGAGCATCAATAGTAATCACAGGGATACAGAAAGATCTCTTTTCATTCACTGAGTTGGTTAGTACTATGAAAAACAGAAATCTGATAGCTTCTTTCTGTCAGCATAAAAAGAGAACATGACCTTGTCCTGAGAAACACCACCAAGTAAGATTTTTCATAACTTCCATGCAGTGATGATTTAATAAGGATCTAAAAGTAATTAAGTGGATCTTTTTTAGCCAACCAAAGCCTTATTCAAATACACATTTTTATCAGCATTTTAAGGGAGCCATAAAATTGGGGCATTTTGAAAAACTGGGATCTAATCCAGCCCATGATCTGATCAGGGTTCACTAGTAATAATAAATTGGGACTATTAAAACTGGGAATCATTCCAACATTTTACCCAAACCACAGGACCTAGAAAATTCTACTGCAAAAGATAGGGATATTCAGTGATGAGTAAAACCATGCTGAATTAATCATGTGTATGTAATCATGCCAAAACATGGGTGTTTTCAACAGTTTAAATAGTGCCAAAGTTATTAAGTTCAGTAAATAATTAATTATTGAGAATCGCTTGGCAAATTAAAGAAATCAACCTTCTGGTTTCTTTAATACATCCTTTTTTGAGTGTACAATAATGACAAAATACTATCAATTCACTTGTTGCTGTATATATTTAGGAGCGTTATATGTGTGTAGATTACAACCAAAATATTAATTCCAGAATGTAATACTTTCCTTTTCCTTCTTCGACTCTAATAAGCATCTTCATTTTTCAATATGAACAAATGTTGGATAAACTCTAGCCTTACTCTGGTTTTCATTTCAATTTCCAGTAACATAAAAATCCTCCATAATTAAATAAAATGCTGAGAGGTTGGGAATAGATTTTCACCCACTTGAATTCTCAAACTATAAATGGTTTCTGAATGTTTTTATATCTCTAAGATGCATTTCGTTTATGTGGGGAACTTGCAGCTGCATAATTAAATCTTGGTTTGCCAAATATCAAAAACACATGTATTGATTTAAACTAAAGGGAACAGGCCACAAGCAGCTCAGCTGATAAGGCAAGGGAGAAGTCTGCAGTTCTTGGAAGGCTTCCCAAAAGGAAAGAAAACTAAGAACCTTGAATTCAGACACTGAAACCGATTAACTTTCCTAAATCTTAGCTTCACTCTCACTTAGACATTCCGTTCAGGCTAGTTGTTGAAAACAAGAGCCATATGTTTTCATACTTTTCAATGCTGAAGCTGAAGAGGTTGGCTCTTTTTTTTCTCCCATCTCCTCATGTATCCTGCTAAGATTCTAGTAAGATCTACGAAAGCAATGTTTAATTAATACAACAAATGAGCTTCCTGCAAAATAAACTCTGATATGGTATAAGAGTAATGGAAGATTTTGGAGTATATAACTCATGTTATTAAAATTTTTTTTTCAATTTTAGGAGAAAACTTCATTTACTGAAGTATTATTTCAGGGTCAGTAATATGGGACTTCAATGGAAGACAGTCTTTGGTGTCAGTGGAGATATTTTTCTCAGGATAGTAATACTAAATTAATGATGAGGAGGGGGACATATTTTTCTTTTAACCAATCTCCACTGGATTTTTGAGATGGTATTAAGAATACAGGTATTTAGTTTGGTATTTTACAGGTCCAAGATTCTGATTAATTTCATACTTTGTAAAAGGTTACAAACTTAGGTCTTAGAATTGAATAACAACAATATATACTTACTGACATATTAAGACAATCTCTTGCTTTCAGCTCAAGATGCTAATTTACATAATCTGAATGTGTGAAAAATGCTAATTTAATTTAGTTTGAAAAATGTTGGAAGAAATCATCTTTGAATATAACACTGGGTTCATATCTCTAGCAATGAATATGGGCCTTTGGAACTAATATTTTATTATGGCTAATCTCACTGAAGCATGAACAAAATGATGAATTTATTTAATGCAGGGCTTCATTGCAATAGACTGTTTGACTTGTAACAGGAAGTGACACATCATAAGCTGAGAAATCTCTTACTTGAGATTAAGAAAATCCTACCACACAATCTTGAGCAAGAAACTTGGGCTTATACACTCAGGTAACAATGGTGTATGCACTACCATAAACCAATGCCATGACAAGTTCAATAATTATTGCTCTAGAAAAGTAAAAGTAAATGCTTCCATACTTAAGATATTTAGATATTTCTCATACTGGAATATCTGAAAAGAACCCCAGCGATCATCTAAGGACAAAGTAGCATTTAAGATACACTAGAAGGCCAGGTGCAGTGGCTTATGCCTGTAATCCCAGCACTTTGGGAGGCCAAGGCAGGCGGATCACAATTTCAAGAGATTGAGGCCATCCTGGCCAACATGATGAAACCCCATCTCTACTAAAAATACAAAAATTAGCTGGGCATGGTGGCGCGTGCCTGTAGTCCCAGCTACTCAGGAGGGTGAGGCAGAAGAATCGCTTGAACCTGGGAGGTGGAGGTTGCAGTGAGCCGAGATCATGCCACTGCACTCTAGCCTGGTGACAGAGTGAGACTCTGTCTTTAAAAAAAAAAAAAAAAAAAAAAAAAAAGATACACAAGAAGATTTTAGGTGCTATGTGGCTTAATGTACTTAATTAGATAAGCTAACTTACATGGCTATGATTTTTATAATATTTTATTTATTTGATTATGTATAAATATAATTAAGACAATAAAAGAAATAGATCAGTGACTGAAATTTATACAACTCTGATCTAGTCCAATATTTACGTGATGAACTAATGCTTTCTAAATGTAATCATTTCATTAGCTTCTTATTCAACAGTTCCAGTGTCAACAAACTCACTGCCTCATACTGCACCCTAATTTTAAGGACTTTTCCCTTCCATTAAGCTGAATACTACCTCTCTTAAAATAATGCTCCATTAGTATCTTCAAGAGACAAATACATAAATAAGAAAATAAATATTAAAGCAAATAATTTGTTTTCAAAAAAGTAAATAAATGAATGGATGAATAAGCAAATAAACTGATAAAGTAGAACGGAATAAAATGGATGCTACAAAACCGATCTAATCTCTGTGTGACAGTTCTTCAAGCATGAGAAATCCACAAAGTCTTGATTCTGTAAGCTGTGTATTCTCAGGTCTTTCAACATTTTTAATAAGACTTGGATTTAGTACCCGCATGCTCTGTGTGAGAGAGAGGCATGGGATATTCCAGGTGTGATCTAAGCAGCGTAAAATTAGAATTATTGTGGCTTCCTTTATTTTGTACATGAACTTCCAGTAATGTAGCTTAGGACCAGATTAAGCTTTTGGCAGGCATATCCACATGTTGACTCATGCTAAACTTATGCTCAACTAAAACCATCAGGCAAATGTTTCATATATTTGGTATTAAATCAAACCTTCCACATCCTGTGTATGTGTAGTTCATTTTTGGACCTAAATGCAAGACTTTACATTTATTTCCATTAACTTTCTTTACGTTTAATTCAGTCCATTGTTCCTGCTGATTCTGTCATCGGACATATTGTCAACCCCTGAAGTTTTGTGGCAACCACAATCTGATCAACGGGTCACCATCACTAACGCCGATGCTCAGCAGGCCAAGGTTAAAAATAAATTTTAACGAAAAAAATTATTCTTGCAAGCTTAGATTGACGGGATATTCATCAGTAATGTTTGGGTACCATTCTCAAATAGCTAATAATCCTTCTAGGGTTATATCATCTGATCTAGATTTCTCTGCATTATCCACAGGAAATATGACACAATGCAATTCTGATGTCTAGGAGAGTACCTTGCTCTTTGAGAAGCCTGGAGATTATAAAAGGGTTTCTCAGACTCTGTACTATTGACATTTTGGGTTGGATGATTCATGTTGTGGGGGAGGGTAGCTGTCCTGTGCATTTTAAGATTTTTAGCTACATTCCTAGCCTCTACCCAGTAAAAGGCAGTAACTGCTCACCCCTCTTCCCGAGTTATGACAATCAAAAATATCTCCAGACATAGCCAAATGCCCTTGTGGTAAAACTGCCCCCTCCCATTGAGAACCACTGTTCTAGACTCTGCATTCCTCTAATCTAATCTAGTAACCCAACTCATCTTTTATGGCTTTTTGGACTTTTTCAATACATGTAGCTATAGATAAACTATCCATATATAGCAGCAAAATGGTTTCGGATCAGGAATTAGATATGTAGATAACTTAAAATGAGATATGAAAATCAGCAAAAAAAATTAGATGAATGGGGAGAGATAATATAAAATCCTAAAATTTAGAATTGAGGTTAGATTAATCCTAGGGTAAAATGATTACAAGGAAATTAAAACTTCAATAGGAATTATATGATTTAGGAGGTAACTTATAAAGACATTTGTACCTGGATATTCATCCAAGTATTATTTGAAACAGTGAAAAATGGAAACAGTCTGGGCATGGTGGCTCCTGCCTGTAAACCCAGCACTTGGGAGGCTGAGGCAGGAGGATCACTTGAGCTCAGGAATTAGAGACCAGTCTGTACAACGTAGCGAGAGACCTTGTCTCCATTTTTTTTTTTAAAGGAAAGAAAAAAAAGGATAAAAATGGGAAGAGACTAAATGTTTGACAATGGAAGGTAAATAGTTTATTGTATATTGATCTCATAGAATATTAGGCAGTGATCAACATGACATATTTTAAAACATTAATGACATGGGAAAAATGTTCAACATATAATGCTATGAAAAAAGCAAGATGTTATAGATGCAGGTTTTGGATATCAAGTGTTCAAAGAGAGTTGTCACTTGGTATCCATGGGGGATTAGTTCTAGGACACTCTGTGGATATCAAAATCTGTGAATGATCAACTCCCTGATATAAAATGGAGTAATATTTGCACATAACCTATGTATATCCTCTCATATACTTTAAATCATCTCTAGATTACTTATAATACCTATTACAGTGCCTACACATCACTTCATTTGCATAGCTTCAATGTAGTACTTGGCACAGCAAATTTAAATTTTACTTTTGGGAACTTTGTGAAATTTCTTTTCTAAATATTTTCAATCTGCGGTTGGTTGAATCCACAGATGTGGAACCCGTGGATATGGAGCCAACTGTATATGCATAAAAAAAAGATTATAAAATATTAGTAGTGGTTATGGGATTATGGTAGAGTTATGTATGGTTTTAATAGTTTTTATACTTTTTATGTTTCCAAAATTTTCTTAATGAACTGATATTGCTTTTGTAAGTTTTGTGTGCATGAGGGGTGCTGGGGGCAAGTGATCCATATTCCCTTAGTTGAGTGAGCACTGGCTACGGTTTCTAATTTGTTTACAAAAGATTGTACCAGTAAGAAAAGATATTTCGGAGAAGGCACATGAAGAACAAGGAAAATATTTGTAGACTGGGCCACTCAGTCCTTTTGAGAAAAAAATCCTGTGTATCATTTTTCACTAAATAAGAATAGTTTTATGTTATAGCCAAATTCTGCTCCTCCAAGTCAGTGGTTCTCAGACTTTAGAGACTGCTGACGAATCACCTTGCGCTTGTGTATGAAACACAGATTCCTGGGCTCCAACTCCCAAGGTTCTGATTCTGTAAGTCTGGTATGGGGCTCAGGAATCTTCATTTTTAACAAGGTCTTCTAATGATTCATTCTGATGTAGTTGGTCCCTGGACCACATTTTGAGAAACTCAGCTACAAGAAATCATGTGGTTGAATTTGTTTTTTTTTTTTTTCCTGCCTCTTTGGATAATTGCCTCCTGGATATGCACTAAAGATAGCTGTCACAGACCTGTAGCAGTGTGCTGGTAAACTAGGTCTTCAGAGAAACTGTGCTATAAATATACTCACTATAGCCAATGTGGAACTGCCAATGGCTTATCAGCCAGCTTACAAAATTCTTGAAAGTTTAACAATTGGTTCCTATAAGCTGGTACAAGCTGGCTCCAGTACTTTATGGTATATATTTTATTTAGGTGCATTAAATATTTTGAAAATGAGATATGCCAATATAAATCTATTATGATACCTATGACAGGATGAGACAAGTAAGCAACAGGATGGCTTGAATCACGTCAAAGAAACAAATTTCAAACATATTAGGAGAAAAGTGTAATAGCTTTTATCACTATTTCTTACTTTATTCTATTTTTTTTCATTGCCATATCATGAAGAGTGATACACTCGCTGAGTTATTTAAGAGTTGTGAATTGGTTTCCCATAGATGATGGAGAGCTAAGGATCAGGACTCCAGGGTTGGGAGCAATGCCAGATGTTCAGCCTCCACCTCCACCATCCGTGGCTCTCAGCCCCTGAGCTGTTGAAATGCCTTTGGTCATTAATTCTATAGCACCCAACCATAAAATCAACTCCTCAACTTCTTCCTCTAGCACATGATTGAGACAATGTTGTCTCTAGGAAACCCCTATCAGATGTGCTTTATGTGTTCATGTGTGGGAAGTGGCCTAAGTGGAGGCTAATAGTATAGTTCTTTCACTATTTTGACCAGACATATTTTAAGAAAATTGGATCCGAAGCCTATACAGCCAGCTGAAGTGAATTTACAGCTCAGCTTTTAAGAACAAGACTCCCTCAGGCACCTGCCTACTAAAGGCAAAACCAGAAAGGAAATGAACTCTTGCTTAAAGACAACTCACCTTATTTTATGGGTTATCAATTTTCTAGCTGGCACACAGTTCCCCAGCTACTAAGAGTTTTTTTCCCCTGTCCCAAGTAAGTATGAGCTACAAAAAAATGTAAAGTCTGCATTCTAGAAAACAGCTCAGTTTCCTGAAGATGAGGCATGGGATGTAACCTCAGTAAGAGAAGTCAAGGGAGCAGCAAAGATCTATGATGTAGGCTCCCCACATAGATGCCTTTGCCAATATATGCATTAAAATCTCAGCCTGGATTACATTTTACATTACAGGATTGCTGAATCTTAGGTTATGACGGAGAATATCTTTCATGTCTTCAGGATAGCTCTGTCAGGTGAATAGTCAACAACAATGTAAAACACTTGATTTCCTTTTAACTGCTCCAGTGACCTTAGAACTCAGCTTATCAACCTCTCAAAAATGAGAAAGGACTAAATAGCTTTTTTTCCTTGCTATTGAAAAAGTCAGCCTTCTCAACGGGAACAGACTACAAAATAGGGGTCAAAGGCTAACAGTAGATACTCTTAGACTCCTCTGTGCTAGAAAACACAATGAATAGATATGATTTTCTTAGTACACATACTAAAGTAATAAAATCAATACAAGAACGGTCTCTTTAGAAACTATAAGAACTAATGTAACTAATAAGCAAGTGAAAAGTTGTGTAAATCTGAGTACATACATGATGAAGTCAGAATCAAACTCTTAGAATTATATGCTGGTTTTGTCATAATCTCAGTCTTTCTCCAAGCTCCATTTAGTTGTGAAGGCAAAGAATTTTCAGGAGAAATATGAATATTCAATTACATGTTTGAAAATCAGACATTTACACATCCACTTGCGATAAGTGCCAGAGTTAACATCAAAGATACGTGAAGGACCTCTTGTCCAAATGGAACATTAAGCTCCTCAAGCAGGAGAATTCAGCTCTTGCAAACCGGCATTATTCCAGCAAATGAAGCCGGCCCTTTAACAGATGGGCAACACACTCTTCAGCTTGCTGATAGCCTAATAAAAGACAGTGTCTTTTTAAAGAATGAAGGACATTCACTTCTCAAATTACAGGACCCAAACGGATTGCGCAGAATAAAATTAAGAAGGTATACAACAGCCTGACTAAAATTAGGAACAGACTATGGGAACTGGATAGTTCTAAACATCAATATCCAAATGACCTTTCTTTGGAAAAAAAAAGACATGGAGAAAATATGCATTTTTATGGTCAAAACAGGTGGTAGTGTGTTATGGAATTATAGGCACTGATATAGTAAAAACATGAAGCAAATTTCTTCTCAAAATAGAATAAAAATTTCCAGAAAGGGAGGTTCTTTTTGTATCAGACACCTTTCCTTTCAGATCGGTCAACCCCGATACTTCTTAAAATGAAATTTCTCCAGTTGACTGTTGCAATATCTAAATTAAACCCAGACCATAGAGTCAAAGAAAATGAAGGTCTCGGCACTTCTGCTCACCTTTCACGCTCTTCTTGCATTTTCTCCAGCTCTTCTTCTCTCAGGCCACCATGTTTCAGAGTACCTTTCTGCTCAGCCTTTCCACCCTTATCCTCTTTCTTCTTTCCAAATCTAGTGAAACGTGAAGGAGAAGGCTGTTAACAATAATCACATTGTTTTTGCGGTAAAGCTAAGATATTTATGGGATGAGCTCATTAAGTCATACTTCTTTATTCTAAGTAAGTCAAGATCATTTTGCATAAAATGGAACTAAAATAAGATAATGAAAGCAGAAAAATAATGCCATTATGAAATTCCCCCTTTTCTCTCTTCTTTCCTTCCTTCCTTCCTTCTTTTCACTCATATTTATCATGCATCATGCACAATATCACATGCTTTTATGGAAGTCTGAGAAAGACAGAAACATCAGCTTGTTTTGTGATTCTTCTATTACTCAGGTTGCTTAGAGGTAGGACTTTAGTTTTTATTTTTTTTTTGAGACAGCGTCTCACTCTGTCACCCAGACTGAGGTGCAGTGGTGTGATCTTCGTTCACTGAAATCTCTGCTACCCGGGGTTCAAGCGATTCTCGTGCCTCAGCCTCCTGAGTAGCTGGGATTACAGGTTCACACCACCATGCCCAGCTAATTTTTGTATTTTTAGTAGAGACGGGGTTTCACCACGTTGGCGAGACTGGTCTTGAACTTCTGGCCCCAAGTGATCTGCCCACCTTGGCTTCCCAAAGTGCTAGGATTATAGATGTAAGCTACTGCCAGGACTTTCTTTAAAATGTGTACGTCAGGTCCTCCTGTGATGAGATTCTGATTCCCTTTGTATGTGTCGACAGAAGGTAGGGGAGAAGGGGCAGCCTAAGCATATATAATTTGAAATTTTTCCTTATTATTTAGATAGACAAATATTCAAGACTAATTATGATGACCTATTAATGCAATAGAGAGTGAGAAACTAAAGAATTATCATTAATATATAAATAAAAGCTTATCAATCTCCTAAGCAGGCTTCCCGAGCTCCAGTGTCATTGGCACTTAAAGGTAAACTCCTGGAATTACACCATGACAGTGCCACGAGAGGCCTTATTGAACACCTTGTTCAATGCTCTCATTTTACCAGTGAAGAACCAAAAGCTCTGAGAGGTGTCGAACCTTGACCAAGACCTCCCACCAGAGTCAGGGCAGGGCTGAGATTAGAACCCGATCTCTGCCTGTACGCTTTCCTTTATGCACAATCACTCTCTAATGCAGCCCCAGCTTCCTGAGTCAGCTCTGGAACACAATGAAAATATAATACAATTCCCCAGGGGTTTCTCTGGGTTAGTATGTTCTGAGCATTCCTGAGTGCCTGGGATGTATATAGTTACAAGGGCACAGTGGCGATTATGATGCTTTACAAAAATACCATATATGTTTTGTACTTTTAGGAAAATGAAAACTGCACATTTGAAACAAAAAAAAGAAGATGCAGCTGGGTGTGGTGGCTCACGCCTGTAATCCCAGCACTTTGGGAGGCCAAGGCAGGTGGATCACCTGAGGTCAGGAGTTCAAGACCAGCCTGGCCAACATAGTGAAACCCTGTCTCTACTAAAAATACAAAAATTAGCCGGGCGTCGTGGTGCATGCCTGTAGTCCCAGTTACTCAGAAGGCTGAGGCAGGAGAATCACTTGAACACAGGAGGCAGAGGTTGCAGTGAGCCGAGATGGCACCACTGCAGCCCAGCCTGGGTGACATAGTGATACTCTGTCTCAAAAACAAACAAACAAACAAAACAAAACAAAACACACACACAAAAAAACAAAACAAAACAAAACAAAAAAAACTTGGGGAGATTCCTAGATTTTTTGTTTGTTTTTGTTCTTTTGAGATGGAGTTTCACTCTTGTTGCCCAGGCTGGAGTGCCATGGCATGATCTCGGCTCACTGCAACCTCTGCCTCCCGGGTTCATGTGATTCTCCTGCCTCAGCCTCCCAAGTAGCTGGGATTACAGGCATGCACCACCACGCCCAGCTAATTTTTTGTATTTTTAGTAGAGACGGGGTTTCACCATGTTGGCCAGGCTGGCCTTGAACTCCTGAACTCAGCTGATCTGCCCTCCTTGGCCTCCCAAAGTGCTGGGATTACAGGCGTAAGCCACCGTGCCCAGCGATTCTTAGACTTTTTCAAATTATACATGTATGGGCTGGCTTCATACCCCCAACCCTGCCCCAGCACACACACAGAGAATCAGAGTCTCCTCACATGAGGACCTGACATATAAATTTTGAAGAAAGTCCTGTACTGTAAGCAACCAGAATAATAGAAGAATCATAAAACAAGCACATGTTTCTGTCTTCTTCAGAATCCCATAGCAATGGGCATCTATTTGCAGCTTCCTAGACTGTGTTTTGACCCATAGTAGAGGATGTTAGTCAAGTCGGAGCTCTGAGTATCACACCTGGAAGGTGGCATTGCTTATATTCATAATTGTGCCATGGTCCTGCCTTTCCTAGAAGCCTCTTCCAGTATTCTGCATATTTCTCAACTTACTATTTCAATCAGCAAGTCTTCTTTCCTAAATTTTCTCCCTCCATTGCCATCTCTCCATCTCTCTCTACTACTGTAGTTTTTTGGTTGTAGCCAGTCTAGTCTTGGGACTCTGGCAAACCAACTGTCAGCTCTAATGCTATCATCCCCCAGACTAGTTTTTTGTCCTTTTCTCTCTTTCCTGTTTCCCTTTCTGAATTTATTCCTTTTTTTTCACTGAAGAAATATCCATGTATCATTTACAGAAGTAAGGAAAAGAGAAAAATACAGACAAAAATATAAGAACTTTCTTTCTTTCTTTTTTTGTTGAGACGTTGTTTCACTCTTGTTACTGAGGCTGGAGTGCAATGATGCGATCTCGGCTCACTGCAACCTCCACCTCTCGGGTTCAAGCGATTCTCCTGCCTTAGCCTCCCAAGTAGCTGAGATTACAGGTGCCCACCACCAAGCCTGGCTAATTTTTTTGTATTTTTAGTAGAGACGGGGTTTCACCATGTTGGCCAGGCTGGTCTCGAACTCCTGACCTCAGGTGATCTGCCCGCCTCGGCCTCCCAAAGTGTTGGGATTACAGGCGTGAGCCACTGTGCTCGGCCAGAACATTAACTTTCAAATATAATTCAGATTTGCCTGATACATTCAAGACTCCTCCTTAACCTACAAAGCAGGAGATAGCTAAATAATGTTTTCATGAATACATTCTTTAGCATTCCAGACCCATGCAGAAGAGTCTTAGGGGTCAACATTATTACTCTAAGTATGATTATGTGAGAAGTTAATAGCTCAGTACATCGCTTGAGATACATAACTCTTGCTTAAAATGTCATTAAATATAGTAATGTTTGGGCAAAATATTCAACACGGTGGGGAGTCAGGGTAGAAATAATGCTTTAGGAGGTTGATGAGGGCAAAAATTTTGCCAAAAGCTTTACAGGTATTAGGCTTTTCTTTTTTTTCCATGTCCCATATTATTTCTCCTATATTTGCAGCTTTTGGGATTTCTGAGGTAAAAGCAGTCTTGTTTTTGAAGGGTAAAACTAACCATTTCCTAGCCTACCTTGATCTTTATTACCACACCCAATAAATTATTTTTGTTTCTGGTAGCTAAAATGTTTCACTTGTACTGCAGTTCAGCAATAGCTCATTACCCTTCCCTCACAGTGGAATATGTTTGGTAAGAAAAAAAAACATGTTAGTTGAAAGTAAATTCTGCAAAGTATTTTCTTCTTAGCAAGAACTGCCAATAACAGTCAAATCAAGCAATTCTACAAATATTATAAATGCTTTGATTTAAAGTTCATGATCCTCGATTCAAGTTTCCAATAAGAAGGGCAGAAATACATGTGAAATTTATTTTATTAGCCAGAGAAAATGATTACAAATTACCTTATTTTGTAAAGTTTGGGTAGGCCCAAGAAAAGCATTATAAAACAATAATCTTAAAAACTAAAACAAAAACTCCCGCATTGTTAAGATGAGGAAATTGAGACCCAGAGAAGTTAATTGCATTTTATTTATTAACACCCTGAATTCTTTTTCATTTTGCAATAAGACAACTTAATTATCAGTAGTGGCAGTAGTGGACCGGGGGAGAGAGTGAGGGGGAAAGATTCAACTTGGTGACTTTCCAAGCCTTTGTTTTCCTTTCTGTAGCAGCCTTTGTGGGGATCATTTCACAGCAACTCTTACTTTTACTGAGATATAGAAAGAGGAATTGAGGAGGTTTATCTTCCCATTAGCTATTTTTGTGAGAAAAGTCACGAACCCTGAATGGCTAAAATTACTACTTTATATTCTAGAGTTTCAAATATGCACTGCATTCCAGGCCTCCCATTATCTGTTACCTTAGAAATTTGAGAGTTGGCAATTCTGGGCTAGGTGCCTTAAGGAAATTGCTTAGAGGTCAACCTTACTTTATATAAAAGATATTTTCCTAAAAAATTCTGTGCAAACATATGGCTTTAATCAATAAAATCTTATTTTACATGTACCTGGGAAGCCTGTTTAAAGAATCTTATGATGGATCTTTTTTGTAAAGTGGAAAAATCACCTTTCAACATACGCTTTATGTAAATTTAGATGTTCATGAATTATAAGTTTGCTTAAAACACCTGTCCATTTCTCTGTTCATTTCTATAGAGGTCATATGAAACAGATTCATGGAAAAATCTTTCTTCTTTCCTTACTCGCTCTCTTTCTTTCAAAAAATATTTATTAGGTATCTACTAGCTGTCAGAAATTATAAGCAATTGATATAGGTTAATATTATGTTGGCATACAAAACCACACAATATCCTCATGAAATTTACATTCTAACAGAGGAGACAGTTACCAAACAAGTATACATCCATAATTGTTAGTTGTGATAAGTGCTGTAAAGGATGTTAGAAAAGACAATAACAGGGAAGTGACTGCCTGGGAAATGCCTCAGTGAAAAAATAGATTTAAGCTGAGAATATAAGAGTGAGAAGTTCCAGACAAGTGAAGAGTGGGAGAAAAGTCTTGAGGGTGAAGGAAACAGCACATGCAAAGGACATGTGTGGGGAAGGCTTGATGTATTCAAAACAGTAAAAGAAGGCCAGAGGCTGGGAGATGAGAGAGGAAACTCCGCCAGTATGCAGATGGAAAAGCCAATGGGGACAGGTGTGAGAGAAGCTTGTGGTTTAATCTAAGAGTGATGGGAGGTCATTTCTCAGTCATTCAAGGCGCAGAGAAGCTAGGTGAGGAAACTAGGAGACAGAGTTAGTGGAGGAGAAACGGCAGAGGAACCAAGTGTTCTGAGCAGAAGTGATACAATGTGATGAA
Organism: Pan troglodytes; assembly: GCF_028858775.2. Taxonomy (NCBI): domain Eukaryota; kingdom Metazoa; phylum Chordata; class Mammalia; order Primates; family Hominidae; genus Pan; species Pan troglodytes. Next base: position 107,618,268 of record NC_072411.2, on the reverse strand, counting down.
TATTCTAAAAAGACCATCCTGGTGCTGAAGTAAAAAGCAGCAAGTAAAAGCAGTAACATAATTAAAACCAGTGATTTAACTGACTGGGGATCCCTGCAGGAATGGGTGAAAGATGACAGTGGCTTGGACTAGAGAAGTGGCCATTGAGAAGAGAAGATAGTCATTTGGAAATGGTGAGTCAATGAAGAGGTATCAAAAGATTCAATTTAAAACATGATTATTATTGTAATATATCTTTGGGAAATTCCAGTAGATGAGTCCATGCCTAAGTCCTGAAAAACTGTAACACTTAAAGATCAGAGACAGGAGTGGGGGTGGGGGGAGAGGCAGGTGGACAACAGAGATAGAGAAAGAACAGCAAGAGAGCTAGAAAGAAAGTCAAGAGAATGTGGTTGCAAAAGAGTTTAAAGAATGCTGCAAGAAGATGGACAAGGTCAACAGATGGGAATGCTGCTGAGATGCCCAACGAGGTGAGGACTGAAAAGCGTTCATTAGATTTGGCAACATAAAGTCATTCATAGCCTTGGCAAGGGTCAGCGGAGTAGTGTGAACAGAAGCCATGTAGGCATGATCTGAAGAGTGAATGGTGGGTAAGTATAAGTGTCTGTACAACCATTATAGACTGGGTAATGGTTGGCTGGGAGGGAGGTAGCTGCAGGTGCAGTCGAGTGCTGAAGATGGAGGTTTTCAATTTGGCTTATACCATAGAATATTTCAGTTGCTGAAAGGAAAAGAGAGTGAGAGGTCGGAGATGGAGGACAGAGAAGAATAAATTTCTTTTCCCTCTTTATTAAGGTAAAATATACGTAACATAAAATTTACCATTTTAGCTATTTTTCAGTGTACACTTCAGTGGCATTAAGCACATTCACACTGAGAAACCATCACACTATTCATGTCCAGAATTTTTCATGATCTCAAATGGAAACTGTGTACCCACTCTACATATAGTAACTCCCCACTCCCTCCTTCCTCCAGTGCCTGGTAACTGCTATTTGACTTTCCTTCTCTATGAATTTGACTATTCTATGTGAAATTCATATAAGTGGGATCACAGAAAATTTATTCGTTTGTGTCTGGCTTATTTAACCTAGTAGAAGGTCTTCAGGACTCATCTTTGTTGCAGCATGTGTCAGAATTTCATTCCCTTTTAAGGCTGAATAATATTCCATTGCAGGTACACAACCATATTTTGTTTATCCACTCATCCACTGATGGACATTTGGGGTTGTCTCCATCTTTTGGCTATTGTAAATAAGGCTGCTATGAACATTGGCATAGGAGATGAAAGTTCTTGATAAGGGAGGAGGATAGAGATAGTGTCTCTGGAGAGATTAGCCTTAGATGGAAGGAGACTCAGAAAGATCAGCAGCCTAGGAGAGGAAAATAGCTTGTTTATGGAGCTGGTAAAGAGAAAGTAGAGGAATTCCAGGGCAATTAATTTATCAGTTAATGTGATGCAGCATGTATAAGAAAAATGGTTTCTATCCACAAAATGAGATCTCTTAGTAGAATTTAAGAAATCAAAGATCGAATTACCCAAGGTAGACAAGAACCTCAGAGAGGGTTATAGAAACCCCCCCCCCCCCCCCCGCCCACAGACCTCCTTAATGTTGTTATATTGCCTAGGTAGGGGGGTTGTGAACAGCCATCTGGAAAAGTGGAATTTGATAATGGTTTGTTCATTCATTCATCCATTCATTCCTTACTGAGCAGCCACTACACATCACAATAGCCAATGCACACAGAATTGAACCATTAACAACATAAATTGTCAGGTAAATATCTAACCCCTCAATTAAACTAAGTCCCTAGAATCCTATTTTTTCTATATAATAAAGATTTTAATATTATTCTTAATAGTTTTCTCCTAGTTTCTCAGCAAATATTTTCTTCTGTTTCTATTTCTTTCCTTGGGTTTTCTAAGTAATGATGACATTCAAATTCCTCCTAGACTCCCATACATACGCTGATGAATGATTCAAATTTACAATATGTACAGCTTGACCTCTGGCATTTTTCCTGTCTACTCTCTCATTTAGTTCACTTCTTAAGGTGGCTACATTCTGTCTATCTACAACTTTCCTCCCACATCACACTGGGCAGTTTATGCAGTTATTACCACCAACCCTTCTACATCCCCTTAGTGCACACACTATACAAAAGTGATCCTGAGCAATGTCCTGTGAGAACTAAAAAGTCAGGCAAGGACATTCACTCTTGTTCCAAATAGCTGCTTAGCTATGAATCCGAAGAGAGCTGAAAAGTTTGAAACAAAGTCTGTATATCTCCTTCTCCTATCAGGAAACGTCTTTGGGTGTCTATGATGCATTTGGAAAAAACTGCAACATCTAGTCATCACTAATATTAAAGTCTGACATCTGTGGAACAATGTCACATGTGAAAACCTACAAACTTCACAGTCATAGTATTTTCTGGACCTGGATGATTGTTTGTCCACTGTGTAACTAGCTGACTTACAAACTAGGCATGATAGCTCCTTACCATTTTATAAATTACACAGTTTGAAATAGTTCAAGCAAAATATAGGGGCAGAGAAGTTCATAGGCCCTTTACTATTATTTCCATAGTTGATTCTGAAATTCACCCTATAAAAGGTTTCTCTTGTCAGATGTATTCTAAATTGGGTTCTGAATTAGCACATGCATATGCTGATGAAATTAACTTCCATGTATTGTAATCTCATATGGTTTTGTGAACCGCAGCTTTTGCTTCTAAAATTTGTGTCACGAAGGTCTTTTCTTGTTTATCTCACATGGTTCCATTGTACTTGAGAGTTAATGAGTCTGATAAAAATTCAGTGAAAATTGACCAATTAGAGTTCCCATCCCAACCCCTTTTTGGGGGTCCCTAAGGACATCACTCACTTTTATGTTAATATTATTGATAGAATAATAAACAGATTTGTGTTTGTTGCACATCAATCTTCATTAAGAAGGAAAAATATTCTAATTCTATTTCTGGTCCCCCACACTGCCTTGGCTATGCCTGTAGCTTTTAAAGAGGGAGGCAAAATGCTACAAAACCCAGGATGATTTTCACAACAGTAGGGCTGTGTTTTAAACTCTAAATCCGTTCCATGGCATGCAAAAGTAGATAGGGATTTGCCTTGTAGGATGTGTACACAAGTAGAAACTGAGTGAGTTGATGCTTTAATAACGAACAACAAACTCAATATTAAAAATCTTCCTAATTAATCCTAACTGGGTCAGGCAGTTTAAACCCTGAAATTAAGTTTTCTAATTAAATTTTTAAATTTTGATATGTTATTTAGACATTTATCCTGGGTATGTTTGTATGTTTCCAAGATGATGACAAGCTATATGAAAACAACAAACCTGTTTAATCCCACTGATATCTGTGTCTGCTACCCTCTTTAAGGCCAACCTTTTTTATCCAGCCAAGATTTAGCAGCTACTTTTCTCTGGGTTGTCACTCATTTCTAGAATGTGGCCCTGAAATTGGTGGTCATGGCAATTTCTCATTCTGAATCAGGGAATCTTCAGATCTCAAATATGTTGATGTTTGTTTTTAGGATTAAAAAGCAGGGAGGTCCTATAACGTTCTACAACTTCTAAGTGGATAAAACATCTGCTGGGGAGAGCCTTAAGCGGCTCTCTAGCTAAATTCAGCTGCTGGGAATCCTTGAGCTAATTTGCTTTCCCCATACCGAGGGGCTAGGAAATGCAATGGATTTAGAAATACCAGATACGTTAAAAATAATTCTAGAGGGTCCAGAAAGTAAAGCAAAGCACAGATCACCAATAACTAATATTTTTTAAACCAAACAAACAAAACAGAGAGCCTCTGAACGGACGATTTGTAAGAAAAGATAAGAGATTTGTTAGACACTGGATATTGCTTTTGCTGAGCTTTTTGTAGCGAATAAAAACTGTACTCTGAGATTATTAAAGCAGCACTCTGTTAGGGGGAAAAAAGGGGAAACTTATGAAAAAAAGGCCAGAAATTAAAATTAAATAAAAATAAGCGTGAATGAGTGGGCAAGAAAGATAAAGATACTAATAAGGTATGATTTTCAGATCCAAACAGGGACTCTAAAAAGCTTATTCACTGTCACTGAGTTTTAAGTTATTCTACCCCTCTGCTTTCCAGAAGAAGAAATACTCTTCAGGAGTGCAGTGAACTTTAATTAATTGCTTTCATACACTTTCACTGGCTTCAAAACATGGTAGTCAAGAGCCTTAGTGACTCAGATGAAATGCTTACGATTTCTGGGACAGACATTTAACAGGAACATTATGGAAATAGATCTTCTTGCATTTTTTATGTTTTCTTAATAGTTAAAAAAGCTTTTCTTTTTGTTAAATGTTTACTTCTTTCAAAGCAGTAGAAAATATGTCTTCTTCCTTTTCATGATTATGATTTTTAAGTGGATCTTCGGGCTTTTCTGAAGGCTGGTTGAGTAAATAGACACAACTGATGGCATGTGCATAAAGCCCTAACACTGACTCAAACAGATCACATGGCTGGAATTCAGACTTCAGTCAATAGCCAGATACTGCCTTTGCATTTGTGCGCCCACAACATCCCCTTCTTCCTCTTTCCTTCCCTTTTCTCTACCTCCTTTGCCCCGGAAACCCGAAAACTAGGAAAGGAAAGAGTGTTTTGAGACCAAACCATACTTCACTGCTGAACTTTCTATCAACTGTGGGAGGTTGCCCGTTTGACTTGCCCTTCCCAGGCCCAGTTGGCCCCAGCTTGCTCCACACTGGCCACAGATTCATCCTGCAGAAGGAAATGGTCCCCACAGGAAACAGCTCTGAAGTTACCATTGACAGGCAAATGGGGTCATCTCAGCAAACTGCCCAGAAAGGAAAAAACTGACTCATGTCAAAGAAAATAAAACCAACAAGGGCTAACTAAAAATTCTGTGGAAGCTGGAGGCCTCATCTGCAGTCTCTAAATAAAACATCAAATACAACTTACATTCCATAGCATAAAGTAACACATGGGCAATTTGTATATATTCCATGATCGGAGCGAACAGATGATGGTGTCTGCCTTGTTATGCGTGAAGAACAAACGGACAATATGAAGAAATGATTTTTTTTTTATAATTACCTTGCAAAGGACCATTTTAACGGGAATCCTGAATCCTACTGTTCCATCTTCAGATGTTAAGAGAAACGGGGCACATTTTCTATGGAATTCATCTGCACTAAACAAGAATAAAATGATTGGGCTCCAGACCCAGTCTAATGGGAGTAAAACTTATCTTTATAACTGATTAAACAAAAAAAATTATCACTTCTTTGATGCCCAAATTAGCATCTTTTCTCTAGCATACTGAATTAATTAGTTGAGTGACAAAAGAATTAGTCCATGTAGGATCAAAGCTGAAATCATATTTATCTGAAATTTAAAATTAAGAACACACAGCATTAACCCTTTATAGCTCATGTAATATTCTTTTATGTTCCATATATTCCAAACCTGCTGCACATCACAGAAAGTATAACTAGAGCTTTTTTTTTTCATATTCTTCTTCTAATATATAAAATTTTGCCTGGAAAGACAATGAGAACATCATAGAATTGTTTTTTCCCCTGGGGGTAAGAAACTTTTCCATTGTGTCATAAAAATCTTAAATTATGTAGCTTTTTTTTTTGTCAAGCATTTATTGTATAAATACAAAAGAAGAAAAATAATTAATGCATGGTAGAGCTGGTAAGAGAGGCTTAAACAATAAAAAGAGTTATTATATTAATTCTTAATAAGCTATATTAAGTTTGAAACTGTTATTAAAAGGTGAAAACTCTCAACTTTGATTTTTAAAAAGTTTGTTTTGTTTTCCATAAATGTAAAAGCAATTTTGAATAAGGGAAATCGTTGGGGGTTAATTTCTGAGATGTCTCAATTCAACAGAACTCAAATTTATTCCTCAAATGAAATTTAAACCCAAAGCCATCTTTAAAGATGATTAATCTGCAAGATGTCTTCTATAAAAAACATGATGTCTATCTCATACTTAGACCTTTCATTCCAGAGTTTCAGAAATTATGGCCTCCTTAATCTAAAGTATCAAATAAATATATGTGTCAAGTTGTTGCTTTGCACATCTTTGACATTAGATTGTATCCTACCATTAAGAGAATTTTAAATAACAGGTCGGGCGCAGTGGCTCATGCCTGTAATCACAGCACTTTGGGAGGCCGAGGCGGGAGTTCAAGACCAGCCTGGCCAACATGGTGAAACCCCGTTTCTACTAAAAATACAAAAATTAGCTGGGCATGGTGGCATGTGCCTGTAATCCCAGCTACTTGGGAGGCTGAGGCAGAAGAATCCCTTGAACCTGGGAGGCGGAGGTTGCAGTGAACCGAGATAGCGTCATTGCACTCCAGCCTGGGTGACAAGAACGAAACCCCGTCTCAGAAAGTAATAATAATAAAATAATAATAATAATAATACCTCCATTTGTATGTACTCTTTCATAGAAGAGTTCTTTTGAAGAAAGAGGTAATTGGAAAATATGAGCCCTAACTTAGTTTGTAAGGCAAGGGATCAGATTTCAATATTTTGATGTTAAAGTTAACTAATATCTCTTTTTATTGTGTAAGTACCTTAAAAGTAGGCCATAAAATGGAACTGATTCTCAACTACCAATAAACTTAGAAAAAAAATTTATATCCTGAATGTCTCAAATGAAATTCTACATAAGACAACATTGACTCTTCTAGGGCCAATAAGTCACAAATTTCTATGAAATTTGTCAAATGAATGTTGCCTACAAGGATCTCCATTCATTTCTTAAAAGTTTAGAACCGCCCCCTCTTTCCTTAGCTTCTCCTTTGAGTTTAGAAATTTGGGATCTATGAGCAAGACAGAGTTACCAACTGCAAAATGAGGAGTAATTCATTATTTTAAGTATAGTTGTTATCCATTCATTGAACCACATCATGAATATTCTAGGCACCCTCCAGGACCCATAGCACCTTATCTGGAAGGAGCTGACCTAGTGTGATGGGACAGTCATTTCGGGGCCATTGTGATCAACAACATTTCCCCTTTATCCAGAGGGGCCTGAACAAAAGACAATTTTTTTTTCATAGAAATAGATTTCCCATGGGATTTTAATATAGTTTTATAAAAGTAGATATAATTCCATTCTCCAGCAGCATAATATCACTAAAGCAAATATATCCAGAATTAAACAACAACAACTTGATTTCTAACAGGGTTTTCTAATCACCTGTAATTCAGAAAGAGCTATTACAAACAACACACAATCACAAAAGTATTATATACTCTCACCTGGAAATGCATGGTAGCTTAGCGCATAGTGATGATTTACAATTTGACCAAAGAAATCAGAAATTGATTTATAGTCTGTCCACAGCATCAGCCTCCTATTTGCTTGTCTACTAGACTGTGAAACTACTATTCTGCTATGTAAGTGTATTTTGTTCTTCCTCCCTTTCCTGTACCAATGGCTAATTTTTCCTTTCTTCAATACCACAGATGAGTAATTCCTGCAGATGCAGAATACTCTTCTACAGTTCAAAATGGCTGCCAGTGTTCTCACAGAATAACAAAAGAAACCGGTGCTAGGAATTGTTGTGTATATATAATTAAATGCACAATCCTAGGAAGCACATAATTAAATCAACCAGAGGTCTGAGCCTCTGAGTGGAACATTCCCGATGGGGTCTCTGGTGAGCATACCTTTAAAAGAAATGTGGGTGACTCTCAATCAAGTAAATTTACCAGAGTGTTTCCTCATCTCTGGGGCTCTTTTTAAAAATGAGATAAATTTTGGATCCTATCACATAAAGAGCTGATATTGAAAACTTCTGCCCAGCTACGTGTTTATTCAGATGACAGAGGTGTCTCATAATCTGCCATAATGCATTAAAAACTGGCAGCCTGTGTTTCTGAACGGCTCTGGAAGGTGCAGGGAACACCAGCAGCGTCACTCGGATGACGGCTGGACTGGCAACCATTACCCAGAGCATCTGCAACCTGTATTTGGCTTTGGATTTAATGCTTCTGGTCTCCCCATTTTTAGTATTTCTAAACTTCCCCACCTAATATTGAAGTGACTTCCAATAACTAATCCTTTTTACAAACATTACAGTCATATTTGATTCTGTAGAAACCCACAGTATTTGTGCTTTTCATTTTGGAAGGTTATTTGGAAACTCGAGCCAATATATTTTTTCAAGTGTGACTAAGCTGTTGTCATTCATTTTACACCAACCCTAACACTCTCCAGGACCCATCCTACTGAGCTCCACATGCTCACTAATCCAGTCAATCCAGTGATGGAAGAATCACTTTGGATAAAAGAACAATAAATCCACCCATTATCTCAGTTCTATAAAAGTAATATTTGAGTGCATTAGTAAGAAAGAAAAGAAAGAAGAACCAGAAAAATGGACAATCTGGTAAGGAAAGCCTGAGCTTAAATTATTTAATCTAAATTTAGCAAGTTAGAGGGAGGAGAGGTAGTTCTACAAAGGCCATATTAATGGACCCAAATCAGAAGATTCATGAATAGTAATTCCAAAGCAATTTCATTAATGTCTTGCATCTAAAACAATGATTATTTAAGAAGGCAACATTTTCAAGGGGATTCATAAGTGCTTTGAAATATAAAATGCCATTAAGAACCAATCACGTAGTATATAGAACTATGGTCTATGTATTTATAAATGTATTGGATTTCTGTGTGAAATATGCATATTATATACTGACTGACTTTATGCAAGCACCAACACATTTCAAAAATAAGCTTGTTCAATAAATACTTTTGAAATATTGTTTATTTAATTATCTACCTCTGTGAAAAATATTCCATTTTCATTTTTAGTTAGGAAGAAATCTGTTGCAAAATATTTTTATTGGTTTAAAAATTAAGAGGTAGTTTCTTAGGGATAGGGGGATCTGTGAGATCATGTTTATCTAATCCCTCCCAAAGCTCAGAAAGTCAAGTGACCTACCTAAGGTCACACTATCACACTAAGTAGCTGGGATCAAACAGGGACCTGAACCCCTCAACTCAGCACAAAGTTCTTTCCCTCCTGCTCGGTGCCCCAGTTGTTTGTACATATGTTGTCAATTATGAACTGAAAAATCTGAATCCTTCAAAAAAAAAAAAAACTCTACTTAATTAAAGTTTCATTTTTTTTTGGTAAGTTCTCATTGCTCAGAAATGCAATTAGCCATAATGACAAAGTCCAATTTATTGACTACTTGGCCAAATATAAAATGCCAACCAACCTGCAGACTGGATAACTTTCCCCTTATCCTAAGCTCTCTGTTCACTGACATCCTCACCCTTGTTCACAGACAGAGTCTTATTATAAGCCATCTGATTTGATCAGATTGCTAAGAAACAATTACTCAATTATTTAGCTCAATTGGTTAGAACACTGTGGTAATGGGGTCAAGGTCATGGGTTGGCTCCCCTGTGTGGGCCAGTTAACTTGGATCTTTTCCATTACCACAGGCTCTCCTCCCAACCCCAGAGAGTCTTAAAAATACATGCCAGTGGTCAAAAGGGCACTTGCCAAGAATATGTGGATGGAGCAGCATGAATCCATCACTTCTCCCAGAAAAACAGCTCAATGCCAGTTTTGTTGACCATATGTGGATTAACAGTAACATTTTCACAGGTGAAAGACAAAACACGATTCCAGACTTTGTAATATCACAGAATTGCAGATCTAGAGTTCTAAAAGAAATTTGTAGAATATATAAAAGCCTATCATGAAACTTAAATTTATAGAGAAAGTTTTAAACATGAGCCAGTGATTTCTATTAAAAATATTTTTGAAATTAAAAATTTGTTTAGTGAAATACCTTGATTTTTAAATATTGGCTCATGTTTTTTAAAAATTAATACTCTGTGGCTTCCAAATAAGGTCTACATGGGTCAAATTCAGGCTGTGGGATCCCAGTTTGCAAAGTATTGGTATACTGAAATACTATTTATATGTACGTATATATGCATTTTAATTAATGTAGCTACCTTAAGTATATCTCATTGAGCTTTTCACTGACTGGTAGCTACTAGCTTAGGCCTCAACTAATGTTGAGTCAGGGGGGTCAGAAATGACACAGACAGCATGGGGCTGTGCTACCTACCTTTCAATGGTACCATTATCTGATGTAAAAGAGATTAGCGTGGCGAGATGTAAAAGAGATTGGGTAGCACTTGGTAGATGAAGTAGAATCACACTAGGCTTCCAAAACTCAGGCTATTTTTTAGAATACTGAACATACGGATTATCAGTGTTTTTCCAGAAAGCCCTCTATAGGAATTTATAAATTAACGAAGCTGGAACATGTCCATTCTAAATAATGACACAGTTTTTGCAATTTAGACTGTGTACCAAAGTTTAAAACACTAACATAAAACATTTTTGTTAAGATTTCACACTGCATATTGTTCTTTTCCAAATCAGTCAAACTCTCCCTCTATCAGGTAGCAAGAGAAGGGGCAATATATTTCTAGGTTTTACAGGGATTTAGGAAAGAAAGGCATGTGGTGTGAGTATAAAAAGTATTTGAAAAAAAGTACTGCATAAACTCACTTGAATTTGGTAATTTATTAGCTAATTAACTGATATATGACAAAGCTTTGTGGATTCCTGCAAACTAAATTATGTATCTCACAAACAACATAAGCTAATCAGATTTCTTATTGTATCAGTAGACTAAGAAATCCTATCAGCCTAAAAATATCAAATTAATTCAGGAAGTATTTTTCAAATACCTATTATACAGGCTCTAATGTGAGGTGCTGGAGATTAAAAAAAAAGGTTCAATATTTTCTCTGAAGGAATTTATAGTCTAGTGAATGTTTCTGGAGTTCAAAGGAAGATCTCCCAGAAACAGAGTATGAGGGCTCTCAGGGTTAGTATGTCAGCATTACAGAGTTCTATAGATGATCTTGCTGGTCAAAGGCCTTAATTTTGTTTGCTTTACACTTTTGAACTGTGATGGAAACTATGGTTCTCTCTCCCAGGAAATGTGTATACATTTCTATTTATAATTTCTAAGAGTTCACAGATTCCCAAAAGACTATGTATACCTATCCATGTATGTTAAGTTACAAATGCCTGCGTTAAGGCAGTTAAGATTCTCCCCATACCACAAATTAACCTCATGCTTTGCCGTGGAGAGCACATAGACACAGCTAGGAAGGAAAATAGAGCTAGGAGGTTGGCAGTTTCTGAGTAGGAGTATATTATTTTAGGTGGACTTTTAGGACTGACCATAAGTCCATCATTGAATCAACAAGTACCAAGCATTATATAGGAATCAAAAATAGTCAAAGACACAAAATCCCTACTCAGATCTATTTTACTAGAGTGTCATCAATTCTCAGTGACTCAGAGGCTTTTTATCTCCTATGTAGATTACCCACAGCCTGTGCTTCCCCTTTTTCTCTGTCTTTCCATTTTTATGGTCACCTGAGGACTCATTAGTGCTCCTACCAGAGGATAAGTAAAGGAAGGGAAAGGATATAAAACTTAAAGTGAGTCGATTTTGCTACCTTTAAGTAGTTGAGGGAAGAAGAAGTAGCTATTATAAGGCTTGCAGATTATGTGAAGATTTCAATTATCCATTCTCTCTCTGTCAAACTTACCAAAAATAATTAAGGGTTGGCTGTAACCCTCCTTGGAATGTTAAAATGACTGATGGTTGTGGCAAGTAACCACAGTAAATAAGACGAAGTGAGGTAAACTGTGCTAAGGGGAGATAAAAAACATAGTTTCAAGCCAGTTTCAGAGTCCCAAGGAGCAATCCAATGAGCATCAAGCCAGTGGGCAATTTTATAAATATAAACATTAGATGCATGGGCAAGAACCACAAATTAGGTTAGAAGAAGGAAGTAAACACCCATGCAACAGTATACTACTCACACGGCAACCTATGAACACCAAGTACATTTTGCTAATGAAAGAAGCCAGATCCAAAAGGCTACATATTGTCTGGTTCCATTCATTACATACCAGGAAGATGAAACCACAGAGATGGAAACCAGATCAGTGATTTGAGGGGTGAGGGGGAGATCTGGGGTTATGGAACTATTCTGTATCATGACTGTGGATGCATGACTCTTTGCACTTGTAAAACCCATAGAACTGTATACGATAGAGTGAATTTCACCGTATGTACATTAAAACAATCAACCAAGGTATGGAGGGAACCCAAACAGATATACAAACTATAACAAGTGAAGCTAATGTTATTACAAATAACTAACATAACCACACTGAAGGGCTTGAGAAAGAAAATAACTAAGTATCATTAGAAAACCGTATTTTGAGAAAATACCACAAAGCTAAAGGCAAAAAGAAATGTACACAAGTACTGCACTCTGCTTAGTACTAGGGTATGGATTAGCAATTCTGAAAAAAAATTTATGAATATATGAGGGTTGAACAAATAATTATACTGCAGATAGTCAGAGATAGCTTTCTTACTGCATGAGAAAGAAGTTACAAATAATGAAAGAGGAAGAGGCTAGAATGATTACTGTGGTATTGGATTAGAATTGGAGGTATCAGTATAAACTCATGGTTTTTTAATGTGCATACAGATAGATTTGGAAGTAAATATAGATATGTATACATAGTTTAGATCAATCGATCTATCTATCTATCTATCTATCTATCTATCTATCTATCTATCTATCTATGTAAACTTTCCAGGTTCTGTTTCCTGAGAGAGTCTAGAAACAATGATACTCAAGCAATGAGTATTCCTAGAGCTCAGATCTTGGTTTCTACAATAAAGGAGCCAGACTTCCTTGGAGAAGTGGTTCATTCCTGGGCTGTGGCGGGGAACCTATGAGGCAAACTTACAGCATTTCACGGTGCCGAAAAATAAGAAACTTCTTCAAAAGGTATGGACAAGTTAAAATGGAACAGGAGCTATCCTGAAAATGCTCCCAGTGGCCAATACTGAATAACCTGAGCAACAAAATAAATGATAGACCTAGATTATAACCCTTAGAATAAAATAAATATCCATGAATCTCATAAGGACATAACTAAGTGAATAGAGACATTAGTGGTGGGAGAAAATATAGTTCTTCCTTAGATAAGAATTCCAATTAATGAATGTAGAAGGAATTAGTGCAACAGGAAATCACCATTGAAACACCATGGTAACAATTGCTACTGACAAGAACCACTAATGGATGGTAAAAGTTGTGGGTGAAAACATGAAAAGAAACAGGATATTTGCATAGTTTCAAAATATCTTCCCCAAGATATGTATTAATTACAAAGGGAAAAATCGTAACTTTATAGTGAAGAAACCCAGCGGACATGGCTTAATGAAATGATCAAGATGAACATCACTAGTTATAAGATACATCAACATCATGTACTTCCTAAGAAGAGTATATCACTTCAGCAGTATTCAAGCCAAAAATGCGTAACCTCAATCTAATCATGGTAAGAAAAACCCAAATTGAGTGACATTTTACAAAATAACTCACTACTACATTCCAAAGTAACAAGGTCATGAAAGATAAGGAAAAAGGGAAGAACTGTCACATAGCACAGGGGACCAAGGAGTTACAACAAATAATGCAATGTTGTATCCTGGATTAGATACTGAAACAGAAAAAGGACATTAATGGAAAAACTGGTGAAATTCAAATAAGTTTTGTAGGTTAGTTAATAGTTTTGTAACCATGTTAATTTCTTAGTTTTGGTCCTCTGTACCATAGTTATGCACTATTTTAACATTGGGGGTAATTATTGGGTAAAAAGTATATGAAAACTGTGCTACTTCTTTGCAAATTTCTGGTAGTCTAAAACTGAAAAGGTTTTAAACAACAAGAAGGAAAAGGAGAGAAATGATTAGGAAAGGTTAAAGAAGGAAATGCATAGTTATTTCTGTTCTGCTTGATGCATCCCTCTAGTTTCTTGTTAGACCTTGTACTAATTCCCCTTTCCTACTCATTAACTGCAGTCCTCCCCCAAACAGAAATATATACATTGTCTACATGTTTCTGAGCTTTTCAGATATAGGTTTATTAATTTAATTGTCTACCAATACATACCACTCTCCGTTCGCTTTTATTGGTTGGGAAATCACTAGATTCAAAGGAAACGGACATGAAGCTAGAGCATAAGCAATGGAGATGGGAAGACTGGCATTAACGCTAGCTGGAAGGATTACTCTAAAACAGTACAAACAAGTGGTAAAGATGACAAGCAGAAATGGGTAAAACTAGAGGAGACAAATTAGTAGATATGCAAGCCATAAATATACAGTACCTTCCAACCTTCCAAAGCTTGGCATTATCTACTTTGAACACAGCCTTTTGAGGAAGTTACTACTTAACGACATATGTAATTAGCAGATCTATTATGGAACACTTGATTTTGATTAGCAAGCATTGGAGAAATGCAAATATAAGCAGCAGTTGTCATTGTGACAAAAAATTGTGAATTTTGTGTGTACTATATAACATGGGCAAATAAATGTCCACATATATATTATATATATAATATATATTCTTTTATATATATTATATATATAATATATATTCTTTTTATATATATTATATATATAATATATATTCTTTTTATATATATTATATATAATATATATTCTTTTTATATATTATATATAATATATTCTTTTTATATATATAATATATAATATATATTCCTTTTATATATTATATATAATATATATTCTTTTTATATATATTATATATAATATATATTCTTTTTATATATATTATATATATTCTTTATATATTATATATTCTTTATATATAATATATATTCTTTATATATAATATATAATACATATTCTTTATATTATATACATTCCTTATATATTATATATAATATATTCTTTATATATTAAATACTATATTCTTTATATATTATATATTCTTTATATATTATATATATTCTTTATATATTATATATTCTTTATATATTATATATATTCTTTATATATTATAATATATTCTTTATATATTATAATATATTCTTTATATATTATATATAATTTTATATATTATATATATTTTTATATATTATATATATTCTTTATATATTATATATATTTTTATATATTATATATATTCTTTATATATTATATATATTCTTTATATATTATATATTCTTTATATAATATATTATATATTCTTTATATTCTATATAATATATTCTTTATATATTATATATAATATATTCTTTATATATTATATATAATATATTCTTTATATATTATATAATATATTCTTTATATATTATATATTCTTTATATATATAATATATTCTTCATATATTATATATAATATATTCTTTATATATATAAGATATTCTTCATATATTATATATAATATATTCTTTATATATATAATATATTCTTTATACATTATATATAATATATTCTTTATATATTATATATAATATATTCTTTATATAGTATAATATATTCTTTATATATTATAATATATTCTTTATATATTATATATAATATATTCTTTATATATTATATATAATATATTCTTTATATATCATATATAATATATTCTTTATATAGTATATATAATATATTCTTTATATATAGTATATATAATGTATATTCTTTATATATAGTATATATAATGTATATTCTTTATATATAGTATATATAATGTATATTCTTTACATATAGTATATATGTTTATTCTTTATATATTATATATAATATATATTCTTTATATATTGTATATATAATATATTCTTTATATAATATATAATATTCTTTATATAATATATATAATATATATTCTTTATATATTATAAATATATATTCTTTATACATTATATATAATATATATTCTTTACATAATATATAATATATATTCTTTATATAATATATAATATATATTCTTTACATAATATATAATATATTATGTATAATATTCTTTACATAATATATATAATATATCATGTATAATATATATTTTTAACATATATATACTTTTTTTTTTTTTTTTTGAGGCAGAGCCTCATTCTGTCGCCCAGGCTGGTGTGCAGTGGCATGATCTTGGCTCATTGCAACCTCCACCTTCTGGGTTCAAGCAATTCTCTTGCCTCTGCCTCCTGAGTAGCTGGGACTACAGGTGTGTGCCACTGTGCCTGGATAATTTTTATATTTTTAGTAGACACGGGGTTTCACCATATTAGCCAAGATGGTCTCAATCTCCTGAACTTGTGATCCACCCGCTTTGGCCTCACAAACTGCTGGGATTATAAGTGTGAGCCACTGCACCTGGTCCCACACATATATTTTTAAGAACAAGTATTCAAGTAATAAGAGCTCTCACTGTAATACCTGCTAATTTGTATTAATGCAGAGATATAAGATGCTGCCACTTTTTTTGTTTGCCAATTACTAGGATGGTACATAGTAAGCAGAGAATTAGCCAATTTTGCTAATTAGTGAATTTTGCTAAAGAGTGTGGGTAATACAGAAGTCATTTATGAAATTATATTTTAAAATAACAATGTAAAATAATAGCTCATATCTTCTCTTTGCCAATATACTGGTCAAAATCAGAGTCTATGTTTGCTTTTTTTTTAAAAAAAAAAACCCCAAATATAATAATATTAGACTTCATCATAATCATGGAACATGGGTACATTCTGGATTCGTCCCTAAAGATTCAGCATGCACATGTAGATTTCACTTAACAGTTTTCAAATGTCCAGGTTCACTGGAGGCCAATCCCATGAAACTCAGAGAGGAGGGACCTGTCTGCCTGTCAATATTAATCTCCATGAATTATAACCCGGTATTTGATTGCCTCTAACATTTTTGGTGGTGGCAGGGATTTGAAGTAAAACCAGAGGCAGTTCAGTGAATTTGTAGTGAAGTAGCTGAATTATGGAGCCTTTGAGAACAACCATTGCTCATGTGTTTCAAATTCAGTACAATTTTTCAATCAAAGCCTGTGAGAATCAGTATTTAGCCCTCTCAAACTCCCCTCTATATTTTTTCTCAGAATTTTTTTCGTGGCTTCCTGATTCAAGACTTTGAAGGAACCTACTGATAACTCTTAATCAGAGCCTATCAGCAGCTGCTTTAGAAGTAGCCACAGACGGTTCTTTTCTCCTTAAAAAAGAAAGAAAAAAAAAAGGCCAGGCATGGTGGCTCACACCTGTAATCCCAGCACTTTGCGAGGCCGAGGCGGGCAGATCACAAGGTCAAGAGATTGAGACCATCCTGGCCAACATAGTGAAACCCTGTCTCTACTAAAAATACAAAAATTAGCTGGGTGTGGTGGTGCACGCCTGTAGTCCCAAATACTCAGGAGGCTGAGGCAGGAGAATCACTTGAACCCGGGAGGCGGAGGTTGCAGTGAGCTGAGATCGTGCCATTGCACTCCAGCCTGACGACTGAGTGAAACTCTGTCTCAAAAAAAAAAAGAAAAAGAAAAAAAAATCATGTCTCTTTTCTGCTAACTTCCAGCCCTGGGAGCATGGTGAAGCTGCACTCCTGAGAAGCTGTGCCTGGGTAAGCTCTGGCAGAGTAAGAATACCTCAGTACGCAGCTCTCATTTTGGCTTTTCTATTCTGAATGTAAACAGGCCAGCCTTGGGCCTTCTGAGGTAAAACAAAGAAAAATGACACTTACTTGAAACTTTCTTCTTTTTTCCCTTCCACCTCTGTTTCCCTTAGGGAGGTGGCTGACAACAGGTATCCAGTACCCAGGCCTCCAATGGCCTCGAATCCCTTTGTTCAACCTGCCTGTTCAGGGCACTGAGATCAGTAGTTTACACTGGTTGATTGATGGATTCACTGTACTGTGAAGGAATTTCAATGCATCCTCTCTTCCTGGCTTTTGCATTTTAAGTCTGTTATAACTGTGAGAGGGTGGTGGACCCTTGGTCCCCCTGAAAAGGATTTTAGGTGTCTGGTAGCAGGCATAAGTTGCTTTTGTGGGGTGAGGTGGTGATTCAGAAAAGGACATATTTTAACCCTAAAAGTGGATTACACCAGCTGGGCGTGGTGACTCACACCTGTAATCCCAGCACTTTGGGAGGCCAAGGCAGATGGATCACCTGAGGTCAGGAGTTCAAGACTAGCCTGGCTAACATGGTGAAACCACGTCTCTACTAAAAATACAAACATAAGCTGGGCGTGGTGGCACGTGGCTGCAGTCCCAACTACTTGGGAGGCTGAGGCAGGAGAATCGCTTGAACCCAGAAGACGGAGGTTGCAGTGAGCCAAGACCTCACCATTGCACTCCAACCTGGGGAACAAGAGCGAAACCCTGTCTCAAAAAAAAAAAAAAAAAAAAAAAAAATTGGATTACACCATGTGATACTTGGTCTCGATATCAAAACTGATTAGAGGGACCTGATGTTCTGTGTGCTCTCATGTCATTTGTTAAAGATGTGAGCCAGGAGACTCCACTTGGCTACTGGAGTTGGTAGGGTGTGAGGACTGGTCTCCAGTCCCTTGTGGGCTTCTACCAGATCAGAGACTTGGAGCCTCTTATCTTTGAGTATAGGGCTGGGGATCTCCCTCCCATCCTTTTAGGCTCATCTGGGTGCTGGTTCTTTCCCTCTTCCCTCCCTCTCATCCCTCATTTCTGGCATTCTCTTCTGCTGACCCAGTTTCTAACACCGGTGATTAAACCCCTTACTGGTGTTTCCCAAACTTCTATGATCATGAGGAGCTTATTTAAAAAATGAGTTCAAGGCCCACTCAAACTTTGAATCAGAATTTCCAGAATCAGAACTCTGAGTCAGAATCGGTATTTTACCATGAACTCCAGGTGAAACCTCGTTCAGGTGAAGACGAGAAACACTGATGTTTTCCTGTTAGAGGGAAAACATCTACCCACTCTCTTCCTTCTAACTAAAGTTGCATTTCCTTTCACTAAATCCTTTCCTCCAACTTTTTATGGTAACTGAAACTTGGCTTTGCTGGTGGTCCTTACACACAGGAGCTGTGCATTCTCCCAGCTAACTCTAATAAGGTTCTGATTTCACAGACTTGTTATAAAGTGTGTAGAACAGTTCCAATACATCCTTTGGTGCTCAGTTAACATTAGCTATTATGTCATCTCTGGGCTTGGAGGCCGTAACAGCATTTCCTGCCTCCATTTTACTACTTAAAGAGCGTGTTTTTCCAGTCTTTTTAAAAAACAAAACACGGCAACAAACTCCTCTCCATTCTCACTGAAGCCATCTACCCATGTACTTTCTTTCCTTCAGGACACCCATCAATTTACAGCTGTTCCCCCAGACCCTCCACCTCACCCATAATGCTGTAGCCACCTACATACAACCTCCAATTTATTTTCTCCTGCCTCAGGACTGCTCAGTAATGATTTTACTTATTCCTCCACAGCTTTCGTTTACATCTCCCATGGCAGTGATTCCGGATTTTATGCCACTATCAAACTGCATGTCCTACAGCACCCCACTCTCAGTTGCATGCAGTACTTGAACACATCAGCCATGATTTTGCTTAAAGTCCCCACCATTACCCCTAGATTTCTTGACAGAAACCAGCAGACTAAAGCTTCATCCCTCCCCAACTTCTCCCAATACCTCACGTCATTAGATCACTTTACTGTTTGTTTGCTTGGGCTTCTCCCATCCTCAGACATCATCGCTGCTCAAGGATCTGCCATTCTTCCTAGGGGTGGGTAATGGGCCAGCTGCTCTCCCAGCCTCTGTCGTCCAACCCATGGAATCTTAGAAGGGATGTCGACACTTGTTTTCACTGTTTCCTCAACTCCTAAGTATCCTCCGACCCATTACTTAGTGTGGTGAGGCCCTGCTTGGCTTGTGGACTCTGCCTGCTTTGATCCCCAGCTGTTTCTTATTATCTATCTGGTGGCCTCGTGTTTCTCAGTCCTCCAAACCTGTTTTTTCATCTGTGAGGTGGAGATAATGATAGAAAACACATCACAGGATTATGGAAAGTTAAATGGGATAATCTACGGTAAAGTCCTTGGAACAGTGCCCGCCCATAGAAAACAGTCAGTAAACACTTGTTATTAATGTCTGGGTTTTAACTCAATGAACTTTCTTAAACTTTTCTTGCTAAGGTCACAGATGACCCCTGTGTCCATTTTTGGATCCTATTCTTGTCAATTTGTTGTAGCTGAGCACTGTCTAGCATTCTATACTTCTTGAAATGTATTGCTGGCAGGACAAGGGTGCTTTCATTTCTGCCTCTTCCTTCTTAACATTTAAAAGGGCTTGTTTCTCCCCTTCTCTGTTTCAGTCTACTACCTAAAAATAAGACCTCTCCTCTAGTCTGTCCAGAGGTTTCTCAAATTCAAGTAAAAGCATAACTTACCTTTTTCTTTAAGCCTCTTCCTCCTCCCTTCTAGCTTGTTCCAGTAGAGAGACAATCTCTTAAATTACAAACATGTGCGTTCTCTCTTTCTCTCAATTCCATCCTGCTGCCTGTGCCTTTGAGCAGGCCCTTGTGTTCTCTGGGATTTTCCAAAAGTCTCCTACTGACTCAATGTCTTGCCACAAATCTCTCCTACTCTAGTCCCTTTTCCACAGTTCTCCCATGTTCATTTCTAAAAAAATTTATAAATGTGTGTGTGTTTAAACCTTGCTGAAAGGTCTCTGTCGGCTCCCTATTGCCTCTGAAATCAAGTTCAGATCATTTACACTGACCCAGAGGGCTCTTCCTGACCCTTCCCCTCACTCACTTCTTTAGCCTTGGTTCCTATTATTCTCTTAAGGAATGAATGAGAGAATGAATAAATGAAGTATTCATCTCTATGGCTACCTGAAATCAGGAATATATCCAAATTATCTCAGTGTTCTTTACATTGTATTTCCCAGTACTTTATGAATGTTAAATAATTTTTATACATAAATACAAAAAGTTTCATTTTGGGGGGATATCTTCCAGTATCATTGGATGAGACAAGTGTCAGGGTAACACTTGACATTGACAACGATTATAAGAACAGTACTGGAGAACAAAGAGCAACTTTGAGAATCCTGTTTGGTATGTAAAATCATCCCTAATTACATTATGGGGTTACCTATGTTAAAATTTATTATTTATGTCTAATTACCATAAAGTGCTATTAAAATTTTACATATCATTAAATGTATCATAATAATTTAAATTATTTGATTATGAAACTAACCTCTTAATCATATATGCTCAGTCTTCATTGTGCTTTGTGCTCATGCATGGTGGCATGTCTAACCTTTGAAAAACTGGAAGGAATTCTGCTCAAAAACTTTTCTCTCTTAATTTTCTTGGCTTGTTTCATTTTATGGTTACACTCTTAATCTATCTTTTTTATTTCCAAGCAGAGTTCTTTCAAACTCTGTCATACTAAAGACTACTAATTAAATTTTGTTGTCTCCACCTGATGGAGTATTATGCAGCAGTGAAAAATTATGGATTTGTGGAAGACTGCAACGAGGTAAAAAATTAGCTATAATATCATATTAAATAAAACCAGGAAACAAGATTTATATAAAGCCAGGCAAAATATATAGAATAAAAGACTGAAAGAAATATATAAAAATTAAAGTGGTTGGGCCGGACGCAGTGGCTCATGCCTGTAATCCCAGCACTTTGGGAGGCTGAGGCAGGCGGATCATGAGGTCAGGGGTTCAAGACCAGCCTGGCCAACATGGCGAAACCCTGTTTCTACTAAAAATACAAAGATTAGCTGGGCATGATGGCCTGTGCCTGTAATCCCAGCTACTCAGGAGGCAGGAGAATTGCTTGAACCGGGACCCAAGAGACAGAGGTTGCAGTGAGCTGAGATTGCTCCACTGTATTCCAGCCTGGGCTACCGAGAAAGATTCCATCTCAAAATAATAATAATAATAATAATAATAAAGTGGTTGTTTTGTATGGGATTATGAAGAGAGCATCTTTTTTTTTTTCATTTTTCCTAAATTTCCTGTAATGTGGTTAATTTTAAATAGGAAAAAGAAAAGCTTAGACATTTCCCTCTTTCTCTTTTGCTTCCAAACCTCTATTTCAGCCTCCTGGCTTTCTCATTGCACTTTTCCCCAATCCTCAAGACTCTCATGATCGCTACTGACAGTTATTGTGTGCTCTCCACCGGGCAAGCTAAGTAAATATGGAAAGTTTATAGAAGACAGAATAAGAAAAGAGATTACCGAAAATAGACATCAGTGATGAATTTAATGCTAGGAGGATCTGAAATGGTTAAACACTACATCTTTTTAGCATGCAGAAATGATAATCTCATTACATAATTCTACATAAATAGAGCAAGGGGTACGCCATCCCTGTGGTCACATGGAATGAAGGCAACCTTTACTGGATACTAAGTGGGTTTAAACAAGATCACAGTTGGGGATCAAGAAAAATCAACAACGTATTTAAGGACTAGATATTAACTTTTCTTGTAGCATGAAAGTATCAAGTATAACTGAGGATAAGAAATATTGTCATTGAATTAAGATTTTCCTCTCTATTCATTTTTGATATACCTTTACATTTTATTAATAAACTTCAACTCCGGCTTTAATTGGTTGATTCATCTTGATTTTTTCCTTTTCACTTGGAACGGTTTGAACCATTATGCCAAATTTATTTGAAGTCTAATAGTTCTGCCTTTGCTTCTCGTCTAATGCATGGAAGAGGCATGAATAGAAACACAGAAAAAAACCCATAATCCATTGCTGTGGTGAAAAATTCTAATAGACATATCTTCTCTATAAAATGGTTCACAGTTTTAGGAGGCATCCTTCTGTTACTCAGTTAACAGGTATGGAGTGACTACACCTAGGATCAGAGCAGTGGAGAGAGCTGGTGTTCTCACTAGTCCTTTCCTTGCTTCTGAAATGTACAGGGCTAAGGTTTGATTTTCATCTTCTGATTCCCCCTGGAGAATCAGAGAATCTGAGAAAAACATCCAGGTCCTGCATCTTAGACGATATCTCAGCACTAGAACTGACCATCTTTCCCTGAATAGCACATGGCAACTGGGTCCCTCTGACAAAGGATTTCATTCAGAATGAAATAAAAGCAAGCCTCTACATTTTTAATACTAAAAGTTTAGTTTTTGAAGCAGAGGAAATAATGATTTAAAAAAATAATTAATCATTCATTTAGTTAGACAGGGTCTTGCTCTGTAGCCCAGGCTGGAGTGCAGTGGTGCAATGAAAGCTCACTGCAACCTTGACCTCCTAGATTCAAGTGATCCTCCCACCTCAGCCTCCCGAGTAGCTGGGCTTACAGGCTCATGGCACTATGCTGGCTGATTTTTGGACCTTTTGTAGAAATGAAGTCTCACTATGTTTCCCAGGCTGCTCTCGAACTACTGGAGTCAAGTAATTTTCTGCCTTGGCCTCCAAAAGTGCTAATATTACAAGTGTGAGCCACCAAACCTGGCCTTTTAAAATGTTTTTAATTTTATGCAGTGTGGATAAGAAATAAATATTCAGAGTCATTTAGTAGATAAGAATATTAGAAAAGGGAGGAAACTTTATATAAACCAAATTTTTTCCTCATTTTTCTCTACATTTCTCATTTCCAATTATTTACCTTTTAGATTTATTCATATTTGAAAACAGGTCCTAAAGTTAAATGACTGGAAACTGGCAGACATTTCTTCAAAGGAAATATACAAATTTTCAATGAGCACAAGAAAAAAAATTCAAAGTCATTAGTCACAGTCACCAGAGAAATGCAAATCAAAACCACAATGAGATACCACTCAAAACCACTTCAAAACTACTAAGATTGCTATAATAACAAGGATAGATAAGAACACGTGTTTGTGAGGATGTAGATAAATTAGAGCCTTCATACCCTGCTGGTGGGATGGTAAAAACATGCAGTCACTTTGGCAAATGGTCTTGCAGTTCTTCAGAAAGTTAAACATAGAGTCACCATATACCCAGAAATTCCACTCTTAAATATATATCTATGAAAATGAAAGCATATATTCATACAAAATTTGTACGTGAATATTCATAGCATTATTATTTATAATAGACAAAAGGTGGAAACCACCCAAATGTCCATCAACTGATGAATGGATAAATAAAATGTGGTATTTATGCACACAATAGAATATTATTAGGCAATAAAAAGGGATACACGTACTGATACATGTTACAACATGGATGAACCTTGACAACACTATGCTAAGTGAAAGAAGCCAGTCGCAAAGACCCCATGGTACATAATTCTATTTATATTAAATATACAGAATAGACAAATGTAGAGCAACAGAAAGTAGATTAGTGGTTGTTTAGGGTGATAAAATATCCTGAAGTTGATTATAATGATTGTACAACTCTGTGAATATATTAAAAACCACTGGATTCTACACTTCAAACGGTTGAATTTTATGGCATGTGAATTATATCTTAATAAAAACCCTCTCTTCCCCAAATTAAATGACTGGGTTACAGTGAAGTTTAAGCTTTTGAGACGATGATATGATCTCCAGGATCTTCAAAGGAAGAAACTCCAAATACTGATGTTCTAACTACAGGTTATTTTCTCTGGAGGATAATCCTGGAGTATATAGATAGGTACACAAATCAGAAAACTCTACAGCCTCTGATGCCCACTTCCTAGTTCCATGTCAGCACAGTGGCCAGTCAATAAACACAAACATTCAGGACAATATCACAGTCACAAGCTGCTTTGGGTTTCTACAGACCATAGTTCAAAACTTAGAAGAATGTGTCTACCTGCCACATTTAATAATTCCACCACCAGAGAAAGTAGGCCCCATACAGAACAAGTTTCATTGTGTGTGGTTATTTATACAACTTTCCTCTACAGATGTGTTAAGATTCTCAATGTCAGGCTGAAGGCTGAGCAATCTGTAACTTCACTGGTATTTTTTAAATGACTCCATGTTAGAGACATTAAAAGTGAATATTCATTTCTCTCTCGAAACAACAAAACTTAGCTAATAGAGTGATGGGAAAGATCCCCACTTTTCCAAGATGATTTTCAATTATGAAAATAAAAATCACCCAAACATTGGTCCATGACTAAGGATGTCAAGCATTTGATATTGGTGGGAGATGGTACCAACGGAAGCCAAGCAATGACACAGAAGGTGGAGGCTCGCACTTCAGCAATAGCAAGGTGCCCACAGCTGCCCCCCTGGAGTTACTTGTGAATGAAATGACATACACAAGAAATATGGACTGCAGACCACCCACAAGCCAAAAGCAACAAATGACAAACCACACACAGACAGTTGACAGCTGTCATGCCAAGGCAAACATCACCCTACCACCCACTCTACCATGAACAGATTTCAGTAAGTAACCAAGATGACAGAATGCACTTAAAGTGCTCTTCTTCTCCAAGTTAAAAGTGCTACTGTCATCTGTTGATACTTTCAGAAATTCTTAAATAACAGCTTGGATTCAGCTTTCAAGATATAGGTTCCCCTCTACTCCATCCAAGAGCAATTCTTAGCAGTAGAAACGTCAGGAAGAGGACAGGATGAACTGTGTCTTCCTCTTGGCAATTGGTAGTTCCATAAGGTCAGTTATGAGCAGCCAGGAGATACTCCTGCCCTTTCCCGGGCCTGCTGTTGGCAGGCCATCCCTGCCTTCCTCGAGAGGTACACATTGCATATTATCCTGAACTGGTCCAGGATATGGGTGCCATGCTGTGGGAAAAACAGGTACAACTTCACTTCATAAAAATCTCACTGCATTTGTTTAATTGAAATGATTCTCCTACATTCTGCAATTACAACCTTCCTATTCTGTTAATACTTAAATATGCTTTTGTTTATGAAACAATGGTTCTAGTAGATGAGGGGTTTCATTTATGTTTTTACTTGGTGAAATAAAAAACTTGGTTGCCTTATGATGACCTCCACTTAAAAAATTGACTAGTTTGGGAGTTGTTCTTCTGGAAAACAACATATTACTATTTTCACTACATCATTAAGACAACTAGAAAGCAAAGTGGAAAATGACTAAGTGTCTCCTGCCTTTTTCTCCCTCTGGACCCCTAACTTGTTTGCAAGGGTCTCTAGGTCACTCTGAAGGCACGTCCTTGGGGAAGTGAGGAAAAGATGTTCTTGGGAGCAGTCCAGCAGGGAGGGGCTCTGGGGACAAAGTCTCTAGGAGCAGCCATGAGCCAAGAGAAGTTAGGTCCATGGTCTGACTTGCTGCTAGCTAATGACTAGAGCTCAATTATTGCTTGTTTATTTTAAAAGCATATAATCTCTATTTTATTAATAAGTTAACATATCTAGTCAACAAAAACATTCTACTTCTCAGCTGATGCACTGCATGCTTTGTACAGGAAGTAAGAATGTAAAAGTTAAGCCCTTAAACAGCTCCTTGTCCCACTTGGAAAAAGTCATACAAACAAGTAATTACATTGTGATTATCTGTAATGTAGGGAGGTTAAAGCATTGAGGTGGTAAGCTGAAGAAGCCTCCACAGGATAGAGTTAGAGGACTTGACCTGGGTCTTGAAAAATGGGAAGAAATTTTTCTTTAACTCTATTTTTACAGGATAGTTCCAGACTGAAGAAGCAGAATTTACAAGTGGAGAACAAGTTGAAGATGTGGTGGGTCATGTAGACAGGAATCAGAACACGAAGGGGCCCGTAGGCTGTCTAAAGAATTTCCATCTCATTCTACGTGTGGAGGTGAGCTGTGTGCCAGCCTGTGAGACAGATCATGCTGGCTCTCACTGGAAAATGGGACACGGGAGAAAGATGCTGGGTGGAGGTAGACCAGTTAGGAGCCCATGACACTAGGGAGAGAAAATAAATGTCTGAATTAGGAGAATAAGGGTGGTGACTAGACGCTGGAGAGCAGGTTTGGTAATGGTAAAACTGAGTGTTGAGTAAAATCCTCACTCACAATTTGTCCATGATAAATTTCAACATAGGCTGTGCACGCTATTACTAATGTATTTCACACAATCTTGAGAGTAGATAGTTGCACATTCTTTTAATACTGCCTTTAAGGCACCCAATTTCTCTTGCAGCCACAGAAAAGAGGGCAAGTGTTCAGTAGGTAAAGCTGTATCTATACTTGAAATATGCAACAGGGTCCCATCAAACTTAACAACAAAGGAACTTACATTTTAGAGTGTTTTGTCAGGAAAAAGAACTGAAGTACAGGTTATGAAGCACACTAACTTTTGATTCATTCCCTGAGTCAGGAGGAAGACAAGTCATAGAGAAGAGTTATGAGAGCTCTTCAACGTTATGGGGTGTTTTTTTTTTTTTCCCAAGCTCCCCTGAATTGAGAACAGGTAGATAATTTGTGTTACAAGGTAGACACAGTGCCTGAGGACATGACACGCCTACCAGTCTCATGTTCCACAAATACTTTAGAAATATTAGAGAGGTAATTGAAAGTAAGACCACAATGATAATGTTAGTTTTGTACCTGCCAATAGGGGATTGTCTATTCTTTTATTTGAATTTTTTATTTTACAACTTTTATTTTTGAGATGGAATCTTGCTCTGTTGCCCAGGCTGGAGTGCAGTGGCCCGATCTCAGCTCACTGCAAACGCTGCCTCCTGGGTTCAAGCAATTCTCATGCCTCAGCCTCCCAAGCAGCTGGGATTACAGGTGTGCACCACCATGCACACCTGATTTTGTATTTGTAGTAGAGATGAGGTTTCACCATCTTGGCCAGGCTGGTCTTAAACTCCTGGCCTCAAGTGATCCACCTGCCTTGGCCTCCCAAAGTGCTGGGATGAGAGGTGTGAGCCACCAAACCCGGCCTATTTTACAACTTTTTAAACCTGATAATATGAGATATTCATATATACTACAAACAACTGAGACTCAAAAAAGTTTCAAGCGGAAATACAAAATCCCTTGTCATTCTAACACCATATTTCCCACCAGTATTGGTATATCCTTTATTTTCTTAAAGATCCACCACTGGAATCATGCCATGGATATAGTATTGTATGCTATTTTGTCCCCCATTTAAAGTATTTCTTCAGGTAATTAAATGTTCTTCAAACTTTTGAATTTTAATAGCTCTGCTGCATTTCATCACACAGATGTATCACCCTTACTGTGGCAAATCCCAGAGTGTTGAACATTTAGGTTGCTTCCCCATTTTTGCTAACGTAAATAAATACCACAGTGACCATCCTTATTTACTTATAAATCATCTCATAAAACTAAAACAATGGAATTGTTAAGGTTTGGGTATTAAAAGAATAAAAGGAGTAAAAGGGGAAAGGATCAGTAGACTTAACCACATAAACTCACACACAGAAACTTAACCACATAAACTCAAACACAGAAAAGGCATCCCACAAAA
Organism: Pan troglodytes; assembly: GCF_028858775.2. NCBI lineage: Eukaryota > Metazoa > Chordata > Mammalia > Primates > Hominidae > Pan > Pan troglodytes. Next base: position 107,589,980 of record NC_072411.2, on the reverse strand, counting down.
ATAAATAGCAGGACAACAAACTGGGAGAAACTCTGGGTTTCTTAAGAATCTTCTTGGCAAATCTTGGAACAAGCCCACTTACACTGGCGATTATGAGATTAGTTATCTGGAGGCCAAGGTGGTTTTGGCCCCTGAGATGTTTACTGATTGGCCATTTACTAACACTCCCAATCTTCTTGTTTATCATATGGCTAGAAAGAATCTTAAAAGATAATCTGATCCTCTGAGAACCTTTTAGGGCTGTCTGTTCTAAACCATTTTAGACAGATGGGAATCCCTAGTGTTTTTTAAGGTCTCTAGATAAGCAGATTCCAAAACTTCTTTTGATAACCATTCCGGGGTTTAAGAATCTTACTGTCAGGAAATTCTTTCTTTTATCTAACTTAAATCCTGCATGCTTTAGTTTAAACCTATTTCCTTCCACTCCCTTTCCCTCACTTAAGAGGAGGATGGAGACCATCAGATCACCACCCTTCATAGCATGACTCTTCATATAAACAACACTAACAATGGATTATTGTATTTCTTCTTAGCTTTCTCTTCTCTGGACGAAATAAGGCTGGCATCTTCAATTTTGGAGATTGTATGTCCTAAATGATTAATTTACAAATCATTTAATCGTCCTCAGTGCATTCTTTTGAAATGTCTTCAAATTTTACAAGTTTTAACACAGCTCCAATCATTCTTGAAGATGCAAGGCACTATTTGAAGGTATCAGTAGAAATTTTAGAGTGGAAGTCGCCTTTCTAGAAGCCACTGCTTTTACCAAGAAGAAACTTTAAAAGAGTTCAGACTCCTTGGTAGACAAAGATATTGGGGGCTGTTCAGCACAGGTTTTGTTTTTACAGCTTCCCAGACCTAAGTGTGATGATTCAGCTTCCGCTCCCTTAGGACATCTGTGGCAGCAACTAAAAGCTAGGCCCAGTTATTGCTGCTGACACCTGTGGCTGTACAGCATCACCAGTTATTAGTGGGAAGGCACATGGCCTGGAGGCCACCTAAAATGCCCCCAGGTGCAGAGATACAGCTTCAAAGGATGCAGAATTCAAATGCTTGGTGCCTGAGTGCCTGATATCTTGGCTGCTCTGTCCACTGAGGTTCAGTCACAGTTAAAGAAAAAAAAAGTGTGAATTTAGGCTTGAGAGGAGACAGATTTGAGTGTCATCTGCATGCTGACAGGTAGCATGATAAGATAAAGCAATACCCTGCAAGTTAAGAGAGCTGTGTTCTGGCATTAGCTCTGTCCCTCAGTCACGATGTGACATTTCTATTCCTCTGGGTCCCCACATGTAAAATGCAGTGAATTACAGAATCTTTTAAACTCGTCAGAAAAAGACACTTCATAAATATAAGCTGCTGTAATAACCACTGAGAGAACAAAACATTAGGTTGTCATCGAATATAAGTAGGAAATTCTTCACCTCTGTCCATGTAAGCACTGCACAGCAAATTTGAGAGTTGAGTCAACACTTGATTATTAGTCTATTGAGGTTATTCAGGAAAAATTTAAAATTCTAACTCCTTCAAACAAAGCGCTATGGGCTGTCTCCACTTTCCATCAGTGTATGGGTGCTTATGGAATGTAAAACTAATTTTAATGTTTCCTAAGTTGAATACAATTAGGAAAGAAAAACATTGGTTTAAAGTAACCCACAGAGCTCTAGCCAACATAAATATGGATAATGGATGCATGGATGAATGGATGGATAAACGGATGGATGGATGAGTGGGGGGATAGATGGGTGGGTGGGTAGATAGATAGGATAAATGGATAATCTTTTGCTTTGGCTGATTTTGCCACTGATTATCTTCAACAGGGTATAAGAGCTGACTGCTTTATGTGGTCATGTAACCTATACCCTTCTCCAAAATAATTGGAAAGATCCTATTTCCAACACTACTGAATTGGCACCCTGTGATTCACATGTGTGGCGATATAGGCAGGTGTCATTTTTCTTCAACAGCGTTTATTAATTTATTCATCTGAAGCCTATCTTAAATTCATCAGTGTGAATAATAAAAGGAAAGTAAGAAATGACTTGAGTCCCAACACGCTATGCTTGGAATGCCTTTCCTTCCATAAAGATAAATGCCAGCTGTTGTCTCCAACATGCCTGGGCACAAAGATTAAGTCCCCAAAGAAGATACATTTAATGGAAGCAAACTATTATTAAGATAAGGGTTTTTTTTTGTAAATAATCTCAGTGGTGTTTTCCCTTTCCTGTAGATAAGAAAAAAAAAAAAAAAAAAGGAAGGTTGGGTGCATATGGCCCTGATGTGACACTTGGAAGGCAGAGAGAAAGGGAAGACAGCAGGCCTGTGTCTGTAAACGGATTCGATGCTGTGTGTTTTGTGGCAGAAAGAACATCATGACCTGCCAGGCTACAGCAGATTTTCTTTTCTTTCTTTTTTTTTTTTCTGAGACGGAGTCTCGCTCTGTTGCCCAGGCTGGAGGGCAGTGGTGCGATCTTGGGCAATCTCGGCTCACTGAAATGTCCGCCTCCTGGGTTCAAGCAATTCTCTGCTTCATCCTCCCAAGTAGCTAGGATTACAGGCGCCTGCCACCATGCCCAGCTAATTTTTTTTTTTTTTTGACACGGAGTTTTACTCTTGTCTCCCAGGCTGGAGTACAATGGCACTATCTCAGCTCACTGCAACCTCCGCCTCTTAGGTTCAAACAATTCTCCTGCCTCAGCCTCCCAAGTAGCTGGGATTACAGGTGCCTGCCACCATGCCTGGCTAATTTTTGTATTTTTAGTAGAGACGGGGTTTCACCATCTTGCCCAGGCTGGTCTTGAACTCCTGACCTCGTGATCTACTCGCCTTGGCCTCTCAAAGTGCTGGGATTACAGGCGTGAGCCACCGCACCCGGCTGTACAGCAGATTTTCTAAGAGAGGCCTTGGGGTAAAAAAAGACTTAAAAACTACCAGTGGAGTGAGCAACCTTCCATGCTTCTTGAGAAATTATTACATGTGAGTAGGTATTGTAATTAAACTAATTGTAGGCCTCCATTATTGTAGTCACAGCCACTTGACATTCTTACCTAGCTGTTAAGTGTCTTTGTTACCAGAACCCATGTTAAGTGTTGTGGGAATTTGTGGCCCCTCTTGAGGCATCCACACACTTCATTTAAGCATACTCCAATTGTCAATAAAAATCACACCCTGCCTTGTAATACGATATTCAAGAGTTGTGAACAAAATGAATCTTAGAGATTTTTAAGAGGACTAATGCCTTGAGCTTCCACACAAATAAAAGATGGAGAGGATTAAAGCCTGGGAGATTACCAGCCCAGGCCAACCTTGCTTGGCAGGCTGGAACCTGAGAATGTGGCTGCATCAAAATGCAAAACAAATGCTGTTTGTCACCTGTAACAAGGAGGACTCAGATGTAATTTCTAGGCTTGAACAATAGGGGAAAAAGGAAACAGTACACTAGGGAATGCCAGGTCTCTTATCTACGTCACGACTAACAAAAAAGAGGAGGAGAATCTGAAAATGAGTGGTTCTCTAGGAAGTGCATATAGGAAGTCACTAAGCTATGGGACTTCAGAGTCTTGAAGCTCTGTTCCAAGTTTATTTAGCTTTGAACACGTCTAAGTGTTTTTACTCTTGGAATAAAGTCAATAGACAAATGCAAAATATGCTTCTTTATCCTGTTACTCTGGCATGGTTGATTACTTAGGGATCTCTAGGAATTCCTTATTTCAACTTCATTTTAGAACTGACAGATGCAGTCGCTGGGTCAATCCTCTGACCACCAGGCTTCTCAGGGTGCCTTCACTGTGTTCACTACACATGGGAGATGGGAGGAAAAGAGGCTCCAGAGACTGGGTGCGGTGGTTCATGCCTGTAATCTTAGCACTTTGGGAGGCCGAGGCGGGTGGATCACTTGAGGTCAGGAGTTCAAGACCAGCCTGGCCAAAATGGCGAAATACAAAAAAAAAAAAAAAAAAAAAAAAAAAGTCAGTCAGGCGTTGTGGCGCATGCCTGTAGTCCCAGCTACTTAGGAGGCTGAGGCAGAAGAATTGCTTGAACCCGGGAGGCAGAGGTTGCAGTGAGCTGAGATTGTGCCACTGCATTCCAGCCTGGGCAACAGAGTGAGACTCCATCTCAAAAACAAAACAAAACAAAACAAAACAAAACAAAACAAAAACAGAGGCTCCAGAAAAGAAAGAGGCATGTGTTACTCCTCGGTTTTTCTCTGTGTGTTTTCCCAAGGGTGAGTTCTAATTTCTATGTCTGGTCTTATTCAATTATACCCCTTTGCCTTGCTTTCTTACTTGCAAGCAGATATTTATAACTCACATTTATTGAGGATTTACTCTGTGCTGGGCACTATACTAAATGCTTTGTATGTCTTAGTCAATTTGTTGACCTTTATCTTACTCTCTTTATTTGGTAGATCCTAGTGCATAAAGGGAACAGTCTTGGAAAACCTATGGATTTAGTGGGTAAGGCCCTTCTCCTCTCCACTGCTCACCCTCCTATGGCCTTTGGCTTCCTATCCAGGCATCCCACTGTGGTTGCTCTTCTGGGGACAGTTCTCAATTCTGGAAGTTTTGTGATACTCTGACTTCTGTTTGATTTTCCCTGGTTCTTAGTCTCTGGGGCCCCATCAGGGCTACAGCATAATGAGAGTTATGTTTTAGCTGTTGCTGATGGCTTCCTGTGCCTGACTTCGAAGAGAACACAGCATTTTAATACCGCCCTCCAGTGCCCTGCTGCAAGGGAGAGGGGCCTGTGGGAACCTGAAGTCCCACAGCTTTGGCAAGGGGCAGAGAGCCTCCCTGACTCCCCCAGTCGCAGCACTTGGTGGAAGACTACTTCTCCCACATGGATCTATACGGACGGTTGTTCTAGACCTTTCTAATGCTGTCATAAATGTGGTCCTTGGGAATTATAGCATTTTCTGAGAGAAGAGCTCCATCACCAGGAATATAATGTAGAGGTACAGTGGAAGAGCAGAAGTCAGGCAAGCCGGCTTCTAATTTCAGCACCCTGTAACTTTAGGCAGGCCATTAATCTGCCCCTGCCCTTCATTTTCTCATTGCCAAAATGCAATAATAATTCATTCTTACCAATCTCGCAGAATTTATGTCACATAAACTAGTAGTACAAGCTAATGAAGGTGACTGCTTTGACAAGTGGAAAGCAAGTATATAAGTGGAAGGTACTGATGTGATTAAGATTATAGGCCCTTGTTATGTCTGTTAGACTACCTAGGAGATTACACATTTTCAAATTCAGTTGGTATAGAAAAATAACAAAAGGGAGCTGGGGGTATTTTCATTTATGCCTCTCAAGATGCTCTCCAAGGAACGGAACACACATTCTTTGCCCTGCCTACTTCATTATTGTCTGTTTACCTGAACTAACAGCAGTGTGACTGATTGAGATGAGACATATAATGTTATTTAACTACAAATTTGTTGCAGAACCTATTGAACATGAAGTCAAAGTAAGCTATGATTGAACAACAGAAATAAATAGCTGTAAGTACAATGGAAACATGAAAATCAAAATAAAGCAGGCTATTATTTTGCTCTGACATTAATTGTATAATAATACCTATATTTAATGCTGTGACTCAATTTTGTATGTCAAATCAGAAAAACAATTGATATAAAACATCTGAGTCAGCAGTGACTACTTTTCATTGTCACCAGCTTCTTTTAGCAAGAATCTTTGGGAATAAATTTTGATGCTGCCAACAAGCCCAGGGCTATAGGTTAGACAGTTACCTATAGCAAATGGGTTTGAATAGGTTCAGAAAAAGGTCTAGCTGTTTGAATCTAAAAAAAATATTACTCTAAAGATTACAATTCTTTGTCTTTCCAACTCTGAGACACTGAAGGAGCCAAAAAAAATAGGGACTAATTTAAGATATAAGAAGATTGGCTCCATGCCTGGGGGTGGAGAAGATGAGTGGGGTAGAGGCAAATAAAAGGAACCAGAAAAAAAATGTGTTTGGGAGGAGCTTGTTGGCCAGAGAGGACTTTAAAGAGGAGAGTAAAACGTAGCCAGATAAAAGTGTAAAACTGATCCTATGTGGCCAACTGGTATGCACGAAGAAAAGCAAAATGGAAGTTGCTTCCTAAACTCGGAAAAATTGTTGTCCTCTTAGTTAAGTGAGTAAAACCTACTGACACTGAATGAGATTAGTTACCTAAAGACGTTACCTTAAGGGGCAGGATAAAACCCTGGGTCTAGAAATTGAATCAAGGTGTGGCTAGAATGTAGGAAGATGGTTTAGGCTTAGGCAATGGTGTTGACAAATCTGAATAGAGAATGTGTTAGAAATGAGGTATTCCGCTCAGAGCTATAAAAGGGTGGGGTTAGAGAGAGGATTAGGCAAGAAGAATTCGTCAGTGTGTACTCAGCACTGTCCAGAAGAGTAGGGAGATCTGGGTGACAGTACAGCTTTTGCCTTGTTTGGAAGGTAAATTTATGTCTACTATGGGGTGATTCCAGAGGTATGGCATAATGACATTAGATTTTCCATCTACCATCTTCTCTGATTCCATGAGCTCCTGACCCTAAAATAAATGGCTTTCCAAATATACTGTCCTGCAGAGATGAATGTGCAGATACAAAAACCAAGTACCTGAGTCTGTTTGGCAGTTATCTGTCTCACTGTAAATTAATAAGTTGCATTGCCCATTTGCTTTACGCATTAGTTTCCTCCAAGTTTTTTTTTTTCTTATCCTTATACCATTCCTCCAAATTACGTTCAACTCAACAAACATGGACAAAGTCAACTTTGTCAATCTGCAAAACGGAGCATGTGATCCTGGGTTGGGGCAGTGAAGAAGGGAGGGAAAGGAATGAGGAAGGCATATTAGACATATTAGAAAGGAAGAACTATCATGGATACTGACACAAGAAAAAAAAATAAAGACACCAATGAGACTGAGTGGAGAAAAGAAGAACTGCAATAGATTCATATATGCAGAAGAACTTGATGATAAATAACAAAAACAGTGCTTTCCGTGTGTCTGGAACATCTCATTTCCTCCTCCAAACAGCCCACTGAGACTTGGAGCACTGCTAAGCAGTAGTTAGCAGCTGCCACAAAGCTAGTGTGTCACAGACTTGGGATTCAGACCTGGGCAGTTCAGCCCCAGAGCCCATGCACCTGGCCATGACACGGTATGCCCCAACCCCAGGGCACTGCACTCCTCAGGGGAATGAATATGTTTTGTGATTGGTGTTGGAAAAATTTCCTCACTGTATTAAGAAAAAATAAAGCTGGCTTTCTATACCCTTCTATTACACAATAAACCAGAGTGGGATGTGAGTGGATTAAAGACCAAAATGTGAAAGGTAAGTCTATCAGCTCAGTAGAAGGAAATGTAGGAAAGTATTTTTTGTGACGTAGAGGTGGAAAAAGATTTCTTAAGATCCTAAAAGCCCAAAGTATAACCACCTCTAATGAACATAATATGATGTACTTGATTACTATAAAATTAAAGATCTCTGCTTTATGAGGTACACCATTGAAAAATCTGACTAAGACTGCAAATTGATAAGGAAAAGGAAAAAAACAAAAGAAAAAACAAGAAATCCAACAAAAATGACAAATGATGTCAATAAAGAATTTACAGAATGAGATGCTATAAGAATTAACAAGCATATAAAATGATGTCCAAACTCATTAGCAATGAGAGAAATTCATGTAAAAACACAATGAAATACAACTTGATATACATTCGAATGACAAAAATCAGAAATGCAGACAATACCAAGTATTGATGGAGACCTTGGTAAATGAGAATGCTTGTGCATTGGTGATAGAAATAGATATCAATACTATGAATTTGAAATGCAAGCGGGAAAGATTAAAGAAAATTTTAAAAATGCATTTATCCTATCTTATCTATTATTCTTTTCTGGCAGTAGTAAGGACAGAATGCATTTATTCTATGGCTCCCATGATTCCAAGCCAGAGAAATTTCCTCAGTTCCATTACAGGGCACGTATGAGGATGTTTCTTAGTGCCATTGTGCAGTAAAGGGTGCTTAGAAGCTAAGCAGATGTCCATATACATACTATATGATATGATTAAAGGATACAAAATTGTGTGAAAGAGATATTAAAAACAATGCTGAGTGGAAAAAAGAAAACAATGATATTTTGAGCACAATACCATTTCTGTGAATTACATATATCTACACAAAACAACTCTAATTATTTGTGGATATATCCCAAACACTTAAGTCACTACATGCAGAGGGTAAAAGGAGTATAGATTAAGGATTAAAGGGGAAAATCAAACAGGGAAAGAGTTTTGTATAGACAAATGACGATAGAGCCATGAACTGAGGATTACTGTTCACCCAACTCTTTGCACTCAGTCCAAAATAAAAGAGGAAACAAAAAGGAAAGCTTATGGTATGACTCTAACGGAAACAGATTACTGGCAACCTAGCCAGCCAGAGTACATGCATAAGATTTCCCTTATATATTTCATGTTATTATTGTGGAGACAAGATAATTCAAGTGATTTTCCAAAGTTGTACTGTCCTAAAAGCAGAACAACAGATGAATTATTAACTTGCTGACAATTTAATCTTTGGAAAGTTGAAGAGACTAATGAGAGGAGCTATTACTCTGGACCAATAAAGCAAAGTTAAAGTGATGGAAACCTTGAGAGAATTGCTTGGTGTTTGTAAGAGTCAGGGAATGAAATGCTGGGCAGCATAATTCCCAAACATTATAAATTTACTAATTATCACATTTTCAAGAGCTACCTTCAAAAATTCTGATTTCACAGGTCTAGGGAGGATCCAGAAATGTTTGCGAATTTAAAGCAAGCTGCGCCACAGACAACACTTCTCAAAAATGGAAGGGCACAAATTTCTGCAAGTTCAGAGGAAAGAATGATACGGCCCCATGACCAGGGTCTAAGACAGAAAAGATGTCTTAAGGGGGAAGCAAGGCATTCAACAATAAAATTTTGATAATGATAAATGCTAAAAACTATACAGATGACTTAAAATGCCACAGAGGTGGTAGGAATGTAAAGAATGGCATGTGGCTGATGAAACAGGAATTATTCAAAAGACGGGGGTGGGAAAGCACACCGTCTAAAACGAATGCAAGAGAGAACTGGGTAAGAATAGTGTCAGGAAGGGTTAAATCTGAGAATAAGCTCAAGCTTGAGAAAAATGCAGAGGACAATAAAAGGAATTGTTAGCGTATGTTTAGAGTGAAGGAAAAGAATGATTCACACGCCCCTTGGGGCAGATATTATAGTATTAGCAGATGACAGTAAGAGAGAACAAAAACTCAAGCATTCTGTTTGCTGCCATCTTCCCTATCAATGAGCATGATCTTCACACTAAGCCACAAAACAACAGATTAAGAAGCAACTGAAGCCTGAGAGAGGTGATAAAACTAAAAGGGAGCATCTAGCCGCTTTATGAGAGTTTGTGTCTCTAGGCCCAAATGAATCTTATCAGAGTTCACTGAAGGAACTCACAGATGTGACTGCAGAACTTCTGTGGGGATCTTTGAGTAATCCTAGAAGACATAAGAGATGCAGAAGATCCAGGCTAAGGTCTCAATTTTTAAGAGTAGCGGTGATCGGACAAGAAAGCATGTATACATTCTGAAAACAGCAAAATAGTGAATTTCAAGTTGCTGGATGAATACATAGATAATTTATGGAAACTCAGGAGACAAAAATTAAGAATGGGGTAATTTCAAGGGACCAAAAAGGGCTAAGAACAGCTTATGTGAAATTTACGTCCTTCTCATCTTTGAAAGATTCACCATATGAGGTGAGGAATGTCAGAATCTCTTTCAACAGTTCACCAGGTGATTCTGTGGTTCAGCCAGGCGTGGGGATGTTGACAAATAGTTATGGAGATCCCTCCAAATCCAAAGATTCAATGACTGTGTGCTTTTTCAATGACATCACTGTATCTATGCCTTCTTATTTTATTGCTGTTTCTTCTGCTTTAATGTTATTGAGTACTTTCTAACATCTTTGGCAAAAGAGAAACATTAAGCCATAGTCTTTCTCTTAATCATTCTTCTAATAACCACTACAGATCTCATACTCTCCCTTCTCTGTTTGACTTCAGAGAAGTCTGCATAATTACAATCTATCACTATCACTTATTTTTTTTCTCATGAAACTCTCAAGTATTCTTCCATTTCCTGAGCTAAAACTTTCATTCCAAAACTTCAGAATCTTTCATTTTGTGTACTTATTTTACTCTCCATTGGTATTTTTCTTTCTTTTTCTCTGGCATCATTGGCCCTGCTCAAATAATCTGGTTTCATTCATCTAAGCAAGTTCACCCACTTAATTACAAACACTTCTGTACCCATGTCGACTGTTTCTCTTCCCTAACGCATAGACTTTGGGTTCTTAATGTCTCTAAGCCAGACAGAAATTATTTTTGTCTTCCAAATATAATTCAACTCAGGAAGTTTCATGGACTTTATTCTGTGTGCAACACCCAATCCGAAGTGTGTAAGACCTAGTCACGTCCTCAAAATGTTTCAGCATCACCAAAGGAGTGTGAACATACACACCCGAAACTCCTAGGGAACTATTTAAGGCTAATTATGATTAAGTAGGAAAAAATGTCCTTCTCTCCTACCACAACACACTGTGCTTAATATTTATTAATAGCAGATAGTCAATACTTTGTTTTATTGATGAATGAGTGAACAGATAAACATATGCTGGTCCAAATTCAGTATTATAAGAAGCTAGAACAGAAAACACCACAGTGGAGCAGAGGTGGAAAGCAGTCATACAATTATTATGCAAATAAGAAACAACAGATAATAGTTTGAGTCTAGGGGAAGAAAAACTTTTTCCCCAAAAGTTTCCTTGTGTTTGTTGTTACTGGAATGATGTTCTTTTTGTTTTCTTTTTTTTTTTTTTTGAGACAGAGTCTTGCTGTGATGCCCAGGCTGGAGTATAATGGCGCAATCTCAGCTCACTGCAACCCCTGCTTCCTGGGTTCAAGCGGTTCTCCTGCCTTAGCCTCCCGAGCAGCTTGGATTACAGGTGCCTGCTACCACACCCGACTAATTTTTGTATTTTTAGTAGAGACAGGGTTTCACCATATTGGCCAGGCTGGTGTTGAACTCCTGGCCTCAAGTAATCTGCCCACCTCAGCCTCCCAAAGTGCTGGGATTATAGGCGTTAGCCATCACGGCTGGCCAGAATGATGTTCTTTTATATGTACGCTCAGCAGAGCTTCTCAATGAAGGATACTATCTAAATCAATTTAAAAAATAATCTCAGCCAGGTGCAGTGGCTCACACCTAAAATCCCAACACTTTTAGGGTTTACAGGGGAGGCTGAGGTGTAGGATTGCCTGAAGTCAAGAGTTTGAGATAACTGTGACCTATGGTCATTCCTCTGCACTCCAGCCTGGGTGACAGAGCAAGACTCTGTCTCCAATAAGTAAACAAATAAATAAAAATAAAAATAATCTTAACATTTTCTCTATTATTATCCTACTATATCCTATAAAATATATAAAATGCAAATACTGAATATACAAACAGCTTTTCAATTTTCTTCAACTTCTTGGCTACACCATCCCTAGATAGAACTGAGGAGTAACACAAAGTTTGATAAACCTTTATCAATGCACAGCAAGAAGAACAGTAGGAAAAGGAATTTTTAGACATTAGGCAAGAAGGGGCACCAGTGGCTTGCTCAGTGTCACACTGACTTACCAACCTCACAATGACTCTGAAATTTCTGGGTAAATATGTGATATGGTTAGGTTTTGTGTCGCCACCCAAATCTCATCTTGAATTATAGTCCCCATAATCCCCATGAATCAAGGGAGAGACCAGGTGGAGGTAATTGGATCATGGGGGCAGTTTCCCCATGCCGTTCTTGTGACAGTGAGTGAGTTCTCATGGGATCTGATGGTTTTTATAAGGGGCTCTTCCCCCATCCCTTGGCACTTCTCCTTCCTGCCACCTTGTGAAGAAGATGCCTTGCTTGCCCTTTGCTTTCTGCCCTCATTGTAAGTCTCCTGAGGTCTCCCCAGCCATGCTGAACTGTGAGCCAATTAAACCTCTTTCCTTTATAAATTACCCAGTCTTGGGCAGTTTTTTTATAGCAGTATGAAAATTGACTAATATAATATGCAAATTATTTGGAAGAAAACCAATATCTTCACCCACATCAGGCTCTCATGATTGTTCAGTCACAACCGTTCTATCAATATGAAAAGATCAATCACTTACCTTACACAGTTGAAGCAACATGCAGAGATTCAGAAAAGGCCATTTAATTGATCCTTTCAAAAATCCTAATTCTCAAAACATGATTATTTATCATAAAGAAAAGATATTTGATCATAAAGATATGAAAAATAATAATTTTGGCCTTATCATTTTTGCTTATTTTTTCATTTCTGTTACTACCTTTGCAGTCTTCTCTGGTTTTCATTTTATAAAACAAATGCATCATGGTTCAAAACTTTTTTATCCTGAAGGAATAATCACTTGCAAAGGAGGAAAAAGTCCCACTTAATTAGAAAAAATTTGGCAAAGCCTCATTTGCTTCACCAGAACCGGTACGTCATGCATGAGGTCCGGAGAAAAATGAAAACATTGGGACTGTTCAAAAATCATAAAGCCTTTCACGACAGCAACAGCAAAGTATTAATCCAATGGTGAGCACTTCTATGGGCCCTTCTAACTACACAGGTTGCACGTCCAGGAAGTCAGCCATACTCAAGAGAAGCTCTTGGCCAATGGGAAGGGTGAGATGCATCATTCTGAGAAGTATCTTCCCAAGAATGTTAAACAAAGTCCTATTTTATATCAAAGATGGCTCCTCTCTTTTTAACCCCGATCACATAAATCTGTCATTTCTTAAGCACGTTCTTAATTCTCTGATTTGTTTTAAAGTTGTCACCTTACCTATTCCCATTCTGTCCCAGGAGATTAACATCCTATAACAACCTGCGTAAGGTTTACCTCCCTCCCCATTTCAACTTCACAGCCAATCAAATCTATTGTAAGCTTCATTTTTAGAATGCTCTGGAAAGATCCCTGCGCAGTTCTAATATTTTTTGGATGGTCACTGTTTGTAATCTCTGGGATACACCTTTCTTGGAAATATCAGTTCACTCTCACAGCATCAGAAGATAGTTATCAGAGAAGGAATCTTCATCAAGAAATGAGGATTTGGCTGCTCGTCGTGGCACATGCTTATAATCCCAACATTTTGGGAGGCTGAGGTGGGAGGATCACTTGAGTCCAGGAGTTCAGAAAAGTCTGGGCAACATAGTGAGACCCCATCTCTAAAAAGATTTTTAAAAATTTTTTCTTTTCTTTTTTTTATTATACATTAAGTTTTAGGGTATATGCGCACAATGTGCTGGCTTGTTACATATGTATACATGTGCCATGTTGGTGTGCTGCACCCAAAACACCTCTTCCTTCTTTAATCTGCTGTCTGAGGGGTTTTGTCTGCAGCTCGTCCTGCTCCATTTCTTGGTTCCCTGACCGGGAATTGAACGCAGGCAGCGACGGTGAGAGTGCCGAATCCTAACCACTAGACCACCAGGGGAACTTTTAAAAGATTTTTAAAAAATTAGCTGAGCATGGTGGCATGAGCCTGTGGTCAGCTACTCAGGAGGCTGAGGTGGGAGAATCACTTGAGCCCAGGAGGTCGAGGCTGCAGTGAGCCACGTTCATGTCACTGCCACTACACTCCAGCCTGGGCAACAGAGCAAGACCCTGTCTCAAAAAAAAAAAAAAAAAGAAGAAGAAGAAAAGAAAAAAGAAAGAAGGATTTGAGTTCTAAACTCTGGGCAAGTCACTTAGCTTCTCTGAATCTCTGTTTCCTCATATACTAAACAGGAATACTATCTCCCCTATTAACCTTCTTGAGATAACACCACAGGGAGGTCAGATAGTGTTTATTAAAATGCTTTGGAAACTGTAAAGCACTTTATAAATGTAAAATATAATTTTGGTGATTTTCACTATGTTTTTGTTTCTACAATGCCAGCAAATTACAGGCAGCTACCAATTTGGAGTGAAAAGAATATTGAGCTTTAAACCACTGCATTTGGTTTTAATTCTAGCTGCAGGATGGTGGGCAAATGACCTCACTTCTCCAGGCCCCAGTCTTGTCATCCATGAAACAAAAGGTTTCAGTCATATCACCAAGATTCTCAACAATTCTAAAATAATTTTATTTTCTTTACTTCTTTGACAAAGCATGTATTGGGTTCCTTCTATGTACCAAGGAATAATCTAGAGTTTTTGAGATACAAAGAGGTCATTTTTTAAGGAATTTACTGAGTATACCAGTATATTTCAGAAATTGTGCTTCATGTTGATGGAACTACGATGAGTAAGGCCTAGTCTCTAAGCTCAGGAGTGCAACATAGGGATTAGCTAAGTAGATAGCATATTTTGATATTCTGTGACAATTTGTTCCATAGAGCGGTACTAATGCACTATCAAGGGGGAGAAAAGGGGTAGCCTGCCCAGTGCAGGTCTGGGGATATGTTTAAGAAAGGCTTTCTGGATAAGTAGTAATAAACAGTAACAAATGTTGCTCTTGTCTAGGAGCATATTTGCACTGTTTCCTGTGCATTTGTTCCTTCTGGTCCTCTTCATTTCTTTCCTTTATAGTTAATTTGTGGAACACATTACTCCCAAGTGGTGGCACAGGCTGGACACAGTAACGAGTTAAAGACATCTGTAGATAAATTCCCAAAGGATGTTAGTCTAGACAAATCCTTATTAGATTGTTTAGAGAAAACCTATTGCTTTGAGGGTAAGCAGATTCTATTCTGATTCTTGTCTCAAAACATTTTGGGGGAGACTTCTGAAAAATAGAAAGATGAAACATTGGTTCTTTCTCTATATGATGTGGCCATTGGTGGGGGGTTATTCTTTCCTAATATAATAGGGCACTTCTGAATTTTATGATGAAATGCAGACTGGTTTTCATGACAGCAATGAAAACAGATGAATCAGCAGCCCCAGGAACAAGTCAGGGGCTGAAAATGACAAGGGGATGGCTCATGGCTGCAAAGTTATGAGCACACTTTAGGTGCAAAGCATGAGGGGTGAGTAAAACGCAAGGCTGTGGACGCCTGATACTACCTGTTTATCTCCAACACCTCACATCAAAAGAGCTTCATTTGATGCCTGTGTATCTGCTCCAAAATGGTGATTTCGTGCCTTCTATTTCTCGTGAAATATTAAATTGAAGGTGATATAGATGTAAATCAAAGCAAATAGTCTCTTCTCCTATAGGTATTAATCAACCGAATGAAATCCCAGATAACTAAACAGAAATTATTTCATTCTGTGACTGGCATAGATCTGACTTAGAACTGTGAAGTTAATTATCTTAAAAATTGAGTCCTTCAAGGTCACTAGTTACCATATGAAACCCATTTACAAGAGTCCCTGTAATCCACGACATGAGAAACCACAAAAATCTGAAATAAATATCCAGCCAGCAAAGATAATCCATAACTGTACAGTGAAAAGAAAAGCTCTACTATGTTTTTTTTTTCCCTCCTTCACACATGGTTTAAATATTCACTCCTCCATGTTCACTTGATGTAAGATTCTGTTATCATTATGAGGGAAACCTATAATATGCCGACCCTACAAAAAGCACTAAGCTCAATGACAAATACCATCTTTATACACATAGAAAATCCAAGGCTCTTGTGGTGTAATGAGAGTAAACTGGGTAGAATTTAGTGGATGTAAGACTATTCATCTTAAAATACTCCACATCTATTTCAGCTTTATAAAAGAGCTTACTACTCCAAAAAGAATGGTTTTCTTTGAAACAGTGGGCATTGGTTGTGTTTCCTCAGCAATACGCGTGTACCTGGGAGGCAGGTAGCTTGACAGAAAGACACTGGGATGCTATGTATACAAACAGATCCCTCAGAAGCTGTCATGTACCTCTTTAAGCAAAGTCTCTGGTCTGTGGAAGCCAACATTTTTTTTTTTTCTTGTTTCTGCCCTACATTACACTTACTTTAATAATCTGGTGATAGGCTAGCAACCCACCTTACTCACAGAGCTATCTTTAGCAATTCTAGAGTTAAAATCATACAGAGAATCAGAAAACATCACCGGAAATGAAATAAACGCCTCCAATTTCCAAGGCAGTGGCTCCTGTGTTGGATCTCCTGGTGCCCAGCTGCTCCCTGCCCATGGGCCTTCTTATTTGGTCAGCTGGATTCTTATTTCCTGAAATCTCCCAAGTCTTGGCTGTGGCTTTCTTCCTCGCCTCTCACTCCAGCCCAAATTGCTTACGCTACCACTCACTCAGCACCAGGTGCAGTTGACAAAATCCCTCCAGCACCTAGCTTGAGGGCAACCTTTCAGTTTTCTGAAAACTCACCATCCTTGCCCAAAAGAGATGACCTAGGCTCAATCTGTCTAGACTGATAAAAAGGAAAAGAATGCAACCAACTGGGATTAAGAGATTATTCCCTGATACAATTCCACAAAGGAGTGGTCTTATCAAAAACACCGGTTTCAAAGATGTACCCATATTTATTTAGTTTCACATCATAAATGTGGTGGGGAGACAGCAAGGTGACAGAGAGAATAACATTTAATGACCATTGTTCAAACAGCAGTTTCCATGATTTCACTTCAACTCTGTATTTTATTCCAGAAAATATTCACCTTTTGAAAAAATATCAAGAGAATTTCACTTAATTTGAAGAGAAAACCAGGAGGACTGAACCAAGAAGACAGATTTTTTTAGAAGTTGCTCTTATCATTGTTTTGATATGCAATTAGTAAAATTTAGTAAGAGTACTAATTGCCAAAAAGTTATAAAATAATTAGTTTTTAGCATAACTTGAACTAATTAACTATTAAGTATTAATAATAATTAAAAAGGAGAAAAGTCAAGAATATACTTTTTCAAATGCTAGAATCAACAAGTCGTTACGGAAACCAAACAAAATGGGTAGTATGTATACTTTAACACAAGGTAGAGATCTTGATCCTTAGAAATATTAAAAATAGCATTGGAAGATATAAACAAGTATTTTGGGGGACAACCCAGAGACCTCTTTTCTTTCACTGCCATTAGGATTATAGAAAAGTAGAAATGATTTAGCGAAGGCCACCTGTGACTTTGCCTCGGCTATTAAGGTACCATAAAAATATGATTAAAAGTTATAAAAAGACAATAAAGGAGAAGAAACAAAAAAGAAAATACTATTTTGGAAAGTGCTCATAAAAGCAGCAGTGGAGGAGAATCTGACACAAAAATAGCAGCACTTTGAGAATGGCGGGGAGAGTTATATTTTGAACAAGATTATACTCTCTCATAAAGCCAATATTATTTTCATGCAATCAGTGCCTCACTAATGTACAAAATCTAACTTTATGAGATGCAGCAAAGCAGAGGAGAAAGTTGCCTTTGAATGATTACTCTGAAAGTCTAATCAAAGACATTCTCCCACATTATCAAACACAGATGTGCAAACCAAGGAGATGGTTTCTTATTGAAAAAGATTGGCAATAAGATTGAATACCTTGAATCCAATTCATCTCCTCATAATACCAAATCCTACATATACCTGAGAGGCTCTTCAAAGTCTCCACACACAGAATAATGTTCAACACATGTTTGCCTGTGATGTGCTTTTAACCTAAACCCCAATCTTTATAAGCTGCTCCAGAAACCCAGGTCTTTCTGATATAACAGAGGCATATAAAGACTACTGATCTAACTAAAGAAACATTCATATATTGGGATAGAGCTGAAGGGGAGCCAGATGAACCCCACAAACCAGAGGCCTTATGTCAGCCAAAACCCACTGGCTGCTTGGTGTTGGCTTGGGTGCGTTTTGGTGCCTGTTTATTGTGTGTTTACACTACAGGTTACAGAACTCAGGGAAGTCTGCACTCTATCAAGTGATATATTCAAATTAAATGCCCTGAAACACAATATCACTCTCCTCCTTTTGCTTCCTCTTTTTTTTTTTTTAAAAAAAAAAAAGAGAGAGAAAAAGAAAAAGATACATTTCCTTCCTTTTTTGGCTAACATATTTCCTTCCTAATATTATATTTTATTACTAGGAAGATGTTAGGTAACTGAGTGTTACCTACTCATTAATTAAACCTCAGCTTTCATTCTGAAGTTTAATTATATCTTCGATTTTTATCTCTGGAAAATGCTCATGGAAGAAGTTCTTAAATGCAAATAAATAATTAATAACCACATACTTCCTTTTTTATTTTTTAAATTTAGTTTAAGAAACCCTGTGTTGTAGTGATGTTTGCATCATGCTAGGAAGTGGATTTCTTTCCACAGTTTATTTTGAAAAAAATTATTGATGAAGTAAGAAACAACAAATTGGATGCTACTTACTATCTGACCATGGCAGACCTATCTCATGCCAGGAGAGCTTGGAGAGGCAGGATAAACAAACACCAAGGGAGATTACATATAAAATGGTGGTTTGGGTCTCTTTTCTCACTTTTTCTGGGTTCTACCTTGAAGATTTAGTTGTAGTACCTATGATACATTTTGCATGCCCCAGACAATCAGCCAATGTAACAGTGCAAAACAGAAAAGCTAAGGAGATTACCAATTTCTCTCTTATTTCCTGTAGACTCTTTTCAGATATCTTTTTCTATCTTTCTGCCCCAAAGTACAGGCATCATTATTAATAAAGGACATCACACAAGGATGTGCAGGAGAGGCCAGTTGTTCAGGAAATGGCTATCATTTGGTAAATGATATAATAAACACATTAGGATCTTTGATGCAGTGGGTAATGAGCCAGTACATATACAATATCAATGCTAAGATTACACTCTATCACCATACATATTTTTTATCTTACCTGAATTTTCCTCTTTGAGTTGATTTGATTTCTCAAAATTCAAGTCACCTTGTAGCACCATCTAAGACTTTTATTATTATTATTATTATCCTTTACTTTCCACCATTTTGTATGTATTCCAGTGTACAATAAAAATCTCCCTTATCTAACTGCTTTAGTTTATCACTTAAATGACAGAATTCAAAGGCAAGATTCAGTATTATGAGAATTAAAGAGCATGCATGTTTTTCAAAACCAGACATTATTTTGGAGGAATAAAATTCCCAACCTGCTCTATTATTTCCAGAGTTCTAAGAGCTAACCATTTCCAAAGGGGCAAATGCCATCATTTTGTGCAATGAATGGGAAACCGATATTTTAGGTAACTCTTGCCCACCTGATTCTTTGATCACCTACCTGCCATTTCCTTTTCATATTTAGTTAGGGTCAATGTTCAGTGATTCTCTTTCCTAGCCCATCTGCTCTCTCTCCTGCCCATTCTAATCCTGCATGTTTTTGTCTTACTCCTTCACCAACACTTGGGAATTACTTCAGGTATTGAAAGCTTCATCTCTTCCATGAGTGTGTGACTTTGGTATAGAAGAATGGATTTTTCACATGTTGCTGAAACATTGAGAATACGGAGATGAGAATGTCAAGATCATCTCTAATTGTTGTTCAGTAATAAGGAAAATGTTCTAAGCACAAGTGATGAAGACATATTGCTTGTACTTTTCCTTCAAGAAAGAACTTGGCATTCAGCTGTGAGGAATGCAAATAGAGCTCACAGCCTGTAGCTATTACTTACTTACTGCCTTTAGGATCCTCCTCAGCTTCTGACTTGAGTCCACACTCTTCTGAGGCAGCTCTCGGTCATGATTGAGCACAGTGGGTGCAATAGAACCTGGCTGTTTTCTGCCCAGTGTTGAGCTCCTAGAACAGGGGATCTTTGGTCTGGAGCTCCTGTTGAGCTGGCCAAGACCCAGCAGATTTGCCCTGTGATTGAGGGCTCTCTGCCCAATCCTGCTTCCTCCCTTTTTTATCTTCCCCAGGTAATGCCCCTCGACAAAACTTTTGCACTCCTATTTCTCAGCTACTGCTTCCTGGAAGATCCAACCAGCAAACTCTGGCTACTGTTACCCACTTCTGAAAAGCTTCCTTTGTTTACAAATACTCCCCACGTCTTCCTAAATCACCAGGCAACCGGCAAGGTAGCAAATATTAAGAAGACAGAGACAAATAACACACATATCAGTAGGTTTGCCAAGACATCAAATGAAATGGAAAACTTGCAGTTTGTTTCTCAGATTCTTCTAAATTTGACAAAATTCTTTCATTAATCTCATTACTTTCATGCTGTTTGTACAAAGGGTTCTAAGTAAAGTACCCTAGGATTCTTCCTGATCCACTTCACCCCTTCTACTGTGGTAGTATTTTTTAACTACTGGCCTCCCATTATATTGTAGCTTCTTATTTCAGGCTATTTGGAATTTGTATTTCCAAGACTACCAAATAGCATAAATTTTTACAGCCTGGGTATTCATATAAAGGTTAGCTTAACCATGTTTACTTAACAATAAGTTACAGGTTATACTTAATTCAGGCAAATAACTACTTAATTTTAAGGGGTTACTTAACAATAAGTTACAGGTTATACTTAATTCAGGCAAATAACTACTTAATTTTAAGGGGTTACTTTACTCAAAGTTTTTATTTTTATTTTTATTTTTTAAAGAAGACAGCCACCATTTTCAATGGATCACTGATCATCTTGAGTTGGATCCCTTACCAGTGTTCTACAGAGGTCGGCCATGGACTCTATATAATTTCATTTCTGAACCAATGATTTGAATGATAAAACAGTATCATTATAAAGTGTGATAACTACAACAATTTGAAGAGAGGTAACCAGCACCTTTGGCAGCAGTGGGAAAATTAAAACCTACTTTGACCAATTTGGAAAAGTGTTTTTGAATAAGGAATATGAAATTTAATGGAAATAAGTGGAAGGCAATGCGCTTACAAAAGAAAACCCAAGTGCATAAACACAAGATGGAAATGTACTCACTATGTTCAGCCATGGTAGAAAAATATACAAGAGTTACAGAAGGCCACCCACTGAGCATTAGCCATTAGGATAATGGCGCTATTTAAAAAGGAGACAAGACACCCATATGCATGAACTGAAGGATAATGGGTGAGAGCTGTGAAGTCATCAACACATAGTCATTCCTTATTGATCAGGCCCTGACTGTGTGGAGACAGGAAAAATGTGGCAAAGATCAAGAGTACATGGGTGTGATCACATAAATGAAAAATGAAGTCTTTGGAGACAGTAATCTGGAGAAGGAATAGCTGCAGGGTGACAAAGTTTATAAGCTTCTTATAAAAAGGTGACCATATGAAGGATGGTCTTTGTGCTCATAACAGAGCTAACGAAAGCTTGTACTATATCATCAGGAATTTTAGGTAGAAAACTTAAATCCCATAGAAGCCTGGAAGGTACCTTAGCACAGTAAGCCAGGGGAAGCATGAAGACCTCTTGGAACCTCTTTGATTGTCCCAATTTTGATGTAGGGATAAAATTATTTCCTTTTTTCCTCAACCCTGAAACAAGTAAGATAACTGAATAATCACAATACTAAATAACACCTGAGCCTCAGCTGTGGGGAGGCAAGGAGGCAAGGTAGAGACTATGACAAGCTGGAGGTCAGGTGCTTCAGCGAAATGGGCAAGCCATATTGTCAGATGGAATATGGCTCCAGGGGGGCCAGGCAGCCTAATTTTTCTAGGAGAAGCCAGGAATCTGCATTTATATGAAATTTATTTATTTATTTATTTATTTATTTATTTTGAGACGGAGTCTCACTGTGTCGTTCAGGCTGGAGTGCAGTGGCGGGATCTCGGCTCACTGCAACCTTCGCCTCCTGAGTTCAAGCGATTTCCCCTGCCTCAGCCTCCCGAGTAGCTGGGACTACAGGCATGCGCCACCACGCCCGGCTAATTTTTTGTATTTTAGTAGAGACAGGGTTTCATCATGTTGGCCAGGATGGTCTCGATCTCCTGACCTCATGGTCCGCCTGCCTCAGCCTCCCAAAGTGCTAGGATTACAGGCATGAGCCACCGCGACCAGCCTAAATTTTTAATACAAATTTTTTTTAATTTTGAAAAAGAAAAATTTCATCAAAATAATACATGCACATAATTCACAATTTTGAAAGTTAAAATGTGCTAAAGGCAACATTCCCCCACCCCATTCTGAGGCCTGCTCCCTTGAGGCAAACGTGTTGACATCTTTTAGCTGATACTCATGCTTCCAGAAAATGAGCTTATGATGCCATTTGTAATAAAGTTTCATCATTAGTGTTTTCTTCTATCACGGTAGCTAAAGATTTGGCTATCGGATGTTTCTTGCCCTCTATGTACTCCCATACATAGCTAATACAGTTCTGCAAGAATTTTTTTTTTAATTATTATTATACTTTAAGTTTTAGGGTACATGTGCACAATGTGCAGGTTAGTTACATATGTCTACATGTGCCATGCTGGTGTGCTGCACCCATTAACTCGTCATTTAGCATTAGGTATATCTCCTAAAGCTATCCCTCCCCTCTCCCTCCACCCCACAACAGTCCCCAGAGTGTGATGTTCCCCTTCCTGTGTACATGTGTTCTCATTGTTCAATTCCCACCTATGAGTGAGAATATGTGGTGTTTGGTTTTTTGTTCTTGCGATAATTTACTGAGAATGATGATTTCCAATTTCATCCATGTCCCTACAAAGGACATGAACTCATCATTTTTTATGGCTGCATAGTATTCCATGGTGTATATGTGCCACATTTTCTTAATCCAGTCTATCATTGTTGGACATTTGGCTTGGTTCCAAGTCTTTGCTATTGTGAATAGTGCCGCAATAAACACGTGTGCATGTGTCTTTATAGCAGCATGATTTATAGTCCTTTGGGTATATACCCAGTAATAGGATGGCTGGCTCAAATGGTATTTCTAGTTCTAGATCCCTGAGGAATTGCCACACTGACTTCCACAATGCTTGAACTAGTTTACAGTCCCACCAACAGTGTCAAAGTGTTCCTATTTCTCCACATCCTCTCCAGCACCTGTTGTTTCCTGACTTTTTAATGATTGCCATTCTAACTGGTGTGAGATGGTATCTCATTGTGGTTTTGATTTGCATTTCTCTGATGGCAAGTGATGGTGAGCATTTTTTCATGTGTTTTTTGGCTGCATAAATGTCTTCTTTTGAGAAGTGTCTGTTCATGTCCTTTGCCCACTTTTTGATGGGTTTGTTTGTTTTTTTCTTGTAAATTTGTTTGAGTTCATTGTAGATTCTGGATGGTCATCCCTTGGTGTCCATGTGGGATTGGTTCCAGGACTACCCCACAGATACCAAAACCTGCACAGACTCAAGTCCCATGGTCAGCCCTGTGGAACTCAAGATACAAAAAGTTGGCCCTCTGTATACTTGGGTCACACATCCTGCCAATATTTTGATCCACCGTTGGTTGCAGATCCTGATGATATGAGAGGTCTACTGTATTTATTGAAAAAAACCTGCAAATAAGCAAACCCATGTATTTCAAACCCATGCTTTTCCAAGGTCAACTGTAATACTGACTGTAATGCTTATATTATAACCCACATGGTATACGAATGATCTTTTCTTTCTTGTTCATTTTTCCCTCCTGAAATTAATAATTCCTTTTTTTTTTTTTTTACTTTGCACAGTTTTTTGTTTTTGTTTTGTTTTCTTTTGTTTTTTGAGACATAGTCTCACTCTGTTGCCCAGGCTGGAGTGCAGTGGCGCAATCTCGGCTCACTGCAATCTCCACCTCCTGGGTTCAAGTGATTCTCCTGCCTCAGCCTCCCGAGTACCTGGGACTACTGGCACGTGCCACCATGCCTGGGCCACCACGCCCGGCTAATTTTTGTATTTTTTTAGTAGAGATGGGGTTTCACCATGTTGGCCAGGCTGCTCTCGAACTCCTAGCCTCGTGATCTGCTCACCTCAGCCTCCCAAAGTGCTGGGATTACAGGTATGAGCCTCTGTGCCTGGCTTCTTTGCACAGTTTTCACACATATTGTCACTAATTCCTTCTAGTTGCTCCAACACTGCTGTCATCCAGAAGTTCGTCAGTTCTACTTCTTTGCCTGCTGCTGTTCCTCCCAGAGCCTCTGCCTGTCTCACTGCTGACTGGACTGTCTGGAGGCCTGCTGCTTTGCTGAGGTACTCAGCTTCCCTGCCCCACAGTTCTGAGGATTCCCTTTGCGTGCTTCTGGACTGAATCCTTGCTCCTTGGACCGTGGACATCTTTCACTCTCCTGATTAACACGCCTTTATCTGGTGAAACATATCCTCCAAGAAATCCTGAGAATGGATGAATGAGAGAGAAACTTTTTGACGTGTTGTGTATGATGATGTTTTTAGCTTACCTTTGCATTTGATTGATCTGTGGCCAAATAAAGAATTCTAAGCTGAAAATTACTTCCATGGAATTTTGAAAGCATTTATCTCACCACTGTTCTAGTTTCTAGTGTTGCTGTTGAGAAATCCAACACCATTTGGATTGTTCCTGATCATCCTTTTAATACAACCTGTATTTTGCTTTTTCCTCTCCAGAAATTTTAGGATTCTTTTCTTTATTCTTGGTGGTATGAAGTTGTATAAGGATATGCCTTAATTGTGCTGGGCACCCTCTCTCTTTCACTCCTTTTTTCTGTTCTTTTTGAAATTCCTAACCCACTGGAGGTTGGACATCTTGGTATGATCTTCTGATAACCTTCACTTTTTTCTACTATTGTCTGTGTTTTGTCCTTTTGTTCTACTTTCTAGGAGAGTTTCTCAGCTTTATTTTCCTATTAAATTTTCTTAATAATCTATGACCATTTATCATAGCATCTAGTTCTTGTTTCAAAGATAAAATATCTTTTCTTTCTGATAACATCATAATTATTTGATGACTTCTTTGACCTTGTTCATTGCCGCTTTTTTATTGTTTTTGGTTTGCTTGTTTTTTGGGACAGGGTCTCGCTCTGTCACCCAGGCTGGAATGCGGTGGTGCGATCCACAGCTCACTACAGCCTCAAACTCCTGGGCTCAAGCAATCCTCCCACCTCAGCATCCCAAGTAGCTGGGACTACAGATGTGCACCACTATGTCTGGCTAATTTTTGTATTTTTTTTGTAGAAATGGGGTTTCACCATGTTGCCCAGTCTGGTCTTGAACTGCAGAGCTCAAGTGATCTGCCCACCTTGGCCTCCCAAAGCTGCAATTATAGGCTGGAGCCCCACGCCTAGCCTGTGCATTGCCTCTTAATTCATGTATCAGTTTTTTTTTTTAAATTTTAGTCCCTTTCATGTAAGAGAACTTCCTCAAATATTTGGTGATCCATGATTATTTTTCAGTCTGTTAACATGTGCCACTAAAAGGCTAATTAGACTTTCTATGGACATGGGTGGGTCTTGTTAATTAATGAGCCTCACTATAGCATAACTGGCTGGTGAGCCAGGTGTATTGTTGGATCAGCTCGCACTATTAGTGTCTGTAGCTCATTTCTCTATGACTATTCAGTTTCTCCAGAGAATAATTTTCTGAAGAGAATATACTGGGAGTAGATTTTTATTTGATTCCCTGGTTTCAGTCCAGCTTCACTTTCTCTTATGCTCAGTGTCTTTGAAACTGGACCCTTTTTTGTTCAAATTCTCTAGGGTCATGAGGAGATAGGGAAAGGTGGTGAACTTAGCAGCATGGACTGGGGGAGGTTCTAACTTCAAATATAAACATTCAACTGATGGAGTTCAGGACATGCTACCTCAAAATATGGCACCTTGAGTAAACAGCAGAAGCAGGAAGGTCTCTCTGACCTCCTCCCACCCTCCTTAAGCAGGACAAAAATGTTTTTTCTGAACTTTCTTTGAAGAAGGTCATAAAATTCTCATTCGAGAGGTATCTCCTATACCCAGAAGAAAGAGACATCCATTTTTCTGAAGACACAGGGACAAAGAGAAGAATCTGAGCAAAGAGGTCTTGCTAAGTACCCCCAAGTTTATTACCATTAGATCATACCCTCTTTGTCCAATCATATTTCCCCAAGGCTGTCCACTTCATCATACTTAGCATAAAAGTACATAAGGTTCCTTGTTTTTTTTGGGTCTTCATTTCTGAAGGCTCCTGTGTCACATAAAATGTATACTAAATGTATGCTTTTCTCTTGTTAATCTGTCTTTTGCTTTAGGGATCTCAACCATGAACCTTGTAAATGGGTGAGGAAAAGATATCACTTTTTCT
Source organism: Pan troglodytes (assembly GCF_028858775.2). NCBI lineage: Eukaryota > Metazoa > Chordata > Mammalia > Primates > Hominidae > Pan > Pan troglodytes. The sequence goes on along the minus strand of NC_072411.2, from coordinate 107,563,836 downwards.
CCTTTGCAAAACCAAACCATCTGTTTTCAGCTCCATGGTTATGCTGGCCCTGTTGGTAGTTCTGAAAAATACATTAAAATTGTTCTTTTTGAATGTGAAAATCAAACAAAAGTTAAATGTTATGAAGGGGGAGGAAGAGTTAAAAGATAAAATTCCTCGTTACCCAACTTTCAGACGTGAGCTTTTAGAATATATTTCCAGAATTCAGAACATTTTCTTTATGCCTGTTCTTTGGCATTCTACCCCCGCTATACCCACGCAATTTCACATATAGTCCAATTAGCTTAAGTGAGGGCAAAATGCCCTAAAAGCTTCAAATAAATACATAAACTCTACTGGAAAGACCATAAGGCTGAGAGTACAGAAATAAAACCGGTGGCTCCCAGTATGTGCCCCTGGGTGAGAACCAGAAATGCTCATTTGTTAGCTGAGGTATTGAAGAGTATGTTCAGCATTTCTAGGGAATGCCCATAGAAAAGGGTTGAAGTCAGACACAAAATCAAGGACTACCTGGGACAGGTGGAGATTGCATGAATTCTGTGTCCAAAGTCATGCCAAGGAGTTGATGTCATAAGTTGATAGTCTGTGAGTTGCTCACAGCCTGTGTGATACTGGAAGGCTGAAGCATAGAAGTCATTTCACTGATCTATCATCCCTCTCCCTCCAGTATCATGCCTGTTTACCTCACTTCTCTCTTCAGGGTGTCACTAGTAGGTTCTCATTTAATATGTGTCTGTGTGCCTCATCCACTCTATATCCACATGCCTGTATCTCTCTGTCTTTTAACAGTTCCACGGCTTTTGGTCTCTGTGGCGTAGTCTGTGTTACAACACACACACACACACACACACACACACACACACACACCAACTGACACATTTCCCACCTTCAAAGCTCAGATTTCTAACCATCTCGCATGATAAAATATATACCAGGCCCAGCAGCAACACCATTAAAAGATCAAACACCATGTATCCGCTGGAAGCTCTAATTTCTTAAGTGTTCTTTCCCTAACCCCCTACCACTTTTCTGCTGTCACTAAGAAAATAGCCTCCTTGCTGTTGACGATACTCTTCCCCCACTTAAAAGAGAAGAAAAGAAAAGAAAGTTCATGGCTGGCAACTTCAATTTCTGTTTTCTTCCATGTACATAGTATATTAAAACATCCTGTATTATATGGGGCCAAAGCAGGTGTGAGGAGTAGGGTCAGGCATGGGGGGTGAGGGTGGAGGAGAACTAGTTAAAGAGAGAAAGAGAAGATATTGTGGGTGGGGGGTGGTGGTAAGGAAGGCAGGGGGCAGAGGGACTGAAAAGAAAACATACGTCAGGAGGCTCAGACACAAGCACGCTGTTCTCCACAGCTGTGAGCCAGGCCAGGGTGGCTGGACTGTGCTTTTATAAGAAATGTGTCAGATGCTTTGTAGTTACTACTTAATTTTACAGATGGTCAGAGAAAGTGCTTATGTTACTTGCCTAAAGTTACCATTGGAGGCTGATGAATACAAGATGTCTTAACACAGGACCTATGTGCAGAAACAACTGAAGGAGCACAAGTTTCCCTGTAGGATCTGAAGTTACGTGTTTGAAGCAATGATAGCAAAGCGTGTCTGAAGGCAAATTGGTGAAAATCAATCACGTCAGAACCATGAAGTCAAGAATCTAAACAGCTCCCTAACTCCACTCTGTGGCTGGCTTTCTAAGAGTCACACCATTTTTATCCCCTTCATGCTCGGAGCACATGTTATTGGCTATCAACACAAAGCTGGGGAAGGTGCCAGAGATAAGGCTGAGCCTGAAGCTGATTCATTGAGGGCAATTAGGAGATATTTGATGGGAACACTTTCCTACAGTCGGGGGCTTCATCCACTTAGTCACTTGGGCATTGCTTTCATTAGAAACTGAAGTAATGCAGAGAAGTAAGACGACCTTAGTCAAAATGAGGATATTTATTATAAACAGACTTGAGACATACAAGATTTAGCATTGAGGATAATGCTGATAGAAGTGAATTTTGGGAGTTTCCTTCCTAATGAAAAGCCAGATAAAGGAAAAGACATTTAGTCATTCTGTGTTACCAAATTGGTAAAAGCTTTTGAGGACAAAGTAATAATATAGATATCGCCTGGGTAACAGACAAAAGAGATTCCAGAAAAGATTGTGGAAAGCAATTTTCCATTAAATTAATCTTGTTTTCTCACTGACTTACATTATAAAATCAAAGATGCATGGTGATGAGAAAAAAATGTTGACACCTGGATGGAATAAGGTTCAAAGAACATAGTAACTCAGGTAAAATAAGGTATTTTAGGACACATTTTTCAGGTCAAAGTAGTTCTAATATTAAATACTAAAACATCAGTAATAATACCATGATGTAATCAAAGAAATCACAACATAAAACACTGACAATGAAATCAGAGTAAATTCTCAGAAATTCTCTGGTCATACAGCTGCGTATGCTGCTCTACCTCATGTTGTTCCTATTTAGAGTCTTGCAGTCTCCAAAGTTTTAGTAATTTGTCTAAGCTTTTCACCAGCCTATAACACATGAAGAGTTTTAACTTCATATTCAAGGTAATTTTAAAACAAAGAAATGAAATCTCTATTTTATGTCAACTTCAACATACTTCATGTTGGTCTGGTTGCTCTGAGATATTTGGAAGCTGTTTACTTCTTTAAAGATGTGTTGCTCTAGTAGACATCTGATTCTTGTTCTTCATTCTCCTTCTGTATAAACTACTTATAGGTTATTGAAACTAATCCACAGAAAAATTAAATTGTAGAGACGGGATATTAATCTGTTTTGTTCACTTACACTTCCTAATGCCTATCAGAGTGCCTGCATATCAAAGACAATCAGTAAATATTAATTGAAGATACTAATGAATTCAATCTTCCCTCCCATCTATTCCTTCCTCCCTTTAGTCATACAGAAACATTTTCTGTCAGACACTGTGCTAGAGGCTGAGGATACAACAGACCGTGGATAAAACAGACACAGTTCCATGCCCAGATGGAACAATGAGTAATTTTTAAAATTGGAGAAATACAGTCATATGCAATGCTGTTTTGATTAACTAGGGACCACATACATATATGACAGTGGTCCCATAAGATTATAATATTGTATTTTTACTGTATCTTTTATATATTATTTACCTATTTTTCCTTTTATTTTTAGTTGATGTGTAATAATTGTACATATTTAGGAGTAATACAGAGTGATATTTTAATATGCACATATAATGTATAATGACAAAATCAGGGTAATTAGCATATCCATCATTTCAAACATGCATCATTTCTTTGTGTTGTGAACACTCAAAATCCTCTCCTCTAGGTTTTTGAAAAATATACAATAAATTGTAGTTAACCACATTTAACCAACAGTGCTGTCAGAAGCTATGATTTTGAGTCTGTTAACCAACCTCTCCCTACCCTCTCCTTCCCCCATGCTTCCCAGCCTCTAATAGCCACAATTCTGTTCTCTACTTTCATGAGCTTAAACATTTTTTTTAGCTTCTACATATACATAAGAACATGCAGTATTTATCTTTCTGTGCCTGACTTATTTTGTTTAACATAATGTCCTCCAGGCTCATCCACGTTGCTGCAAATGACAGAATTTCACTCTTTATATGGCTGAATAGTATTCCATTGTGTATATATACCACATTTTCTTTAATTACTCATCTGTTAATGGACATTTTGGTTGATTCCATATCTTAGCTATTGTGAACAGTGATGCATTAAACATGGGACTGCAGGTATCCCTTTGATATACTGATTCCTTTCCTTTAAAAATACCCAGTAGTGGGATTGTTGGATTGCATGGCAGTCCTAATTTTAATATAGATTTTAAACCACTATACTGTTTCCCATAATGGTTCTACTAATTTACATCCCCACCAACAGTGTCTAAGAGTTCCCTTTTCTTTAGCATTTTTTATTTTTTTATTTTATTTTTTTTGATCATAGCCATTCAAACTCGGATAAGATGAAATCTCACTGTGGTTTTGGTTTGTATTTCCCTGATGATTAGTGATGTCAAGCATTTTTTAATGTAATTGTTGGCCATTTGTAGGCCTTCTTTTGAGAAATGTCTGTTTAGTTTATTTGTGCACATTTTAATTGGATATTTGTTTTTTGGCTGTTGAGTTATTTGACCTCCTTAGGTGTTCCGGATATTAGTTTCTTGTTGGATGAACAGTTTGTAAATATTTTCACCCAGAGTGGAGTGGCCTCTTCACTCTGTTGATTGTTTCCTTTGCTGTCCAGAAACTTTTCAGTAAACTATAATCCCATTTGTCTATTTTTGTTTTTGTTGCCTGTGCTTTTGATATCTTAGCCATAAAATCTTTGACTAGACCAATATTCTGAACTGTTTCCCCTGGTTTCCTCAAGCAGTTGCATAGTTTGGAATCTTACTTTAAGTCTTTAATTCATTTTGAGTTAATTTTTGTATATGGTGAGAGATTTGGGCCTGGTTTCATTTTTCTGCACACAGATATCAAGTTTTCCCACATCGTTTATTAAAGAGGGTGTCCCTTCCCGAATGTATATTGATGCCTTTGTTGAAAATCAGTTGGCTGTAAATATATGAACTTATTTCTGGGTTCTCTATTCTGTTCCATTGGTCTATGTGTATGTTTTTATACCAATATCATGCTGCTTTGGTTATGGTAGCTTTGTAGTCTATTTTGAAGTTGCAGTGTGATGCCTCCAGCTTTTTCTTTTTGCTTGGGATTGCTTTGACTATTCAGGGTCTTTTGTGGTTCTATGTAGATTTTAGGAATTTTTCTATTTCATTTATACCTTTATACAGAATAATACTGTATAAGATCTTCAGAATTAATAATGTTAAAATGACCATACTACCCAAAGCAATCTATAGATTCAATGCAACTCCTATTGTTACCTTGTGACAAGGAGCTTAGAGAGCATTTAACAGGGGGATTCATTCTAGGTAGTGGTTTTTCAGTCTCTACTTAAAAATATTCAGCAATATAACTCTCTACTTAGAATAAGGAAGCTCTCTTTTAGGACACATGTAATTGTTTCAAAGTTCATCTTAGATTTTAAAAAGATACATTTTCCTGTTTATTGTCTATATTAATTGCTTTACTTCTGCCTCCTTCTCCCCTGTCTTCCAAGGGACAGGCCTTGGAATCTTTGAACACAGCAATTATAGCTCTCCTGTTTTCTCTTCTCCAGGTCAAATGTTTTGTTTCTTCAGTTATTCTTTATATAAAATTGGTCACCATCCCGGTCGGTGTCCTTGTTGCATGTTCTTAAAGCACAGCTTACAGCACCCGTAACTGAACAAAGTCAGCAGGATAGGAAGTCCAATTATCTCTCTCTGGATGCCATGTGATTATGAACTCCATCTATGCTTACTTTATTTTTATTAGCAGACATGTTGCTGCACTACTGACTAAAATTAACATTACATTTAACCAAGCCAATACCTCCAAAACTTTAAATTACATGTGGACCATTTGAAAAACTAGTTAAAACCAATTATCAAATTCTAATTCAGTAAGCTTGAGGTGGGTTCTCAGATAATTTCTACCAATTCTCAGGTGCTAGTCCACAGACCACACTTTTAGTAGCATAGAAGTAAACCACTGAAGGCCAAACCACCTCAATCACTACCTGAGTTGCATCAATTATTTTTGTAAATCTATTTGAGCTACTAAACTTCTCCTTTTTAAAATTAATTCACAGTTTTATATTTTTAAATCTTGATACAATAACACTGCATTTGATCTATTTCTTCTTATTTTGTGTTGATAACTTTACTATCATTAAAATTTTATTTTCCTTTATGGTAAAATAGACTAATATTTGACTTAAGATATTTCTTAGATGATGAACTGATATTCAAAACAAAAAAATACTATATAAACTTGAGTTATCATTACATCAAGAGATGCTTCAAGTTTGATTATTTCATTGAAACAACTTGAAACAGAATGATATTCAGTAAACTTCAAGCAAATTTTACAAATTTTACATGTTAATAGAGGCTACCAGAGATATATGCCTATCCAGGGTAGTATACATTTCATTGGACCATTAGTTAAATTTTATCCCCCTTCCCCCACCAATCTCTGGACTCTTTCCAGACTTATTTTCCCAGGACCACCTGTTCAATTTGTTATGGTTGCTTCCTCATGTAATACCTAAAATAATGCTGGTTCAGCTATAGAACTCCAACCCATGTCCTCTGAGACACAAAGCTATCTGGAAATTCACTATAATTCAACAAAGACTGGTTACTTGGAAGTTAGGTCTATAGAATTATATTCCCACTTGGATAGGTTTTCTCATGGTTACTTCCTTATCAGAGACAAATTCCATGACAAAATATTTTATTATTATACATCCTTTCAGAATTCTTGTGAATTAAGCAGGAGTAATTACAATTAACTGATTAGCTACATGATAGCATTGAGACACAAAATTATGAAATGGATTATCCAGAGTAGGGTGCTTACTCCCAGTAAAAGTCAAAGCTAGTTAAATTATGACATGAGAATCACTGAGAAGTTACATTATGTATTACTGCTATTGCCAGAACTAGATAGAATATAAATTAAATGATGTTTTCCCATGGTAATATTCTCCATGTAACTGGAGTTTAACAATTTAGCTGGAAATGAAAGTAATATTAAAGAATGGGAGCAGATGACAAAGTGGAAACAAACAAACGAAAAATGAGTTAAAACATCCATAAGCACATATTGGAAGGGAAGTTTAGAATTAAGACCAAGACATAAACTGTACAACACTGTCTTCTTTATAGCTCTTTGGTTGGATGCTACAATCTTTCCCCATCACATATGACAAAAACACCTCATGAAGCCTTTTTTTTTTTTTTTTTTTTTTTTTTTTTTTTTTTTTTGAGATGGAGTCTCACTCTGTTGCCCAGGCTGGAGAGCACTGGTGCAATCTCAGCTCATTGCAACTTTCGCCTCCTGAGTTCAAGCAATTCTCTGCCTCAGCCTCCCGAGTAGCTGGGATTACAGGTGTCTGCCACCATGCCCGGCTAATTTTTGTATTAAAACTAAAAGTAGAGATGGGGTTTCACCACCTTGACCAGGCTAGTCTTGAACTCTTGACCTGGTGATCCACCCGCCTTGGCCTCCCAAACTGCTGGGCTTACAGGCATGAGCCACCATGCCCGGCCAGCATTTTGTTATTTGAAGAAAAAAGTAGAACACTGATTTGGTAATTATATCTAAAATAAATGAACTAAAATGTCATAAACTGGCTATTTTTTTGACACAAGCACTTATTAACCTCATTTACAAAAAGAAAGTAAGTTATGATTATATTTACTTATGCACCAAAACAGAAAATAACTTCATTTAACTTCAAAGTAACAGTAGGGCACACTCTATATAACTTGGGAGAGACTGAATGACATATTTAATATGCAAACCAAAAGGACCTTTAAGTAAAATTAGTACTCTCAGCAGAGTAATCTCTTTTTATCTGTAACAACCAAAAAGTCAAAGAGCATAGGGTAGATCAACTTTGGCATTTCAACTTTAACAACACTCTATCTAATAAATGATTTACAGTCAATGAAAACAGTTGCCAAAACATTTTTCCAGTGCATGTGCTTTCCAACAGATACAAATATTGAATTGGAATTGAGACAATATCTAGGAAACCATGTCCCAAATACATCTATGAACAGTTACTTAGAAACTTAAAATACATAGAGACATAAAAAAGATGTAAGTATGCTAAAACTGGGGATCTGTTCAGGCTCCAAAAATTATTATTACTTATTAGCTTAAATAAACCTGAAGTCACAAAATATCTTTCAACTAGGCATGTCTTCACCAAACTGTGTTGCTGAAAGGTGTTACTGGTGTTTGCACTGTGAAGCATGTATTTGGTTGAATTTCTGCTAAATTTGGAATTGTCTATACAGGTTATCTAATTAGGAAGCCACTGTCTAGGGAAAGACAAAAATGTAGTCACAAAGAACCTAAAAATACTTTTAAAAAATAACACTTGTTAGGTTACATTAGAAAAGTTTAGGTTAGATTACCTTTTTTTTTTTTTTTTACAAGAAATAAAAAGTAGACAAGAAATAAAGATGTTCCACTAAAGAAAGAGCCAACCCCACAAGTATTCCTTAAGATACTGACAATATGGCTAATGAGAAAAGTGAACATGGTCTTAATCCTGCACCTAGGCCTACATTTGCAACTTGGTTCTTAAAAGTGGCCATTTTTCTTCACCCAGCTAAGGCATTTAGGGTCCTTGCACACATGTTCTTCTCTTCTTAATGGTTACTGTGCACTGTAACATAATTACCTGCTTTTGTTTACCTTTTCCATTGGAAAATAAACTCCTTAAGAGCAAGGAATAGGGCTCACTAACTAACATTTCTCAGGAAATAATAGGCACTTAGCAAATGTTTGGGCCATGAACGAATGAATGTGTCCCAAATTCACCAGACTGTGGAAGCCAGCAAGAAGATCTGACCATCTCTTGCAGAAGAAATAAAGAATGGTAACTGTGCAATAAGTTATTACCTTAAGTGGTATTTAAAGGCAGACATAGTGAAGAAATGAAGAGAAGGAAAGAGGAAGAAATTCAAGCCAAGTGGCACCAATGTTGCCCCTGGGGAAATAAGATCAGAGATTCTAAGTCCAATGTAAAAATCAGGAATGGAGTTGCTCATTTTAAGTACAGACTTTCCAGTCTTTAAGGGAAAAAGGCCCTAGAAATAACTATCCTTTGACTTGCAGATGAAAAGGGAACTCATGGTCAAATGGTATGATAATCACAGTCCTGATATCACATATATTCTCACTCATATGAAGTTACCCAAAATTACTCAGGCTGGTTCTTAAAGAAGTATTCTTAATTAAAGAGAAGGGTTGGCTGGATGCGGTGGCTCACACCTGTAATCCGAGCACTTTGGGAGGCCGAGGTGCGTAGATCGCTTGAGGACAGGAGTTTGAGACCAGCCTGGCCAACATGGTGAAACCTTGTCTCTACTGATATGGTTTGGCTGTGTCCCCACCCAAATGTCATCTTGAATTGTAACTATCACAATTCCTATGTGTCATGGGAGGAACTGGCGGGAGGTGATTGAATTACGGTCTTACTTGTGCTGTTCTTACCTGTGCTGTTCTCGTGATAGTGAATGAGTCTCACAAGATCTGATGGTTCTTACCTGTGCGGGTCTTACCTGTGCTGTTCTCGTGATAGTGAATGAGTCTCACAAGATCTGATGGTTTTAAAAACAGGAGTTTCCCTGCACAAGCTCTCTCTTTTTGCCTGCTGTCATCCATGTAAGATGTGACTTGCTCCTCCTTGCCTTCTGCCATGATTGTGAGGCCTCCCCAGCCACGTAGAACTATAAGTCCATTGAACCTCTTTTTTTTTTTTCCCCAGTCTTGTGTATGTCTTTATCAGCAGCATGAAAATGGACTCTATAAACCTCAGTGTTATGTGGCTCTGCAAGATGATCCAACATGTTGGAACAGCCACGTTTAAAACATATATCTCTTGCCTCTTGGTGCCAAAGCTCTTCCTACTACAGCTCATGGCACTTCAGTGCAACACACAGGTACCATGATACACATGGCATGTAGGACTTAGACACACACAGAAAAGAGACTGTCAACATGCTAGACAATTCTACAACGAGCATAGTGAGTTCCTGAGAGCAGGGACTTTCAGAAAGCATGATGGTAAGCCTTAGAGATATACAAGAGCCAGTGGACATTGTAGACATTTGCTGTCTGTTCCTGAGACTTCCTACCATGTTCCAAAGATGGGGCAGGCATAACTGTTTGGAATTGACTTATTTAGTGGCATGGCTACTAATGCTTATATTTGGATTGGATCAAAGCAACACAGATTATAAATTCCATGAGAGGGACTTATTTATATATAAATCCCCATGGCCTCTAGAACTGTTGGTGCTTTGGAAAGGATGAAGGGAAGGGAGGGGCATAAACTATAGGCTTGTTCCTTATCTCAAATTTCAGATACTCTTGCCTTTAAAAGGATGGTAAAATAAATGCTTCTCTTACAACTTCAAGATAAAATGATTTCCTTTTTGATCATGGAGAAACGTATGAAACCCACATTTGAGGGAGGAATGTGTCAATTGTATCACCAAGTATGCACATCTGCCTTAGGTAAAAGACACATGAGGAAAGAATTACTTGATGTAGTTTGTTCTCACTTATGCTTTGTCCCTCACTTTGGTGTGATCTGAGGATTAACATTTTGCAGGATGGAAAGTGCATTCAACTAATGATAAGCAAAACTTTCTTACATCAGAATGCCTCCTTTCCACAAGACATCTAAAACTCATCAGAGGAAACTCAACAGACCCTCATTTTTGGAGGACCAAATGAAAAGGCCATAGAGAAAGAAACATTGTAAGACTTCAAAAAGCAGAGGTGATATTCTAACTAAGAAACTGTCTGGGCTCTATCTTGGGTTCCTATATCTGCCCTCTGACAACAAACACATACAAATACGCTTTGAGGTTACAATGTTATTTTTGGTTACAATTAGTGTCAGGGAAATCAACGGCTTTTTCATAGCATGCATTTGTTCTTAGCTTTCCTCTGATCAGTTCCATCACCCTTGAATTGAATTCATCTTGCACATTCAGGTATGTGACCAAGTGCTAACATTTTGGGGGGATGGGTTGTTCAAATGGCCAGGATTATTATTTATTCTTAAGAAAATTAAAATCTACAAAGTAGCTTCAAAAGCTTTTCTCTAAGTTAGCAGCTGGATTTATCGTTAAAAATATAAATATGAGCATGAGAGCACACTCTTGCACACATGCACGAGCACATGCACACATACACACAGTTATAAACTGAAGAGATGTCAACACCCTTTAGAGGTTACAGGTTAGTCCGCCAGTTAAAGAAGAATGTGCTGAGTTGAAACTGATCTTTACATAGGTAAATACATATTTCCACAAGAGACCACTCAATCATCCTCCAATCACTGTTGCTAACTGGGTAGGAAAAAGAGGTCTACATTTTCCAAAAGAAAAGGAATTTCTAATAAAGACCATCTGTAACTTGGTTCTCTCCATGCTATCAATTAGGAATACTTAAAAGACATTCCCTTTCACAAATATATTTCTGCAACCTACAGAAAAGGGGTAAAATTTCAGTAACAAATATACCTTTGATGAACTCCTGACATACCAGAATAACAAGGAAAAAAAAAAAAAACAGGCCCACCACCATCTTAGAGGGAATCATAGAGAGATCTAGTGGCCCTTCTAGTTAATGCATGGGATACAGTGATAAGAGGAAAAGAAAGGTATCTGGGTTTCTTCTTCTCATTCCACGTCTTCAGGGTACATGGAAAATATTCTAAGACTAGAATTGTCAAGCATTTTGGCTGTAGATTCTTTCCCTCAAAGAAGTTTATATCAGAAACCTGATTTGATAAACAAACAAAAGAGGAATTTCTCTGATGGAATTGGCTGTGTCCCTATATCCTCCTCTCTGAGTGCCACACTAGGAAGAAGCCCAGGGTGGTTAGGAATCAAGTATAAACATTTATGTTCTATAATGTGAGTCACACATGTAACTTTTAATTTTCTATTAGGCACATTAAAAAGGTAAAAGGAAACAAGTAAAATTAATTTTAATATTTTAAGGCAATATATCTAATATATTATAATTTCAATATATAAGCAATAGAACATTTGTTTAGATATTTTACATTCTTTTTTTATACTAAGTTTTTGAAATCAAATGTGTCTTTTACTCTTTTAGCTCCCCTCAATTCAGACCTGTCACATTCAAGAGCTCAAAAGCCACATGTGGTTAGTGGCTACCCTATTAGGCAATGTACGTATAGAATATTTCCCCCAGAGCTTTTCTCATTCCCCTCTCACCTACCCAACAGATTCAGTCCCTCTCCTTTTTTCTTTGTCTGGGGTAGTATGTGCTTTCATAAAACCCCTCTACTAAGTAAAACTGTTCTGTTTTGTTTTACTTTACAAACTTAAACCACATTAACGAGTTAACTATTATTCATTTCTATTAATCTGTTTACTACTCATTAAATTAAATCTTTTAAATAAAAATAAAATAGAAAAACTGCTCTGCTATACAACAGCTAAGGAATGAATCACTAACCTCACTAATTCGGGCCTCAGTTTCCTCATATATAAAATGTGGATAATAATACCCTCCTTGTATATGGCTGTGGAGAGGATTAGAGACAAACATAGTATCAATTCCCTAACTAGGTACTTTGCACACTGTGGGTTTTCAGTGAAAAGTGGACACTACTATTTAGTGTAGGTAGGGAAGGGAGAGCTCTCTGCACCCTCCTCCTCATACTGGATGCATTTAATCCAGATGAAGGAGAGAAGAGGGGAAGCAGTCTTGAATGCTCTTAGCTTCCCAACCTCCCTCTCAAACCCCTCAAAAGCTCCTCAAGCCACTACTCAGGATAGGTGGCGATGAACAGAAAAGTGTAGGGAATGGCAAAAAGTAGAAGACCACAAATATTTTCTTTGGTTTCTCCTTATTTCTCCTCATTTCTCTCTGTTTCTCTTTCCTCTCTCCAGAGCGCTTTCTCCCTCCCCTCTTTCTTCTCCTCTTCCACCTCCTTTCTTTTCTCCCTTCCTTCCTTCTCTTTTTCTCCCATAAAAGGGGCTTGGGGAGATCTTCAACTAGTTGGAACTGTCCATCTCTAACACCTCTCCTTAAACTTCAAGTCCATTTCAGGAAATATGGAGAAATACACTTTACGAGTATGGATTGTTATAAATGAGAAAGACACTCACAACATATACACCTCTCTATACAGTAGCAAAGATGATATGAGAAAAGGGTGTTAGCTAAAGAGGCAAGCAAAGTTGGAGACTGACAGCGGGCCCACAGAAAATACTATCTTTTATATTACAATGATATCAACACAGGCTTTTCTTGTTTTTCTTTTTTTTGAGACCGAGTCTGGCACTGTCACCCTGGCTAGAGTACAATGGCACGATTTCGGCTCACTGTAACTTCCACCTCCCGGGTTCACGCGATTCTCCTGCCTCGGTTTCCCGAGTAGCTGGGATTACAGGCTCACACCACCACACCAGGCTAATTTTTTGTATTTTTAGTTGAGATGGGGTTTCACAGTTGGCCGGACTGGTTTTGAACTCCTGACCTTGTGATCTGCCCGCCTCAGCTTCTGAAAGTGCTGGGATTACAGGCATGAGCCACCGTGCCTGGCCAAATATAAATGCTCTACTTCTTTTTTTTTTTTTTTTTTTTTTTTTTGAGACGGAGTCTCGCTCTGTCGCCCAGGCTGGAGTGCAATGGCTCATTCTTGGCTCACCGCAACCTCCGCTGCCTGGGTTCAAGCAATTCTCCTGCCTCAGCCTCCTGAGTACCTGGGATTACAGGCACCCACTACTACGTCCAGCTAATTTTTTGTATTTTTAGTAGAGATGGGGTTTTGTCATGTTGGCCAGCCTGGTCTCAAACTCCTGACCTCAGGTGATCCACCTGCCTCGGCCTCTCAAAGTGCTGGGTTTACAGGTGTAAGCCACCATGCCCGGCCCAACACAGGCTTTTCTAAGAACAGAAAAGATGGGTGGAAAGGGCCTGTGAGAACATCACACCTCCACCCTAGCCCAGATGAGGCTGTGAGGAGAACTTCTGGCTTAGGTTTCTAGGAAAAGGAAAACTCCTACTGCCTGCTCAGGGGTTTAAGAGACTAGGATCATTGATACCTGATCTGTCATCTATGGAGTGTGTGTGTATGTGTACGTGTGTGTGTGTGTGGAATATATGTGCATGTGTGCTTATATGCACGTAAATCTGTGAACGTTTGTATGCACATGTCTGTGTGTGTGTTTGTATGTGTGTGCCCATTTGCCTGCATGTATGTAAACATGTGTTTGCCCTGTCTTTGTGCATATGTCGTCACATGTATATGTTTATGTGTATGTACTTGTGGTGGGCGTGGAGGGAGGCTGCCTTTTTCGCCAACACTAAAGCAGTATCAGACATTGCATGCCTATTCCTCCCCATTGTTCTTTCTGCTTTTCCTTTTCCGTCGAGGAAGAGAGAAAGAAATAAACATCCATTTGAGAGAAGTCACTGGCTTTGGTCTAGGTTTGCCCATGAATGGCCCTCAATAAAACTATGTCTGCTTTAGGAGAAACGACTAAGGAACCACATTATAGGTTAGAAATTAACACCCAACTCTTCCCTACCTCCTTCCTCTCCTTTCTCTAACCCTTCTTGCTCCGCACTGTCTTGGGAGTAAAGCTGAAATGTTTATAAATTCCAGTTTTAAGAACTGTCCCACCTCTAACACCACTTCCTCTGTAGGTCACATAGGCTCATTTTAAAACAAAAATCTTGATTGATTGTCTGTCATAAATTGAAATCATACTCTTTTAAATGACAACTAAAAGGGCTGTAATGTAGCCCCAAAAGAAATGCCTTCTGAAACTTTCCTCTGAGCAAACCAATGAAAATAAACCAATGAAAACACACAGGATGGGCTTCCCTGGAGCTACAGAGTCAGGTCTATAGTTGCCTCAGTCTATGCCCTGCTGTCTTCTGGGTTAACCCAAGCAAGGAGACTGGATCAAACAGCCCTGAGGGCTGGCTGTTGTTGCAAGCCAAGGCTAGCAAGAGTCCACACCCATTAATTCTAGTATTTTCATAAAATTTTTATATTTTAATAACTTTTTTTTCGAGGTGGAGTCTGGCTCTGTCTCCCAGGCTGGAGTGCCATGGCGTGATCTTCGCTCACTGCAACCTCCGCCTTCTGGGTTCAAGCAATTCTCCTCCCTCAGCCTCCTGAGTAGCTGGGATTACAGGCACACGCCACCATGCCCGGCTAATTTTTGTATTTTTAGTAGAGACGGGGTTTCTCCATGTTGGTCAGGCTGGTCTCGAACTCCTGACCACAGGTGATCCACCCGCCTCAGCCTCCCAAAGTGCTGGGATTACAGTCGTGAGCCACCGTGCCCAGCCTACGTTAATGATTTATTTTATTTATTTATTTATTTATTTATTTTGAGACGGAGTTTTGCTCTGTTGTCCAGGCTGGAGTGCAATGGGGCGATCTTGGCTCACTGCAACCTCCGCCCCACTAGTTCAAGTGATTCTCTTGCCTCAGCCTCCCGAGTAGCTGGGATTACAGGCATGTGCCAACATGCCCGGCTAATTTTGGTGTTATTTTTAGTAGAGATGGGGTTTTGCCACATTGGTCAGGCTGGTCTCGAACTCCTGACCTCAGGTGATCCACCTGCCTCCGCCTCCCACAATGCTAGGATTACAGATATGAGACACTGTGCCCGGCCATGATTATTTCTTATACATATTTCCTCAATCTTCTGAGGATGCAAACTCCAATGAGGAGGGCCCTTAATTCCTTCTCAAAACTCTAGCCTACCGCATGTTGCTTCTTAACATCTGAACGTCTGTTCAACTCTGTCATTACACTTACTTTCACAGAGTCATAACCCAGATGGACAAAGATGCACTGAGGCTGCAGTTACCTTGCAAGAGTTCTTCATGGTGTGTGATCTCACATTTTATCTTATTTGAAAGTCATCCACTGTCTGAGCTAAGAAGCTAGTCGAATGGCATGTGCTAATGTCTTACCATATGTGATATTTCTAGCTTAGGAGTGGGTGAACATTGCCCCAAAACTGTTCTCTCTTGAATAGCAGCTACTTCACTCATTTAACTAAATATGCCTCGAGCACTTGCTAGATGAAAGATATACAGAAAGTAAAATAATTTTAAATTGTAGTCTTTGCTCTCTGTAAGACATAAGCACATGAAAAATAACTAGTGATATAAGGTAGTCAGTGACAAGCTACTATATTTTAAGTTCTCTGTGGGTAGAAGTGCATCTCATTCATCACTGTACCCCGTGCCTGTGCATACTTGGTGCTCAACAAATATTTATCAGATGAATGAATGGCATGCCAGAGAAGGAGCAGGGGAAATGAGAAATAGAAGAGCTTCGCCAATAGGGTTATTTAGCAAATATTTAATTTCCTACAGGAGGTTGGACTGCAGGATTTTGATTGGTAGTAGAAATGCATTGAGGAAAAAGTTTGAGAAAAGATATACTATTTCACCGTCTGCTGTACCACTTCATATTCCTAATATCTGATAAATCTTTAGGGCCCATTTAACCAAAGGAAATAAAAACACAACATACTGGCCTTTTAGAAGACATATGATATGGTTCCTTCAAGAACACTATTATACAACTTTTAATTATAAGGAAAGAGATGGTTTGTGTGAAATACAGGAAAACATTCTAAAAAACACTAGCTCTGTGGTGATCCCATATGTATTATTATTTTTAATTTTTTAAAAAGAGGTTACAGTGTTTTTAAAGTGTAGTAAAATCAAAAAAGAACAGTGAACTAGCAAGTTTCAAATCATGAAATTTCTAACACTAGTTTCAAAATAACTCATACATTTGATTTTTGAATATTTAGAATTACTTTAATATTACTCTATTTCTGTTATTTTTAATTTAAGAAGTTTTCTAATATTGATTTTCTTGCTCTGATAATTTTGTACTGATATTTACTTATAAAAACCATTAAGGGGGTTATTATCTGCAGGAAAAATCAGTGATGGTTATATGAGGTAGTTAAAAAAGTGAATCAAGGTCTAATACAACTGAAAATTGCAAATTGTAGCAGTTATTACCATAACATTAGCAACATCTAAAGCTTACAAGGCTAAGGTGACAATAAGAGATAATGATATAATGTCAATCTCATAATGCAATAAATGGAAAACCAGGGCATTAGGATTGAAAGATGATAAAATGAGTTTCTCTCTGACTTTTATTTTCATATATGCTTTGGAAATATTGGGGGTTTTGACAACTGATAGCATTCCATGTATCATTCTATATATTCTTTAAAATGTCTAATTTGGTGGTAAAATTGCTTTAATAGAAATGCAATCTCTTTTTGTTATAATAGCTTTTTCTTTAGCCTAATGAAGAAAGCATAAGAGTGCTTGATCCCTATACATAAAGCTTTCAGGAAAGAGGCCAAGCTAGACCACTGAATCCATTCTTTATAAATGAGCTTCTCAACAGAAAAAATAAAAATGGACCCTGGAAGGATCAACTTAGTGATTCTGAGTTATGCCTCTCCATGAGTTAATTCCTTCATCTGACTTTTATTGATTGCTTGATAGTAATAAGAAAAAGAATAACATGAATACTTTACTATGTACCAGTCAGTGAGGTAAGTATTTTACATTCATTGTATTTTTTAATTCTCACCACAATTCTATGAGGTGGAGCTTATTCCTCTCTTTCTCTTTGTTTGAAAAGGAAAATGAGCAGTTGAGTAGCTTTAAGTTACCCAAGTTTGCCCAGCTACCTAAGAGCCAAAGAGTAAAAAAAGGGAGGAGTATGGCGCCAGACTGCTGGGGTCAAATCCTACCAGTTCTGTCCGTTTAGAATCTATCTGCCCATGGGCAAGCAATCTTTTTATGTTTCAGCTTCTAAATCTGTCAAATGTGTATAATAACAGTGGTTACTTCATAGGATTATTGTGAAGATTAAATGAATTAACAAATGTACAGAACTCAGAACAGTTTCAATACCTATAAAGTAGTAAACACTATTAATATAAGGGAGTTAGATACTATTCCTACCTCTATAATGTACTAAAGACCAGCACAATCTTAGGTAGCATTAGGAACAGGTGTGTCCCCGTTAGCGATAAAAATGAAAAGCTGAAATATATAGCCATATCTTCATAAAGGTGGGGCAGTGGAGCATACAGGTAAACATATTGTGGGCTGAACAGTCAAAGTTTCAGGGAGAAATGAGCGACAGCATAGAATTGCTAAACCTTTCCATTAGCTTCATTGTGGGATGCCAAGGTAAGAAAATAGCAGTCATGTATATGCTGAAGATCTTTAAATAAAATTTTCATATTCTCCCTAAGAACACATACAGTGATAGAGCTGGGTATTCTGATGATCAGACTAAGATATCAAAAGTTAAAGACCCTACATTACAGAACTATTTGGTGTCAGAAGTAGCAAATGTTTTAGTAATAAATAGCACCGAAGAGAACACTTAGGGCTCAGGGCTTGAGAATTTCAGTTATACTAGAAGCATTTGTCTAGTCTGATTAATATTGATTTTTATTCTGTCTTGCTACATGATAAGTATTTACTACTGTACAAGAATGTACTACTTATTTCCCCTAATGAAGAGCCCTTTTCCAAACTGGGTGGATGTGACAGCAAATACTGTCAGCATTAGGATATGTGATATTCTTCCACATAGATTTGACCTAAGACTATAGGGAATTATTAAAATACAAAGGTAATTGTTTAATTACCTTTTAATCATTTAATTATATTAAGCCTCAGCATACTAAGATTGTAAATTTTTTCCCCAATTTTCTTCAGTAAAATAATATCCTTTCTGTGCTCTTGCAATTGAATAAAAAGTGGTCATAGAGATGATAACTGTTGAATAACTCCTTCGTTCTAGCTCATAGAGATAATGCTTTTACTCCTAGAGCCTGACTTGGTCATCTCCTCCACTTTCCAGGCAATGATGCCCTAAAAAGATTAACCCCATCTCTGGGGTTGCAGCCAATTCTTTCAATGGATGCCAAAAGTTCACCAAAAAATTCAATTGTCAAATTGTGTCCCTAATGGAATATGATTTTTGTTTACTTTAGATTATGCAGTTGAGAAAGTTGTGTCTAAGTACACTGGCAGAATATAAAGTGTCATTAAGACTTGGTGTCACTGCTTCCTGCTTTGCTACATAAAATGTATTCTTCATTACAAAGCGCTCTCACATTTTCAGTATGCGGTTTTTCACAGTAATTTTCTAATAGGAGGTATAATAAAGGCCAAATGAATTTTGTTACAGCAGCAGAAACTAACACCAGTTATCCTCTCAGAGTTAGTAAACTACATGCGCCAAATCCGTTTTTCACCCTTCCCTGGGAACAATATACTTCACATGCAAATTAACAAATTAGGCAGTTTTCACAGATTCCATTTCCTCAGATTTAAAGCTTGATAAAACAGTACATGATATTCACATTAAGATACACAGGCAATGAAGTCTACGATGATAGGATGTTTTTGTGTTTACTTGCTCTCACAATTGTTTTATTTTTATTTGTTTTTCAATTTTGCTCCTTCTATATATTTGCCCTGATAATTGTAGGTAAATTGAAATAATGGACTATGAAATTCAATAACCTTATCTGAAGCCAGTTACCTCCAAAGTGACACCAGTAAAATTTCTTATCTTATTACTAGATAGGATGTCTAATTACTCAAAATAATAGGATGAAGCTGGGTACGGTGGCTCATACTTGCAATCCCAGCTATTTGGGAGGCTGAGGTGGGAGGATCACTTAGCCCTGGGGTCTGAGGCTACAGTGAGTTATGATCACGCCACTGCACTCCAGCCTGGGCAATAGAGGAAGACTCTGAGACTACTACTACTACTAATAATAAAAAACAATGAGATGATATTAGTAAACTATCTTTATCAGTACTGAGTGTGGAGAGAATTGTTGTCAGCAAGGCTTCCAAAGAACCCTTGAACCCAGCATTTAAGCATCACTAAGAGTTGACCACGGGGTTAGTGTGGATTGAAGAATGGGGAAAGGGCATTTTAGTCATAGAGAATATGAAAAGCCCAAGGCATTGACTACCTTAATGCTGTCATGGCACATTATGATAATTTTATGTACTTATCTATGGCAGCATAAAAGTATAAAGGTTGAACATTGTATAACACCTCAGAAATCTAAGCTCTTCAAGAAACTGTGAAACCACAGCAAAAATTTTGGTAGAAGATCAAATATATGTTTGTGAAGATCAGATGGGCAGTATTGCAGTAAGTGGGCTGGGAGAGAATATCAAGACTATTCAGAAGGTCATTGCTTTAATTTGGGGAGAAATTAGGAGAATTTGAACTAAGGAAGTGCAGTGAAGATGGAGAGAGAATTTAGATTCTTAGAGAGTAGAATTTGTGGAACTTGGTAACGAATTGATGGATTGGTCTTCACAGGTGAGAGAAAAGGACACAGCATCCTCTTGATTTATTGGATAGCCTTGGTAAGGATAAACAAGCAAAGTTAATTCTATAATATACAGGTTGATTTTGGGGTACCTATGGAGCATCTGGGAAAACCGTTTAGTAAGCATCATGTATTATGAGTCCAGAGTCTGGGTGGAGTCTGGTTTACAGACTCTCTTTCTCTCCCAGAGAAAGAGAGAGGAGGGTTAGAAGACAGGAGGACTGGGAATAGAGGTTTAGGGAATGACAACTTTTAATAAGATGAATAGCTAGAAGTAGCTGCCAGAAAGCTAACAGGAATGCCCTGAGAGAACAATATCACAGAATATGACAGCTGGAATAGTGTCAAGAAGGAGGAAGTGATCTAGGTGGAAATGAAACAATTTCTTTTTAAACATTACTAATTTTAAAGAGAAAGTTGATATATTAACCTGCAACTCTATTTATATCTCTAATGGCCTGCCCTTTCAAGAAAGGAAATTTCAGTTACTTTCTTGAACAGTAATTTGCATCAAATAGGACATCTTTGTTTTTAAAGAAGTATTAATCTTTTATTTTAATAAAAAGGAGTGTTGCTCTACTAGGCTAAGCATAAACTGTCAATCACACTGAAATTATATGGGTAACCTTTATCTATATATTTTATTTATTTTAGCATACCCGCTTCTTACTTCAAGTACACTTATATTAAAGATGTTAAATGTATAAATTTAAAAAAGTAATAGAAGAATTTATTTTACAGATTCTTAAATTCTAAATTATTTTTCAGTTTGCAGCATAGTGTGTGATGTAGCAACACCTAATGGCCAGGTATGATATTACAGCCTAGCTATGTTAGACACTGTAAAGCCCCTGACAAAAGAAGGTGTGTAATACAGTCTTGGGGTATGAAACTCAAGAAAGTACCTAAACATACTTAAAATTTCCTTGGTCTGAGTTGTGACAGCAGAGAGAAGACCTCAGCATTGACGATATCCTGGAAAAGCATGGGTAAATACAAACATTAAAAGTCTTCACCAAAAACAAACATAATTCTTATGTTGGGGAGGGCTATATTTGGTTTGCACTTGATGGGATCTAGCTAGAGAGTACTAGAAAGAAGACAATCTTTAATAAACACCCTTCTGCAGTAGACATAACACTGCACCTATCTCCAAACTAGGATTTATCCCGAAGATGTCCCTGAGACATGAAAGGTGTTGAGATAGACACTCTTATGTCTCATTATTCCTTCCACAGAGGGTTACATTTTTACTCCCATGACAGAGATTTGTATCCTTCAGGGCTAAATGTTGACTACATTAGTGGAAAGAATCAGAGGGCTGAATAAGAACATCAGCCACTTGTCAGGTAGGGAACATCAATAGACTGCAGAGGCTAGATTACATTATCTAATGGTCCTTAGCTTCTTTTCATGGTCCCCTTTGCGTATTAGAAAAACATTATGGATTCTTTCTTCACAAAAATACACATACTCATAATTAAAATTCTGTACATAATTTTTAGGTAATCTCAGGACTGTTCCTTAGAAGTTGAGCTCTACATGTGCTTCATAAATACTGTGTCACTGCACGTGGATTCTCCAAGAACATGGAAACATAAGGTTTGTTTTCTAGACATCGTCTTTACCATTAACCCTGATAGCATACAGTTAAGCTGTAAAAGTGATGACATATCCACATTCTTGAAACACTTACAGTGCTATCTACCTGTTTAATTTTAACAATGTTAAAAGGAGGTGTTAGGCCAGGCACGGTGGCTCACGCCTGTAATCCCAGCACTTTGGGAGGCTGAGGCGGGCAGATCATGAGGTCAGGAGATTGAGACCATCCTGGCCAACAAGATGAACCCCTCCCTCTACTAAAACACAAAAAATTAGCTGGGCTTGGTGGTGGGCACCTGTAGTCCCAGCTACTTGGGAGGCTGAGGCAGGGGAATCACTTGAACCCAGGAGGCGGAGACTGCAGTGAGCTGAGATCATGCCTCTGTACTCCAGCCTGGCAACAGAGCAAGACTCCGTCAAAAAAAAAAAAAAAAAAAGAGGTGTTAATAATGATATAACAACACACGTTCCTTCTTTTGGCTGAAAGTTTCAAAGTGCTTCATAAAGTTGTATTATATTTTACATGGGAGATATTTGGGGCACAGACATTCAAAGACATATTTAACTCAAAAGCACAGAACAGATTTCAGCAGCTCTATCTAATTAAATCTCATCACAGAGAAGGAAGAAAAGGATTCTGTAGGATGTTACTACTCCTTCATATTTTTGTTTGTTTGTTTCACCCAGAATCAAACTATCTCCAGTTAGCTATATGGACAAATTCAGCAATATGTGGTCATGTGCACGAGTGTTGTTATCATCACACTGATAAAATTTTGGGACAGGCCAGCGATGAGGAACACACATGGATACTACTGCTTTGTTTTTTGTAAGAGCTGGCGTGAATGTTCAGGGAATTGGGGACTTAATAAAGTGCTGGTCCTCAACAGATATGCATCCCAACACCCTCCACCAGCTACACCTAACCTGTATTACTGTGCTTCATCTTCTTTCCCAAGACACAAGACTTTGACCTGGAGTGGTCACTCCAACATAATACACCCCAACTACCTAACAGATGTAAATAAAAAGACTGGCAGAGTATGCTCTGTTTCTCCAGACCACTCTTTCTGACTAGGCAAAGTATAAATTTCTTGGATGAATCCACTATAACTTTCATAATACATTTATCTTTGTGCATTTATGTTTTCAAAATATGTTTTCAAATGAATAGGTGTTGAAAAGAAAAAGTCCTAAGGTGATCAAAGACTGGTATGGCTTCTCCAGCCTTCCCTCCAGTCTTATCAATAAATCATTTGCAGTAAAATGGAAAAGATAACAAGTCTGAGAAAGAGATGGTATTCAATTTCTAAGGATCCTTCTGCAGCACAATTTTAACAATAACAAGCAGGATATTTTCCTGTTCACCATTTCATTCAAGCACATTGCACCAAATTTAATGGTTACTGACGCTTTATCACAAGGATATTTGCACCTATTTAGAGGTTTACTTCTGAAGTTTCATTAATTGTCAAAGAAGTACACCTCGCTCTTGGAAATCTGTATTCATTTACCAGGAGTCAACACTGACTTAATTTATGTTTTTAGATTAGATAGTGATAAACCCCACAAAAATGGTTTTCTTGACTTGTAATCATATTTGAAATTACCACCTTCCTTGTTTGTAATTTCTGATTTTGCTATTTTGAGGTTTACTTGGGGCCAACTCTTGACTTATCTCAAAGGTATAATAAAATGATACAGTGATAGTCCTAGCTTCAAAGTACATTTAAGGATAAAAAGACATCAAGTTTGCAACCACTGTTAAGTTATTAAGAGAAAAATGCATGCATGCCTGCATTTGTGCATACACATTCATATGGGCGGGGAGAGAGAGAGAGAGAGGGAAAGAGAGAGAGGAAGAGAGAGAAAGAGAGAGAGAATGCTACAGCTAATTCAGAAAAAATGTTACTATCTGAGGAATCTGGGCGGAAGGGTATAAGGAAATTCTTTGTGCTATTTTTTGTAGCTTTTACTGTAAGTCTAAAATTATTTCATAAAACAAAGTTTTAAAAAATCTAAGTTTTGAGGTTAAAAAGACATAAATAAGAAAATGAACCAAAGAATATACTCTCAGACACAATTACTATTTCCTTCAATCTTGTAAATCAACAATCAATACTCAAACACTTTTATTGTTTAATGTGGCTGGTCTATTGGCAACATATATTACAAAAACTATCATGTCTAAACTATATTAATGTTTTAGCTACAGTTATCATCAATTATTTAAGGCCTACTTCCTAAGCAGATTGTTAGGCTAGAAAGCAAGATTTTCAGAGAAGGTAGGGAGAACTATGGAAAGGGAACAAAAATAATTTTACACTAGTAAGAGAATGCTTTCTGAGTGGTCTAGAAACCCTGAGTGTATGTATTTAAGAGAGTATTCTTCTCTTTAGTGCCTATACACCAGAAATGGTATGGCCAAAAGAGGCAGCTTTCCCCCAGTGTATGTATATCAGCAAAATAAAGGAACAAGTTATTGAAATATTGGCCCAGCTAGACTTTCTTCCATTAACAATCAGTTGAGACACATTTTTAAAGCAACAGCTTAAATGAATGGCTGTGTGTCTGTAATAATTTTGACTTAAAATGTCAACTGGATTTGAGATGCCATGTGCATTTAATCAATGTCTCTATATTGTAAAATAAATATACTTCAGCGTGACTGCTGTGCCAGCCATAAATCATAATTCACAAAGAGAAGAACATCTTATCCTCTCTATTGATAGTTGTTAATGACAATACTGATTAAAATGGCATCTGCCTGCCATATTATTGTTAAACAGTCTATTAGAATTTCTATTACATCCTATAACCTACCACTATTTCCCTATGTGCTGATACGTCTCTTATGGAATAAAACATGATAGACAGTTAGATTTAGAGTTTAACACTTAAAATGCAAAACTGAAGAGCAGAGCTCACTAGTACATTCTAACACATATTATTTCCAAAATTAAGAGGGTTCCTTCCAGCAGAGATTCCAGTGATCAAGGTAGTGTTCAAGGACTTGTTCCTCTCTTTTAGAATTAATATTTGAGTCTCCCTTCCTTCCTTCTTTCCTTCCTTCCTTCCTTCATTCCTTCTTTCCTTCCTTTCTCCCCCCCACCCTTCCTTCCCTTCCCTTCCTCTCTCTCTCTCTCTCTCTTTCTTTCTTTCTGATGGAGTCTCACTCTGTCGCCCAGGCTGGAGTTCAGTGGCGTGATCTCAGCTCATGGTAACCTCTATCTCCCGGGTTCAAGCAATTCTCCTGCCTCAGCCTCCCAAGTAGCTGGGATTACAGGCATGCCACCACATTTGGGTAATTTTTATATTTTTAGTAGAGATGGGGTTTCACCATATTGGCCAGGCTGGTCTTGAACTCCTGACCTCAAATGATCTGCCCGCCTTGGCCTCTCAAAGTGCTGGGATTACAGGCGTGAGCCACCACACCCGGCTGAGTTTTTCAAAATAAATATTTTGGGCAAAAAAGAAAAAAAACTACAGGAGAAAAAACATTAATTGTCATTTGAATGTCACATGAGCCTATGGAAGCAGCTGTAAGTAAAAATTGATTGTTAGTTACCATTTCCAGAATGGATTTCTCACAATCAAGAATTAGCTCAGCAATCCATTGTTGAATGTACACTATGAGCAAGGCAAGAATAGCAGCAAATTTGGTGCCCAACATTGTAGAATCACTGGGGAAGGGAATTAGATAGAGTCCCACTAACCAGGATGAAAAATGGCGAGGAAAATCACACAAAAGCACAGAGGCTGACTTAGAGAGGTCAGCCAGGTAGTCTAGAAGCAGTCCATCCAGGTATATTCTGCCAGCTACACAGACCATAGCAGTAAGGAAGGCAAATGACAGATAAATACTTTAAAGTCAGATAAGATACACAAGGTTCAAAGAAAAAGGTCCTACAACTGTGGATGTATAGGGTTGAAAGACAGAATCAAGTGTTCTAGAGATGGCCCATCAGAAATAAGCAAGCTCTACTATGCCAGTGCTCTAGTCTAAGAACATGGACTTCAGAGTGGGGCTCATGCAGGACTGAGGATTCTAGGCAATGCTACGGGAGCGGATTCCAGAGTAGAAGCCAACATGCTAGGGAGGTAGTGCTTTGTTTAAGAGGCATGGTTGCTCAGTGCTCTACTGGTTTATTGAATTCTGTAGCTGGGTGACCAGATGCCAGATGTAGAAAGCATTTATACCAAGCTGGCCAAGGTCAGGGGAGAGGCTATTGAAAATCAATCTGTCTCTGTGTTTAGTTCACAGAGGACCAGGAGGAACCTGAAAATGAGGCCATACGTGTGAGAGGATATGAGAGGAAGGGAAAATGTGGCAAAGGCGGAGGTACTGAGGAGAACACAAAAATGGTAAGACATGGTTCTTGTCTTTCAAGTGATGACAAAAATGGTGGAAAATACCAAGATGATCCAGACTAGCTCTAATGCCAGTCTAGAGGAATCAGGCCTGGCCATGACTTCTCCATAAAGTGTGGCCTGAGCTTGTTGTTGACACTAAGATGCTGGGTGAGGTGGAGTTAGAAGGCTGATCAAAGGATTGCAACTCTCAGGAAAGGGAGTTTGATCAGCCCAGGGGATGAGAATCACTTACCGTGTCCCCATGTCTGCATTTGTTGGAATAATTCTTTGGCACCTTTGCTCGTTTTTAACAATGCAAGAACTATTGTTTGTATAAATGTTAAATGCCTGGGTTTGGGGATTACCCTTTAGTTTTCTGTGAGTTTCTCCCTCTCCCCATCACAATATAGGGAAAGAAGCTGTATTGAAAACAGCAAAGTAAAATTAAAATTAAAAGGTAGGATACACAGGACAAATATTCTGGTAGCAAGTTCTAATTAACCTGTCAAAGATCCTCTCCAAAGTGTGATAGTCGTCATATCACTCGACATTTAATGCCCTCATAGTATGGGAATAACAAAGACATGACAGAGCTAGGGAGGGGACTATGACATCCTGGTCTGGTATAGTGTGCCTGAGTCAAAGGTCTAGGAAATTGGTCAAAGTCCTCCATCTTTCATTTTATAGTCCATCTTTTTCATAAAAGCTGTTCATTCCCATACTTTGAAAATTCCAGGAGGCATAAAGAAAGCAGAACAAATCTATGATATTGATTTTTTACTATACATTGACTAGAGTTCAAATTTAAAGTGGAAAATTACGGTCCCTGGGGGAGAAGAAACCTATCAATGGGAGGAACCTCATACCAAAAGCCCTAGAATTAGGGTTTTTACTGTTCGCTGGTGCGTTTGTCTGCAATCAAAGTTGCAACCATTATTTCTGGTCGATGTTCCCTCCAGCTCTTTCTTTTTTGAGTTTTGAATTATATAATATTTTTAAGAATTCTTTTGTTGGCAAGTGGGATGCTGCTTTTAGTTATTCTCTGCTGAGACATTTCTACTTTAATTTCCAGAGCTATGTGGCTTTTTCTAATACCAAGAAAGCCTTAGGAGAACAGACAGCAGCTCAAGTTAAAGAAAGCACAAAAAAACTCAGGTAACAGAAAAGTTCACTCAAGCTTCCTTTTATACTGTCCACTCTTTCATATACATTTTAAATTTGTTGTATATGGTTTTTAAATTTGTAGCATTAAAAATATTTACTTTTAACTTTCATTTTATTTTTCAGAGAATTTTTATGACTATATACACTGGCATGTAAACAAAGAATGGTGAGGGAAGGAAGAAGAGAGAGGAAGGATCAGATAAAATTGGGTAGGCAGAATAGGGTGATCGACTGGCCCAGTTTCCTTAGAACTGAGGAGTTTCCTGGGGAAGAGATTTTCAGTGTTCAAACTGGGATGAGTTGGTTACCCTAATTCAAACCAAAGGGCACCATGTGTATGACTATATTTAAAGGCTATATTTTCCATTTTGACAAGTTAATAGTCTTGGTCTATTTTCCTGAATTCAGTGCCATTTCACTTTGTGAAACTGACTTTCCAGCTAACCAATCCCATTCTATTTTAGCCCATAGACATATCTACCCCGTAATCAGTTTCAACCAGTGACCAAATACATGATGACCATGATGATAATTTATACACATATTGCAAGTAGGTAAGAAGTATGCATCTTCCAGATGAAGAAAAACTTTCATTCAAGAAGGCAGTTACAGAATTAAGGTTGGAAATCCAGACATCTTACTATTCAGTATCTTTACTGAGTACACTGCAAGTGGTTTAACCATCATTTATGTAATTCAAGGATGCTCTGGTTATCTAAAGGGGTTTAGTCAATTTTATGGCATTTTAATATTACAACTTATACGCCCTACCACACTTTGAGGAAAGGTTGTGGGCACTAGATTTTGAGTATAATGAAAAGACATCTGTCTTGTTCACTGTGGTATCTCCCAACCAAGTACTAGGACTATACTTATTAGGTAATCAATATTTGTTGGATGAATGAAAGATGATGTTAGAAAAAAATAAAAGATTAGTTTCATATTTATCACAACATGCTTGTTGTGTACTTAGCAGTTGTTTGCTCAATAGTATTGAATAACTTATTTCAGAAAAGATCAGAGATTTCTCCATTTTACCTAGAAATGCCGTTGGAAAGAGGACATTGAAAATTCACTCATTGAAAAAAAGGCCTGGAGTAGGTTTTTCAGGAGCAGAGAGGTAGAGAAGGGCATATATCTGAATTTAAACTCCAATTATGGTGATAACCTAACAGTTTAGCTCTTACTTTTAAATCCTATTTTCACTGCTAATGATTTCATATTTATGGGTCATCTTAATTAGATACTGAGTTTAAGTAAAAGGATCATGTTGTACATTTTTTCTGGGTTTTCCCAGAGAGTAGTGCTTAATAGATATTGAAATAATGAGCTGATTGGCAAATCTTTTTCATATCATTTTAGATGGATATTTATCCTTCCTATTTTTAAAGTACTTCAGGGAGGTCAATTCTACAACCTGTTCAGAAACCTCATTCCAGTGCTTAAGAACTGTCTTCTTTTTTATATCTAACCTCATTTTTTCCCGTTAGTGATTTTGGCCCATTTTCTCTAGCACTGTCCTCGGTGGAAATGGAGAACAGCTGGTTACTATTGCCAGTTAACTCATCCTTCAACCTTTTCTTCAAGCAGAAATTAAAAAAAAATAATTAACTCCCAATGCAGCTCACCCTCTTTCTTATTTTTGAACCACTTCCACTGTTTTCATTATTTTCAATACTATTACCAAGAATGACTAAAGGGGCACAACACATTAATATCCAAATAAATCTACTCCAATTAGCACACCATATAAACCAGTCAGTTATTCAGCAAAAGATTATTAGGGGCCAAAACAGAGAAAAACATTGCAGAGGAAGTCCCTCTGCTTAGAGGGATTTACAATTTCATTAAGGGCACGAGACAGATGTATAAACTCAAAACTAAAAACCAAGCAGGCCTATGGGAAGTACTCAATGGAAAAACTCACACTGTAAGAAAAAATTTGATGGGAAAGAGAGAAATGCAAATCAAAGAATTCATAAAGGAGATGGGGCTTGAGGTGGCTTTCAGAAGCCTGGCAGGCCTCAGAGGAAGATGGTCATTCTAAGTGATGGTATTATCTTAAGGCTTCACAAAGGTTGTTTTGGGTAACAGTGAATAGAGTAAGAGTGAATAATCTGGTTAGAGTGGAAAGTTGGAGAGAGAAATGCTAAAGTAAACAAACAAACAAACTGGGACGAGAATATAGAGGGCATTGAATGCCAAACTAAATAGTATGATTTTTCTAGAGGTCCCTGGGACTGGCTGCATTACAATCATCAGCGATTCCCAGGCCTCATATCAAACCTAATGAATTAGAGTCTCTGATAATGAAACCCAGGAATCTATAACAAGCTCTGTAGATGATCCTAGGGTACAGACAGACTTTGAGAACCACTAGGTACCTGGGAAACATCTCGGCTCCCAAGGCAGAATACTATGAATGGATTATGTTTTAAGAACTTGCTATGTGCCAGACATTTATCATCTATTATCTCGTTTAGTCTCGCGGCCACTCTATTAGGTAGATGCTATTATTTCAGTTTCACAAGAGAGGAAACTGAGGCACAGAGTGGGTAAAAAAAAATAATTAACTCCCAATGCAGCTCACCCTCTTTCTTACTTTTGAACCACTTCCACTGTTTTCATTATTTTCAATACTATTACCAAGAATGACTAAAGGGGCACAACACATTAATATCCAAATAAATCTACTCCAATTAGCACACCATATAAACCAGTCAGTCATTCAGCAAAAGATTATTAGGGGCCAAAACAGAGAAAAACATTGCAGAGGAAGTCCCTCTGCTTAGAGGAATTTACAATTTCATTAAGGGCACGAGACAGAAAGACTAACAGCTAGAAGGAAGTAGAGCTGGATTTGAGCCTAAGTAGAATAGTTCCAGAGCTGCTCTCTTTGCTACTATGTTACATTGCATTTTTGTGTGGAAAGCATTCATTAAATATCTAATAACTGAACAAATGAATGATTGGTAGCTATGCCTAGAATGAACGGGAATGAAGAAATGAATAAAGCAGGCAAATCAGTTAGTAAGTTATTGCAACAATCCAGTTATCAATGACAAATTGAATTAGAGTGGTGGCAGTGGAAGTGGAAAAGAAGGGCCAGATATAAGAGACAGTATTTTGTGAATATCAAGATTGTTGACTGACAGAAGGGTGGAGATGGGAAGGGGGAGGCATCCCGGACATCATGGGATTCCTGGCAGTGCCTCAAACAGAATTGGGAGAGTCAGGATGAGCTGGTGACTTAGATGGGTAGATTCTGAATTAGATTTTAGAAATGTTGAAGCTGAGGTTGTGGCAGGGCCACTGTGCAGAAATGATCAGCAGATAGCTGGAGAAGCAAAATTGGACTGTCTCCAAAATCCTGGTGGATATTATTTAGCAGGATTGAGATAATAGTCCTCAATGTGCAATGAAATATTTGTATATCTCCTATCTATTTTTCAATGTATGTATCTCTTATCTGCTTTTAATTGTTCTGGGAAACCTCTTTTCTATTCTGTGAGGAAAACAGTTACAGTTATTATTTCAAAGATTCAGGTCTCCTTGCTTCAGTAGGAACCATCTCATGTTATTAAATTGCTGGTTTGATGTTGCCTTGTCAGGAAAATCCAACGGATGGCAAAAATAAGTATGGGTGCTACAGAGTGTAAGAAAGTATACACTGAAGCATGGTTGGTGTCCATGCATTTTTAGATGCTGACACCATAGGAGCAAAAGTCAAAAGGGGTTTTTGTATCACTATCAGTTCACAGGCTCTCGGGAGGCTGCTTCGCTTCTCAGTGTCTCATTCTTTATTATATGCAAAGCAAAGCTATTTGCCACATTCATCTCTCATGCATCTTGAAGATGGATGTTAGTAAATTACATTGAAGTTCTCAGATAAAAGGTACTAAACAAAGAACAGATTCCATTTGCCCCCCAAGCAAATTATTAAATCTATACATGTCATTATCTAATAGTATTAAGTAAACATCCCACAAGGACATGACGTTGACCTGGACACGGAACAAGGTAAATTAGGCAAATACAGTCCCACCAGGAACTCAGGAATGTTTACATGTATATGAATAAAACTGTCGTTAATATATTTTATTAGTTATTTAATATGAGTATGCAAATAGGTCCATTAGGAAATATTTTGCATTTTATTAATCCAGTATCTTAAATAAGCATATTTAACCTCAAATGCTAATGAAGTTTATTTATTAAAGTGTATCTTCTACCTTAGTGCCTATGAAAGTTCCTTTTAACATATCCATTTCTTTAAAAGTTAAGCCAATATTTTATCCACTGGACTTCTGTTCTGATCTGTTAACAAATCTAAACCTCATTATCCAAGAAAAGTAATGAGATAAAGGGGTCTATCCTTCTTCAGTGTTCTTTGTAATTCACATTAACGTTAATGGGAGCTGTGCATGCATATTAGAAGAGAGTTTGAATCAAATAAATAAGCCTTTTGGTTGACACTCTATGTGGTCATTTTTTATTGTGATAAGTATGACAAAATCATTTTACCGCTTTGGACAGCCGTAAACAGAGTTGCACAGCAATCAAGATTACATAGGGTAGGAGGGGAAGGCATGGAAGCAGCAATCAGATTTTTAAATGATTTTGAAAACAAGGTTCCTGTACATTTTCATACCAGTTAACCCCATCCATGCCCTTGCCCCTCCATGAACATGTGCTCAAAAAACAGAAGGATAAACAAACATTTGCAGATATGCTTGACAGCTGGAAAATATTATTAAACTCAGATATTAAGTGAACTCTGTGTGCTGGGTGCCACGGCAGCTCATCTGTCTTTGTACTCAGCCCATCAGATGAGTAGCCCATCTGTCTCTGGGTCCTCTTTTAGCTAAGAAATAAATGCCAACCAAACAATCCTAAATGTGCTTGATCTAAATTTAATCTATACTTAACTTTTTAGTTATCATACTTGCATCTATCACCATCATTTTATATCACTTGCCCTATTCACATAGCACTCTCTCTCATTTTTTTACATTCTCATGTTCACAATCTATCCATATTATGGTTCTAGTTCTTCTCTCTGGTGCTTAGTTGCAAGCCAAAAAAAGCAAGGATGTGTACACATAAACATATAAATATTATCAGCGATCACACCACTGGGTTTAACACAAGTCAATATCAGTATATTATACTCTCTACTTTGCAATTCCATTATAGGCTCAACACTGCTGGTCATAAAAAGTAGTATTCTGGGCCCAGGCCTGTGATAGTAATAATGGAAAAAAAGGGTCATTGCTCTTTCCAACCCAAATGAAAAATTAAAACTGCTAGGGTATTTAGCTCAAAGGAAAATTGGCAAATTAACAAAATGAAGAAACAAAATATTCATGGCTCACATTGTGAAAGAGAAAGTAAATAATTTAAGATGGGCTGAAGAGAGAAAATACAGAGTTACCAAAGAGATAAAAATTGAGCCTAACTCAATTCCAACATGGTTTAGCATCGATTTCTTTTCCTCTGTAATTGTAGATAACCATGGAGAACAATGGATGGCTGCATGGGTGGTGGCCTTTGACATGCAAATTTCTATTTTTTGCCATGGTCATATATTTGTCTCAGTCTCAGTGTATGCAGCCGTCTTTCCCTGATCTGTAAGGCTCTCTGTTGTCAATGTATTTCTCCACCTAGCTTGAAGCTGAATTAAGAACTCTGACCCACTTTGGCTTTCATTTTTCATCTGAAATTTCATGTTTCAAACCGGCCTCTACTTCATGAAGCAAAGCACCTTAACTCTAGCCTGTTGTTGGCCTTTTGCCTTTGGGGAAATGAGTGTTAAAATTTCATTGGCCTGGCTACATTAGCTCAGTTACCCTTCATACCCATAAAGTTGAAGGGATACCCAGGCATTTTACAATCACTATCTGGAAAGAGGTAATGACAGGCTGCGGCCACATTACATTTATTGTACATGAGACCTGTAACAGCTGTTATGGGATCAAGGTAAAGAGGAGAAATGTATGACAGATGTCATGTTCCCTGGTGACTTAAGTATTCAGTCTCTATCTAACCTAATTTAAAAACCAAGTCAAAATGTATCTTTATGGGTAATGTATTACAGGACAACCTCAGAGCAGCCTGATGAAATAACTATGAGCCACGCATTAAGAATACCAAGTCCAAACCCACCTACACACTCTGGGCTGAAATACATAAAGAAAGAAAGAAAAGCAAAACAAAACAAAAAACTGTTTTATCCTTTTGAGTCCCTTTCTATTTATATTCTGCAATAGAAGGTTTTGCTTTTCACCAAGTGATTAAATAACCTTTGAAAACAGTTCATGGTTACATTGAGAAAGGGGTGACCTAAAGCTTATAAAATATAAATGATTGAATGATTTTAGCTATGTCATTTCTTTTCTTTATGTAGTTTATTATGCTAGGCTAGAGAATAGTCATCATGCCCAACTACATTACAAAACAGCAGTTAGAGGTAATCTAAAATCTGAAAGAAAAAGTTAGTGGGTTCCAAACGTATCTTGCTTGAGACAAAGGTAATATTTGACGGTCTTGGCTGTCTGAAGTGGAGCCAGAGGGGGAAGACAAGAGGTAATGTCTATCATTCCTTAAAAGAAGACATACAAATAGCCAAGAAATATATGAAAAACTGCTTAGTGATATCACGAATCATCAGGGAAATGCAAATTAAAACCACAATGAGACATCACCGCAAACTTGTTAAAATGGTTATTAACAAAAACATGAAAGATAAGTGTCGGCAAGGATGTGAAGAAAAGGGAGCCCTTCTACGCCGCTGGGAATGTAAATTATTACAGCCATCATGGAAAACAGTGTGGACGTTACTCAAAAATTTAAAAAGATCTACCATATACTCCAGCAATATCACCATTAGGTATTTAAAGGAAATGAAATTGCTATGTCGAGAAGATATCTGCACTCTCATGTTAATTGCAGCACTATTCACAACAGCCAAGACATGGAATCAACTTAAGTGCCCATCAGCAGATGAATGGATAAAGAAATGTGGTATAAACACACAACGAAATACTATTCAGCCAGCTGGGCATGGTGGCTCAAGCTTGTAATCCCAGCACTTTGGGAGGCCAAGGTGGGCAGATCACGAGGTCAGGAATTTGAAACCAGCCTGACAAACATGGTGAAACTCTGTCTCTATTAAAGATACAAAAATTAGCCGGGTGTGGTGGCAGGCACCTGTAACCCCAGCTACTCAGGAGGCTGAGGCAGGAGAATCACTTGAACCCGGGAGGCGGAGATTGCAGTGAGCTGTGATCACACCACTGCACTCCAGCCTGGATGACAGAGTGAGACTCTGTCTCAAAAAAAGAAAAAAAAAAAAAAAGAAAGAAAGAAAGAAAGGAAGAAATACTATTTCAGCCATTAAAAAGTAGAAAATCTTGTCATTTGCAGCAGCATGGATGAACCTGGGGGACATTATGTAAGTGAAATAAGCCAGACACAGAAAGACAAATACCGTATGACCTCACTTATATGTGAGGTGTATAAAGGTCGAACTCATGGAAAGAGAGAATAGAATGATGGTCACCAGAGGCTAGGCTATGGAGGGGTTGAAGAAATGTTGGTCAAAGGATGCAAACTTCCAGCTAGACAGGAGGAATAAATTTAAGCAATCTATTATTCACCATGGTGACTACAGTTAAAAACAATATGTCTTGTACTTGAAACTTGCTAAAAGAGTAGATTTCCTAGCACTTTGGGAGGCTGAGGCAGGCGATCATGAGGTCAGGAGATCGAGACCATCCTGGCTAACACGGTGAAACCCCGTCTCTATTAAAAAAAATACAAAAAATTAGCTGGGCCTGGTGGTGGGCGCCTGTAGTCCCAGCTACTTGGGAGGCTGAGGTAGGAGAATGGCGTGAACCCAGGAGGCGGAGCTTGCAATGAGCCAAGATCGCGCCACTGCACTCCAGCCTGAGTGACACAGTGAGACTCCGTCTCAAAAAAAAAAAAAAAAAGAGTAGATTTTAAGTGTTCTCACCATGAAAGAAATAAGTATGTGAGGTAATGTATATGTTAGCTTGTTTTAGCCCTTCCACATTGTGTATATATATTAAAACATCATGTTGCATACCATATATAGACAGTTTTTACTTTCCAATTAAAAATAGATGATAGATAGATAGATAGATAGATAGATAGATAGATAGATAAAGAAGTAATGTCTATCAAGTTAGGCACTATACTGACAGCTTTGCTTACCTAAACCGTTTAACTTGAATTTTACAACAACCTGGACAGGATGTGTTATTATACTTAGTTTGCTGATGAGGAGGTGACTGAAACTCAAAGGGACTCGTGAAGGCTGCAGAGCTTGTAAGGGATAGATTTTTAATTAGGTTCAGCATCAATTTGGTGGTAGTGAAGGCCACAGAGCTTCTAAGGGACAGATTTTTAACTAGGTTCAGTGTTAATTTGGCTAATTTGGTGGTGTGTTGTTTGTGGTGGTAGTGGTAGGTGTGATGTGTGTGTAGGAGTGTTCTTTTTAAAATAATTCACAGCAGGATGTCTTTATATAGAATTCCCCTAGTTTAAATAAAATAGATAGTATATTTTAGAATAAAATGAAGTAAACATATATGCCTTAAAATCTGCAAAGCTTAGGAACAAAAAGTTGACGCCTCTAGATTGTTAAAAATACCTTTGCTTCAAGGGTTCATGATTTAGCTTTGTCTGATGCTCCACTATGTAACCGAACTAGTCTATCTTTGAGGTATGCTTGCATTATCTGAGTTGAGAAGAAACAATAAAGAATATCCAGCTGATGAGGTAGGAGGAACAGAGTTGATCCAATCACCTGTAAACCAAGTTCACCATTTACATTAATGCCCACCTGTCTTAGAATGTGTACTGCAGGTATCCTAGGGTTTTGTGTACTAAAACAGACACAGTTTGGGTTACTTTTTTGTTATAGCTCTATGTGGAGTTGGTTTAAAAATAACCTTCCCATATTTATAAGTTGCAAAAAAGAAAACAAAAGCAGGCATAAAGTGATTTGGCTTTAGTAG
Source organism: Pan troglodytes (assembly GCF_028858775.2). Lineage (NCBI taxonomy): Eukaryota > Metazoa > Chordata > Mammalia > Primates > Hominidae > Pan > Pan troglodytes. Next base: position 107,527,581 of record NC_072411.2, on the reverse strand, counting down.
CATAGCGTGCTAAATTCTGATAACGTATCTGCTGAAAATTCAGTGTAGCTTGGGCAGTGTGCAGTGTGCACTCTATTCTGCTGTTAGACCATCACCAAGGGTGGGATGACACCATTCTTTCTGCTTTACCTTTTTCATAGCACCTACTACAATTTGGAATCGTATCAATTATTTTGGATTAGTTGTTTATTCTCTTCCCTTCACTGGAATGTAAATTCCCTGAGAGCCATGGCCTGGATGTCTTGCTTGACACCATGTAAATTGACCATTGATTCCCTCGAGCTGATGGGGTACTGGATTGTCCCTGAAATATCTAGTGAATATCCCCTTCACTCCCTGGGTAATACACTGTTACAAATAGTTTACATGTTTATGTAATATTTTGCTTGTCTTGGGGTTTTGTTTTGTTGTTTGGTTTTTTTTTTTTTTTGAGACGGAGTCTCGCTCTCACCCAGGCTAGAGTGCAGTGGTGCAATCTCAGCTCACTGCAAGCTCCGCCTCCCAGGTTCACGCCATTCTCCTGCCTCAGCCTCCTGAGTAGCTGGGACTACAGGCGCCCGCCACCACGCACGGCTAATTTTTTGTATTTTTTACTAGAGACGGGGTTTCACCGTGTTAGCCAGGATGGTCTCAATCTCCTGACCTCGTGATCTGCCTGCCTCGGCCTCCCAAAGTGCTGGGATTACAGGCGAGAGCCACCATGCCTGGCCGCTTGTTTTTGTTTTAATCTCACCACAATGAACTCAAAAGTTTTTATCCTTCCTTCCTTTATTAAGACAGGAAAAGTGCTGTTAAAGCAGGACTTGGTTGCTGTGTGTCAAGTGCCTAGAACAGTGCCTGATACAAAACAGGGCTTTAATAAATTAACTGATAAGTTTAATTATTGATTACAATAAATTAATAGATATAGCATAAAAATAATTATGAATGTGCTTGGCAAAGACAAGGCTTTCAATAAATGTTACTAATCAAATGATACGGGCAAACACATTTTAAAAGCAAAGATGAAGTTCCTATTGGCAGCGTTTGTACTTGGTTCTTCATTAGTCTAGTAAAAAGGAGTTTGCAAGGCATAATTCCTCTTAGGATCAAATTTTATAAAAGTTGTAGAAAAGGGAATCTGAACCATATCAAACCTTTCCATTCAGTGTCCAAAATAAGTTGACAGTTCAAAGGTTTTTGAAGTGAGTGGCCTATAATATCAAAAAGAGACAACAGCAGCTATTATATAAAAAAAATGGATTTGAACATAAATCTATGACAGAATTTAGTTTAAGTAACATAAGGATTGACAAGGTTATTAAGTAAGAAATCAGAAAGTAATCTCTGGGTTTTCCACTTTAGACAAGGTAAAATTTTCTTTGTCAAAGGATATTTCTCTTTGGCTCCTAGAAAAATCTGCTAGGCCCCAGGAAGGTGGCCTAGGACTGACAGCAATGGGCTTGTCTTTTAAAGGAGCTGGAGCTTCACCCTTTGGCTGAAAGGGGCTATGAACGGTCTTTCTGCAGGTTAGTGCCATAAAGAGCACAATATGTATGGAACTCAAACACATAATGAAAAAATTTAAGCACAGAGCATACAGAGAAACTACAAAATTGGTAGGCTCTTGAGCTGCATATTTTTCCACAATAATAATAATAATTCATGGCCTATATAAGAATCACACTTGAATCATGCGAGGAGATAATTCTGAAATCAACAAAGTATAAGCATATTGGAATTAGACAACATGTATAAAGATATTAATTAAAGACATCCTCTGTAATTTTTTCAAAAGGATCAAGAGTATGTTAAATTAAGAAGTTAAACTGTGCTACTACATATTATTGACACAAATGGACCAGCTAATATCAGAAAAGTGCAAACACTTAGCTTTTCACAAACAAGAACAAGAACACCATTAAGGCATTCACATTTTCATGATGCCAGCCTTGGTGAGGAAAGGGAGGCAGGATTTAAATCTTCATCCACCCCCTTGGCCAGGTACCATTCTACATGGTATAACTGCATGACCCATCCCAAAACCCTATCTTCAGGAGAGCATCTGAGAAACGCAGATAATGGAAAAAATAATACATATTTAAAACACACATCTAACTCCAAGAGAACCTTAAAGTGATCAATCTTTTTTTAAATAAGAAAGAAACTAAGTCAATAGCATCTGAGCAACAGATGAGAATTAAAGCAAAATCTGTTGGCTAATGGTAACAGCTTTGTGTTCTTTGTTGTTGAAAATGTGCATGTAGCAGTAACTCCAATATGCTCACAAACTCAGATGCAAAAGGCTATGGAAAACAGTTGCTATTTTTACACGGAAGATAAAATCAAACACCACCTTTCAGATCTTAACTTTGCTAAAATCGTGGAAAGAAACAAAGCCCGAGGTGCTAAATGTCTAAAGGATCCAGGACCTGTGATTTCTACTATATGAAAATACAGAATATATGGGACAATAAAAGGGAAGAACCAGCACTGTATTATGGGCAATGAAGTATGAACATGCCAAATCAAATCATCTGAAATAAAATATAAAGCTAAGGTTTAATTTAGTAATATTCTAGAAAATGGGATATGTGAAGCTCTAACAGTTTTTATATTTACAGACTATTTTAGTTAAATATTTTAATAGTGTTTTTCGTTAACACCTTAAAGAAAAAACTCTTCCTTATACATTACTATGATATCACGAAAGTAGTAAAAGTAATTATGATGATAACTATATTAGTTTTTGATTTGATGCTGTGAGAAATTACAACAAACAGTGGTTCAAAGAACACAACAGGGCTAAAACCAAGGGGTTCAAGGAGTTGTTAGGCTGCATTCCTTTCTAGTGCTCCCCAGAGAGAATCCATTTCCTTGCCCTTTCTAGCTTCTAGAGGCTGCCTGCATTCCTTGGCTCATGGTCCCCTCCCTCCATCTTGAAAGCCAGCAGCACTACATTTCTCTGCACCTCATTTACACAGTCACCTTTTCTTCTTTTACTTTTAAGGCTCCTTGTGATTACATTGGGTATATTGGGGAAAATGCAGGATAATCACCTTATGTTCAGGTCAGCTGATCAACAACCTTAATTCCATCTGCAACCTTAATTTTCCTTTGTCATGTGACAAAATATTTACACAAGTACTGGGGGTTGGGATGCAGACACCTTCAGGGGTCATTATTATGTTTACTACAATAATTAACATTTATTGAATGTTTATTGCTTGCCAGGCACAGGTCTAACCATGTTACATCTAATAAAATATAATTCTCATAAAAATGATAATTCTATTATGCTTCTCATGTTTCAGATGAAGACACTGAGACAACAGAAGTTAAAGAACTTGCTCAGTGTTACAGAAGTGAAAATTAGAGAAGCCAGGATTGAACTCAGAAAGTCTGTAGGCAGAGCCTGTAATTTTCACCTCTCAACTCCATCCCTTCAAAGACAAAATTCTTATCTAAATATATTGCAATTACATGTTGTCATTATCATCAAGATGGTTAACTCACAGTTCATAAATTCTGGCAATCCTAATAATTATCTAGAATATGGGCAAGTTTAAAATTCAAAATGGCAACTGGAAGGACAGAGTCTACAGAGGCCATCAGGACGAATGTCTACTGGGACATCTGTCCCAATCTGGCATTTACTAGACTATAGATCATATTCAATAAAATGTATAGGAGGCCATTATTTGAGCTCCTGCACTAGGCCACAACAGACCAGACCAAACCAGAATGGAGTCACTCATGCTACATGCCACATAATCAAACTGAACTTAGAAATGGGTCAGTTTCCCAAAATATAGGAGATTCCCAGCAACTAATCAAAGGAGGACCAGTGACATGAACTGGAATGATAAAATCCCTCTACTTTAACCCTATAAGGAATGCAATTTGGAAATGAGCAATCCTTTTTTTGTTCCTTGTTTCTGCTTTCTTCAGTCTTTTTCTGCCTATGAAGCTCACACCTTCTGCTCATCTCACTCAAATGCCCTTCTATTCTGTAGATGGGATGTGGACCAATTTATGAATCACTAATAAAAGCCAATTCAATTGTTAGAACTCAATTTGCTGAAATTTTGTTCTTTTTAATTTTAATTTTTTGAGATAGGGTCTTATTCTGTTGCCCAGGCTGGAGTCCAGTGAAGGGATCATGGCTCACCGTATCCTCTACCTTCCAGGCTAAGTCAATCCTCCCACTTCAGCCTCCTGAGTAGCTGGGACTATAGGCACATGCCACCATGCCCAGCTAATTTGTGTTTTTTTCCTTTTTTTATGGAAATGGGTTTTTGCCATGTTGTTCAGGCTTGTCTTATAACTCCTGGGCTCAAGTGATTTGCCCACCTCAGCCTCTCAAAGTGCTGGGGTTACATGCCTGAGCCACTATGCCTAGCTGAATTTTTTTTTTTTGAGATGGAGTTTTGCTCTTGTTGCCCAGGCGGGAGTACAATGGTGCGATCTTGGCTCACCACAACCTCTGCCTCCCAGGTTCAAGCGATTCTCCTGCCTCAGCCTCCCGAGTAGCTGGGATTATAGGCATGCACCACCACGCCTGGCTAATTTTGTATTTTTAGTAGAGAAGGGGTTTCTCCATGTTAGTCAGGCTGGTCTCGAACTCCTGACCTCAGGTGATCCGCCCATCTTGGCCTCCCAAAGTGCTGGGATTACAGGCGTGGGCCACTATGCCTGGCCGAAATTTTGTTTTTTAATATTCAGATAGCTATTATGACATCAGGCCTGCTGGGGTAACCTCACCCCGGGTGATAGCAGGACTGCAGCAAGTCTTGTCATAACACATCCAGGGGCAACATCGCTCCCAAGATTTTGAGCATGAGGAACCTTGCTTAGCATTTCATGAGCACTGGAAATGTAATGGGAAGGCTCACTGCTATGAGGATTATTTGTATTCCCTAAATGTCACTTATATATGGAATGATGGAACTTTCCTTTCTATGTGGAAATTTCAGCTGATGATCCCAAAATGAGAACAATTGGTAATAAATACACACAGCATTCTTAAATGAGGTATCTCCTAAGGGTTTCATAAGAGGTGGCCAAACTGGCCCCTAAACCGTCGTCTCCCATCATTCATCTTCAGCCCACAGAAGTATAGTGATCAATTGATTTGAGAAGAAATTATAGGAGTAAAGACAGTAATAGAAAGGGGTACTTCTGCCTCTAACACCCAACAAAATAAGTGAGGGGGCTACATGTAAACCCCTCAGGGAATTTGGAGGTAATTGTATAACAGGAGATTGTCACCCCACTTCCTACCTGTTTATTTTATGACTTGCAAAAATTGACTGCCTCCTCCCTTCCCCATGCATGACAGCATTCTTGGGAGAGTCTGACGTGTGCTTCTGGAGTGAGGAGGCCCAGAGCTGGTGTGGGATGTGCTGGAGAAGTCTGAAGATGCAAGGCTGGTTGGAACATCTCTATGGTGGGGTGAGGAGGAGTGGTACAGTGGGAACAAGCTGTACTTGCATCATTTGGAGGGTGGGAGATCAGGAACTCTAGTAAGCCAGGTAGATGCTGTGGCTGTAAGTTAAGCTAGAGCTGTCTCAAACTGGCACTGTCCAAGAAGTCTACCAACCGGGGTAAGGAGACTCAGGGGTATATGTCTGAGGTCAGAGGATTAGGGAAATAGGTCAGTGGGAAAATAACCTACATTAGTGACTGGTATAGTAAGGAGCACTCTAAAAAATCCACAAAAGTAGCCACAAAGGTTCCGTGATGGCCAGATTATACCAGATAATGCCAGTTAAGTAAAATCCTATCCTATTGAATCTTGTCTTTGTCTCCTGGTTCCAAAGACTGCGAAATAGGAGAAGGTGGAATCCTGCCTCCCACCATACCATAGGATGCTCCTTGTGGTTCAGGTCCAACAGGCAGAAAGGAAGAAAGCTTTCATTTATGTCGGATTGAATATTTTAGCCCCCGACAAACAAGTTGCTTTTTTTTACCCAAAAGTGACCAGAAAGCTCTCAGCCAGAAAGCTGAGATGTCAGGGTGTGGAAGAGGCAGCCTCAACAGTGTATACTTGAAGGGGAGAGAAGAAACAAAGCTGTTTTCTGACCGTGCCATGTTGAGCTCCGTCTAGTCAATGAATGTATAGCATATGAAATCATATCCCACAACTGTGCTGGGTCAGTAGAGCAAGTATGCTGGCCTCATTTTAAAAGTAAGGAAAGTAAGGCTCAGGGAAGCTAAGCAATGTGTGTGAAGCCCCATTGCTCATGTGTGGGGAGTCACAGATCCAGACTTGGGCATCGGAGCCCAGACCCAGTGACATCTCCCCTGTACCACAGTGCCTCTGGAGGTGACAAGTGATGTGCCCAGAGGCCTGGCCACTGCACACCTAAAGTCACAGAGGGATGAGGTTCATCTACTCTGACTCCCCTGCTTCAAAAGAGGTATTCCAGAGGTAACACATAGGGCTTCCCCACTTCCCACTTTCCCTGCGGTGTCAGAGAAAGTATTTATTTTCATAACAGTTCGGTACAAAGGATTGCAGGCATTGTCCATGCCTCTACTAAGCATTGGCCTTTCTTTTATGGTGTAATCATAGCTCACTGCAGCCTTGAACTACTGGGCTCAAGCCATGCTCTGGCCTCAGCCTCCTGAGTACTTGGGATTACAGGCATGCACCACTGTGCCTGGCTAATTTTTTTTTCTTAGAAATAGGGTCTCCTCCCTGTAACCCCAGCACTTCGGGAGGCCAAGGCAGACAAGGCAGATCACTTGAGGTCGGCAGATCACTTGAGGTCAGCACTTCAAGACTCCTGGCCAACATGGTGAAACTCCACTCTACTAAAAATACAAAAATGTGCTGGGCGTTGTGGTGCATGCCTATAGTCCCAGCTACTAGGGAGGCTGAGGCAGGAGAATCGCTTGAACCCAGGAGGCGGAGGTTGCAGTGAGCCGAGATTGCGCCACTGCACTCCAGCCTGGGCGACAAAGCGCGACTGTCTCAAAAAAAAAAAAAAAAAAGAAAGAAAAGAAAAAAAGAAAAGAAAAAAGAAAAAAAGAATAGGGTCTCCCTACCTTGCCCAGGCTGGTCTTGAACTCTTGGGCTCAAGCAATCCTCCCAGCCTGCCAAAGTACTGAGATTACAGGCATGAGCCACCGTGCCTGGCATAGTGTTGACCTTTCTTTGACAACAAACTTAAGACAGTGTCCCGTCATCACTGTAACTTTCCCCAAAAAGCTCCTCTGCCTCTGCAGAAAGAGAATGAGCACAGAGTTGAGAGCCGTATGCATTTGGCTGAAGACGAGGAAAAGCGTGCGCTTCTTTCTGAGTACAGACAAAGGAGTGATTTTACCAGGAGAGACAAAATGAGAACCAACTTTGCCTTCAAAGCAGGCCCATACCTCAGCATGGCGCCGAAGCCCTTCTTCTTTATTTTCCTTTCTGGATCTTCATTCTCCTCTTTGCGCTTTTTCTCCTTGACTTTCAATTTGCCCTTTTCCTTTTTCTTCTCCTTCTCTTTCGTTTTTTTGACTTTCCTGGCTTTATTTTCCATGTCCTCTAGCTCCGAGTTCCCCTGAGGGGCAGACTCACAATTCAGAGCTCCTTGGCCAGAGTGAGAGCTCTTATCAGACAGACCGTCTGTACAGAGAAAAAATAATCAATACCCATGGTCAGGGGCACACACGGTTAGTATACAGAGAAACGCTAACACGTAAAATGCAAAAGAATGAATAACAGCACTCTGTAGTTCTACCCTTCTATGTGGTTATGTGCGCCCTTTGAAGATCTGACTGCCTAAATCTGGTTACTTCGAGCAAGACTTGATGCTGGGAGTGGGGACAACCGGTTGCTTAGCTGGTGGTATGAAAGGCTTGATATGTGTTCAAGCACTAATCTCTCTGAAAGCTGCCTTGTTAACCTTGATCAGCTCAGAAAGCCTGCATGCTGGGAAACAAACAGGGTGAGGAGAGAGTTTTGAGTACAAAATATCCCAACTGCTTCTACCCAATTAATGCAGTCAGAGTCCTTGGATTGATGCTGCCTCTAATGACTCGAATGAGAATGTCAAGAAATGCATACTTAGTGCTCCTACCCTAAGGGTAAATGACAGTTGGTCCTTGTAGAAAAGTGAAGGAGAACATTTCTTTAGCCTTGCACTCTAAAATAAATTGCATATTGTGTTCTCCAATTCCATGTTCATTAAGCCAAAGGGCAAAACATATCAGGAAAATGAATTACTTTTAATATCAAAAATATAATTGTGATCCTTAAATCATTTTTTTCTGTAGTTGAGCACACATTCTTGCCCATGATTTGCCGATAATAATAATGAGATGAAGAAGCCATTTAAGGAAGCATATTGTCCTACCAGCTTCTATTTCTTCAGGTCCATCGTAGGATTTGTCAATGGCTGCTCTAAAGCTCTCATTGCAGCCTCGGCCTCGAACCATGTGCGGCCGGGGCCTGTGAAAGGGAAGGTCATTCTTCCTGACCTCGGCCACTGCAGTCTGCAGACTCTCCAAGGAGCTGGACTTTTTCAAACCCAGAGTTGGACCAAAATCTTTGCTTGGAGATTCTGGAAAAGAAAGGGCAAAAGGTCACCCCTCTTCTAATGGGGCAGTGTGGTGTAATGCTATTGTTCTAAGAATATTTCTGTCTGGACATCCCAAAAAAGGGGTGTTAAGTGGGTGGGAGTTGGCGTTATACTCCAGCTTTGCCACCTTTTGTAACCTCGAACAAGTGGTTTGACTTCTCTGAGCCTCTGTTTCCTTTTCTAAAGCTGTGATAAAATTTAATATGACTATAGGTACATTTCTCTCTATGCAGAAGTGTATATGCATGTGTGTCTATAGGCATATACACACACACCTATGAATTTGAAAGGCTGTAGCTATTTATAGAGACTATGTATGTGAATGAGAGTGATTTCACATATGTGAGAATACCCACATACACACATGCATACTCACAGACACACACACAAACATACCAAGCACCTAACATGACAAGAGCTTCTCTTGCAGTATCATCCTAGCACTCCCACACCTGACAGCTTTTATCATTGCCATGGTTGCTCATATGATTAGTAAGGAACATACTGGGCATGGAAATAAAAGAACATTGAAGTGACGGTGATTTTTCTAATTAAACACTTTACCTTACCCTATTGGCTATTAATGTATGGTAACTGCAATTTATTTAATCAATCAATCAAGCAAGCAAAGCAAGAAAGAAAACAACTTTTCTGTGTCGATGCTATAGTTCTGAATGTATTCCTATTTGGTATCTAGAAAAGGGGCAACCTTTTAATGCAATATAAAATTATAAAACAGAAAATATAGAGCACAACTGAATTTGAATCACTGCTTTTCTGGTATATAATGTTTTTCATTTGTGCGGTTTGCCTTGCCCTCTACCTGCCCCCTCCCACTCCATTCCTTGACCTCCATTCCCACCCCCAGCTAGTCTCTCAATTATCAATAACAGGATTAGGTTATATAAATATTAGCAGCACAAGGATTATCTTTAAGATGGAAGGAATTCTATCAGGGCTCTTGTCTCTACAGTCAAAGCTTTTCCACCAGGGCCACAGCTCATGTTCCTTTCCAGTTACGAAGGAGACTACTGTCATGAAGTCTACTTGCATTTCTGGGAAAAAACGACTGTGTCATTTATCAATAGACAAGAGTACCTATTAAGAATTATGTATGTAAAGTACCTACTTCAATGTCTAGCACCTAGCAAGGCTCAATAAACGGCACTACCTTTTATTACTATCATCACTATTTTTGCTATTATCACTGCCACTATGAACACTACTACTAGCAGCTGCACACAGCATTAAGGAATACAAAAGAAGTACAAAAAAGCCCTGATGTATATATATACCCATGTGAAGTGAAACAGCAATACACACCTTTACCTATGATCCGAACGTGTTAAAAATAGTCGACATAATGAATAATCGTAATAGCTAATAATGCATGGAGTGCTTAGTCTGTGTTAAGCACTATTCTAAATGCCTCACCCACAGTAACTTACTATAATCCTTATAGTTGTGCTACTGGTACTACTTTTAGCCCCATTTTACAGATTCAGAAATTGAGGCACACAGCATTGACATAACTTGTCTAAAGTTAAACACTTAATAAGCATCCAGACCAGGAGCTGGGCCGAGGCAGCCTAGTTCCAGCTTTTCTGCTGTGTACCATGTACTTTACTGTCTAAAGATGTATTTGCTCTGCACCCTCTATTTGATTATGGTCAAACAACTTAAACTGCCCTACATTGTCCTCATTTCTAAAATAAGAATATTAGGCTAGATTAACCCTGGAGCCTCGTCAAGTAGGCAAACTGCAAAAATTGGATGTTGCGTTATAGTTTCATCATTAACTTATAGGAGACAACTTTGCACTTCGAACAATATACAGGATGACAATAAACACTACATTTTATAAACCCTATTGGCTATTAATGTAGGGTAAGTGCAATTCAGTATTCAGTAAATTCAACAGAGTATATTCAATAAATGCAACAGAGATAAGACTAAGCAAAAAAAAAATACAAAAAATTTCAGAGACAAATTTCAGGTGTTACTTGCAAGTCATAAATACTGAGGATATGTCACTATTAAATCCAGAAAGAGGCATATTTTTTATATTCCCAGGAAGGAAGATAAGTTGAAGAAACAGAAATTGAATAAGATCATTTCTGACAAGAAAACAAAAGGCATCACAGAGGTTTGGGGGTATAGAAGCAATAGTAAAAGCTTTGGAGTTTACCGAAAATATTTTATAATATCAGCCCCTAGGGATGTCTGACATGAAGTTTGGTGAAAACATGAAGATGAAAACTATCTGAGAAAGCCCTGATTCTCTGTCAGCAATAGTAACCATCTTTTATTTATTAATTGCCATTCAGGAGATTACATTAGAGCCCAAACTGTAAGCATTCACGTCAACCTTTAGCAATAAATTCCAGGGAACATGAAAGTGAATAAATCGTCCAAGATAGAAGGCACATTATCTAAAAGGAGCTTATGTGAAGCTCAGCAAGAAGTCATAGCTAAGAAGAAACAAATACACTGTTCCTCATTCTAAGAAAACTGAACATTAAGGATTCATGGATTTTGCAAGATTAATAGAGTTGGCAATTAATTCACTCTATATAAATAGAAGTCACAAAGTAGAAGTACTAACTGACGTTGGGCAATATTACAACCTAACTCTATTGGATGTAATACATGGTAATATTAAAAGCAAAAAGGGTGGTTGAGTCCTTAGGTTGTAAATGTGGACTCTGGAGTTTTCAGGATTGGAAAAAAAATTCTATTTATTCCTGGAGAATGCACAGAATGTAGCTGTAGAGTAGGGACTCATGTTAGAGAAGAGAACCAAAATCAGGAAAGTCCTTATAAGGATTTACAGGTACAGTGAACTGACTGAACTGGGGGCTCTGACAAGGACCTTCTCCAGGGATCCCCATGTCTTTCATATGTTTGAGGGCTCCTACAGAAGGTCAAGGTTACCTGCTGTGTAAGGGATTATAATGTCAATTGACAGGCATCAGTGTTAAATTCCAACAAAACACTTGGAATAAAATACCCTCCCTGTAAAGATTGTGTGGAGTACAATAAATTGCCACTTTCAATCCCTCTTCCCTACTCCTACTCTCACCAATTTCAGTTTAGGTTGATGGTGCCTAGAAAATTTTACAGCTTTTAAAATGAGAAGATTCACCGTCTATGTCTAGCCTCACCATTTACAAAAATCACATTTTTTTCTAGGCTTTCACTAAAACCAGGGGTCTCAAGAAGAGGTCTCTTTCAAGTGAGTAATTTATCAAAATCAAAACCTCAGCCACTTGATCCCATTGAAGTTATCCTAAAATATGATGACTCTTCATATTTTCATCTATAGCTGATGCGATATTGGTTGTGGCTTCTATGTCCATGTTCTTTAAGATCGAGAAGAACGGATCCTCCCCTCACAAACACGAGCTCAACATACACAAGATTCATGAAACAGATGACACACAATTATCAAGGGTGCTAAAAGAAGGATCTCACATAAAAATTATTCTCAAGGTGGTATAATAAAAACATTCTTAATTTCAGGTGCCAAATTTTCTCTTAAAATTATGGCCTCATTAAAAAAATGCCACAGATTTTTTTTTTTTTAAAAAGATGTTATAGCACTTTTAAAGATTCCATCTGTTTCCAAATGAAGGATTAGCTTGACATGGTCCTATATAGAGTAGAGGGAAATTTCAGGGTCATGTCTTCTGCACAGATCAATCCTCCGATACATCCCCTACTACCCTCCATTCCCAAAAATACAGCGTTATGAAAAGAATGAACACACACACACACACACACACACACATACATACATACACACACTCCAAGACTAAAGAGTTAAGCTGTGCCAGGCAAAATGCCCATGTGTCCTGTAGGCATAAAAAGGGTGGCAAGAGGCCCATGAGAGAGCTACCACCTAGTTGGAGAGGTGCCACTATGAAACTGATTCTTAAGATGCTGAGAAACCGCTGCCCCAGCCTTCCAGGCATTACAGAAAGCCTCACTTCAACATGCTATGAAACAGAAGGTCCTTCCTGGAGGATAGTTTGGATGTGGACCTCAGTTTCTCTGACTCAGTCTTGGATTCCTGCCATTGCCTTACAGCTGAGCACTGCTGTTGCTTCTCCACAGGCAGATGATTTGAATAATTGAGAATAAAACTGTCTAGAGGGTAGTGGTTAATACTGAAGGATTAAAAGGAGGCTGTAGAATATCCAAACATTCCCTGCCCTGCTAATTACTTCTTGAGTTAATAACCTCTTTGTGCCTCAGTTCCCTCAGCTATCATATTGAGGATAAGAAAAGCATAGAAGGGTGCCTGGCACATCGTGAGTGCTCATAAAGCAATGGTGATCATTACTGTCACAGTCACTTTTGTACCACCTCTAAACATTTCAATGAGGGAAATCTTAGATTTGGTTCAATCCATCATTGAATTCTTAAATACGATCATGCGTTCTACAAACAGCTAAAAAGGACTTCATAAAAAATGCTTTCCCTTTTCATTCAAAAAGGGAAACAACTCCTTAAATTTTTTTAAAACAATTAAACTCCTTAAATTGTTTTTTCAAACAATGCCTTACATTTCTTCTTTTGACACAGGTATATATATGTTCATCTGTTCATCACATATAGAGGCCATTGTGATAAGATAGATTAATAGTGGAGTCTTAGTTGCCCTTCTCCTTAGGCTATAATCACCTAATTAGTCTGAGATTTAATTGGCAATGTTTGAACTTCCCACTTTAGCATTAAAAATCTCACAATAAAAGAATGTCTTAATCCAGAAGACCAGTAATTGGATCTTCCATTATTGATGAAATTGCTTCCAATACATCCATATTAAAAAATAAGAAATTATTTTAGGGAAGATATTCACTTCCAGATACATGGCAAGTTTTTCTCCCAGCTAGAGCTTTGTAATTAACAAATACTTATGATAAATTAACAATAAATAATGTATTAATTTGTACATTTCAATAACATCAATGGCCCTCACGGCACTTAGTGAAAATTAATTAATTTACAATCCTTCCTTCTAAAATAAAGGGATTGTTTCCCATCATAAATTAGGGATCAAGATTATTATAATGCCATCCAGGAGTCACAGCATGAGACCTGGGAAGGCTGAGAACTTGTCAAGATAGCTTGCTTTTATTATCAATTTGGCCTTGCCTTATTATGAGCAGTCAACTTGGACAAACACAATAGAAACGCCTTTCCTGCTGCATGGGGAGTTGTGATGTGAAATTAATAAATGTAAAACTCTTTGAATACAAAATTATTGTAAATTCCAAGTAGGAGTCACAATACCACTTTATTCTCCCACATATTTCACTTTGTCTTTTCATTTTAGATTACATTTACTGAAAATTTTCTGTTTGATTTTTTAAGTAGATTTCCTAGAGGCAAAATGTCTTATATGCTTTACTTGATATCATTGCAAATCCATTAGCCTTTAAAAAATTCTCCGTAATATCCAAATGTATAATTTCCCATGTTATCTGTGTTCACTGTGTTCATAATGGGCCTAATTACCTTCTTGCCTATCACAGTGTTCCAAATATTGATCATCATTCCAAGCTTATCACAGTGCCCTGTTTCCTATTCATTACCATAGGGCATAATGCAATTTGGCTTTACATTATCTGCTGTCATTTGGGTCTCAGTTCTTTTACTGGCAATTTCCAAGTTCTCCAAGAGTGGAATTTTTCTTTTTAAGTCTCACAAATCCCAGGGTCTTTTATCATTTCCTGAAATTCACATCAAAATGTTCAATAATGAACTTCTCATTAAGATTCATACATTTGCATAATCTCCCCTACCCTATCTCCAAATACTTTATTTTAAAGTGAAACTATCCAGAGAAAATATGGGAAGATTATGTGAACAAATAAATTCCTTGATTATGAGTATAAGCATGGCCCTTCAAGTGTGTTCAAATGTTTGCCAAGTATTGCTATACACTTTAATTTTCTTTACTAAAAATTCCTTCTTTCACAAACAAATAGTCAAAATTTTATGTCTTGTTTAGGTTTCTTTCCTGAACTCAGATTATGTCCCCAAAATGTAACAAATAGTGAATTCATTACCCCAAAAATATTCTGACATTTTTCTTTTTCTTTTTTCTTCTATCTTACAGATAAGAAAATATACTCCATGGTTCAACTTAATGGTTAAACTATTTCTAAAAATACATATATAACCTTATCTGTGGGTAGATTCTGGTAGGGCAACTGAGGATCCCAGACAACACCATTCCCAGCATGCTGGTTTGTTTTAATCTTTTGTTTTCATTCTTTCCTCCCTTAGACAGACTCTACTGGATTAAAAAAACAAAATGAACAAACAAAAAACAAATAAAAAGCTGCATTCAAGAAAATAACTGAAAAATTAAGTACACAGCATTGGTCTCCAGAAGAGACATGTGGGTACTTATAGGAAAACACTACCTTTATTATTTAAATAAGTAATAGAATACTCATTTGAGGGTCAAATAAATGGACCAGTGTGGGAAATTTTCCTACCTGTGATACAGCATCAAAAAAATGTTACCTACCTTTCCTAGACTTATTGATTTTTCTGTCCTCAGTACAGAGATCTACTGCACAAATATTTGTTGTAGGAAAAAAGGAACATGAAGGTAAAGGGTACTTACAACACTGGGATGCCCCTTTTCTTCAGTGCTGTGAGACTGAACAAAGTTTTACATGGAGAAACAGTCCACAATTGCTTCACTTCCTCAAAGCCCACATACAGCTTCCTCTTCTTTGTTAATACAACCCTTAGGTTCTTTTACATACTTTCAATGATTTAATAATTACTGCCCTACCCATAATTATTCATTCATCTCTGTATTTTGCCTTTCTTTTCATACTAGTTGTTCCTTTTGCTTAATTTATCTTTGTAATATTAACGTTTTCTGCCATTTCCACCTCATGTGTGCTTTAAATAGTCTTAATTTTACCTACTGCCAAGAACACCTTTATTTGCCTTCCAGCTCCTCCTTGTATACCTTGGTAACAGGCTTTATATTCTAAACCCAGACCATTGCGGTGATTTTTTCCCTCTCTTTCCTTTTGCCATTAACTCTTTGTATGTCTTGCTAAAACAGTAAATGTTTCTTCTGCTTTTGATTGTTGAGTGGTTTGTATGTTTATGTGGGTTGTATATGACAGTACTCTCAAAATAAGGCATAATATAAAGAATTTTAATGTTTCCTCAAAAACCATTAGCATAACATAAAAGGTCAAAGTTTGATTGATTTCTTGGAGGGTACATATATGAATGTATCTTTACATATTGCATAGCCTGGGCACCTGTATTTTTTAAGGTTAAATGCTATTTTTATAATTTTTTGTATTTTTCCCCTTTTTATACCTATCCGATTGTACTTGAAAAAAAAAGAGCATTTCAATTCTCAATAACTGAGTTATTTACAGAACTGATAGAAAGTGAGGTTTTTCAGTTTCATGTTCATATGAATAACAATTTCTTTATAAATACACTTTAAGCAAGGTTTCAATCTAATGTTAAAATGTCAAGCCAAAATCAAGTCAGCTGTTGACAATTATTTACTGGGTATTTTTTGTGGCTCATAACTGTGCTTGGTCCTAAGAGGAATGGAAGATAAATGTGACTATAACTAACATTTTCTGTGGCTTTATAGTTCACTAAATTTTTTTCCTGTACAAAGTGAAGTCTAATCACACACAATTGATCTTACCCAAATTCAACTGTATGTTCATGATGAGAGAAAACTAGAAAAAAAGGTGGGAGGATGGGCAGGATAAAATAACTTAATGAGAGCAATTTCACTTACCTTCCATCTCAATGACAGTGTGCCCTTGAGGGACTGTGTGTCTGGGAGGGAACAGGAGTTTGGAGAAATGAGCTGTTCTCTGCGGGTCTTTGCTTGCCTCTCTCATGCTGAGCATCTCACCACCCTGAGTATGATTCCTGTGTTTCAAGATTTATAGCTTTCATGTGTGCCTGAGTTAATGTGGTCTGCTATAACAAAAATACCATAGACTGGGTGGCTTATCAACAATGGAATTTTCTCGCAGTTCTGGAGGCTGGGAAGTTCAAGATCAAGGTGCTGACAGATTTGGTGTCTGGTGAGGGCCTGCTTCCTGGTCCATGGATGCCTGTTTTCTCATTGTGTCCTCACATGGTGGAAGGGTCAAGGGAACTCTCTGTGAGTCTTTTTTTTATAAGGAAACTAATCCCATTCATGAGGGCTCTACTACAGCTCTCTGCACCAGCAGAGATGGCATTGTGTGGATGCCACCAAAGTTGCTGCCTGTGCCCTTGGGAGGGATAGCCTCTGTGACCCATGCTACACTGGGTCCCACTGGAGCTCTACCTGGGGTGTCCAAGCAATTTGACACTACAGCACAAGGAATAGAACCCAGTGGTGTTTGGCTGCCCTATGCAGCATGCACTGAGGTCCTGAGGGCACCAGCAGCCCTTCCTTTGACACCACTCTGTCTCCAGGGCCCTTGCACTCTGGGCCTGTTGGTAGGAAGGATTGTCCTGATGATCACTGAATTGCCTTCGGAGTCATTCTTCCATTGTCCTGGAGAATAGCTCCTGGCTTCTGCTGAGATGGCTGATCCATACTAATCTCCTTATCAAACAGTTGTTTGACCACATCCTTAGTATTCTTTCCCAAACAGGCTTTTTCAGACTTTTCAATATGGATAGGCTGAGAATTACCTAAGTCTTTAAGCTCTGCTTCCTTTTTGATGGACAATTCCATCTTTAGGTCATTTTTCTCATCTTGAATTTTACTATAAGTAGTCAGAAAAAGCCAGGCTGTGCCTATGGGTTCAAACAAACTATCTACAATTACATTAATTAAATACGCTATCTGGATTTTAGAGAAATCAGAGAAATTTGCTTACAAATAGCTTCAGCTAAATACCCAATTTCATCACTTACAAGTTCTACCTTCCATAATACACCAGAACAACACACTTCAGCAAAGTTCTTTGCTACTTTATATCGAGGATGGTCTTTTCTCCAGTTTCCGTGAATAACATGTTCCTCATTTCCATCTGAGACCTCATAAGAATGGCCTTTACCATCCATATTTCTACCAACGTTCTATTCAAGATTATGTGGGTATCATCTAAGAAGACTCAGAGATCGAGGCTTTCTTTACAGCTCTCCTCTTGTGATGGTGGTGTTTGTGGTGTTGGTGTTTTTTGTTGTTGCTGTTGCTTTTTTTGTTTGTTTTTGTTTTTCTTTGGAGCCCTTGCCAGAATCACCTTTTAAAAGTTCAGTCATGACAATGTGGGCTTTTTTAAGCATGCACTTAAAAACTCTTTCAGCCTCCACCCATTACCCAGTTTCGAAGCTGTTTCCATATTTTTAGGTATTTGTTATAGTGTCATTTTACTTCTTGGTACCAATTTTTGTCTTAGTCCATTTGGGCAGCTATAATGAAATTTCATAAACTGGCTTACAAACAACAGAAATGTATTTCTCCACTGTTCTGGAGGCTGGGAAGTGCAAGATCAAGGCACAGGCAGATTCAGTGTCTGTTGAGGACCTACTTCCTGGTTCACAGATGGCCATCTTCTTGCCACATTCTCATGTGGAAGAGCTTTCTGGGGCCTCTTTTAGAAGAGCACTAAACCTATTCAAGAGGGTTCCAGCATCACGACCTAATAATTTCTCAAAGGCCCTACCTCCTAATACCATCATATTGTGGTATAGGATTTCAATGTATGATTTTTTGGGGGAAACAAACATTTTGTCTATAGCAATGTGTCACTATCTTCAAACACAAGCCAACTATTTCATCTGGTGTTTGACTGATGAAATGGCTATCTCTTTGAAACAATAACTTTGTATTCTCTATGGTGAATTGAGGGGATTTCCAATGGTATTTTGTGATTTCCCTTCACATTCCTGAGAGGCAGTGCCTCAGTCCTACATCTCATGTAAATTTCAGAACAAACACTCAACCTTCTTTCAATTCTTATTTTAAGTTCCCTGAGAGTGCATACAAGGAAATGTCATCCTATTGACTTGGCAAGGCTACTCAGATGCTATATGAGGCTTTCCTGGTCTGACAAACCTTGAGCTGAAATTCCTCCCATTTTCTTTGCTGCCTCAGAAATAAAAGATTAAACACCTAGCTTAGTCAAAGACATTCTAGTCTACGTGTAGAGCAAAGATAAACACACATGAACTAATAACACCAGAGAATGTACAGGAGATCCTTAAAGCTCAAGAAGGACCCATCTCAGGGGAATACAAGTCCCCAAATTTTAGAAAATAAATTGTTCGTACATACACCTGGATTTATCTGGATTCATATTTCCAATGGTAGCCATGTTACCTGTTTACTCAGCTAATTAATTGCATCTCTGGCATTCACTCATAATTTACTCTTTAAAGCAATCGCTATTACAAGCACAATCTGACATTAGACATCTTGGGTTCTCTTAGTCCATTTTTTGTTGCTATAACTGAATACCTGAGAATGGGTAATGTATAAAGAAAAGAAATTGATTTCTTTTAGTTCTAGAGACTGGGGAGGCCAAGGTTTAGGGACCACATCTGGTAAGGGCCTTCTTGCTGGTGGGGACTCTCTGCAGAGTCCCAAGGCAGCACAGGGCATCACACGTTGAGGGGGCTCATGACAGATGGCCAAACTAGCTTTTATAACACACCATTCTCATGATTACTAACTCACTCCCTCAATAATCCATTAATCCATCAATCCATGAATGGTTTAATCCACTAATTTATGAATGGGTTAATGGTGGCAGAGGCCTCATGACTCAGTCATCTCCCAAAGGTCCCACCTCTCTCCACACTGCTGCACTGGGAGCTGCGTTTCCAGCACATGAACTTGTTGGGGACACACTCAACCATAGCAGTTTTATGCCCCAGCTCCACCCATATACTATTTGTGTTACTCTAGGTGAGGCTCTTACCTCTCAGTGCCTCAGTTTCCTTATCTGTAAAACAAAGATAATGATAGAACCTCATTTATGGGGTAGTTGGAAGATTATCTGATACAGAACTTTGAACATGATACCTGGCACACAGCAAATATTCAGTAAATGTCACCGCTTAGCATCATATTTTTTTTTGGTGAACAAAATTTACACCCATTAGGAGGATTCTCTATAACCAACAGAATGGCAAGAGGATTTCTGCTTCCCTATTCATACATTGTAGGACAGGGTCATTACTAGCTCTGAATTTTCACTGTTTATTGAAAACTTCTACTTTTTTTGGTCTAAGATTTCTTATCACTTTTCAAATCATCTTCTATCTCCTTTACTTCTATTAGTAGCCCAAATAAACTTGTTTATTTCTTGCAAAGATATTTTTCATGAAGAAATAACATGCTAAAACAATTTCCTGAGAATAACCATGCCAGGGACAGCAAGTAAAGAACTAGTTAGTTTCTTTCACTCTTCTCCATCAGATTAACCCATGACACCATCAACAAAATTACAAATCAGACAAGGTCGTGGACTTTTGGGATCACTGGCCAGCAGGTATCTCTGCAAACCACGTACCAAGAATGCTGACATAGAGCACAGTTAAGGGCTGGAGTATTTTAGGCTTGCAGAAGTCAGAGAAAAGAAAGCACAGTGTGACTTTAAGTCACTGAGTAAGACTTTATGCATGATGTGGGTCATATCCTTGAAGATGGATGATATATAGGTAAGAGAAGTAGGAGGTGGACAGGCACACCACTTAGAGGAAAAGGCATGAGGAAAAGTCCAAACACGTCTACTGGGGGGTGGGGACACTGGGAGGATGGAGTGACTAGTAACAAAAAACAATGTGGTAGAGATTGGTGGGAAATAAACATGAGTAGAAAGGATAAAGTAAAGGCATGAAGGGCTTTGAAATCTGGCTAAGAAGGCAAGGCCCAAATTAGGGGACAATAGAAAGCCATTAAGTGTTTTTACCAGAGTAAACCCTTGATGATACTGGTATTCAGAGAAAAAATAATATGGAAGACACACATAGAAGAAATTAAAGGGAAAGAGAGTGCTATATTTTGCAGCAATGGAACTCATTGCTAATAAAATCTCTTGCTCTTCCTTTCTTTTTACAATTTCAAATTTCTTCTCATTTCTTCATATACATTTTTAGCATGGTTAGTCATCTGTCCTCAAAATGAACAGAACTATTTTCCCCAGGTTTTTCTCTGACGAGGAGGGATAGGGTGCAGGAACATATCTTAATGCACTTGGGAGCCAGGAGGTGCTCAGGGTTATGTGTCTGGGTGGACGGGACAGGGGGCACTGCCTGCTACCCCTAGGCTTCCTCCTGGCATGGCTTCATTGTGACTGTCATGGCCGGATCCTTTGCTATCTCCTTGTAAGCATGCTTTACTATATTTGGTAATATATAATGATTAATGGGCAGTAAAACTAATAACATGGGGACACACAAAATAAATGAGGTGGCAAATATGGAAAGGAAGTACCACTTAATGTTGTTGTGAAATCTGACAGCATACTGGAGTTTCCCAATAACTCAGCCTGAGGAATCTTTGCCAGCGGGAAACAAGGTTACAAGAAGGTGATACTTCCATTAATAACCTTCCCTCAGGGAACTCTATGATCAGTCTTTCTTGTACTGAAATTCTTGCTGGGTTGTACTGAGATGTCAGGGTACATGGAAACACTGCTTTACTCTACCTCAGAGAAGCGCACAGAGAAACAGCAAGAGTGTCACAACTCTCCACTTATCCTAAACTGTCTCTCTTTTCTCCCCCGAGTGCTGACATCCATTCTGTTTCCTAGCCAGCACCCATTATTCTATCTAAAATGAGCATCCTGGCTTTCCTTGGTGTACTACGCCTCCTCAACTCTCATTCAGTGTGCCTACGACCCAGACATGACTAATCAGTGCATTTCTTCCCCCTGGTGAGCTCTGGGACAGCTACTGACACACACAGGGCTAACTAGAACTAAGCCTGGTAGAGTGAGCAGTCTTTGTTACTGGGGTTACTGGGAGAATCTAAGCCTGGAGCTTCTGGCAGCCATCTTGCTTTTCTGTAAGAA
This sequence comes from Pan troglodytes, assembly GCF_028858775.2. Classification (NCBI taxonomy): domain Eukaryota; kingdom Metazoa; phylum Chordata; class Mammalia; order Primates; family Hominidae; genus Pan; species Pan troglodytes. The sequence continues at coordinate 107,505,995 of NC_072411.2, read as the reverse complement.
TCAAGTCCGATGAGAGGAACCAGAACTGCATGGGAGAGTACTGCTGACATGGAGACCCTGGGTGCAGCTACATTTCTTTGAGGATGTTCCTCTGAACATTTTAGTTGCCAGGAGTCAAGAAATTATCTTTGCAAAACTAGTTTGAAATTGTTTTCTTTCCATTGTAACTCACAGTCTTGACTTCATATTCTATTCTCCAATCTCTCATCCACATAACAGTCCATGTTACCACCAGTTGTTTCTACTCAGGTCAGACACTTGAGTAACAGGGCAGATTGCTGGTGAAGGAATGGTGAGTACAGAGCTGACCACACCAGTGAGAAGTGTGTCTGACACCAGCTTATAGACAAGCATGTTCTAGTCTGTGGCTGCATGGATTTTACAAGTGACAAATCTTCTACATCAAGAAGAGTTTTATTACATTGGTTTGCTCACCTTGACCCCTGACTCCTTTGTGAAGAGAGGACCATTCTTCAGATCATTAGTAATAAGTAGAGACATACTACCAATGGTTAGACAATTTAGAAAAATAGAATGGCTTTCAAAAGAGAGGTAAAATCAATTCTTGCTATGGTTGACCAGGGGTTCAAACAACCTATCTACAATGACATTAATTAAATATGTTGTCTGAATTTTAGAGAGATTGGAGGAAATCTGACATCACTTTTAAGAGCTAGGTGTTCCCATATGTGTTCTCATGACTACTCAACAGAGGCCTCTCATTTAGGAGGAGAGAGACCTGTCTCCCAGGAAGAGGGTGTCTATTTCTGGAGAAGGGTTTGTGTTTTATCACTGTGTTTGTTTTAAGTTTCCCTTTCACAGAAATTTCCAGACAAACTGTGAATTAGAAACTTTTCTGTAAATTGACTCTAAGGAAATGATGGACTAAAAGCAGTCTAGGGTGCTTAATAACAAAGATTTGATATAGGAGGCATGTTCAGTGGGGACTTGGAATTGAAAGGTTTAGAATCTAAGGAAGTTATTTAATCTCATCTGGGCTTCAGTTTCTACATCAGTAAAAGTGGGATAATGGAAAAATCATATTGATGATGATAATGATGATGATAAAAATAGCAGCAGCTAGCTCTGTACCAGGCACATTCTTATATATATCTATTAACTCATGTAATTATATGACGTATACACTAATATTATCCTCATTTTATAGTTGAGAAAAATGAGGCAAAGATAAAGTAACTTGTCTAAGTTAACAGGGATGCCAATCTCATAAGTTTCACTTGGTTCACTGCTAATACTCCCCCAAAAAAGAAAAAAAAAAACTGTTTTGTTCTTATTTTAATCAACTTTTGAGCAATGTGATATATTTTTATATTCCCTGCCTTGTTCTGGGTAAAAATTTAGGAAGGAGCTTGTGATGCATCATTAAATAGTTTTTCCCATCATTTGTTATTATAAGATGAAATTATGTATGTACAAAAAATTCACAAAGCTGCAATGTACTCTATATACATGTAATATGTTGCTACTAATTAAAACGGAGGATCTTTTCCTCCACATCTGCAGGGTGTGGACTCAGCTCATTAAAAGACAACATGGGTATCTCTTTGTGAACACCTGCTCTCAAGGAACAAGCAATCTACATGAAGGTCAAAATGCAAAACTCAAAAGCATCCCAAACAAGGTGGGATGTGGCAAGATACAGAGGGAGTGGCAGAAGTCAGAGGAGAAAATGATGATGCTAGGCTGAAATAGATCCTTGGAATATGAGCAGCATCAAACAGAGATGGTCCTGGAGATAGAGTGGGCGAGAGCTGAGAACATCGGCCTGCCAAGGGGCAGCAAGCCCAGCCATGTGTCCACTGCAGAGTGCTCATGGGGCCTGGGAGTATAGGAATGAGGTTGAACAGAGAGAATGGGAAAAGACCAACAAGGACCTTAGTGGCCAGATAAACAGGTTTATGACACCCACTGGCAATAAGGGGCCTCTGAAGTCAGTGACCCTGGATCCAAACATAGTCACTCTAATGCACATGGACAGACAATAGGCAAGGCAGGGACTTCTATCTATACCATGCCCTAGGTAGGATTCAATTGCTCTGAGTGGGTATTGCCTCAGTACCCTAAACTGGGATGGATGTTTTGCTCTGGCAGAACAACAACAACAACAATAATAATAATAATGATAGCTAATCTTTATTTAGAACTTCCCATGGTACAGTCTCTGTGCCAAATGCTCTGCCTTGTCTTGACAGTCCCACAGAGGGGTAATATCGTTACCTGCCTTTTACAAACGTCAGCCTCCCAAAACAGAAGCCACAGTTCTGCCCCACACATTGCAGAGTCCTATTTTACTTTTCATTATTACTTACAATAAAAATATAAAAACACAAGGCTTTTCTAAAAAGGGTTTATATCAAAAAAAGAAAGGAACACTTGGTTCACTGCTAATACTCCCACAAAAAAAAAAATAACTGTTTTGTGCTTATTTTAAAATCAACTTTTGAGCAATGTGACTTATTTTTATATTCCCTGCCTTGTTCTGGGTAAAAATTTAGGAAGGAGCTTGTGATGCATCATTAAATAGTTTTTCCCATCATTTGATGACTGAGTTATTGGCACTAGATATAGCCATGGGGGGAAAAATAAATGTTTATGATGATTTAAAAGACCAATTACAAGCCTCTGCCTTATTCCTTACTCAGCATCCTGCATGGCATGTAAAAATGGTAATGAAAAAAAAATACTACATTTGAAATTTTAGCTGAGCAGAATGTCAGTTTTCAGTTACACTAAAAGAATAAAAAACATTAGGATACCATTAACAGTTTCAGAGTAATGGAAGCAAAGCAGGATTGTTTTCTATTATTATTATTACTGCCATTAATGGGTCAGAGCCTTCCAAGGGAGTAAGGCTGGGGACAACCCAGCCACTTTCAATAGAGCATTAACTCTTTCAGGTCAAAAGGGGCCCATTTAGAGGACTGCAGCAGTCATTTAATAAATGATACCCTTGTGGCCTCAAAGAATTTATCTCCTGTCTAAACAGTCTTGCTTACACATTTCTATTTTCTATATTCTATTCTAACAAATATTGCAGTAAGAGAAAAGGTTAATTTGCACATAATTATTTAGGGAGGGAGGGAATATTTTTTAAAGCAGAAAAACAAAAACAACCCGTCACAGAGCATCAGTCACCATGTACAAATCTGGAAAAGGATAATGAACCTCATGAAGTAACAGAATTAAGCTGAAAAATTAGAGGTGCAAGATGGAACGATTTTCTTTCAAGGGAAGCTTGGTGAAATAATTTTTTTCCCCTTTGTTCGCTTTGTGCAGTTTATATGTGACTAAGTACAGCTAATCCTGTCTCTTTTCAAACGTTAATGTCAGCTACTAGAATAATCTGCTTTCTTGATTTAATTGCATAGTTTAACCTCTGACATAACCTTTTAATTCACACCATGACAGCCAACCTTACAGAAAGTTTTTCTAGAAATCTGAGTAACTTCCCCAAGGTAAGAGCTGCTTTCCCTCTTGTGGGGGTAGAGGGGAGCATTCTGCCCAAGATCATCAAATTCACCAGCTGCTCTGGGTGGAAAGGCCGCTGGCTTACTTCAGGGAAGAGGGGAGTTTATTAGCATGTCTGGTACAGTAAAAGCTGGCTGCACAACAATGTGAATGTATTCAACACTACTGAACTGTACACTTAAAAATGATTAAGAGGTTAAATTTTGTTTTCGTATATTTTGCTATAAGTATTTTTAACAATTTTCAAATTCTACATACTGTTATTCAATAGGAGGAGTGTGATATAGAATACTGATCAGACCATAGTTTGGGTAATGAAAGTGTTCAGGTCCATTTTGATTCAAATAAGGTCACAGAAAAAGAAAAGACTAAACATTATGCTGCTGTTTAGTGAATTGAATTGCATTTAGGGACTTGAATTCATAAGAATGTTTGAGCCTGGGCAATAAATTGAGACTCTGTCTATACCAAATAATAAAAACAAATTAGCCAGGCATGGTTATGCATGCCTGTGGTCCCAGCTACTCAGGAGGCTGAGGCAGGAGGAACCCTTGAGCCCAGGGGATTGAGGCTGCAGTTGAGCCATGTTTGCACCATTGCACTCCAGCCTGGGAGACACAGTGAGACTGTCTCAAAAACAAACAAACAAAAAAAGTTTGGCTTCTTGAATTGCTAGGACAAAAGTCTCTAGCCATAGGAATAGTCTCAGGATTCTCACACTCTGAAGGGTTTAGTTTTTATATTGTGAACAAATGTGAATCTGAAAGAACCAATCCTTCAAGATGAATTCTGAGTGGCTAATTGGGCCTGTATTTAAGATAGAGCCGAGCAGCCATTTGCTGAATAGAGTTTATACACTTTCTTACTCTGGGTTCCCCAAAACCCCACACCTTTTTAACTCTGGAACTTTCAGAATTTGCCTGAACTAATCAATCATAGCTCACCTGCCTCAGCCAATCAGGATTTTGCTGTATCAACCAACCAGGGCTCAGCTGTATTGATCAGTCAGAACTAAGCAAGTTTGAATCTCTCATTTGCATAAACAGACCTGATTGGGAACCTGGGTGGGAACTTTTACTATAAAACCCAAACCTTCTTTTTGTTCTCTGGAATACTGCATCTCCCCAGTTTGCTAATTGTTCACTGGAACAAGGTCTCTTTCCTCCAACTTCCTTTTCAGAGAACTTTTCTGTGCAATATGAAGACCAGACAATGACTTAGGCAGTGTGGGACCTATATCTAATTGAGATTGGGCCATTTTTATAAAACTGAAAGGAGATAAAATCCTGATGTTACAGCCCTGATTTATACTTTCTCAAATTCTTAACAAAGTTTCTTCTATTTCAGCAATCTAAGAAACATGATTGGGGAAACAACTTAAAGCAAGAAATTTAAATATATATGTGTGTGTGTACATATATATATACACACATAAATATATATATACACACACATATAAATATATATATATATATTAATTTAAGTCACTGGAATACCTGAAGAGGAGACAAATATTAAGAGCCAACTTGTAAACATCACTTGAATTAATGAGTACCTGGCTTCTTAAAAGGCTAGGGCAGTTTCTGGCAATAGGTAGTATAAGGATGCTCAAGTACACTGTTATCAAGAATGAAAAGAAAGAGACCAGGAAGATGAAATAATAATCCAAGTCCAATCACATATTATTTTGGATTAAATTTCTCTGCAAAGAAATATAAAGTGAAGGAAGGGGGGAACATCTCTTCATTCAGTATCTCTCTTTTGTTGACGTTTTTGTTTAAATTCTTTCAATATCCTTTTATATCTTGGATTTTTCTCCTATGGTGAAATGATCATTCTTTGCTTATATACCTCCCTAATGCTGTATTAAGAGTTTTGCCACATGATCGAATAAAAAGAGGGCTAGTGTTGACAAAAATAATTTGTTTAAACACATATTTTTGATAATTAGAAAACGAATGGGAAATTTTCAACAAAGTGAACAAAAGCTACTGATGTGTGTAAGTTAAAACCAGGAAGCCACACAAGTAGAATTAGTTTCTTTTTGTCTTCCTCTTCAACTACAAGGCATTCTCATCTACTCATCCATTTCAGGGGTAAACTCATGTATAAAATTTCTTTTTCTTCCTCTTTTTTATGGAAAAATAGGTACTTTTAATGTAGACAACCTGCCCAGGAGTTTCATCACTGGGCTATTTGAAGATGAAATGGTTTTCATTTGCTGATTGATACAAAACAGTTGCCTGCCTTCTGAGTGCAGGTTATATAGTGTCTTAGAAAAGTAAAGTACTGACATTCTGGAAAGTTTTTACTATATTTTGTACAAATCAGTCTATGATGTGAGGCATATATTTTCCCAACTTAGGAAAAAAAGTGGATTTCCTGGTTTGTTACAATTGCAGAGATTAAGGGTGTGCCTGGGACTTTGGGACAGAAATACCGCATCTCCCTAGTTTGCTAACTGTTCACTGGAACAAGGTCTCTTTCTTTCAACTTCCTTTTCAGAGAACTTTTGTGTGCAATATGAAGACCAGACAATGACTTAGGCAGTGCGGGACCTACAAGATGGGCCACTCGAGTTGGTCCCTGGCTCCACCTTGCTCTATGATTACCTGGTATTCTGTTTCTAATTTTCAAATTCTTTTCAGTACCTGAGATGCTAAAGTAGATGTTTATTTAACATGATCATCCCCAACCCTTTTGTCTTTAGACCTGCCCCTTCTTTCTTGCACCTGTCTGCTATCACAGTCATGGAATCTTACACCCTTGAAATGTTTACGGCTTCATTTTATGGCTGCCTATGCCCCTCCCCAGCAGCCCAGCAGCCACTCTAATTTAAGAAGTCCTAAATATTGTTGCCATGGGTGACACCAGAGCATCGAAAATGGCAGAGCTCGACTAATAAAAAGGCTTTCACAGCGTTTCAGCCTTTGCTCATAAGTAAAGTTAAAATTTATGGCTTTTAAAATACTGGATCTGGAAGAGGTCAGGTTAAACGGCTGCTAGTAATAAAAGGAATCAATACGCCACAGCATCTTGAAACAGCCAGCAAACTAAATAAACACTTCATCCAAATCCACTTGGCCCTGAATTAAAAGAACATAAAATACTGTATTTATTTGGTTTGTTCCCCATCCATCAAGAGCTTACTTCTTTAGGCCTCAACAAATTCTACCCAAGACAAGTATCAAATGTTTGTTAGCCAAGTGGCAATTATAGGACATGTCAAGGCTCTAACTAAGTGTTAACTTTATCAAGGAACCACTTGTAGATTACTTTACTATAAATGCACAAATAAGACAAACACAGCTTGATCTGGGGAGACAACAGATACTTATTTTCAAAACTGACATCGGAATTTGATATTCTCTGAGAACCAAAGCCCTCCCTTAAGAAAAAAGAGAAGGAAACAGAAAAGGTTTTCAATAGTTCCTTTCTCCCAGGCTGAACTCTGAAACTTAATCTAGAGTTTGGAATAAAAATTAAACCATTTGCTCTAATGAACAAAGTCACAAGTCTGAAAACCAAGAACAGTCGTGAATTCCATTGAAAAGAGGAAAAGTAATTTTGAAAGCAGGGCAAGTACAGATGATCCCTTTGATGATTTTTTTCTTCACTTAACATTATCCGAGGCACAAAAATACCATCTACTTTTCTTTGGTGACAAACAGTTTAATAACCTGTTAATGTTATTTTTCTGTTCCAAAGTTCATGCACGGGAAAAAGGAGTAGTGACTGTTATTTTGTCCTAAAGCAATTTTTTTCCCTGAAAGGTATTATATGAGAGCTATTTATGTCAGAGAATGGCAACTGCTATTCTTACCTTCAGACAGAAGAAATCCTAACACAAAGAGACTCTTTTACCCTTCTCTAATAGCTTATGGTTTAAAATTTTAAATGTAGCTTTGCTTTTCATGGTTCAGCACAAAATATGACTCTGGAATGAAAATAAGTGGTCACAATTTATAGACATCACAGGTAAAATAGGGATACTTATTTTTTGTAGCTTCAGGCTGTATTTAGGCTCCCTGCTGGGAGTAATCTTGGATTTCAGAAACCCAGCTTTATGGTTAGAAACACTGGAGAACTTACTTCCCAGAACGTGCCTCTCTCTGGTTTGGTTTGACTCTGCTAGAAAATGGAGAACGTTTACCAAGAGGGGGTTCATTTTAGGGAAGTGATGTCCCTTCACTGAAATGGAACTGGCTGAACCATCCAAAGCAACCTTTCCCGCTTGGAGACTCCTGCATGCCATGACGTGACTCAGAAGAAGCTTTGCAGAGTTTTAGGGGAGGACCCTCACATTGCACAGAGGCGATTCTAAGGTCTAAACTTCATAAATAAAAGCAGTGATTGAAGGAGAAACTCTGTTCTAAATGGTATGACATCCATGTAGCTTCCCCTTTGGACAATCTGATGTTTTAACAATGCCATTGTGAAATTATGGCAAATGTACATAATTAACAAGGCAAAAAGCTGAAAATAGGTAAAAATATAATGAGGAAAATGAATCATGGATGAAATCCATGAATAGGACGAGTCCTCCAATGGCGTTAGTTAGCCTCAGAGGCAGTGAGAACAGCACAAACACGTGTGAGGTATAGTTCCAGCACGTGTAGGTGATAGAGGCTATAGTGTCCCAATGTTTTGGGAAATCCAGAGGAAACATTTCCAGAAGTAAAGAATTCTGAAATGCTACTAATATTGGAAGTAGAAGGAGAGGATGTGTTGGCAACATGACCACTTATTTCGGCAATTCTTTTAAAAGGTAAGGTTAAATTTGGGGGGAAAATTTAGTATAATAATTAAAGAGATTGGGCAATGAACAACTGTTTTTTTTTTTTTTTTTTGAGACAGATTCTTGCTCTGTCATCCAGGCTGGGGTGAAGTGGTATGATCTTGGCTCACTGCAAGCTCCGCCTCCTGGGTTCAAGCAATTCTTTCGCCTCAGCCTCCCGAGTAGCTGGGATTACAGACGCCCGCCATCACACTCAGCTAAGTTTTATATTTTTTTGTAGAGACAGGGTTTAGCCATGTTGGCCAACCTGGTCTCGAACTCCTGATCTCAAGTGATCCAGCTGCCTTGGCCTCCCAAAGTGCTGGGATTACAGGTGTGAGCCACAGCGCTCAGCCTATGAACAACTGTTATTATAAAGTTTAGTGGCTTCTTAAAGTTCTGAATTAGAATTAAATTGAAGTTTCATAAGGAGTTAAGTAGGCACAATTTTTCATTCTATTATGGAAGACTTGTAGAAAAATTAAATTCATTAATTTGTTGTGGAAGAGGCACACAAGTCTCTCGAGTGCTCAGCAATTGTTTTATTTACTTCTAAGTCCCTAAAGCTTCTCCCACATCAGCTAACTCAAAACCTTCCAAAACAGAAGCCTCCCATTCCTGTATTTCTCTTTATCAGACCTTTGAAAAAAATTCCCTAATTTTCTCCTTCCTCAACCTCAAAATGGTCTCTGCATCCAACCTGTCTTCTTAGCCTCGTGTGTGAGGGACCCCTCTCCCTCCCAAGCCTATCAGTCGTCCAGTTCTCTCTAGTCCCCGAAATCTTGAAACTCTATTCACTGAAATCATCCCTTGGGTCTCTCCTAAAAACCCTGCAAGTACTCTCACTTCTATCCTTTTCTTTCTTTTATTGCCAAGTTGGAGAACCCAGAGGTGTCATCCAGGAAGTCGACTTTCTCCTTGCTCTCTGTACCCCCTGCCATATGGTTTCCAGCTCCAAGGCTTCCCTAAAGCTCCAAGGTCACCAGTTGCCTCCTAATTGCCAGAACCAATAAACTTCTTTCAGTCCTTATTTTGTTTGATCTCTTCTCAGCACTCGCTACCTTTGCTTAACCCTTCCTACTTGAAATCCTATCCTCCCTCCGCGTCCAAGCATGGTGCTACCTGGTTCTTCTCACAATATATTTATTCCTTCTTGGTCTCTGGTACCAGTGCCCTTTCTTTCTCCTTCCCCCAAATGTGGGCTTTCTCCAAGGCTTAACTCTCAGCTCAATACTGTCTTTATTTATACACTTTCTCCCTCTGGGCATCTGTTTCCAGGATTTTTGATTGTCTGGTCAAATTACTCCTGTAGGGCTCCCTTTGGCTTTCAGAAGGTCCAAACTCCTCGGGATGATTTACAAAGGCCTTCTTGACCTGGCCTCTCTCACTCATCTTACTTCACCTCTCTTCTCCTTCCTTTGTTCTTCCCCCCACAGTCCAAACTCCAGCCATTTTGAACAAATTGCCATACTTCAAAGACATCAGTTCCCTCCCTCCTCCTTTGGGTCTCTGCATCTGCCATCTCTCTCTCTAAGATTCTGTTCTCTCCTCTCCTTACTGGCCATTTTTTAGACATCACTTCTACCAGGAAGTCTTTCCTAACCACTTCTATGTCAAAAAAGAAATTAGGAGAGAAAAGCTGCCAGATCTCTCATTTCTATTACCACAATGTATTATAATAATGACTAATATATATTTATTGAGTACCAAGCATTATTCTAAGTGCTATACTGTACAGTATTCACAAGTTTAATCCTCACCACAACTCTTGGATGTCAGTGCTATTATTACTGTCATTTATATAGAGGAAAACCTGGGAACGGAGAGGTTAAATATCTTGTTCAAGGTCACACAGCTAATGAACAACAAAACTGGGATTTGAACCCAAGCACACTCCCCATTCTGTACATTGTTTGTGTATATACCTGTCTTCCTTGCTAAGCTTTTTGAAGGCAGTGATGAAGTCACGGTCACTTTTGTATCAACGGCCAGCGGAGTGAATACTCAAGGATTATTCGTTGTCTGGCAAATGGAACCTTCCTGACTGTAACCTAGAAGGTTGCCTCTCCTTAATTCCTGAAGAGCATGGACTCTTGTTTAATTGTATCCCTGTTGTCACAAATATGAAGATCACTCAAACATAACAACTAGCAGGTATGGAGGTTGTCCTAGGTGCCAGAAATGGAGCTAGGTGTTCCACACAAATGCTCTCACCCCACTTCCACCTGTGAGGTGGATATTATTATTACCCATCATTTAAAGCTAAATAAGCTGAGGCTCAGCATGACTAAGGGTCACACAGAGAGCCAGCTATGGGGCCAGGACTCAAACCCAGGTCTGACAGCAATATCCATGTGGTTAACCACCAATCTATAGGTCTCTCTAGCAGGATGACAAATTTTCTAACAGCCAGAGTCCCTTGGGCTTCTCCTCCTATAGATTTCACATGAAGCTCAGAGGCAGGAGTTTCTGTGTAAATGTCGGCTGATAAAGCGCTGCAAGTCACACTTTGGAGCTTCTCTGACTTCCCCAGAATAAATATCCCCCAACGTTGCCGAGAAGGGCCATTTGTGAGATGGTGGGTGCTGCTCCCGCTCCCGAAGGCCCCGCCTAGCTCCTCATTGCCAACCTGCTTCTCCCTGCAACTCCTTTGTCTTCTTTTAAATTCTTTCAGAAAGCATTTTCTTGGTGAAGCTTTTCACCAGATTTACTTGTTGTTTCTTCTGTTAAGGATAAATAAGAAAAGAAAGGAGGAAAATACCACAAATGCTGTATAAATACCAAGGAACTGGAGGTCTTTGAGATTTCGTGATCTTTTTAGAAGACATATTTTCTCTCTAGGTTGTTTGCCAAGGCTGTCAGCACCAGGCGCCCTGCTGGCTCACTACAAAAGGAAGGAATGGCAGAGGGATGAGACTGCTAAATGCTCTTCCCATCCACATTTCTACTTCCCCTGTTTCTTTCAAATATGTCTTCCTGTATCAGCGGCTAATGTATGCCATATTTAATTCACTGTGTACATTACAAATTTCAGGAACAGAAATCCTTAATGAAGGCAACAACTTCAGTTACTTGTATTAAGACTAACTCTTAATAGATTTCTCAGACTAAATAATGATAATATGAACACACCTGAGATTACTGTGTCTGCTTTCCATTAATGCAAACACCATTCTCATAACCATTAAGAGAAACCTGTATTAGCATTTGAACAACTGTTGATATTGATATGAAAAGATCCCTGCTAAATTTCTTTTCTCTCATTAGGACATCTAATTGAACCTTTTTTTTTTTTTTTTTTTTTTGAGACAAAGTTTCACTCTTGTTGCTCAGGCTGGGGTGCAATGGTGCAATCTCGGCTCACTGCAACCTCCGCCTCCTAGGTTCAAGCGATTCTCTTGCCTCAGCCTCCCGAGTAGCTGGGATTACAGGTGCCTGCCACCATGCCCGGCTAATTTTTTGTATTGTTAGTAGAGACAGGGTTTCACCATGTTGGTAAGGCTGGTCTCGAACTTCTGACCTCAGCTGATCCACCTGCCTTGATCTCTCAAATGGGATTACAGGTGTGAGCCACCACACCCTGCCCTAAATGAACTTTTTATCCACAGCTCTTGATTTTCAATAGATAAAATATAGAAATCAGAATTAAAAACAATAAAGACTCCAGTTTTTTTATGCTATTATGAAGTCATTATCAACTCTTTTGGGTAATCTAAACAGGGTGGTGACTCCTGATTTTTATAGCCGAATCTCTTAGATAAATATTTTGCCATAAGACACATGAACTTGTAATTCATGACCTCATAAGAATGTGCTTTTCAGAGACTAATTTCTCTTTTCATTATCTTTCTTCTTCTCATACAAACGTTAATTGTATTTTCAGTGCATGGTAAATACAAGGAAGTTTTTGCTAATCTGTGAAACTCGAGAGACTTTTTTTTTTTTTTTTTTTTTTTTCCCGTTCAACAGGGCACCGAAAGAAGCCTAACAGTGGCCTTGGGTTTGATTTGTGATTATATATTACCCCTTCAGTCACTTCCCTCTCAAGCAGTCTGAAATCAGAAGCGAGCCTTACTCACATTTTTTCTCTTATGTTTAAACATGTATTCAAAAGACACACAAGCAGTTAGAAACCTAGAAGCAAGTAAAGCAACTAAAAGCCCTTTGAAGCCACAGACCACTTTACAACACAGGACAATAAAAATTAAGGAAATGATAAACATGGGAATTGGCTGAAGAAAGAATATTTAGTAAAATGACAATTCTGCTTCTTACCACAGTTTTCTGAGTGGTTTAAAACACAAGGTAATATTATGATATACATACTATAGACAACTTGCTGAAAAGCCAAGAAGAGAAAATGTTACGGATTCTTTATAAAATAATATAATGATTTCTGTAGAGGGCTTAAAAGTTGCATAATAAATTCTGCATTTGGTGCTAACTGAAGAATTAATATTCAGATAGAAATATTCAGGTAGATAATTGATATTAATATTCAGATAGATAATATTCAGATAGAAAGTAAGTAGAAATGATTTATAAAAAAATCAATGTAAAAGTATACCATGTAAATTAAGGGATATCAGGAAAGGGGTTATTAATTAAAAAAAGCAATGTACCACACATTTAATACTATTCATATTTAATAATTAATGTTTAATAATAAATATTGCAAGAACTTACCAATGAGGTGAATAAGATTACTACAGGTTTCTTCTTCAGTAATATTAAAGTCATTGCAATATAAGTTACTAAAAGCACTTGAGGAATGGAATATTTTCCTTTATACATCAGGAATGAAATCAGCTGATTATTCTTGCAAATTTTCTAAGTTTCAAGTATACAGTATATCCTAATACCAATATGCTATAGTGAAGGGAAGTAAACATGTTGCCTATTCACACAAAAAAATAAAGAGTAGAAAGAATATAGGTACTAAATTCTCTTCAGAGGTTATAATATATATGAAAATTATAGGCAATAGTAATTTATCTAAGATTAAGATATATATACATATGAGGGAAAATAAAATAGACTTTTTTAAAAAAACTATATTTGTCCAGATCTAGATGAGCTGAGCTAATAATATGGATAACACAAAACAGGAGCCAATCCTCAAATGTGCAATGAAGTAACCAGAGTAATTACACACACTCATGGTGGTGTGTGCTCTGCAACCCCTGGGGGACTCCTGATATGATTCACATGCAGCCTTTATAAATGACTCTCACCCCCACCATAGAGCTGTACAACCTGGTGGACTTGTAACAAAAGTTCAAGATCATAGATAACTTACAAAAGTAAAACTTCTAACTATGTTTACAAATATTAATCAATTTGGCCGCAGAATACGGTGCGACTGTATACATTGTGAGTCAGCATGATACACAGCACAAGGTAGGCATTTAACAGGTGTTGGCCAAGTGAACACATGACTGATGAAATAAACAAATAGAGTGTCTTCCATACTGTAAACTCATGACATCTCAAAGAAGAAAGTGAAGAGCTGATCTAGGAGGAGTTAGTGAACTCTTACGCAAATCCATTTTATATTTTTACTCAGTATTTCTCACCTGGATTCATGGTCAAGATTGAGAAGTCTGGCTCCAAAGTAGTTGCTCCTTTAGATAGCTGCCTGCATGCTTTATACTTTTGCTGAAGGAAGAGCTGGTCATTAGAGGGAAAGGCCCTCCACAGCAGCTGATCTGACTATAAAGAAAAAACTCACACGTGCTTCTGCTCTGGCATTGTTTTGTTAGGTGAAGGAGCGGAATTCACAGTAAGTATAACAAAGGAGTGAACTCTTTCCACTGGGTGACAATGCAAAGAAGAAATGGATAGCCAGGTTTTCCAACAATAGTGGGAATTCAGGGCATTCACCCTTTGGTAATTGTATATATGAGAGTTGATTGTATATATGAATAGTTAGCTGCAACTGTTAAAGTGAAAATTTAGATTAAGAAAAAACATTGAAGCAATCAACACAATCTAATATTCATGAAATTTCTGCAATGTATGTGTTAGTTGCTGTTCAGAGAACACTGAACTAGTTTACAGATCATGTTCAATGTCTACATTGGAAAACTACTTTATTTCCAATTACTTCAGGTATTTTAAGTTAAATTTAGGGGAAAAACTGATATAAAGAGAATGATTTTGATTTGGCTAACTTATCTGTCTCATGTATAACTACTTATTGTTTATGCCAAATAGTTTTTCAGCTTCTTTTTAACAAAATCCTGACTTTGGAGTAGTAACCTGACTAGTTAAAAATATTCATCTCTCCAGATATTCATGCGGTTTTTTGTTTTCATGTAATGGTTTTGAATAATAAGACACGGATGAAGCATCTGAGGTTAAGTTTTTGGACAGCTATTATTTTCCAAATAAAAGGGACAGAATTATGTCTTTTGCCCTTCACCTGTCCTCCTTCTTCCTGCCTGGCACATGGAGGGGCAGCAGCCATCCCACAAACATGAGCTTGGAAGCTACATGGTATGGATGGAGACGCAGGAGGCCAGAAGTCTGGTATTTGATGACTTATTTGAACAACTGTACCAACCCTAGCCTGCCTGCCTCCTCTGTCCTTGACGCCAGACAAGAAGAAACCCTTTTTTAGTTAAGCCACTGTTATCAATTATCTGTTATTTGCAGTCAAACACATCCTAATTGTTAAAACAAGTAATCATAAGTATTCAATGGTCCTTATATAAAATATACTAAAGTTTACCTATTTTAACACCAGCTATTAGTGCTTCTTATTTATGGCAAATACGGTCTATCAGATACAAATATAATTGTGGGGAAAATAATTATAGAAACGAGGGGACAGGTGATCTGAAATAGAACTAAGAAAATAAATAACAAAGTGGTAAAATATATATTGCCATATTTACCTTGAAAAATCAAATTAAGCAAAATTTTATTGGTATCAATCTTGTTATCACCCATTCAGAAAACAAGACAAAAATAGAGCATCTTCTTTTTTTTTTTTTTGAGACAGAGTCTCACTCTGTTGCCCAGGCTGGAGTGCAGTGGTGTGATCTCAGCTCACTGGAAACTCTGCCTCCCGGGTTCAAATGATTCTCCTGCCTCAGCCTCCTGAGTTGCTGGGACTACAGGTGCGCACTACCATGCCTGGCTAATTTTTGTATTTTTAGTAGAGACGGGGTTTCCCCATGTTGGCCAGGCTGGTCTCAAATTCCTGACCTCAAGTGATCCACCCGCCTCGGCCTCCCAAAGTACCGGGATTATAGGCAGGAGCCACCACACCCAGCCGAGCATCTTTCACTAATCTTGGTATAAAAGGCTAATTATGCTGTTAAGATGTAGCTAATTTAAGATTTAAATAACTTTTAAGTCTGATATGTTTTCTTTTAAAAGCAATATGGGAGCATCAGTGGAAAGCTGAGGATAGTGGTTTCCAACCTGGATTCCCAATCTACATTTGGGGGCCCCTGAAGGAAATACTAGGCAATAATAATGAAGATCTGAAAAGTTATTGCTAAGTATCAAAATGAAGATTCACAACTATACATCTTACTAAGCTCACATACTTTACAAAAGAGCAAATATTTCTGCTTTGGGCTGAAATTATGTCAATTAAGGGTAATAGTTATCTCATGTAAATCAGAAATTCTAGCGTTTGTGTATATTTGTCTGTGTGTGTGTATATGTATGGCATATTTACTTGTAATATATGTCAATAATTAAAAGTTGAGCAATCAATCATGATCACATAGCAGTGACTTTTATCAGTGAATAAAATCCTTCAAACAAGGGGATTATGGGGGTGTCCCACCATCATCCACTGTAGCAAATGCATGACACTGTGGTTTCCTATATTATCAAGTGACTCTGAAGGTCCTTGCCTGGCAGCAATCTGATATTTTGCTGAGGCTTGAATTTAAAACACTTTGCAGAAAGCACACCTGGAACAAAGCCTAGCTTCTGAAATCCTTAAGAGTATGATTTTTTTCTTCTCTGCTTGTTTTTGGATATATAGAAATTCTCCTCAAGTCATTATTTAAGGTACACTTCAGGTAAGCTCATGGTAACAGAGTAATGTAATAAATGGTAAAGTTCCTTTTAGTGGCAGAATGTATTATTTTTTGTGGCATGGCAGTCTCTGTTGGTTGGTCATCCCACCCCCATTTCCAGACACCTTTTTCCTTTTTTGCCTCTGGAGGAGAGGCGAGAAAATCCAGTATGTTCTTACTTCCTAGCCTTTGAGGCCAGGATTGGCAATGAGCCAATTCTGGACAATGAGCTATGTGTGGAAATGTGTTAAAGCCGTCTGGGGGAAGACCTTAGCTTTTACTGGTAAGATAAATAAGGCTGGCACGCCCTTTTCCCTCCCTTTATCCCTTCCTGTTTTGCCTAGATCTACTGCAAGATGGTCAAGTGGAAGAATCCCAGAGAATCAGAGATACAACCAATCTGATATCCACTGAAATCTCCCTCCTCTTCCCTGCTAGCAGCCGCTCATTTCTATACTACTTACTAGGTGAGAAACAGGAACTTTACTTCTTTATGTCACCAATAGTAGGGTGTTCTTTCTTTCTTTCTTTTTGTTTTTTTTTTGAGATGGAGTCTCACTCTGTCACCCAGGCTGGAGTGTGGTGGTGTGATCTTGGCTCACTGCAACCTCCGCCTCCCGGGTTCAAGCGATATTCCTGCCTCAGCCTCCTGAGTAGCTGGGATTACAGACACGTGACATGACACTTGGCTAATTTTTGTATTTTTAGTAGAGACGGGGTTTCACCATGTTGGTCAGGTTGGTCTCTATCTCCTGACCTTGTGATCCGCCTGCCTCGGCCTCCCAAAGTGCTGGGATTACAGGTGTGAGCCACCATGCCCAGCCACCAATAGTAGGGCTTTCTGTTATCTGCAGCCTAGAGCATTCCTAACCAACACAAATTGTATTATGAATTAATTTAGTCCTGTATTTAGATATTATTATTACTGACAGGATATTCTTTACTTTTAAAATTTAAAAAAAAATTTTAACTTTGAGTACATAGTAGGTACACATATTTGTGGGGTACATGAGATGTTTTCATACATGCATGCAATGTGAAATAATCACATGATGGCGAATGGGGGTCTCCATCCCCTGAAGAATTTATCCTTTGTGTTACAAACAAGCCAATTACACTCCTTTAGTCATTTTAATGTATTTAGGTATTATTGTCTGAAGTTGTCCCTTAAAATCTTCAGTTATTATTTGCTGTATTCTAGGGAAAAAATTACATGTTATACTGATATTGGTGAATTAGGATATATTGATGAGAGTATCCAGATAATTCTCTAGAAAATACTGAGTCTATGATACATGCCAGTAGGAGAGAAGCACATAGCTGCCTTTTAGCTTATCCATTTCCCCTTGCTTGCTCAACTTGGTAAGTACTCTTCAGATCTTAATTTGTTTTTGCAAGTGAATTTTCTTACTAGGAAAAGAAATATTTCTGACAGCTAAAATGACTATTCCAGTTCAGTGGGAAATTACTAATTATGCCTTGTCACAGAGTAATGCATTTTTGTTTGTCAGGTGTAAGTGTGGTTATTGAGAATCAGCAGCCCAGCAGCCCAATTGCCCCTGAAGGAACTTTAAAAAAAAATCAATGAAATTCCTGAATATAAATTCCTGAATATAAAAGTTCTTGGAAATCTTAACAAGGTACTAACTTTGCTTTCTCTCTCCTTACTCCTAAGACATTACCTGAAAAAGCCTCCTTGTTTCCTTTATCATGAATGAATGATGTCACTAGTAAAAAGGATGAATAAATTGAAATTGGGAAACAATTTGAAATAAGTCTATTTAATTATAAGAGTATGTCATTATTTTTATAGGATTAAGTACCAAAAAGTTTTGAATAAAATACTCAAGGCACCTTTAATCATTGAGAACTTAACATTGAGGAATTAGAAAATTACAATAAAGTTAGTTTCTGTTTAGGTAGGAATTTATCCAGTCTGTTTATCTGAAGTCAAATGCAAAAATTCTGAGTTTTGAGTGATTTACATATTTAAACAAGTCTAAAGTGACCTAGGTTCAAATCTAGACTCTGTTCCCTACTATTTGCCTCAAAACCTCAATTTTCTCATCTACAAAATGGAATAATACCTATTCTTTGAGCTTCACAGGTTTTTGAAAAATGAATGATTTATACTTATTTTATTCATACTTGGGTACACCTTTTATTCAAGACTATACTCTTTTCTTCCTTTTGAGAAACTTTAGTCTGCAAATAACATCACTGGTAAGACAGTCTCTTATTACCTTATTAATGAGGTTGTTAAAATGAGGTAATTTATTTTCCTCCTTCCACCTTTATTCTAGCCAGCATCACTTAAAACCATGCATTTCAATATTTTCCCCAAAGAGCTGAGAAGTCTCTTCTGTCAAATTGGTGCTATATTCCTCAAAATTATACTTCATTTTATTTTAAAACTTATTTTGGACTCATCATATATCTCAGAAGTAAAATTTTAAATATACCACTTCCAGCCCTGTATTTTTACTTTTTATCTGCAAATTACTGCCTCCTAATACTAGTGGCATTAGAGCACTTTCCACCTGATTTCAAATCAGATTTTTCTACGTCCTTGAAACTCAATTTTCTTTCTCTTATTTTCCAGTGGACTTTTAACACCCAGAGAAGCACAGAATCTTAAGAGGGCTGACCAGTAATGTGAATCAATACTGGCTTCTGCCACGATCTTTTACCTCAAACCTCTAACAATTCTTTTGTTCAGTGTTAAGAAAAAAGTCAATTTGATTTCCAAGTTGATGCTTATTTTTCTCCCAATATATTGGAAGCGTTCTCAAAAACCAATTATATGAGTGAGCTTAATCAGTCTGTCTTCATGCTTATTTACTTTCACTAATGCATGTATGTCACAAGACATCGTGATGCAAAACTGCTAATTTATTTTGTGATCAGATCCCTGATGATCAGCAGTTCCTTCTTGGGCTTGGTATTAATGAGTTCTTGCAGTTGACTCTAAAACATTTCTGTGTCAGCATTCTTTCTCATTGGAGGAGGCAAGGAGTTGAATGATGGCTATGTTCACTAGGGCTCACTAGCTAAAGGTCCTGGGATGAGAGAAGGCCTGAAGTTTAGCCTAAGAACTTGATTAATAACCAATACAGTTGGTGCCATATAAAATATGGTGGCAGCCTCTTTTATTACAGTATTAAGAAAAACATCCTTCCTCTGGTTTAGAGATTAGATGAGTTATCTTAAATGTTTGAGGTTCTTTATGATGCCCTAAGAATTTTACCTTCTTAAAACCAAACATCAGACTGAAGGACATGCTTAGAATAGCTAGAACCTTAAAATTTCATATTTTTATTGACTATTACTATTTGTTGAATGTATTTATTCTATCTTCACCCCTCTATCTGCCTTTTCTTTAAATGAAGCCAGCTTGTAAACTCAAATCCTTTGCTGCTGATATAAATTACAATGAGATCAAAGTCACCTCATAGGACTGCGGAATCATTAAAATTAGGGCATACCATGACATTTGCATGACATTTCTGCTTCTGAGCTTGCTTTTGCTCTCCCTGCTGCCTGGAATGCCTTCCCCTCTCTTCTACAGTGATACAAATCCAACCAATCCTTCTGAAGCTCAAGCCAAATCCTTCCTTGATGAATACAGCCCCGCTGATCTTGCCCATCTCTGAGCCCTGTTGCCCTATTGTCTGTGTCACACAATTTGGCACCTTCTATTTCAGAGGTTACTGTTTATAAATCACTTGATCTTAATTGTTTCCCATGTGTAAGTTTTACCCTCTCTGAAATCTATGCCTTTTAATTTTGTGGATCCTCACAGTACCTTATACAATATCAGTACATAGCAAGAAGTCAAGAAATAGTTTTTTATGCCATAATTTGCAAGAGCATATAAATGTTAAAAGAGTCTGTTAACAGTGTTGGCTGAAATGGAGAAACAGCATGGGGACTGTAAAAGAAAAATAAGAAACAGGGAAGTTTAGAATGATTTCTCCCCTTTGAAAATAAATCCGAAGTATGCATTTGTAAAATTTCACAATGAGCTAGACTAGCTTGAGTTTTAGTAAAAACTCTGAAAAAATAACTGCAGATATTTCAAATTGTTTGAGAGGAATGCCTTTTTTTCTTTTATTGTCTTCTTCTTTAGCACATTAAGATTGAGGATGAGATCGTTTTTGTTGAAAATCCTTTTAACAGCCCTGACTATAGGGGCAAGACAATAACAAGCCCTAAAACTGGCATATCTTATTGAAAATCACTTATATTCCCTCAACCTGAGTCTGAAAACCACAGGTTTTAGATAAATCAACAAAAAGAACACCACCATTTCTCATCTCTTCTTTCCTGGTTGAATCAGAGACCAAATATTGAAAAGAATCCTTTAATTGCTAAAAGAATAGAATCAGTAGCTCAAATCTAGTTAAGCAGTTAAGCCAAAATCATGTTTCTTGAAATTATTCAGAGTGAAGCAAGGGAGAAAGGTCAAAAGAGACACAAGAATGCAACAGAAAATAGCAACAAACACCACAGTAATTGCAACCACTGACTGAGTACTTTCAGTGTTCTAGGCACTAAGCTAAGTATTTTCCATGTATTAACTCTCTCAAAACTATATATCTGTATATGTGACTACAGAGAAATTATAAATTAAGCAACAAGTTGCTATGACTCCAATTAAGACTACAATAATTGTATTTTTGACCTATAATGTTTGCATGGAGTTAGGAGCTTAGAAAACAGAATTCATTTTCATTTATTTATTTTGGTTTGCCATCTCATTATTATGTCTTCTTAAAATACAACTGCATCTTGAATTAAATAAAATAATGTTCACTTTACTTCTTGTTCTAAATTCAGTGAATTTTCTGTGTCGAGTTAAACAGTTGCCAAATTCCATTTCAGCTTTCAAAATTTATTCTAGAGGTAACTGCATTTTAGTGTTGAATAAACTCTATTTGGTGGGTCTGGGAGACATTAAATCAATAGACATTTAGTCAAAAATTACTTTTTCTCCCTTGAAACGGAAGTCTAAAAGGCAAAGAACAATCTGATAAGAAGCTATGTCTTTTCAAGGATTTGGTGATATAATCTTAGCGTAAGAAACATTTTAACTTTTTAGTATGATGTTTCTAATGAGTCTTCTGACTGATGCCTTACAGGATGTGCACGCTGCTTTTAACAAAAATCAAAAGCCCTTCTCTCAAGATTTATGTTTTATATCACAGATGAAGTACTAAAATGATACAAATCTGTATGAACAGAAGATTTCTAAACTCTACTTGATAGCCCATTTAATTTAAAAATATGTATTTGATAAAATTCACCTCTGAAAATTCCAAAGATTTGAATAATCTTTTAACTTTACTACAATAGCATGTAACTTGCACCTAATAAATATCGTGTTAAAAAGAGCACTGAATATTAATTTAAAAATTAAGATATCTCTCTTATTACTAATGTTTTCCTATAAAATATTGTTTTTCCTTTTTGTGAATAAAACAATGAAAAGTGACATCAAAATAATTATATTACACTGAACATCTCTTCGGTGAAGTCTCGGTATATCAGCAGCAATTTCTACTTTTTCTCTGAAAGTAGAAAATCAAAAAGCACCTGAGATTTCACCCTAATCTACACATATCAGAAATCATCCCATTTGTAGGCAGAAAAGCAATGTCCAAATTACATCAGCACATCAAAACCCAAGGAAGAAAAAGAAGCTACAGAGCCCTTCACATTAATTTCAAAAGTAAATAAACCAAATGATTACTAACATTTAGAGACTGATGATCAGATCTGCCAACTTGAAAGTGCATCGATTCCATGTATCACCCCAATCTTCCCTGAAGGTTCGTGTGTGTATAGACATTTTGTGCTTATTGTTGGAAGACCTTGCTTTGTCTAAGTCTCTTGTAAATATATCTTACACACAATAATGTGATGAAACTCTATGTTCACACCACTGAGGCTAACAGGACAGAACCGATTACCGTTCTTGCCTAAAAAATGAAGTATTAATTTATTTGAAGTAAGCTATTGGCGCCACCTCTACCCGGTTTCACTGTTGATATTTTTCCCTGGTTGTTCCGAGGAAAGCAAAAGTTAAAGTAATTTTTGTCAAAACTTCAGCATTAATGCCAACAAACACAAGCAAGAAGTAGGCAAACTAAGATTTACGATCACATAAACAGGAATCACCAGTTTACAATAGATAAAATGAAGTCACTTTTTGCAAACCTGTAATTTATATGTATGTGTGTAAAAAAAAGTATTTTCAAATAACAAGAAAAATTTTTTACTAATCTCCGAAGATGAAAACAACAAAAAGAGAAAACCCTATATTTGTATTACTAATCACTTTAGGAAGACCATATCATCATTTATTCAAAATTTATTTTTACTAAATGGAAAAATGTGGATAAGCTGACTTTTGTCAGTTGATCAAAACAGACAACTAATATGATTTAAAGAAAGCATATAATTGCATTTTAAAAGAAATCATAAGATTATGTTCACAAAATCAGTGCAAATTTCATTGTATGACTTCTATGTTCTCATGTCTCACTAATATTTAAAAACTTGAACAAATATCTCATTTTTCTGTTTAAGATCCTCTGTAAATATAAATATATAAGTCAATTTAACTTAGTATCCAATTTGTAACTGCTAGAAACTTTGCATTTCCATGCAGCTGCTAATTTTCACAGAAAAATTCTAGTTGTTTCAAACCACTGAACATGATAATAGCAAAAATGAGACTGATCATTAACTCTAGTAACTGCCTTTGCCTTCATCTTAGGCTTTTAGTTAACCAAAAAACTAATGGCTGTTACCCCCATCAAAGAATTATTACTTAATTTAATCTGTGCAATCTTGTGGACAAATTCAATATTCAACTACCACCTCTAATGCAGATGACTTCTAAATCTGTATCATTAACCTTGATTGATCTCTCTGGAGCTCCAGACTCATATTTTCATTCTCATAACTTGACCCTTCTTCATGATTCTTTCCATTAAAGGCACTACCTTTCTTCTGATCTTCTAGCCTCAAAGTCTCAGGTCAGCTTTGGGTCCTTCCTGTCTCTTGTTTCCAAATATAAAAAAGTGTCAAGTCCTATCCACCTGTCTCTGCCACATTTTATAATACATTTATCATTTGTGTCCTATTCTCTCTGACAATCTTCTTCCACTTCTCATTACTCTTTGTCTAAAATAACCTAGTAAATAGTCTACTTGTGCCTTTGCTTATCCTTAAATTTTGGCAATTCCTTGGGTTCGGAACTTTTATATATTCTGTATACAGATCCTTTGTTGGATATGTGTTTTTCAAATATTTTTAGTCTGTGACTTGTCTTTTCATTTTCTCAAGAGTATCTTTTGAAGAGTAAACATTTTTAATTTTCAAAAGATCTAATTTGTTGATTTTTTTGTACTTCCTAGTTTTAGTGCTCTAAAAAGTTCTGCTTAACCCACTGTAACTAAAATTTCTCCCATTTGTTTTCTAGAAGTTTTATAGTTTTAGTGCTCACATTTAAGATCTGTGAACCATGTCAGATTAGCTTCTTATATGGTGTAAGGTATAGACGGAGGTTACTTTTTCTTTTCTTTTTGCATGTGGACATATAATTGTTCCATATTGAAGGTTTATAAGAAGTGAAATGACATAATTTTACTTTAAAATGTTCATTCTGTTTGCTATTTAAATGATAAAGGGAAACTCCTTAGCCAGGACTTTCAGGAAATAGTTCCTGTTTGCACTGTTATCCACTGCTTTTGCTTGGACCTCCTCTTATGTTCCTTGCTGCTTCCATATATTCCCACTGTTTTTGCCCCACCACCTTTGTCACCTTGATTAATTCTCCTTGGATTAAAGGAAGGAGCCAATCAAGAGGGAAAATCTGAAGACAGAAGAGAAAGAACCATTAACTAATTGAACAAGGCTCTGAAATAAATAGTTGGGTACAGATTCAGAACACAGATGAGCTTAGAAAAGGGAATAACATATCTTCTCTAATATCCACCTCTTTTCCTTCATCTCTTCTTACTCTGTTATTTCTCCAGATTCATAAATTACCCCCATGGCAGTACCTTGGGCTTTCAATCTAGCTCTGTATTGTCTTTTGGTAGGATTCTATGCCTAGTTCCAGAATTTTCAATGCCTGCAATTTCAAAAGAAGCCCTGACGGCTGATATACTCTGAAATGAATTGATTGCTCCAATATGTATTCACATCCAGAAATATAATTTTTAAGAAAAATTATTTGTCAGCACCTGAGAATAAAATGTAAAGCAATAAATGGACCCTCTGAGTTGTCCCTCTTTGCAGGTGTTGCTGTAGCCATTTCAGCTGACATGTAAGTTCCCAAAAACAGAGGTCAGGACTTTTCATGTCATGTATTCCCCTACATAGTGCTTAGTGTGACTTCTATGACTGCAATGCACTGACTGCATCTTAACTCACTGAAGACAATTCACAAGAAAATCGTTGTCTTTTAACACTCAAGTAACAACTTTATGGTCATAGGAAAAGGTGCTTCCCCTTTCTTATACTTTTGAAACAACACAGAGGTGATTTGTAATCTGCCCCCTCTGCCACAGCCATATGCTCTGAAAGGCAAGCTAGAGGGGCAGATGTATAATCTGGGAGATGATCCAAATCCATGTCCTCCTTGGAGCCAAGGGTATTGTGTGTGCAAAGCCAGTTCTGGATGCCATCCCCAGAAATTTTAATTTATAGAAACAAAGGAGAAAAAAGCACAGAGAAAGAAGAAGAAAAATAAAAGCCTACTGATATCTTCAGCCACAATACACAACTAGTACATCATCTGTTTTACTAAAGTTGACCAAGGTAGTATCCTAGAGAAATAGTGGTGTTTCTTTAACCCTTGTAAACTCCAATAGGAAAGGTAGCTCTTCAGAAATATGACTATGGGCTGTCTTGATCCAAATTCTCAATCCATTCTCTTTGCCAAACTCACCACTTACTCTATGGTAACAGTCTTACACGACTGGTAAGTTACACAAAAATTCCATGAAAGTATCAGGATATCTAGACTTTAGAAAGATGAAAAGCCAAAAATCATTTGGTGCAAAGCAGAGAACATATGAGGAGAGAGGCTTTTGTTAGAATAAATAGGACTGGTTTTGATTTGTTTCAGTACCTAAAGGACTTATCAAACAGCCTTCTCATGCACTACTCTTCAAGTGTGGTCATGACATGGAATTCACTCTGCAGAGCATTCCAGGGGTTCAAAAAGAATTCTAATTAGTATCTGATCCATGGCCACATGGGCAAGGACTACAAATAGCCAGATAAGCCTCTTTTCCCCCACTTTATGATAGGGCACATTATAATCTGATAAAAGCTCCTTTGTGAACCCTATTTTATTTCTTCCAATAACAATGAATCATTACAAGAATCTCTAGACAGAGTAATAAACCATAGCGTGTAACTGCAAATATAATGAGAACTTTTTATTATGTGGTTTCTTACTGAAAGGAATTTTCCATTTCAGACTTTCTCAGCATATTATGACCATCATTTCCCACTTTGTTCTTATGTCACATGGCTTTCCATATATTTCTAAGGAGCATTTTATATTGGATTGTCTTGTCAAAAGAGATCCAGTGAAATAAAACCATGTCTGGCTTCATGTGTGCTCTAATCTGCATTAAACACAATGGTTTATTTGAATTCAGTCCTTTATAAAGAATAATCATTCATTCATTCATTCACTCATTCTGCAAAGACACAATGGTGGTATCTTGGAGGATGTGGGAGTCAAAGTCAAATGTAGGAGAGTTAAATCTGCATTAAACCCAATGGTTTATTTGAATTCAGTCTTTTACAAAGAATATTCATTCATTCATTCACTTAACAAACAATTATTAGACTCTAGACTTCTGCTTCCAATAATATATCAATTCTCAAAATATGAATAAAACTCTGCACGTGACCTCACATGCCACAAATAGATCTTGGATAGATTAAAAATGTACATTTAAATGGGTTGATTTGTTCATAGGAAATTAAAGGAAATCCTAAAGGAAAGCCCTTCAACAAACAAAAAACAAGTGAAAAAACCAACAGTGAGTGATGGTAGGCAAGCAAACTTGCAATTTGAGATTGCCTTTTAGGTAAATGCTGAATCTAGGAACCTGGAGCTTGGGAGGGGACACAATGGTGGTATCTTGGAGGATCTGGGAGTCAAAGTCAAAAGCAGGAGAGTTAAAGCAGTGACCCTCAAGGGGCC
Organism: Pan troglodytes; assembly: GCF_028858775.2. Lineage (NCBI taxonomy): Eukaryota > Metazoa > Chordata > Mammalia > Primates > Hominidae > Pan > Pan troglodytes. The sequence continues at coordinate 107,479,450 of NC_072411.2, read as the reverse complement.
TACAACTTTAGTAGAAGACTGGGCTGAAAAGCCTCATCCCCTGATACATTTCCTTAAGCAAAGCCAGTCTAAGAAAATCTGTCTCATCTCTGGCTCTAGATAGGAAAAACAACAATTAAAAAAAATCACCATATTCCTTTGAGAACTTGCAGCCATAATACTGACCTCTTAGAGGTATTAAATCAAGTTTATTTTCTCCCAATCAATTAAACTGTCAGCCAAGAAATTATATGAAAGTGATCCCAGGTTAGCAGTGTCCTGCCAGTACTCCAGAAGAAGCAAATCTAAATCCTCTCTGAAGAAAAGCACACGCAAATCAGGCTCCCCAAGATTCTCATACATTAAAGCCAACCAAATATGACCTCCCAAATGGAAATTACCAAACTTATAAAGAAAAAGTCACCATGAATGAGAGTCAGCAGAGACGTGAGATTTAGACACTAAACTGGAGCTAGAAGATAGGTCTGGAGAAATTAGTCCAGGTTGTACATCCCTATTCCAACAATCCAAAATCTGAAATACTCCTAAATCCAGAACTTTTTGAGCGCTGACATGATGCTATAAGTGGAACGTTCCACATAGGACCTCACATGCCATTGTTTGTTGTTGCTGTTGTTGAGCAGCTGACATAGGTATTCTGGTGATGCCACTGTGCTGCTTTTTTACCTGAACACATTATTTTTTACTGTATTAATGGTATTCCTATTTTTTGTCATTAACTACTCATATGTGTAAGTATAAAAAATGATTGCCTAATGGTAGCATATAAATTCAGAGTTGGGAATGATGGTGATGCCAAACGACCACAGATTGACCACATGGGTGGCTGAGATAGTGACACCTTTGCTTTCTAATGGTTCAATGTACACAAACTTTGTTTTATGCACAAATTAGTAAAAATATTATATAAAATTATCTTCAGCCTATGTGTACAACATGTATATGAAATGTAAATGAATTTTATGTCTAGACTTGGGTCCCATCCCCAAAATATCTCACTATGTATATGCAAATATTCCAAAATCCAGAAAAATTTGAAATCCGAAGCATTTCTGGTCTCCAGCATTTTAGATAAGAGATACTTGACTTGTACTCAGAATGGAGTGCAGAGTCAAGAAGACAGAAAAATATCAAAAAGGATTTAACACATACAGTTGAGAGAGTATGGCCTAAAAATCATTTTACTAAATAGTAAGAATTCCACAAAGAGGAGACAGAATGAGCAAGAGGCATAGTAACAGCCATAATATCCCAGAAGTGATAAAAAAAAATTAATATAAAGCCATGGGAGTCATACCACATACCAAGAAGGATAATATAAAGAAATCTACACCAAAACCTAGACTGTAGTGAAAGTGAACGTCAAGGACAAAGAGAATTTAAGAGTAACCAGAGATAAAAGACTTATCAAAGGTAAAGAGAAGCCAATTAGACTGATGGCTGACTTTTCAGAGCAGAAGCCATAAGACAATAGAATAAGATCTCCAATGTGTTATAAGTCTAACTTTATATACCCAACAAAAACTAGTTGCCAAGGAAAATACATGTTCTAATAAACAAAACAGTGTCATCATTAGACTAGCATTAAAGAATGTCTGGAAGGCATACTTCAGAAGAAGGAAAAAGACCCAAGAGGGAAGGTCAGAGATTCAAAGAAGAATGGTGAGTTAAGAAATTGGTAAATACTTGGAGAAGTCTGAACAAATATTGAATGCATAAAACACTGAAATTAATATATAATTTGTGGGACCAAAAAATAAGAAATAAAACAAAATGGAAATCATATAAAAATTGGAAGCAGGTTAGGAAAGCTAAAGGGTTCTCAGTTCCTTGTATTGTTTGGGAGAAGGATTAGATACAGACTAATTTTAGATTTTGTTAGGTATGCATGCCAAAAATGCAGTGTATAATTTTCAAATCACTATCAGAAAAAAATGGGATTAAAAAGCAATTCAGCCTAAAATGACAAGAGAGGGAAAAAAGGTCATTAAAAAGTGGTCCAAATTTAAAACTGAAAATAAAACATAAATCTAAATATGCTAGTAATTGCAATAAATGTAAATGTGTTAAACCCCAGTTACAATTCAGGTTGTCACACTGAACATCAAAACAAAATCTAGCTATTTATTAGGACAAGACATACACATAAAGCTTAAGGACACAAAGTTTGAGAGCAAAAATATGCAAAAAGACGTATCAAGAAAAAAGATTTAGCAAGTACTACGTAAAGGATGCCTGCCGTGTGCCACACACTGCTTTTGGAACTGGGGATACAAAGTCTCTGCCTTCATGAAGCTCACTTCTGGAGGCAGGGGAAACAGACAGTAGGTTACATACATCAATAAATGCACACACATTTACTACAGACTGTGATTAGCTCTATAAGGAGGTAAACAGTAAGGTGAGAGAAACTGGCTTCTTGTTGGGTGACTATTTTAGATAGGGTGGTCACAGAAATTGTCTTTGAAGAAAGAACATTTGACCTGAGAATTGAATCAGAGTGAATCAGCCATATAGAGTGGAAGATCACACTGGGCTAATCGAATGCATGTGCAAAGGCCTGAGGAGAGTTTTCCTCACTGAAACTCTCCAGGTGACGGTGGCTCGGGAAAGGGTGGAAAGTGAGGCTTTGGGATGTATTCTCGTGGGATCAACCTGATTTCCTGCTGGTAAATGTCAGGGCTTAAGAGAGGAAAAAGTCAAAGCTGTCTGCATCTGGTAAGGCTTTCCAGGCCCACATGGAAGTGTACCATTGCATCTGTTACGTTTCTCTCTCCAGTGAAATGGCCTGTTGGGGGACTATATTTGAAAATATAACTCAAGTTAGAGTTTATTGAGAGAAGTTTATAGTAAGTAAAAGGTGAAGCTTTGCACATTTCTTGCACTGAAGAAGCCAGTGTTCAACCAGAAATGAAGGCATTTGACTACAGACAGGAAAAGGCACCCAGGGTGTAGGTCACTGTTAATGTGTCCTGAAGGTCTGGGTAGAGACTCTTTGCTCCAACTAAGATTCCCTGAACTTTGTAAAGAAGCATGATAGAAACTATGGAAATGCTGATAGAAGCTTACAGAATTAATCAGTGTTTTTCAAACCTCAACAATTAGTGTTACCATTTTATAATATTCTGCCATTTTCATATAGCATTTTATATTCTTATTTCCTTAAAAATAACTCAGTTTTTGAACAAAAATTTTATTTGCAAAAAACATGTAGCAGCGCTGTAAGTGAAAAATCAGTCTTTTACTAATGTACATTAATTTAAATATATAATTTTTCAAAATAAAGAGTGTTTGCCCATCTAAACCATTCAAAATAGGGTATGGGCCACCAGACTACTAAATCAACCTACAGTAGTATTTCTGTGAGGCCTGTTAGTGCAGCAGTAAAATGTCTCTGTCACCAGTTTGATGCCAGTATTTCTAAATATCTCTCACAGCTCACTGAGGGCATGCCATGATATTTTACAAAACTAAAACCAAACTGTCTTTTTTTTTTTCTTTTGCAGTTGTGGTTTGGTTTGCTTGGTATAAAAAAAAACTGATTGGTTAATAAAAGTGTTTTCATTCAAAAGGTAACTTTGAATGGCTTTGTTCTCTTTAGATGGGGTGGAATTTGTAAGCTGTTTTGTAGGGGTATGCGGTTTCTAATTATCAGTCGAGTGGGAATGATTCTGCATTGCTTATTTTAGCAAGGAGAAGTAATCTAGGTTCCTTTAAGTTTTCTCTTTCATTTCACACATTCTTCATTAACCCCCTAATTATAAGTCTGTTTTTATTGGATACAGTTGGGCATCATGGGCCTCTAAAAAAGGACTTTTTGTACATGGCATTGCATGGGTACCTTATTAAATAAATTACTAGGACTAAGTTTTTGCCCTCTAGGATACTAAAAATTGACAAGGGGGTTTAATATTCCCTAATTATGTTTTTCCTTATGGCTTTTTTCTTTTCCAGCAACCCATAAATGACAGGTCTCATGGTTAAGCCTTTCTCCATTCTCTTTTCTTCCAAAATACTTCTGTGCTGCAAACAGGTTCCCAAATAGGTTTCCAGTATGACTCCGGGATTCAGCCTTTCATCTCCTTCCCAGAAACTAGAAGCTCCCTTTTCCTGTGGTTCTTCTGCCCATAATCTTTGCCAGTCCCCATGCTAGAGCCTTCCATTTGTACAATATTTCTATTACTAGGTTTTGTACGTGATGGTTTATGTTTAAAAATGTTATTTTTTAATCCATAAATTATTTGTTACCTAAATAGTACATTAAATATAGTCTGAATGTAAAACTCAAATACTACAGATAAAGCAGAAGGTCCCTTTGACCCGCAACCATAATCTTCCTGTTCAATAAAGATAACCACTGTTACTTTTTCTATGCATTTGCATTTATACATAAGCACATGGTATTGTCACTGTTTGCATTCCTATTGTTGCTACTAAACTGTGAGAACCTTAGGGGCAGAATCCATATTCCATACCACTTTGTATTTGTAGCAGCTGGCAAAGAGCCTGGTATACGGTACATGTTCAATAAATACTAGCTTACTAAATGAGTTTATCATTGGTTGCCCCCCTCTATGCAATAGATAAGAGTTTTCCTTCCTGTATGAAAAAAAGCTGGATTGGGGGAATATTAATAATATAAGGGAGCCATGACTATTGATCAAAGGAGATTTTTTAAAGAAAAAACATCCTGAGAGGGATCTCTGAGGCTGTGATATGTAATATAAAATATATATTTGGTTTTCCTCTCATTTCCTGACACTCAGCTCCTAAAACCCTTGGAATCTCCAAAGTGAAGTATCTTTGAACGTTAATAAGATGACTGATGAACAAAAGCTCTTGAATAGCCTCAGGATTTGGGTCTGCCTGCCAAGGGAATCAACCAAATGACTAGAGGGTTGGAACTTTCAGTCCCACCCTCTAAGCCCGAGAGAGAGAAAAAGGGCTGAAAGTTGAGTTGCTAACCAATGGCCAATAATGTAATCAATCCTACCTACTTAAGGAAGCCTCCATAATAGCCCAAGAGGACAGGGTTTGGAAAGCTCCTAGATTGCTGAACACACGGAGATGCCTGGAGAGAGTGCATGGAAGCTCCTAGAACCTTCCCACAACCTTGCTCTATTCATCTCTTCCATCCAGCCCTTCATTTGTATCCTTTGCAATGTTCTTTACAATAAATGAGTAAGCCTAAGTAAGTCATTTGCCTGAGTTCTGTGAGCTACTCTAGAATATTAATTGAACCTGAGGAGGGTCATGGGAACTGTGAATTACAGCTGGTTGGTCAGAGGCCCAAGTGACAACTTAGGACGTGGGACTGGCTTCTGAATGGGACAGGCTTGTGGAACTAAGAGCTTAATCTGTGGATTCTGACTCTATCGCCAGGTAGATAGTGTCAGAATTGAATTGAATTATAGGACACCGAGTTGCTGTCCACTGGAGAACTGGTCAGTGTGTGCGGGGAAAAACCATACACATTTTGGTGACCAGAATTGAAGCATTCTGTGCTGTGCTTAGTATTCTGTGTTGTATGTGTGAGAATAGAAAAAAACTGTTTTTCTCCCTATCTCTTAGAGGAACTGACTGGCTCTGGAGCAGAAGTGTGAGTTGAGGCAAGAAAGTGTGAAAGAATAGAACCTAGAGACACCTGAAGTTAAACAATCCTGGGCACCAAGAGAGAGCCTGCCTGAGAAAGCAGGGGAAGGTTTCCCTGGGAGGTGCGTCTTCAAGAGTTCAACTGGGGCTCCGAGGCATAAAAGGGCAAAATATGGTCAGAGAGTAACTGTGACTAGCTGGGAGTTGGGAACCTGTAGATGGAGGGTGATGGAGGCAAAAGACAAGGCTGGAAGGGCAGGTCATGACAAGGTGATGGAAGCATTCGTATAACTGGTTAATAATACTGAACTTCAGCCGGGCACGGTAGCTCACGCCTGTAATCTCAGCACTTTGGGAGGCCGAGGCGGGCGGATCACGAGGTCGGGAGATCGAGACCATCCTGACCAACACGGTGAAACCCCGTCTCTACTAAAAATACAAAAAATTAGCCGGGCGAGGTGGCGGGCGCCTGTAGTCCCAGCTACTCGGGAGGCTGAGGCAGGAGAATGGCGTGAACCCCGGGGGGCGGAGCCTGCAGTGAGCCGAGATGGCGCCACTGCACTCCAGTCTGGGCGACAGAGCGAGACTCCATCTCAAAAAAAAACAAAAACAAAAAAAAAACCACTGAAATTCAGCACATTACTGGAGCCTCAATGTAGGAACAAAAGAGTGCTTTGTAAGGAGGCAATAGTATTCTTGAAATATATGTCTTTTAAGGCTTCCTCTTACCTCCAATAAACAGTATTCAATTCATGTTTGAAACTCGTACACCTAAACACCCTTCATCTTACATGAAGTAATAGCAATATTATGAAAACCAATACATCCTAAAATATTTCTCAACATTAGCTGGCAATATTATAACTTTATCAGATTTTCGAAATAAAATTTCAGCTTGACATACATTATTCAACATAGACTGGGAGGTCCATTATGTAAGAGCTCACCTTCAGATTTTCCAGGTTGAGTATTTAATGTGTACTTCCAATATGAGGTGTCGGCTACGATTTAGCTGAAAAAACTTAAGATTTAAAACATTGCTAGAATGGCTAGACAGCCATTTGGTGAATACTGGCAGACTAGATTTTCCAAAGATGTTTAAAATGAAACGTCTTGCAAGTAGGTAGCTTATAATCTCCCTTGGTCACTAGAATCAGAGCATCTCAGCTTTTTTTTTTTTTTTTTTTTAATTTCTCTACAACTAATGATACCACTCTGTGTGTCTTCCAATGTGACTTGCTGTCCTACTTCTCCCCTCTATCCTAGACTCTTCTACCTTGCCTTCTTGAGTCCAACTATCCTTCCATGGTTGACAAAATACTGTTCATTTTCAACCCAACCTCTTCTTTCAAACCACCTCTGTGGTGTTTTTGTTTTTGTTTTCTTAATTGAAATGCAGTTCTCCACTATGAATTCTACTTTCTCAGCAGCTTTCTCAATTGAAGCTTCTCACACCCATATCATGCAGGTCAGGGTTAGGAGGAGATCCAACTTGGTCCTTTTTTCTCACTTTCTGCACTTTGCTCATATGGAATCTTGCTGCTGCACAGCTCATGCTAGCCTGTCACTCTTCCTTCTACTCCCAATCATCCTTGCCTTCTACTACCTTCATCATCTAACCATCTGAAAGATTTCCACCTTGCAGTGTGGGTAATGGAACCCCAAGGAGGCTTCTCTCTCTGTCTTTCTGCTGGGCTCTGAAGAGGCAGAGGAGGCAGGGGAGGCTCCAGGCTGGGGGGGCCATGACAGCAGTGTGAGTCTCTCCTGCTTCCCCAGGTACTTCCAGTGCCCGCCAAGTTTGGTCTCTTTGCATACATCCACAAGGTGATCCATACTGGCTTCCCATCCACCAGCCCAGCCAAGGCCAAGAAGACCAAACGTATGGCCATGGGTGTGTCAGCACTGACCCACAGTCCCAGCATTTCCTCCATCAGTTCCATCGGCTCCATGGCCTCCTTTGTAGGGGGGCGGCCAGAGCCTTTGTGTTAATACATTTCACTCTTAAGTGTCTATCTACCCTGTCTCTATCTTCTCACTCTTGTTATCAAGAAGTAAATGCCGCAGGAAATTGCTGGTCAACACCTGCAGAAAAGCTGGTCCTAACCTGTAAGTTGGAGCTAAACCCAAACACTGAAGATACCAGCAAATTCCAGTATACCTGGAGATATGTGATCAAGAAATAAATGTTTACTATTGGTTTTATTATGCAGCATAGTTGCAGCAATAGCTGACAAGTACAATGAAAATCAAGTTGGATACCCTTTTTTACTTACCTATTGAGTTTAACTTAAAAAAAATACTCAAAGCTTTCTTGCCTAAATATTTCTTACTTTTCTTTCCCCTTCCATTGCTAATCACTGACAATTATGCCAACATCATCTTTTATATGGACTATTAGTCTCTCCTTTTTTTTTTTTTTTTTTTTGGTGGGGGGGGGGGCGGTCCCTTCAGGTTCCTACAACCAAAAGATTGATATTACTAGAATATAAAAGTGACCTCTTATTTAATCTGTTTAGATTATCTGAGCCTACAGGATAAAATGGCACTTTTTCATTTGGTGTGAGTCTGTATGGTCTAATCTCTGCCTGCTTGGCTTAACTTGGTATCTTGTCACTTTCTCTTTGTACTGCTGCCACACTGAACTGCTTAAAATTTCTTAAATATACCATGATGTTTCATGTTCTCAGAACTTTCCAGAAGCCTGAAATGTGTTGGCTCATTGACCTTTTCTATATCGCCAGTTTCTATTTTGCTTTCAGATCCTGCTATGGAAGCATATCCTTTCTGAAACGTGACAGCCATCCCCAATTCCAAATGGAATTAAGCAATATTTCCTCTGTGAGGTTTTTGCATTGAACTCTTTAGCATGAGGGTGTCAAACAAATACTGAATTAGGCATTTGTATTTTTTCTCCTCTACCATATTATAAACATTTTATAAGGCTGAGAACTTGTCTTATTTTACTTTGTATCTCTAGCACTTAACACAATATCTGTGTAGAGTGGGCATTTAATAAACATGAGTGGAACTAAAATAATTTATTTTGAAACTTGATTTGGAAACATATGTTGTCTCTTTATTTACTCATGAATTTTAGAGATGCATACACCTGCTCCATATTTGAGGAGTAAAGAATTTTATGGAAAAGACTGATATATTTGTTTCTAATTCAGTTTAATTCATTGAATTTTACAGACCACATTATTCAGTAATTTTTTTTGCAAATGTGGAAATACTAGAGTTGCTTCACAATCAACTTTGTAAAGGAAGAACGCTAGACATATTGCTAACTTCTTTATGACAACTTCCTGAATCCCATGGAAATATAAACCAAGGCTGCAGCATGTGAGAAATGTATATATTTCTTGTGCCTAAAGCTGTATTTATCCAACATAACAAATGACAAAAGCTTAGAAAGCATCCAATAAAGATGTTTGTCCAAATAGAGAACCATGCTGTCATATCTTAATGAGTCGATGAGGAAAGAAAGAGTTCAAGTACACTAACCACTAACTTGAAAATTTTAGCTCCTCATCAATAATAACCATAAAAATTCATGAAAATTTGCAATCCAATTAGAAGATGCAAATATTTTTTAAATGGCCATAACTGGTGTTCCAAAATGTAAATGCACATTCAAATTTTAATATTCTATAAAAGTATGGAATAAGACTCAACACAATTTATGAAATGTCATTTAATAACTCATTGCTCTTGAATTAAAGTGACTATCCAATCACCCTATGGTTTTAAAAGCTCTGTTCTTTTGCAAGGATCTAGAAATTTCTTAGGTCACATTTGAACACTCTAGATTTGAGGTTTATACACATTGCATTTAGAACAAAATGTAAGGCCTGCTGAAGTAGTAACTTGCATACTAAACTCTTGGCCTTTGTTATAAGGATACACAACACCTGCACGTGTGCCTTTGCTATAATTTATACATGTCACATGCACATCTTCTCTCTCATACAGCTCTCAACTTGGCCCACGCACTCCTATACATGTACACATGCACACATACATGTAAGGAAACAAAGGCAAGAACGATCAGATTAGATGTCCCTCTCATACTCAAGGACCTACAGTAGTTTGGTAGATAAATTATAGCTATTGTGTTCCTAGTTCAGCTGGCTGAGGTTACACAACGCAAGTAAAGATGTATCAGATAGCTTGATATGTGTGTGTGTCATGTAGGGGCTGTGTCTTTCATAAGGCATGTGCTAGTGAAATATAAATTGCCCCAAAGCATAAGCTCCACCATACAGTGCTGGGGTTCATATCCTTACCCCAAACTAGTTACCAGCTGAGAGGTCAAGTTTTTTATTTTTTTATTTTTTATGTTTTTGAGATGGAGTCTTGCTCTGTTGCCCAGGCTGGGGCACAGTGGTGTGATCTTGGCTCACTGCAACCTCCACCTCGTGGGTTCAAGCGATTCTCTTGCCTCAGGCTTCCAAGTGGCTGGGATTACAGGCATGGGCCACCATGCCCAGCTAATTTTTGTATTTTTAGTAGAGACGGGGTTTCACTATGTTGTCCAGGCTGGTCTCAAACTCCTGATCTCAAATGATCTGCCTGCCTTGGCCTCCCAAAGTGCTGGGATTACAGGTGTGAGCCACCATGCCCAGCTGAGATCAAGTATTTAAATTACCCGAGCTTCAGTTTTTTCATCAAACTGTGTTAGGATACCAAACATACTTAGTGGCCTCACATAGAAATAGCTCCCTAGATTGTTAATGAGTACTTGCTCATTAATTGATAAAGTTGTCTCAGAAAAGGTCTGGACTTGCTGCCAACCATTACTTTCACAGACTTGCCTGTTTTACAGCTATATGGACAGGTGTTTGAGAATATAAGAAATTAAAAGAGAAATAGCCAAGCTTTTTAGTCCATTTTGCTAATTAATATGTCAGAGCTCATAAAGAAGAACTCATCGGCCTTCTTCAGTACTGCATCATCTTAAAGAGCTGGGTCAGCAAAGATCTCTGCAGACAGTCAATACATATTAAAACAGTTCCAAGCAGTAAATCAAAACAAAAAAAAAAGAAGACACTAAAAAAAGTAAAATTTATAAGCCCTTTCTGTCTGAACGTAAAGGAGCAATAAACTATTGGTTGAGGTGTCATTTTAGTAGACAGAAAGAAAATAAGAAAGAATTCCTTCTTAAAGACACACTTTAAGACCCTGAGTTTAAGCAAAATTAAAGCATAACAATAAAAAAAAAGCTGTGCTCAATTTGATGTCATTTTCTCTGGATCCTAATGTTCCCTCAGAATATTTAAATCATTTAAAAATGGTTTTATTGTTAAAAAATACATTTTTCTGGTTTTTTTTTTTCTCCAGGCATTGCTAGAATTTGAATTTTGTCAGAGTTCAATTAGTGAAACAAGGAAACAGGTTAAAGACGTTTTTGGTTTTTCAAGGCTCTATGAAACTTGTGATTTTTCTTCAAGGAACCAAACAAAGGGTATTTTATTTCTAACTTCTCTGGGCAGGTCTTACCATACCATAGACTTAAATATCTCTCATATTTGGAGGAGGATTCTACCAACTCAGAAACAGGAGAATCATCCTGCTATCTTCCTTGCCAAGGTAATGAGATACAATGCCCTTTTGGGGAAGCCCCTGAAATAGGGGTTAGAGAAATCTCAAGAGTACTGGATTAATTCCAGAAGGGGTGAGGGGAACACTACATTTTTGGGTCAAAAATATTATAAAGATTTATTTTACCTGGGCCTTTGATTGGATCTGAGCTCCGAAGGATCAACCATTTAAAAATTAAGCCAAGAAAAGGGTACCAAAAATATTGTCACAAATTTGGGAGGTACCCAAGCCAGACCAACAGATGGAACTTGGCACGAAATAGCTCTTTACAGACTAAGTAGCTGACTCAAGAAATTTTAACTCAGATGAATTTATTAAAATGTTGAATGCCATCTTGAATAAGAGGCTGGATGATAGATTTAGGTCAGTATATACAATTTAATTTGTTTAACTTCCTGTTGGTCTCGGATAGTATAAAAGCTGCTCACATTTCTATAGTTAAAGAGAAAGAGCGAGAGACTCTCAGCATAAAAAAAAAAAAAAAAAAAAAAAAATTACCCGGGCGCCACACACGTGCCTGTAATCCCAGCTACTCAGGAGGCTGAGGCAGGAGAATTGCTTGAATCTGGGAGGCAGAGATTGCAGTGAGCAGAGATCGTGCCACTACACTCCAGCCTGGGCGACAGAGGGAGAATCTGTCTCAAAAAAAAAAAAAAAAAAAAAAAAAAAAATCTTATTTTAACCTAAATATTCTGAAGAAAGAATTTGGAAAAGGGGACAATATCGCAACAAAAAGAAGTTAACTGATTCCTTTTAAGAATGGTGAGACAGGCCGGGCGGGGTGGCTCACGCCTGTAATCCCAGCACTTTGGGCGGCCGAGGCGGGCGGATCACGAGGTCAGGAGATCGAAACCATCCTGGCTAACATGGTGAAACCTTGTTTCTACTGAAAATACAAAAAAGTAGCCGGGCGCGGTAGCGGGCGCCTGTAGTCCCAGCTACTCGGGAGGCTGAGGCAGGAGAATGGCGTGAACCCGGGAGGCGGAGCTTGCAGTGAGCCTAGATCGCGCCACTGCACTCCAGCCTGGCGGACAGAGCCACTCCGTCTCAAAAAAAAAAAAAAAAAAAAAAAAAAATGGTGAGACAAGTAGAGATTTATAAGTTAAAATACAACCTGGTAACTTGCTTAGTGGTCACAGATGACCTGTAGCCGACTGAGACCACAGGTGAATTTAGATGAATTTAAAAAATGATTTTGTAACTGAAAGAGGTTGTTAGAATCAAGAGAACCCTTAACCCTCTGCTGCTGCTGCTGCTGCTGCCGCCACCACCACCACCAAATCCCAATGAGATATCCCTTCACGTAAATGCAACGCACAGAGGGGAGCTATGTTTTATGTGAGGGGTGAGTTCCTGAGGATCATTATAATTCAAGACTAATTTTCCAAAAGAAAGAAATGTAAAAAATTGGGGGAGTGGCCAGGCTCTGTGGTTCATACCTGTAATCCCAGCACTTTAGGAAGCTAAGGCAGGTGGATTGCTTGAGCCCAGAAGAGTTTGACGCTAACCTGGGCAACAAGGCAAAATCCCATTTCTACAAAAAAATAAAATAAATAAAAATAAAAGTTAGCTGGGCACGGTGGCATGCACATGTAGTCCCAGCTATCCGGGAGGCTGAGGTAGAAGGATCACCTGAGCCAGGGAAGTTGAGGCTGCAGTGAGCTGTGATCATGGCATTGCACTCCAGCCTGGGTGACAGAGAGAGATTCTGTCTCAAAAACAAAAACAAAAAACAAAAAACAAAAAATGGGGAAGGGTATGTTCTTAGAGTACATAAATTTTGAACCTTATTTGAGTATTTTCCTCTAATGCTGCTCTGTGCTTTCTCAGAACCGTTTGTAGTGTTTTACAAGATGCTCTCATTTAATGTGACTCTACAGTATACGGCTTTTGGTGATTGTTTAGCCCTCTTCATTGCAGGCCACTTTTGCTCCAAAGTTATCAAGTGTCTGGTTATTTTTCAGCATTTCTACAGATGCCCAATGAAAAACGTGAAGTAGTGATAACGTTATAATAGCACTTAAAAATATAAAAATAGTGCATGTTGGAATAACAGTACTAATTAGTAACAGAAATATTCTTTAAAACATCAGAAGTATTTAAACGGTGTGGTTCATGTGACATAAAGACTGCTGGAACTATTTCTATCAGCTAAAGTGAAGCTGCTGTATGGAATTTGCAATGAACCTGTGTGACAGCTTTAAAATTCTGCCATTTTTGACTAAAACTTTTTTGGAAGATTATTATTTCAAATTTTGCACTTAGCATAATTCTTTATTAATATTTTATATCACACTATGCAAAGACAGATCATTGAAATTTACATAAAATGTTATGGCAATATACAAAGATGACAAAATTCTCATCTAAAAAGAGTGACAGACTTTTAATTGCCACCTAATAGTAGTGTGCTTGGAAATCAAGGTTAGAATAAGATTTGATTTCCTGGAAAAAGCCAGAAAATTTATTATTTGCTCATTTTCAAAAACCAAATTGATAAAAATTCCAGAAAAGGACTTCAACTTTTTGCCTTGAAGCCTATCCCAGTACAAAGAAAAGGCTTTTCATCTTCAGGTATTATAACAATATGTGTAAGAGAACTATAAGCAGCAGAATGTATTTAAGATGAAGATACTATAGATTATCCTTGGGGTTCCCTGGTCCTGAGAACTTCCTTCTGAAGCTCCTAAAAAAATGTCCAGTAGTAGAGAATTTAATGGAAGAGGATGTTGGGAACAAGCAGCATGTGGCAATTTATCACTCCCATAGAAATCTCTTTCACAGTGATCTAACCTCTTAGGCTTTTTATTAGGAAAAGCAAGAAAAAAAAATCTAAGAGTTGTGAACCAGCCCTTCCCTGCTGTTATCACAAGAGAATCTGGAGAAAGAAGAGAGGAAAAAAATCATAATCTTGCCCTGGAACATGATGGAGGTAATGAGGCATCAAGGCCACTTACTGCTGAAAACATAATTGGCACACAAACACGGGAGACACTGGTGATGGGAAAGACTTCTTTGTTTCACCAATGGAGGGATGTCAGCAAATCATAATCCTTCTGTTGTTTAGAAGGGCAATGCTATGAGCAAAATGGACATTTTCTCCTCCAAAATAATGTGCCCCTAGAGGAAAGGGATTACTCCACTATTTGCTAGCTTAGTAGCTTTAAATGTTTTCAACTAATGTGAATAAATGATGATGGAGGAAGGAAAAAGGAATAGAAGGCAGTCGACTTGGCAATGAAAAAACAGCTTGGATTTTAGGAGTGAAGGTAACTCACACATGATAAAGACCTAAGAGATCCTTAGAAGTTTTTGTGGACTTCCTAGAGAATATCTAGGGAGTTCATTCATGTCTCTAAATAAAAATAATGCATACATCTCTGGAACAATCCATTTTGATGACAGGCAGAAAAAAAAAAGAAAAAAATCCTATTCTTTTTTGAGGAGAAAAAAATGATCATATCTTTCTTATTCTGGAATTCTCTGTCCTGCCACTTAAATATGAAAGTCATCATGGGAAAGAATCTTGAACTTTCTTGGGTTTTCTTGCAATTTTTTTAAGTGTTTAGCTAGAGTACAGATTTAAGATTTTTGGTTTTATATATATTTTTGGAAATCTTTATTCTTTCCTCCCCAACATTCTGAGTCAGCATACATTATGCCACTATACACACAGCCAAGCAATAAGTCATCTTTGTGGAAGTCAGAGACATCTCATGTATTAATTAGAAAGCCTTTCAGTGACTAGTGGATAGAAACAGGTTCCAACTGCTACTAAAACACAGCCAGTGATTTCCAGGAAGGGGAATATAGTCAGTTACAAGGAATTTCTTACCCGATTTTTGTCCAGCCAATGAGTGAACCTTGCTTTCATCTGGCACTAAGGAGAAGAAATAAAAGAGACAAGGATCAGACCGGCTTGTAAATCAGACAATTTTTAAACAGTAAATTAAGGCAGATTCATAATAAGTTAAATCTTTTACTGGCAGAGATTTGAGAAACATTTTTTTCTCCCAGCCTACCCTGGGATACCTCACTTTTATTGGTAGATATCTTGAAGACAGCTATGAATAAATATATGTTTATTAGATCTTTTATGAACATAACTTCATTTTCTCATAATTTTCAATACTTTCAGTTATTTTAACTGGGTTGTTTCTTCCACGTTTACAAGAGGAGAAACCAAATTCCTAGACCCAGGGATGTATACAATATAATAAAATTCTTTCAGCATAAGAGCAATACGTGTGTCTGTGTGTATAGTAAATACTTAAGAATTAGACTTCTGTTATCTAGTCAAAATAGAGTAAAAGGGAACAGATTTGTAATTCCCCTTGAAACAATTTTAAAAACTAGACAAAACAAGAAACAATGGCATTCAACAGATTAGACATTAGGCAACAAAATGCAGTGATCCCAAGAGATGGAAAACAAATGACGTGAACTTTACAATTGCCCCAGCTTATTCTCTGAAGAAAGCCTCCAGGCAGCCGTGCGGGAAAGCCAACACCCAAGCAGAACAGTGATGGCCCCAGCTTGAGGGCACGGTTCTGGGCATCCCAGGAAGCCAAAGCAGACAGAGGTTGCAGAGCAGAGAACCAGAGAGGAAAGAGCAATACTATCTTCAGAAAAATCTCCTCATATATGTAGTTGAATAGTGATGATCATATGTGTGTAAGAAAATTAACCCAAGAGTTGGCAAAGAACCATTCCAAACTGGAAGAGGAACAGCATCCGAAGTTCACACAGGGCTGGGAATAGTGCCTATTTCCAACAGCCAGAGTAGAAAACTTCATAACTGAAGGGCATCCATTTGAATGTGAAGAAGGGTCTTGCCTCAACAGTGGGGAAAAACTAACTCTAGATTAATGGAGCTCTGATGAAACGGATTCGTTTTTAAAAGACACAATTACTGAAGGTCATATAGGAAGAATTAGATAATATGGGTAGTCCTATAGTAGTTTTTTGAAAAAAAAATGTGTTTATAAGTAAAACTTTCCCACAAACAAAACTCTAGGCCCAGATGGCTTCACTGGTGAATTCTACCAAACATTTAAGAAATAAATAAGACCAATTCTACAGAAAATGTATTAGAAAGAGAGAGGATTTCCCAAGCCACTCTATGAGGCTAGTATTACCCAGATACTAACTAATATCAGAAAAATACATGATATGAAAACTGCTAACCCACATCCTTCATGAACACAGATGCAAAGTTCTTAATCCTTAAGCATCTCTGCATAGATCATCACTTTAATATTCAACAAAAGCTGTTTATTACCATGTGCCACTGTCTATGTTAGTACATAAAACTGTCTCAAGGGTTGAAGCAAGGCGAGGGGAAATTTGCTAACAAGAAGAATCTCTTCCATTTCGCCTAACACTAGATTGATCTCAGAGTAACATGTCCCTTTTTTTCTCTGCCCACAACATTCAGTCTTAATTGACCCAGTTACTATACATAATCTTCCCACTCCCACCTGGCCCTCCTTTTCTAAGCTATTTCTTTATTTTCTAGATAAAAGCACTACATATCTGTGATTATTCTGTTCCCAACTGCTTAAAAATATTGTTAAACTTTTTGTTTTATTTCTAGTTGGGAGGTAAGTATTTATAAGGCACCAGTTGTGAGCCAAATTCTGTTTTTCTCAGGCCTAAAAAGCACTTACATAGAATCAATCTACACTGTAAGTAGAAAAGCATTAGAAAACAATGATAATGATTAAAAAGAACCATAGCAACTCATATTTTCTGAGTACTTGTAATACACAGGTTTTATGCTATGCACTTTGTATGTATTCATTCATTCGATTCTCACAACGACCTGGAAAGTATTATTATTACTATCCTTATGTTAGAGATAAAGAAACTGACATACACCTCATAAATGGAGAAGCCTGAACTTAAATATGGCACTCTTAACCACTCCATTACACTTGTGATAAGAGTCACAGAAGAGTCATTACCTGAGAAACCTGGAATATAAGACAACGCAACCAACTATATGCTGGAAAACTACTCTCTTTATTTGAATATATGCTATTAATAGTTATCTTTCTGTGGTGACCAAGCTTACTAAATGTTAGCTATAATTTTGTTTAACATGTTTTGAAATTGATGATTCTGATGGGTTCAAGCTAAAATATCCATTCTCATTCTACAGATGAGAAATAATCTTTCTGAATTGGAATCCTTGTTTGGAAACAACAGTTTTGTGCAAATCATTTTAACTTTCTGTGGCCTCAGTCTCATCATAAGAGGATATTGCTTACCCCACAGGTTTGTGGTGATGATTACATGTGCAAATATATGCAAGGTACTTAGAAGACCACAGAATAAGTACTTAATAAATATGAACTACTGTCATCATCATTAATGAGAAACAAAATAGAAAGACAGACTAACATCATAGCTAGTAATCAGACAGATGTGGGTTGAATGCCAGCATTACCAGGCAAGTTACTAAGCTCCTTTTTTTTATTTTGAGACGGAGTTTCGCTCTTGTTGCCCAGGCTAAAGTGCAATGGCACGATCTCGTCTCACTGCAACCTCCACTTCCCGAGTTCAACCAATTCTTCTGCCTCAGCCTCCTGAGTAGCTGGGATTACAGGCATGCGCCACCATGCCCTGCTAATTTTGTATTTTTAGTAGAGATGGGGTTTCTCCATGTTGGTCAGGCTGGTCTCGAACTCCTGACCTCATGTGATCCGCCTGCTTTGGCCTCCCAAAGTGCTGGGATTACAGGCGTGAACCACTGCACCCGGCCACTAAGTTCTTTTTAGCTTTAGTTTCTCCATATGAGAAATGGGGGAAAAAACAGTACACAGAGAGTTGGAACTAAATGAAAAAAAAATGTACAAAAGCACTTTGCACAGTTCCAGACACATAATTCTCAATAAATGAAAACATTTGATAAATGGAAATTGTGAGAGTGGTAAAGGTGGTGTATTTGATGACGGTTGTGGGGTACGTGATTTAATTTGCTCAGGATTATAAAGAACTAAAGAGAGAAAATAATTGAGAGCATACTATGCTTCAGCAGGGCACTAGGTACTTTTACATTGTTATTGTATGGATCATTCCACAACCACAACAGATATGACCTAGCAGTTTACCTGGCTCCTAAATCATCCTGCAGTGGAAGAAAGGCAATGAAAGTACACTAGACTGTACGATTTTATTATGTATAGTCATTCAGAAGAAGGGATTCATACAAAGGTAAGGCTTTTGCTGCTTTGTTTTTATCTTTTTTAAAAAATCTAAGCTGATTTAAGTACTTGCAAATTCCCTGGCCATATTAGGCTTAACAAATTATCTTCTTAACTTTTTGGCTGAATAATATTTATTATTTCTTATACTTATCATTATTTTAATTGACAATTTGAAATTATCTCAAACACTAATATAAACTATTTGAAAAACATTGTAGAAAACCCAAATGGGTGATAGGCATAAAAATTAGAGGCCTTTCTCCGAAATATTCACTGACACAGATGTCTATCTTTAGGACAGAAGATAAATGAATAAACATAATGGAAAAGAGAGGGAACTATAATGACTTAATTGATAGAATACATTTTATTTAAAAGGTTAAATTTGGAACAATCATCTTTTATACACATGCTTAGTGCTGGGAAATAATTTAAATAACAGTAGCAAATGAGAAAATGAGGTAAAATTACACATGCCACCAAGTTTTTTTTTTAAATGGCAAGTGTTATAATTAATACCAACTTCCTTTATAACTCACATTACCTTAGAGCTACTATTAAAATTATCTCTTGGGGCTTAAGCTTACGTCTAGTAGTTTCACTGCATAATATTTAGCACAGTGATTGGAATGGTAGTGATATGAAATATGACAGGTGTGTCATTTTAAACAAAGGACTTATTTACAAGAGATTGAAAAATAAATGGGCCTGGTGTGGGAAAGGTCTTTGATTCCAAAACAGTAAAGTATTAATTAAAAGCATTGAGTAAGAGAGTGTTGATGGAGCAAGAGTCTAAGTTTCTTGTTCTCGTTCTGATGACAGAATTTTTTCTCCTTTTCTTTCTTCTTTCTTTTTTAAAAAAGTATTTGTATTTATAGGTTATTTCATTCCCTTTCTTATCCTTCAGTTTTACCCAAGGACTGGTACTACTTGCTCTTGATTATCGTAAATGGATATTACAATAATTGAAGAGATACCAATGAAATGCTTAGGTTTCTGAAGCTGCAATTCATAAATATTTTTATAACTGTTATTTTATTATAACCATTATTACATACTTAG
The DNA here is from genome assembly GCF_028858775.2 of Pan troglodytes. Classification (NCBI taxonomy): domain Eukaryota; kingdom Metazoa; phylum Chordata; class Mammalia; order Primates; family Hominidae; genus Pan; species Pan troglodytes. The sequence continues at coordinate 107,459,981 of NC_072411.2, read as the reverse complement.
AGAGTACCATGGACTGCCTCCTCTTGATCTTTCTTCTGATTTATTTAGATAATAGGATTTCTACACTAACCTCATGCTTCCTCATATTCAATTCAAGATTGATGTACATTATTTTACCTAATTATCATAAGGTGCTTAATAAAGAGGACACTCTTTGGCTTGGATGCTTGTTAATTTCCTGGTGTGTTCTCTGATTCAGGAAGACTTGTTTGAGAAACAGCAGCCTGATGGCCTATGTTTCTAATTCTCATGGTTGTAAGCCTTTGAAGCTAATTAGAACTGCCCAGCATCAATGGCATCTTTTTAAAAAGCATAAATAAACAGTCTGTGTCTTTTCACTTAATTTCAACCAGTTCATCATTAGAATTGAGAGAAAGAAAATACAGGGGAAAAAATCTATGAAAAAGATGGCACTCTGAGAACTAGTTAGTGGCAAACATCAAAGTGCACATAATACTTACACACATTGGCTTCCCAGTAGGATACATTTATATTAATATAGTGATCACTTAAAGTGTTTTATTCTTTTGTCAAGCTTTCTTATACACTTCAAATGCATTCTCACTGGGGGAAAACAATCCCCTTGCTTATTGATAGCATTTGATACGCATTCTATAACATAAGTGACTATTAGGGACTACACTTGCTTAATAAAAATTTGCAGAACAGTGGCAGATTTGGTGAGTTAATGGGCCCCAGATGCTCTTCTTATGCTGACAGAAGATTGTATATTGCTATCATGCACAAATCTCTTCAGATAAAAATTGCCATCAGCTACAGTTATTCTTTTTTAGAATGCCAACACTATATCACGAATGGGGAATATGCAAATGTGTTCAGATTCTCACTATTCATATTGAGATACTTTGAGGGAAAGTACCACTCTAAAATATGATGCAATGGTAGTCTTATATAGATAACTCCATTTCATTTAATTTTTGATTTCCATATCTTTGAAATAATAGAGACTGCAATTTTGAAGTTGATGTTTGGCACAATAAAAATACATCTTCTAATGAGGCCATAAATACTTCCCTTTGGATAGTTTGCTAGGAAACTAAATATCAAGTAATCCCTTAACAGTTAATAAATTTGTTTTCAAGAGTTGTTCCTTCAGAACTTAAAAAAATTGATGTAGTTGCCAATATTAAAAATCAATTTTCCTCTCCTTTAGCAGATCAATTTCTGTGCCACTGATTGATTTCCAGAATTTCTAAGGAATGCAAACCTGTTTCAAATTGTAAATTAAGTTTCTTCCTGAGCAACCATGAACTATTACTGCATTAATCTATAGTGTTTTCGTATGTCAATGACAATTTGGCATAATGATTCTGCTTAGGAAGACTTTTTGAGTTTTCAGCAATGTGAGTTTTCATGTGTTAAAAAATTCTTCCATCTCTTGAAACACACACACACACACAAACACACACCCACACCCACACACACAAAACAAGGCTTTTGCTGAAAAGGGGGCTAGGGAATTAGTATAATGGTGCAAACATTTATCTCATTTATCTTAGCAAGCTTTCCCAAAAGCACTGTGTTCCATCTCGAATGTGCTGCAGCTCTGAGAGTGAGCTAATCAGAACTCAGCAGCTGAAATTTTTTTCCAATATCATAATGCATCTCTCAGCCATGGTGACATAGGGTAAAAAAGGAGGGCTTATTCCCTTCATCATTATCCAACTATCCATATGTTCACAACTCTTTAGTGATCTCTTTAAAATTCCTTTTCTTTCTCCATGAACCTTAGAAAGTCTTAAATTGAAAGTTGCGAAAATCCAATACTTTTCATATGTTCTTACACTGTCATCTTTAGCTCATTAAAGAATATTGGAAAATCCAAGTAATTCCTTCATAAATTTGTTAATTTGTTTTAGTCCATTCAGTACACACTGTTTTTCTTAAAAGAATCAGATACTCAACCCCATGGTCTAATGAGGAGATACAAATGACATATTTGTTAGAATAAAATATGTTAAATAGTTTCATTAAGAAAAAGATATGCTTCAGGAACAGTGGAAGGTCAGATAGACATGAAGGTTCATAAGGACAATAAAGGTTTTAGGTGAATAATTATTTGCATCAATTGATCTGGGAGGAGCAAAAATGACTTTTAGCACCTAGAACACCTTTACTCCTGGGGAAGGGAGTAGCATGAAAATAAAAAGGAAGATCCCAAGCTTTGACCTTAAAAGGCCCTGGATTCTGAAGCTAATTACATCTGTGAGTATGATTTAATTACTGAGTCTTTTTTCAAGCTTACTGAACTTATTTGTAAAATGTAGATAAAGCCTCATAGGATGAGACAACTTGATGTAAAAATTTATCATGAAACCTAACAGAAGTAGGTGTTCACAAATAGATTATGATAGCCTTTCACATCTCACCACTTTTGCCAGCTTTTCTGTACTCTAGCACATCAGAGAGATATATATATATGCACATACATATATATACACATACATATATATATACACACATACATATATATATATATATATTTTTTTTTTGAAACGGAGTTTTTTAGCTCTTGTTGCCCAGGCTGTAGTGCAATGGTGCGATCTTGGCTCACTGCAACCTCTGCCTCCTGGGTTTAAGTGATTCTCCTGCCTCAGCCTCCCAAGTATCTGGGATTACAAGCGCCTGCCACCAGGCCCAGCTAATTTTTGTATTTTTAGTAAAGACGGGGTTTCACCATGTTGGTCAGGCTGGGCTCGAACTCCTGACCTCAGGTGATACACCCGCCTCAGCCTCCCAAAGTGCTGGGATTACAGGCGTAAGCCACCGCACCCAGCCCAGAAATATTTTTTATTATTGTTTTTAAATAGAATTTTACCTTACTACATAACACTAAACATTTTTACATTATACAAATTTAAACATTTTTATTTATTAAAAAAATTTAGAGACAGGGATCTTGCTATGTTGCCCTGGCTGGAATCAAATTCCTGCACTCAAGTGATCCTCCTGCCTCAGAAACCCAAGTAGATGGAATGACAGCCGGTGCCACTGCACCTGGCTATAGAAGTAGGTTTTTAAGTAGGCCATGCAACTTTGTACTTAGGTACAAAATCTAAGTAACACATACTATTTCTTCTGAATTGCAAATATCTCAATTATTTGTGCACGGGTCTGTTTCACATTAAACACCTTCAGCAGGGCATATGTCTTGTTTTTCCATTTTAGCCTAGTACCATGTCTAGCACCGCTCAGGTACTCATTAATGTCTGCTGAGTGAATGCGGCATGTGTAAGAATAAATAAATGACACCAAATTTGGGCATGTCCATTCAGCAAAGGATTCTAGACTCACGAATGAGACAACTGTTCATTGTGAGATATATATAATTATAGGAATGGTGTAGTGTAAATGTATTTAAACACTGTAAAATTCTTGTGGCAGAATTTTCAGACAAGTTCCTAGCAAGGAAGGGTAGGAGAAGGTAATTGGGGTCAGATTCTGGGACAGGTCTAAATAAAGACCAAAACGTAACAGAACTGTTTGGAATAAATATAATTCACTTGTATTTTGAGTAATGAACTTTAGAAATGTAGAAAAATATATGATTAGCAGGTTAGTCTCACTTTGCTGTCTTTCTCTCGGTTATATATAACTGACCACTAGGGTAGTGATTCCTCTCTATTTTTTGGCTTGTTGGCTCTAATCACACTCTTGTTCTTCACGTAGTATACTTGAAATACCAGTTCCCTCTGTTTATAGAAAAATCACACTATATTTCTAAAAAGAACTGAATACTTCATACAAACAGCTCTTCTTTCAACCTGCAAATGTTATGAGTTTCCAAAGCTGTAAATACAGGAAATAAAAGTCTTTCTGGTATGATAATTTCAGAAAAAGGCCAAGAACAGAAATACTAGCTTTAAAAATTGCTTTTACTAAATATTAAAGCATGAAAAAGTACCGATATGTGTAAGGTATAAAGGATAACAACCGGCCGAGTGTGGTGGCTCCCACCTACACTTTGGGAGGCCGAGTCGGGTGGATCATCTGAGGTCAGGCATTCAAGACTAGCCTGGTCAACATGGTGAAACCCCGTCTCTACTGAAAACATAAAAAAATTAGCCTGGCGTGGTGGTATAGGCCTGTAATCCCAGCTACTTGGGAGGCTAAGGCAGGAGAATTGCTTGAACCTGGGAGGCGGAGGTTGCAATGAGCAGTGATCGCGCCATTGCACTCCAGCCTGGACGACAAGGGCAAAACTCTGTCTCAAAAACAAACAAACAAACAAACAAACAAACAAACAAACAAAGGGTTTAAGCAAACACTGTGTATCAACCACTGTGTTGAAGAAAAATATTATTTTACCTTTGAAGCACTATGGGTGTTTCAACCCAGTGCCATTCCTTTCCCTCTTTGCTCAGAGGTAACCACAATCCTGAATGTTGTACTTTATAATTCTCTTGCACTTCTTTATACCACAAATTTGTCCCCAAATAGTACTCTTTAAATGTGTATCTTTCATTAAATGACATTAGATTCTATCAAGTATTTTTTCTGTGTCCACTGATGTGACTGATGTCACTGCGACTGATCAGTGATGTCAGTAACGTGATGTGTCCCCCATATGATCATATGGTTATGCTTTTTCGGTTTTAGTCTGTTAATATTTGTCCATTGATCAATTTCAAATGTTAAAGTCACATTGTATTCCTGGGATAAAATCTTCTTGGTCATGATATATTATCTTTTTTATATATTGTTGGGTTCAATTCACTAAATTTTTATTAGTTTTTATTTTTGAGGGTGGCTTGGACAAATTTATTTTCTCACATTTCTGGAGGATAGAAGTCCAAGATCAACCTGTGAGCAGTGCTGATTTCTCCTGGGGCGTCTCTCCTTGGCTCGTAGATGGCTGTCTTCTCCCTGTGTCTTCACACAGTCTTTCATCTGTGTGTGTGCCAAATTTTACATCAATTCAAGAAGGATATCAACCTAAATTTTTTTTTCTAATGTCCTTGTCTGATTTTGGTATCAGAGTAATGTTGGCTTCATAGAATGAGTTGGGGAAATATTCACTCCTCTTTATTTATCTGGAAGAATGTCTGTAGAATTGTTATTATTTCTTTTTATGAAACAAGTCAAATTTGCCAGTGAAGTCATTTGTACCTGGAGTTTCCTGTGTGAGAAAGTATTTAGCTATAATTCAGTTTCTTTAACATCTACAAGGTTACCACACTATTTATTTCTTCTTGCACGAATATGATCATTTGAATCTTTCAAAATCTTTGTCCATTACATTTTAGTTGTCAAATTTATTGTGCATAATATTGCCTTAACATCCTTTGAATATCTGTGAAATCTGTACTGATGTCCCCTCTCTCAAACCTAATAATGTTCACATGTCTTGTTTTATATTATACTAATCAGTCTGGTTAATGGTTTATTGACTTTATAAGAAAACTAGCATTTGGTTTCTATGACTTTACCAAATTTTTTCTAATGCATTGATTTCTGCTCTAATTTTTATTTCTCTTATGCTTAATTTGGATTGAATTTACAGTAAAGCCTCCCCTTATCCATGGTTCTGCTGTCTTTGGTTTCAGTTGCCTATGGTCAATCATGGTCTAAAATATTAAATGGAAAATTCAAGAAATAAACAATTCACACATTTTAAATTGTGTACTGTTCTGAGTAGTGTGATGAAATCTTGTGCCATCTTGCTTCATTGCACTCAAACCATTAATCATCCCCTTTGTGCACAGTAGCCGCACTGTATATGTACCTGTGTATTAGTCACTTAGTAAGCATTTTGGTTATCAGATCCAATGTGGTGTATAGTACTATCCTCTACAGCACTATGGGGTTCAGAACTATACTCAGTTTCAGGCATCCACTGGGGGTCTTGGGGCATATCCCCTGTAGACAAGGGGGGTGGAGACTACTGTACTCTTCTTTTTCTGTTTTCTTTTTAGACAGGTTCTCATTCTCATTGTCCAGGCTGGAGTGCAGTGGTGTGATCTCAGCTCACTGCAGCGTCGACTTCCCAGGCTCAGGTGATTCTCCCACGTCAGCCTCCCGAGTAGCTAGGACTACAGGCAAATGCCACCATGCCCGACTAACTTTTTGTATTTTCAGTATAGATGGGGTCTCGTCATGTTGCCCAGGCTGGTCTCAAACTCCTACGCTCAAATGATCTGCCCACCTCAGCCTCCCAAATTGCTGTGATTACAGGTGTGAGCCATTTCACACAGCCTCTCTTACCATTTTTTAAAGTGAAAGCTGAGGTCATTTATTTGAAATCTTTCTTCCTTTTCTAAGTTCAGTGTTATAAATTATCCTCTTAGTGACATCTCACAATTTTTCTTATCCCACAAATTTTTATAGGAAGTGTTTTTATTTTCATTTAGTTCAAATACTTTCTAATTTCTCTCTGGCTTCCTTCTTTGATCCATGTGTTATTAAGAAGTATATAATTTATTTTCCAAGTATTTGCAGATTTTCCAGATTTCTTTCTGCTATTGAATTCTAATTTAATTTTACTATGCTGACAGAATATATGTTGTATGACTTGAATTCTTTCAAAACTTTTAAGACTTTTTAATAGTCCAGAATACGGTATGTCCTGTTAAATGTTCTATGTGCTCTTGAAAAAAAATGTGTATTCAGTTGTTGTGCAGAGTGTTCTATAAACGTTAATTAGGTCAAGATAGTTGATAATATTGTTCAAATCTTCTATAGCCTTATTGATTTTTTGGTATACTTGTTCTATCAATTATTGAGACATAGTGTCAAAATCTTTGACTATAACTTTGGATTTGCCTATTTTTCCTGTTGTTTGATGTATTTTTCTCTCATTTTTTGAAGCACTATTATTAGGTGCATAAGCATTTAGAATAATTACATTGTTTTGATGATTTGGTTCCATTAAAGCTATGAAAGGACTCTATTTCTGGTAATATTTTTCTGAAATCTACTTTCTCTGATATCAATGTGACCATTCTAGTAGTCTCTTCATTAATGTTAGCAGGGTATGTCTTTTTCCTTCCTTTTACTTTTAAGTTACTTGTGTCTCTAAAGTGGGACTTGCTGTGGCGCCCATATTGGAGTGCAATGCCATGATCACAGCTCACTGTAGCCTTGAACTCCTGGGCTCAAGTGATCCTCCTGCCTCAGCCTCCCAAAGTGCTAGGATTACAGGCATGAGCCACCATGTCTGGCCATGACTTGCCTTTTTAATCCAATCGACCATTTCTGCCTTTTATGGTCTAACATATATATTTAATGTGACTATTGTTATGGTTGATCTTGAACATACCATCTTGCTGTTGTCCTATCTGTTCTTTCTTCCCTTTCCCCTACTCTGCCTCTTTTGGGTATTTTTTGTATTATTATTAGAGTGTTCTTTTGTTATTATGTATATCTTACAATAGTATATAGACTTACAGACAGTTCATCAACTTAAAATGGTTCAGCGTATGATTTTTTGGCTTTGCAATGTCATATGCATTAAGTAGAAACATATTTTAAGTAACTACGTAACCATTCTGTTGTCACTTTCAGTACAGTATCCAATAACTTACATTAGATTTTCAACAGTATATTGTAAAATAGGCTTTGTGTTAGATGATTTTGCCCAACTGTAGGGTAATATAAGTTTTCTGAGCACATGTAAGGCAGGCTAGGCTAAACTATGATGTTTGGTAGCAACACATTTTTTACTTATAGTATTTTCAACTTAATGATAGGTTTATTGGAACGTAACCCCATCATAAATAGAGAGGGATCTGTATTTCAATGTCTCCCCTCACAGCCTCTGTGCTGTTATTGTCATATAAAAATAATATATTTTTATATGTCTTAAAAACCCCATTCTACATTGTCATTATTTTTGTTTAAACAATTAACCTTATATTTAAATAAGGAAAATTTTAAAACACATTCATCCAAGTAATTATAATTTCTGATTATCTTCATTTATGTAGATCCATATTTTTATCTGGTACCATTTTTCTTCTACCAGAAAGCCTTCCTTTAACATGTCATATAGTGTACCTGTTGGTGATTTACTCTTTCAACTTTTGTATTTCTGGAAAATTCTTTGTTTTAGAAAAATATTTTTGCTAGTTAAAGAATTCTAGTTGAATAGTATTTTTCTTTCAATATTTTAAAGATACTGTTACACGATGACACCTTTGTATTTTTCCTGTGAGAAATCTGCTGCTGTTCCTCTTTTTTTCTCTGTATGAAATGTGTCGTCCTGTTTTTTAGATGTTCTCTTTAACCATGATTTCAGCAAATTGTTTATAATGTGCCTTGGTGTGGTTTCCTCATTTTTTGTGTCTGTACTTAGAGGTTCATTTGAGATTCATGAATTTGAGTTTCCAGATTTCATTACATTTGAAAACATGTTGACCATTGTTTTCTCAGATATTTTTTCTCTGTCCCTGTTTTTCTCTCATTTGGTGAATCCAATTACATGTATCTGAAACCACCTGAAGTTGCCCCACAATTCACTGTTCAATTCTGTGTGTCTTTTTCCTTTCAGTTTGTATATTTCTACTGTGTGTATTCATATTCACTTGTCTGGTTTCCTGCAATGTCTAATTTGCTGTTACTCTCATCCAGAGTATTTTACATCTCAGATATTAAACTTTTCTTTTCTAGAAATTTGATTTGGGTCTTCTTTTATATCTTCCATAGCTATATTTAATATGTTCAATTTTCCTTTAGGCTTTTGAATGTATTAAATACAACTATAATAATTTAAATGTCTTTGTCTGCTAATTCTAACATCTCTGTCAGTTCTGGTTTTAACTAATTTTTTCCCTTATTATATGTCTTATTTCTTTACATGCATATTAATATTTTATTGGATTCCAGATATTAGAAATTTTACCTTTTTGTGTCATATATATTCCTGTAATTTTAAATACACTTTTTGTATTTAAAACTTTTTTACAGATAAGCTCTGGCTCTGCTACCCAAGTTGGAGTACAGTGGCACAATCACAGTTTACTACAACCTTGAACTCCTGGCCTCAAGCCTCCCAAGTAGCTAGGACTACAGTGTGTGCCACTATGCTTGGCTAATATTTACACTCTGTGTGTGTGCGTAGGGGTTTCACTATATTGCCCAGGCTGGTCTCAAACTCTCGGCCTCAAGCAATCCTCCCACCTTTGCCTCCCCAAATGTTGGAATTACAGGCATGAGCCACTGTGCTTAGCCCTTCCTGTAATTTTTTAAAATGTCATTGGAATATAGTTACTTGGAAAGAGTGATCCTCTTGAGTCTTGCCTTTATGATCTGCTAGGCAGGACTATAGCAGCATTTACTCTATGCTGATTGTGCTGTACAACAGAGGCAATGGCCTCTTGCATACCTTATCCAATGTCCTACGGATTATGAGATATTTTTTCCAATCTTGTGGGTGGGAACAAACATTGGTCTCACTCTTGAGTGTGCTCTGGGTACTGCTTCTTGAATCCTTTTGGCCTAGCCTTGGTAGTTCCCTACATGCATGCTCTGATGAATACTCTGTGTAATACTTAAGGAAAACCCTCCAACTATACGTGGAGTTCACTCTATGCAGATCTCTCTTCTCTGGTATGTTTCTCTATACACTCTAACCCCCTTGCTTTCCCTGACTCATAGCTCCATCTCTTAGACTCAATAACTGAAAACTGTGATATTAATTTTACATCAAGCTTCATAGTATGGTATTAATTTTCCAGAAATAAGTTTAAAAATAGTGAATCTGGCTGGGTGCAGTGGTTCACATCTGTAATCCCAGTACTTTGGGAGGCCAAGGTAGGTGGATCACTTGAGTCCAGAAGTTTGACACCAGCCTGGGCAACATGGCAAAACCCCATCTCTACAAAAAAAAAAAAAATACAAAAATTAGTTGGGCATGGTGTTATGTGCCTGTGGTCCCAGCTACTCAAGAGGCTAAGGTGGGAGGACTGCTTGAGCCCAGGAGGTCGAGGCTGCAGTGAGCCATGATTGCACCACTGTACTCCAGACTGGGCAACAGAGTGAGACCTTGTCTCAAAAAAAAAAAATAGTTAATCTACTTAACATATGAAACATCTTTATTCTTATAACTACAGCCTTCTAAATCATACAACCAATGGCCCTAAGACCACTTAAGTCTTAAAACGTAATGAGGAGTAAGAGAGCCAAATAGAAGCTTCCACTGATAATCCTCCCCACAAGCACACCGAATTGAACTACTAGACACACAAAAAAGCCCCTTCATAAGAACCAAAAATCAGGTGAGTGATCACAGTAACCATTTTTACTTCATATCACTGAAAAAGGCACTGAAGGGGATAGGAAAGACAGTCTTGATTTGCCGACACCACCACTCCCACGTCCTCCACTCCCCTGAAGTAGACACATGGTACAGACAGAATCTGTGCACCTTGGGGAGGGAGAGCATAGTGATTGGAGACTTTGCACTGGAACTCAGTGCTTTCCACCCTGTCATGGTGGAAAGCAACACCAGGCAGAACACAGCCAGAGTCCACGGAGGGAGCACTCAGACCAGCCCTAGCCAGAGGGAAATTGCCCATCCCAGCAGTCAGAACCTGAGTTCTGCCAAGCCTCGGCACTGCAGGCTAAAGCGCTCTGGGGTCCTAAACAGACTTGAAAGGTAGTCTAGGCCCTAAGGACTGCAATTACTGGGCAAGTCTTGATGCTGTGCTGGGCTTGGAGTAAGTGGACTTGGTGGGTACATAACCTAGTGAGACAGCAGTTGGGCGGCTAATGCAGTGCTTGCACCACTCGTCCCCCAACCCCAGGCAGTGCAGCTCATGGCTCCAGGAGAGACTCCTGCCTTCTGCTAGAGGAGAAGAGAGGGAAGAGTTAAGAGGACTTCATCTTGCAACTTGAATCCTAGCTCTGCCACAGTAGGGGGCACTGGGCAGAGTCCTGGGGCCCCCATTCTAGGCTTTAGCTCCTGGATGACATTTCCAGACACACACTCTGCCAGAAGGAAACTCGCAGCTTTGAAGGGAAGAACCCAGACCTGGTAGGATTCATCACTTGCTGACTAAAGAAAATGTGGGTCCTGAATAATTAGCAGCAGTAGCCAGGCAGTACTTGCCATGGGTCTTGGGTGAGACTCAGAGACATGCTAACTTATGGTATGGCCCAGCACATTCCCAACTATGGTGGCTACGGAGAGGGTCTCCTGCTTGAGAAAAGGAGAGGGACTTGGTCTTGCACCTTAGGTACCAGCTCAGCCGTAGTGGTATAGAGCACAAAGCGGGTTCTTGGGATCACCAATTCCACACTTTGGCTCTTAGACAGCATCTCTGGATCTGCCCTGGGCCAGAGGAGAGCCCACTGCCCTGAAGAGAGAGTCCCAGGCCTGGCAGCATTCACCATGAGCTGACTGAAGAGTCCTTAGACCTGGAATGAGCATCAGTGGCAGACAGGCAGTACTTGCCATGGACGTGGTGGTGATGGCTGTGGGGAGAGAGTCCTCCGCTTGTGGAAAGAAGAGGGAAAAGTGGGGCTTGGTGCCAGCTCAGACTCAAGAAAATGGAGCACCAGGTAGACATCTAAGGTTTCTGACTCTAGGCCCTGGCTCCTGGACGGCATCTGTGGACTCACTCGAGGCCAGGGGGACCTTGCTGTCCTGAAGGGAAGGACACAAGCCTGGGTGGCTTTACCACCTGCTTATTGCAGAGCTCTAGTGTCCTAAGCAAATGTAGGTGGTAGCCAGGCAGTGGTTACTGTGAGCCTAGGGAGAGACCCAGTGCTGTGCTGCCTTCAGGTCTGACCCCAAACAGTACCAGTGGTAGTCGTAGTGGCCACAGGGTGCTTGTGTCAGCCCTACACTGGTTCTAGGTGGCTCAGCACACAGAGAGAGGCTTTATGTGTTTGGGGGAAAATAATGGAAGAGAGCAGAGTCACTACCTGGTAATTTCAGGGAATTAATTCTCCCAGATCTTATCCAAGACCACCAACATGGCACCTCTACAAGTCTGTAAGAGTCACAGCATTACTGGGCTTGGGGTGCCCCCTAATGCAGTTATGGTTGCAGGGGCCGAAGATTAAGGTCACAACACTCAATTCCCTTGCAGAGCCAAAGCGTGGAATTGATGACCCCAAGAACCGATTTAAAACCTTCCCAAGAAGGATGGGTACAAACAAGCCCAGACTACAAAGACTACAATAAATACCTAACTCTTCAATGTTGAGACAATGATAAACAATCACAAGCCTCAAGACCATCCAGGAAAACATGACTTCACCAAACGAACTAAATAAGGCACAAGTGACCCAAACCCAGAGAGACAGACATAAGTGACCTTTCAGATACAGAATTCAAAATAGCTGTTTTGAGGAAACTCAGTGAAATTCAAGGTAACAAAGAGAAGTCATTCAGACTCCTATCAGATAAATTTAACAAGGAGATTGAAATAATTAAAAAGAATCAAACAGAAATTCTGGAGTTGAAAAATGTAATTGACATAGTGTAGAATGCATGAGATTCTCTTAACAGCAGAACTGATCAAGCAAAAGAAAGAATCAGTGAGCTTGAAGCCAGGCTATTTGAAAAGACAGTCAGAGGAGAATAAAAAGAATAAAAAAACAATGAAGCACACCTACAAGATCTAGAAAACAGCCTCAAAAGAGCAAATCTAAGAGTTATTGGCCTTAAAGAGGAGGCAGAGAGAGAGACAGGGGTAAAAGGGATTTACCCAAAGGGTAAATTTTTTTACTCAAAGGGATCGTAACAGATAATTTCCCAAACCAAGAGAAAGATATAGAACACCAAGCAAATTTACCCCAAATAAGACTACCTCAAGACAAGTAATAAGCAAATCCTCAAATGTCAAAGATACAGAAAGGATCCCAAAAGCAGCAAGAGAAAAGAAACAAATAATAAACAATGGAGCTCCAGTAAGTGTTGCAGCAGACTTCTCAGTGGAAACCCTACAGGCCATGAGAGAGTGACAGGATATATTTAAACTACTGAAGGAAAAAAAGAATGCTTTTTATTCTAGAATAAGTATATCTGGCATAAATATCCTTCAAACATGAAGGAGAAATAAAGATTTTCCCAAACAAAACCTGAGGGATTTCATCTACACCAGATGTGTCCTACAAGAAATGCTAAAGGGAGTTCTTCAATCTGAAAGAAAAGGACATTGATGAACAATGAGATATTATTTGAAGGTACAAAACTCACTAGTAATGTTAAGTACATAGAAAAACACAGAATATTAAAACATTGTAATTGTGCCATGTAAGCTACTCATACCTTGAGCAGAAAGACTAAAATATAAACTGATCAAAAATACTAACTACAACAACTTTTTAAGACATACACAGTACAATAAGATATAAACAGAAACAATCAAAAGTTAAAAAGCAGGAGGATGAAGTTAAAGTGCAGAATTTTCATTAGTCTTCTTTTTGCCTGTTTATTAGTTTGTTTCTTTATGCAGTCAGTGTTGTCATCAGTTTAAAATAGTGGGTTATAAGATAGTATTTGGAAGCCTCATGGTAACCTCAAATCAAAAACATACAACGGATATACAAAAAACAAAAAGAAAGAAATTAAATCATACCACCAGAGAAAATCACTGTCACTAAAAGTAAGATAGGAAGGAACGAAAGAAGGATGAGAAGACCACAAAACAACCAGAAAACAAATAACAAAATGGCAAGAGTAAGACCTTACTTATCAATAACAAAATTGATTGTAAGTGGACTACATTCTCTAATCAATAGACACAGAGTGGCTGAATAGATTAAAAAAAAAAAGATGCAATAATCTGTTGCCTATAAGAAATACACTTCACCTAAAAAGACAGACATAGATTGAAAATAAATAGATAAAAAAAGATATCCCATCCCAGTGGAAACTAAAAAAGAGCAGGAGTAGGTATATTTATATCAGGCAAAATAGATTTCAAGGCAAAAATTATGAAAAGAGACAAAGAAGGTCATTATATAATGATAAAGGGCTCAATTCAGCAAAAGGATATAGCAATTATAAATGTATATGCATCCAACACTGGAACACCCAGATAAATGAAGCAAATATTATTAGAGCTAAAGAGGGAGAGAGATCCCAATACAATAATGGCTGGAGACTTCAACCCTTCACTTTCAGCATTGGACAGATCATCGAGACAGAAAAATCAACAAACATCAGTTTTAATCTCACTATTATAGACCAAATGGACTAAATAGATGTTCATAGAACATTTCCCACAATGGCTGCAGAATACACATTCTTCTCCTAAGCACGTAGATCATTCTGAAGGGTAGACCACACATTAGACTACAAAACAAGTCTTAAAATATGCAAAAAAAGCCCTGAAATTATATCGAGTATATTCTCTGACTACAATGTAATAAAACTATACATCAGTAAAGACATAAATTTTGAAAACTACATATAAACACATGGAAATTAACCAATACACTCCTGAATGACCAGTGGATCAATTAAGAAAGAATGGCTTTGGCTATTCTTCACAGAAACAGAAAAAAAAACAATCCTAAAATCTATGTCATATCACAAAAGGCCCAGAATAGCCAAAGCCATCCTGAGCAAAATGAACAAAACTAGAGGAATCACATTACCTGACTTCAAATTATACTACACAGCTAAAGTAATCAAAACAGCATGATCCTGGCATAAAACTAGAGTCATAGATTAATGGGACAGAACAGAGAAAGTAGAAAGAAATCCATATATCCACAATGAACTTATTTTTGACAAATAAGCCAAGAACATACACTGGGGAAAGAACAGTCTCTTCAATAAATGGTACTGGGAAAACTGGATATTCATATGCAGGAGAATGAAACTAGACTCTTATCTCTCACCATATAAAAAAAAATCAAATCTACATGGATTAAATACTTACATATAAAACCCCAAACCATGAAACTACTACAAGAAAACATCAGGGAAATGCTCCAGGACATTAGACTCGGCAATGATTTCTTGAGCAATACTCCACAAGTACAAGCAACCAACTGCAAACATGGGCAAATGGGATCACATCAAATTAAAAAGCTTTTTTGGCCGGGCGTGGTGGCTCATGCCTGTGATCCCAGAACTTGGGAGGCCAAGGCGGGCAGATCACAAGATCAGGAGATCGAGACCATTCTGGCTAACACGATGAAACCTCGTCTCTACTAAAAACACAAAAAATTAGCCAGGCGTGGTGGCAGGCACCTGTAGTCCCAGCTACTCGGGAGGCTGAGGCAGGAGAATGGCGTGAACCCGGGAGGCGGAGCTTGCAGTGAGCAGAGATTGTGCCACTGCACTCTGGCCTGGGTGACACAACGAGACTCTGAGATCGTGCCATTGCACTCTAGCCTGGGTGACAGAAAGAGACTTCGTCTCATAAAACAAAACAAAAAAAGCTGCTTCTCAGCAAAAGAAACAGTGAACAAAGTGAAGAGACAATCCACAGAACGGGTGAAAATATTTGCAAACTACCCATCTGATACGGTTTGTCTCTGTGTCTCCACCCACATCTCATGTTTAATTGTAATTCCAAATGTTGGGGAAAGGACCTGGTGGGAGGTAATTTGATCATGGGGGTGGATTTCCCCCTTGCTGTTTGTTCTCATGATAGTTAGTGAGCTCTCATGAGATCTGATTGTTTAAAAGTGTGCGGCACTTTCCCCTTTTCTCTCTTTATCCTGGTCCGACATGTAAAGATGTGCTTGCTTCCCCTTTGCCTTCTGCCATGATTGTAAGTTTCTTGAGGCCACTCAGTCATGCTTCTTGTACAGCCTGCAGAACTATGAGTCAATTAAACTTCTTTTCTTCATAAATTACCCAGTCTCAGGTAGTTCTTTATAACAGTGTGAGAACAGACTAATATACCATCTGAAAATGGATTATTAACCAGTATACATAAGGAGCTCAAACAACTCCAGAGGAAAAAAATCTAAAAATCTGATTTTAAAAATGGACAAAATATCTGCACAGATATTTCTCAAGACATAAAAATGGCAAACAGGTATAGTAAAAGGTGCTCAACATCATCGATCATCAGAGAAATGCAAGTCAAAACTATAGCGAGATGTCATCTCACCCCAGTTAAAATGGCTTTCATCCAAAAGACAGGCAATAACAAATGCTGGCAAGGATGTGGAGAAAAGGGAACCCTCAAACACTGTTGGTGGGAATGTAAATTAGTACAACTATTATGGAAAATGGTTTGGAGGTTCCTTAAAAAACTCAATATAGAGCTCCCATATGATCTAGCAATCCTACTGCTATGTATATACCCAAAAGAAAGGAAATCAGTATATCAAAGCGATATCTTCACTCCCATGTTTATTGCAGCACTATTCACAATAGCCAAGATTTGGAAGCTACCTAATTGTCCATCAACAGAGGAATGAATAAAGAAAATGTACATATAAATAATCAGGTACTACATGTACTCTAGAACTTGAAGTATAATAAAAAACAGAAAAGAAATATGGTTATGGAAGATGAAAGAAAGTTTCAAGCATGTTGGCTTGAATGGCCAGTTCCGGGTTGGCAAAAATAACTATCTCTTTCTTTTTCTTTCGACCCATGGAATAAAAAATTATGAGAAAAGAAAAAAAAAATCAGGTACTATTCAGCCATAAAAAAGAATGAGATTCTATCTTTTCCAACAAATGGATGGAACTAGAGGTCATTATGTTAAATGAAATAAGCCAGGCACAGAAAGGCAAACTTTGAATGTTCTCACTTTTTTTGTGGGATCTAAAAATTAAAAGAACTGAAGTCATGGAGATAGAGAATAGAATGATGATAACCAGAGGGGTTGGGAAGGCTAGTGTGTGCTGGGGGGTTGGGGGTGGGGGCTTCTGGGGAGTGGCGGTGGGGAAGCGGGAATGATGAATGGGCACAAAAATATAGGTAGACAGAATAAGATCTAGTATTTGATAGCATAACAGGGTGACTACAGTCAACAATAATTTATTGTACTTTTTCTGTCTTTCTTTCTTTTTTTTTTTTTTTTTTTTTGAGACGGAGTCTCGCTCTGTCGCCCAGGCTGGAGTGCAGTGGCGCTGTCTCCGCTCACTGCAAGCTCCACCTCCTGGGCTCACGCCATTCTCCTGCCTCAGCCTCCCGAGTAGCTGGGACTACAGGCGCCTGCCACCATGCCCAGCTAATTTTTTTGTATTTTTAGTAGAGACGGGGTTTCAACCATGTTCTCCAGGATGGTCTCCATCTCCTGACCTCATGATCCGCCTGCCTCGGCCTCCCAAAGTGCTGGGATTACAGGTGTGAGTCACCGCGCCCGGCCCATTTTTTTCTTTTTTTTTTTTGAGATGGAGTCTCACTCTGTCAGCCAGGCTGGAGTGCAGTGGTGTGATCTTGGCTCACTGTAAGCTCCACCTCCTGGGTTCATGCCATTTCTCCTGCCTCAGCCTCCTGAATGACTAAAATAGTATAATTGGATTGTTTGTAATACAATGACAGGATAAATGCTTGATGTGATGGACACCCCATTTACTCTGATGTGATTAGTATGCATTGTACACCTGTATCAAAACATCTCATGTACCCCATAAATATATACTTATCACGTAACTACAAAATTAAAAAGAAACATAATGGAAGAACACTAAACTAAGAATGTGATCAGTGGCTGAGGGCAATATCCTTTGGAAGTCTCATCACTTCTTTCCTACATAAGGATATTATGAAATCAATGCTGAGAACAGGCAAGTTTTATTTGGTTGGTTGGTTGGTTGGTTGGTTGGTTTTTTTGAATACAGGACCATAAAAAGAACGCAGCTGCGTGGGCAGACTGAAAAGAAACCGTATCTAGGCTCAGGGTTATTCTCCTGTCCTGACAACATACATGCTGTCTTCATGAGCAGCAGTCACAGCCAGTCAGCTGTCAGGTCTTCCTTTCAAGAATTCTCATACCTGGACCTATGGCTTTTGTTATTCCATGGCTGAATTTTTGCAATTGCCTCCAACTTGCTCTTGACCCACCTCTGTCTCCGTAACTCTACTACTCATCTTATTTACCACATCAACATTCATCCATGCTAAACATCACTTTCATAATTTTTCTAAGCTACTCCAAACCTTCACTAATATTTCACTGCCTATGAATAATATTCTCTTTATCTTTGTATCCCAGATTTGTACCCTTTTTACCTTTCCCATTATATTATCCTCTATTCATCTTGAAGTCACATAGAGTGGTTCCTGTTTTTTTCTCATTTGTGTTTATCTCTCGTTGAAAATGCCTCTGATCTCACATGTTTAGATGCTGCACTGTTACTCCTTCTGGGACCTGTTCTTCCTAGAATATTCTCTCCATCTCTGCTCCCGATCCTGCCCCAGAACACTTTAGCATTTCCTCCAAGAATACGTACCACTTTCTACTCTGTACTACACTGATTTACGGACAACCTCAATGAAGGCAAAGATAGCATTTTACTCATCTTTACAAAATAAACAGTTACAGTTTACAATGATACTATGAAGTCTCTGCTCCATCTTTTTTTTTTTTTCCCACCTGCCACAGAGAAAAGACTATTTGTGCAAGATTGCTCCTAGGAAACCTCATTCTCTGCTCATTTCTGGAATCTATCAGGGATGGACTATGTTTACCACTCGAATTATAAAAGCTTTCATGATTCTCAGACCTTTGACAAATATTTCTGCTATCAGCAAGAAATTGATACTCACTAAACCATCAATAAAAGGGGCACAGGCTACCTTAAGGCAAACGGCCATTATTCACTCTTAACCGATGGAAAACACACCTCTGTTTCCACTATTTATAATGTATGTTTTCACATTGTCTAGTGACCCCTTTTTTAACAGATAGGAAGGAAATGAAAACTTATTACCAACTTAGCATGTGTCAGAAATCATGGTAAGCATTTCAATATGTGTTATCTCATTTAATCCTTACAAAAACTCTTTGAGTTGGGTTTTATTATCTTCATTTCACAGAGGAGGGAACTTAGGCTAAGAAGGGTTATGTCATAAAGTTTGTACGTGGAACAGCAGGGATCTGAAGGGTTCCTGACTTCAAAGCACAAATTCCTTCTACTGTGTGACTTTGAGAAGATTTTGCTACTGACTTTGCCATCAAGAACTACATATTTCTACTACTTAACACTATCTACTAAAGTAGAATTTCATACCAACCTATATGAAACAGCATATGTGTTTCTTTTTTTTGATATTGGAAGGTCTAATAGTTCATTAACTTTCTGGGTATTTTTCATGAGAAAATTACTGGGATTTTTTTTTCAACTTTTAAGTTCAGAGGCACATGTACAGGTTTGTTACCTAGGTATACTTGTGTAATAGAGGTCTGTTGACAGATTATTTCATCACCCAAATATTAAGCCTAGTACCCATTAGTTATTTTTCCTGATCCTCTCCCTCCTCCTACCCTCCACCCTCCAATAGGCCCCAGAGTGTGTTGTTCCCCTCTATGTGTCCAGCATATAATGTTTTTAAAAATAATTGTTGATGCTCTCAGAAATAAGAGTTGTAATAAGTTGTTTGGAGTCTCACGCACCTGGAAACTTTTACCAAGACAGGCATGGATTACTGTTTGCATTGTGTCAGAGCAGGGGAAAAGGGAAAAATAAGACAGAGACAGAGACAGACAGACAGAGAGAGAGAGACAGTGCTAGGTGATATCATAGAGAATTTATTGTTTGTACATGGTAATGAAGCAACAGAAAGAACCACAGATGAATCCAAAGTGTGTGGCCTTGTGATTGAAATATGCCATTATTAGAAAGAAGACACAAGGGAAAAAATAGTGTAGGATCAGGCCAACAGTCCAGATGTAGCATAAACAGCATGGAGCACCCTAGGACCCACATCTCCCTTTCACTGCCACCCTCACCAAAGTTTTTAATGCCACCTAAGACAGCATTAGCTTTCCTGGCAGCTGAACTGGGCTACTACTGGCTCATCAACTGTGTGCATTCAGCTAAAAATCCTGAAGTCGTTTTTCGTACTAACTGCTGTTAAACCAGATCATCTTCATCCGATGAATGTTTACGGAGAGCCGGTGGTACATCGGGCACCATGCTAGGCACTGAGGTTGTAAAAGGAGCAAGGTAGTCCTGAGCCCTGCACTGGCAGGGCTTCTAACACACAAGTAATCACAAAGAGTGGAGTAAGTGCTAGCAAACCTACCTGGCCAAAGCTACCTCCAGCTCTCACCTTGACAGATGTAACATCTCTTGACTAATCTGTGGGACTCTGCATTTAGTCCCTATGGTCTATTTTCCACAACAAAGCTACTGTAATTATTTAAAAACTAAAACCAAACCAAAACAAAAATCTTATAATAGTCCCTTGCTTAAAGCCTCCCAGTTAGCTTCCAACCACATTTAGAAGAAAATCCAAAGGCTTCCACAGCTTCCAAGCCCTGCCTGGGCTGAGTGCAGCAGCCCCTCCAATATCATCTGCACAGCTCTGCCCTGGATCAGGGTACTTCACCCAATCCAGCCTCACCACAAGTCCTAGGACACGCAAACCATGCCCCTCCTCAAGGTTTTGGAACGTGCTCTTTTCCATACTGTGGTGCTATTCTCACAGATAGCCACAAAGTTCACTGACCTCCTTTGATCATATCGCCAAAAACGTCATCTTACCAGAGAGGTCCTCCCATGGCCACCCTATGTAAAGCAGGCCGCCCAACCCTGACTCGCCATCATTATCTTCTTATCATTCTCCATTTTTCTTCAAAAGACTTGGTACTGCCTGGCATCTTCCCCACGAAAACACAAGCTTCACGTGGACATGAGCTTTACTTTGTTCACTGTTTTATCTCTGGAGCCTAGAACATGTCTGAAACATAGTAGGCACTCAATACATATTTGTTAAATAAAAGGCTGGTCAGAGAACCTTGAAAGTTGGTAATGAGGCACCTAACAGTAGCCCATGGATTGGGCTTTTCTGGAAATGTATAGGAAATTGGGAAGATGTGTTTCGGGCAAAGAAAACATGAGAACCTAAAAGCAGCCTAAAATGAGGAACCCTAAGATCTTCCATTTGGCTGGGGTGCTCAGTGTGAGAGGGAGCCTGGAGAGAGAACAGGTGGAAGAGAAAGGAAGGGGCCAGTCATAGAGAATCTCAAAAACCACATTAATGAGTTCTGTCTTTATCCTCAGGGCAATGGGATGTTGTTAAGGGATTTTTAGCAAGGAAGTGACATGATCAGATTTGTGTTTTAAAATGATCACCCAGGCTGCAGCGTGGAAAATAAATTGGATGGGAGTAAGGCAGGAAGCAGTTGCTTCCTTTTTTGAACCCAAATACAGGAATTTACATTCATCCCTATTAAATTTAATCTTCTGAATTACGGCTCAACAGTTCTCCCTGTTGAGACCTTTTTGAATCCTGATTCTGTCATCCAATGTGATTTGCTAACCTACCAAGTTACGTGGCTCCCACAAACGTGACAAGTAAGCCTGCTCTATCCAAATCATGTGCAGGGCTTACATTACTGAAAACCATGTCTGCTCTCTTCATGGCACTTTTGCCTGTGGTTGTGAGATTTCCTGGCTGGGTGAAAACATTTTCTGATCATTCCATGGTATTTCTTATTGCAAAGTTAATGAGCCAGCCCAGAATGGAAGTAACCATAAAGACGTAGTAACTCAAGCTACCCAGAACTTTCCTGTGCATTTCCTCAAGAGCTTATGACTTTACCATAAGGTGCCAACCCATTTTATTCTTGCATGAATTAATTTTGGCACCTGGTTTCTGGCTGGGGATTGTATAGCTGCTTCTGTTCTTGGCTACAATAAGTGCTATCAAAAAATTTCTCTTCTGGCATGAAGTACATAATACTGTCTATATTTCTGCCCAGAATCTACTATCATCTGTTTAATATGCAAACTGTGCAAAACCAGGGCTACTACTGTGTAATAGATTTTGAAAAGTTGTCATCCAGATTCATTGTTTATTAGAGGTTATTAACTTTGGGGGTTTATGTGCTGTCTCTTCATTTCAGAGCACACAACCATTCACTTAAATGGGATGCACAAAGTTCTTCACACACTCTAGTGAACTCATCTGGTATTTTATACTGATCTATTAGATGAGCTCACTTAAATCACGCTCCTTTCTGCAGAACAGGCGATTACACATACATATTAAATATCTCTAGCTTTTTGGAAAGTATTGAGGTATATTAAGAATCTCGAACAAAGTTGAGCTAATAGAAAACATTAACTGGACAAACAGACAGTGGCTAGACCCAGAGTCCAGAGTGACCTCACAGGCAGCACTTTTTTTTTTTTTTTTAAACAGAATCTCCCTTTGTCCCCCAGGCTGTAGTGCAGTGGTACAATCTCAGCTCACTATAACTTCCGCCTCTCAGATTCAAGCAATTCTGCTTCAGCCTCCCGAGTAGCTGGAATTACAGGCACGTGCCACCACACCCAGCTGATTTTTGTATTTTTAGTAGAGATGGAGTTTCACCATGTTGGGCAGGCTGGTCTTGAATTCCTGACCTCAGGCGATCTGCCCACTTCAGCCTCCCAAAGTGCTTGGATTACAGCCATGAGCCACCATGCCCAGCCACAGGCAGTAATTTTTAAAATCTTTTTTTCTTAAGACCAGAGATTTCTTTGGACATCTCAGAGGCAAATAATAAAGGGAGGGAAAAGGTAAAAGCAATGGGCTGTACCCATAGTGTGTTCTCTCCTGCTACTCTCTCTTCCTCCCCATCCCCCTCCTACATTAAATGAAATTTTTGCTATAAAAATTTGAAAGAGATTTACAAAATCTATTTACAATTATTTGCCTATGAGTTAATTATAGATTGACTGATTTTTTTAGCAATCTCTCTGCATACTTAGAAATTCTTTTGAGTTGTAAAAAAACCAAAAGTGTAACCTTTTTGCAATTGATATTTTTTAAAATAATAAATTCTAAGTGTAATAATTACTAAAATTGGCATAAGCTTCCATTTCAGGGATTAACATTTATTAATTTCACACTTGGATTTATGTTCATACATTACAGCCAATAATTTTGTTCATATCTCACATACTTCAGTAGGTTTTTGTAAAGCTTATAGGCTCTAGGCCTTGTGCCTATAGTGACTCATAAGAAAAATAAAACCCTTGCCTGTTTCGATCAGAAGAATTGCTTCAACAATTTAGGACATAAAAATAGAAAATTTGGGCTGGGCGCGGTGGCTCATGTCTTGTAATCCTAGCACTTTGAGAAGCCAAGGTGGGTGGATCATGGGGTCAGGAGTTCGAGACCAGCCTGACCAACATGGTGAAACCCCATCTCTACTAAAAATACAAAAATTAGCTGAGCATTGTGAAGCACGTCTGTAATCCCAGCTACTCAGGAGGTTGAGGCAGAAGAATCGCTTGAACCCAGGAGGTGGAGGTTGCAGTGAGCCATTGTACCATTGCACTGCAGCCTGGGTGACAGAGCGAGAGACCATCTCAAAAAAAAAAAAAAAAAAAAATATATATATATATATATATACACACACACACATATACACACACACATATATACACACACATATATACATATATACACACATATATACATGCACACATATATATACATATATACTTATATACATACATATATACACACATACATATACACATATATGTATATGTGTATATATGTGTGTATGTGTGTATATATATAAAATTTAAAACCAGTAGGTTAGAGACATTAAGAAAAAAATAGTAATTTGTTGTTATATTTTTCTCTCTGGGTGTCTCCTTCCTGCATCTTGTTTCTTCACTAGCTTCTCTGGTTATTTTTCTCTCTGGGTGTCTCCTTCCTGCATCTTGTTCCTTCACTAGCTTCTCTGTTTGAAGATGGTACTATGATTCTCTCAAGCAACTCTCACTTCTTATCCTCTGTTCCAGCTTAAATATAATTGGCCAAGCTTGACTTTGGCAGTGGACAGAGAATCAGGACATTGCTCTCTTATCATTTTTCTACTTATTCTACAATTCTGTCAAAACAAAATTAAAATAATAGTCTCTCAGGACTAAGATCTAAAGCAACTCAGAAATTCTGCCTAACTAATGAGGCTGTCTGTGCACTTCTGCACACATGCAGTGACCAGAAACTTACAGACACACTGGGTGGCTATGGCAGACATGTAGCTTGACTGATCCAATGCCACCTACAACCCTGTTTTCCCTAGCTACTTTCTGGCTAGACAGTATGTGACATGTGATAGTCCTGGCCAATGAATAAGAGTAGAAGTTTGCTGGACAGCAATTCTTAGCTGATACTGGATTTCCTGAATTAGGGAAGAATGTTGGCGTACCCTTTTGCCTTCTGTTACTTTTTTTTTTTTGCCTGAAACATGGATGTGATTGCTGAAGATATAGAAGCCATCTGTACACTCCGCAGTGACAAATATGGGTACGAGAGCCAGAAAGTCAAGAGTGGCAGAGTGAAGAGGAGAAGGAGCCTAGGCCTCTGATACCTTCATGGAGACCCTGGATTGGCCTTATTCAGGCTTCACGTTACATAAGACAAATGAACTCCTGCTTACAACAACACTGTTTGGTACGGATCCCTGAGCATTGCAGTGGAATGTGCTCGTAGCTAATGCTATTTTAACCGATAAAGAGTAGTGTTCTGTGTTGACCTAAAACCTCTTAACAAACATATCATCATTCTGCCCCATAAATATTCTTATTTGTCTTTCCAGGTGATAAGTCCTCAATGAAGTAAGCATTAAACATACCTCACACCCCTTTTGTCCTTTTTGTAGTTAAATATCTGCATCTCTTTTTACCATGAACAGGATTCTGCTTTTTTATTCTATTTTAAAATTAGTTTTATACTGCCAATTGATTTTATTATATGTGTAATACATATTTGTGGTAAAGATTTGAAATATACAGAAACATATAAAAAATAAAGTAAAAATTATACACGTAACTTCCACTAAGAGAAAGTCAATATTAACATTTTGCCAAACTTTCTTCTTTTATTTATAAGCCATGCGTCACTAGATGACTGAGATAGGATCTGAGAAATGCATTGCTAGGCAGTTTCATCATTGTGTGAACATCATAGCATGTACTTCCACAAACCTCGATGGTTTAGCCTGCTACACACCTAGGCTATATGGTCTAGCCTATGGTACCTATGCTATTAACCCATAGAGCATGTTACTATAGTGAATACTATAGGCAATTTTAACCTAATGGTAAGTATCTATGTTTCTAAACAAATCTAAACATAGAAAAGATATAGTAAACATAGACTGTTAAAAGCTCATGGGACTAATATGCAGTCTGCAGTTGACTGAAATGATACTACATTGTACATGATTATATATATACATACACACACACATACACACTACTATAATTGTATACTCTGCTTTTTTTAACTGGCATTTTACCATTAACATTTTTTATTTCATGAAGCATTCTGAAGATTTCTATTAGTTGCATAATAGTGTTTTATATAGATTAGATTAATATTATATAATTTCACTAATTCTCTTATTACTGGAAAATTAACTATAGGGAAAATTTTTATATTCCATCTTGGTCAAGTCTTTTATTTTTTTGGTAGGATAATTTTTAGAAATAGAATTACTGGGTAGAAGATGAAAATAGTGTTAAGGTGCCTATATAATTACCACTCTGCCTTACAGAAAGCAGCATTCATTTAAATGGCCAACAAGCATGTTCTGTACCACTGGAACATATATATTTCAGCATTTGCCAATGTTTGCCAATATAATATCTCAATTTTCTTAATTACTTGTGAGGTTGAATATATTTCATATTTATGTCCCAAATAAATTTCTTTCGCCCTTTGTGAATTGTCATATACTTTTCCAATTCTGAATTGAAATATTTGTTTTCCCATAATTTATAAGAGCTCTTCATATGTTAAGGATGTTAATCTTTTGTCAAGTATTTTCTAATTATTCCTTTATTCTCTTGAATGACAAAGAACATGTGGATAATAGGGAGCGATTATTAAAGCAGTGTCTCTTAATCCTATTTTAAGAATGTTGGCATTTCCAAATCAAGTAACTTTGCAGGATGTTGCTGAATTAAAAAAAAAAAAGAACAATGTAATCCAAAGTGAACTCTTAGGATCACTTCTTGGTTTTACATATATTATCCATAGTAAATCTCTTCTCCAACTTAAACAAATTTTTCTCTTTTCATTGAAATAAGCTTCTCTAAGTATTTCTCTTACACACCAGCATTTTATTTTTAAAATGAACCTTCTAAAACACA
Organism: Pan troglodytes; assembly: GCF_028858775.2. NCBI lineage: Eukaryota > Metazoa > Chordata > Mammalia > Primates > Hominidae > Pan > Pan troglodytes. Next base: position 107,433,764 of record NC_072411.2, on the reverse strand, counting down.
CCTAGAAAAGTGCATGGTAATAACATATTAAACAACAATTTAAGGCTATTAACTTCTTTTACAGATATGATATTCCCAATCCATTAATGACGAAGCATATCATCAGTTTTCCCAGTGGGGTGGACAATTAGACTGAGCCGCCTTTAGAAGTTCTTGCCCTTAATGACTTTGTGACCACATTTTCAATATAACAACATCTCTAAATTATAGCTTGGTTATGGATAAGCCCTTTAAGTAAGTACTATTTTTTAAAGGGATACACATTTAGATATCTAATGGGTTAGTTAATTTAGCCCATTTTAGAGTTAACTCACATATCCATCAACATCAAGAAGTTATGCTGGCTACTGTACAAATTGGGTCATGCGAACGTAGGGCCTTTTAATGTTTCTCAGTTGTCTTAGCATATGAGGTGACAGTAAATAGATTGTACTTGCATTATTAAGCTCTTTGATTAAACCTAAATACAAAAATTGCTTTGCAGATAAAAATTTGCATAAATTATGAAGCTACATTGGGTCTGTAACAAGTATTTAAACCATTTGGAATGGAATATTCTCAATTTATTTTGAGCCAATTGTCTTCTTTGAGTCAGGATGTTTTTTTTTTTTTTTTTTGGTATCACCTTGGGGTATTTTTCGTGACAACTAATACTGTGTGACCCAAGGTGAACAAAATCTCTAAATATTCAGCTTACACAATATTTGCCACAAGTGACATGCAACCAAATTGCTCTATACTAATGTAATTCAATTTCATGTTGCTTCAGGTAAAAGCAAGCAGTTCAAGCATGTTTTGAATATAATTCCCATGGCACTGTGTTTATGTACAGACTACGTTATTTTTGTGCAAACAGTTTTATGAAAAAATCAAAATGGGATTAATAAATAAGAAGCACACAAATTTTTTTATTACAGGAACATTATCTTCTACTCTGTTCTGCAACCAAAAGGAAAAACATCTTATACATTAAAATAATATAAATAAAAACACATACTTCTTGAGATTAAAAAACAACCAAAAAACCTAAAAGGAAGATACAGAGGAATACAAAAGGAAAAAAGAATGCCTGTAATGAACAGAAGACTAGGAGGGGCCACAAACAATTTGATCTAATTTACCCTCTCTTGTGGTGCAAGTGAATTCACATGACCTAAATCAATTATGTCAAGTGATTGCCTAATTTATTCATAGATTCCTCCAATTAGGAAATAAAGCACACAGCCCTTTTCTTCAAGTTTTAAACAACTGCTTTCATTCTTCTTTATTTAATGAAATTGAAGCCTTTGACCTTCTTTATTTCCTGTGTTTGGTTCCTTCCTTAAATACGTTCATTTTTATCAGCCTTTCCCAAACACTTTCCTTTTAAGTGGACAAAACCAGGTAAGTGAATATGAGCGTATGGTGCTATGTTCTGGACTACCTTTATCCTCATTCTATTTTCCTACTCAAACAAAACATTAATTTGCACTTTTATTCACTTGTCATTTAATCATTTGTTTCTACTTTTATTTATTCAATCTTTTGATGTAGGAAAAGGGAACCTGCCTAGATAGTAAGATGAGCCAAATCAATCATCGTGGTCCACGGGGTTTCTGAGATTGCAGCCAGACTGCTCCAACACTATTCATTCACTCATTCATCTTGGATTTAGTGGGCACCTACACATGCTAAGTGGTGAAGGGAGGTGCCCAAGAAGTATACAGTATCACCTGTAGAAGCTTATAACCTGATTGGAATGGTAAAAAAAAATGCTCACTCAAAAGAATATCAAAGGAGTATGCCATTCTGTGCTAAGATATAGTATCTCAATTTTCTTAATTACTTGTGAAGTTGAATAACCAATAGTTTATTGCTTTAGGAATTCAGAAAAGGAGCTGGAAAAAAAAAATGACAGTCCCCTAGAGAAGGCAAGACTTGAATGGGTCCTGAATGAAAGACAGAATTTAAAAAAGAGTGGAGAGAGAATAGGTCGTCTGTTTTTGAGTTAAGACTGGGAAACTGACAAGCCTTGTTTGAAACAGCCATAATGGTCTGAAGCCCAACCATCAAAGTTAAATGTGCCTGAGTTCAAATCCTGGCCCCACCATTTACTAGCTGAGATATCTTATACAAGTCAACATCTTTAAGCCCTGATTGCCCCATCTGTAAAATGGCGATGGAATTGCTGTGCAAAAAAACTATGCCTGACATACAGCTATGAAGATTACAGTTACTACTAATGCTTTTCCTCTTTTTAATCTTCATATTCTAGATTAATAGGCACTGAAGCTTAAATATTAGGGCTTGATCTTTTTACCATATGTAAAAGAGAGTCAAAGGTTTCTGGCCACAGATAATCAGTAACATCAGAGGTTATCTTTACCATTCTTTTGCCATTCTTTTGGAGGCATATTGCAGTGCTGTCAGTTACATTCTATAATCACGGTCCATAGTTAATGTATGCTTAGTTGATTACAGCCCTGTTCATTCTTGCTGCTCTGCAGTTAATTCCTACTTGCTTAGTGGCTGTGGACATTTCTCTGCCCTGGAGATTCTCTATCAGGTTACACCCCACTTCACAGCATTGCTCCACGTGTCCCAGCTTGTTGGCAATCCTTCCTCACCCTACTCTGGCTGTTGCACATCACCTTTAAATCTCACAAGCAAACTCACATCTTCTTTGCTAAGGACATTCCTCAAAGGATGAGACCTATGAGATAGTCTGTATTCAAAGTTTCTGTGATCAAATGAGTTTGGGAAATGCTGCATTTATTACATCCTGAAGATTCTTGAAGCCTGGAAACGTACAAAACATGCACTAATGGTTTTGAGCAATCCCGTATTTAAGAAGCCTGTTTAACTTTGTCAGCATTTCCAAGACTTTTATCATTAAAGTCACTACTAAAACCGCCAATCTGTTAAGTTTCAGTGACATTTTTGTGAATACTGTTTATATTAACAAATATATTCTTCAATCTTTGATAAGGTAGTAGTATTAGCCTCAAGTGAGAGGACTGGGCACCTAAGATTTCCCTCTGGCCTTTCTGGGTACAGAGAAAGCACTGAGATCATTTACCTGACATCTACTTATTTATTAAAGCTGAAAATAAAAAAAATTCTAATGGAACTCATTTTTCCTTCAATTTGGGTGCTATGATAATTTATTCCAAATTTTGAAAACATGCTAAATGTTCTCCAATTCATTGGTACCCCCTTGTTTTACTTTTAAGGAATTCCAAGCTGAAACCTTTTCAGGCTCTCACAATTCTTTCAAGACAATTCTGAAGCGTTTGGGGACTGGGGATTATGCCAGTTAGTTTCTGGATCAGCAGAGGACAGATTAGCTTATTCCCAGCCCACTTAAAACCATCAGTCTTGATTAGTCAGTTTCCAATTTGATCTCTATTTTAATTTTCACTTTAATTTTTATACCTTCATTGGATAGTGTTGCTAGTTACCTTTTCTTATGAACACTAGAAACCAAGTGGGTATTGAAACATTAGCCTTTCCAGTCATGTTTCCTCTTTCCACAATTTGTAGTGTTATGTTTGTCCTACTGGATATCTTTCCAGCAACTTTATTCACTTACTGCGTTATTATCGTTTATTTACCTCATCGCTCAAACTTTGTTCATGAGAGTATTTCCACTAAAGAAAGGTAAGCTACAGAAATAAGATACTGTCTGTTGTCACTGATATGTCTCAAATATTTGGAACATTACCTGGCATAGACAGTGCACCCAATAAATGATGAATGAAGGAAGGAGGGAATAGATGTATGGATGACTTTCGCATCCATACATCTATTGTATGTATGGATACATACATTCACATGGAGCTGAAATTGTATTTTCAAGCACTTTTCAGTCTTATAAAAGCAGAGTAGGTGTTTATGGTGATGCCAGTCTTTGTACTAATATGCTCTAAAGCAGCCAGCACTGCTGTATGTCAAGTATATTGGCTTTTGGGGTTCTGATGAAAAACCAAAAATAAATTATTTTTAAAAAGATTAATTGACTTGCCCCAGATTAAGCAGTTTTATCATAGATAAATCTGAATTCTGCCTCTGCCTCATGTTTAGTTAAACATTTTTCTGAACACTTAATGAAAGACACAAATGTATTCATTAGCATGTACTTCAGAGAGGGTAACATTTAAACGAAAGCAAAGTATCTATTTTCCCCTGTGAGCAAGGGCTGAAATTTGATCTTTAATGTAGAGTAACATTTTAATTCCAAAAAGTGATATTTAATTTAGAAATTTTCAGCCTTATAAAGGAAATGCTCAGATCATTCACAATAGAAAACATACAGTCAAACAGCTGGGAGAGGTTTAACCACAGAAGTGATTTTAAAAGTAAAATAAAATAACCTTTTTAAGCCTATAACACTGGCAAAAATGAAAAAAAAAAATGATGACACCCAGATTCTTCCATATACTGCTGATAGGAGCAAAATTGCTTTTCTTCAGGGCAACTGGTCATATGAATCAAAAGCCTCATATCTTTAATACATCATCTGGCTGGGGAGTACACGTATAGAAATTATAATAATAACATAATCATGATTGTTTACAAAGGTTGATGTACTAGCAGGCTCAATGCATTCCTGTTTCTAAAAGTGAAGAATTGGAAACAACTTTTATGGCAAAGAGTACAATATTAGTCAAGTGAATCACGCTACATTTATTCCAGAGTAAACTTTACAACTAAAAGATAATGTTGTAGAAGTAAAGATCCAGAGAACAATGTTTAGGTTAGACTGTTTTTAATACAAATTTAAAGAAATATGTTTGGTACAATCACTTGAGAAAAATTAGAATATAAGAACACAGGTAGGTATATAAGAGAATAAAAATATGTAAGACTAAAGGTGTTTTGCTTTTTATTTTATTTTTTAAAAAATTTTATTTATTTAAAAAATTTTTTTTGTAGAGATGGGGTCTTGCTTTGTTGCCGAGGCTGGTCTCAAACTCCCAGGGTGAAACGATCCTCCCAATGCAGCCTCTCAAAGTGCTGAGATTATAGGCATGAGCCACCATGACTGGCCCTGTTTCATCCCTTAAGATAATTTTTTATTTTGTATTTTTGTGTGTACTTAGTAGGTGTATATATTTATGGGATACATGAGATGTTCTGATCTAGGCATACAATGCATAATAATCCATCATGGAAAGTGGGGTATCATCCCCTTAAACATTTATCCTTTGCGTTACAAACAAGCCAGTACTCCTTTAGTTATTTTAAAATGTACAATTAAATCATTATTGATTATAGTCACCCTGTCATACTATCAAATACTAGGCCTTATTCATTCATTCTAATTTTTTTTTATATTTTGCTTTTTAAAGAACAAACTGTAACTACTGCATCTAAAAATCAGATAGTTGTCTCTCCTTACAGTGTCTTTAATCACTTCATAAAGTATTGCCAATAACAAATTTTATCATTCAAAATATTCAGAAGGCATAATTATGAAACTGCTAAACTTCATTTAACCTATATTTATAGCATATATTTTTAATTATTTAATTGTATATTTTAATTATTAATTGTATACTTAATTGCACATTATATATAACATTTTCAACTAATGAAATTCTCACTTCAAAAAACTAAAATGGATTTGGTTCATATTTGCAAGGAGAACTTAAGTATTTTGTTCCATTCTTTGAATAAGCATCCTTAGCTTCATATTTTTAGGAAGATGTTCTTATATGAATACAAAAGTTCTTTAAAAAGGAACACAGATTAATTAGATCCCATTTGTCAATTTTGTCTTTTGTTGCCATTGCTTTTGGTGTTTTAGACATGAAGTCCTTGCCCATGCCTATGTCCTGAATGGTAATGCCTAGGTTTTCTTCTAGGGTTTTTATGGTTTTAGGTCTAACGTTTAAGTCTTTAATCCATCTTGAATTGATTTTTGTATAAGGTGTAAGGAAGGGATCCAGTTTTCGCTTTCTACATATGGCTAGCCAGTTTTCCCAGCACCATTTATTAAATAGGGAATCTTTTCCCCATTGCTTGTTTTTCTCAGGTTTGTCAAAGATCAGATAGTTGTAGATATGCGGCGTTATTTCTGAGGGCTCTGTTCTGTTCCATTGATCTATATCTCTGTTTTGGTACCAGTACCATGCTGTTTTGGTTACTGTAGCCTTGTAGTATAGTTTGAAGTCAGGTAGCATGATGCCCCCAGCTTTGTTCTTTTGGCTTAGGATTGACTTGGTGATGCGGGCTCTTTTTTGGTTCCATATGAACTTTAAAGTAGTTTTTTCCAATTCTGTGAAGAAAGGCATTGGTAGCTTGATGGGGATGGCATTGAATCTGTAAATTACCTTGGGCAGTATGGCCATTTTCACGATATTGATTCTTCCTACCCATGAGCATGGAATGTTCTTCCATTTGTTTGTATCCTCTTTTATTTCCTTGAGCAGTGGTTTGTAGTTCTCCTTGAAGAGGTCCTTCACATCCCTTGTAAGTTGGATTCCTAGGTATTTTATTCTCTTTGAAGCAATTGTGAATGGGAGTTCACTCATGATTTGGCTCTCTGTTCGTCTGTTGGTGGTGTATAAGAATGCTTGTGATTTTTGTACATTGATTTTGTATCCTGAGACTTTGCTGAAGTTGCTTATCAGCTTAAGGAGATTTTGGGCTGAGACAATGGGGTTTTCTAGATATACGATCATGTCATCTGCAAAAAGGGACAATTTGACTTCCTCTTTTCCTAATTGAATACCCTTTATTTCCTTCTCCTGCCTAATTGCCCTGGCCAGAACTTCCAACACTATGTTGAATAGGAGTGGTGAGAGAGGGCATCCCTGTCTTGTGCCAGTTTTCAAAGGGAATGCTTCCAGTTTTTGCCCATTCAGTATGATATTGGCTGTGGGTCTGTCATAGATAGCTCTTATTATTTTGAAATACGTCCCATCAATGCCTAATTTATTGAGAGTTTTTAGCATGAAGGGTTGTTGGAGTTTGTCAAAGGCTTTTTCTGCATCTATTGAGATAATCATGTGGTTTTTGTCTTTGGCTCTGTTTATATGCTGGATTACATTTATTGATTTGTGTATATTGAACCAGCCTTGCATCCCAGGGATGAAGCCCACTTGATCATGGTGGATAAGCTTTTTGATGTGCTGCTGGATTCGTTTTGCCAGTATTTTATTGAGGATTTTTGCATCAATGTTTATCAAGGATATTGGTCTAAAATTCTCTTTTTTGGTTGTGTCTCTGCCTGGCTTTGGTATCAGAATGATGCTGGCCTCATAAAATGAGTGAGGGAGGATTCCCTCTTTTTCTATTGATTGGAATAGTTTCAGAAGGAATGGTACCAGTTCCTCCTTGTACCTCTGGTAGAATTCGGCTGTGAATCCATCTGGTCCTGGACTCTTTTTGGTTGGTAAGCTATTGATTATTGCCACAATTTCAGATCCTGTTATTGGTCTATTCAGAGATTCAACTTCTTCCTGGTTTAGTCTTGGGAGAGTGTATGTGTCCAGGAATTTATCCATTTCTTCTAGATTTTCTAGTTTATTTGCATAGAGGTGTTTGTAGTATTCTCTGATGGTAGTTTGTATTTCTGTGGGATCGGTGATGATATCCCCTTTATCATTTTTTATTGCATCTATTTGATTCATCTCTCTTTTTTTCTTTATTAGTCTTGCTAGCGGTCTATCAATTTTGTTGATCCTTTCAAAAAACCAGCTCCTGGATTCATTAATTTTTTGAAGGGTTTTTTGTGTCTCTATTTCCTTCAGTTCTGCTCTGATTTTAGTTATGGCTTGCCTTCTGCTAGCTTTTGAATGTGTTTGCTCTTGCTTTTCTAGTTCTTTTAATTGTGATGTTAGGGTGTCAATTTTGGATCTTTCCTGCTTTCTCGTGTGGGCATTTAGTGCTATAAATTTCCCTCTACACACTGCTTTGAATGCGTCCCAGAGATTCTGGTATGTTGTGTCTTTGTTCTTGTTGGTTTCAAAGAACATCTTTATTTCTGCCTTCATTTCGTTATGTACCCAGTAGTCATTCAGGAGCAGGTTGTTCAGTTTCCATGTAGTTGAGCGGTTTTGAGTGAGATTCTTAATCCTGAGTTCTAGTTTGATTGCACTGTGGTCTGAGAGACAGTTTGTTATAATTTGTGTTCTTTTACATTTGCTGAGGAGAGCTTTACTTCCAAGTATGTGGTCAATTTTGGAATAGGTGTGGTGTGGTGCTGAAAAAAATGTATATTCTGTTGATTTGGGGTGGAGAGTTCTGTAGATGTCTATTAGGTCCGCTTGGTGCAGAGCTGAGTTCAATTCCTGGGTATCCTTGTTGACTTTCTGTCTCGTTGATCTGTCTAATGTTGACAGTGGGGTGTTAAAGTCTCCCATTATTATACCATTTGACCCAGCCATCCCATTACTGGGTATATACCCAAAGGACTATAAATCATGCTGCTATAAAGACACATGCACACGTATGTTTATTGCGGCATTATTCACAATAGCAAAGACTTGGAACCAACCCAAATGTCCAACAATGATAGACTGGATTAAGAAAATGTGGCACATATACACCATGGAATACTATGCAGCCATAAAAAATGATGAGTTAATGTCCTTTGTAGGGACATGGATGAAATTGGAAATCATCATTCTCAGTAAACTATCACAAGAACAAAAAACCAAACACCACATATTCTCACTCATAGGTGGGACTTGAACAATGAGATCACATGGACACAGGAAGGGGAATATCACACTCTGGGGACTGTTGTGGGGTGGGGGGAGGGGGGAGGGATAGCATCAGGAGATATACCTAATGCTAGATGACGAGTTGGTGGGTGCAGCGCACCAGCATGGCACATGTATACATGTGTAACTAACCTGCACAATGTGCACATGTACCCTAAAACTTAAAGTATAATAAAAAAAAAAGAAAAAAAAAAAGAAACACAGAATTTCATTTAAATATGAACAATGGTTTAGGAAACAAAAGCAAGTGATAAGAAAAAGTTCATATCTGTCTTTATGAAATTGAGGCAGTAATTAATAGCCTACTAACCAAAAAAAGCCCAGGACCAGACAAAGTCACAGCCGAACTCTACCAGAGGTACAAAGAGGAGCTGGTACCATTCCTTCTGAAACTATTCCAAACAATAGAAAAAGAGGGAATCCTCCCTAACTCATTTTATGAGGCCAGCATCATCCTGATACCAAAGCCTGGCAGAGGCACAACCAAAAAAGAAAATTTCAGGCCAATATCCCTGAAGAACATCGATGCAAAAATCCTCAATAAAATACTGGCAAACCAAATCCAGCAGCACATCAAAAAGCTTATCCACCATGATCAAGTTGGCTTCATCCCTGGGATGCAAGGCTGGTTCAACATACGCAAATCAATTAATGTAATCCTTCACATAAACGGAACTAATGACAAAAACCACATGATTATCTCAACAGATGCAGAAAAGGCCTTTAATAAAATTCAACACTGCTTCATGCTAAAAAGTCTCAATAAACTAGGTATTGATGGAATGTATCTCAAACTAATAAAAACGATTTATGACAAACCCACAGCTAATATCACACTGAATGGGCAAAAGCTGGAAGCATTCCCTTTGAAAACTGGCACAAGACAGGGATGCCCTCTCTCACCACTCCTATTTAACATAGTATTGGAAGTTCTGGCCAGGGCAATCAGGCAAGAGAAAAAAATAAAGGGTATTGAACTAAGAAGACAGGAAGTCAAATTATCACTGTTTGCAGATGACATGACTGTATATTTAGAAAACCCAATCGTCTCAGCCCAAAATCCCCTTAAGCTGATAAGCAAATTCAGCAAAGTCTCCAGATACAAAATCAAATGTGCAAAAATCACAAGCATTCCTATACACCAGTAACAGACAGAGAGCCAAATCATGAGTGAACTCCCATTCACAATTGCTACAAAGGGAATAAAATACCTAGGAATCCAACTTACAAGGGATGTGAAGGACCTCTTCAAGGAGAACTACAAACCACTGCTCCAGGAAATAAGAGGGGAAACAAACAAATGGAAAAACATTCCATGCTTAGGGATAGGAAGAATCAATATAGTGAAAATGGCCATACTGCCCAAAGTAATTTATAGATTTAATGCTATCCCCATCAAGCTACCATTGACTTTCTTCACAGAATTAGAAAAAGCTACTTTAAATTTCATATGGAACCAAAAAGGAGCCCATATAGCCAAGACAGCCCTAAGCAAAAAGAACAAAGCTGGGGGCATCATGCTACCTGACTTCAAACTATACTACAAGGCTACAGTAACCAAAACAGCATGGTACTGGTACCAAAACAGATATATAGACCAATGGAACAGAATAGAGACCTCAGAAATAACATCACACATCTACAACCATCTGATCTATGACAGACCTGACAAAAACAAGCAATGGGGAAAGGATTCCCTATTTAATAAATGGTGTTGGGAAGATCGCTAGCCACACGCAGAAAACTGAAACTGGACTCCTTCCTTATATTTTTTACAAAAATTAACTCAAGATGGATTAAAGACTTAAACATAACGCCTAAAACCATAAAAACCCTAGAAGAACACCTAGGCAATACCATTCAGCTCACAGGCATGGGCAAAGACTTCATGTCTAAAACACCAAAAGCAATGGCAACAAAAGCCAAAATTGACAAATGGGATCTAATTAAATTAACGAGCTTCTGCACAGCAAAAGAAACTATCATCAGAGTGAACAGGCAACCTACAGAATGGGAACAAATTTTTGCAATCTATCCATCTGACAAAGGGCTAATATCCAGAATCTACAAGGAACTTAAACAAATTTACAAGTAAAAAACAACCCCATCAAAAAGTGGGTGAAGGATACGAACAGACACTTCTCAAAAGAAGACATTTATGCAGCCAACAAACATATGAAGAAAAGCTCATCATCACTGATCATTAGAGAAATGCAAATCAAAACCACAATGAGATACCATCTCATGCCAGTTAGAATGGCAATCATTAAAAAGTCCGGAAACAACAGATGCTGGAGAAGATGTGGAGAAATAGGAATACTTTTACATTGTTGGTGGGAGTATAAATTAGTTCAGCCATTGTGGAAGACAGTGTGGCGATTCCTCAAGGATCTAGAACCAGAAATACCATTTGACCCAGCCATCCCATTACTGGGTATATACCCAAAGGATTATAAATCATGCTACTCTAAAGAGACATGTACACGTATGTTTATTGTGGCACTATTCACAATAGCAAAGACTTGGAACCAATCCAAATGCCCATCAAGGATAGACTGGATTAAGAAAATGTGGCACACATGCACCATGGAATACTATGCAGCCATAAAAAAGTATGAGTTCATGAACTTTGCAGGGACATGGATGAAGCTGGAAACCATCATTCTCAGCAAACTAACACAGGAACAGAAAACTAAATACTGCATGTTCTCACTCATAAGTGGCAGTTGAACAATGAGAACACATGGACACAGGGAGAGGAACATCACACACCGGGGCCTGTTGGGGGGTGGGAGCATAGGGGAGGGATAGTCTTAGGAGAAATACCTAATGTAGATGACGGGTTGATGGGTGAGCAAACCACCATGGCACGTGTGTACCTATTTAACAAACCTGCATGTTCTCCACATGTATCCCAGTATAGTATAGTAAAAAAATAAAAAGTAAAAAGTAAAAGTATAGTAAAAAAAAAAAGTAAAAAAAAAAAAAAGGCTTAGAATCCTAGATACAGAGCCTCAGTACAAAATATAAAGAAGAAAGCACTTCATGTTCTAATCCAAGCTTTAAGAGGAGCCCAGAATATTTAAATTTTAAAGAATAGGGCAGTTTTTCCATTGACCAAGATTTCTAATCAGAGCACAGAAAATGTTCTAAGTACACAGAGGTCAATTTAGTAAAAATCTGCATGGGTTTGTTACTGGCAGAATATCATTGGTTAAGGTTTTCTAAACTTTATAGTTTTTTTGTATCTCTTCTGGGGAAATAGAGTCTTACATTTCTCTTAGAGACAGTGACATTTTAAATTAACTACATATTCCATTAAACATGCCCCCAGCTTGAGAAAATACACTCAGTGAAAAACTGCATGGCAACATTTGAGACCATTTGTGGCCCCGTTATTGACTTAAGGATATACCTATGAAATCCACAGGTTAACTTTTCTCCCAGCATTTCATAATACTTAACTTCAGGAGAATTTACTTATATTGACTGTTCAAGTCCACTACTAATGATAAGAAAAACTTGTAGGAGATGTAGAAGCTCATTTCTAATTATACTACCAACACTACCCTCTCCATGACTGCTACTATTACTAATGACACCACCAAATCCCTAGGCATTAGGGATGTTCTAGGCATTAGGTTACGTGTTTTTATGTAAGAGGGATGATCCTTACTCCGAATGTTTTCCTTTTTCAGATGGGGGCATTTGAGAAAGTTGTACCCCTTATTCACTCATTCAATAACTTATAAAAGAGAGCAGCTAAGTTTATGGCATTTGTGAGCATTTAGTCATGGGAGGAGTATGACAGGGATGGCCTGGCATGTGCCACAACTTTTAGACAAGTCTAGAAACATATGAAGCATTATAAAAGTACAATTCCTACACAAAAGATATTGTTTTCCAATTAATAGTAGTAAGAATGAATACAAAGTCAAATTCTTCTTGAAAGTATGTTTCTTAGGGAATGTAAAAATACAGCAGGAGGAAAGGATAGATAGAGACTTACAGGCATATGAAAAGCATGTCCTTGACATAGAGAACCATTTTTACACCTTTGCTTCCAACTCAAATGGTTATTTTAATGAATTTTAAACAGAATCTGCCTTATTCTGCTACATCTGAAATATCGATCAAGTTATATTATAGTGATCTATATTTCTACATTTCAGTTACTACTACTAATAGTCTATAATTCACTTTAAATGTAGCAATCATCTAAAATATAATTACGTGTTAAATTTTGGTTAATCCAAATGTTGGTTTTCTTAATGTTTTGAAAGAGGCCTGCCATGGATGGAGGTGCTGGAAACTATCTGAAGTCTTTTATCACTAGAGATGTCTAAGAATTCAGCCTGAGTTCTGACAGGTAGGTTCTCTAAATTCAACTTTTCTTCTATTCATCTCACTACAATTATATTCTGTGTAATATGTACACAGTGTTATAATCTGTGTACATATTATAATAAAGTTATGTAGTTAAAACATATAACTATATACATTATAATACGTTTTATTTATTTATTTATTTTTTGAGATGGAGTTTCACTCTTGTTGCCCAGGCTGGAGTGCAATGGCGTGATCTCCACTCACCACAAACTCCACCTCCCAGGTTCAAGCGATTCTCCTGCCTCAGCCTCCCAAGTAGCTGGGATTACAGGCATGGGCCACCACGCCCAGCTAATTTTCTATTTTTAGTAGAGACAGGGTTTCTCCACGTTGGTTAGGCTGGTCTCGAACTCCCGACCTCAGGTGATCTGCCTGCTTTGGCCCCCCAAAGGGCTGGGATTACAGGTGTAAGCCACTGTGCCCGGCCCTATAATATGTTTTAATGACATAATCATATTAAAATACTCTAACAAAAAATAAAAAGAACCTGTATCCCTTGCCAAACACTGAAAAATATATGATGGTCTCTTTTTCATAATTTTGGTGAGTTCTGCTTCTCTTTTCAGTCTTCAGGAGCTGTTTTAATTTATATATTTTTCCTTTCATACCAAACATGCCATAAACCAGAATTCCGTTTTCCATCACTGTTATCCCTCTCGATTTCAAAACTTGTAAACGTGATGTATCTTCTGATGTGATTATCATTGCTTGATGTATCTGGGGTACTGATTAATTTTAAACAGATGTGAGTCTTTCAATATTTGCATGAAAATATTTGAGGAGAGCTCTCCTATGACTCAAATAATCTCTCTTTCAGGCATAATATCTTTATTCTTTCAACTTGTTTTTTACTAAACATGGTTTCTAGGCCTTTCACCAATATCTGGATTGTATTCTATACTGTCTTTGTAGTTATTAAAATATTGTACCCACAATTGAATATGGAACTGTAAATGTGTTATGACCAGGCCAGAATAAAGTGGAGCTGTCTTCTCCTTTGATCTGAAAACATAGAACTAGCTCTGGGGATGGCCGTGTCAGGCAAGCAGCTAAGAACCAGGGGATTGCTTCAATAGTTACTATCCCCACTCTCGTAAATCCTACACTTATACAATTAATCTTTTTTAACCTGACTTTAGGACATAACCTTTATCATTCACTATCCCATCTAAAATACCTTCATGTCCCCTCAGTCATTCTCTCTACCTGAATTTGGCTTTAGGAAAAAACATTTCTATTTGAATCTCTATCATCTGAAATTTTATTATTTATTCACTGTATACATCTTTACCATCTGTTTACATAACGAGAATGAAAACACTGTAAGACTGCAGCCTTTGTCTTATTTACCTGGGATATTGCCTGGCATACAGTAAGTGTCAATAAATCCTTGTTGAATGAATGCATCATTCTTTATTAAATTCTATCTTCTTCAGTTCTGGAGAAATCATCTGAATGCTAATTCTGTCAATCTACCACCCAATTCTCTAAGACAGTATTTCCTGAAAATTTGTGAAGAGTGCCTTGTCCTTCTTTACTCTTCTTTGACTTTAAGGAAAAAATCCTGTTTTGTAAAGAAAAATTAACTAAGACTGAAAGAGGTCTGTTTGCTTTGTATAACAGACAGGGAAGTATACAAATATTAAGTTAGATATGTGCCAAATTACATATATCCAATCTTCATCAAATTCTGTTGAGTTTTATCAGAACACAATAAAGATATCATTTTATGGTATATGTTATTTAATTTTCTCCAAGGTGACAATGAGACATTAATTAGCACATTTCAGGAAGGGACATTTTAATGCTGTGTCTACCTCTGTATGTAATTTGACCCATAAGTCTCAATCAGAAAACACATAGAAATTCCTTTATAAACATCAACATAACCTATATGTAAAACATTTTCCTGACTTAGCAGTTTAGAAATCCCATCAAAAAGGAAAGGAGACACCAGTTATTTCAAGGACTCCATTGAGATTGCTGGTGACCACCACATTTTTTTTTTTTAATTTCACAAACATGGAAATCTTCTGACGATCAGCATTGAGATTACCAGTTGTTTCTGGAATTCATTATCTTTCTGAAAATTGGTCATTTGCTTCCTTGTCTTCCAGTGTGAGGCCTACTCTTCACAATTTCTGATGATCAGGGACGGCCACTTTATAATCACAAGCCTTTTAGTGCACAGGGATGTAAATTGTCTAGATTTCCATTGCCTGGCAGCCATGCTTTTTCGGTTTGACCATCATTCTCTCCTATGTATGAGGATAATACTAATACAGGAACTGAGTGGCTTTGCTTTCCACCCGACATCTAGCAGGGATTTAAAACAATGGGCCACCTCGCACACTTTCTTTTTCATGCTTTAAAAATAGCTTGGCTCTCTAACTTTTACTAGGTTTTGCAAGCCTCTTCTCACGCAGCTGTTTACCTCTTCCTGCATATATTCTTTTAGATTTGTACTACGTGTGTGCGTGTGTGTGTGTGTATATATATGTGTGTGTGTGTGTATGTGTATATACACACACAGTAAAAATGTACATATATATGTATATATTTTAATCATTTGCTTCTCTCTTCCTCTTTTCTACATAGCTGAGGTTATCAGTGAGTTCTTGAGGCAGCCACATGAGTGTCTTCAGATGCCTCTTCCCTTTCTTCCTCCCTGAGATAAGTTATCATAATGTCAGAATTTCCTTTTGGTAGTTTTTCCTTAACTCTTGAGCTTTTCTTTCCTGTTGGGGTTCTAATCTAGGTACAGGCAGCAAGCACCATTTCTTTCATTTATTTACCACATCTCCAGTGTTTAATGCACTTCCCGGCACACAGTAGGCACTTAATAAACATTTACTTAATGAAAGAACATTCTCTATAATTCCTTTATTTTGACTTACTAGAGTTTAAAGTATATAGCTGACTTCATCTTTGTATACTTGTCTATTATACAAATAGACACTTTCTTACAATATTACCATTAATTTTTCTTTACAAAACAGGTTCTTTTCTTTAAGTCAAAGTTGTATCCCAAACAGTAATATCCAATTCAGCTTTTAACTATATTCAGAGGTACTACTTATTGGTGGACAATAAAAGAAATCCATGGATATAAATAAAAATAGTAAAATATATTTTATATATTAATACAAACCAGCATCACACTTATTAGAATATACAATTTTATAAAAATTATCCTATGTATTCAGTCTTTATTATCAATAATTCATATAGAAGTACCTCACTATATGAATATAATCTTAAAAAGAAAGTATTAGAGCAGTAGAATGGGGCTTTTTTCATGCTCATCTTTGAGCTGATACTAGAAATGTACTAAGTCTAAGAGGAATATCTGACATATATAAAAGGTTTCATACTCAAAATGTATCTCAAATATTTACCTTTGTAGATGTGAGAACTCAGTTGGCTTATAAATTACTTCAATTGTGGGTGTCTAAAAACATTTCCTAATTTAAAAAAATTAGAGCAAGTAACTAACAGAAAATAAAACTGGTGAATCACAAATCATGAAAGGAAGTCAGCCAACCTATTTATCGTCTTGATTTTAGGGAGAGTTTTTCAGGACACGTGCTCTTTCTTAAAAGACTACGAGACATGGAATGTTAACAATCTTCATTGTCAGGAAACTTCCTAAAATTTCGTCTGAATGCCTCATGCATCACTTTAAGCTCATTTCCTCTTACTGAACAGGACAGCTGGCCAGCATCTTCCATCTGCACTGCCCTTAGCCTTCTCCAAACTGTGTTATAGAACACCCTTCTGAAATGGGAGTGGGAGGCCAATGTGAAACAGGATAGAAAACTCTAAAAACAGTATCTTGTGAGAAACAGCATTTTAAACTTAACTCTGAATGGGGCTACAGAGTAGGTCAACAAAGGGGGCCAACAAACTGAAGTGCTATCCTTTGAATAATTCAGACCAATTCTCAAACAGTATTATGGGGTCATAAAACACCAAGCCTGGAAATTAAAGATTTTTATGCCTCATCAAAAAGTCTTTGAATGTAACTTCCTGGCATACTGCCAACAAGGGCAGCTCTTTGGGGGAAAACCCTATGCCAAAGGCCAAAGAGGCAGCTGTGTTATTCAGCTCCTGAGAGCTTCCAACTCAACACCCACACAAGCTCAATTATGAACAAATTAAAGGGGTCCAGACTGAACACAGTAATTCTGGTAATTTAAATAAATAGAGAAAAGTCTACAATTAGTAGGAAAAGATTGATTTTCTCCAAAACCCAGAAGTATCCACCCAGTCTCTTAAGTGACACCCTAACCCCTTTGAATTAGCATGACTACATGCAATTATTTAAAAACAAATTTCCTTTTATTTATCATGTTAATCATTTCTGTTCTGACTTAAATGTGACCACATGCATGCCAGTAAAAGTATCCACAAAATCCCAAGGCAAAGCAGCCTCAAAAGGGCTACATATACATTATACTTATAATGTATATATAGGAATTAATGACACTGAGTAAAATTGTTATCAGAGTTGTACACCTACATTTTAGAGCATATAATGTGTTAACCATCTCAAGAAGTGTTTAATATACATATCTGTAGTTAATCAATAAACATTTTTGCAAGTAAAGGGAAAAATTTAGAGTCATTGAAAAAGAATCGAAGATTTAATATTGGGGAATCTATTAATTAACTCACTTTTATTTCACTAATAGAATAAAGAACAAAATCCACATTATCAGCCAGTAAGGGCCTTAAAATCACTTACTAAAATTAAACATTCATTCTTGATTAAAAAAATAAATGATTTAATCAAAAAACTTTTAGGAAGTTAGGAATGCAAAGAAACTTATGTAGTTTGATCAAATGTTTCCATCAGAAGCCAATAGCAAACATTATAATTAATGTGCATGCTCGCTCTCTCTCTCTCTCACACACACACACACACCCCCCCCCCCCACAGTGGAAGCATTCCTGTTTCATCTTTAAACTCATTTTGATTAGCTGATTGTACAGTCCATGCAGGAGAATGAGTACATATGAAGAGCCAAAGTAATTTCACAAAGGAAGAAAAATTAAAGGAAGATTATCCTGTAAGTAATCAAAACAAGACATAATAGCAAGATAATTTAAATGGGGTGATGCTGACATGAGATGGACTAATATATCAACAGAATAGTATGTCTAGAAACCCACACATGTATGTGTGCAAATTTACTATTCAATGTGACTAAAT
Organism: Pan troglodytes; assembly: GCF_028858775.2. Taxonomy (NCBI): domain Eukaryota; kingdom Metazoa; phylum Chordata; class Mammalia; order Primates; family Hominidae; genus Pan; species Pan troglodytes. The sequence continues at coordinate 107,415,449 of NC_072411.2, read as the reverse complement.
TTCAAATTAATAGGGAAAGAACGGAGAAGTCAATACATGTTATTAATAATTTGCTTATTTATGTGAGAAAATTCTTCCATCTCATACCCCATGGATAAAAATATATGATAGATTCCTAAATATTTTTAAAGCCTCTAAAAGTACCAGAAGAAAATGAGATAAACATATAACCCAAATGTCACAAAAGAAGAAATGATGAAAATATTTGAGAATACGACTGAAACCTTTTTTATGATAAGAAATATCACAATCAAACTAAAAAGACAAATAATGGGTTGCAAAAAAATCACTTGCATCCCATGTAACAATATTTTATAAATGAAAGAGGACAAAATTAACAAATGGTAACGTGGCAAAGGCCATAAATAAACAAATTGCAAAATCTTAAACACAAACGACTCAAAAACCCACCAAAACAACAACAAAAGAACTGCCAATGAAGCCCACATTCCATTAAAAGGGGAAGAGTAAAGTAAGCTGTAAATGAAGATTAATGAATGTAACACTATGCAACTATTATAAAGAAATGATACGTGATGTGGACATGTACACAGATGGGGAAGCAACTAGTGCTTTCTAGGAGCACTTACATTTTAAACTATGTTTGTGTCTGATGAATAGGTAAAAGGGATGGGAATAAGGAGGCTTTATTTTTTCTTAATCGGAATTGTCTGTCTTTGAAAATATAAGTGAAAATAAGTAAATGGAAGCCACTCACCTTTAAAATAGCTTGAGCAGATGAACAATGACTCATTAACATGCAAGTTAAAATACTAGTTTGGTCTTAGTAGCAAATATGAAACAAAAACGAGGCTACTGACAGGACCCATCAGCCTTTGAAGAGTCCTACAGATTTTATAAAGTGAGAAATAGCCAATATAAACTAATTACGTAACAAATAGAAGGTTTTTAAAAAAATTTTGAACCATATGAAAATGCTGGTTTTCCAGGTCAAAAATAGACATCATGAATTGTGTATTCATCCTAAATAGGCTACTTATTAAGACGTTTTAAAGAATGTTAAAACATTTTAAAGAATCAAGATCCTGCTAGGATTATTCCTATAAACATAGTCACCTACCTTTTGAGCAAATAAATTAATCTCTTACATTGGCCTAGTGCTATAAATGGAAAACGAAACTATATACAATAGTCTATTCCTCTAATGAAACAGAAAAGACACTTTCAAATGTTTACCACTGCGGTATCACCTAAGTGAATTTCATATTGAGAAGGCTAACACATTTGTTAGGCTCCCTGACTGTTCTGGGGAGAAGGGATCAAAATGGTACTAGAATGCTGACTCTCAGGGCCTTCTGAAACACTGTTGGCTTTAGCCTGGTACTTCTTGGAAAGGACCAAAGTTTGATGATTACTCTAAACTTGTTTTTACAGCATGCTATTGAGTATTTCCACTGCATGGTGCATTTTAGCCAATGCTTTTAGTTTGGTACTAGGGTCCTGAAGAAAATAGCTCGTAACCTGACCAATTTTGTAAAATGAATAAACCTTACTATTATCGTTGTCATTTATGGCATATGTATAAAAAATGCAAAGAATGACGGCTAACTACATATATTTTGCTAGGACTATTTCAGTTTAGAAGAGAAAACGCAAAAAACCGTTTTTGGTAATAAAAATGTAAACAAAACGGCTGGGCGCAGTGGCTTACGCCTGTAATCCCAGCACTTTGGGAGGCTTAGGTGGGTGGAACACTTGAGGTCAGGAGTTCGAGAACACCCCGGCCAACATGGAGAAACCTCGTCTCTACTAAAAATACAAAAAAAAAAAAAAAAAATTAGCCTGGCGTGGTGGCAGACACCTGTAATCCAAGCTACTTGCGAGGCTGAGGTAGGAGAATCACTTCAACCCAGGGGGCGGAGGTTGCAGTGAGCCGAGATCACACCATTGCACTCCATCCTGGGTGACAGAGCGAGACTCCATCTCAAAAAAAAAATAATAATAATAAAATTAAAATGTAAACAAAAATATTGATTTTGGACATGTCTTTGGTTTTATTTTTTACAGGTTTCATAATATTTTTTCTCTGTTAATTTAAAATGGGTGCTGTTTTTTCTTTTTAGAAACGTAATAGTGGCTGCTTTAATTAAATGAGAAAAACAAATATATTTCTCTCCTCAAAAATAAGAGCAGTTTTGATCCATTCATCTTCTTTACAGAGAAACTGGGAAGACAGAACAGGAAATGTTTATCAAGCACTCTATGAAAATGAACTGCTCTTTAAATTATTAGTAATAACCTATGTCACTGTCACAAATTATTCCTTTGGTTTGTCAAAGGTTCACGCTTGAGAAAATACTCTTTCTGACCAGTGCTCAAGACAGCTTCCTTGTTAAGGTTTCTGTCTGTCTCTCACTACAGGCGATTACAGCAAATGCATCCCAGTCATTTAGTTAATTTATACAAAATAGAATCAATTTCTCTTGTTTCATCATGATTGAACATTTTTCTGAACTCCTGTAAATGAGTAACAGATAAGCACTATTTATCAGATTGTTTGGTGGAGCACGCACTTTTGATTATTCTATTTTCTCGTTGTTACTAATGAAATATATAATATGCCTTGAGAAAAAACAATTGCAAAGCTTGGCCTCCAAGCATTCATGAGGCAATGGATATTTTGCTGAGAATTTATTGTATCCATACTTTTCTCTAATGGTGTTCTCTCTAAGAGCCCATGGGAGGGCAGTGATGCTCTAGGGTATCTGAGATGTCCCAAGGCTTTCAGAACACAGTTAACAGGGGCCCTTGCTCTGCCCTGGCACCCAACAGTCACCAAGAAGTTCCCCATGGTGCTCAGAACCTCAGTGAGGTTGTTGAGGCATGGACACAGGGTACCTTGACACCCTCAGTGTGGCACGCCCAAGAGACCCTTTTTCCCTCCAGTGTCACAGGATTTGGGGATGGGCATTTAAAAGGCTGAATCTTCTGCACTGATGCCATCCCTATCCATCACACATGGAGAAGAATAGAAGGAAGTGAAGCACTAAGGCAAAGGATGCTTTGAACCACATGATTTTCCCAGGCTCTGCAACAGGTATGCCCGCACAGAGTGGAAATGCCCTGGCAGAAGCGAGGGTGCAAATGCAAAGGCAGATAGATGAGATAAAGATGCCTCTGGAATTCAGATCCTCCAGAAGGAATCATTTTTGTCATCTATGATGGGAGGATAGTTTATAGATCACTTTGTAAAAATAAATCACTTCTCTTTGTTTCACAAAGTGGGTAATTACAATTAAATGTGTGAAGAGATAGGAAGGTGGGATGGCCATTATCCCTTCCTCCAGGCTTCTGCAGACCTTGTTCCCTGAGGTTTGAGTTGAAGAAACAAAACCAGGACATTTGGGAAGATAAATGGGCTGAGGCTGGAGAGCTGACCTGGATGTCACCTCACCCTTGCTTACCAAGGTCCATGCTCTTCGAGGCTTTCAAATTAATTGATTCAGGCTGCCTGGCCGGTGTCACAGATCTGAAGTTGATGTGCTGATCTGGAAAATATACTGCTGAATCCACCCCAGAGCTGTGGAAGGAAGCCATATGTTGTATTTAGGTTTAGAATAAAATCTTTTAAAAAATGAGGAAGCAGTTCTCATTTTGAACACAGCCACTCATCACTCTGCGCAGCTCCCAACCACATATTTTCAACTAATTCTTAAATCTCAGGTTTCTTTTATGAGATGTAGCAACTCTGTTTTCATGTATTTTATCACACTGTACAATTTAAATAAAATATTCTCTGGGCAATATCGTGTTTTACTCTTCACTGATTTCTGCTAATTGGGATCCTGCTGTACACTATATAACTTTAAGTGGGTAAAGAGGGCCTGGAAAACACTAGCACTTCAAAAGATGTCACTGGATATTAGCAGAGCCCAAAAGCAGGTTAAGGGATTTCTGTGGACTAAGCTATGCCTATTTTAAAACACAAGTGAAAGGGTTGTATCCTTTAGAAAAAACCATCCTGTTGAATGACTGATGCCTGTAGGAGTTTGGTTTTCTATTTTATTTAGGTCTTTTTCCTAAAACTAATGTTAACACTAAGCAGACAGTCTGCTCATCAAAAGTGCCAAAAGGAAATAATAGGAAGAGCACAGTTGACAATTTAGACACAAGATACATCAAATGCCCATTATAGTTTTCTTAGTACTTGTAGGCAATCTCAAATAACTTTCCTTCTGCTGAATATTTTATCTATTTTGCTTGAGGATAGAGGGTATTACATAAGAGAATTACAGACAAGGACTTAGTTCTTGTTTTAGAAATAAATTTATATAATTTTAATAAACTAAATTATAGCCATTTTCTCACCTTGGCACTCTCATCTGTTTGGAAAGTAAATATGGTGGCTCATCTCATTATAATTGCTATTCTAATCTCAGATATAGTGAAAATCCAAATCATGTATCCTTACAAAATCTAAAGTATTGATGTTGGGTTTTTCTAACAGTTGGAGTTTGATACTATAAACAACAAAACAATAGCAAAAATAACTGTTTTGAATGAAAATCCTTCTAAAATGTACAAGAGAATCTCGACCTGAAATACCAAAATAAGTTTAATCTTTTCTTGAAACTCATCATCCCTCCATATTCAATATTGCTTTCAAGCAACATTAAAATTAGTATGCAGCAATAATAGTATTGCCAAATGAATAAATGAACCTCCCTTTTTATAATGCAGTGGGTAGATTAAGGAAGTACCTGTTTAGCCAGGTGTGGTGGCAGGCACCTGTAGTCCCAGTTACTTGGGAGTCTGAGGCTGGAGGATCACTTGAGTCTAGGAGTTTGAGGCTGCAGTGAGCTAAGATTGCACCTCTTCCCTCCAGCTTGGGTGACAAAGATAGACCTCATCTCCTCCACCCTCCCCCAGAAAGGAAGTACCCGTGAACCAGCACAGCACTGTGGTGTGTCTGGCCCACTCTAAATCCTGGCTCCGGTACTTACTAGCTGTGTCAACTAAGAGACTTACTGGACCTCTCTGGGCTTCAATTTCCTTATGTATAAAATGAGTAAAATTACACTCTCTACCTCACAAGGTGGTTGAGAGAATAGAATGAGTGAAGATTTGTAAAGTAAGGACATTAGGGTCTGGTACAGAGTACGTGCTATAGAAACAGATAAATTAGGTAAGTTAACAAATAAGCAGATCAGTAAAATGTCCTACTTTTGCTTCCCAAAACACTATAAATTTCTGAGTTTTTCCCATTACCTGTGCTTTTTACAGTTTCTTTGACATCTCTGTTTTTGTCAGACTCTCAGCAAGTGTGTGACTGGGAGCCCTTTTCTCTTTCTATTTAGAAGCGTGATGTGGTTTGATGGTTAGGAGAGTGGCCCCTGTAGGAAAATGTCAGGGTGAGTGGCCTCAGTTTCCTCATCCATAAAATGGATAAGAATAGAATTTATGACTCTTTAAAATTTTTGTAAGATATGTAAGTTACGTTCTATATTGAGAAAAGTATCTAGCACACAGTAAGAGCTTGATCAACCTGAGCTATTAAGAATCCTTTTCTTTATTTCTGTAGGTTAGTATGGTCTTCAAATGAGGGCCTAAGGCATTTACCAATGAGAAGATTTCACATGTTTTCATAAAAATTTCTCAAGAAATTTAAATCCTCTCTTTAGGGTTATGTAGCCTTTTTTTTTTTTTTTTCTATTTCTTTCCTGGTGTCTGGGTACATTCTCAATACACGAAGCCATTGATATATAAAGTGTATTAGATATGGTATCTAGTAATGACAAAATATGCCAATTGTGAACAAAAATCCTGGACCCACTTAGTGTTATTGACACTAGCCTGGCCTAATAGCAATACTTTCATTTTTTCAGCCCATTTTATAGAATTCTGAGACACTACTGCAAATATGAGCTTTCCCCTGAGTCTCGGTGTTTGGAAGCACTTGCCTTTAAATGTGTTATTCGACCTTTATTTGCACTTAAGTTTTCCATCCTTTGATCTGTTGTGATGATGTGGGTTTAGTGTCAGAAAGACTCATGGCCTTCATAGAATCAAAAAGTTTAAGAGCCAGAAGGGATTAAGGGTCACCTCATCTCTCAGATAAGACCCTGAGGCTCAAAGAGGAGAGTTGGCGTTGCCAGGTCACACAGCTGGCCAGGGGCAAAGCTGGGACCAGAGCCAGAAGATCTGGCTGAAATGGTGGCCAGCCTGGGACACAGGTTGTTGCTGATCCCGAATCCGCAAAAATCAAGCCTTTCACTTTTAGTGAAGACTTGCTCACCTTTTATTATGCGGCTTACGTTTTAGGTTTGCTTTTTGTTCCAATAGAATGGTGCACATCATGCAATAATAGAAAACTAAATCCTTAATCAAAGCAGTGAAAGCCTCCAGGGAGGAGGTGTAGGACCCTCATTAAAACATAGATCAGATTGCATTTAAAGTGCTCTGCTCAAGGCAGACTGAGAATCTACCCAACTGAACAATGTGTTGGTGAACCTGACTCATTGTCTTAGTTTATCCTCTTAAGCCAGGTGTTAATTCACAAATTAGGAATAAGAGCTCAAATTTTCCCAGACTCTTAGGTAGCAATGATCCCAATCCCCGTTTAAAAAGTAAGGTGGCAACGACACTCGATGCAGTAACATCAAGCTAGGATCTGTCTAATAAACTGAACTTTTATACAAATGTTGGCATATAATCAAGAAGGATCAAAGAAATAAAAGGCTGCACTGTACATATGAATGTAACAAATGCTCTTATGTACACATCTGATTATGTCCTTTAAATTGATCATAATGAGATATCTACATATCTATCTATATACATACACATATATGTTACCATCATTTTGATTGTGACCAAGTGTACATTTTGAAAACGTTTCATATAAGGGCCCCCTGTGCTGCGGTACAAAATGGAAATAAGGCAAATAAGGCTGATATCAGATTGATGGATATTAAGGAGGCAAGTGAGTGTAATATAAGTCATAGGATTAGAGCCAATGTGGGCATATAGAGCACCAGAATAATGAGTGAGTGCCATATTGAGTTAGTTCATGTGAAAATATTTTAGACATGTAAGTTAGACTAGTAAAACGGTTTGTAACTTTATGCTACATATCTCGAGTGTTTGGATTAAGAGGGTGACACAATGATTAACTATAAAATACGACATTTTAGTTTTGAAGGGAGTTAGCATGTGCTCATGGCTGAGTGGGCTGCAGTGAAGGCTGGTGGAAGCTGGAAGTTGACAGCAGGCCAAAGACATGTCTTAGATAAAGGCCGTGTTTTCAGCATGAACGACCAGAGAATCTACCAAATAGAAACGATACTCAACGTCAAATTATGCTGCCTAATGAATAAGTAAGGGTAGCATGAAACATATGCCAGTGTTTGACTATGGTGACAAACCAGGAATGTAAAAGATGTATAAGAGCCAACAATGAATGTTCAAGAACTGTCTGAGGTGAAAAGGTGGGGGATGAAGATTTTGAGAGGCAAGACAAAAACCATGATGTCTGAAGTCTCAGGTGTCCACAGATGGACTTCCACAATTGGCTTCTATGAGTGAGAGTAGTTTCAGGTATGTGCATGAAGAAACAGACAGAGAGAGAGAGAGAGAAAGAGAATATGAACATGTGGGGAATAGCCCAATGTTGTCTAAACTGTTAATAATATTCGATATATTCTGTCTGCTGCTGATTTAGCTTCAACTCTGCCTGAGATCTCACAGTAAGTTTATTTCCTTTATATTTATTTATTACTTAGACCCACATATTATAAACTTTTCTGTAATAATCATTGCATAATAGTAAAAATAGGTTGAGCAATTTCCCGATTTCATTTTGTACAGGCATTAAGTTTGATCAAATTTGTTTTTCTTTCCTCACGCCATAGCAGTTTTCTCTTTTACAAGATTAGCCTCATCCCTCCAACACCCTTTTTTCCTTTGAGAGGGCTTTTCCCTTTTTTTTTTTTTTTTTTTTTGAAAGGCAGAAGGCAGGAGAGCCTTTCTTGCTCAATCCTCCTGGCTCCCTTCCAGTCCTTCCTCCATCCCAAGTTTCACACATCCAACCCCTGCTGCTGCTGGTCACCTAGGCAACGCAGCAGCTTGCAGGATGGTGCAGGTCACACGATCCTAGGAGGGGAGAGTTTCAAGGCTTAAGACTTGTTCCTTCCATTTTAAAAATATCTCTGCCCTTTCTTCTCCACCCATGCTTCTGATCCCTCCATCCAGGCCCTGCTCTTCTCTTGCTAGTCCCAAGTCGGAGCAGCCTCCTTGTCTATGGCGGCTTCTGCCATTCCCTCCACCCTCCATCACTGAAACTGCTCTGCCTGATACTGTCATCTCCAGGCTCAAAGCGCTTCAATACTTCTCCACTGCTCTCCGGAGAAGCATGGCACCCATGGAGCAGGGCAGACAATGCCCTTCCCATTGATTCTTCCCTGAGATATCACAAGCTTTAGCCACACTGAACACACTCTGCATTCTTTCCCATCCCTGGTTTCCTTAACCTAAATTGCCCTTCCCGCCACTTCTCTGTCCAGAGAGCTTTCTTCCGTTTTCCAAGAAACTGCTTAAACAATGCTCTCCTGTGAAAACTTACTTGACAACTCCAGGCAAAGTTAGTGGCTTCTTCCTCTAGGCTCCCATTGCATTTTGTATCTAATGCTTAGCTGGCTGCATCCTAATTATCTGCGTGTCTGTCTCTAAGGGGATGCTGCATTTCTTGCAGGCAGGGATGCTTTCCAATCCATTTGAGTTCTTTCTACAGTGTCTGGCTCAGAGCTCCAGAAATGCCTTTGAATGGATGAGTAAGTGAATGAATGACTTAATAACCAAATACTGCAGAGTGGAAAAGAAGAATGAAGTCTAAGACAGTGTCATACTTTTGACTGAAAGGAGATTACTGTTGATGATTAAGAGAGCAGTTCTAATAAAGAAGTGAGAACAGAGGCCTAAAACACAGGGGACTAGGAAGGAAGACGTGGAAAGAAGATGGAAGTTACTAGTTCATACCATGTAATGAAGATTTACAGCAGCGAGGAGCAATATAAACTTTTTTCTCTCCCCAATTCACAAAGGAACGGCTTTGCAGAAAAGGGAAGGAAAGAAATCCGTGGAGACTTTGAAGCCAAAAAGACAGTTGCTAAATCCCAGGTGATCTCTGAACCACCTCTCTCCCTTGAAGGTTTCTCATCTGAGTGCTTCTCTCTAGCCTCCCCTGCACAGATGCTCAGTACCTCTGACTGCAGTTGCCCTAAAAGGTATCCAAAGAGTCCTGGCTTCCAGGGGATATCAAACCTCTTCCATTCACCCAATCCATGTTATACACACACACAAATAACCCAGGTTTCATTCTGTGTATTACCTGCGAAAACCCTGCAATAAGATTGACTATCTACCAAATGAAGTCTGCATACCTTATTCTTGCACTCTGGGCTTTATCATCTGGCTGATCAGCTCCACCTTGTACAAATCAATTTACTCTCCCATCTATGCTGTTTCTTCTGCTGCCCTTCCCTCCCGAAATGCCCTTTCTTCCTGGGCTCATCTCATGTCCACCTGCTATTCATGAGTTAGGGTTCAGCTCAAATGACACTTTTACCATAGTATTTTCCCTGATTCCTTTATCTGGAGGCATTCTCCTCTGCCTCAGATGCTCAGAGCATTTTATCTACACCTTCTGGTAAATATCACTTGGAACCCTTGTGTTCCAGTCATCCCATGAGTCTACCTGTCAGCCTACCAGCTTCCTGAAGACAGGGTTTATATCTGATTCAGCTTTGCACCATCCCAAACATTTTGCACATATATACAGGATAAACAGCAAGGTAGAACAAATGAAATTATGTTTTAAATGGCTTTTTTTATGCCACCAAATTGTCATTTTCAATTCAGAATCGAGGCAGGCAATGGAAATGAATGGACAAAATTAAATAGGTCCACATTTTCTTTTCTGAAACCCCTAGAGATACTGATCTAGAGTATTATTATGATTATCAATCTAGTTCACGAAACTGTAGTTAGCAAGATAACTGACTTCAAAAGTATAAGAATCAGAGATAGCTAAATATAGGTGAGCTTCCACCTAATAGAGTTAGCTATACTCTAAGGCATGCTGCTTTATTTTTAGCGGACTGTATTAAAAAACATAATAGGAATGACACTAGCATTGCTGCAAGAAAAATGAAGAAATTTCACAGGATTATCATGGGACACAGAATGGAATAAAATACACAGTTTCTAACAGCCATAATAAATACAGAAAATAGCAAAGGGACAATTTAATGATTTTTAAAACTCATCAGAAGAACAAAATCTATGAATTCCCCTTGTCAAATAGTATGTATGCTTAGTAAATCTCTCTCGTTCTTGTGTGATTCTAAAAATTATTGATTTTTTTAGTTTGTATTACAGAATGGATACAATATTGGGTACCCTCTTCAATACTTTAGATTATATATGGTGTTGCTTTAATTTTTAGATTCCATTAACTTTCTTGGAACATTTATTTTTAAAATACCTCTAGGGTTTGCCAATTACTAATAAAAACCCATAAGCTTCCTATTTTCTCAGTTTTGTTTTATACCTTCCCATGTCACTTTTCTTTGAGCTCCATGGCTCTAGTTTTTAAATTTGTAAAATGAAAGTTCAACCATTTTCTTAAGTATTTTAATAATTTAAGGTGAATCTTAACAAATACCAGGCAGCAAAATATGCCCAATCTAAGCTATTAGCTATGAGAAACTTTCACTGAAGCTTTCGCTGGAAAGGAATTATAGATACTATAAGATTTCCATTCCAGAAAGAAATAGAGTTAAAATAAGTTTGCTGAATAAGGTTGCTGTGTTCTCCCAGAAAAACAATAACAAGGAGCATTTACGATATATCATTTTATCAATACCTGTGGCTGTAATCTTCGAGGCCCAATTCCAGAGCAGAATGCGGTGTTGGAGAAGGTGGAACTTCACTCTCGGCCCATCCGTCATTGGGCAGCAATAGATCTATAAACAAAGAACAAATGAAGCTGTATAAAGTGGAAGCAGAACCATTCGATGCCTGGTTTGGTTTCAGTATCTCTCTCAGATGCAGTTTTAGCCAACACATAAACCAGCCCTGAAATAAATAAGTTCTCACACAGAACTGAAGGATCCTTATGAGAATGAATACTGCTTGTATGAGGAAATCTAAGCCTGCTAATATGTTTTTACACTGGTGACCTGCAGGCAACCCCTAGCAAACCCACTCCACAGATCTTGACTACCTTTTCCCACCAACAAAAGGCTGACACATACTCATCACCTGTGATTTGTGGAAGATTAACAAAGTCATCTGTTTTATGCCTTAATATTTTTGTAAACAAGTCTCTATAGTGAATACTCTGGATTATATGGTGATTAAAGCATTTGCTTCAGTAGCAAAAACTTCTTTTAAAAAATCACGATATAGTATATCTGTTCACCATTTAGACATAGTGGAGATAAACACACACACACACAAACACACAAACGTGCGCTCTTTTTTTCTATCTGTGCCATAATGGAGACATCTGAGTTTAAGGCCTTATAAGGAAAAGACAGGGGTCTAAATCCTGGTTTTCCCATCTACTAAAAATGTATACTTTTCCAGTTTGTTCTGTACTATAAGAATAGACATGTATCTCTAATATCACCACAACTAACAAGTAAGGTTGTTGAGATCTTATTATACAGCAGACATTATATTAAGCCTTGTACATTGTTTCATTGAATGCTCATAATTACTAACCATATTCCCTAGTGTATGAAAAGCATTATATAACATCGTGGTAAAGTGCATGGTTTTTGGAGCAAGATTGCCATGCTTCCAACCCTACTGCTGTGTGAACTTGGCAAATTACTCAACTTCTCCAAGCCTCAGTTTTTAAAGCCATCAAGTGGCAACAAGAATACCTTTACTGGAGGAATATGAGAATTAAATTTTATTTATATATATATATATGTGTGTGTGTGTGTATATATTTATTATTATTATTATTTTTGAGATGGAGTCTCACTCTGCCACCCAGGCTGGAGTGCAGTGGCACGATCTTGGCTCACTGCAAGCTCTGCCTCCTGGGTTCACGCCATTCTCCTGCCTCAGCCTCCCGAATAGCTGGGACTACAGGCGCTCGCCATCACGCCTGGCTAATTTTTTGTATTTTTAGTAGAGACGGGGTTTCACCGGGTTAGCCAGGATGGTCTTGATCTCCTGACCTCATGATCCACTCATCTCCGCCTCCCAAAGTGTTGGGATTACAGGCGTGAGCCACCGCGCCCGGCCAAACTAAATTATATTTAAGCAGTGATTTGTAAATGCATACTGTTAAGTAAACAGAGGATTATTATTCCATAGATTGTAAATTCTACTTGTATCTATTACAGTGACATATTTGATAAGGTATGTACCTGATTTGTCCCTGAATGACAGAATAAGGGACAAATATCTCTACCCTTGAGAACTGCTGTTGGTGATAAAACCTGCTTTGGCTTGTCCACGTGCTGGATATGGTGGTTAATTTTATATGTCAATCTCACTGGGCCACAGGGTACCTAGATATTATTCTGGGAGTTTCTGTGAGGGTGTTTTTAAACAAGATTCACATTTAAATAAGTAGACTGTCCCCTCTAATGGGGTGGGCCTTGTCTAATCACGTGAAGGCATGAATAGAACAAAAAAGATTGCCTCTCTCCTGAATAAGAGAGAATTCTCCGACTGAGTGACTTTGACATGGGACATTGGCTTTTTTCTATCTTCAGACCCAAACGGAAACATCAGTTCTTCCTGAGTCTCAAGCCCGTTTGTCTTCAGACCGAAACCACGCCACCAGCTTTTCTGGTTCTCAGGCCTTCAGACTCAATCTGCACCATCAACTCTTCTGCAACCCCAGCTTGCTGACTCATCCTGCAGATTCTGGGATGTGCCTGTCTCCACGGCCATGTGAGCCAATTCCTTAACATAAATCTGTTCACACACACACACACACACACACAACTTGGTTCTGTTTCTCTGCAGAACCCTGAGAAATACACAAGGCAAGGACTTGCTCCAAGCTCTGCCCCAGGCACTAGACTGATGTGGAGGTAGTTGTAGCACAGCTGACATGCCCCTGGGGATGAAGCTTGAAGCAGACCTGCTAAGTAGGTGACCAGGGCGAAAGAAGCACAAAGGCAGCGCCTGCACTGTGCCCCTGCACCACCTCCAACCCTAGGGGCCCATTGATTTGTTAGTGGTGGCAGCAGTCAGGCATTCAAGACTTGCTAAGAGAAACAGAACAGGGCTGTAATGTAAATTGGGGACAATGGACATCCTGGGACAACTTCCTTTCTGTTGGCTCTCATCTTCTATCCTCAACCTCTCAGTCCATCTTCCACAGTGATGGTGAACGTATTTGTGATCATGTAACTTGTTGCTCAAAATCACTTCAGCTGCACACATTGCCTACGGAATAAAGGTCTATGATCCTGGCAAACAACTTTATCTCCCATTACCCGTTAGCTTACCATTTCCTGCCAACACCCCTGGGTGTTCCTGCCTCAGTATCTTTGCTTATGTAACTGCAAAACCTACTCTACCTGTCAAAATCCTACCCTTCTCCCAAGGTCCACCCAAATATCACTTTTACTATGAAGCCTTCGCTGTTGCCAAGGATCTGTCACTTTTATAACAGTGGCCAAGAAGACCAGTGCCCACTCTATCTGTGCTCTTCCTCTCTTCCTGGGCATACGGCTGGACACCATTGCTAGGGCCTCTTTGTCCCTAGACTAGTTCTTGCAAATGGAATGTGGGCTGCTATGATAAATGTCATTCCCAGTCTCAGTGGTTATGAGATGGTGCACCTTCCTCACTCTCTCTTCCTTTCCCCAACTACATCACCTGAAAGCCAGGTGACGAGGCGCCCAGCCACCAGTGGAAGGAGCCTAGGTCCTGTAATCACTGCAAGGAGCACAGCTGCCAAACCTCATTGTGCAGTGACAGGACCAGGAAATAGACTTTCACTGTCTTTATCTATCCAGTGACACTTTAGGTTTATCTATTACTTAATATTATGTAAAGTAATTCTTGGATAGCATTTATCACATGCCACTTTTGCAATGAACTATGTATGTATTTATTGTTCTATCAAGCTATTATCTATTTATCTATGTCTATTTCTTTTACTAGACTGTAGATAACTTTCTCCTCGTGTTCCTCTTTCTCGTTTTTCCATGTCTTCTACAGCCTCTTCTCTAGCTAGTTTTATTACAATCATTAAATTTAATTTTTATTACACTCATGTGAACCATTTATCGTTCTTTATGTGTTTATGTGTTTTTCAGTGTTTTTTTTTAAAGTGGTGATCGGTGTAGAGGTAAGTACCTTGTTTGTTGAGGTAAGTATCTTATTTGTTGACTCTCTATCCTTGTTACTTTTTTTTTTTTTCTTTTTTTGAGACAGAGTCTCACTCTGTCACCCAGGCTGGAGTGCAGCGGTACGATCTTGGCTCACTGCAAACTCCGCCTCCCGGGTTCAAGCCATTCTCCTGCCTCAGCCTCCCGCGTAGCTGGGACTACAGGCACCTGCCACCAAGCCCAGCTAATTTTTTGTATTTTAAGTAGAGAAGGGATTTCACTGTGTTAGCCAGGATGATCTTGATCTCCTGACCTCGTGATCTGCCTGCCTTGGCCTCCCAAAGTGCTGGGATTACAGGCGTAAGCCACCACACCCGGCCCCTTGTTACATTTTTTAAACAACATATTCAGATGCTGTAAGGAATTTTTATTTTCTTCTGGGCCCAAACACCTTTGTTAAGCCCTTGTTTCAGTGTAAACGTCTGGAACTCTTATCTCCTATAATAATATTTCTGGATTTCATTGAGTGTACGAGATACAGTCTTCTTGATGGTCATTTCATATATATCTATGCCTGTAAATGTTGACACAGCACTCCCTGTAGTCATTACTTCATTGATGGCCAAATGGCTCTTCTTTTTAATTATCATCTTTTGTTGTTATTTGTGTTGTGGGATCTATCCTACCAAGGCCACATCAGAAAAGAATGAGTAAAAGAGATTGTAACTTTAGACAAGAGGTCAGCAAGCTATGGCCCTGGTCCAAAACCAGCTTGCCACCTGCCTTTGCAAATAAAGTTTTACTGAACAGCCATGCCTATTTGTTTATGTATTGTCCATGAGTGCTTCTGCTCTACGATGGCAGAATTGAGTGATGACAGAGACCTACAGTCCAAAACCTGAAATATTTACTGTCTTGCACTTTAAGGACAAAGTTTTTTGACCCCTGCTTCAGACTATTCTTAAGGACAATAATACTACTGCATTCACCACTCCTGATTGTGTATTCTGCACAATGGAGGTATCCAATAAACATTAGCCAAATTGAAACATATAATTCAATCTTGGATAGTCATTCCAGACGTAGTACTTTACATGCTATAGAGGGGTAGATACATGCTGGTCCCCAGAAAGATACACATTAGAAATAATTCTACTATGATGTGTCTCAGAGGACCCCAGGGAATATGGATCCAGAGAGACAGGTCACAGAACCACCACATTTGATTTGAGATGGAGATGAAAGGCCTAACCCAGTGGGTGATGCTGGGCAGACTTGGGGGCAGTGGGTGCCTAAGACAGGAGTGCACTTGAGCCGAAAGAGGAGAAGCAGGAGAAGAGCTATATGGGGGAGACAAGTGCAGTGAAATGAGAGGTAATGCTAACCAGAGGCAAACTGCATGAGGCTATTCCTCGGCCCAGGGTAAGATCTGCCAGCAAGATTCCTCAGAAAATACAGTGTTGGTGCATTTCATTACCATTCAAATGCTTAACAGGATTTTATAGGAAGCCCCTGGGACACAGCCTCCATCCCTATTACCATCTTGAAGCACCACACTTATTTCACTACCGGCATTGCTAGCAATTCTTCAGTACAAATGTGAATTTTCTGGTATTACGATTTCTACAAACATTAGTTCTAAAAATGCCTTTTTTCTGTGTAACAGCTTGACAGGAATAAAAAAAATAAAAACCAAGAACTGTGGGTGGTATGTACTATTATTACAAAAATAAATGGAACACAGAATATCAACATTGGATTCTTAAATATACAAAGGAAAGGAAAAAGGAAAGAAAAAAAAAAGTCAATGTTTTGGCTGTAACAGCTCCTCTCCTCACTAGACATTACATTTTGTCAAGTTAATCTTGTTTTTCTAAAGAAGATCCTTAAAAAAACTGGTAGTGGCAATCAACATTCAGGTTTTATAAGCCTTAGTGGCCTGTTACCACCTGACATGGATCTGAAACTCAGGAACTCCCAATAGTTCCCTAAATATAAAATGCCATTAATATTACAAAGAGGTGATGGCCATGATACTCTTTTATAGCATCATGTTTATATATTCTGCTATAATTTTTTGGTCTCTAAATCAATAGGCTTACATAAAAAGTAAGAAAATTTCATCTACTGGCCTCTAACAATGAAAATGTAATAAGTCTGTGTTTTGATAGGCCTAAATTTTATAATCTAGTATGGTAGCACAGATCCACAAAGAAAATATAATAATAGATTTTCTCTACTTTTGAAAAAATAATGTTTAATGGAGTCACTTTGGAAGAAAGAGAAACAGGAAACTTGTAGATAGTTAATTTATATATTTTTTTCACTGATGTAAAAATTGTTCTAACTAAATCTACGTCCTGGGAAGAAAAGAAGAGACAAAATCTCCCAGTGGTTGTCTGAGGCCACTTGTGCCCAAAGGACTCTATTTCTACAGAAGATATACAAAGTCTGAACATTCTATTGAAATTCCAAACCAAATTATTATTGTATTGTATTTTTAGCATGCACTTGGAGTGGAGATTTTCTTATTTTTTTTTTTCCTGGATGTATCCTTACACATTAACTACTTCTATGGTTTCATTAGTTTAGCCTTTGCTATTCTTTGCAGAGATATTATTCTATTTACTTAAGTATCTCAATGTCTTCAGAAAATACATCTTGTGTCACTTAAGGAGGATACATTCTGAGAAAAGCTTCGTTAGGCAATTTTGTCCTTGCATCAACATCATAGTGTACTTACTCAAACCTAGAAGGATTAGCTTACTCTGGTAAGCTCTGTGGTATAGCCTATTGCTCCTAGGCTACAATCCTGTATAGCATTTACTGAATACTACAGGCAATTACAACACAATGGTATTTGTGTATGTAAACAGAAAAGCTACAGTGAAAATACAGTATAAAAGATAAAAATTGGTACACCTGCATAGGACACTTACCATGAATGGAGCTTGCAGGACTGGCAGTTGCTCTGGGTGAGTGAGTGAGTGAGGATGAGTAAATCTGAAGGCCTAAAACACTACTGTACACTACTATAGACATTACAGACACAAGGCACTTAGGCTACACTACATTTCTAAAAAATATTTTCTGTCTTCAATCTCAGTAACTTTGTTACTTTATAAATTTTAATTTAACTTTTTGAATCTTTTTAATAACAGCTTAAAACGCAAACACATTGTACAGCTGTAGAAACATATTTTTTCTTTATATCTTTATTCTATAAGCTTTTTCTATTATACTTTTTCTTTTAACCTTTTAAACTTTTTTGGTAAAACCTGAGACACAAACACACATTAGCCTAGGCCTAGATAGGATCAGGATCATCAATATCACTGTCTTCCCCCTTCATATCTTATCCCACTGGAAGGTCTTCAGGGGCAATAACAGGCACAGAGCTGTCATTTCCTATGGTAACAATGCCTTCTTCTGGATATCTCCTAAAGGAACTGCCTGAGGCTGTTTACAGTTACCTTTTTTAAAAAATAAGTAGAAGTGTACTCTAAAATGATGATAAAAATTATAGTATAGCATTAGGAATTTTTCAGCTCCATTATAATCTTACGGGGCCATCATGATATATGTGGTCTGTTGTTGACCAAAATGTCATTATGTGGCACATAACTGTATTTTATAGACATTAAAAACAAAAGGTACTTAGTGTTCATTTAGATGTCACTGGTGTAACTAGGAATTAAACTCTAGACTTAGACAGACACTGGGCCACACGTTGCTAGAGAATTAAATGCCAATCAAGTTATATCAAATCTAGATATTTTAATACAGATGTCCAGATTCGTGATCATAAGGTAGAAAGAAGACTGTTTTATTTTGCAGAAAACTTGCCATTCCTTTCCCAGGCTCTTTTGCTACTGCAGTTTAAGATTTCAGAAGGCAATCTTGTTCTGTCAAGAAAATTTTTAATTTCTTTTTTTTCTTTGAAACAGAGTCTCCTTGCTCTGTCGCCCAGAGTACAGTGGCACGATCTTGGCTCACTGCAAGCTCCGCCTCCTGGGTTTACACCATTCTCCTGCCTCAGCCTCCCGAGTAGCTGGGACTACAGGTGCCTGCCACCATAATTTCTTTAAGATGAGAAAAGACACACTGAGTATTTTTTTTTTTTTGATCTGTATACTAAGTAAAGTCAGCTTCTTCTTCTTCTTTTTTTTTTTTCCCCCATAGTAGCTGGGATTACAGGCATGTGCTATCACATCAGACTAATTTTTTTTTTTTTTTTTTAGTACAGATGGGATTTTGCCATGTTGGCCTGGCTGGTCTCGAACTTCCGACCTTAGGTGATCTGCCTGCCTCGGCCTCCCAAAGTGCTGGGATTACAGGCGTGAGCCACTGCGCCCTGTCTAAAGTCAGCTTCTAACGGGCATTCTCAGTAGGTGAAAGGACTCCAATAGTTTCAAGAGACCAATATAAGTCAGACCCATGCTGTGGTTTGGAAGACAAACTGAAGACAGGGAGACAGGAATTGAATCCAGACTGTGCATGTATCAAATATGCATTTGTGAGTAAATTATTTACTCTCTCTGACTTTCTAGACCTTCATTTGTAAAATGAAGATAATATTATCCACTTTGAGTCTGCATGCAAATTGCTCAACACAGTATCTAACAGACAGTAAACACTTAATAAATGATAGCAGCTGTTGCTACTACTCTTGCTAAAATGGAGGAATTCTGTGGAAAAAACAACATCCCATTCTAATGAGACAATTTAATTCTAGAGCCACCTCAGATTTACAAGTATGTTATGATGGAGTAATTTCACAGCTTGGAACTTCTTTCCACATAGTTAAATTATGATAACATCTTAAGTGTTCAAAATATAGGGACTGATTACATAATATATGATACTTACCTTCAAAAGACACTATGCAACTACTGAATGTGATATTGTAGAAGAATATTCAATGACTAAGAGGCATATAATGTGCTATTAATTTTAAAAAGAAATTTCCTAAACATTACATACATTTCATTATTTCATTTTTTGTATAAAATATTTTCATTAAAAAGTCCTGAAAGATATACATAAAATGTTACTGATTAGGATCTTTGATAGAAGTATAAGTAAAATTAAATTTTCTTTTTATTTCTTTTCTCTGAATTTTCTGCAATGAATATGTATTGTTTTTGTAATAAAAAATTCAAGTTATTAAAGAAAAGAGATACAGGGAGATAAAACAATTTTCTTGGTGACCTGAAGTATATTTTTTAAAAGACAAAGAGGAAAACCCAGATTTTTTTACATCTGGAGTCAGCTAGAAATGGGATCCACATTAGATAATAAGGCAAAACAGTGTAGCAAGACAATAACAAGAACATTCCAACCATCACGAGATGGTTTCAGGTTAGGATATTCATCCATTTATCATACTCATATTAGAATCGAGGATCATCTGTGAATCACGCTATGACCATTTTATGGATTATAAATCCATACATTTTAAAATTTTGGTAGTTATTTATTTATACTTGGTAACTTCCAGTATTAGAAGAGCTTAAAAAATAACAGTTTGCCATCTTTGATTCTCCAGTGATCGTTTGTTTTATATATAACCCTCCATGTTTGGGGCAGCAAGCACAGAAAGTGTCACTTAAACTAGAGACATTGCCAGGAATCTGATTCACAAGTTCTGACTCAGCTCTCCCCCCACTCTCTCAGTGTTTGTGACTCCGAGTAACAAAGTCTGCACTTAGTCTAATTAACTCCCCTTTACTCTTTTTTTTTTTTTTTTAGATAAAAAGACACTTTTGTGTTTTCTCACTCCATTTGCAGTGGATAAAATGAATAGACTCTTACCTTTCTGTTTGTCTTGTGGACTGTAAGTGCCAAGTGGATGCAGGATACTATTTTCATTTCGCCTAGAGGTGGTTACAGCATTTTGACAGTTCTCAAAGCATGGCTTGGAAAATGCCCCACACTCTGCAGGATCCTAAGAGATAAAAGTAAAAATTACATTTGCATTTTTAATATGTTCCAACTTGGTCAGTTGAAGCAAAGTGAAAGAATGATCGCTGTATGAATAGTCTTTCAAGAGTCTATTACACTTAAGTCCTCAACTGTGGAAACTCAAAATGGCCCTATCAGTGAAAACATCTTTGAGTCTAAAATAAAAAGTACTGACACTGTGGTGCTAAGGATTAGGAGTGCTGATAGCCAACACAAAAGAGGATTAACTTTATTATTCTCTTTTCCCACTTATAACTGGCTTCTTTCAAATTTTCTTCCATCTGGGGAATACAGCTTGTGGCAGTGTCAACACAAGAATACAGTTCATGCCAAGGGTGTTTCTCTGCCAACCAGCTGGTTCCTCTCTCTCTCTGCGCCTAAGTGCATATGCTCTAGGACAAGTCAGAATTCAAGCAGGTTCGCCTCTGAAATACCACCAGTGTGTCTCTGTGCAGATACTAGGTCTTTGGCCAGGAGCTAAATCAAACCGCTGTGACGCCAGACAGCAGTTCTCCTGAGGGTTTCCCCCCCTGTATTTCCCCTTCCTATTTTGATTTTTACAGTCTGTAAACACATTCACAGTTTTCTGAAAACTGCTGTATCCAGAGTAACACCCCTACGATCCATCTTCCACAGGTGCTGAAGAAGGAATTGTTGGAGGAGGCTGATTATAGAGAACTCTTAACTATTTTTTTTTTTCAAAAAGGTTGGAGCAAAGAGAATTAGGGTATGCTCTTGTTCGTATTATTTGTCTCAATAACAGATTTTAAGGAGGTAAATGATTTGGAAGCCATCTCATGGCTGTTCCCTTGACCATTTGTGAGAAGAATGTACCACAAACAGCAGCACCCATCTGATTCCCAGAGCTCTTCTGAGTATAGCATTCGGCTAAAACAAAGCATTGGATTTATATTTTCCTCTTTGGTTATAAAAATTCAGTGTCAAGCTAGTCACACAAAATATCTAAAACATTCCATTTATGCATTCTTAATAATTAAAATGTTTTCAGCTGCTGAAGGTCCTTTAGGTTTTTGTCAAGGCTTGTAACACTTTTCCCACACTCAGTGTATTACCCTTTCTTCTGAACTGCTAGTCAAACTGAGCCTGGTATAGGAGGCAAGCTAGTCCTAAATTAAAGCTGGAGCTGCAGCAGGAAAGAGAGCTAGGGCTTGCTTTGCTCAGCCTTGTGCTTTGATTTAACAATAACAACAAGAACAAAAAATTTTTTTCTGCTTCCCCAGCTCTTTGATAAATGACACAATCGATATCCCAACAACTGATCAGTAACCAGCCTAATTAAAGTATTCAGCCTGTGAAATAGAGCCGTCGCAGAGCCCTCCATTAGTGTCCCAGCCAATAAAAAATATAATGGATTTTTAAACATATTCTGCTTTTGCCACGATGAGCTGGCAGCAGGGAGGGAAATGTTTTGGGGAAAGGAAAAACAAAATCAGGTCATAACCCATTTTTTAATACCAAGTCTCTAGGCTCAAATAGAATTACAATTGAACCTCAAGCTCATCCTTTGAAAAATATGTTTCTGTTTAAAACGATTTTGATTCAATCAAGGGCTCATTATGTATTCTTCACAAGGTCCTCATCAAAACTGTTTACATATCTTGTACATCTGGGTAATGCGGGAAAAATCCCAACAACTATATATTTTGACTTTTCTTAAGTAGCTTCTTCAATTTTTGAGATATCAATATAATGTTCAAGCAACCATTTTGGTATTCCTGGCAAATCTAACTAATTGATTTGCCTGAATGTATCAACAGTGCTGAGACCTTTTTCTAGGTTATGGATACTTTTTATTGTACTGGAGGGCAAGTGCTGTTCCACCAGAGAATACAGCAAAAACATGAGCACACAAAATATGCTCTGACACAGTGAAACACAGATTTGAAGATCAAATAGTTGCAATTTTTTTTCAATTTAATAAAGATAAACTGTACATTAGTCTTCTGTCTTTATAAGAAATAATGCTCTTTAATCTTCATGGGTACCGCAGAGATGCTCAGTAGCCGAGAGTCAAGTGCCTGCTCATTCCCCATGGAAAGCATGTAAATATTAGGGAAACTAAAAATGGATCTTGTTTAAACGTCCTCATAGAAATTGCTTTTTGACCCAGTTCTTATTCTTGATCAATTCCCTGGTGATCTACATTAACATGGCACTTCTGATGGCGGGCAACAAATGAGAGTTTCATACTTTCTTCTGATGGAATAACGCCAATCTACCCCAGAGTGTGAGAATTAAAATGAAAATACCTGCAGTAAAGGGGAATGCAAATAGTAAAGTGTGCCAACTCGATGAGCCAAAATATATAACGCCTATCTGCTGTCATCTACTAACTCTTTTAGAACCATAGTCATTTCTTTTTTAACTTTTGCTATCTGCACAGGTATGTTATGCTACAGCAGTTTTTTCCAGACTCTTCTATTAGTTGAGGTATCTTTGTTTAAAAAGTCTTAAGGGAGATCTGATATGCAGATGCACAGAAGGGATGACTCAGGCGTTCGCAGTCCATCCTTTCAACTCTCTCCAATAAACGGGTTCCATGGAGTCCTAGGGCTCTAGAGTAAGAACTATCCTAAACCAGATGGGGCCAATTCTCTCAGGGCAGGAAGTGGCAGATAAGGGTGTTATAACTAGGTACATAAGTAAAGCCCATTAAATATTTATGGAACACTGTCACTTAAGCAGACACAAATGTTGAAAATAAGTTCATTATATTTAGTCTCCAGTAATTGGCCAATTTAAATTTATTTAACATCTACGAGCTTATATAAAGGAGAGTATAAAAGGTATAGCTACTCCTTGCCGGTAGCTGATAATAGAATAAAGTAAGAGTATATAACTTTACTACTCAAGTTTACTCTCTGAGATGAAGTAAGTCTCAGATGTGACATTTTCATTCACTCAATATTTATCAAGCATCTACTACATGTGGAAACCAAGGACACATTAAGGGATAAAACAGACAACAATATCTGTCATCTATGAATACCGAGCACTAAATTATGTATGTACTTACATAGCCAGGAAATAGCAAATCTAGGATTGAAACCCAAGCAATTTGAAACTCCAGAGCTGAAGCTTTTAACTACAATGAGCCCCACTACCATTAACTCTTGATTAACTTGATAAAGCTTTCATTTTTCAATTATTAAGCTGAACTCTTTATTAAAACTAGTATTTTATATTAGCTTTTTAAATAGTTTTTTAAATTTTGTATATTATTTTATTACACAAACACAATTTGGCCTTAGAGAATATCCTGATATGACAAAATGTGTGATTTGCTGATGTTTTTCTTAACTTTCAGTACTATTAACTTTTTCTTCTTATCTTTTTCTAAAATTATTTTATGAGCATTTAATAATTATTCTTCATGTAAGAGAAACTAATGTTTTAGGTATTTTTATGTTCATATGTATAATGTTAGGAATATTATTATTAAAGCTATCATACACTTAGACTCCATGTGTAAGTGAAAATATTCTTGATATTTTTAAAAACTTATAAAAAATAATAAAAGATTTCAAAAAACAAGACTCCCATTTATTTAATAACACGAGCAAGCAGCTTGTTTAATAAATCAAATGTTAAATTCGTTAAGTCTCAGGTCTGTATTATTTATATGCAGATTATGGAAGAGAATACAGAGAGCTGACTGCATTATAATGATCTCCACATTAAACATTGTATACATGTGATTAGACACTTTCTAAGGTATGGACACTGCTAGCATATCAACCAAAAAGGTATATAAAGATGTTTATGAACAAGTTCAGAGCTCTTGGAATTTCTGGGGGAAAAAACAAGAAATTATAGACCTGTTACATCTGATAAATGACTTACTTTATATGCACATTTTTACACCTTTCTATTATACCTAAAATACACAACCACCTGTTCCCCATCAAAGCCCTTCTGGGGCATATTTTCTCGATATGAATCTAGCTGCCATAATAGGAATGGAAGTCTGCATATTCTGGTGGCAATTTGGGCAACTGGCTGAGGAGAATCAAGATTTGCATCACCTCCATTGGTCTCTCTGGCCTCCTCAGAATCACCAACTGGATCATCCCTCGGATGTTTCCCTCCATGGACATTGACCGCCTAAGTGTTTCCATAGCTTCGTGGTTGGACTTCCCCAAAAGAGATTCCCCATTAACTGCAATCAGCTGGTCATTCATTCGCAGACGACCATCCTAAGGCAGAAGAAAGAAAAACAATATTCAACAGAGAATAGTATGGTGATGACATGTGGCGTTTTGGGGAAAAGTTCAAGTTTAAAAATGAAAAAAAAGAAAAAAAAAAAAACCCTAGCTGTTACAAGTGATTTATTTTCCATGGCAGAAAAAGGCTCTGGAGCTTATCAAATAGTCACAAATACCAGTGATAATGAATTGTGTGAAAGTATTTTTTAGAAATCTTAGAGTCCTGAGCTGCAATAATTTAGACATTTGTATAATGCCTCTTACCTAAATCTTTGGCAAGCATGCTAATCTGACCTGATTCTGCCATTTGCTCTGGCAGAGACCATGTTGTTGACTCAAGGGAAGGGGGTTTGGAAACCAAAGGAGGTAGTCACAACTCTTGAAAGGAGAATTTGCCTTTTCAGGCACAAAGAGGCATCATGCATAAATGCTGTGTGCTTGACAGTAGTAATGTATCTCCTGATATCATTGCTAGCTCTACTGAACAGTACTAAAAAAAAACAACCACATAATTTTGTCTAACACAACCACAAAGTTGCTCGTCTGCCAAAGAACACAGAGGTGTGTAGAAAAGGGCCAATTCGCCCTGATATCTTCTGGTGGAAAAGCTTGACAAAAAGAATTGTCAAGGTTTTTTCGAAGAGGCTCTGATGAATGAGTACTTTCAACCAGCATCTTCAGGAAGAAATACCACTTACTACAAAGCACAAAGAACCTCGGCATATGAATACACAGCCCAGACTGTGGTCTCATTCACTTTTGAGTGAATGAGGCACTGACCATCTCCAGCCAGAAGTCCCTCATAAGCAGAGGCCTAGATCAGTGGCTGACACACTGGGATGCCTGCTCTGCCTAGAACAGAACTTGAAGGGACCACAGTGCATTTCCCCAAAGGCAGCCCAGGAGCAAAGACGCTTGAAATGTTGACAGCCAGACTCAGGGGACATGCTCTCTACCTATTCTACACTCAGGTAGAAAGTGCTTGCTATAAGGCACAGCTGTGATTACGAATGTTATCATGCTGCTGCTGCTGCTGCTGCTAATAAAGTCAACAGAATTAACAGCAGGTGTGTAACAGTTTACCCTTACAGAGAATTCTTCCATAAATTACCTCTAGTGATTCTCACAGAACCTAAGAATTTAAGATTTATATTTTCAGAAACATTTTACAGAAAAGGAAACTGAGGCACAAAATGTAACTTGTTCCAGGCCACGAAAGTGAGTCAAAGGTTTCCATGAATCTTGACTCTTTAGTTCTTCCACGACAATTCCCTTTGTTTCTTGTCTCTAGACTACAACTGCGCAACACAAAAATAGGGAAAGGAAAATATTAAAGAGTTCTAGTGGTGAGAAGTATCTGGGATTTGTGGTCAAATTAACAGAATGAAATGTAAAAGAAAAAAAAAAAGTAAAAGAAAAAAAAAAAGAAATGAGATAGCCAGACACACACAATGAACAATAGAAACCAACCAGACAGCTTTGGGAGGGAAACTGTGCGGACGCGTCGTTAAACTCGGACTAATGCAGTAGCAGATGGCCCGAGGAAGTCCCTCTGCTGATAGTGGAGAAAAGGGAGGGCATGGTGAGAGCTGCTGTTCCCCAGAGCCAATGCACTGGTGAAGACACACTGCCCACGCCGCCTGCTGGAGAGGGTGCTAGCCACGTGGGATTGCAGGGGCCGCCCATAGGAGGACACACCCACTCGGGGAAGAAATGGAGATGGCAGGGTAATGGGATCAATAGACAAAGGCGACAAGTCAGAGATGTAAACCGTTTAAGTGGACGGCCTCCTCAGAGCTTAATGTCCCCTGCCTTCCTCTTGTTTTCCCATTTCACTTAACCTTTACCCTAATTTGAAGCAAGTCTGGAAATGAGATTTACAGGAAAGGCCAAACAAGAAAGAAATCTCTTCATTTCTGTTATCCAATTTTGAGTGAGGCACAAAAAAGCATAAGGCTACATGAAATGGGATATGACGGGCTGGGCAAGATGGCTCACACCTGTAACCCCAGCACTCTGGGAGGCCGAGGTGGGCGGGTCTCCTGAGGTCAGGAGTTCGAGACCAGTCTGACCAACATGGAGAAACCCCGTCTCTACTTAAAATACAAAATTAGCTGGGCGCGGTGGTGCATGCCTGTAATCCCAGCTACTCGGGAGGCTGAGGCAGGAGAATCGCTTGAACCGAGGAGGCGGAGGTTGCAGTGAGGCAAGATGGCGCCACTGCACTCCAACCTGGGCAACAATAGCGAAACTCCAACTCCAAAAAAAAAAAAAAAAAGGTGGGGGGAAACAACAAAAACACCCTGAATGGTTTCGTTATGTGATGTGAGATACAACTGGAGAAATGTTTCTGCTCTATTGTCATATAAGAAAGGAGAACTATTGGGCTGAATCTTGTTACTAAAGATCGTTTTAGGATGACTGGAGACTGATGTGTGGTTTTTAAAGAGGAGGAGGAAGCAGAAGAGTTGAATCCAGTTCCTGGTCCTAGTCCTGTTAACAGGAAATGAGGTTAACAGGAAATGTTGAGATTTTGCAGTGCTTTGTCTTGGCAGGACACCTCATCTGCTACGACAGGAAGAAACAAGATAAAGATGGAAGCTTTATGGGAACCTCTAGAGATGGAGGGAAGGAAATATGAGTGAGATCCCACCTGGTAATCTCTTGTGAACCTTTTCTGTGAAGTATGAGACAACGTCAGAGTGAAGAGGTAGAAAACAGACAAGAAGATAGGAGAACTTTTGGTAAAATCTATCCACAGTTATTAAGCACAAACTTTTTATTTTTTATTTTTTTATTTTCAGTTACATTCTAAATCTCAAGCATGCAGAATGACACTGAAGTAGGGCATGTTTCCTGTAACCAAGTCCCAAACAAAAAGACAGTTCAGGTCACCTCAGGGCAGCTGAAATTTTTTCTCAAAGACATTCACATTCATCACAAGCATCACCAGAGAGTTGTGGGTGCAATAAAAATCCACACACTCTCACTGTCAGGCTTGGCTGGTCTGTTGTTATTGGTGTGTGCTTTTTCTTTATAAGATAAATGATGTGTAATTTCATTAATGGCGATGCCAGTAAGCACCATGTTGTCCTAACATTTAGAATATAATCACTGAATTTAGAGCTGGAAGGGTCCTTAGAGGTCATCTCGTCCAACCTCTTCCGTTTACAGATGAATAATGTGATGCCCAAAGAGGATGAGAAACCATTTATCGAACACCTATTAGGAAAAGGCACTTCCACAGATATTAGACTTGTTCAGCTAGTTAAGGTCAGAATTGGAACAGAATAGCCCAAGTTCTGAATTCCACAGCGTCCCTATTCACCAAACCATTCTATATTCTACATAGATGACAATGACAAGCCCCTAAAGGGGTAATGCTTCAAGAAAAAAAAAGACTTTCAGAACCAGAGAGGACAATATGCTACCAGATATCTCCTGGAAGGGAAGACAATATAAAATCAAGACACACAACAGAAGATATGGAGACAGGAAACTGTGCAGGGGCATAGCAGAGCAACCCAGAGGAGGGGGAAAAAAAAAAAAAGGCTGCCTACCTACTTAGCTAGACATCCATACATGCACGTCTATGTCCAGTCTTGACCTAAAATGAAGTTGATTCAATGAGGAGCTCATTATTCAAAAACTCATCAAATCTCTCTCAAAATTGTGTATGTCCCATTTGCTTTGGAATAATTTGGACAAAGAAAATTAGCTTTTTATGGTTTTTAAAATTAATATTAAATTCTAGTAAATATTTAGGCATGAGAATATTAACTTTCAATTGACTTTACATAAATGAATTCAAATATTCAAGGATGTTACTTGGTAATTCTAGGATATTTATTTCATCTGGGTTATGCTTGCAATATTCACACACACACACACACACACACACACACACTCTCTCTCTCTCTCTCTCTCTTTCTCACCCCTTTTTCTTCCTCTGTTACTCCTATCAGACTCCTAAGCAAAAATACTTCAATTATGTTCCCCGCTTCTGGCATCCCCCCATAACCAACTCCATCCTCAAGCTAGAAAGGAGTAAAGGAAATTCCCAAAGGGAAGGAAAACATATTAAAAAGAATCAGGAGGACACAGTAAAGACAAAATGTAACTTCTTCAGTGCACTTTAGAACGAAAAAACCTGGTATGAGGTTAGGTCTTCTCCACGTCCTGGCATGGTTTCAATCTCATCAGCTTTAGCTGGTCCTATCACAGTAGGACGCACAGAGGACCAGGAGACAAGACCTTTGAGTATGACATCTCCCTTTTACTGAACACCTAATGTAGGCTAGTCCTTGAGCATGTCTTTTGCATATATTTGCCCATTCATTTCTTACAGCAACCCTGTGATATAAATGCTACTCTCTGCTATTTAGGAGATGTAAAGATGAAGGCTCAGAGAAATTAAGTGACTTGTCAAAGGGTATGGTCATAGCCAGGTCTCCTCATCTCTCAGGTTAATGACATGAATCCTTTATGCTACGTTGCTTCTACATTCAGACTTTTAGAGATTATTAAAGGCACTATATTAATGACAAAGAGTTTCTACTCTGTGCATCATGCTAAACCCTTTACATGTAGCAGACAATTTACTCCTTATAGAAACCCTGTATATTTGAGATTGCTGCCCCCATTTTATAAAAGAAGAAATTGCAGTCAGAGAGGTTAAATGAATTATTACAAGTCATGTTTCTAAAAGCAGATGTGAACTAGGTCTGGGTCACTCTGCAGCCCATGTTTTCAAACAATCTGCTAGTGATTTTTAGCCTTTATGGGTTCTTAGACTCCTTTGAGAATCTAATAAAAGCTACAGATACTCATTTTTGAAAAAAAAATATTTACACCAGGGTCTTTCCACAATTGTACATTTGGGCCAGATAATTCTTTGGAGTGAGGGGTCGTTATGTATGCTGTAGGCTACTCCATGTGTCCTCTAAAGCATATTTATGATTGCTGGGGGGTGCAATGACCTTGCAGTTCATCCCCTGTGGTATATTCACTGGTGCCTGGGTACTTCCTCTGCCATGATTGCTGGCAATGTTGTGTGGCTTAATCCACCTGGCTTGGCAAATTTTTTGTTAAACCCTCCCCCCAACTGCCCTGTTACCTCTAAAATTCTAATGAATACAGAGGAAAAGTAAGAAAGCCAAGGCAAAGAACTGAACTAGCCACTGAAGAATATGAGAGAAGCATGAGAAAGTGGGCTGGCTTTCCCAGGGGTAGCTGGCTGTGGCCCAAGGCCAGTCCACATTAGTCCAGGGTGTTGAGAGGATTAATCATGACCAGATGTTGGCTTCTGCCTCTGCATGCTTCTAACGGGGCCCTTGGTACGGCCTCCTGGGATATTATCAACACCCAGGTCCCAAACCCCAAAGCTTGACTTCAGGTTGCAGAGCAGATGTTCCCTGGAATAGGGCTGGACTCCAGGCAAGATGGCACCTGACTGAGGGAGAGAATTATCCTCAACGAATCCTTCTCAGGGCCCTACAATCACTGTATAACAACATCTGTCTACTGCATTTTTTGAAAAAACAAATCAAACCCCCCAAAAAACCCAAAACCCTAAACTAAGAAAAGAACCTTGTATTCCAGATTGAAATCATTTACCTTCATTTAAAAACAATTGCAATGGAAGGGCAAGAATGAATCAAGATTTTTAAAGTACAGTTGTTAAAACAAAAAAGTTAGTACATGTTTCACATCATTTCAGCTTATGTGAAGAGGTCCATTCTTCCCAAATAAGACCTCTATTTTCCAGGCACAACAGACTGTACTTTGGTGTACATACCTTGGTGACTTTGCCCATATTCTTTCTTCTGCCCAAAATGCCCTCTGCATTCCTGCTCACCTCTTCAAAGTCTACTTACTCCTCACCCCAAGCAAGCCTCGCAATTGCCTTCCTTTCATAGTTTTCTCCCCAGACAGAATTAAATGCTTCATCATCTCAACACCCACGATACTTCTCACATTTGCCTATCATAGCTCTTATCATATTAGTGTTGTTTATAAATTTAATGTATTGTATTACTACCTTCCTAGATTATAGAATGGGTAATTTTAAGTATGCGGTGTCTAGTCCACTATACGCTGTTGCCTAACTCACTCTAAATGTTCAAGAAGTGCTTGCTAAATTAAATCAGTCAGGTGTTTTGGTCCTGGTGTTAAGTTTCATCTACAAATTGTAACTATGAGAGATTCACGAACCTAAGCTGTCTTGAATATGCCAGGGCATATTCAGAGAACCTTCAGAATTCCAAAAAAAAAAAAAAGTTTGATTACGTTCTGTATACTGCCCCTATCTCTACTTGTTCAGAAATTGTAAAAATTAAATTTATGTAATTCAGTTATTGTCTTAAGAACCCCACTCCATTTCTATGTAACAAACCAATGAAGTCCCAGCAGCAAATCACCTGTGGGCATATGAAGCTTTTATTTATTTATTTATTTATTTATTTATTTATTTATTTATTTATTTTTGAGACAGAGTCTCTCGCTCTTGTTGCTCCGGCTGGAGTGCAATGGTATGATCTCGGCTCATTGCAACCTCCGCCTCCCTGGTTCAAGCAATTCTCCTGCCTCAGCCTCCCAAGTAGCTGGGATTACAGGTGCGTACCATCATGCCCGGCTAGTTTTTGTATTTTTAGCAGAGATGGGGTTTCACCATGTTGGTCAGGCTTATTGTATGTAATAAGCCTGACTATAGGAATTAACATATGCATAAACCATTCTGAAATAATGCTTTCAAAATGTATTATAAATCTTTTCATTTTAAAATCATTCTGGAAAAATATGGGGCATAAACAGATATACTGCAACTTATGGCCTTTACTATGGCCACATTGAATCTTATAATTTCTTCTGCAAGAAAGTTTGAGAAATACTGACTTCAAACCATCAGAAATATTCTCTGGTGTACCATACAATAATAACATTCTGTGCTTGTTTTACACTTTTTTCTTTCCTGTCATTCCAGTTTCTTCTCCATCCTTTCCTATCTCCTTCCTGATTTTCTGCTCTTAATTTACTTTGGCCTAGAAAACCAGATTAAAAAGAAGCTTGTTAAAGCATATATGTTATATATGAATTAAGAATAATTTGCATGAATGCCTAACTAGGTTAGAATTTCGGAAGCCATTTCAACATACTTATCTTATTGATTTACTTCTTGGTGGTGGTTTTTATGCACTTGGCACTTGCTTATACTGAGATTGCTTAAAACCAGTCACTAGAAAAATGGGTACAACCAGAATGCTAGAACAAAAACATGTGTGTATATGTATGCAGAGTTCATACTGTGGTCAGAGTTTTATTTGAGCATTCTGGTTTGTGTCCATTTTCCTAGTGACTGGTCTTACGTGTGTGTGTGTGTGTGTGTGTGTGTGTGTGTGTGTGTATACATATATATGGCCTATAGGTACCCATAATGAAGACGAATATAGCTTTTCAGGGGAAAGTTACTATTTTCAGAGCCAAAGCATCATTACCATGCTATATCAAGTTTTGTAGATTATAATTTCCTTTTTCATTAGGAATATCAACCCTTAAATTTTTTCAAGCCCACTGAGACAATCACGGAGTCCAAAATACACATCAAAATGTTGTAGCATTCCAAAATTTTATTCAGTATAGTGTACATGTAAATTTATTTCCTGTTTGCATTTCCATTCATGAAATAAAAATGCAAAAGTGATGAAGATCAGCAAGAAAAAACAATGATAGATGCTGGAATTATGGGATTTTTTTAAAAAAAGAGATGGGGTCTCGCTGTGTTGCCCAGGCCTAGAGCACAGTGACTATTCACAGGCACGATTATACTGCATTACAGTCTGGAACTCCTGAGCTCAAGTGATCCTCCTGCTTAGTTGAAAATACAGGTGCCCATTACTGTGCCAGCTACTTTGAGATTTTAAAAGTAATGTTATATTACATTTTAATAGTTACTATGGTAGAAAATTCATAAATAAGCCTGACTATGTGAATTAACATATGCTAACATTTTCAGATTTTTTTAAAACGGAAAATTAGCTAAAATGTATTTTTCCTAGGCTTAAATTAATAACTTCCTTTTTTAAGGTCAAATTCTTATTGGATATATAGTGATTATGAATTTATGTATATTTCCAGGCAAAGTTCCTGCTTTTAAAGTCCTTAAAATGTATCACATCTTTGTGGTTAGAAATAAAATGTTAGTGTTTGGCTTCTTACATTTGAGGATTTTCAATAGCATTTTGACATACTCACATTATCTGGTCCTTTTGCCAGAGGTAACAGCTTAGAAGTCACTGACTACCAGTAAGGATCCTCAAGGTTCTCCCACCAGTAGAAAACATTACAAATTTTAAGAAAAATGGCCAGTTGAAGAAATCATTTAACATTAGTTTTCCTTAAAAAGCTGTCCCTTTTATCTTCCTTTGAATTCATTAATTATAGATCTATCACATGATTTATAGATACCGGCAGAGATGGGGGTGGAAATTAGTCACGCTGGGAGCTCCTACTGGAGTTAAGCAGTTTGGATGCTGTTAAATGATGCTGTTAAATGATGCTGTTAAATGTCTCACATGACAATGAGACATGGAGATTCAGGATCAAGCGCCATGTTTCTGGATATTCTAGAGATGTGCATTTTCTCTCCAAAAATTTAGAGTTTAGTCATTTAAAAATATCGTGATTGCTTGTATTAGTCCAAATTCTTTCTTTTGCCCATTACTAAACAGTGCCGATTATGAAATCCTGCATCCTTCAGAAGGAGAATCCCAAATTTCCTAAGCACACAAGAATCAAATTACTTCAATTATGTCTATTTCATATTCTGAGTGCATACATTTACAATTAGCCATGTCAGGCATTTTTCTTTCGCTTAATTTCTTCACCATCAAGAGAATTTATTAAGCACAAACCTGGCTAATTAATTTTCTAGAGAATAACTGATAGTCTTAAATGTATTCTCTCTATTTAGCAGCCCCTAAACAATCTACCTGATATATGACATTCTTCCTTTAGCAAAAATTCCTTTAAATTTGAATTTTTACCTTATTATTTCAAAGTTTCAATAGGAGACATACCACTCCCAAAGTCAGCATATTGAAGTCAAAAACACCATTCAGAACTGGTACAACAGACTTCATGGGACTTTCATTCACACTACAGTGTGTTCTTACAAAATCTTACCTAACTTTAAAAAAAGCACTATTCTAGTTATGTATACATTTTTAAAGTAATTCTTTAAGGTAGCAAAACAAGCAACTTAAGGAAGTGTAGTCAATAGATGTAAAAATTTTTACTAAGAATTTTCAGTTAATATGGTACATGAAAAGCAAAGCAAAGAAAAACCACTGATCTCAAAATGAATTTAAAATGTTTAGCAAATGAACATAAAAATATCTAACATCTTCAGACTGATCATTTAGACTTCATTTGTGCTTTCCTGGACAAAATAAAACGCAAATTTTGATGTGGATTTAGGGAAATTTTGATGTGGATTTAGGGAAAGGTATTTTTTCTAACTGCAACAGAGCTGATACTTCTTTTTATTGAACAGCAACAGCACTACCACATAAATTCCAACCACAAAAGCAAAATTTTAGAAAATCATTCTCATGGATGTCATAACTTCATTCTGCTCATAATTCTTTCAGAAGCAGTTGACATATATGCTTGTATTTAGTATATTTTAGTTCTAGAAGCAACTACACTGTATGTCAGGGGCAAACGCCCAGGAAGAAAGACAGTAACTAAATGAAACCACAAACATGTAATGCATGCTAGTGCTTAGGCACATTGGCATCAATACTCTAAGAAGCAATATTCTGCTGTTATGGTCAATGGCCATATAGTACACTAAGAGGCATAGCTACAAGTTATGCTTCAGAGGGGCCTATGAAGAGCTCCATGTGACAAATCAGCCTGTAATCAAAAGTGGTGCAGCCTGATGCATGCACAGAAGAGTTTCTGGGCTTTATTTCTTAATGTACAGACTTAAAGTTAAATATCAAGTTGAGATTAAGCATTTGGATAATTCTGAGCAGGGTAGAATTATTGTTCTGTTGGTTTTTAGAATGAGTCAGGGACTCACTTCCAAGAGGGCGTCCTAGAGTAGCTGGCTGCTCTTGTTTCCAAATAGAGATTTACATCCTCTATTAGAAATAATTCAAACAAGAGATGACATGATGGAAAGCAGTAGACTGAGAGTTAAGGAAAACAAAATAAAACAAAACAAAACAAAACAAAGCAATGCCCTCAATTAGAGTCGAGTTATTCAGGGGTTTTACATCTGGCAAGAAGTAGCCTATCTTTGTTTAGACCAATGGAAGCCCCCAGGAGAATCCAGCACACAGAATGCACAGGAAGAATTTGGTCCTATCTTTCAAAGTAGTTTAGTTTTCAAAAAATCCACCTTCCCTAAAGGGAAAAACACCTTGAGAACTAATTAGTGGTATGAAGGGCGAGGAGAAAAAGATTGCGCTCTGGTTGAAAGATTATTTTGTTGATTCCGGGTAAAAACCTAGGGCCAAATGCTGAGACAAAGATGTTCCCAGTGCTGATCTCTCCTCTGCCCCAGAGACACTGTAGTCTGTTACATGTGTATCCTCTCAACAGGGACAGGAACAAAGTCTCAAAACAATTTTCCTAAGACAGAATCCTGAATCATAGAATGGGTGGCAATTTTCCGAGGAATAACAGTGGATTACTGGAACAACAGTAGGAGAATGGAAAAACACTTTTTTTCCCCTGGTTAATCAGATTTTTTGTGAACAAATCTCAGGCCTCTACCCTTTACACTGCAAAAGGTAAACAAGACAAATGGATACTAAACATTCACAAGAAGGCTAAGTTCATGACTGATGCCTCTTACTGTTTAAGATCAGCTATAAATATGCTGTCCAGTGGTTTTTAATGGTGTGATTGTCTGACTCAGCAGACCAGTGTCAGGAAAGAAATTTACATAAATGGAAAGTGAAATCTTTCTGCAAGAAACAGGACTGTTAGAAACTGCTTAGGTAAGGAGATGCTCACTTACACAAACATGGATATACATATTAAACCTGCTCGCCAATATCTGCTTGAGCTTAAGTTATTGCCCATAAAAAAGCTAAGATGTTTGCTTTTAATTTCCAAAAAGTCATCTCAGTTTCAATTTTACTTGGAATAAATTCTGCAAATAGAGCTGTCATTAGGAATAAGAAGACTAATTTCAAGCTGGTATCCACAAACATGACCAAGAACTCATCCTCAAACCTAGCACATATTTAGATGGCTTGGCTAAGGATGATAGCACCATACAAGACACCTCCAGGTGAACGGGCCCTGCTCTCTAGGAACATGAATGGATCATATGGAAGAGCTTCATTTCAGTGCAGCATAACGCAGGTTCTGGAGTCAGACTGCCTGGATTCAAATCTTAAAGTAATTCCTGGCTATCTGACCACAGGAAAGGCACTAAAGGGTCTAATCTGTAATTTCCACTTTGATAAAATGGACTGAAAATAATCCAATGTAAATGTGAATAAAGTTAGATAACCCATATAAAACACCTATCCTAGTGTCCAGCATATACTAAGCACAATAAATGTTCATTGCTATTGTTGTTGTTGCTATTACTACTATTTCGCTTTTGATCCTGCTTATGTATTTCTGAGCCAGTTTTATAGATGGAGTGATGGG
The DNA here is from genome assembly GCF_028858775.2 of Pan troglodytes. Lineage (NCBI taxonomy): Eukaryota > Metazoa > Chordata > Mammalia > Primates > Hominidae > Pan > Pan troglodytes. Next base: position 107,379,259 of record NC_072411.2, on the reverse strand, counting down.
ACTCAATTCTTTACCCTTCTCTGTATCTACATCTTTGCCATAACTTCATCGTGGGTGGAGTGTGTTTTCTACTGCTCAACCTTGGACTCAGCCATATGACTTGCTTTGACCAGTGGCCTATGTGTGGGGTGACAGTGTGCTAGTTTGGAGCCCGCGGATTCACCCACTGCCGCTGGCCCTCTGACAGCTCGAGGCATGAGAGGGACATGCGCCAGCTAGCCTGCTGATCCAAGGAGCAGGAGAAAGAAGTGCAGCACACTCAGATCTGCAGAGTTACAGTGGGATCAAGAGACACCAGCCTGAATCAGAATCCTACCCACACCCCAGCTCCCCCACACAGAGCTATGAGAAAAATAAAGGCTTATTGATGTGTATATTACTGAAAAAATATGACTATTTATTATGCGACAAAAGCTAACTAAACCAAGGAGTAAACTGAAGAGTTGTCTGTCCAAAGTACATTTATTTCCCAGTGAAAAAGGCATTATCTCCACATCTAGTCTGAAACAAAAGTGGAAGGGTAAGTGTGAGAAGACAGTTGCTTCAACAAAGCCAGAATTCTAGGTGCAGGGGTGCTCTGTAGAGTGTAACGGGGCCTTCTTGGCTTTTCTGTGGGAGAGGATAGACATTATTCATATCACGATTATTTTCAGATGGCTAACATTTATCAGCAGCTGGTGACAGGCACTGTGCTAAGCACTTGACACATATTGTCTCTTTTAGTCTTAACAGCAGCATGAGGAACCAGGCACTGCTAATTTCACAAATGAGGAAACTGAGGCACATCAAGACTGAGCAGCTTACCTACATGCACAGGGAGAGAGTAGGTAAGGCAGAATTCAAACTCAAGAAGTCTCCCTGCACGGTGTGAGATAATAATGAGGGTGGCAAGAGGTGCAAACGTGTATCCTTCCTCTATCATCACTTTACTGTTTTCATCACATTGTGTGATTTAATCCTGGAAGCCTATGAAGTAGTTATTATTTATTATCACCATTCTACCGGTGAGGAAATGGGAGACAGCTGGTCAAGACCCTTGCCTACATTTCCATACAGCTAGCAAGGACTGAGCTGGACTTGAACACCGGCCATCTAGCTAACCAGTACACTATACTCACCTCAACGTGAAAGGACTGAAGCATGATCTTCCTTCTTTTTCTGGAAACCTATAAGCTTCTCTAAGTATTCAAAAGGAAATATGCATTCTGGGCACCATGGTTTTCTTCAAGTGTATAAAATGTGATAAATGGCCTTTAATTTATACTACAATCACTCTCAGGCTCCACTGAGCTTTCATTCTTGCAAGCACAACTATCTTATTTGCTGCCTTTATGTTTACTTGTTTTTAGTTTTGTTTTTCTGATTGTGTACTTTTAGGCTCAACTCTTGTCAGTTTACAAATCCAGAGGAATCCTGTTGCAGTAATAAAAAGTATGCAAAAAAGAATGTGAATCGTGTTGGGTTTTTAGAGGTAACTCTAAGAAGTAAAAATAACCAGTTAAGGTACAAAAACAGCAGCCAGTTATTTCCCAGATCTGTTCACACATATATTTTTTGTATCTGGCGGGAAAGTCTCAGTGGCCTCAAGTCTTCAGACACTTTCTCCATTCAGTCTCTAAGTACAACAGTCACATCTCCAAGTGCCTTCTCAAAGGATGTACAAATGTCATTCCTACCCACCTTAAAAGCAGCGCCTCCATGAATGATGGATTTGATAAAAATCCCCAAGTCTGTTCCAGTTTCTCTGGATTTGTTCCCTTTTAAGCTCACCCCGAGGCCAGCAGAACCTGAATCATTCAGGGGGATCTCAAAGGTGAGCTGCTCGCTTGTCTCCAGAGAGAGTGCACAGCAGTCAGGTTCTCCTTTCTGTTAGGGGAATACACATGAAAAGAGTGAAGAGAAGAAAGCAGATTAATATTTCACTCTCTCAGATGACCAGACACAGATGCAATCAGTAGGACAGGATGACTGGACCTCTAACAGCTGTAATCGGCTCCTGGCAGGCAAAGGCTGGGTTTAGCTCTCCACAAGGAGCCACAGTCACATCCATGGAGCAGGGGAAGAGGTTTCAGGGAATACTATTCGGTAATGGTCAATAGAGAGGATCGTTTGGCAAGTCAGAGCGATGCAATCTGAAACACCTCGCAAGCCTTTGGAAATTTACCAAGATATTCTCCATAATAAAAAAGGCTGGACATTAGACTTAGGGTGCCCTGGGTATCAGAAGAGATCTTAGAGATAATGGAGTCTTAACATCTTCACTTTACAGATGAAGGAACAGAGCTTAGTGTAGAAACGTCTTAAAATTTCAGGAAAATATGGGGCATATATAATTTAAAACATATCATTTACTATGGAAACAACACTATTGGTAAAGTTTGTTAATAAGACACAGAGTAAAAATGAGATGTTATTTTAAAGTTAGAGAAAAATGATTTATAGTGGATATCATCAAATGAAATTTCACTTTGTCAAAACTCATGCTTTCAGCCTGCATCTTCAGGTAGTATAACTCACTGCCATAAAATTTTTAAACCTATACAAAAATGATTATGCACAACAAATATTCATGTCATATTTGATAAATGACACCTAGCCGCAAGCATACTGGTCTCAAGAAACACAGAGTATGGTGGAAAAAGGCATATTTAGGGTTCAGGTCTCCAGGGAGAAGTATGCGGTTAATCATATTTGGTCCCCAGTGTTTTCAAATATACAGCAGTGAGAACAGACAAGTGCTGTCCACATGAGCATCTTTGTGGGTCTCCCTTCTGCATTCCTCTCAAGCTTGTAGAAGTGTGAAACTGCCACAGTGTTCAACTGAAAAATCTGACAATGAGATACTCCTGGAAATGATCAACTCATTCTAGGTTGGTAGTTCCTTCCTCTCTATAATTATATCTAGAGACTCTCATCTTAAGGTCACATTGAAGGGACTCTTATGTAAAATTACATATTTAAAAAATTACTATGAATGTCTGAATGTCAGTCACATATAACTATAAAATCAGAAGTAGCAAAGAACCCATAATTAAAACAGGATTAAGAGGTCGGATCACAGCCAGATCCACTGACGCAGCATTTTCAACCCCTCCCCAAATAGAGAAAATCCACATCTAACTTTTAAAGAAATAGTTCTTTCATTTAATTTTCTTATAAGTGAAGTTGTCTGTGAAGATTTTGACAATATGTTGTTCAAAGAAATGAAACTTTATGGCTTAATAAATCTATTACAAGTTAGCTCTTTCAGCTAACTCATTATATTATTACCTAAAAAACAAATCCCATTATTTGATTCCAATTTCCATTGGAATGCCAGAGTTTCGTACTAAATGTAAACTATTAGCCTTCACTTTTGTCTTTCAAAATGCCCAATTTAGAATCCATAACATTTCAAAACCATTTATGTTTCCAGGCCTCTCTGGGATTTGCTTAATTTCAGTCTAATAAAGTTCCACTGAATTAAAGTGCAAATTAAAGAAAAACCATCCTACTGTAAGTTTGTGAACACCATTTTAAGAGAAAAACTAGAAAGTTTCTCTGGCTTTTGTCTATCAGAGACAAAGAGACAAGAACTAATTTTGCTTTAGTAATACCTTCAAACCACTTCATTTTATGATTAAATCATTCCTCTTTTGGCAATTATATTTAATTCTTAGCAAGACTGACAACCACTCTTTGCACTAACACCTATCATTTATTATTTAAGTGGTAGAAGCAAAATAGAAATCAGGTTGCATTATCATTATCTTTTCTTTTGAAAAATTTTTTTAAGTCTCTGACATCTGAGATTCAAGAATACAACAGAAACAATATACTAGAGGTTAACAATGATTGACTACTTCATTTCTGAGTACTTTACACATATTAATACACTTATGCTTCACAACAAACCTGTGAGGTTTATTGTCATGTCCATTCCACAGATGAGGAAACTGAGGTGAACAGCAAATAAACGCCATGTTTACAGCCCAGAAGACTTGCAATGTGGAAGCTTTGTGGGGCTCAAGCACAGTGTGGTTCCTATGTCAGACTCTCTTTTTTTTTTTTTATCTTTTCCTCTAGTGAATACTTCTGAGTGGTCTGCTGCATTTTCATGTTTGACATTATTCAATATCCATTTTCAACAAAAGTATACAATTTTAAGGTGACACATTTTCTTTTTTTTAAATTTTATTATTATTATACTTTAAGTTTTAGGGTACATGTGCACAATGTGCAGGTTAGTTACATATGTATACCTGTGCCATGCTGGTGTGCTGCACCCATTAACTCGTCATTTAGCATTAGGTATATCTCCTAATGCTATTCCTCCCCCCTCCCCCTACCCCACAACAGTCCCCAGAGTGTGATGTTCCCCTTCCTGTGTCCATGTGTTCTCATTGTTCAATTCCCACCTATGAGTGAGAATATGTGGTGTTTGGTTTTTTGTCCTTGCAATAGTTTACTGAGAATGATGATTTCCAATTTCATCCATGTCCCTACAAAGGACATGAACTCATCATTTTTTATGGCTGCATAGTATTCCATGGTGTATATGTGCCACATTTTCTTAATCCAGTCTATCATTGTTGGACATTTGGGTTGGTTCCAAGTCTTTGCTATTGTGAATAGTGCCGCAATAAACATACGTGTGCATGTGTCTTTATAGCAGCATGATTTATAGTCCTTTGGGTACATTACCCAAGAAAAAAACAAACAACCCCATCAAAAAGTGGGCGAAGGACATGAACAGACACTTCTCAAAGGAAGACACTTATGCAGCCAAAAAACACATGAAAAAATGCTCACCATCACTGGCCATCAGAGAAATGCAAATCAAAACCACAATGAGATACCATCTCACACCAGTTAGAATGGCAATCATTAAAAAGTCAGGAAACAACAGGTGCTGGAGAGGATGTGGAGAAATAGGAACACTTTTACAAGGTTTGTCGGACTGTAAACTAGTTCAACCATTGTGGAAGGTGACATATTTTCTATACATAAACTATGATGTGGAAAGTGTTTTATTATTTTTTCTTTATAAATGTATATTTTAACTGACAAATCAAAATTTTTTTATTTTTATTTTTTTTAAAGTTTACTCTGTGGTTTATTCTAAACAAATTCAATTTAGCATCCAGGTATTACTGCTCCACTGGCCAACTGAAGTACTTATTTTTAAAAGTGTATTTCTGACTTTAAACACTTAAATCCATTGTGGTTTATTATGTCAATGTATATTTTGGAGCAGGCATAGCTCTGTGAAAGCCTGTTGAAATTTCTTAAAGGAGTCTGGGAAAGGACTCAGCTACAGAGCCGCTGCCCCTATTTGCAGAGAGCATGGATCTACACCGCAGACACCTCATGGCATATTCTGAAACTGTCCCTCCTAAAAGGGGCTGAATTCAGGCCCCAGTGGGGTAAATGTGTCAACCAACCAATAAGTTGTTTTTCATTTAGTACAAACAAAATTCAAGAACTAGCATCTGTGTGGGTGAGTGAGCTCATATTCTGAAATAAGAATAACTTAAATTTGTTTTTTTTTTGAAATGAAATTTATTATTATTATACTTTAAGTTCTAGAGTACATGTGCACAATGTGCAGGTTTGTTACATATGTATACATGTGCCATGTTGGTGTGCTGCACCCATTAATTTGTCATTTACATTAGGTATTTCTCCTAATGCTATCCCTCCCCCAGGCCCCCACCCCACAACAGGCCCGGGTGTGAAGTTCCCCACCCTGTGTCCAACTGTTCTCATTGTTCAATTCCCACCTATGAGTGAGAACATGCGGTATGTGGTTTTCTGTCCTTGCGATAGTTTGCTCAGAATGATGGTTTCCAGCTTCATCCATGTTCCTACAAAGGACATGAACTCATCCTTTTTTATGGATGCATAGTATTCCATGGTGTATATGTGCCACATTTTCTTAATCCAGTCTGTCATTGATGGACATTTGGGTTGGTTCCAAGTCTTTGCTATTGTGAATAGTGCCACAATAAACATATGTGTGCATGTGTCTTTATAGTAGCATGATTTATAATCCTTTGGGTATATACCCAGTAATGGGATTGATGGGTCAAATAGTATTTCTAGTTCTAGATCCTTGAGGAATTGCCACACTGTCTTCCACAATGTTTGAACTAGTTTACAGTCCCACAACAGTGTAAAAGTGTCCCTATTTCTCCACATCCTCTCCAGCACCTGTTGTTTCCTGACTTTTTAATGATTGCCATTCTAATTGGTGTGAGATGGTGTCTCATGGTGGTTTTGATTTGCATTTCTCTGATGGCCAGTGATGATGAGCATGTTTTCATGTGTCTGTTGGCTACATAAATGTCTTCTTTTGAGAAGTGTTTGTTCATATCCTTCACCCACTTTTTGATGGGGTTGCTTGATTTTTTCTTGTAAATTAGTTTAAGTTCTTTGTAGATTCTGGATATTAGCCCTTTGTCAGATGGGTAGATTGCAAAAATTTTCTCCTATTCTGTAGGTTGCCTGTTCACTCTGATGGTAGTTTCTTTTGCTGTGCAGAAGCTCTTTAGTTTAATTAGATCTCATTTGTCTATTTTGGCTTTTGTTGCCATTGCTTTTGGTGTTTTATTCATGAAGTCCTTGCCCATGCCTATGTCCTGAATGATATTGTGTAGGTTTTCTTCTAGGGTTTTTATGCTTTTAGGTCTAACATTTAAGTCTTTAATCCATCTTGAATTAATTTTTGTACAAGATGTAAGGAAGGGATCCAGTTTCAGCTTTCTACATATGGCTAGCCAGTTTTCCCAGCACCATTTATTAAATAGGGAATCCTTTCCCCATTTCTTGTTTTTGTCAGGTTTGTTGAAGATCAGATGGTTACAGATGTATGGTATTATTTCTGAGGGCTCTGTTCTGTTCCATTGGTGTATATCTCTGTTTTGGTACCAGTACCATGCTGTTTTGGTTACTGTAGCCTTGTAGTAAAGTTTGAAGTCAGGTAGCGTGATGCCTCTAGCTTTGTTCTTTTTGGTTAGGATTGTCTTGGCAATGTGGGCTCTTTTTTGGTTCCATATGAACTTTAAAGTAGTTTTTTCCAATTCTGTGAAGAAAGTCATTTGTAGCTTGATGGGGATGGCATTGAATCTATAAATTACCTTGGGCAGTATGGCCATTTTCATGATATTGATTCTTCCTATCCATGAGCATGGAATGTTCTTCCATTTTGTTCCAAGATGGTCACATAGGAACAGCTCCAGTCTACAGCTCCCAGCGTGAGTGACACAGAAGACGGGTGATTTCTGCCTTTCCAATTGAGCTATGAAGAGAGCAGTGGTTCTCCCAGCATGGAGTTTGAGATCTGAGAACAGACAGACTGCCTCTTCAAGTGGGTCCCTGACCCCCAAGTAGCCTAACTGGGAGACACCTCCCAGTAGGGGCTGACTGACACCTCATACAGCCGGGTGCCCCTCTGAGATGAAGCTTCCAGAGGAAGGATCAGGCAGCAACGTTTGCTGTTCTGCAATATTTGCTGTTCTGCAGCCTCTGCTGGTGATACCCAGGCAAACAGCGTCTGGAGTGGACCTCCAGCAAACTCTAACAGATCTGCAGCTGAGGGTCCTGAGTGTTGGAAGGAAAACCAACAAACAGAACGGAATAGGAGCAACATCAACAAAAAGGACACCCACACCAAAACCCCATCTGTAGGTCACCATCATCAAAGACCAAAGGTAGATAAAACCACAAAGACGGGGAAAAAACAGAGCAGAAAAGCTGAAAATTCTAAAAACCAGAGCACCTCTTCTCCTCCAAAGGATCGCAGCTCCTCACCAGCAAGAGAACAAAGCTGGACAAAGAATGACTCTGACAAGTTGACAGAAGTAGGCTTCAGGAGATCGGTAATAACAAACTTCTCCGAGCTAAAGGAGGATATTCGAACCCATTGCGAGGAAGCTAAAAACCTTGAAAAAAGATTAGACGAATGGCTAACTAGAATAAACAGTATAAAGAAGACCTTAAATGACCCGATGGAGCTGAAAACCATGGCAAGAGAACTACGTGACACATGCACAAGCTTCAGTAGCCGATTCGATCAAGTGGAAGAAAGGGTATCAGTGATTGAAGATCAAATGAATGAAATGAAGCGAGAAGTTTAGAGAAAAAAGAGTAAAAAGAAATGAACAAAGCCTCCAAGAAATATGGGACTATGTGAACAGACCAAATCTGTGTCTGATTGGTATACCTGAAAGTGACGGGGAGAATGGAACCAAGTTGGAAAACACTCTTCAGGATGTTACCCAGGAGAACTTCCCCAACCTAGCAAGGCAGGCCAACATTATAATTCAGGAAATACAGAGAACGCCACAAAGATACTCCTTGAGAAGAGCAACTCCAAAACACATAACTGTCAGATTCACCAAGGTTGAAATGAAGGAAAAAATGTTAAGGGCAGCCAGAGAAAGGTCAGGTTACCCACAAAGGGAAGCCCATCAGACTAACAGCTGATCTCTTGGCAGAAACTGTAAAGGCTAGAAGAGAGTAAGGCCCAATATTCAACATTCTTAAAGAAAAGAATTTTCAACCCAGAATTTCATATCCAGCCAAACTAAGCTTCATAAGTGAAGGAGAAATAAAATCCTTTACGGAGAAGCAAATGCTGAGAGATTTTGTCACTACCAGGCCTGCCTTACAACAGCTCCTGAAGGAAGCACTAAACATGGAAAGGAACAACTGGTACCAGCCACTGCAAAAACATGCTAAATTGTAAAGACCATCCAGGCTAGGAAGAAACTGCATCAACTAACGGGCAAAATATCCAGCTAACATCATAATGACAGGATCAAATTCACACATAACAATATTAACCTTAAATGTAAATTGGCTAAATGCCCCAATTAAAAGACAGACTGGTAAATTGGATGAAGAGTCAAGACACATCGGGAGACCCATCTCACATGCAGAGACACAAATAGGCTCAAAATAATGGGATGGAGGAAGATCTACCAAGCAAATGGAAAACAAACAAACAAACAAACAAAAAAGCAGGGGTTGCAATCCTAGTCTCTGATAAAACAGACTTTAAACCAACAAAGTTCAAAAGAGACAAAGAAGGTCATTACATAATGGTAAAGGGATCAATTCCACAAGAAGAGGTAACTATCCTAAATATATATGCACCCAATACAGGAGCACCCAGATTCATAAAGCAAGTCCTTAGGGACCTACAAAGAGACTTAGACCACCACACAGTAATAATGGGAGACTTTAACACCCTGCTGTCAACACTAGACAGATCAATGAGACAGAAAGTTAACAAGGATATCCAGGAGTTGAACTCAGCTCTGCACCAAACAGACCTAATAGACATCTATAGAACTCTCCACCCCAAATCAACAGAATACACATTCTTCTCAGCACCACATCACACTTATTCCAAAATTGACCACATAGTTGGAAGTAAAGCACTCCTCAGAAAATGTAAAAGAACAGAAATCATGACAAAACAAAATTATATATATTTATGGAGTACAGCATGGTGTTTTAAACTACGTATACATTGTGGAATAGCTAAATTGAGCTAATTAACATATGCATTACCTTATATTCTTACGAATTTGTATGTGTGTGTGTTGAGAACACTTAAATTCTACTCTCCTGGAGATTTTCAAGTATAAACTACAATGTTATTAACTATAGTCACTATGTAGTAGGATACACCTCTTGAACTTATTCCTCCTAACTGAGATTGTGTCTTTTGACCAACATTTCCCCACTCTCCTCCTCCTCTGTGCCTGTAACCACCATTCTACTCTGTGAGTTCAACTGTCAGACTCTTCACTGCCATACTATACTGTATCCTTGTGTCTGAACTTTTGTCCATTCCATGATTTGACCCTCAAGAAATTCCAGGACAGATTTCTACAATGACAGTAAGACACTATGCCATTTACATTCTCCACCCAAGTACAGTTATGTTTTATATCTTTCTTATGCTGTACCAGGCTTAAGCCATAATTAGTGCCCTCTAATAATAGCAAACTTCCCAAATGGTAAAGGAAGCCATTACAGTAGTTAACACAGCCATTTCCTCTGTTAGAAATAAATGTCCCTTTATCTAACATTAAAAAAATCAATATGCTGAATGCCTCCCTCCAAGAATCCTGGTTCAACCAGTAACTCTCAAAATTAAACTCAAATCTTGCCAGACAGCATTTTGTAGCAAAATGGAAACGGGTATAAAGTACTACCAAGTGCCCTAAATGCCAGACCTTAGTGATATGACGAACCCCCAAGCAGTGGCACATCTAGACCTCGGATTCTCCTGGTTTCCATCTTTCAGGCAACAGCTCTTTCCACTCACAGATTTCAAGCGTGTGTGCACACACACACAAACACGCACACACGCACATACGCGCACACACACACACACACAGCCTGGCTGGCGTAGTAAGGGAAATCTTGTGAATTTCATTTAGTTTTAAATCTTTTCATTACTTGTTATTCTTTGCCACTAGAGGCTCTGTCCTTGAGATTCCCAGAGCCAGGCCCAGAATGGATGCTCTAATGCCTCCCCTGCATAGGTGTAGGCCTAATGCCCAGCACCTGCCCAGGGCTGGTCATACAGAACCTTCAACTTAGGCTTTTTTGACCTTGGCACAACTGATATTTGAAGCCTGATAATTTTTTGTTGTGGGTGTCTGTCCAATGCAGTGCCTGATATTTGACCAAGTCCTTGGCTACTACCCACCAGACGTTAGCAGTACCCCCTTCCCCAAGCTGTGACAATTAAAATGCTTTCAGACATTGCCAAATGTTACCTGGGGTCAAAATCACTTCCAATTAAGAACTACTGCCCTGAATCAACAATTGGCAAATGCAGTCAAATTCAAAGCAACCAGGGCCCAGAAGGTGTTTTAGCAACAGGCTGCATTGCTGCCTGTTCATATGTTTCCAAGTCCCAGGAAGGGGTGGCAGTTTTTACTGTGAGGGATGCCAGATATCTCTGAGTGGAGAAAACAGGAGATACTTCAGCACAATTAAGATGAAAAAGTGTTAGATCCACAGGTTCATGACTGAACACTTAGTTGGTCAGAATGAACTGCTGGAGAATCCTGTAATTGTTATATTTCTAGTTACATGGCAGCTAATTTTCCAGAGGAAGTATGATCTCTGTGGGATGAACAGAGGAGGATGGGTGGTAGAAAACAAACTTATTGGTATATATATAAAATGTTTCCTTTTACTTATATAGGAATCCAGGATGGGGCAAGGCACAGTGGCTCATGCCTGTAATCCCAGGACTTTCAGAAGCCGAGGCGGGGAGATGACTTGAGGTCAGGAGTTTGAGACCAGCCTGGCCAACATGGGTTTAAGAATCGGAAAGAGGAAACTGAAGAGTCTACCTGGTCAGGCCTCGCTAGATATACTAACCATTTTTTAGAAAACAAATATCAAAAGTAATTACTTGGCATGAGAGGAAGAAAGAGAGGAAGGAAGATGGATGACTGGGGAGACATCCATACTATTACCTTAAGAGTGTTCCAAATAAGGCCATCTCTGGAATCACAAATGTCTTGTACTGCAAAGCAGTGCCTGATTCACGCATGCAAGTGGTAATAACCCAGCCTTTCAAAGCCCAGGGGAATCCACCAGTCCACAGGGCCAACATCCAATTTCCCAGAAGCCCAGCTCAGACCTGAAAGCATCCATGCTGAACCTTTTATGGCCCTCATTTCATTAAATGCTGTGCTCTTGGCTCAGCACGAGCAAGCTCTGGATGTCTTTGCCTTGCCTCCCAAATGTGTAATTAGTCTGTGTTGTGAGCAGCTTACTTTATGTAAGAGTTATGTTTCACATGTAATCATTTTGTCAATTACCAAAACTCAAACAAAAGAGCTTTTTTTTTTAAAAAAAAAAGAATAACTTTTAAAATATATAAAGCAAAAGCCATACCTGGCAATTCTGCCAGGATATTTTATAATAAGCTTATCCATTGTTAACTTTTGCCTAAGTAAATTCTAAGAAATTTAAAGTGACGAAACTTTTGTTACAGCTAAATAAATTTTCACAACAATGAAAGGATAAGACACCTGCAAGACACTTAATTTTCTGAAATTATTTAATCTTCTGAAGAAGCACTGGGTAGCTATTATAAGCATGAAAGGTTTTTGGCCAATTGGATTATATAAAATTCAGAATGTGGATATCATCCTAGAGTAGGGATCAGAGACTCATTTCAACAGCAGGGAGGCATTTTATTTTCAATTGTACTTTTCTGAGGGTAAAGAAAAGAAAAAGATGAGAGATGAGCAGGCACATGTCAAAGAAAAAGGTGATCTAAGGAGGATCATTTTTATTATACTAAATAGTAAAGGACATTTCCCTTACTACTGCTGATGTAATCTTGGTGATTTACAAGTATGTAGATGATCTTTTAAAGTATTTCACCCTGTAAACAACACAGACTATATAGATAGACAATATAGATGATAGACTATAGATAGACAATAGAATATATAGATAGATAGACAATATGGACTATATAGTCTAGAGGGCAAAATACATTAGAATACAGACAATATTATATATACTCTATATTGTCTAGCTATAGACAACAAAAATAAATTAGAATATAGACTATGTATGTCTGTATTGTCTGTATAGCCCTATGATCTCTGATATATATTAGAAAACCCATACACATCTGAATTGTACTCTAATTTGTTGAGAGTTAACTCAAAATTCAATATTACGTCACTCATAAAGAAAGGAAAAATGTAAGTTAACGTTGCAATAAATAAGAGAAGAGTTTCACAGAGCTCAGTGTAACCAGCTCTGGTATTTACTTTCAGTAAAAGAAAACTTTTAAGATATAGGTTATAGTTAGTCCAATAATGTCACTATCTTAAATATACGTCCTTATGTGACTTCCTGAAATCTGTATCTATTCATTTGAAATAATTTTCGACGACAGATATGAGTGAGACAATTCTAGACATTATTTATAATTCAGACATTTTTTTCATGTTTTTAAAAACCCATCCCCATGAAAGGGGGTAGAGGGAGGAAACTACTAAAAGCAAGAGCCGATCTCTGACTCAACTTACCAAAAACCAATTTTCTTTAAGTAAAGGATTAATCTAATACTAGAAGATAAATATCAGAAAATGGCCATTCCATATTGCCTGTTCAATGTAATATTTAGTCAGTACCTTAACGTAATATTGTACCTTAATATAATATTAAGTCAGAGATTAAAACTAACAAAAGTAAAGCAAGTCAGATTTAAGATTCCTACAGTAACCCTCTCCCCCGAATATAGTATATAACCTTGAAAGATCAGAAAATTCAATGTTTAGTGACACAAGGAAGTTTTTTCTTTCCGGATAAAGATTAAAGAAATGAATATAATATTTTGTGTCATGAAAAATAACAAATAGAAATTTTATAATTCAGACAATATGAAATTATACAACTACAACTTGCTTTGTTTATATTGAGGAACAATAGGACGTTTTGTCTTGTTTTTACTTCTTTCTGTTAAAAGTAGATTAGAGAAACCTGATTAGACCTGTCTTAAGTATTATATTTTACATGCAATAATTTAGTGATTAAAATACATGACTGTGGCCAGGCACGGTGGCTCATGCTTGTAATCCCAGGACTTTGGGAGGCCAAGGCGGGCAGAACCACTTGAGGTCAGGAGTTCGAGACCAGCCTGGCCAACATGGCAAAACCCCATCCCTACTAAAAATACAAAAAATTAGCCGGGTGGTGGCACATGCCTATAATCCCAGCTACTCAGGAAGCTGAGGCAGGAGAATCACTCCAACCCGGGAAGCGAAGGATGCAGTGAGCTGAGATCGCTCCACTGCATTCCACCCTGGGCAACAGAGTGAGACTCCATCTTAAAAACAAAAAAACAAAAAATAAAAAAAGAATGTGTCCTTTTATATGAACATAAGATTCAGGAACAAACAATATGATGTAACAATTTTTTTTTTTTTTTGAGGCGGAGTCTCGTTCTGTCGCACAGGCGGAGTGCAATGGCGCTATCTCGGCTCACTGCAAGCTCCGCCTCCCGGGTTCACGCCATTCTCCTGCCTCAGCCTCCCGAGTAGCTGGGACTACAGGCGCCCGCCACCACGCCCAGCTAAATTTTTTTGTATTTTTAGTAGAGACGGGGTTTCGCCGTGTTAGCCAGGATGGTCTCGATCTCCTGACCTCATGATCCGCCCACCTCGGCCTCCCAAAATGCTGGGATTACAGGGGTGAGCCACCGCACCCAGCCTGATGTAACAATTTAATAACCTTAAAAGGGAGCATAATGGGCCTGATCCTGAGAAGTAGCCCATTTGGGAAGCTGGGCCCTTAGGAAGATACTTCCAATATCTTTGCTATCACAAATTCTTTGATGCCAGGCTACCTGCATGTAACATCTTTAAAAGATAGCACAACATCAAGGACAAGAATGAAACATAAATGACAGTACAGAGCATCTCATTAAAGTGAGTACATGGGCTACGGTGCCTCCTGTATCCACAGACGAGACTTGCACCCAGGAAGCAAGGGTGGCACCGACTGATGTGCAGGTGCCCTTCGCTATGGACAGTCAATCCACAGGCTGCTGGCGCTTCCCCAGGAGGTCTGGCCCAAGGCTGTGCCCATTTAGGGCTGGCTTCAGAAACCAACTAAGGCAACCAAACTGGCTCCCTCTAAAACTTGGATCAATCCAATGTCTAATATACAGGCTCTCAGCCATCGCATATGGGGAGAGAATGAGGGTGTCTATGATGAAAAAATCTGGGGGAAAAGGTGTTTTGGTTTTTTTTTTGACTTCTTGGAGGCTATTTTTAAAGTTAAAACATATTCAGAGTCTTTGAGAGGGAGACAGAGTATGCAGGGTTTCCTAACTTCCCTGGCCATGAAAACAACTTTACACGGAGCATGCCGTAGAAATTTTCCCTACCATACACTTAAAGCAATGGTGCCTTAGAGAACATGGGGGAGAATGGGCTAGAGGGAAAGGAGCAGAGGACAGAGATACCTTGTAGGTCACCAGCAAGGTCTGAGAGATGCCGCAGAGCTGCATGATTAAACCTTCCAGTTCCATTATTTCTACATCACACTTCTGTGTAAATGACATATTTCACAATTAGTATTAAAAACAGAGTATCACAAAAGTGGAGTACTGTCTCATGCTGGCTTTTAAAAGATGCAGAGCAGCAGGTACGTTCTGAAATTTGTAGAATTGAGTCTTGTCTTTATTCCATAAATGGATAAATGATGTTTCATTTCCATATGAGAAATTTCTTTTCTCTTTTTTTTTTTTGCGGGGGCGGCGGAGGGTTGGATTGGGAAGTTTCTGTACAGAAAGACAATTAGTTACTGGTTATTTTCACTGAGATCTTAGGAAGTGCCATAGTTAAAAAATATAATCTTAAACCAGTAGAGTAGAAATTTGAGAGTGTTCTACACAGCCACCTCAAGTTTAGGTATATGTGCCATTATTTAGGGTACAATAACTCTCTTAATAAAGATAATATAGCTTTCTTCCCAACTCAAGGATTTTAAAGGCAGGGATTACATCTCAATCATCTTCATTTTCCTTAGAGGACCCAGTGAATGTATTTCACTTTAAGGCTCAGGGAGTAACATTTATTAAATTATGCTATAATGTAGTAACAATACTACCACAGCCTCGAAAAGAGGCAGTATTTTTGTAGGGGCATGAGGGGGGAGTTTCTTTTCGTTGGTTAAAGCTTCTAAGAAAATCAAACAATAAAAGCATAGCCCTTTTTACCCCATCCTTTTCTCTCACGTTTGAATTGCATCTAATGTGATTCCTGCTGGATACCAATCCCCTTTAGTATGCTGTTAATGGTAAATAATTCGAAATTCCAAATAGAGATTGAGAAATCTCAGTGGGTAACAATCACTTAAAATTCACAGTACATGTTTACTATTTTAATGAAAAAGTTCTTACCATATCTACAACATGTCATTTGTAGATAAAAACATATAATTTGCCTTTTATCTTAATAATTAAATCAATTACTCTGTTAAAATTGTCAGATACAACTGACTATAAAATAAGAAGTCACTTAGGTCTTATAGAGGATGACAAATCCATTAAAATTAAAATGTGAATATATCTTCCTATCATCATACTACAAACAAATTGAAGGGAGAGGGGAAATCTACCCAGAATTAATTCATAGGTAAAAGTGAAGGAATTTACCAGTCAGCTATTGTCACAAAAATGCTGCATAACAAATCATCCCCAAATTATGATATGCACAATAAAGCATTTATAGCTGGCTCGTATATCTACAGGTTGGCTGAGGTTTGGCTGATCTATGCTAGGCTCATGTAGGCTTGCCTCCAAGCTATGAATTAGGTATACGTCTTCTCCACATATCTCCCATCTTCCTTGGACCACCACATGCCTGAAGTATATTTATCACATGATAAAAGGAAGAAAAAACAAAATAACCTCTCAAGAATTTGCTCACGTGATATCTGCTAACATCTTATTGGCCAAATGAATTCACATGGCCAAGTCCACAGCCTATGGTTGGAAAGTACTCTCCAAACACCATGGGGCTATGCCAAAAGTATGGCTATATAATGCTGCAATTTGAAAGTAAAGAATAAAAACTAATAATCCCATCCACCAACTGGATGCCATTTTTAGGGGGAGGAGGGTGGAACACATGGGACCTATCAAGGGTTAATGATATATTATAGAATTTATATTTCTCTGAATCACATCTTTCCCTTCTCTTAGGTATCACATTTTCTATTTGACACATATATTGCTTCTAGGCTCTGAACCTCAGAGTGGCATCTTGGTTTGTGAGATTTTCCTAAAGTAGGGAAATACATAGCCTAGATTCAGGAAAATTCTTCCTGCGTATCCCTGCACTGTTCATGCCAGGTTCTTGAAGGGGATTGTTCAGGTGGCTCCAGAGCCCTAAAATACTGGCTCGGGCTACTGAATATTGTCTTTTATTTCACATTACTCTTCCTCAGTATTCATCTTCCAAGTGTTCCTCTCCCATGCTGTTATATGTATAGAAAAGCAGGACAAGGGTAAGGGAGCAATTTCTATGGCCTTAATTCCTGTAAAATCAGTGTGTAATTACAAGAAGTTTAAAAGTTCAGCACACTTCCAATCAATATTTTGCTGGATGTAGGTTTAGCAGGACTTCTTTCTTCCCTGAACTAATGGATCTTAATTTTCCAACAAAGTTAAGTATGCTTCAAAGACTAAACAAGTACTATCTCAGTTCAGTTCATGCCTAAGGAATTAATTTTTTCAAATTAATCCATCACAGCCCCGTTTTTACTTGCTGATACATGAAAAAGAAAGACTCATCGAAGCACCACAAGTGGATGAATCTTTTTAGTCAATCATTTCCCTGATGGCGCAAACCCACAATTTTTACGATACTTAATGAAATCATACATAAGGAAAAAAACACATTTCATGTGTGTATATATCAAGTGCTGACATAATTTTCAACTGAAAAGAAATTTCACAATGAAGGGGTAATGGAATTAAGAATTCTTTGCACAATATTTCAAAATATGCTTTATGTCTCAGCACATAAGCTACCTCTTCTTTTAACTATTCCCTGACCTTATCAGCACAGGAACAATATGCCCTTCTCGCAGTTCCCATTTCACTTATGTTTTCCCATTCTGATGATTCTCATCACTTTCTTACAATTATTTGCCAGCTTGCCTATCTTACTTATTTATTTATTTATTTATTTATTTATTTATTTATTTATTTTTTGAGACCGAAGTCTCATCCTGTCACCCAGGCTGGAGTGCAATGGCGTGATGTCGGCTCACTGCAACCTCTGCCTCCCGGGTTCAAATGATTCTCCTGCGTCAGCTTCCTGAGTAGCTGGGATTACAGGCACGCACCACCATGCCTGGCTAATTTTTGTATTTTTAGTAGAGACGGGGTTTCACCTTGTTGACCAGGTTGGTCTCAAACTCCTGACCTCTTGATCCGCCCGCCTCGGCCTCCCAAAGTGTTGGGATTACAGGCGTGAGCCACTGTGCCTGGCTGCCTGTCTATCTTAACTCTGCTATACCACTGTGATCTCATCAAGGGCAGAAATTATGTTTAATTCAACTTTGATTCCTGTTTAGCATCCAGCAGAATGTATGCATCTAATAAGTATTCGTTATGTGATGACTTCATACATGTTTTGTTGACACTTCTCTGCCACAATACCTCTTTGAAATAATGGCATTTAAATTCCCTCCCAAAAGCGACTACTATGTCTTTCATCTTATCTACCAAAATCATAGTTTTCAACACCTCTCACCTAAACTTTTGAGCATGTTTAGTAAAGGAAACTGGAATTAATCAAATGTTACATATACCTTCTTTAACTATTTAAATGGGATTCTCTCCACCTAAAACTTATGCTCTCTCTTTACCCTGCTTTGCCACCCACTAGCAAACTCTTACCTATCAAATCCCATCTTAATTGTCACCTGCTGTTTGTGGCTCTCATCTAGGTCTTCAAAACACTCTATACATAATAAAAGTATAGCACTAATCACATTATATCATGGTTATGTATTATTATGTACATCTTTAAGGACTTTAAGGGCAACAGAGACCACTCCATTTTTATGTTTATGCCACTGTCCCTTATCCCAACGCCATGCCTAAGAACAAGAGTATGGTACATATTTTTTAAAGAACATTGTCAACAAGTGCTCCTGCAGTTATTTCTTCCATTGTAGCTCAGTATGTGCCACGTTCTCATTAAAATTAAAAAACAGTTCATAAACTGCTAATTAAGCTTCTAGTCTCAATACTTTATAATACCATCTTATAGACTGGTAGTGTATTTGGTAAAAACAAGATTCACTGTAACCACCATCACCATCATCAAATGGTATTTTGGAACATTAGATAATATATTTGGCATATCTACAGCAACAAAGTGATTCCCCTTTTTCCATTGCCATAATAGTGCTAAGCATAACCGTAACCTGTTTGCACTTTGATACCCATGAAGGGCTGAGCTATGCAAGAAAATAGCTTGCAAATGTTTCTAAGATCTTACATTTACTTTGGCTCATTTGATCACCATATCCGCTTCTGAGTTTTGATATGGGGTGGAGTAAATCTGTCATTCACTTCTACTTTATTATGACAGCTGGTGCTATTTGGCAACTACCCTGTTCAAATTAACCCAAAAAAAGCAATTTTTCACATTTAAAACTAAGACTATGTCTACATCAACATCTAAACAATTGATTGAAAAGTTTAAATTCACTCAGGGAGCAAATTCATTTGTTCTAAATAAAACTGAAAAGCCAACTAAAAGTTGCTTTGACAGTTGGTGGTGCTTTTATTTATTTTTTTTCTTCTTAAATAATGGAATTGGGAAGCAGTTTGTAGGCAAGCACAAAGTAACATACTCTTAATATATTCAGTCTCCCAGTTTTTGTCCTTTCAAAATCGTTGCACATTAGGTACAGATAATTCAGAATACTTTTATACTCTATTTGACCCAAAAGAAGAACCAAACTCATAATTCAAATATGCTAATGACTGTTAAAAGAGACATGTGACCAATTATTTTCTTGTTAAGGCAGTTCTTGACACCATCCGTTATCCCGGTGGATGTAGAGTTCTTCCCATAATTTTAGCCACATCAAAAGTAGGGCACTAGCTAAACAAACATGTATGATTTATAAAGGCAGCCATATTTCAGCAATGCAAAACTAGTGGCCTAATATTTAATGAAGACTGTATGTTCAGATGCCTTTTCAACTTCATTTTTTTCTGCTAAATTGTAGAAGAAAATCTCAGCCTACCAAAAAAATGCTGAGAGATATAACCAAAGAATGAAAAATTCTAGATTTATGAATAAGTACAAATCATTTACTAATGTGTTATAATTCAATATGCATATATCTTTTAAAACCATTATTCAGCATAACAGTACACATTGTACTTTGTCTAGATCTCTAACTTCGAACAAAAATATCTACTAGAAAAATCAACTGCTACTTCTTAAGAAACATTAATAGTATTCTAAGAATACTGTGTATAAGCAAGACTCATTTTGTTTTCCTAACATCCTATTAGGATGATCTCCCATATTCTCTCAAAGAGAAACAGATTTGGAAACTTAAAAAAAAAAAAAAAAAAGGAACGGTCTTCCTTTTTTTTTTTTTTCACTCTCTGGACTATGGTAATTAATGTCTACTCAATACCACGCTCAATCATCTGTCTCCCCTGGGACCACACTTTCAATTAAACCTTTTATTTCATCCAAGAATGCCTGTTCTCATTGACCACTGTGCTTTTTATCTGTGGATTTATGATAATCTAATGCACATCTCCTCACAGGCAGAATGGCCTTATACATCCTTATTGTTCATATACCAGAAGAGAAGTGAAAAACAAAATTAGCTCCAGCGGAAGCCAGGAAGGAAACTGCATTTGTTTAACACAGCGAGAGGCCTTTCACTACCTGCCCAGTGGCCTTGGCCATTACTCTGCCCTGGCCTCTCAATGTGCCGGCTGCCCCTGGCCTGGCTGTGTGCTTCTGATAAGAGATGCCAACTCCCTTGAGAGCTATTGAGCTAAGAGCAGAGGCAACGCAATCTTTGGGAAATATTTTCAAAGGTTTGTGAAGGAAGTAAGACATTCACATGCGATCAGTATTCTTTTCTGCAAGAAACCCTACAGGTTAAAGAGGAACCTCTGAACTGCTATCTGACAGCAAAAGCTTGGCTTCTTAATAAGTAAGCCACTAGCTTGTTTGCAGCTTTTTGCCTTTACTTTCTTTCCAGTTAGGACACACATGATTTATTTGGTTTCTGTTTTAGAAGGGCACAAATAATAGTGACATGTTATTAACTTAACCACCATGAAAATCATACTCAGTTTTTTTTTTTACAATCATACTCAGTTATACAGCTGAAGACAAAGTTCTATCTAGTACACTTCTATCTCTTTATGATATAGAGAATAAGTCACTGTTATGTATATCCCAAACATGAACAAATGTAGCAGCCTTCATCTTTGTTTAATTTCCTTGCATGCCTACATAGTACATAAAATTATCAAGTTAATAATTGCATTAATATTTATTTATATAATTTATTTGCAACCTAATACCAAAGAGGAATTGAGGTGATTGCATTAATAATTACACTGAAAATATACGCCCAGTTTTCAACAAGTTGCTAGTGTTGACATAGTCATATTTTTCTAATAGAAGAATCCAGAACCCAGAGGTTTCTTTTATTAAAGGTGGCCAAAACCTTAATGAATAATGTTTGTAATTCATTCATTTTAATGTGTAATGGAAACAAGCTTTAAGTAGACAATGACTGTGGGTGTGGGTACAGGCAAGGCAATTTCTAGTTAGAAAACAGGCTGATGCCATAAGTTTGTCTGTAAACTTGGTGCCTGCATGTTGAGCCTTTGTTTTTCTTAAAAAAAAAAACTGATAAATTTTGGCTACATTTCTCTCTTAGCCAAGAGTGCTTGTTTACTTCATGGTATCTCCAAAACATACTAGTAAGTAATAATTTGCATTCTATTGGATGGGTTATATTTAACCATGTTCTGTGGGAGAATACACTGAAACCTCCAATTCAGGAATGAAGGATCACACTTCCCTCTGAGCTGGCTATGGGAGTGAAGTCCCTTATGCTACCCACAGCAGTGGTGGCGTCAGTAGAGGATTGGAGGAAGGGCTCCATCTGTGCCTACTACTATGGCAACAAGCGTTGCCATGGCAGGGGTCGAAGAGGTAGCCATGAGAAAGATATCTGTTGGCAATCTGTTAGCTCTACATTTACTTAAGGTAATCTCTAGGTCAAATGTTCCCCAGACATTCTGAAGTATGGAACAAACAAACACTAAGAAGAGAATTCATGCAGCCCATTCCCATTCATATATACAGATCTTTCATAATTTGGGCACTGTCTGTATTGAGTGTCATGCCAAGATTTGATGCACAGAAACTTAGAGGGTATTTTGGAATAGGAAAGAATCTTAAAAGACAATTCAGTTCAATTTCCTCCTTTTACAGATAAAAAAATTCTTCTCCCTCTTTATTGTCAAATTACTTTTTTGATAATTTCAGCATTTAAATACTAAAATTTAGTTTATCAACATCTATACAACTAAACTTCTATTCTTCAATGCCAATTCAGATTGTAGATGTCTAAAAGAGTAATTCTCTATGTGAGGTGGGAGAAGAAAGGGAGGGGAAAGCACATTCTTCATCTAGGGAGACTGGTGTCCAGCATAAGAGAGAAATGCACGTATATGTCAAGAGCCACAATGCTTTAGGTAAAAACGCTGCTAAACAGCAATGTAGGGGAAAGGAGCATGCCTGGCCTACTCTGTATCTTCAACACTGTATTTGCATAAAAACAAGAATTTATGGGAAAATAAGAATAAGAATTATTGGGAAAAGATTTCCCAATAAGAAATTCATGAACGGAATTAAGACTCAAGAAATTAAACGACCATTCAAAACTCAACCATCTACTGACAGTCCTGGGCTGATAACGTGAATCTTCCATCCCTGACCAATACTTATTCAGCTATAGAACAGTGCACACTCCCACTTCCCTATCGGACTCCATGAATTATATCTCCTTGAAATGTGATTTGGTGCTCTTTCCATCCAGAAAGGAATCTATTCCTCCATCCCTGGGATCTTGTCTGGCCTTGTGACTTGTTTTGACCAAAAGGATGAAGCAGAAGTCACAGTGCAACTTCCAAAGTTAAGACTTATGAGCCCTACATCTTCTGCTTTTGTTGTCTTGGAGAATGCCATGTAAGGACACTGAACTAGCCTTTTGGAGGGTGGGAGGGCACATGAAGGAGGACCATGGTGTCCCACCCAACAGCTATTAGAGTACCAACTGACAGACACGTGTAAGGAAGGCCATTCTGGGCCTTCCCACCCAGCAGACTCTCTGGTTCAATGCAGCTCCATGCATAAGTCTAAACGAAACTGGCAGGGGAAGAAGTCACACAACCCACAGAACTGCGAGAAATAATAAAACATAATTTTAACCCTTAAAGTGGTGGGTAGTTAAGTTAAATAGCAAGAGATAACTAAAACATAGAACTTATAAAGGAGGGCATTAGTTCAATTTTAAATTCACATCCGATGGGTTTTTTAAAAAAATGTGGTCTTGTTACCAACTTTAAATGACAGCATAAGTAGCCAACAACATGTCACTCTAACAAAAATGTTCCTTTCTGTTCCTTTCCTTCCTTTTCTGCAGTTTTCTTTCCTGCCTTCGGAAAGATGTTCGTTATTCATTATTTGTCCACATTTCTGGAACTTTTCTTTCTTCTTGCTTCTTCGAATCTATCTAGGGCCTGACCAGAGTCCCACCTCATAAACAAAATCTTTCATGATTTTAAAGTACTTTGACTTTTAAAGTCTTTTGACTTTAAAGAACTTTAATTTCTTCCTTTTTATAACTTTTATGTCCTTATTAGTCCCTTAACCTCTTCCTTAAACTTGTGCAACTATTTTTCTTTCATTAGCTTTCCCTACTGACAGGTACCATGCTATATTCTTATATTGTTTCTCTAATACCACTTAGCATTATCTATGAGCTCCTGGAGTTAAAGAATCATGTTTTAGTACATTGTAGAATACCCACTGCATGGAACAGCATCTAGCAAAAATAAACATTCAATAAATATTTGATCAGCTAAACTGGGAATAGTAGGTGTTCAGTAAATACTTGCTGAACAATTGATTCCTGTCATCTCCAATGTGGACCCAGAAAAAAGGGAAAGAGAGGTGGAAGATGGCAATTCTTCTAAACATCAGCCTTTCTTTGATTATCATAGAAGAGAACATTTCATTTCAGAGAGATGGAGTGAAAGTAAATCATGGCTAAGATGTTTTGGCTGGCCGTTTTTCTGTTGTGCTGTTTTTTGTTTGTTTGCTTTTCTGTTGATTTGTTTCTGTTTGTTTTTCTCCTCCAGTGGGAAGTCAAGGGTCTAAAGATGAAATATATAGCTGCTGGGAAGGAGAGAAGGGTGAAAGCCAGCTCTTTCAAGTCATGTGGAAAGTCTGTAACTTACCTGTAGAGTGCTAAGGCAGGCATTTCCATAAGCCAGGAACCATAGGCTCCAATATTTATGGGACGAATGCATAGCATAGGCAGCTCTGCTGTTCTCAGAGCTGATATCTTTCTCTATTCTACTGCCATCACTGCCATCTTCAATGGTATTTAATGTAATTTAATGTAATGTACTATTATGTCCACCACCACCTGGCATTTTCATGTAAAGTAGAAGTAAATAAGTTCTGTATAATTGAGAAACACATAGAGTGTTACTTAGTTCCAGAAAGGTACGATGGGAGGTCAGAAGCAAGAATGGAAAGAAAAGGAGGAAGGTAAAGGGGAGAAAGAAGAAATATAAGAAAATTGAAACAACATTTCAAGCTGTTAAACAATCCTTTTTTTGGTGTGTGTGTGGGTGGGGGGGGGTGGTGCTAAACCTCTAAGAAATGCAAAGGATTAATTACGGAAAGACTAGGTGATAGAAGTCCTTCATATAACTCAATAAGTGGCAAGGAAACATAATTGAACTCGTTTATAATCGAATATCCTGCCATCCGGGACAGATTTTAAGAAGGGTAAACTTAAAGAGACATAACAATATTAAATGTTCTTTTGTCTTTTTAACGTTTGGGATAAAACATTCTTTTTAAAGAGAGAGCTGGGACTGTGGTGGGGCATCATTTAGGCAGCAGCAAGAATTGAATAGTATGTGATGTGTACTTGAACATCTTAATTTAAATAATTATAGTATCTTAAAGAAAAATGCATCTTAACCCCTGCGATGTTTGATTGTATCTGACAGGTTCAGTAAAAGGGCACCTATCTACTGTTGCATTATGCGTCATATGTTCTGCATACTCATTAAAAATAACGAGAACATATTTAAAAGTCATTGCCCAGAGAATCTTTGGGGACAGGGCAGGAGAAGAAGTAAGTAGCAACAGATTGTTATTTAAGTGTCTATCTCTGTTTTACCAGCCCTTAGGGAAAAAAAAAAAAGGTGATCTTAAGCTGATAGTCTTTAATGATAAAGATCACACATTTTCCTGGAAAACCAGGCAGATGAAACATGTTCAGACTTCTAACTATACTCTCAAAATGAGATGGACTGTAGTGGCAATTTCACATGTGTGGTATTTACTTTGATAACAGCTGGAAAAGTCAACCACCATCAATTAAGGTAGTATTTTTTTCCCTAATCTTTAAAGATCCTTTACAAAATGAACACATTTCCTTACCTTACACCAAATGTACCTTAACAAATGTACTGATCACAGGCATGGAGGCAATTAAGCAAATCAAGGTTGTCCCCTAAGTTTTGTAACCAACTTCTTATCCAGCTTGCTCCAAATCAACAGCTGGCCTAAATTACTGGTAACATTTGGCTAACTGGATGATAAGATATAGCAGGTGGTTGGTCACAACATGACTTTTTCCGAGCTGTTCAAATATATAAACTCAGAAAATTCTTTTTCTCCAGTCTCCAGAAGCATAGTCATAGCCACAGTCGCCACTAATAAGACATATGTCATGCACCATGAAAATGAGGCCAAATCTCATAGCTCTTCACTGCTAACTTTGCAAGACAATGTATTTAGGCCCCAGTTTTCTGAAATGTCATGAGATCTTTACAACATAGAACACTCCTCCTTCCACTACCTTCCAATCTCCAACAAAACCCATCTTGTGATAAAAGCCATTAAGTATTTACATTCTGACACCTGGAAGCCATACAACCCAGCGAAATAGCCCCGCACTTCCTCCATCTGTTTTAATAATGCTGAACCACAGCATTTATCATCACCTATTTTATCAAGACTAGATTTTGCTGACAATAGTTCAGTAGAATTCTTCCAGATATAAGTACTTCTTAGGGAGCAGCAAATGACTATTAATCCCTTGGCCTTGTGGGCTATTGAGCACATTCAAAAAGCTGGCCATGATTAAGGACCCAGTCTCTGAGCACATTGCACAAGTGAGAGAAGGTACAGCATTTACCTCAGTGAGGTGGAAGTCTTACTTAAAAGCTATTTCTGACTTTGTTTTTTGAGACAGGGTCTCACTCTGTTGCCCAGGCTAGAGTGCAGTGGCATGATCTTGGCTCACTACAGCCTCTACTTCTCTAGGCTCAGATGATCCTCCCGCCTCAGCCTACCAAGTGGCTGGGACTACAGGTGTGTGCCACCATGCCTGGCTAATTTTTTTTTTTTTGTAGAGATGGGGTTTCACCATGTTGTCCAGCCTGGTCTCAAACTCCTGGGTTCAAGCAATCCACCAACCTCAGCCTCCTGAAGTGATGGGATTACAGGCATGAGCCACCACACCCAGTCGTATTTCTGATTTTGACGATGTAAATGCTGGTAAGGGGCAGTGTTTCTGTACCTCACTTTCATCTTTAAAATGAGATAAATGGAAACTAAGCACAGTTGCTTCGTGACAGTTTAAGGATCACTTTCCTAGAATCTGTGATATCTCTAACTTGAGTCCAACCACAGTAAAAGGGTGGATGCTGGAATATTGTCCATGTAATGGGGTCAATGGAACATATCTTACCCTAAAGCCTCCAATAGAGGTGATAAGAGGAAAGGAAGAAGGGAAATGGGTATAACTGCAAACAAATACCAACAACCCAATATTCCAAGCCTCTCAAAAGTACCTCCTGTGATATGTGTCTGAATCTACAAGTTACAAGGTGGCACATAAAAAATTTTGAGCACAATCAAATTGAGTGTGGAAATTTTAAAGCACAATCGAGTTGGACCTGAGAAAGTCAAGTACAATTGAGTTTGCCTAAATGAATCAGGGGTAATTGAGTTGGGTAACTGCATTGCACTCAGCACTGGCCCTTTGCCAAAATGAGGGGCACATAGCCAAAAAGGCACAACTCAACTGGGCTTAAAAAATTTCACAGAATATTTTTCCCAGAACAAGACATTTTTCACAGGAGACATAAAGTTGAAAATTTGATCACTGAAGCTAGTCAGCAATAGCCACTAAGTTATCCTACAGGCTTCATGTTCTTTATAATGAAACCACTATTCCAATGGTTCTCAAACTTGAGTGAGCACCAGAATTATCTGGAAGGCTTGTTACAACACAGATTTCTAAGCCCACCTCCAGAATTTCTGGTTCAGTAGGTGTGGAGGGAGCCTGGAAATCTGCATGCTTACCAAATCCCCAAGTGATGCCAAGACTACTAGCCTGAGACCACACTCTGAGAACCATTGTTCTAACAAATTATTGCAGCCCAAATTGAAGCATTTAAAATACTTTAACACGATACTGTAAAAATACCTCTAACATTTCAAATTATAACATGATACTTATGGCTCTCATATGTCTTTACAAGTAAACTGTACAACTAGATTGTGCAAATGTCATCATGGTAACTTAAACCACTGAAGCTGTCATTTACATGGAAAACTATCCTAACCCTCATTGTGGCACGCAGCTGTAAATCAGAAATCGCTATTGCTCAGAGAAAATCCTTCCATATATTTTTTTAATTTGGTTTAAAAGAATTGTACAGGATAATAATATACTGAATGCAGACTAGATACAGACTAGCAGTAATGGCTCATTTAGCAATACCTTTCCCAGCCTTCTATATCACCAACTTTAGTAATGCGTAGCTTTCATTCATTCAGTCAACAAATATCCACTGAGCATACACTATGCTCTAGGCACAGGAAATAACAAGGATTAATATGATTTGGCACTCACTGTGTGTCAACAGCTGCACACAGTTAATTCTCACACAACCCTACAAGGTAGGTGTTGCTTTTATCCTCATTTTTAACAAATGAGGAAATTGAGACACTGAAAGGCTAAATGAAATTGCAAAGCAGGGATTCACATCCAGGCCATGAGATTCCCAAATGTGGCATCTTAAGGACTATTTCTTTATAGTTCTTAAGGTCTATTGGAGAAATTATAATATTGTGTGATTCGGGCGCATGCTAAGGTGAACCCTTAATATGGATGGAAAGCTGCGTAAGGTTCCATAAACTAGACCTGGGGGTTCAAGGAAGCTTTGCCCAAGCAAATGACCTATAAGTAGATATCTTAAGGAGTTTTGAGATAAAAGGGAGGAGAGGAGTGTCCTCCCTTTCAAAGACGAAGAGTTTGGAATGAGAGTAGAGAGTAGGGGAAGAAAAATGCCGAGGCTCACTGGCCCATAAAACAGCTTGGGATTCATGAAAGTCATAAAACTCTAGGATAATAAAAATTGTTTTCTCCTGCAACAAGTAATAATATCACAACACAGCCAAATTAAAAACTTTGGAATTATTGATATTTCTCACTCCTTCACTCCCACATCTACCAGTTGCCAAAACCAAAGTTTTCTACCTCAATATTTTCTTCTCTCCATTCTTAACAGGTGGGAAAATCTAATCTGTGCACTTAATATCTCTCATTCAAATGAGCAATGGTGATAATAACAAGGAATATTTGTTAAATCCCATTCTCTGTGGCCCAATGTAAGCATTTTACATGCATCTCATTTAATCCTAACAACTAGTCTCTTGGGTAGACACTAGTCTAGTCCCTGTGTTACAGAAGAGGAATGGAGGCTCAGGGAGATAACTTCATCAAGGCCATTTAATCAATAAGTGATAGAGTCAAGGCTCAACCCAGGTGTGACTGATTTCAGGTCCCAAGCTCCTTACTGGTACCCTCTAGTGAATTACAATAAGCTCTTAATAGATATCCCAACATCTTTTTTCCCCTCCAAACTTATTCAAAATAGCACTACTTCTCATCTTAGTCTCCTGTTCGGTAATCTGTCAAACTGGGCTGCTTACTGTCTTATTGTACTTTTGTACTTTCTAATCTCTGAGTAACTGAAGAGAGTATTTCTTTTGCCCATGTGGCTCTGCATCTTGAAATTTATTCAATTCTCAAGTCTCCTTTTCAAATGCTGTCATGTTCTTGAAGGTTTCCTTAGTTCCTGACATACTTTGAATCCCTGTAACAATTTATTTGCTCATTTGATCCACTTATCACTCTTCTTTTCTTTATGGGCTAGAAGCTCCTTGAAGACAGGACACATCTTCAGATGAAGCTTCTAGCTTCATCTCTGGAAGTTCATGTTGCAGAGCCTTGACTAAGATTCAGTACATACTGGTTGAATGAAAATGCAGTAAGAAGAAAATGGAAATTATTGTAGGGAAAAGCTGAAAAAGAAACTCTGTCTTAGCAAGGACTTCATCATAAGACATGAACTGTGTTACTTGGAGAATACATAAAATATAGCAAGGTACTTTGGATTTTGCATAATTATTTAACTTCCAGAACATATCTCATGCACATTAGTTTAGGTAGAAAAATCATTTTGAAATTATCTTTCAATTTCTGCTACTTATCCACAAATAACTGCTATAATATTCATTCTTCCTTAAGTATCTCAGTTAATTAAGCATGGAATCATTTGAATCAAATAGCCAAAGGGAATGAAATAATATATCATTTAAATGAGGTTCATCTAAGATTTCAAACCAAAATTCTATAATTTATGGTGCTAAATAATTTGACATTTCAAGATGTGAACTTTTTACTTAAAAATAAGAAAGAGTAAACCATGAAGAAGTTGGAACCACATCTCGCACGCTAAGGTAGTCACAGGGACAGGTAACCATGACAGTGTTGGACTACACTAAGCTCAGCAACTGTTAAGTAGGGCTCCACATGCATGTGCATCATTTTTTCTCAGCAAAAGCAATATTCCTAAGTGAAGGTCAAAGCAGCATGACAAACATGGCTAACTTTTGGTTTTCAATCATGCCAGGCAGGAGAAACTTGCTTGCTTGAAATACAGTTAATCTCACTTGCAGAGGCCAGCATCAAATAGCAGGCAAACTTGGCAGGTAGAAATTATAAATACATTTGAAATTTTTTAAGCTCATTTTACCCACCAGGGGTTGCTGTGATTTTCAGGATGATTTAGAAATAAGGCAGCAGGTCAGAAAATGAAACGTTAAAGAGGTTAACAAAGAAAGGGCAGAATCTTCCTTTCTACCCAATAAAAAAAGAACACATGCACATACATGCACATGTACACACACATACATAGCAAATAACTTTCTCCTTCTCTCTCTAGCTCTTAAAGAAATGAAGCCATGAAATTAACAGAAAAACTTCAGTTTTTCAGGAGCTTTCTTAAGTGGAAATACGGCTTTATCTGACATTTAGCATAAGAAAGAATTTCAGGTATCAGAGACAGAAAAGAATTTGTAGGCCACATCTCTGTTGACCACACAAACCACCAACTGATTAACTAGCATAGTTTTCATTTCAAGTATAGACACAGACACAGCAGTTTAGCCTTCAGATTCTAAATCTATTACCAAAACTAATCTCAAAGTACCTTCTGCAAAACTGTTCCTTATGTGAACACCTCTTCAGTAAACTCTCACCCAGTCAGGGGGTGAGGACACCAAAGGATCTTTCAGAATGGGATTCTGGAAAGATTATCTTTGAAATACCCTTCTTTTGGTAAAGATACTAGAAACAGCTAAATAGTTGTAATGTTATTATATAAATTCCTCTCACTTGATTTTCAACCCGGTCTGCCCCAGATGGAAAGAAGGTTGGCTAAATATGCTGCTAAACTTGGGATGTTAACCAATTGCTCAGGAAGGACACGAACTAGAATATAGGAGTTCGGCACAGTTCTTTTAGGTGGCAGGTCAGGAGAAATGACCAGGAAATGGATACCATGGCCTTCAGAATGACAGAGTCACATCCAAGAGACAATTCTATATTGGGACTTCCTGTATAACTGCTGACCACATGCTCCCTTAGCTTAAGTGTTAAGACTTTACAAGAAGCTAATGATAACAAGGAAGTAAGGAAGATTTAAGCGTCAGAAACTAGGCAGTGCAGTGTTGTTAAGAAGGTACAGAGCTCGCAGAACGGCAAGGCTTAACAAAAGAGGACAGTTTCTTAGAAGAGGAAAACAATAAACACAGTTTGTTTTCCTCAAAGGAGATAGAACACGACAAAAGTAGGAAGTGCTGTCCTTCCTTCATCCTGCCAGATTTTCAGTGGAAAGTCAAGTGTGTACATCAATCATGATAAGGAAGAAGAGACCAAAGTGATATCACCTTCAAGTTTTTGAAAGGAAAACACAAAGATGTATCACATAACACACTTCTTTATTTTGCCCTTTCAAACAGGCCGGTGTATGCCACACTATGAAGTAATTCCCACTGAAATAGCCCAGCACGTGCCAACCATCACCTCTTTTTAAACTTCCTGCAAGGTTCTTGCCTCTTGGCATTCGAGGCAGGCATTTGGGTTGGAAAAAGAGTGCTTTTCCTTATTTCTCCAATAGGAAGACTATGGGTCCACGTGACTTAGGTGCTTATAAACCTCAAATGCCCTTGCTTTGCTATGGTGACAAAGAAAATTCCACATATTTGGATGGTTGACTGTCAACTATTTTTGAGAGTCTAGATATTTGCTAGAAACTTCTAAAGGAATGAATACTAAGCATATACCCTCCAAATTTAGTATAGAGCTAGAAACAATGAGAACAAATAATTTGTCTGCACTCATAATCTCACAGTTGCACAGTTAACTTAATATGCTCCCTGGTGGACTTGGCCTATGTCATTCTGGGATAGAAATCAAATTTCACTAAATTCCATTAAATGAGGGTGAAATAACACATACAGCTGCGTCCGTTATCAATTTGACTGGTTATAAAAATGTTGTTTGTAACTCAGTATTTTGGATCCCAGAATACATTATAAAATAATAAAAAAAATAAAACAATCATTGTTCAAAAATAGTGGTTAGTCCCAGGCAAGCGTGCATAAATCTATCTACCCCATAATATATCTAGAGTATAGAATTGTGTTTATACTACTACAGAAGTGGTCATGTATCAGAAAAAAAAAATTATAGCTAACGTATTTTGAGAACTTACAATTAGCCAGAAACTATGCTACAAGCTTTGCCTGTATTATCTCATTTAATCTTCACAACAATTCTTACAATACAGATGAGGAAACAGCCTCTGAGTGATGTTCCGAATGGCTCTATATCACACAGCTAGTAAGTGGTGGATACAGAAGTTGAATTCTGGGATGTGAACTCCAGAGACAATGTTAAATGTTATTCCAGTTGCTAACTTCCAGATATAATTGTCTTTGATGAGGAATGAATTCAGAGCTTCAAACTGGGATAAATCAGCATCCCTTACCTGGTGGAGGGGCATAGTTTCTAGGAGGAAGGTATTAACTGTGGGGTTAAAATTTCCAGAGGACATATGGGAGAAAGGTATAAGGAACTACTAGACAGAAACTGCAGGCTCGAGGGTTTAAGGTCCTAGTTGGAGTTCTGTGGTTGCATTCTTTTGCATGCTCAGGGGCTGGCTGAAATATTTCTGTTTTTATGCAGGGTTTTATTTCTTCCAGGACCACAGTTCAACGGAATACACAGTCAAAACTTATTTCTTTGCTCTCCTATCTCAGAAATAAGCACATAGTTCCACTGAGGATTTTGGAGAGTTTTTATTTCTAGCAACCTAAATATCAGACAAGAAATGAAAGGGCCTCTTGTGGTGCATACACATACTGCCCCCCTTTTTATTGTTTCTTTTCACTTTGACCCTTGTAGAGAAAGACCACGGTCTGGATAAATAAAAGATTGAAAGAAGAATCCATCTGTATTTTAGAAAAAAAATCCAGACTCCAAGTTTCTGCATCATTTCTCTAGAAAGTGTGAGGAGATGAGACAGACATTCAGGATTCTACCTTTCAAATGGTTGGGTATGGAGGAGTCAAGTAGAGGAATGGAAATGGGGACTATATCTGCATGACTCAGATCATTCTTTTTTTCTTATTTTCCCTATTTTGTTACAGATCTCCCCAGAGTATACAATAAGGAAAGGGAAAAATGGGTAAGATGATGGGAAAGAGAAGGAAAGGGAGAAAGAAAATTCCATGCCAAGGAAACTTGGAAACTGTCTGAAGAAACAGATCAGGTCTACTTTCCAATCCATACAATAACTCTTTACATATTTGATAATAACTGTCATGTCTCCTAAAATTTCTCTTCTTCAAGTGAAACATCATCAGTTCTGTCAACTAATCCTTACTGTTCCAATAACCTGACTCTGGGAACCTACATGTGCCTTTGTCAATTCTTATACAGATTCAAAGGAAATAACAAGGAGTAAATACAAGTCCTTTTATCACATTTGTTTCTATTTGTTATTAGCTATAAAATCCCTTCTGAATTTTCTTTTCTTTTTTCTTTTTTCTTTTTTTTTTTTTTTTTTGAGACAGAGTCTCGTTCTGTTGCCCAGGCTGGAGCGCACTGGTGCAATCTTGGCTCACTGCAACCTCTGCTTCCCAGGTTCAAGCAATTCTCCTGTCTCAGGCTCCTGAGCAGCTGGGACTACAGGCACATGCCACCATGCCTGGCTACTTTTTGTATTTTTTAGTAGAGACGGGGTTTCACCATATTGGTCAGGTTTGGAACTCCTGACCTCAGGTGATCCACCTGCCTCGGCCTCCCAAAGTGCTGGGATTACAGGCATGAGCCACTGCACCTGTCCCTCTTTTGAATTTTCTATAGCATTCTTAAAAGCACAATTTCAATAAAATAAATAATATTTATTTATGGTAAGAAAAGAAAATGAAAACCTCTCATAACCGATATCCCAGATGTATCTGCTTCTAGTTAACAAGTTTTAAAATGTAATTTAATGATACTGCACAAATAATTTTATATGCTACTTTTAAATATAGTATTAGATTATGAACATTTTCTCATGCTATTATCAATTTTTTACAGAAACCATTTTAAGTACTTCTATATTTCACTGGCAAGCTATCTAGTTATTTATCTAACCAATGCCTTACAGTTATACAGGACCCAATATATCACTGCAATAGATAGAACTTGAGGGGAAAAAATCAATGTACATGAATTTTTTCCACATCTTTGATCATCAGTTTAGGACAGATTACTTGAAGTCTAGTTACTAGGTCTAAGGGTATACATTTTTAATAAGGCTTTTGAACTCATCTTTCTCAAGATGTCTATCCCAGCCCTCAAGAATAGGTTAAATACCCTTAAATACCCTTGTTCTATGTTATCATGGCACTCTGCATTTTCCCTTCATAATCTTCACTGCCATTTTGAATACTTGGCTATCTTTTTATTTGCTGTTAGACTGTAAACTTCATTAAAGTAGGTCCACAAATTATTTTGCTGACTGTGTTTTGCCTAGGGCTTCGCACGTAGCACATATTCAATATATATTTTATTGAATTAGTTGCATACTGTTGAATAGTTGCTTATTGCTAAAGGTGTTTGAATCTGTGCCCCGGAATCACTGTTTACATATACCCACTGGCTGGATCAATGTTTTAAAAATGCGATACCCCAAATGGGGTAAAATACCCTGGGTGTGATTCAATTTTGGTTATGAATGAAGCCTGTGATTTAGAACTCGTTTCTCAGCTATAATGAGTTCATTGAGTGTATTAAGCTCGGCATTAAAAATTCAGTGAGACTGAGATCTGAACATTACCAACTCTCGGGGCAGAAAATGTCCTTCTTGGCGGGCAATGACCAGCGATGCTGTCTCCCCCTGCTTGGTGCTCCTGAGCATGGCCACAAGCTCTTCCTGGGTTCGTCCGGTGACATCTCTCCCATTTACCTAATGAATAAAAAGCATATGAACAGCCACAATCACAATACTTGTTATCTCCTTCTACACTAGATAGTTTTTGAAAACAAGAAGCAAATGGGCTCCCATACTTGAGGAAGCTCTGAAAAGATGATAACTAAATACATGGGCAAAACCCAACAATATTTCCCATAATGCATCATCATTATGATGCTGGATGAACTCAGAGTCGGTAATTAATATCAGCAGTTTTTCCTAAGACATCACATTCCTATGTGGGGGAAACTGGACTGACAGATACCAGAAAATGATTCCGCTTAAGGTAGAAAGCAGATTTCAAAGGCTTACTTAGCACCATTTTCTGCCTAATTCAACAAGCAGAGTGAACCATGATCACAAGGCAAATTTCTCTGCAAATACGAATCTAGCAATAGAATCCTGCAGGTTTTAAACATATTTAGAAAATTATAGTCACCAGATTATCATAGATTAAGGGAAATTCTAATTTGGAGCTACAGTAGTCATTTGGTGCATCTTCTTTCATGATCTAGAACAACATGAAAAGCTAAAGTGCTGCTTTTAATGAAGATGTTTGCTTCAAAGGTAAATGGACAATATATAATTATCAAGACGATAATGTCCTCAGACAAAAATAAATGAAAACAAACAGCCACCCTCTTGCTTTTGGTATCCCAAATATATCTCTCTGCAAAATCCCTTCCAGCTGTTTTCATTGCTATCCTAGCACAGATGATAGGGATATGGACAAAGCATAGAGTGACCTGAGATACTCTGGCTTGTCCTGGCCAAGTTTGAAAAGACTATTACAAAGACTTTTTAACTTTTTAGCCCTAACTGAATATATGTTGAATTCTTAGATTCAATCCAAATTTCACAGGGACTCTAAGAGGTAGAAATAAGAGAGGGAAGATCAGAAATGGTTTTCACTGTCATTTGGCCCCATATCACTGACCTTATTGGGGATTTACAAAGTTAGACTCCTCATTAACCAGTTCTATACTTAAGGTTCTTATCTTGTCTATAAGTAATAATTTTTAATATATATTAGGTTCAAAATAAAAATATTAATATATTTACATATATTTCAATGCAATTAAATGGCATTATTTAAATGCCAAGAAATATTTTCATACAACTATTAATTCCAATTCTTACCTCCAAAATTCTGTCCCCTGATTGTAGGCGGCCATCTTTTATTGCTGCTCCCTTTGGTAAAATGTTTTTTACAAAAATGGGACCGGGACCATGTATGGAAGAGTCTCTGGTAACCACAGTGAAACCAAGTCCTTCAGGGCCTAGTGTATAAGAACAGGAAAATGTATAGTCATCTTAAGCATGAGTAATATTATATTCAGTCTTACAGTAAGATCTACCTAATTTAGACTAATATAGAATCAGTAAAATATTTACATTCTGGGACATTTTAAATATGCTTCAGTTATTTGTGTTTCAAATGCAGATTATAGTTCCTGACAGGCCATGACAGTATCAAAGTGAATTTAGGGCCCAATCCAGATGTGTAACACTTTGGCTTATTCAGGTTCTAGAAGAAATGCACATGTTATCCAGATGCCCAGGAGATTGACTTGTCAATAAACCATAACCTGACTTCATACTTCCTGAGAAGCAAAAGGCCATTTGACTTAAGTTCTGTCAGCCTCTTAAATGAGCTGGACAACCTATGGCTGAGCCCTCTACTTGTGTCTCAATTCCTTGTACTGCTGCATCCCATTGTCTGGTCAGCAAGCATCTTGTTGTTCCTGTCCTGTTCTCCTGCATCTCCAATTTCTCCCTTCTCATGTATTTTTCACTCAGTCTAAAGGTATGCTCAGATTTCTCTACCCTGAAGGATCCTTACTTCCATCTTACTGCTTCTTCAAGCTTCCATCACCAGTGACCTACCCGCGACCATCTCTGTTGGTCTAGCTTTGATGATTCCCACCATTTTTTTTTTGAAATTGACTCTCTCTTTGGTTTTCATGTCTTTATTTTCCGATTATTTTCCTATCTTTGATCACATCACATCCATCACTCTCTCTAAATCTTACTCATTGTCCTCCCATGTAGCCATAGATGTTCCCCAAGGATCTGTCTTAGACCAGTTTGTCCCCTGGACTCCCCGCCTTGGCCAGCTCCTGGATTCAAGTATATCTTCCAATGAAAGAGACCTAAATCTCTATGGCTCCAATGTCTCTTTTTGATGTCAGCTTCCTAGATGTCATCATGCACATTTCAAACTTCACTATGTACCTCCCTCTCCAGTCCAGATCCTGACCTTTTCAAATATCCTCATCTACTTAAAATTCTAATTTCTAGCAATGACATCTCCATTATGCAACTTGCTCTGGCTGAAAAACCTCAGCAATCACTGTAATTCTTCTCTTTTTTCCTTCCTACAACCAGTCATTTATTAACGCATGCCTATTATGTTTCCACCTTTAGACAGATGCAGTGCACCCTTTACTTATCCTTTGTTGTTTGGCCTTGTCTTCAGTGTATCTTTTTGCTGTCAGATTAATCTTGCCAAAGTACAGATGTGATGTCATATCTTTCATTTTTGCATTCAAGGCTCTGTAATAAATTTTTAAGGTGATTCTGTGTCTGATTCATTTTTCTATACTCAAAACACCCAAATCTGTGTCTTACACACAGCTGGATCATTTGTACAAAAAATACAACTGAGGCATTTAAATAAAAAACCTGATTGATAAGCACACTGAAGTATTTTTGTACCTACTAGTCAATGTATTTTATTCCCAGAATAAAATTCTTATAGGTGAATGAAATTTTTATCAGAGAATCTTTCCAGAATAATTTTCATATCCTAATTAAAGATACATTATTTGTTTTTGAAAGACCTTAATAGTTTTTCTAAAACTACCTTTTGACCATAAATTCTCTATTAATTCAGACAAGAATCTATAAGATCTTGGTTTCTTTTGAGTTGTCTTGAAAAACACAGAATTTCAGAAGGTTGCAACAGGGGAAGGTAATATAAAGCAGAGGTTACAAAATGAACAAAAGCACAGAAGCACATGAATGCTTATGTATGTGTGTAGAATACTGCATAAATATGCATGTACACACATGATCTCTTCTCACTGATCTGTGCTTGAAATGGATAGAAAAGTTGAAAAAGATGAAGAAAGAAAATATTATACATGCTTTTGAAATTAGGTATGTTTTAAATGTTTGTGATGTTGAATCAGAGAAATTAGTAAACATTACATATTTGCTTTCTGAGGAGTAAATTTTTATTGTTAGAAGACTGTCTTAGAAAAACAATATGCTTTTTGGACATGGCCTAAAGGGTGCTTCAAGAATCACTAATCGTGCTCAGAACAGGGACAACTGAATTTTCATGCTTATTTGGTATTAAGTTTTAATACAATATTGCTCTGTTGAT
Organism: Pan troglodytes; assembly: GCF_028858775.2. Taxonomy (NCBI): domain Eukaryota; kingdom Metazoa; phylum Chordata; class Mammalia; order Primates; family Hominidae; genus Pan; species Pan troglodytes. Next base: position 107,341,118 of record NC_072411.2, on the reverse strand, counting down.
ATCAGATTTGCAATGATTCTTTCCACTTCCCAACATGTCTTTATTATTTTCTTGTTTAAAATAATCTATACACTCCGAAGAAAAGAATAAAAAAGTACAATTTCAAGAAATTTAAGTTACCTAAGTATACACTTAAATCTATTCTTTGATACAATTAAATGAAGGGAGAATTAACTAAATTAGCCTTAATGCATTTCTCTTAACCAATTTTACATGTTACAATAATAGAATGCTATTAGGCATAATTTAATAATTACCTTTCTTTAGGTCAATCTTAATTTTCTTTGCATTTTTCTTGCTGCCAAATCCCATGAGAGGCGAGAGTGAGGGAGAGGATGGTTTTCCTCCCAGCCTTGGTACTCGGGGACTCTTGTTTTGTTGCAGGGAAGCTGATGCATCTGTTTCAGGACTATCGGTTCCTGTGAGATTTGCTGTCTTTAGTCCCGATTTTCCATGGACAGGAGGCAGCACTTTGGTTTTCAAAACGCCATCATTATTACCAAAAATGTTAAGAGAGCCAATGACTGACTTTTCATACTGTTCACGGTTTTGTGGAGGAAGCACGTGGAGGAGCACACTTGGGGATTTCATTGCCTGGCGGAAGACATCTTGAGCCCTGGAAAGAAAGTTGATAAATGTGTGATGACCCTGCTTTGAGGTGCAGCATCTTCTAAAGTACCCCAGCAGGATGGCAACCAAGAGCAGCACAGTGGCTAATCATAGGAGACACGATCAATATTCCTATCAGAATGACTTTGCCAACTACATACTAGTTACCACTTACTATTTGCACTAGGTGCCCCTGCACTAGCTTATACATGCGTTATTACCATGCATCCTTCTCTAATTTAGAAAGCATGTTAGGTAAGTATAAATAGCTTTCATTTCACGGACATGGAAGTTGAGGCTCAGAGAGATGAAATAATTTATCCAATGACCCACAGCTTTTACATGTTTCTAAAGATGAAAATCTAACCAGAAGTGATTACCAAAGTGAATATAAAAAGCAAAATAATTAGATATTTTGGATCAGATCATTAGTTAGGTTTCTTTTAGGACATCCTTCTAAAGTACAGATCTTCTCTAACATGGGTTGTGTTACACAAGTTCAAGTTTGACACCCATGTTTGCTCATGGAGACATTTTGGCAGGTGCTTTGGCTGTGCCAAAATGTCTCAGTGGAATTTCAATCCAACATGCACCCTTCCTGTTACTCTCACATAGAGCAACTGTGTTTTTCACTTTTATGACCTAACACTTTGTGTTCTTCCTCAAACTTCTTATAACATTTTCTCCCCTTCTTCCTCATGCCTCTAGATGCCCTGTGCCCAGGTCAAACAACTACTTTTCCCACTCTTTCTTGCCCAGAAGATATAAATGAAGGCGTTAAAGGAAAGCTCTTTAGAAGAGGCTGGTTCAGTAGAGAGAAAAAAACTTTTATTGTTCTCCTGTTTCTCTTCCCTATTTCTTGAAACTCAGAAGTGACTGAGGAAACTCAGCAGCCATCTTGTGCCCATTTTTCCACTGAAGGATAGTAGCCACATGGCGAGATGGCAAAGCAGAAAACGGAAGCTGCCTGACCCACTGGTGGCTGTGCAGCTGCCGCACTAACTGTGGAGTGCCCTCTTCCACGTTTGCTTGTTGCTAGGAAAAATTAATGTTAATCTTGTTTCAGCTACTCTTATTTCAGGTCTCTGTTCCTAGCAGCCACAGCACATAATAACTAATTATAATCCCAACTGCAATCTGATTCCTCAAACCCTACCCCGCACCCCCCTTTCTGAAGTGCTTAATTCTGCAAATTGTTAGGGGAGAAGGAAGATTTCACATAGGCCTAACTCCACCTAACTCCTGTGGTCAGTTCCCCTATGTTATTTTTGCTTGCATAGGAATCAGTTTCTACTCCATACTAACTCTATACTAAATTTTTATGAGCCTCAGTTTCTACCTCTATAAAACAGAAGTAATAATGATTGCTTTGCATAATTATCAAGTCCTTGTGAAAAAGCACAGTAGTATATTAAAAATTATTACTAATTATAGTTTTGTCTATCATTCATTATTTTAACACAATAGATTCTTCTCAGGTTTCATTTCTTTTCATACTTAGCAGCCAGTACCCACTTTTCCTCAACCCACAGCCACTCATCTTTGTCCACATGCACGCATACAATATTGACAACTAATGCCCAGTGAGAAGATGTATTAGGAGCTGTTTTGGTCAGAAACAAGAGGGTGGTGATGACTCCCAAGGATTATTAGTACTTAGCCCTTTGGTCCAGAATCCCACTGCAATGCCAACACACATTAAAAAAATATGCATCAGATTACTATACACTCTAATTCCTGGGTACAGGAAGCTATTCCCTTAACATTTTCACATGCAGAAAGATGATTTCTTGAGGGAGACAGTATTATTTATTTATTTATTTTGAAGACGGAGTTTCTCCCTGTCACCCAGGGTGGAGTGCAAAGGCGCGATCTCGGCTCACTGCAACCTCCGTCCCCCAGGTTCAAGCGATTCTCCTGCCTCAGCCTCCCAAGTAGCTGGAATTACAGGCGCGTACCACCACACCTGGCTAATTTTTTTTGTACCTTTAGTAGAGATGGGGTTTCACCATATTGGCCAGTTGGTCTTGAATTCCTGACCTCATGATCTCCCCTCCTCGGCCCCCCAAAATGCTGGGATTACAGGCATGAACCACTCCGCCTGGCCAGGAGACGGTATTTTAATTTTATTTTTTCTGTTTGTTTCTATGATTCAGTGAGTCCTCAGACATCTCTCACAGATTTTTTAGTTTAAGGAAGACTGCTGACACCAAGAAAGTTAATTAATAAGCTGAACTAACAGTCTGTGAAAAGAGCCGTTAAATACCAGTTTAAGTGACCCATAGCCCAAGAAAAACAAACCCGTTCAACGACGCCCCAGTAAAGACAGCCAGGCAGGAAGGCTTGTGATATTCTGTAGTTTAGCATTCTCAGACCTGCCAGAGACATGTGTGGGCCACCTTTGAGTAGGCTAAAACATTAGAAGCATTCGAAAATGGATATCCTGGATCGTTCAAAGGGAACTGGCTAGAAATTCTACCTACTATTTTGATCATAATGAGTTCAGTAATGCTTATAACCATGCTAGGGATCAAGAAAGTAAATAAAACAATGAAAAAATGCTTACTGAGCAAAGGTTTTGTCTACGAGATCCACATTGTTGATTTTTACAATACATTCATTTTCGTGAAATAGTCCCTCCCGCTTGGACCTGCTGTTTTCTTCAATGCCTCGGATGAAGAGTCCTAGAATCCTAAATGCAAAATTTAGATTGAAATATAATTACTGAATAATAAATGCTAATTATTTCTCCACTTGCAACTATTCAGAAATACATATTGATTTCTATTTACAAAAGAAATTTTACTTTATATTCAGGCAACTGTTTGTTATTTTAATCCCTAATCCAAAAAAAGCCAAAACTGACTACAAGAGAAAAAGCCCTTCTAGATAAATATGCATAAGTACCAACATCAATCTGCGACTTCATTTCTCATGCTTGCAGTAAACTTATTGAAAGGCTAGTTTACTGGAGTTGATACCAAAGACTTGTGGTTTGGAGAAGGGCATCACACCTGACTATAGTAAGTCTGAGTTAGTGCCAACGTGGCAACGCAATGTTTAGCAGTGGGAGAGCATTAGGGTATTCACAGTAACATTTTTGCAGTCTTACTACCTATTCTAATAATTTGCATTTTAAGAAGTAAAGAAACATTTAAGCTCAGATCATATTACTCAGTTTAGAAGGAAGCTGGATCCCATTTGTTGGTGCTACCAAATCAAGTATGTGTTGGGTGTTTCCTGTGTGATCAGGATGGAGGAGTGTGAGACAAAGCCATAGGACCAGGACCAGGTAATTTCACTATACATTTGGGGGACAGCTGAAGCCCAAAAACTAAAGACATTAACAAGCTTAGAGCCTTCAAAGATTTGAGAGCTAACTAGATGGGAGACCAGTGCCACACACAAAGGCTTTGAACAAACAGCCAATGAACTTAATCTGATGGACCTGGAGGGGGGCATCTAGTAGACCCCGCTTCCGAGTAGGGCAGCGACATGATGAAGGCAGGCTTTGGGAAGAGTTGTCCGAAATTTCAACCAAGAAGAGGCTAAATTAGAGAGGATACCAAGAGGCCTCTGGATTTTTGTGGCTGTAGCTTAGAATCAGGAGGGTTGGAAGAGAAGGAAAGAAGAAAGAAAACTATAGCCACAAGAATTAAAATATGTGTGTGTGTGTGTGTGTGTGTGTGTACACACATACATACACAATTCTGTTACATATATAAACCAAAACTAAACCAAAAACCATAAGAAATGGAACTTATACATATTTTCATTATTTCTTATTTGTGGGATTTCCCTTCTCCTCGTGATGTGACAAGGCTTAGCTGTGTCCCAGAGTAAGAAAGATAGATATGTCCTGCAAGAGGAGTCTGCTACATTTGGAGAAACTGTGATCTGCACTTTATCAATACTCTTGCTTTTCGACTTTGTCACTCTCTTTTGTATAAAATCCATGTGTGCTGTTACAAAATACCTTCACATTAAATTTCAAACCTAAATAAAACATGAGTACATTTTATGTGTAAATAACAGGGTCAGCCATAGAAAAGGGGAATCTACAATGCAAGTATTAGAGAAAGTAGTCCTCCTGTTTGGAGTGGCCACGGAGTTGAACCTCTGTCCCCTTAATGAGCTCCCATCATCTCAAGACCTCAACAGGCATGGCAGTGATATTTGGGTCTCACTTCAAAAATGTTAAATGAATACAGCACGCTGCTGCAGGAGAAAGAACAGCAAACAGCCATGCCATCTACTGCAGGGAAGGCTCAGGGTCATAGGCACAAGTGTGCAGTGGGGTCTTGTGGTTCATTTCCTAGTTCCAGTAGGTTAGCAAATTAGTCATATTCTGTGTTACTTTAATCTTGAAACACAGTATTAAAAATGAAACTATTTGACACATTAAAATAATAGATAAAACTTATGGGTTTTTTCCCTAAATTAAACAGCATCCTAAGAGTTCACATTTTGGATTTTTGTTAGGGTGGATTCACAATAACTTGATTCATTAGGAGGCTCACATGTGGTTATAAACTTGTTTATGTAAGTGATATTTTTTTAACAAGCATTCAAGTCTTCCTTTAATTTAATTCAGTACATCATCAGTCATATAATGTTACTCCCTAGGATTTAATTTCACATTTTGGGAGATGAATTAATTCTTTCGGGCCACTGGGTTGCAATTTAGCTGGCATACTACAGCTGGAGTATGCTATGTGAACCTCACTGATCTAAATAATCTAACTTTCCATGAAAAATTTATTGACAGAATAAGCCCAACTGTAAAACCCATGTGTCAGAGGTAATTTTGGTAAAATGTAAAACTGACTGATTTTATTAGTTTGGTCCCTGGCAACAAACCACTTCTGCCCTCTCTGCTCCGTGGAAGGGATAGATTCCCTCCAGTTTGATTTCATCCAGAACAATACAAGAAGGCTCAGAAAACAATACCTCATTATCCTCTTTGCCCTAAACTGGTGGGCTGTGGTAGCTGTCTCATTTGGGACCAAGACTCGCAGAATTTAAAGATTAATGCTGTCGAGGAGTTATAGGCCGAGACTAACCAGTTAATTTGCATTAATGAACAGTGATAAAGGATGCTGAAATCCACAGCCTCACAGAATTAGAGGGGTAACAATTCTTCTTGCTCTTCTAATTATCATTTAGGCACCAACATCTTCTCCTTGCCCCCTTCCTGTTCTTTTCCCAATGTCACACAGCCTCAGTGACTCTACCAGCTTAGCATTTTGGTTTGAACATCTCTTCTCACAGTCTTTATCAGCCTTCATCCAGTCCTTCTCCTTCTCTCTCCTGTTTAGCTGTCTTCCCTATGAAACTGAGGCATATTATGCATCTGTACTGAAACGAATTAGATTTCATGTTTTTAATTCACAAAAACCACATTGATTTTAAAAATCTGAATAAAATTAAGTTGCATTTTAGTTGCAAGAACTTTGGTGTTTTTTTATGTTTGCTTTGTTTTTACTGGGAAAGCCAATGGCCCTCAATACAAGCAGCATTCAGCACCCCTCTGCGATGGTATCTAATGAATTCATTGAGGCTTTATCTAGCAGAGCAGCCACTATAATTTACTTAGGATGATCTAACTTAGATTAGGTTTCTTATTCAACAACAGGTGTGGCAACATTTTTCTAAAAGAAAAAAATAAAAAAATACATTGGAGGCAAAGCCAATTACAGTAATCTTAGTAAAAATATTAAATGTAAATTCTAATTTAAAATAATGGCACAAACCAATAAATGGAAGGAAATTAAGAGCAAAGTATACCACTAAGACCTTAACGAAGCCCCTGTGCTCACACAGTGAAACCATATGGCATTATGAAGTCAGACACTTGTCTGACATGCTCTATACACAGTTGCATCTAGACACATGGGTTGAGTTAAGCGTGCTGTTTCAGCCTGTACTCATTACTCCTTAACTTTTATTGGCTCACGTCTCCACTTCCATAGCATTTTTAATGTTTTTTAATTAAATTTCCTTCCTATAATACTGGTGGATAGCAAAAAAAAAATAATAGAACTATTTCACCAAGTTACTGAACAGTTAACCATGAACTTATAATAAAACTGCATTTCTGAGTCAGGCTTTTTGGTTTTAGCCAAAATAATCATCAGACTGATGATTTACACGTTCATACATTAGGTGTTTTACAAGGAACTTTCACATTTTTAATGTTATTTCATCCCCATAACCTTGATGTAAAGTAGGTACTCAAAAGGGGCAAGTTTAGGGGACTTGCTCAAGGTTATAAAAAAGAACACTGGGATTCAAATCCAGTTGTTCTGAAACCACGTCCAATACTCTTTCTTCTATTCTACAAGGCTTGTGCTAGGAATCAGAACCAGGAAAGAGAAGGGAGGAAATCAATAAAGCTTACTGTATTTCCCTCGTTTGAAGTGAGAGAATGTGATTTCTGATCTATAGGATCAGCTTGTTTTCTGAACTACTGAAAATGAAGTATAGTGATTGTCACGCTGTATATTTTCTCATTTTTGGAAATTGGGAAGATCTTGTGCTCTATCCCACCTTCATTAAACTAAAGAGCCTGGTCATTTAACAGCTCTGGTAGTTCACAAAATTCTGGCAGTATACTTCTGCCAAAAGTCATTAGAATTTCTCATGACAACTGAGTAAATATTCACCCTATCTATCAAAAACAACCTCAGTTTGTCCTAGGCCATAACCCATAACATTTATAAACACACTTATTAACACATACAGGAAATGAGACAATAAGAGCTGCTAGCTTTTTGGTTCATTTCTTTTGGGGAACATTCATTCCAGCGAGAGCTTGGCATCAGATGTTATTTGCAAAAAAAAAAAAAGGTGATGACTTCGCAATTACAGGTAGCAGATGGCTACCTGCTGAATATGATGCCAACCAAAATACCATGACTAAATCTGTTCTTTTCGCTATAGGGCAGACTGAATTGAATAAATATTCAGAACCACTAAATTAATACTATCTAACCTTTGAGAAAATTTTAGTTCTTGAAAGAACAATGAAGTGAGAAGTTAGGAGAGCTGGATTTTGTATGACCTTGGGAAAATCAATTGACTTGTCTCATCTTTGATATCCTAAACTAAACTAAGGAATCCCCCCTTTTCAATGACGTGTTTAAGAAAATAAATTCAGTAAGTTAACTAAAATCATGTCATGTTAGTGAAAAACTGATTTTCTTTTAAGTTTCTGACAACTCTTCTCAATATCAATCTAGTGCTAAATGTGGTCGTCTTATTACAAAGTGACATAATATCTAAAACAAGTTCAGTACAATTGTTTTAATAGGGGTAATATGAACTCTGCAGCACACACTTTAATTTCCATCAAGAGAACAAGTTTTAAATCCAGTTAGATAGATGTAAATTTCAAGAAGTGTTGATACAATCTACAATGCCATTTTTACCAGTGTGGATTTAGCAACATAATGTATTAAAAATTCCAAAAGGATGTGGTAAATTATTTTTAATTGACTAAATTATATTTTAGGAAAATACAGCATGATGACACATTGCTTCTATAAAGCCATCATACATACACAGCATCAGATATAGCTACTTAAAATGTTAGAATATTTATTATTCTAAATGCTACATACTTGAAGAATAACAGGATATATCAATTTGGAATTATTATACTCATTTGTTGAAGTATATTCTGGAATATTAAAAAATTCAGTTGCAACATTTGTCTAACAATATGTTAACATCTTTGCCAAGGATTCTGTTTACTATGTGTCACTGATAAGGATACTTTAAGAAAGTATTTCATAATTAATTGTAAATGGAGAAACAGTGATTGATTTTTTTCCCCATTACATCCTAAAGTCAATTATTTTATTTTGTTTCCAACACTTAAGTGGCCAACGGAAGTATGTCTTGAGGTATCCATTTGAATAACAGAATTCACATTTAATCTCCTTGTGAAAAATATTTGGGAAAAGGAGCTCAAATCAGGGTTTTCATTAGCATGAGCTTCTGGAATGAGAAAAACATCTTACCTTCCACTCAGAGATGAAAAGAAGGGCACTACATGTATTCCCAATGGGCCTCCTTCCCCAGAAATCTCCACTGTTCTTGTCATATCACTGGGGCAGAAAAAAACAAGAGCACAAATGAGTGTCTGCTAAAAAACAGAGGAAGCACATCTAAAACACACACACACACACACACACACACACACACACACCCCGCTCAGGATTATATCAACTAATACAACTTCAAAGTCAAAAGAGTACATAATTTATTGGTATGTTCAGATGATCCAGAAAACAAAATGTTTAAAAGTCTATCTGATTTCTTACTTTTACTCCTAGAAGAGGAACAAATGGAAATGACTACCTACAAAAATAACTTCCTACTTAACTTAATCTGCATAAGTCAACATATTTTAAAAGAGGTACACAAAATTTAAAATTTTCCCCATTGAAACACACTTGAAAATTGCTGTACAGATCATAAAAAACACAGAAGAAAGCACATTGATGCTTCAGCATAAAGTAGGCTTCTTCTCTGGAACAGAGGAAAAATGAAATAAAATATTTATTAGAAAAAGCACAGAATTACGTGTTATAATGGCTGTGAAGCCACGGTTGGTAATACATACGGGCATGTTCAAAGCAATATAAATCAAAACTCAAACTTGCTTTTCAATAAGGCATCAGTTATACTCAACAGAACAATTCCAAATTTTCACCTCCTATATTTTTGTAAAGGTAGAAAAAGAGGTTGCAAAGCCTGAAGAAAATGTATTATAGAAAGAAATAGAAAGCCTGACCTGCCTCACCTACCCCTGATTAAGGAAAGGATGAGCTAGAAACATTAATAGATTGTGTGTATGACTGAAATATAGAGGGCACTGGGAGCTTTTGAGTAATAAAGAGTAGAACTACCAAGTTTTCATAAAGATGAAAAATAATAACTGTGAACAATTACTGGCTCCGTTAATCCCACGGAGAAAATATAATTGTCAGAAGAAAATAATAAAGTTGAAGGAAACAGCCACGTTATGGAAATTGTAAGCAGGTCTCCATTGTTCCCTATTTACATGAAAATGACCTGAAACTAGATGTCAAATTAAGAGCTACAGCTGCCACAAATGCTTTCTGCTCCAAATTGAAAATGGTGAAATTTTGACTTCTTGCTGGAAAGTTGAGAACAGCATTAAGCAAAATGCATGATGAAGTCACTCTGCATGAAGTATTCTCTAAATTATCAGCAATCTAAAATAAATACATTAAATATATTCTCATCAGTGGATTAGGTTGATTTTTAATGTGTTTTCTTTGCAAGCCTATTATCATTAAGAAATGCAAAAAGGAGCACATCAGTTTTCAGCAATTGTGGAATATGATGAAATTTCAAATCTGGTAATAAATTTCAAATGAGTTTTGCCCAGATATTGCTGATATATATAAAACTTGTTCAGTCAAGCAGCTTGTGTCAGAGGCTTGGAATAAAAGCTAAAAACAAAACAAATCTTATAGTGATAATATAGTATTAAATGATTCTATATATTTGAGGATATGAACACTCATATGTATATGGACTGTTATATATAGATATGTATTATAAGGTCTGAATATAAAATGCTTGGTTGACAGAGAAAGTTGTATGGCTTTCAAGAGACAAAAAAGCAATACGTTTTATATACTAACAGAATTTATAGTGCATTTTTAGGCTTTTGTGGAAGACTAAACCCAAAGCATTTGCATTCTAGCTTTAAAATACTGCTTTTAAAGACTTTTATAAACAGAGATTCAAATTTTGCTTAGTCACTGAAAATTATTACCCTTACCTTTGTAACATATTTTTATAGTTTTGCACTGAAAGCACAACACAAATCTTTCCTATTAAATGTATCAAGTATCCACATGCTGAGAGATAGCATCCATATGTAATATCTAGAGGCATTTGGAATGTGTTTAGTCTATTATAGACTTTAACTTTTCAGCTTAAGAATTTTTAGAATACCTTTTATGAATTCTCATGTTCTTTTCTATTTCACAAATATTTCTTTACTCCCACTCAAAATCCCTTCTATAAGACATAATAAATTATATGTATCATACTGATACCTACTCTTTAGTAATCATTAATAATGTGTTTTTACATTCACTTAAGAAAGCCAAACATTTTGGTTTAAGTAGCCAATCTTTTAAAAAAAAATACTTAAAAAATTTGTGAGAATGGAATTTTAAAAGTTGAGTTCTATTTTATGAGATTCTCCTTTCAGTATCTCAGAATAAATTTTTATTCTACCATTACACATAATAGTTGCAATTTTGTAGCTAGAAGCATTTTTGATAACTTTTAAATTATTATAACAAAAATAGTACTATCCCAGAAAAAAAGCCTAACAGACTTTCAATTTTGTTTACTGTAATATATAAGCACTTAAGAAAGTTAGATCTATTTAATAAAGATAAGTAATAAAATTTTACATAGACCATGTCTCATCATGTTCTTTATAAAATGTTATCTATTATTTGTTTCAAGATGGAAAGGAGAACATTTGAAAAATAATGCCCCATGGACCAGTTCACATATTTTTATTTATTTTAAAAGAGAAAACAACCCTCAGTACTAGAAATACGTGATGGAGTTCTGCTCTGTAGAGATCTCCATATATGCACTCTTCATGGAAGAGAAACACAGCAAGTAGGACTGGACACAATTATTTGACTACATATCTCATAAAGTGAGATTTTACAAAGACATGAAAATAGGCTATTATTGCTATTTGTTTAGATGAACTCTAGAGTAGAATTCAGGGACTAGTGAACAGGACATGTGCACATTTATGTTTATGTTTTAGAGGACAGTATAGTAGCCAGAAAATAAGCTAGAAGGTTGATTTAAAATGGAAAATACAGAAAATGAGGTAGAAAGGATATTCTGGCAATGGAAAGAAAAAGCGGTTGACAGCCACTTACAAAAAAAAAAAAAACAAACAGAAAATAAACTGTGTGAGATAAAAGAAAAATATTTTGGTTATACATAGAAGAAAAGTGGGAAAATTTTACTAAGATCAAAATAGCTATCTTTATACAACTTTCTAAGACATACTAAAACAAGCAGATAGTTACAAAGCATTAGTTCAACTAGTATTAAAACAGCAAAATGCTCTAAGATCTAATTGATAAAACTGAAACCAGCTGCTACCAATCTGAGATTTAGACAAAACTATAGGCGAAGCTGCAGAATCAGTGGTCTAAAAATGAGACTGTCATGAATGGCAACTCTGCTAGAGCTAGAAGTGAAAGGCTTCATTTGGTTTCCATCCAGAAGAAAGACTTCAAGCTTGAGGGAAAAATACACAATAGAAGCTGCAGATGTTTGTAAGTCTCATTTCTTTACACAAGGCAAATGGACAGCATTTTTAACACTAAGATTACTGAACTCAGTGGCAGGTCACTTGTTGAGGTATGGAAGAGATGAAATTGAGGATGGGGAGCGGGGGGTAATTTATTTCAGAAGAAAATCATGATTCACATGTGTAATTACAGAGAAAGTGTATCCCAGTGGTAACTTTTGAGTCAGGAGTCTGAGTAAATTATTTTAATTAAGACCTGGTGCCTCAGTTTCCTCATTTGCACATGGAGAACATTAAGATTAGGTAATTCCTGGCCAGGCGCGTTGGCTCACGTCTGTAATCCCTGCACTTTGGGAGGCCAAGGCGGGCAGATCACTTGAGGTCAGAAGTTCGAGACCAGCTTGGCCACCATGGAGAAACACCATCTCTACTAAAAATACAAAAATTAGCAGGGTGTGGTGGCACACACTTGTAGTCCCAGCTACTCGGGAGGCTGAGGCATAAGAATCACTTGAACCCAGGAGGCAGAGGTTGCAGTGAGCTGAGATCACACCACTTCACTCCAGCCTGGGTGAAAGAGCAAAACTTCATCTCAAAAAAAAAAAAAAAAAAAAAGATTAGGTATTTCCCTATTAGATTTGTTGGCTTTAATAAGAAAAATAAAGATCATAACACATATATGTTACACATACCACATCTGGTATTTACAAAGCATTCAATAACTACCTGCTATTAGTATGATTGTTAGAACTGTCTATGGAAACAAGCTTATAGGCTAAAAGAGAATAATCCATTTTTTTTCTATTGATGTCCTCAGTAAGACTTTCTTAAAAAAGCCTTAAATACTGCAGGACTGAGGAACACGTTTTATTTGCAATCAGACTGCTGACATGCAGAGAGAAGACAAAGGACTGCAGCACATGGCTGAGTGTTAGCTGATTTTCTGGAAGGGTGGATTCATAGATCTGTGGCATGCAATAGTATGAGAGGCGGACTACAGAGGGAAACCTCCGGGAAGAATCTGTGGATAACCTTGAACTCTACTTGATGGTGAAATGTCTTGAGGATGCAAATGTACTGAGTAAAAATCTATCAAAGACTTTGTTGTTGGTGATGAGATCCACTTACTTCACTTGAATTCCACAAATATTAATTGAGTTGTTTCATTGGGGAAGTTCCACAAGGAAAAAACAAAGACCAATGTTTGAGGAGTTTATAATCTAAGGGGAAGGTTGCGACAGGTAATAAAAAAGAATAGAAAGCGATGGGTCACAGTAGTAGATTCTCGGTGAATGCAAGGTATTACTTGGGAGGCAGTGTACTAACCTTCTTCTGGACATTATATCATGTACTGATATTAAATCTATAAAGTAAACATTTATATCACATCCATTTTAGAAGTAAACTCATGCTTAGAGAGTTTAATAACTTGCCCGACATCATACCATTTCTATAGAGTCAAGACTCAAATAGGGATTTATTGCACCCCTTAGCAGAGTTCTTAACTGCCTAACCAAGGTGCAGTTTCAAAGTGGAGGCACCTTGTGATGTGTTTCAGAGGAGGGTACAGGATTAGGAAGGGAAGCTGGGATTAGGAATCTATTCCTGAAGAAGGACAAATGGGTCTTCCATCAGAAAAGATAGGTGAGGGGATGGAGTGGGCATGCACAGGAGAGAAAGTCAACTGTACGGAGATATTGAACGAGGATATGTGAGCATAACAATTGGTTGTAATATTAGAGAGAGGGAGGGAGGGAGGAAGGTGGGAGAGAGAATAACGAGGAGAAAGAAGAAGAGAGAAAAGGGAAACAAAGAAAGGTGCTGTGTATAGGAGACAGATTAAACCATTAGCTTGAGATCAAAGCTCAGAGTGGTGTGTTAAATTTCTGGCTAGCAAATTTATACTTAATTTGCAGAAAATGAAGTCACTACAGGTTCTAGAATTAGGGAGAAGTGTGATAAACGCTATGGTTTAGAAATATTTATGCAGTGATATGTGACACCAATTGGAAAAGGGAACCACAAGGGAGAGACCGGTACTTGAGGCAGGAATTACTAAATTATTGCAATAATCTAGCTGAAACTAATAGAGTAACAGAGGCTTGAGCAATGATTACAGGAATAAAGCATCAAAACATGGGGAAATGTCCCACATATTTTGAGATGGCCTCTGCAAACAGTTTGATCAATGAATAGATATCCTGGACACAGGAGAAGATAGGCTAAAATGCGCTGGCGTTTTAAGAATGAAACAAAAGGCAAGTCTGGAAGAAGGCTTATTTGTGGAAGCAGGAGTGGAGAGATAAGGCAGAGTCAGAAATGAGATAGGAATTAGGGATGAGGTGAAGGTCTTTTGTACATATTGCTTGCTATTTAAAGAGACATTCAAAGTGTAATTTTCTTAAAAAACCACCAAACCTCTTGCTTCATTGTCTTTTTAAGATCAAAATAAGTTGAGTGGTGCTTCACAAGAGATGCATATTGTAAAACTATTTGGAGAATGTCTTTTAAATGTTATTTTTCTTTAAATAAAGATGTTTGCGTTAATAACGGGTGAGCAGTTAACAGTTTTGCTTATGATTTATGGAGCAATGTGTTTTATCCATTCAGTCATTCACTCAGCAAATATGTCCCTATTATATTCCAAGACCTGTATTAGGTGTCAGAAATCCTTTGGAGGATTCACAGTCTTGCTTGGGTGAATGAGAAATAGTTACAATAAACTACAATCTGTGTAAAACTGACAATGATAATGGCAATAGCAATTAACGTTTCTTCAGCCTTTCATTTAGCATTGTGCTAAGTCAGTTGTCTGTACTATATCTCATTTAATCTTCACAATAATCTATGTGACCACGATACCAATTTTCCTATGAAGATACATATTAAAGAAGTAATGTAATTAGTCCAAGATTGCACAGGTAGTAAGTAGCAGAGTTAGTACTCAAACCCAAGACTTATCTAAATCCAAAAGGTCTGGAACTAAGGAATGGCTTGATAAATTCTGTGGTTTAAAAAATTTTATCCAACAGTAATATGTGGGATCAATTAGAATAAGGAGAAACTGATATTTGACAGAGAAGTTAGTAGGTTATTATAATGGTGTAGCTGAGGGATAACAAAGGCTTGAGCAATGATTATAGAAATTAAACAGTTTCAAGACATTTTGAGATAGACTACAAATAATTTACTTAGCTTCTACGTGGATGTGTGCCCAAAGTCCTATGCGTGGGCCAAGCCCTGTGGGATATGAGATTCTCCCTGCCCCAGGAGCATATGGACCATGTAATTCAGCCAGAATTGGCTTCCTAATTTCACTTCAACTGTTTTTCATCTCATACTGGCTAGAATCAATGTCCTCTCTTAGAACTGTAACCTCCAAGCTTTCCCCCATGCATTCAATGGCATTAAGATTGTTATCATCCTTTTCCCACTCCAGGGTCTTAAAGTGCTGGGAATTGCACTCACTCTATTTTTTGAATTTGATATAAAACTGATTTTAGCTGCACTTTTATATGAGAAGTTTCCTAGCCTTGGTCAGGTAGCATGAAATAAAACACCAAGGCGTCAGGGAATGTACATGCAACAGGAATGTTTGAAATAGTGGCTTTGTAGGCAAGAGTGGTGGGTGTCAATTAAGTCTCTAGCTGTCACTTAATTGCTCTGAATTGTAGTTCTTTAACCTATTAAAGGTGATAAGAAAACTCATGTGAAAAGCCCGTTTTGATAATCAAATATATATATTATATATATATATATACACACATATACATTTCTTAACTAAAGAATATATATATTTTTGGCCGGGCATGGTAGCTCATGCCTGTAATCCCAGCACTTTGTGAGGCTGAGGCAGGTGGATCACCTGAGGTCAGGAGTTCGAGACCAGCCTGACCAACATGGAGAAACCCTTTCTCTGCTAAAAATACAAAATTAGCTGGGTCTGGGGTGGCACATGCCTGTAATCCCAGCTACTTGGGAGGCTGAGGCAGGAGAATCACTTGAACCTGGGGGGCGGAGGTTGCGGTGAGCCGAGATCACGCCATTGCACTCCAGCCTGGGTAACAAGAGCAAAACTCCATCTCAAAATAAAAATAAAATAAATAAATAAATAAATAAATAAAAGAATATATATATTTTTAAGTTCCTATACACCATTTCTCTCAATTCCCTGTAGCTGAAGAAAGCTTGGCTAATTTGTTCATACAGCCATAAACCAAACTAATGTTGACTCTATGATGCTATTCACATAGCATTTGGACAAGATATTAACAAACTTTTCAAAAAGCTAACACTGAAATAAGTGAAATTAAAGCCAAATAGAATAAGAGCATTACAATCATTATGTCTACCTCCAGAAACAATCTTATTAGTTTCTGGAGGTAGACATAATTAGATAATCTTATTAAGTTTCTGAAAAGATGGTGCTTTGAAGATTTTCTATTACTCCCTACCCTATATCCCCCCGCCTTTTTTTTTTCTTCAGAGAGAGAGAGGGTCTCCCTATGTTGCAAGATGGACTCGAACTCCTGCACTCAAGTGATCCTCTGTATCAGCCTCTCAAGTAGCTGGGATGATAGGCAGGCACCACCTAGCCTAGTTTTCATCAAATTTTTAATACTGTACAGCTCATCAGTCAAAGAAACAATCTAAATAAAGAGTAACTATGCTCACGTGGCTGTAAATAAGTTTGAGGAGAATCCATACAGTAAAGCACATGACAAAGGATGAGGACCTATGTTTTTAAAAAGCTAATTTCATGCTAATTGTTTGGACTAAATGAAAGGAATATGTCGACTGCATGAATAATTATAAACTTCAGTAGCTTTACCTAATGCTGAAGTAACCATCTATTAAATATGAAATTATTTTCCTTATGCCAAATTTGAAGTGCATTAAACAAAATGATGATTAGAACAATAATAGAGATGATGTGATATTAATGATAGTAGTAGAAACAGCAGCAAACACTCACAGGATTTATCCTAACCACAACACTGTGCAAAATGGTCTACATGTATTAACTCATTTAATACCCATACTAACCCTCTGAATAAGATTTTAATACTATTTCCACTCTACAGACCAGAAACTAAGAGAAAGAGAAATGAGTAACTTGTCTAAGCTCACAGGACTAGTAAAGAGGCATAGCTGCGACATGAACCCAGGCACTACCTAGAGCTGAACTGGGAATCAATGCAAAGCAAAGAAAGTACTGGGAAACATGGCAGCCACTGACAGCAAATGAGTTGCCTTCATTAAGAACATGAAAAACCCTGGTTGATAGACAGGGTTCATTTTATTTCATCAAGTAAACTATTACAAGGGTGTTAAAGCACAATACAAAGTAGCACTCAAAGAGCTAAATTTAGGGTTCCCCGGTGGTCTAGTGGCTAGGATTTGGTGCTTTCAAAGAGCTAAAGTCAAAGTAAAACCACCACAATGACCTCTGAAATGTTCATTTGAAAAAAAGTATTTCAGAAATCCTGGGTACAGAAGAGTATTGGATGGATTAAGGATCATTTGTATATATGTTTGTCAGTAAGTTCTCATATGAAGAAAACACTAGAAAAGAAGAATTAAGTAACTGTTAGACTTGGGACATGTTTCACTCCATGATTCTACTTATCCTGATCTTTCTTGTAAAGTAAGAACAATTATAAACTATTAAAAAACACATCAAATTGAAATAAATCAGATATTCTTATCTGCATAAAGAGAATACCTCAATGTGTCCTTAGTTTTTGACGAAGTTAGTAGTTCTGTCTGTACACCATTCAAAACTTCTCTGCCTTCCAAGTTCTGCGTGGAATCCTATAGTGAAACAAAGTCATAAGCATGTGATGCTGTGCATATTGAATTGAAAATCTGAATAAAATATCGCAATATGGGAGAGTAAACCGCTTTATGCTGGATATATACAATATGCTCTAATTTCTTTGAAAACTGGAAGCAGGTGTTAATCTTTTTGGTGCTTTCAATGTTCTTTTCTCTCCTGTTTGGTTTCTGAAATGCTCAAATGGGTCATCTACACAACGCAATATGTTAAGAGCTTTGGAATACTTCATTTAGCTTCTTGCTACTCAGCCATAGGCTTTTGGGATTGAGTGTTTTAAACCAGAAAGGAAAAGAATACCAAAGCGGGGGCTCTGGAGACAGATGGTGATATATTAGCCTTAAGGTACGTACTTGCTTGCCCCTCACAACATTAAAATATAAAGAAAAGCAAAATCCATGAAAAAACATTGCCTGGCAAAGTCACCTCTGTCAAAGTCAGGCAGAAACACTGCAGGAAGAAGAAATCCAGAACTCTTACTTTGTCATGAAATTTGATTCTGAGGATAATCTTCAGAGAGAGATTCAAATTGCCTATTTAATTTCTAAAATTGTAAACAGGCTCCCACTACAGAAAGGTTAGAGGGTCAGAGAGGCCCTGTACTCCAGGACAGTGGCAAAGTTGTATTGGATGTTACCCAGAGAAGCAGAGGAGAGGATGGATTCTAGAAAGCACGCCTGATGCTGCTGCTTCCTTAGGGAAGACATTAGGGCTCAGAGCTGTTCCCTAACAGGGAATCCTGTGGATACCCCTCTCTTCATAAGTGGAGTCACAATAAACTATTGTTACACGTGGACTCTGGTTTCATCAGAGCAACAAACCAGATATAGAAAAACCCATTATCAAAAACCCACACTTATAAACAGCATTTATGCATCTGAATGCATTATTCCAACAGAGTAAGAAAGACAACATACGAGCTTAAGAGGCTGGACATAAGTAAATTAGGTTATTTTTTTTTTAATTTTTATTTTTGAGACAGATAAATATATCTATAAATATTTTATTTATATAGTTTATATAAATATTTATTTTACATAAATATAAAATATATTTATTTTACATAAATATAAAATATAATATATATTTTACATAAATATAAAATATTTATTTTACATAAATAAAAAGTATATTTATTTTACATAAATAAAAATATATTTATTTTATATAAATATAAAATATAAATATAAAAAAATTAAAATATATATTTTTTATTTTTATTTTTTTTGAGCTCTGTCGCCCAGGCTGGAGTGCAGTGGCATGATCTCGGCTCACTGCAACCTCCGCCTCCCTGATTCATGCCATTCTCCTGGCTCAGCCTCCTGAGTGGCTGGGACTACAGGTGCCCACCACCACACCCGGCTAATTTTGCTTTTGTATTTTTAGTAGAGATGGGGCTTCACCGTGTTAGCCAGGATGGTCTCAATCTCCTGACCTCATGATCTGGTCGTCTTGGCCTCCCAAGTGCTGGGATTACAGGCGTGAGCCACCGCGCCCAGCCAGGTTATTATTTTAAAGAAAGTAAGACATAACTGCAACAGAAGCACTTTGTTGTAGTGAATTGAGTTTAAAAAAGTCTCTCACTTTTAGATTGAGTAGCAACATTTCATGCAGGGGTTGGTAGTTTTGTGAAACACTTGGTCTACACTAGACTTTTAAAAAATTAATTTTCTCCTTTTCACGTAGATAAGAAAGAATTTCCATAAGGCTAAAGAACACTTCATGGTTTAAGTTACCAAATTTTAAAAGACGATTGTTTTTGAAAGCTCTCAAACATTCATATTATTATGAAGGGCTTGATATATGCTTACAGATAAGTGGAGACAGGGTTGGGCGGGTTACAAAAATACTTAGGTGGATAATTTAACATAATATTGGAACCTGTGATTATCATGTATGTCAGGATATTTGATGACCTCATTTTTGCCAAAATCATTAACTTTCTTATCTGTTTCTCTTACACAGGAATGAATTTGTGTCTGCTTCTCTATACATCAAGCACATAACACCAAGAGCTCATTGTATTAATTTTCTAATGTTGTATAATAAATTATCCCACAACTTAATAAATTAAAAAAATAAACATTTATTATCTCTCACAGTTTCTGTGAGCCAGAGATTTAGAAGTAGCTTAGCTGGGCAGTTCTAGGGTTGGATCGCTTGTAAGTTTGCAGCCCCATGTCTGTGGGGCTGCAGCTACAATCATCTAAAGGATTGCCTTAAGATCATTTTTATTTCTTACAACAGCTTTATCGATATGTAATTTACATAAGAGTCACCATTTTAAAGAGTACAATTCAGTGGTTTTCAGTATATTCAGAGTTTTGTAACCATCATCAACTAATGTCAGAACATTTTTATCACCCCAAAAAGAAACCTCAAACCCCATTAGCAGTCATTCCTCATCCTCCCCTTCCCCAAAAGGCCCTGTCAATCATTAATCTAATTTCTGTCTCAAAGGAGTTGCCTATTTTAGACATTTCATATAAACAGAATCATAAGACTTGTGGCTTCTTTCACTTAGAATAATGTTTTCAAAAGCTCATCCATGTTGTAGCATATATCAGTATTTTACTCCATTTTATGGCCCAACAATATTCCACTTTATGGACATACCACACTAAGTTTATCCATTCATCAGCTAGTGAGCATTTGGGTTGTTTCCACTCTTGCCTATTATGAATAATGTTGCCATGAACATTTGGGTACAAGTTCTTGTGTGAACATATGCTTTCTGTTCTCTGGCGTACGCTGTGGAGTGGAATTGTTGGTCATACGGTAACTATACGTTTAACATTTTGAGGAACTGTTGCACTATTTCCCACATGTCTGAATAATCTGCCATTCTTACCAGCAATACATGAGGGTTTTAATATCTCCATAGACTTGCCACAACTTATTTTCATTTTTAATTTTAATTTATTTTATTCATCCTAATGGGTATAAAATCTCCATAGACTTGCCACAACTTATTTTCACTTTTAATTTTAATTTATTGTATTCATCCTAATGGGTATAAAGTGATACGTCATTGTAGTTTTGATTTACATTTCTGTAATGACTAATGATGTTGAGCTTCTTTCCCTGTGATTATTGGCCCTTTGTGTATCTTCTTTGGAGAAATGTCTATTTGTCTTTTTATTATTGACCTGTAAAGAATTCTTTAAATATTCCATATACAAATTTCTTATCCAATATATGATTTACAAATATGTTTTCCTGTTCTTTGGGTTGTCTTCACTTTCTTCATGTGTCCTTTAAAGCACAAAAGTTTTTTATGTTAACGAAGTCCAATGTATTTATTTTTTCTTTTGCAGCTTGTGTTTTTGGTTTTGTATCTAAGAAACATTACCTAATATAAGGTCACAAAGATGTACACCTTTGTTTTATTCTAAGAATCTTATACAGTGTTAGCTCTTACATTTAGGCCTATTATCATTTTGAGTTCATTTCTGCACACTGTGTGAGGAAGGAGTTCAAATTCATTCTTTGCATGTGGATATCTAGTTGTGCTAGTATCATTCATTGAAAAGATTGTTTTTTTATTCATTGAATTGTCTCGACACCCTTAAAGAAAATGAATTTTCCAAAAATGTAAGGGTATATTTCCGGATCCTCAATTGTATTTTATTCATTGATCTATACCTGTCTATTCTTATGTCAGTACGACACAGTCAATTATTGTAGCTTTGTACTAAATTTTGAAATCAGGATGTGTGATTCTTCCAAATTCGTTCTTATTTTTCAAGATTGCTTTGGCTATGCTGGGTCTCTTGCATTTCCATATTAATTTTGGAATCAGTTTGTTAATATCTGCAAAAAAAAAACAGTTGGGTTTTTGCTAGGGATTGCATTGAATATATAGATCAATTTGGAGAGTATCACAATCTAACCATCATAAAGTCTCTCAATCCATGAACAGTTAACAGTGACAGTTAATTAAAATAAATATTCTTTTTAGTTTTATAATTCTGTATGGGATGTATCCTCAGAGTGTCAAAGAAAAAAACTGATATTTGCTATAAAGTTTTATATCATTATTGTTGCCTCTGCACCATACTCTAAATGGAACTTTGTTGTTGATCCCTAACAAGGTAGAAAAATAACATACTTTCTGGCTCAAATCAACATTACGCAAGATTAAAGAAAGAATTTTTCATCTAGTTCCAGTTAGATAGCAAGTAAAGATTCTATTCATATCAACAAGTTACTTAATTCTCTGAGTATATGGAAATATCAATTACAATTTGAAAGTAATATTGGGCCAAATACAATGTCATAATCTGCTCAAGGGTAATTCTGAACTGACTACACATTTGGAGAAATCATGTCAATGACTACAGACTTTAAAAAGAATACACATTCACAGACTTATATCTCCTATTATTATTAAGATAATATCAAAAACACTTTCCCTTGCCGAAGCTATCAAAAAGGGGTAGTAACTATAGTTTATCATCTCAACTAATGAGCAGTGTTTATCACTTGCCAAGATCATTTCCATATATTGCACTAACAAAATTCTTTGATATTCTCTGAAGGTGGGGCAGGCAGACAGATGCTTAGGGCATCCTATAAGGACATAAAGCCAATTTCAAATTGACTTCAGCAACACTGTAGCTGTGCAGTGCTTTGATACTTATCGACAAGGCAGTTCACCTCTTAACAGGGTACATAAAATCATTTTTTCCAAAAATTACAAAATAACTGACAAATGATAAGTTAAGAATACTTAAGCTTTTCCTTCACTAAATTACATGGTAAAATGAAGAGTCATGAAATTGCACATGTCTAAAAATGAAAATATAGTTTTCCTCATTGCTTATTTAAATGACTTTGAGAAAAATCTGTAAGATGACTTTGAAATTTGGAAGGAAAGGTAGAAAAATAACCCTGATTATGAAGAATCAGAGGTATAAACAATTGATGCCAAACAGCTACCATATTTCTTCAGCTTTAGGTTTGAACAACATTAATTATGTGATTTCAAATCCTCAAACTTGCCTCTAGAAAACATAATGGTTTTGGACGCTCTATAATTAATTTTATTAATATAATTCTTATAATTTCTATTTTTAATGTTAACATAGAAGGATATAATCAGCTGTATGAAATACAAGGTATAGAGCTATTTCAAAATTTTATCTCCTCTTTTGCTCAAATGACA
Organism: Pan troglodytes; assembly: GCF_028858775.2. Lineage (NCBI taxonomy): Eukaryota > Metazoa > Chordata > Mammalia > Primates > Hominidae > Pan > Pan troglodytes. The sequence continues at coordinate 107,318,168 of NC_072411.2, read as the reverse complement.
AGGCTTTGCTGTCTAAAATAAAGTTCAGCAGGAGATTGTGTCCTGCCAACTGGTCAGACACCTTTAAGAAGTTTGCCCTTTACCACTTTCATCAGAGCAGGGAACAGGCAGATCATATGTGGCTCTCACAACAGACAAGTTTAATTACTACAATTTTTTTTAAAGCGAACGTTTTTAGCAACACTTTCAGGATCACGGGAGCATTTCTGACAGCCAAAATGAGTTGGATTTAAACATCACCACACTATTTTTAGCTTTAAAATCAACACTTCTATAATTATTCCCAAACCAATTAGCAACAGCTGGAAAGTAAAGGTGTTTACATTTGGTTAGCACTAGCGCTAACAACTGCAAGTGCTCACAGGCTGGATGAAAGGGGCCAGGCACCAAGAGAGGCAACAGTCTCTCCAGGGGTGATTACGGTATCAGTACCAGGCTATCATTTCATATTTCACAGTTAGTACCAGTCACTGATTTCATACAAGAACGTGTATTCATTATGAAGCATCACTAGGTTATACATGTCCAAAGAAACTTAACACTATTGATACTTTTTTTGGAAGAGAATGCTCATCGCATTCCCAAGTTCTCACTGAATTTCCCTGGTCTAGTGTAGCTACAAAATGAAATTAAAAGTAGTTTTATTGCTCAGTTTTTCATCTCTCAGATGAGAACTGAAATAGCGGTCCTGTCTATCAATAAGTATCTCCCTCTGATTTACAGGTGATCATATATGGCCATGATTTTTCCCCCTCAGTGAATTTTAGCTACATTGGAAACCACTTGCCCATAAAATTTAACTGCAACTGAATTATGTTTTAAAAACTCAGGTGCATTTAAAAACAAGATTTGCATTCTGAAAAGTCAACTGCAAGTTTCTTTTGAAAATGCACATGAATGCTGGAATGAGAGTAATAGAAACATTATACAGAGAGGATCTGAACATCAGGTTATGTGCCTGGTGCTCATACATAATCATAATGTAAATTTTAAAATTAAAATTCTGGGCATAATTCCAGAATATTTGTTTTTACTTTTCAGAACAAAAATATCTGTGCTGAACTAAAACAAACTGCATTTGATAAGCACACATGAAATTAACATGCAATTTGATTGTTAAACACTGTTATTTTCAAACTTCATATATATTTTTTATGCCTTTGGAAAGGCCTTGCCATTGGAAATCTCTCAGTTGACTTCAAAGATACCATCCCTAAATGTTTCAGTCTTAGCAATTAATATGCCTATAATTTACTACACACACAACACACACACACACACGCCACTAGATTTTATACCTACATAGCCAGAAATTGGCATGACAATTAGAGATATAAAAGTGCTAAATTAAAAGCTGCTTAAGAAGAACTGTGTTTTATTCATTTCTATGTCTAACAGTGGTTCTCAAACTTTAACGTGGATCAGAAGAATTACCTGGAGTGTTGTGACAACCTAGATTGCTGGGCCCCGCACTCAATGCTTGAAGCTCTGCTACAGTAGGTCTAGGGTGAGTCCAGAGCGTCTACAAGTTTCTGATGCTGCTAGTCCAGGAGCCACACTTCAAAAACCACTGCCTTAAAGTAGCTAGTACAGATCTGAGACTCAGGAAAAATCCTAAAAATTATTAACTAAGCCGGGAAGGATGGTGTTGATGAGTGAAGCCAGTTCACCCATTTTATAGCTAAGGAAACTCAGATGCAGAAAGCTGAAATGACTGGTCTCCTTTTACATGTTGTGTTAGTGATAAAGCCAGAATCTAGGATTCTTGATACTCAGTTCAGTGTTCTTTCTGTGCACCACAATAAATACTTGCTGACTTAAGGAATGTTGACCTTATTACTTATGTTATGGATTCTTTTTTAATGACAGCAACAAAAACCTATAATAATGTCTTCATTATACTTTACCTTTCTTTCAAAGATCTCAAACTATTTCACATATAACTAGATGTATATCCACAACAATCTAGCGGATTTCTTGGCACTCCTATTCCAATTTCATACCTGAACATATGCAAGACAAAAAGACGAATATCTTGTCGAAGAAGAAACTGAAGGTCAAAGAAAGAACCAAAATTTCTTGGGACCCCCGTTTCCTAAGACTTAGTTTTGAAAGCAAGCACATTAACTGTATTTACCTTGTAATGTCTCTTAGTTGTTGATTTCAGGCAAACAGGGTAAGGAAAAGATACCACATTATGAAACATCCAGAGAAATTATTTATATGAAAGACTATCAAGTTTTTCATTATTCTAGAGATTATGCTCTAATAATTGCATATTTAAAATAAAAAAACCTTTTTTGGAACACGATTAGATCATAAATATTCTACTAACTAGTCCCTTGCTAATCCTGGGAGCAGGTAAAATCATTAACATTAAATGACTGGCTCAAATCCTTGGCTTATGGAGAGCATACACACAGGGTGCTCATGCACATTCACAAACACATACTAAGCCATGTGGATAAATTACCTGAATGCATATGGGATAAAACTGGACTCAGTGTAAACAGTTCTGAACTTTGTAAAATGCACTAAAAGTCTACAACTTTCAATGGACTGTTTTCACAGAGATTATGCAGTTGTGGATTATGTGCTACAGAGGCTAAATCCCATTGATAATCAATATAATCAGGGTTGGCCACACCTTCTCTTCTTCTGGTGTGTCTGCAAGAGATGCTGAATGATTTTCATAGGTTTAATAAAAATAAATTTAAAATGAGTGAAGATCAAGATACAGTAACTGAATTCTGGTCTAACACAAAAGAGACACAGATTCTAATATAAGTTCTATCATTGCTTTGTCTGGTGACCAGACACATCACCTCCTGGCCCTCACTTCTATTTTCCTTATATTGGGGATAAGAAGATTTTTAAGGTCCATTCCAAGCATAAAATGTCATAATGCACCAAATACTAAGGCAGGCAAACTCCAACTGAATAAACATACATATAAAAATTCCCCAACAGATCAATTAAGAGGTATTCATTTGACCAAATGTTTTCTTGGAGAGCTTCCCTTGAGAAGCACTCTCAGAATAGATAACACCTTTATACTTTCTTAACATACTAATTTCTATACAACTTTTGAGGAATAAATCTATGGCATGAAGTATACCTGAAATAAAACCAAAACCTTCTCTCTATACCCCTATTTCTTTTTTATTTTCCTATGATCTTTTCTTGGATATTTTCTTTTCTTCTCATTGCTAATAATCAGCACAGTTAGAGTTCATTGTTAAGATTTCTCAGTATTCTGATTTAGATTTTAAAAGACCAGTGAAATTTTTATAATAAAATTCTTAAAAATTATACCCTTTACCTGCTGGAGTTTTTTTGTTTGTGTTTGGTTTTATTGCTTATTTTTGGTAGAAATGTGTAAAAGTTGACTTAACCTGATACCAGGTGTCAAAAGACAGCTGTGAGCTTTTAAAAAAGGCAGAGGTGATGGTGGGTAGAGAGGGAATTCTGTTTCGTTTGTGAGATTTGAGTGGACCAAACACATTCATCCATCTCATCGAGGTATCAGAAATGAAAATAACTACTGATGTCAAGATCAACATTTCATCTGCTCTGCTAATCTTTCAACATAAGGCTAACACCAGTGGGTGCACTTCTCCCTACACAAATATGTTCAAGTAAAGGCTGCTTTAAAATCTTCAGAGCCATAGAAGTCTAGAAGTTCAACAAGGTAATTCTGCAACCCCTCCTTTATTGTTCACTGTTTCTTTCTCATATTCAAATAACACATTTCAAAAGTGCTGAAAAGAGTGGAAAACAATTTTTTCAAATACAAGACTGATATAAACATGTTTATAATCATAATTTCTATTTATAATTGGATTCTTTCCCACATTCAGTTATAGCTAATTTTCCCCTAGTTTTCCTATATCATTAAATATATTAAAACTGCTTAAGCCCAGTGCTTCGATACACAAAGATAATGTTGTTTATTATTGAAAGGGTGAAGATATTGAAAAACAGCAATTTCCACAAGGTCTGCTTCAGATCATGCTAAATCATAAAATGTATGATCAAAGGTATTATAAACATCCTTCTTTCATTTAATCTATTTAAACTATACCATCTTCTCAAATATTTAGAATCCAGGTCTGTCAAAATGGACATTTATATGGTACTGGGGCTTCATTTGTAACTCCAAATCATCACCTAAAGCTGGTAAATAGAAAAAACTTAAGGAAGTTGGGATAATTCAGCAATTACCAAGCATTTCTACCTTAACCACTTTCATTTTGCTGGCTGAAATACATCTCAATCAAATTTGGCTCTAGTAAATATCCCATATACACTGATGCAAAGCTATACAAAAGCCAGGTTTGGATCAGAGAGAGTAGAGATAAAAGGTCACACTATTAAAGCAATTGTTTATTTTTGCACAGGCATTTCACGCATGCCAACACAAGCATACTTTCCTGCTAGTCTTCACGACGAAAATCTTCAGGATGAAAATGTGCTGCAGAAAAATTTTAATCCACAGACCAATTCCATAGCTGTGTCATGAACAGGGTAAGAAAGAAAAGAAAAGAAAAGCACACTTATTCGTATGTGTGCTTAGTTTGGTAGTACATTTAGAAAAAAAAATCTCAAAATTTAGGAAGCCAAAACTGTGTTAAAGAATTTTTTTATAACTATTAGATAGAGAACCACATTGACAAGCCATCTTAGTTCATGAATAAGGCAAGTTCAAGGACTTCTTGAAAAGGTATTTTTTATTGCCTATCGTCTATAAGCATTTCACCCTCTTCTCATCCAGACTCAAACCTTCCTGACTTTGCCATGTGCATCTGTTGCTCTCCTATGACCTTCATATATCTTCCTACACAATCATTTCGCCATTCACTTTGTCATTCTTGCATTTCACTTTGTGACATCTTTATTGGAAGCCTCTAGTTTCAAAAAACAATTTCACAGCTTATAAGACCTACTGAAAATAAACAATTTGGGGAAGGGTTTTCTTCAGACAACCTAAGAGGCACTTGAAGCAATCCTTACCATGACTTATGTGAAGAAGGAGGAACAGCGGAAGAGTCAAAGACAACTGTATGGAGAGAAGTAGGGTGATCCAGAGCCGGCTACACCATCGTGGGTTCTTACAGCATGTGGAAACACAGCTTGAAATGAGGTGCAGAGGTCTGAACTGCTGAGAGCAGCTGTAGTCATGGGCAGCAGTCAGCAAAAGGTTTGTTTGTTTTTTGAGCAAGGGTAGAAACACAACAAAGAGTTAGGAGAGACTCTGCAAAAGTAGCTATAGCCAGACCAGAATATATGCTGATCACACAAGGAAACCACCATGCATTTCTATTTAAATACAAATGTTTTAAACTTAAAACTTTACAGTGCTTGAGAGGTAGAGGGATGCACTGTCCCATTAAAATAATCTACTGGTTATCAATAGCTAAAATGTAAGCTCCAAGTAGGCAGGCAGTGGTTTTTATCTGTTGTGTTCACAAATATATCCCCAAAGCTTAGAACAGTGCCTGGCAAAGGGGAGATGCTCAACACATACCTAGATACACCAGTTTTCTAGAATACCATTGCTTGCCTGGCAAATATCCAGCCATCTATACCTTCACACCCAACTCAGTATAAGCCACTTTCTCCCTGAACACTCTGCATGGACTCAATCTCCCTCTTCAGTGCCACTTTCATGCCATGTGCAAGCTCTGTCATGGCATTCATTGATCTCGGGGTAGGTGAAGATTTCTTTACAGGTCTGTCTGCCTTGCTTGGTTCTGAGAGCTTTGAGGTGGGGAATGAGTCTCATCCATCTTGGTATCCCTGTCACTTAGCATAGGACTGAAATACAACAGATACTCTACTTACAAGGGGTTTACTGGGTAAACAAATCTGTTCCTTTTCCTTAAAGGGTCTTAGTTAACTTTCAATAGAATATATATTTATGACGTCTGGAGTATTATGCTAGACTCCATGTGCAGAGTATTGTGCTGGACTCTGGGGGGATTCAAAGATGAATATGACAATATGATACTGTCTCTGCATTCGAAGTTGCCAGCCAGCTGGAACCATTGCCAGAGGCATCTCTGGCAAGAGAATTTAAAGTGCAATTGAAAGCTAATCTTTATTTATGAATTGAAATAATTGAAGTAAAAGAGAATGCATTGATTTGTACCTGGCTGGTTATGTTTCTTTATATATGCACCTATATTTTATTTATTATAATGTAATTTAAAATGACTTTCATTATTTATAAAATATATTTAAACCAATATTTAAAACCAACTAAGTTCCACAACCGCTGGAAGCTTGAGTTAATCACATTCTCACCAGCTGAGAAAGGAAACTTCCATGCTGAAACCTCCAGATCCTGAACCTACAGACTAGAGATTGTTGATCAGCATGGGGACCTTACACTTGAGGCAAGACTGCAAGCAAGGCCCACCATCTCGGAAAATCTGTTTTGAACCTCTTGCTCGATATTCCTCTCCTCTTCCAGCTATCTCTTTTCTTTAGACTTAATCATGGGTCAAGGTAGAAACAACTCTTGGGGCAACTGTCCTCTTCCATTGCTCTTTCTTCTTTCGGCATTTCCTTAGCCTTCATTGGTGCATCAGCTCCCAAGTACCTCCAAACCCTTCTCCTCCTCTGTTCCTAGGATGCCCTGGAACTCTTTCATAAGCTCAAGAACTTCCTTAAGTATTGTCTCTGCTACCTTGATGTAAATGACAATAAACTTTCCCCAAAGAAACCACTTCCTCGGCAACCCTATGAAGTGAGACATGATCATTTTCTTCATGCTGCCCACTCTCATCCTGGAGCTGTTTCTAGATAAGAATTTCCTGTTTCCTCCTCTGGAAGCTGCCCCATGCTGCTTTACTATTCCCTTTTCATTGTCCACACCTGACAGTCTCCAAGTTGGTCCTTCAGCACTTCCTCTTGCTCCATCATTTTAATTAATATTTTCTCCCTCTCTCATGCCTTATCTTTTACTATCACCCTGGGTGACACCCATGTCCACAGGCATCTTACACCTTGACCTCACTCAGTACCTTCTCCCTCTAGTAGCCTTCTGCTTTAGGAACTCTGTAATCAAAAGCAAAATTGAACACGGGAATTCAAGGGAAAGGTTTTTGGGTAACGCTCATTATTCAACAAAACTATATCATCAAATGAGAAATAACAGGGCTAGCAAACCCATAGCAAAACAGGTATCATTCAGTTCACAAGCCCTTATTGAGGGTCCCCTTTGCTCCAGTGCTAAGCATTGGAGATACAGAGATGAAAAAATGTATACACTTTTTGCTCTGAAGAGTCCATTCTGGGGAGTAAGGAGCACAGAAGCTGGAGAGAAGATACTAATGAATGGCCCGTCTACTGTTCCCCTTTGCATGTTCTATAATTCAACTCAACTGAGCACCAGCAAGATCCCAAACACACTGCTATTCTTTCTCTAACCTCACCCCCATTCCAAGTGTAAGATAAGAACTGATATGTAGCTGCTAATCCAAGCCCATATCTTTGACAGAATTGTAAGAGACCTGTAGCACTGAGATGATGATAAATGTTTTCGCAGACACATCCTTAAATAGTGATAGCTCTATGGGACCATATCTAAATAGGAGAGGTGGTGGTTGCTAGAAACAACAACAACAAGCCTGAGTGAATGTGGGGAGGATATTCTAATGGCCACCCTCCTCATCTACTTCCCCGAGAAGGTGCAGAAAAGTGAGAGGTCGCCAATGCTGCGATCTTTTCTGGAGCCTCTTTGAAAATACATCACTCCACATACAAACCTCCCAGTGTAAATGATGCAGTTTGTGCCACGGCAAAATTATGAATTATTACAAGCTCTGGGCCTTTGGCTTACATGTAGTATGTGTATATGATTTCAAATGTTGAATCCATAAGTACTAAAGGTCTTATGTTCTTAACTTCTATTTCATTTGTTGGCTACTTTGGGGTTGAAAAACTTCAGCCTCTAATGCTTAAATCTCTTCCGCTAACCCTGCATAGACAATTACTAGAATAACTAGAAGCAGCCAAGGTGTACTACAATCAGATAGCTTAATTTACATATTTATAACTGCTTCTATTAGACAGTGATGATTTAATCCAAATATCATCTCTGGATTAATCATTGAATCCCATTCAGACTCACCAAATTGGTAGTTAGTTGAGCAATTGTTTGGGGCCAAAATCTTATGCAATGAAAACTGGTAGAGGATGAAATTGGCCGACTGTTTACACGTTCTGATTGCTTTTGCCTAAGAGCTACAAACCAGCTTCATAAAGAACTTCCCCACACTAATGGGCCAATCTTTTCCCATAGCATGTGCATCACTGCCCGTCTCTCTCCACTTCCACTCCCAAGAGGCTCCAAGAGCACAGTATCTACACTCAGTAAATCCTCATGAAGACTGACCTGGCTTCTAGCTTACAAAGTTGGAAGAAAGAAAGCCATGTAAAAACACCTCCGGTTGTCTGCCTGAGTTTTACTGGCTTAGTTTATAGTGGATACTCATATTAACTGGCTGAGTGAGTAAACCAACTTACCCAACCTGCCATCTGACTGTGAAGCTGACTGCAGCACCACACTCCCTAGCAGAGGAATGTGGGCCAGCACTCCTTTTCACAAGTGCATGCAGAAATAACAAACCCCAGAGAAACTGTTGTAAATATCTGGATCTTTCCTGAACTGTATTTTTAATATGTTATGAGAATAATAGCAAGGAATGGTTAAAAACATACATGAAGCAGTTATGTTTCAAACCTGTAACAGATCACTTACTCAATGCCACATGACACAAAAAAACAGTGTCCCAAATGAAAAAGAGGAAATCTTTTTAATCAAACCTTCCCTTGGTCTGAACAAAACAGAGATTTTCATTTCATTCCAGTTACATTAAGGTTTCTCCCACAGCACTATGCCCAATCACTCCACCATATCTAATCAGTGATGCAACCTCACACTTTTAATGAACTCCCAGGGTTGTACAGAAAAGCACATGCTTCCTGACAGATAAGAGTTTTTAAGCACAGTGGTGATGTAAACCTTGCTCTTCTCTTCTTGTTACAAGGGAAATAATTCTGTAGCTGAGGAAACTCCGGTGATGCACCTCTACAAAATACAGCAAATGACCTCTTCACTTGTGAGGCGATCAAAGCAGATTAAAATCACTGCATTTAACAGCTCTTCAGAAGGAATGGCAACTGGATGCAAAAATGATAGTTCTATAGAATCAAATATATTGGTTAATTTTCTGTGGATGACCTTCCTCTGAGAAAGGAGCAAATTACAGATATGACAATAAAGAAAAAAACCTGGTTTTCCTTCTTTCTTAAAGACTGAAGTACATGCATACAGAAACAGTAATGGTTAGGAAATCCACTGGATGCAAAAAAGTTGAACAAAATAATTGACTCAGTCCTACCCTTGACTTCAGGAAATGGAGAATCAATGAGATTTTGGACTCAGATTTGCCATCTCACCAGAAAGGAAAAACAGAGAAATGACTGGTTGTTTGGCAGTTGGTGTACAGCACTAGGCTGAAGTGCCATGGAAAGTGAAAGGAGCCAGGGCATGCAATTTGTTTGCTGACCTCCTACTTTGCCCTCCTCAGTCAGATGCTCAGGTATGTCCCTATCAAGGTGGCACATATTTTATGAGTAAGCCCAAGGATTAAGTGCTTGCAGAAAAAGAGAGTCGGGGAGGCCAAGGGGGGTGGATCACCTGAGGTCAGGAGTTCAAGACCAGCCTGGCCAACATGGTGAAACCCCGTCTGTACTAAAAATACAAAAATTAGCCTGGCATGGTGGCAGGTGCCTGTAATCCCAGCTACTCAGGAGGCTGAGGCAGGAGAATCGCTTAAACTCTGGAGGCGGAGGTTGCAGTGAGCCAAGATCATGCCATCGCACTCCAGCCTAGGGGACAAGAGCGAGACTTCATCTCCAAACAAACAAACAAAAAAAGAAAAAAAGAAAAAAAAAAAGAAAGAAAAAGAAAAAGAGAGTGCCCATGAGTTATGGCCTCACTGCAGGCCGGGCATGGTGGCTCATGCTTGTAATCCCAGCACGTTGGGAGGCCAAGGCAGGTGGATCACGAGGTCAAGAGACTGACACCATCCTGGCCAACACGGTGAAACCCCGTCTCTACTAAAAATACAAAAACAAATTAGCTGGGTGTGGTGGCGGGCACCTGTAGTCCCATCCCAGCTACTCGGGAGGCTGAGACAGGAGAATCACTTGAACCCGGGAGGCAGAGGTTGCAATGAGCCGAGATCAGGCCACTACACTCCAGCCTGATGACAAAGCAAGATTCCACCTCCAAAAAAAAAAAAAGACAGTCATAAGTGTTGCACCATTCTATATACTTTGCATTATGATTGGCAGTCATTCCCATAAATCTCTATTATTGACACAAAGAGGTTGAGACCAGGAGGCAGAAGGAATAGAAAAGGGACAGTGTAAGTCAGTAACTCTCTTCATTAATGTGACATGAATTTGTCTCACTGTTTCCAGAGTTTTGCCCAAACATAGTGAAAGTTGAGGGTTGATTTTTACTTAACATAGTTTTCTCTTCCTCTGAATTTTGTGGCTATGGTCCAAACGGTTTAAAACAGAGCAAAACTGCTTGGTTTTCTTTCCCATTATTTTTCAAAGCAACTCAGTCATCCCCCGAAGCCCAGCTTATCACATTTTACCCTATTATTTTAAAAAAGAAATATAACAATCTATTTATTTTCTTTCTGTCCACTTGGATTGAATAATTCAATCCTCAATGTGCTCATGCATCTAGATCTAGTCTTATCTTAATTTATTTCCTTATTTATGCTCAAACTCTGTCAAATTTTAATCCTTCCCTCTAAAGGAAGTTACTCTGTACAGCTGTCAAACGCATCACTGAGTACGTTTCTATCATGATCCTCAGTTTCCATTAGGGTGCTAATGATGACTTCTCAGTACTGGAAAGACTGGTGAGTGCCCATGAGTTATGGCCTCACTGCGGGAACTCAGTCATCATTTGGATCACAGTTGCAAAATCTTTAGAGCCTGACACTATTTACCTGTCTCTGAGAATCACATTCATCTAGATGCCATTGCACAAAAATAGCTTTCAATTTAAAACTGCTGTGAACTAGAATAATTGGCTTAACTCTGATGTCCTTATGATTACACTGTCACATTAGAAGATGCACTTTAAGTAATTTTTTTGGTATGACTTCCGATCAACACACGATATTCACATGGAATGATACAACACCCATTCTTTCTGAATAGCTATGATGGTCAGGGTCACTTCAAGCCTGGTAGAGCTGTTTTTCCTTTTTGAAATAATATTATTGGTGATATAATTTTGCCATTTGAAATGCCTAATACTAACACGGATGAAATGGTGACATTCATCCCAGGTTGACTGCCCAATTCAAACCACCACTCTTCATAGACTTTTTACTTTTACTCTATCTACTTTTGAATAAGGTAATATCATTTCAACAAATTCTTAACTTTATTGCATTCATTACTCTCATTTGTAACAGTCTCATTACAAAAACAGGTTTTATAAAATGTAGACAACCTACTAAAATATTCCAAATTTTGTCCATAATATTGAAGACAGCAAGAAAAAAAAAGAGAAAATGTACAGATCAAATGGCATGCTTGATGGCTTTTATAAAAAGCTAAGGGGCTTTGAGGGTTATAAGAAGCCAAGTCCTGTGACCCACTTAAGCCTAAGGACCACTGTAATTTGATTGGTATAAAAAGAAGTGAAGCAGCTAATTTATGGAAAGTACATTATATGATGGACAAAGGAGGATGACAGTTTTAATCAATGGAGTAGCAAGGTTTTTTCTTAAAAAACCTGTGTTTTGTTTAAAGCAAAAACTTGAAAGAAACCAAATGGGGAGTTCACAACTTTATTTCCCAAACTATAGAATATTTTCCATATTCAGTTTGGATGTACTTTTAAGTTCAGACGCCTGTCTTTTGTTTGTATTATGAATACTCTCCTCATCAAAGAAGAGTTTAAAAAAATATGAAAAGATAAAAATCCTTAATTAATTTTGACAGCAATTGCCTTAATATGAACTGTTAAACACACTTGGAAGACTCTCAGCAATGAAAGCTAGAGGAGGGCTGCTAACAGTGCCTATATCTAAAATCTACATTTCAATTATCTGCTGTATTTACAACACCATGCTTTACGATGTGCCAGAAGGGATGGCTTAGTGGCCTAAGCATCTGGTTTTCAATTGCCATATTCCCTGAATTGCACAATTTGATTCATTAGGGGCTGGATATGCAGATGAGTCACACCCACCCCTGTGGGCTTAGTCATCCAGTGGTGAATTGACAGAGGTGGTGGAGCAGGGGGCTGGCCCTAAATCTTTGCTTCTCTTATAACTGCATTAGACCCTATGTTGACTGGAGATTAATTTCTCTCTCCATTCTTTCAGGAGTGCCTCCAAAGGTTTCCCCCCATTTCCTCCACCACTGTCATGAAACGTATAAAGTAGCAAGGGATTAATTACTTTAAAACCATAACAAAAATATCTAATAACCAAAATACTGTCACAGTAACTACAGTTTTCAAATCATATGCACTGGGAAAAAAATTGACAGAGAAGCAACTGAAACCATGCAGAACTAGGTGTGAATGGATGCCTTTGGACTTAGGAAATACAAAGAGACCTTTGTAATTGCTCCCACATAAGCCACATGTTTACTCCCTTTCATATTCTATGTGCATCTTCATGGAAAATAAAGAGGCCACATGAGATCCCATTTAGAATGCTCCTGTCTTATAAATATGTCTGCACTATATGGCTTTCCAAAGAGGTGCACTTCAATACCCATTTTGTAAAGTGTATTATTTCTGTAATATTTACTGTCACCTGGGGGAAAAACCAGTAGGGCTTGTTGAAGGCTTCACTAAAATAACAAATTAAGTGAGATTAGAAATGCCATAATTAATTAAGCCAGCTCTCCTTCACTTGAAAGGCTGGAAACTATACTGAGTGGTAGTAAACTGCACCTACTAATAAAGCTATGCAACTAATAAAGCAGTATGTTCTTGCTAGCAACAGCATCACCACAAGTTCTTGAAAGCATTAAACTTGACCTTTTATTGTTTCCCAGCACTCTCCCAAGGTTCCTTTCTGCAATGAACAATTCTGAGCACATTTTAAAGCTTACTTTGGAAGATACAGCCTTACATAATGTATCAGAATGATAATAATTTGCACCAGTGCAACCCAGTCATTCATAAATATGATAAAATAATGAAAAATATATTGTTATATTTCATTCCTCAAATGAATACAAAAATTAAATACCTTCAAATATACTTAAAATGTAAATATATACTGAATATAAAAATAGCACTAAAGGTTTTAGGGCCAATAATTTGATGGAAAATACCTAAAATAATTTAAATAATGCTAACTTTAAGATAAAAAGTACAAAGAAGGTGAAAACCCCAATGGTTATTGTTTAAAATACATAAATGTCAAGGAAAAGCAATGAATGATAATGTATACATTTCTTGTTTAAAGCAAAAAATCATATCATGGATAATTTATAATTTAACATGAAAGAATGCTTTATAATGGCAACAATTTTTACATAAAAATAAACTCAATTTTTAATTAAAAGTATTTTGTTTGAACAAGGGTCTATTCTTTTTAAGAAAAAAGTTCTAAAGATTTTCCATGTTTTAAAATGAAATAATGAAACACGGAGATTCTCAAACTAAAAAAAATAAAACCAGTGATCACTGAATGTCTCTTATCTTTAGCTAAGACTCATATCTAAATATGACAACATTGAAAGGCAGCAAGATACATTAGTAGGTACTAACTTAAAAAAACTTGTACTACTATGTTAATATCAGACAAAAGACTGTCAATAAAATATTATTAGGGAATTAAAAGGTCATTAATTACATAAAGAAAAAAGAACAATCCAGAGAAAGATATAATAAATTCCAACCTACACACCTAACAACGTAGCCTCCTAATATAAGAGAGGGATACAATTATAAGGAGATTGACAAATCCAGCATCATAATGGAGACTTTGATGTACTCTCAATAACTGCCAGCTACTACAGACTAAAGGATATCAGGTATTTAAGCAGAACAGCTAGAAACTTTGGTATAATCTTCAAATGAACATAGAAGGTGTCATCTAATAATGTTTTAAAGCAAAGGCATACATGAAACATATTAGGAAAGGAATATATAGAGAAAAAGTATATTATTTATTCTTATAAGGAAAGGAACATATAGAGAAAAAATATGACCATATACTATGACATAAAACAACCTGAATAGACACTAAAGAGCCTATAAATACACATCTTACATCTTGTTCTCTGACCACAGTGCAATTAAGATCAATAACAAAAAGAAAACTAAAAACAAGCAAAAACCTCACCACTGCACATTAGGAAACTTTATAGGAAGTATGTTACCTAAACAACATACATAACAGAGAAAGTCACAATAAAAATTTAGAAATATGTAGAAATGTATAAGAAGTTACATAACAACATTTTAAAAATTAAATGTTTATTTTAAAAGAGAACGATTGCAATAGGTGATAAAAACATCAAATGAAAGAGTGATGGTGAATTATATAAAGGAAGGATTGGGTGGCTATCATCTGAACCCTGTGCAGCAATAAGACATGTTCCTTACAAAGGGATTCAAATAAGTAGTAAGTTGAAAGCACCACCTATGAAATATTCTTGCTGAAAGAATTATCCTGAATCCAATCAAGTCTCTAGATCTAACTACAGAAAATTCAGGGAATGAAGAAACAATTTAGATGATACCATAAGGCAGCAATCTGCTAATTCCAGGATTGTTTTCTATATATAAAAATCTGTTTTTTCCCTAAATTCTAAGAAATTAAGATAAAAAATAGAAAGAAAAACAATTATACAATAAGAATGCAAAGAGTCATAATAGACAGAAGCAATGTGTAGGTGCATTTTAGATTCTATTGCACAGAAACTGATCCTTAGATTTTTTTTTGAGATATTTGAATAAGTTTTAATATGGACAAAGTATTAGGTGATATTTAAAGAATTATTCACTACTTTTGTCAGATGTAATGATGACACAGTGATTTTGTTTAAGAGTTTCTGTTAGGGATGTACACTGAAGTATTTATATATAAATGTCATGATGTTGGGAAGCTGCTTTGCAGTATTAAAGTAAAATTATGAAATGGGAAAATAAACAAGATGGCAATGTGTTGCTCATTATGGAAACTAGCTGAAGGGTACATGGAGGTTCATTATACTAATCTATTTTTGCGTACGTTTAAAATATTCAATCATAAAGATGTTAAAAAAGTTTCTAAACCATATAAAGTGTTGAAAACACTAAAAAATAAGCCTAAAGAAATGAAAAGAAGACATGAATATAAAAAACAAAGAAATAAAATAGAAAATACAGCCACATTTGAAATCATTAATTTTGAGGGCAAAAATTGTTTCCTCAAAAAATAAAAATAAAAAAAAAGAAGAATCAAACAGAAAAGTCAATGGTAAGACTGATAAACATAAAGAAATGAAAGAGGCACAAATAATATTAAAATCAAAGAGAGGGTATGGTCAGGAAGGTGTTTAGGTTTTTAAAACCATAATTGGCCCTTTTTCTACCATGATGTTGATTTTTATAAGTGAAATCAGCCTATTGTTCATCCTTTCATACCATTCTTACTTAGTTTAAGACTAGATGAATTTCCAAGTAACTTGGAAAGTTATTTCCTCTTTTTTTTTTCTATTCTTAAAACCACTTTTATGCTACTGAGGTTATGTATCTTTTGAAGATCTGGAAGAATATTACTATATAACAGTCTAGTACCTTTTCCTATTTTAAAAAAATCGATGTGTTTTGGCTGGGCACAGTAGCTCACGCTTGTAATCCCAGCACTTTGGGAGGCCAAGATGGGCAGATCATGAGGTCAGGAGTTCGAGACCAACCTGGTCAGCATGGTGAAACCTTGTCTCTACTAAAAATAAAAAAAATTAGCCAGGCATGGTAGTGTGCACCTGTAAGTCCAGCAACTTGGGAGGCTGAGGCAGGAGAATCACTTGAACCCAGCAGGCAGAGGTTGCAGTGAGCCGAGATCACGTCACTGCACTCCAGCCTGGGCGATAGAGCGAGACTCTGTCTCAAAAAAAAAAAAAAAAAAAAAAAAGATATATTTTAATTTTTGGTGTAATTTCCCTTAAGATTATGCTTCTAATTTAGGCCTTAGATTTTTCTTGGAAGAGGCTTAGTTAGTAATATGTTACCCATTAAAGCAAAGGCTTCAAATTTATTGGCCTGAAGATATTTAATCTCCTCTAAAATAAATTATCTAAGCTTCCACTTGAAAAAACTAAAGAACAATTAAGCAGAAGAAAACAGTATAAATAAGAATGGAAACCAATAAAATGGAACATGGACATGTAACAGGAAACAAAATCAATGAAATCAAACTGATTTTTTTGTGAAAAGATGAAAAAAATTAACAAACACCTAGACAGAATGAGAGAGAAGACATAAATTACAGTAGTATCCTCTTATCTGCAGTTTTGCTTTCTGCGTTATCAGTTTTCCAGGTTTGAAAACAGGTGAGTACAGCACAAGAAGATATTTAGAGAGAGACAGAGAGAGAAAGTGCACACAAGCATGAAAGCAAACACACATTTCCATAACTTTTATCACAGCACATTGTTATAATTGTTCTATTATTAGTGCTGTTAATCTTACTGTGCATAATTTATAAATTATGCTTTATCATAGGTGTGTGAGTATACTATAGAGTTCAGCCCTATCCGTGTTTCCAGGCATCTACTGGGGATCTTGGAATGTATTTCCTGTGGATAAAGGGGGACTACTGTATCAACGTCAGGAATGAAAAAGGGAACACCACTGCAGATTCCACAGACAATAATAGAAAAACAAAGGAATTCTATTATTTATGCCAATATATGACAATTTATATGAAATTGACATATTTCTTGAATGACCCAATTACCAGTAATGATCCAATAAGAAAGATGGAACTTAAAGGGCTCTATAGCAAATGAAGAAATTGAATATATATTTATAAACCTTGAAACAAAGATAACTCCAGGCCGAGATTACTACATCTCAAACAGTTGAGAAGGACATAACTAGTCCTACAAAGACTCTTTCAGAAATAATAAAGAAGAGAACACTTTCTCACACATTATATAAACTAGCATTACCATGAAACCTAGGCCATATAAATACATTACTCAATAAAGAAAGTCAGGGACCAGTAACCCTCATAAATAGAGAGGCAAAAATATTTAATCAACTGTTAGTAAATTAAACATAGCAATATATACAAAAGATAATATTATCTTAATTAAATCGATTTTCACCTGGAATACAAACTTGATTTAACATTAAAAAATCCATTAATGTAGTTTACCACATTATCAGACAAAAGAAACAGATGTAGAAAAAACATTTGACAAAATTTAACACTCTTCAATGATTAAAAACTCTCAGCCTATTAGGAATAGAAGGAACCTTCTTCAACCTAACATAGGGAATCTATTAAAAAACTTAGAACTAATATCATATTTAATGGCAAAAATCTAAACATGTTCTACAAATATTGAGAAGATCGTCACCATTTCTATTTAACAGTACAATATAGGTCTTAGCATCATAGCAAAAAAGGACAATGGCATAGACTAGAAAGTAATAAGTAAATCTATATTTTCTCCATAAAAAATAAATGGTGCTGAGTGAACTATGTATAAATATATTTTAAAAACACAAATGTAACTCTAGATTATGCCACGGAAAAAAATAAATTTCAGGTAGATTACAGATTTTAAAATAAATGACAAAAATAATAATACAACTTCATAAAAATAGGAAAGAATATGCTTATGATTTGGGAATAGGGAAAGATATATTAACAGAATATAAAAGCACCATCCATAAAGGAAAAGACTGATAGATTGAACTAGCTTAAAATAACTATTCACCCAGGTTACCAAATAGTGAAAAGAGGAAGGCACAAGCAGATACCCACAACCCACGTTTTTGATAAAAGGGTTGTAACAGAGAATATATAAAGAAAATCTACAAAGTGATGAGAGAGAGGAGGGAGATGGACGAAATCCAATACAATTATGGGCAAGAGACCTATCTATATAAGTCTTCATAAAATAAACATGGCCAATAAACATATGAAGAGGTGCTCAACCTCCTTAATCCTCAAGGAAACAAAAATTAAACCTAATTTTATACCGTAAAATACCCATCAGAATAGCTAAAATGAAAAAGGCAAACAGTACCAATTATTGATGAGGATATGGAATTCCTACTGTCTCATACTGCTGGTGTGAGTATAATTTAGTATAGCTATTTGAAAACTAGTATTATACACACAGCCTTTAACTCACAGTGTACAGACTTAGCAACACATGTACATTTGTGCACCAAAGACAGTGCAAGATGCTCATGGAAGCATTATTAATAATCCCAAAGTGGATAATTCAAATATTCATCAAGAGTAGAATAAAACAGATTTTTAGATAAAAGTAACAATGGATTTATAAAAACATAGCGATGAATCAAGGAAAAGTTAATATAAGGAAGAGTATTCTTATTTTTTCCCTTTTCATATCAAGGAGTAAGAAATATTGGCCAGGGTGGGTAAATCAAGAAATAGATGTTTAAGTATATTATTTAAAGCTATAAAGGCAACAATTAATCTGAAGATAACCATTAAACTGAAAATTATACATAACCGGAAGCAGAGCAGGAGAAAGGGAGATAGGAGGTAACTTAAATGTAAGAAATTACTCATTTACAATAGCAGGTAATCAAGAGTAGATATTCTATAAAGTTGACAAATCAAGAAAAAGGGGAATACGTGTAAAATTTAATTTTAAGTTTTATCATAGCCACCTTAAAAATGTAAAAACAGCAACTGTGATCAGGGGTTGCCTGTGGGACTGAAACAAAATAGGAGCCAGGGAGGCTGAGTTTTCATTTTACTTTTTTATGATTTTTGAGCATGTGGATATATTAATTCTATAATAAAAATACTAGTTTAAATGTACACAGATAAAAGGCTCTCAGCAAGAACCTGAAAAGTTCTAATTCTATACCATAGCTCACCAACTTGAACTTACTGGAAAATGGTTGATTTCTGGGTAGTAAAGTATGAGTACAGAAAATCTCTTAGAATCTTTAAATAAATATAAACTATATGGTATCTGCCTGTGATTTTATAATTCATGGAGAATTAAACTCTTAAGCACATTAATTTTTAACGTTAGCATAATCTTATTAAATGTTTTTTGGTTAAGATATAAATTTATGGTTTATATTATCAGTACACATTATTTATGTATACTTAGAATAATATATTACTAATTTCTAAAACTTATTCTCAGGAGGTGCTATAATCCCCCTCAAGATTTGTGTGCCCTCCAAAATTCATGTTGAAACTGAATCCCCAATGCAACAGTATTAAGAAGTGTGGCCTTTGGGAGGTGATTAGGTCATGAGTGATCAGCCCTCATGAATGGATTAATGCCTTATAAAAGGGCTGGAGGGAATTGGCGAAGCCTTTTTTGTCCCTTTTGCTCTTTTTGCCCTTCTGCCTTCTGTCATGTAAGGATACAGCAACAGGGTGCCATACTGAAAACAGAGAGAATCCCTTACCAGACACCAAATCTGCTGGTGCCTTATCTTAGACTTCCTGCCTCTAGCAATGTGAGAAACGAATTTCTGTTATTTATAAATTACCTAGTCTCGGGTATTTTGCTATGTATAGCAGCACAAACAGACTAAGACACAAGGTAATAATAACATTGGATTAGCTTTTTGAGATAAAGTAATTTATTTAAATCATGGTTATCTTTTAAAACACATCATGTAAGAACAGATCTATGCAATGTATTGAACCTACTTGTTCTGGTCACTATTGCTGCATAGCAAATCATCAGGCAACTCAGTGGTATAAAGCAATATGTATTCTGGTTTACATATTCACATCTCATAGAGTTTGTGGGTCAGGGATTCGGGAAAGGCTAAGCTGGGCAGCCCTCGCTTGGGGTCTCTCACAAGGCTGCAGTCAGATGTAGAGTCGGCTGCTGCCAAGGCTCCACAGGTCTGGGCATCCATGACGGCTCACTTACGTGGCTGGCCATTGATGCGAGCTGGAAGCTGGGAGATCTGCCATGGCTGCCAACTAGATTGTCTATACATGGCCTTTCTAGCAAAGTGGACTCAGAGAAATGGACTTTCTTACATGGCATCTGGCTTGTCCCAGAGCAAATGCCCAAGGGAATCAGATGGAAGCCACAGGTATAGCCTTTTCTGAACTAGTCTCAGAAGTCACACAATGTCTGCTGCACACTATGATTTTCAATTAAGTCACTGGGCCAGTCCAGATTCAAGAAGAGAGGACATTAGACCTCAGCTCTTCACTGAAACAGTGTCAAATATTTTATTAACATGTTTGACAATCTCCACACTTACTCTATGGATTAAAAAAATTACATGAATTTAAGCAAAATACTACAAGTTTAAATTAATGAAGTCACATTTACTTTAAATTTCTATCTTGATAGAATACTTATGTGAACCCTAATGGATTAAGTAGCATTCATTAAGAGACAGAATTACTCAGGAAAAAAAGTGGGTCTTTGGTCTATCTTTAGAAAAGAAATACTCTCACCTGAAAACATAAAAGGAAAACCATACAATTAATAAAAATTATGAAGAATGATGCTGCGATAGCCATTGAGTGAACCTACAATACTAAATTGCTCTGTCACATCTAATAAAAGGAAGAAAGCTAAATTATAAATACCCATTCAGAGTTTTGAATGCCTTAACTTGCTAACTAAAATTCTCAAGGCTCCTAATTAGCTCAGGTTAAACATTTAACCACGCAAAAGCACCTTTTCATAAATAAACTATATCTCACTCTTAATTACATAAATCACCTTTTTGGAAAGCCATGCATGTTATACAGACATAAACTGACTCTCTGGGATTAAAATCACAATGAAGTCATTCTTAATTATTAAGTCAAAAACCAAAGGGCAGCATTTTAATAATTAGGTAAGTTTAATTTGTGACAAATGCAAATAACTACTTTCCATTAAAAGAGACATTGAAATGATTATGTGTTCTATTCCTTTATAAACTTCCCCACCTCAACACAAAAATTCCTATGGCCAACTCTCTTTTGTTGTTTAAATAGGAAAGTTAGGAGCTATGAAGTGATTAGTAGCAACACAGGTATTCGACTGAACAGTCTCTTTTAAATAAGTGTTATTTCTTAATGCTCATGTGTTCTATAATCAAAAAATCCCCAAGGATATATATATATATCCCAGACGTCTCTATTCTGTTATCTCTCAGGCATCTCTCTCACCTATTCTCTAAGAAATCATTGCATAGGTTTAAATTTCCTTGGAATCATATAATATTTCATTAAAAATAAGATTTGGAGGGGTACAGAAGGCTCTGCATTTTTGGCTTCTTCAAGTAACAGAGATCACTCTCAGAGCTACAGAATGCATGAACTTCACAGCTTTCTCTAAAATCAAGCATGCATGCATCAAGAGAAACTGCCAGGCAAATACTGAGAGTGTTCTGCAAAAGGGTATGACTGAATTGTTACTTATCTTTTATTCTAGACCCAAGTTCTTAAAAACAGAAAAGAAACAGAAAATTAGCCTTGAGCCATGAAACTTGAGAACTCAAAGGGAAGTTTTCTGACACTCTCAACTGATAAATAAAACTGATAAAAGCAAAACAAAACCAAGCAAAGTTCTGTAATTTGTTCAAGGCTCTAAAGGAAGCCAAGTCCCTGATCTTTCAGGCCTTTTCAAGTACCCGTGGCTTTTGACATTTCTTAGAAATGACAATACTCCTCCCTCCCTCCCTCCCTCCCTCTCTACTCACCTGTCAATCTAAATCTTGAAAGAGATATATATATTTGTTTATATATATATATTTGTTTATATCTATATATAGACAAAGATAATGAAGCAAACGATGTGTGATTGGTGGACCGGATTTTAGGGGCAACTTTGTTGCTATTAATGAGTTGTGATGCAGTGAGTATTTCTCACAATGTCTTCTATGGGATGTTAGTGGATGGTGCTTCCAAAATGATCTTGCAGTGAAATAAATTTAGGAAATAGTAGTTTACTCAGAATATTTAATTTGCTATATTGTGAACTCATGGAGGGAATATAGTATGTAGCATTTCCAGATCTTAATGAAACACAGATTATCTAGAGCAGTGGTCCCCAATCTTTTTGGCACCAGGGACCAGTTTCATGGAAGGGGGTGGGGGAAATGGGGTAATGGTTTTGGGATGAAACGTTTCCACCTCTGATCATCAGGCATTAGTTAGATTCTCATAAGGAGCGTACAACCTAGATCCACAGTTCACAATAGGATCCACACTTCTATGAGAACCTAATGCTGCCACTGATGTGACAGGAGCCTGAGCGCAGGCAGTGCTTTCTTGCCTACTGCTTACCTCCTGCTGTGCAGCCTGGCTCCTAACAGGCCATGGACCAGTACTAGTCCATGGCTGGGGGCTGATGATCCCCAATCTAGAGAGCTAGAAATCTGTGGAACAAACTTTGAGAAGCCCTAAACTATATACATTGAACCTGAAGTATGTTAACATTTAAGATAACATTTATTGAAATGATATGGAACTCAATCTGCAGTCTCCTCAGATGTGATGCTAAATGTGGAAAGGGTAATTAGCATAACAAGAGACAAGTTATTAACCAGAAGTTTTAGACATCCTTGAAGTCACCAGCCAAATTAATGGGATTGTTTGAAGCATTGGTGACCAATACTTTTGACTGACTTTAGTTATTTTCTTAGCTGCATCAATCTAGTTATATAAGAATTACCCAGTTGAGACTATAGTTAACCAGACAGCTTTAAACCTGCACTGTGAATCTAAACCTGCACTTCAGAACTTTACAAAGCAATTACAAACAGAACCATTCTGCATCATGAAGTTAGGTAAAACTGAAAGTTTAAAGAAAAGAAAGTTCTCATAAGACACGGGATACTGCACGAATTTAATTACTATGATGTTCACTGTTAATTATAAAATAGTTGTAATTTATCATATAAAATATATAATTTCATAGCTTTAAATAATTACAAGCAGTGGTTCATTTTTGTCATGGGATATTTTACTAATGTTTATTTTTGATGAATATTAGTTTTATCAGTTTGAACATTACCATCATGTTTAAAATTTGATTCCTACTTTGAATGGTACAATACAAAGCAAAAGTATGTGCTTATGAAAAAAGTTTAACCATAGAGATCAAGGAAAATGTTATTTTTGGAGTGTCTTGTATATTTTCATGATTGTATCAGAAAAAATGTCTATCAAAAATTCTTATAAAGGTAAGGCAGCTATGGTCAACATCTTTTAAACTATTTCTTATGAAGCAATAGGAAGTATAGAAATAATTTTGCAACCTAAAAAAGAGGTAAAATTTCTTGTCTTCTTGAAGACAAGTTGAATTTTAAACTCCCGTAGGCATATATATATTTCTTAATATATGATCTTGGATTTTCCTTTTCTTTTTTGAGGGTGGGTTAAAATGTTATTGAGCTAAGTTGTACTTTCTATATATTAATTGTAAACATAATTTTCATACGGGAGAATTTAATCATTGTATGCAATAATTCCTATCTTCACCATGAGCAATGAAAAGAAATCTACAAATAAGTAACCAAAGTTTACTAGTACAAAACTTCTAAATTTAAGGAAGAAAACATTATAAGATAAAAATGCATTGTCTAACTTTCTGGAAGCTCTCAAACATTCCTTCACTGTGAAATCTGATGTGAAATACCTATAGGTCTGGAAGGGATGGTCTCATTACAATACATTATGTACAATCCTCCATTTAAAGCCATTTCAAATTGTAAGTAGTAATGTTTTTAAAAGGTCATCCTATATGGTTCTCTTTATTCCAGTAATAATGAAAACATTATTTATTAATGAGTTTGATTTATAAAATTGTACCCATTGCAATTTTTGCTTCTGGGCACTACAACAAACTTAAAAATATTCAGTGAGCTACAGAACACTTAACAATTATAAAAGCAGTCAGCAGCACCATAAATCACAATTATTTGGAAACAATACACCAACAATGCAATTTAAACTGATATTGGATCATTTAATTATATTTTGATGTAGAATAACATTTGTCTAAATGACCTAGGAAAATATGGAGTCTTGGAAGATTGTTATTATTAAGGATTAAATTGGAAAGCTGGCAGCTTGTTTTTTGTTTTCTTTTGAGCGCATGAGAAACAGAAGGGGAATCTGGGTCATTGGGTGCTGCCATTTACAGACTAAAGAAAAGCCACACTCTCAACATTTGTAAATTTTGTGATGCACAATGATCGAGAACATTGTACTATGCCACGGCTGCTTCCAAGTTTTAATAAACCTCTTTGATACATCAGACAGCCATGATTACTAAGAGCTCACCTGATCACAGCATTTTCACTAAGAATGACATAGAGGGCAGAGCAACTAAGTCAGTAGTACCATTTTCTATGAAGTTAAGTTGTTGTTCATTCTGAATGCAACAGGCAATAGATGACATACGATAGTTTTTCTGAAGTCGTTCCATAAACTACTATTAAGTTCTCCTTTCAAATCCATCAAGGTAGAATTAGATGATTCCTTTACCAATTAGCAACTTTTAAAAGTTCAAATGAGTGGAAAATCATTGATATATGCAAATATATTACATAAGATATATAATTCTTAGCATAAAAGTTAATGAGACAATAGTCTTTTCAAAAGTTTTTTGTAATTAATAAGTCTTTGTTTTTATTCAAATAGACAATTTGAAGATTAGCAAAATTATTTCAGAAAGTGCTATATGAATCAAGCATTTTGACACAAATATTGTCAATACAATCTGAACTTATAAATGAGAAGCTCTAGGAATGAATGGATCCAACTAGAAAAAGATACATTGAAATAAAAGAAGCAATGGATATTTAAAATAAGCTTTTAAAATGTCCACTAAGATTAGTCATACAACAGCCTTACCATTTGTCTAATGGGACTGAAGTGCATTTTGTAGAGATCCTGTTAATAAGATAAAGAGGAATATGTGTGGGCTAGGTTGTTCACATGTATGTATATCACAAGAATCAGCCCTACAGCTTCAATTTGTTGTTTATAAGCAGTGAAACTACAAAACACTGGGGATCATTGTTTATATTCCTTATTTGGAAATGTTTCAGGTTTTATATTCAACATATCTTTCCAATAATAGCTACACATGTCATACACGTGCCTAGGGCTTTTTAATGGTTTCCTGTTCTAACGCCTGGTGTGAATTGAACAAAATATGGACAATCCTTGCCCTTTTAGGGAAAGGGGGAAAAAAGCAACAAAGAAACATAATCAGGTCTAAAAACGAGTTTATCCTACTTTGTACAAAGAAAACAGAAAGAGTCTGGGGAAGATAAACTAATTTCTACCAGTTTCTGCCTACCACATATACACTAACTCAATTTAGATTGATTTGATAATGTCTACAGACTTACTTCCAAGGTTACTATATACATTTGGACTTTTTTTCCCAAAAAAATAGCATGAGATGAAATGTTGTCTAGTTCCATTTAATTTTATTTCAGTTTTATCTTGGTTTCTTACTTCAAAGCAAATAAGACAAGTTTTTTGACATCTTTTCAAAATTTACCACAGCAGGACACCACCAGAACCAATCTTCTTTATATAGAATAACACAACTTTAAGCAAAGGGATGGTGATTTTTAAAATACACCCTGATTTACAGGAAAACTGCTGTTTACACAGGAGGGGAATAAAATAGCTTTATTTTACATTTACATGTTTTAAGTGGCCCACTTTAATTCACACAAATCACCATTTATTCAGCTCTAAGGTAATAGAAAGGTAATTGGAATAGTAACCAAAAAACAAAATCTTAGTTCTTTATTTTCAACTAACTGGCTTTTTGCTAATAATGTTTGTATTAAATTTCATGGATACCGTTTAAATGTTTAAAAGATATATATTAAAATTTATGAAGATAGGACTTAGGAAAATCACTTAATCCCTCTGAAATTTAATTTCTGCAGTTACTGTATACCATATACTGAGCAAATTGAAGAAAAACAGGACATTTCTATCCTTAAGGAGCTAATGGTTTGACTCTCATACATAAAATTTTAATTCTAATCTATCTCATTGCATGTTGGTTTTTAAAAGTCGGTATCATCGCTTTTACTAAATAGAATTAGTATAACTAAACTAAGAAGTATGGCCATAGCAAGTAGCGCGAATTATTTTTTAAACAGTAAATGAATGCAGTTACAGAGAAGGATATTATTTTCTTCCTCATTATTTTCCATTTTTCTATTTAAAATAAGTTTTACAAAGAAAATGTTATTTAGACCTTAAAATATCCAGATTATACTGTACCATAGTTGTGAACCACTGATATGAAATAAAATTTAATTGTCTCCACCTATACTTTAATCCTCAGCTGGGTGCCATAGCTCATGCCTGTAATCCTTGCACTTTGGGGAGGCCACGGTGGGTAGATCACCCAAGGTCAGGAGTTTGAGACTAGCCTGGCCAACATGGTGAAACCCCGTCTCTACCAAAAATGTAAAAATTAGCCAGGCGTGGTGGCACACGCCTGTAATCCCAGCTACTTGGGAGGCTGAGGCAGGAGAATCGCTTGAACCCAGGAGGCAGAAGTTGCAGTGAGCCAAGATTGCGCCATTGCACTCACTCCAGCCTGGGGGACAAGAGTGAAACTCTGTCTCAAAGAAGAAAAAAAAAAAAAAAGGACCTGAATTATTTTAATTATGAAGTCCAAATACAAGTTTATAAGAATGTAAGCAGTCTTTTAATGTGGAATTTTTGATCATATTATTTAATGCCTATGATTTATTAATGACAGGAATACCATCGTCAAACTATATCTTATTTCTTTACAACAAGATGAATTAAAAGTGTGATGTTTACTATTATGTGAGACTACATATGTTTTTAAGAAGAAATACAAATAAGAACTCATAATTTATAGCTTTTAAAAAAAGCTAATTCACGGAA
Organism: Pan troglodytes; assembly: GCF_028858775.2. Classification (NCBI taxonomy): domain Eukaryota; kingdom Metazoa; phylum Chordata; class Mammalia; order Primates; family Hominidae; genus Pan; species Pan troglodytes. The sequence goes on along the minus strand of NC_072411.2, from coordinate 107,291,016 downwards.
AACATGAGTCACACAAGCACAAAAATTGCTCAAACAAGTGGCTAAATCTGCTTAAAATGTAATGACCAGTGTTTTGCGTTTTTTGTTTTTTTTAAGATAAAATTTGGATCTATAGACGGCAATGTGAGAGTACCAACAATTAGACAGAGTGTGTAAAAGTGGCAGTTATGTTTAGGAAGACAGAAATTCCGGATAACAATAATTTATTTTAAAAATTACTATGTGTGTATCTCTGTATATACACACACATACGTGATACACTACAAAGTGAAAAGATTTTTATTTCAAATGACTTTACATGTTAATGCTTTGATGGTACATCTTTTGTTGTCTGTACTAACAGCAGTGCTGTTATTTAAAAACATTTACATTGTAGAATAAATCAAATCCATACTTACATTAAAGTTAATAGCACTCAAGACTCTCAAGGTGAAAGAGAAGCAATTAGAAAATCAAAGAAATTAAACTCAATGATAAAACAATTATAGACATTGATTTCAACTCTGGATTTTAAGTGTATATATTCACATATTTTCCCTAAGTCTGGCCAGAACATGATACAGAAGTAATTTTTTCTCAGGAACAAGATGCACACCTAGGACCGGAGTTTGGTTTCTAGGACCATTCTCTACAGATCTTTGGCGAGAAGAATGGTGGCAAGTGTGGGGCAACGAAGGTATATAGTGATCTTGGGAAATCTTGCTGTTCCATAAAGGAAGGAAACTTGTAAGAATTAATACAATCATGTCAAGAACCCAGAAGCTAGTCTGAAGGAGCTTCTACTCAGCAAAGCTGAGACATCAGAAAGAAAGATCATGGGTGATTTGCACACACTGTATTTATGAAAGGCTGAGTCCATAGCGATAAGAAAGAAGCCAAAGAAAAATCTTCTGTCATCATTTGACACTTCCAAGAAACAAATTTACTTTGAAAACTGGCCATTTAAAACCCCAAATTAAGTGGTTTTTTTTTTACATTAACAGTATGCACTTTATTTCCAGGTAATCAAATAGCCCCAGTTATAGAAAGCTGTGGAAAGCTCTACATTATAAAAGAGTGCGAGCAAATGTAGAAGAAATGAAATAGTTAAAAACTGTTACACTGCAAAACTTAATGAAATTAGTATTTCAGCATAAAATTGTTAGTTATAAAAATATTGACAGTAATTGGACATAGTGACAAAGTTAGTTCACAAATGATTACCTGTTGTTTCAAGTAGAACATATTGATGCTTGCAATGGATGGATGAGTTTGTCACCACCTTAACCCAATAATCAAATTTAGGTTACTAATGGTGAAAAACAAAACAAAACTTATTATGTATCTTTTGATCTTATACATAAGAAGTATTACTATATATCACCTATGATATAGTATTGCTAAAATGTTTAACTTACATTTAAGCAAGGCTTTAGGTACGACTTTCAGCTAACAGAACCTACAGGGACAAGAGGAACAATTCAAACAACTTTACAGGGAAGCAATTAAATTCATGCAAAATGACCTGCTCAGAGACAACTGGTTGGTTTTCTGCAAGTCAATGTCATGAACAAAGATTATAGAGATGTAAAAGACATAGCAACTAGATGCAGTGTTTAGTCTTAGATTAAATCCTGATTTAAAAAAACAGCTGGAGAACTGGGGAAATTCTAATGTGGATTAAGTATTGATATTAAAAACTGCTAATTTCATGGGGCACAATAGTGTTATATTTACAATATTAAAAAATACTTCTTGTTTTAGATACATATTTAAGTTTTAGGGGTTGTATGTCATAGCTTCTGTCTTGCAAGTAGGGTCCTTTTGCAGACCACTCACAAAGCAACAGGGCTGAGAATGATTTCACAATCACATAGCAAATGGGTTAAGGAACAGGCTTGGAGGAATTTAAGCCAGGAGACAGGAAGAAGAGAAGGTATAGGTTCCTAGTGACCCCAAGGAAGGCTGAGCAGGGACCAGGGTGTTCTGCTAAACATGCCAAGGGTGGGGTATCACAGGACATAGGCCACACAAACTGTTACTCTTACTTTTCATAGGATGAGCATAAGAGTAGCCTTGATAGTGGGGGATTAAACAAGAATCTTGATATGAGGCAGTGTAGAGTGTAGATACTAGCTCTTTACTGAGGTGCTCTACAAAGGCCAGCTGCCTCACACCTGGAAATCTTCGGGACGGTGGAAATTTACTATGCCTGCTGCTGGTGCCAGGGAGCCACTGGTCCCTTGAAGCTGAGTTCAAGTGCGGCTTCTTCTACTTAGGGTGAAGGGTGAGGGCTCTGGTCCTAGCTAGCTTATTTTTCAGACAACCCAGGGTAAGACCACAGAGTTGTATCAGTCAATTCTGCTTGTTGTATCACAGTAAGTATAATCTACTTCAAATTTCTGTGTTATGAAATAAAATATATATATGCTAAAATTTATGAATAATGAGCAAAGAATACAAGTAACATTTGTAGATTTGAAACAAAGAGAAAAAAGGTGGGGAAAACCTGTCACTTCAATGGTGGTCAGAAATAAAACCAAACAGATCAGTAATTACAATACATTTAAATAGATTAGACTAATCTATTTAAATACATAGATTATCAGACTGGATTTTTAAATACAATCTATCTATATGCCCCTTATAACAGACATGCCTATGGTAAAACCACACTGAGAAGTTTAAAATAAAAGGATAGAAAAATGCACCAGAAAAAAATCTAACCAAAACAAACAAGTGGTTGCAAATGTATCAGGCAAAATAGGATTTAATGAAAAATTACTAATATGGATAGAGAACTGTAGACAACTAAAAACAGCCTCAGCACACTTAAGACAAAACCTCAGAAAATTAAAAGCAGAATTTGACAAATCTATAGCCACACTAGGAAATTTTAATACATTTCTATTAGAAACTGGCAGATAGAGTAAAAGAAAAAAAAAAGGTAGGTATATCGAATATTTGAAGAACAAAATGAACAAGCTTCAGGTAAATATAGCAAAAAGTAGGAGATATGTTTTCATGTTAACTACATGTTGAATGTTTACAAAAGTTAATCATACACTAGATCACAAAATATCACCACAAATTTCAAGAAATCAGCATTATATGAATCTCTTGATCTGTATACAATGCAATTAAATTAGCAATGGGTACAGAGTCATATGTTCAAAAAATTTAAAATATACTACTAAATAATTCATATGGTAAAGGGGAAGTCAACAGAAATCAAAGCATTTAGAAATGAAAGGCAAATGAAAATATTGTGCATCAAAAATTAGCAGATACAGCTATAGTAGTAGCTGTACTTTTATTAGAAACAAACATGTTTAAGTGCATTCATGTAAAACAAGAAAATACAAATAAATAAGTTAAGCATACAAGAAGCTAGAAAAAGTAAAAAAAAAAATAACTTCATTCCTTGTCTATTCTTAGGCTACTTAAAACTAAAATAGAGTAAAGGAAATAAAAGCAAAAGTTAATAAACTGGAAAAGAATGAAAGAATAGAGGGTATTAACTAAATCAAAAGCTGTTTCCTTAAAAACAATTTTTTAAACTAATAGTATAGACAAATGTCTACTAAGATTAACCAAAGAGAAAAAAATTAAAAACAGAATATGTACAAATTAGCAATATTGGGGTTAGGTGGAGAATATAACTACACATAAAGTAGAGATTACTTTGAAATCTTAAGACTATGACAATATATTTGAAAATACTACAAATAAATTTCTGGACATTTTAAAAATTGGCAACACACACAAATTCATCTAGACAAAACAGAAAATCTGAGTAAGTCATCTTCTCCTATACCCTGCCCCATCCCCAAACAGAGAAACAACACATACGCACAGTCCCAGACTGAACAGGTGTTCATAGAAAATATAATTCCAATGCTAAACACAAATTGCTTCAGATAATGGGAGAAAACCCAATCAAGTTTCCCTACACATTTTGTGAGGCTTATGTAGGGCATGTAAAGCATGAACCTTAATTCTTTAACTAAACAGGGACAATGCAAGAAATAAAACTACAGAACTATCTCAGTTATGTGGATGATAATGTCACAAGTGAAATATTTACAAACTGAATTCAGCAATATATAAAACAGAATGCATCATGACCAAAGGTGTTTGATAAATGGCCATAGAAATGAAAGGAAGGCTGAGTATTAGAAAATGTATTCATGGAATTACACTGCTTTCAGTGATAAAAGAAAAAATAGCATCGTCTAAATAAACACAGAAATAGCATTTCATAAACAAAATTTATTATTTTAAATGGCACTGAAATAACTGATTTCTCATGCCAAATATTAAAATAAAAATAGACCCACACTCATACCACTTAAAAAATTTATAGGTAAATTAAAGGCTTAAATTCCAACTTAAAACATTGGAAAATATTATAATTCATTTTAGAAATTTTCTTTAAACATATACACTATAATAATAAAAGAAAATTGATAAGCATAAACACTGAAATTTAAAAATTATCTATAACACAAATTAAAATTAAAGAAACAATTACAGGCTGGGTATCACGGCTCACACCTGAAATCCCAGAGCTTTGGAAGGCCAAGACAGGAGGATGGTTTGAGGCCAGGAGTTTGAGGCCAGCCTATGCAACCTAGTGAAACCTCTATCTCTACAAAAAAATTTTTTTAATTAGCCAGGTATGGTGGCATGCTCATGTAGTCTTAGCTACTGAGGAGCTGAGGCAGGACTGCTTGGACCCAGGAGTTTGAGTTTCTTACAGTGAGCTAGGATTGCAGCATTGCACTCCAGTCTGAGTGACAGAGTGAGACCCTTTCTCTGAAAAACAAAAACCAATTATGGACTGGGGAAAATATTTCCAATGTCTATAAACCAAAAAAAAAAAAAAAAAAAAGCCTAGTAAAAGTGGATGCAAGATGCAAAGAAATATTTGGTGACCAAAAAATAGAGTGTTAGTTTCTACGGAGATAATTTCATCTTACTTCCCTTTCCATTAGATCCCCCAGTTTTGTTCAGGTGCACAACCTCCCTTCCCCTCACGCACTGCATGGGATTCAGGGGAAGCTGACTCCAAGTCAGTTTCAACTCATCCAGGGTATTTTTGGACACTTGAAAGACATGAGGAAAAACTGAAAATAAAAGTTACTTAGATGATGATTTCAATAACTTGATGATTTAAATGATGATTTAAGTCATCAGTTATTTAGATGATTTAGAATTAGAAGAAAAACCATCAAAATGAAAAAAAGCAGAAAAAACATGTTTCCTCATTACAAATTCACAGATTGAGAATTAAGATCACTGATTTCCAAATGTGTTACACCAGTTTATATTCCTATCAGTTTCTACACAAGAGCTCCCATTTTAACTATACCATCTTTCTCATTTTACAGATGAAGAAACTATCTCTGGTAAGTTAAGTAACTTCTCCAAGACCACACAATTCAGTCTCTAAGCTTACACCAGAAGGCAGGTCTCCAAGTTGTCAGACTACAGTATGCACTTGCTGCTAATGAACACATTGTATTTTCAACTCAGGCAGAAATAACAAGAATTATCTGTGGTTTAGAGTTTTCTGCTTCATTGGTTCCTCCATCAGTACAGCCTTCCATGAGAGTGAGAATATTGCTAACTTTCAGGAAAAAGGCACCCATCTTAACTGTATTACCAGAAGCAATTTCTCTTCGTGTTTGATGTTAACCATGCGACCAAATGTCAGGACTCCTGCCAGACAAAGAAATGCTAAAAGGGTGGGTTGTTCTGTTCAACACAATCAGATTAAGATTAGTACCTCAGCCAAATTGAGAGCAGAAAATATGCACAGGGTCTGTCAGGGGAAACTTTATCTGTTCTTACGTTTGGTGAATGTCAGTTAGTTACATGAGATATATTAACTTTCCCAGACCCGAGAGAGTCTGTGTACTAAATTATTCCTTCTGTGTCCTATATGAGACATAATTCCCTTACCCATGGAGATGGTAAGGTTTTGTTGTTCTTGTGGTTGTTTTGTCTACTTGTTCAATGAGGCTGATAATAATAAGTATGAATAAATGGGGGCTGTCTTAGTCCATTTTGTGTTCCTATAATGGAGTATCTGAGATTGGGTAATTTATTAAAATATTTATTTAGCATGTGGTTCTGCAGGCTGCAAAGTTCATGGGCATGGCCCTGGCTCCTGGCAAGGGCTTCTGTGCTGCATCACAACATGGCAGGGAAGGTTAAAGCAGAAGCAAAAAATGCAAAGAGAGAGAAAATCCATTGGGCATTCTGGCTTTATAACTACCCACTTTCTTGGGAACTAATCCATTCTTGCAGGAACTAATCTATTCTCACCAGAGAGAGAACTCAGTTACTACCACCAGAACAGCATCAAGCCACTCTTGAGGAATCCGCCCCCATGATTCAAACATCTCCCACTAGGCCCCACTTCCCAACACGGCTACACTGGGGACCAAATTTCAACATGACTTTTGATGGTAACAAACAAACTAGAACCAAACCATAGCACAGAATGAAATAAAAAATACGTGCTTAGGGTTTAAATTATGTATTAGGTCAGGATATCTTTATGGCCATGTGAAATTATTCTATGGAAACAAAAAGCTTTTTGTGTGTGTGTTTTATCACTACTGTTGTCGTCAACAGAATGTCTCACTTTGTTTCTGTTTTTACAACTTCACAATTTCATGCAAAATTCTACAGTTATTTTTCACAACTCCAGTGTGTTTATTAATTTGTCAAATATATTGTAATCTTCTCACTCTATCTGTGGCATCTTTGAATAAATTCATAAAGATGGTGCTTCTAAGGGTTTCTTCCCTCTAAGCACCAATGTGGAAATAGCTGACCTCATCTTCCTGTGCCTAAGCAGCTTGCCCTATTGAGGCCAGGTCCAGCCTTTCTTTATAACCTCAATTCACTCCATGCTGTTATTACACTGGAGACTGCAATAGCTAAAGGATATTTGTCTAAGATGCAGATTCCCAGACCTTGTTCCCAAAGATTTTTATTCAACAGACTGAGTTGGAGCCCTCAAATTAGCATTTTTGCAACCCTATTCGGTGTTTCTGAGGGAAGGGGTCTTTTGATTACTCTTTGAGAAACAGTGCTTTCAAATTTAACTCTGCCCAGAAAGGTCTTCCTCTATCCAACATGACTTACACATCTTTGTTGCTGTGAATTTGCACACTGACTTTTTTATGCTTATCAAATGCCTACCCTTTCTTTAAAGTCCACATCAAGCCATCTTTTTCCTTGAAGCTCCCTTGACCACATGGCACTGAGTTCTTCCCTGAACTTACGGCACTCACTGCCAATACTGATTATTCATACCTGGCCTTGACTCTGGGTATACACTTATGGGAATGTCTGCGCAGTCTTCCACATGGTGAAAACTGCTCTTCTCCCACTGGCAACATACATCAAATGTCTGCAGAACATTCCCCACACCCCCCATTGCCATGGTTGATTTAAAGTGCCATAGCTTGGGTAAAGTGGCCATTTTGGGCCAATCAGACTTTTTTTCCCTAAAGCTTAGGAAGGAATTAGTTCCTCTCTGCAGATGGGAAAAGCAGAGTTCTTAGCAGCCACGCATGTCTCCCCAACGTGGAGGAAGACAGTGGGCAGGTAAACAGGTAAACATGATGAAATCTATGAAAGAGTGAAGCAGAAGCAATTGCTTGGATCTCAGATTCCACTTCTTCCTGAAGCACAGCTGCATCTCTCACTTCCCAAGATGTAGATGTTCAACACTCTCATGAATTACATGTGCCATTCTTCAAAAAAATAAAAAAATAAAAAAGTCCCTTGTTTTTCCACTGAACCATTTTAAATTGTATTTTGACACTTGGAATTAGTTCTTAAATTGTTATTAGCTTATAAAATTTAACCTGTGCATGTTCTCCTCAATGTGATTGTAAGTTCCACAGGGCTGTTCCCAATGCTTTGCCTCGAGTATCTTTTCCAACTAATAGCAGAACAGTTTTTACCTCACTTCCCTTTATAGAAACTGGTCTTATTCTGAAATCACCAATGACTTCAAAGTTTGGATATGCATTTTTTTTTATTTCCAAGCATCTCTACTTGTATCTTTGCCTACAAACAGATCCTATGTTCTGTATGTCAGTTGGTAGAATACCTACATGCTTTACTACCCAAACATGAAAAGTGGGAATTATTCTTGACATCTCTTATATGTTCTATTCCCTTATCCAAGATATGTACATTTTATTTCATAAATATTTCTGCGATTTATTTGCTTTACAACTAAACAATTTGACATTTACTTAACCTCTATGTACCTCATTTCCTTATCAACAGAAATATCAATGGGACCACCTCATGGGGGTGTTAAGAGGATTCGATGAAATAATATATTTAAAGCATTTAGAAAAATAACTAGCACAAAATAAGTGTAGTTGTGGGTGTTTTATAATTATTACTGAATCAACTGCTGAGTTTACATGGATAAAGGAATCATGCTGGTAATTTGGGTGGTTGCCTCCTGTGCCCTGAATCATAACAAACTCCTAAGCATTTTTCTACCTGCATCCTTTGGTCCTTGCAAAGACTAATTTCTAGTTCATTAATTCATCAAAACAAATTTAGAAATCCAGGAAAACTCAAATTTTGACTTTATTTTTTAAAATATAAAATTTTATTTTTTTATATTTTTTATTAGTACATCATAGTTGTACATGTTTTGAGGGTGCATGTGATACTTTGATACATTCATACAATGTATAATGATCAAATTAGGGTTAATACATTATACACTTCAAAATAGCTACAAGGATTATGATGTCCCCAACACAAAGAAAAGATAAATGTTTGCAGTGATAAAATCCCAAATTTTAGCTTTAAATGGTTACTTTGGTAGTTTCTATAACTACTATCCCAAATATACAGAGATAATTGCATATTTGCAAATTGCTAACAAAACACTGACCAGAGACTGAAGTTGAATATATATAATAGATTAATTAATAATACAATAATTTCCAAGCAAACCCCCTCCCTCACCCCCACTGCAACTATATTTAAAATGAAAGAAGCTGACTTGGAAGGATGGAGTTTGAAGTACATTAAAAATACAGAAATGTCATAATACTCTCAGAGACCTGTATCTGCTCTGTTTTATTTTCTTATACAGACATAGATATAAGATATAGATAAATAAATTTCGTGCTGAATAAATTAAAATACATGTTTATTTTTAAAAACTGAGCACTGCAAAAGATACAAAAATATACTGTACATTACCTTTAAAAACATTTTATTCTTTTCTTAATTTCTCTCTGATAATTTATTCTTTTTTTCTTTTCATTTGCTTATCCATTGCTTCTTTTAAGCATTCTTTCATTTATTCAATCATCAGTTATTAAATACCTACCACATGCTACTGCTGGCTTGCAAAGATAAAAAAATACATTCTCCATCCTCAGTACACTTCCACTCCAAGGGAAGGAAGGGAAGGAAAGAGACACACAAATGTAAATAAGAGTGGTCCTACTGTTCATGACAGAAGTATAAATCACTCTTTCTGGGCTTGGGTGGGAGCGGGGAGCAGGAACTGAGGAGGGAACAGGTAGCTCTGTGGGCACAGCAGGGCATGCCTCATTCCAGGAACAAGTGTGTGATCTGAAGGCATCCACGCTGTGCTCTCTGTGACTCATGTCTGACCTCTGATATTTTGGTCCTATATTAAACACTAATTTCTCCAATAACATACTTTCATTATGACCTCAACGAACGTATTAACATACATTGCTTTAAAAATATTACATAAAATATTTACATAAAAAAATACTACACTTCTGCTTGGAAGTAGAGTTTCAGAAAAGGGATAGAAAAAGGAGGTGGTATTTTAACCTTGTCTTAATGAATGAGAAGATATCCACCCTGCAAACAAGTGAGGAAGGTGAGTCAAGATAAAGGCAGCAGGACTAGCAAATTAGAGAAGCGTACAAGGGAAGGGGGCTTCCAGAAAACCTCAGGAGATGGATGACAGGTTTGAACCATTTGAAACTGCCTTGTTGCTTAATAATCCGTCCTTTCCTGTTTCCTTCTAGGTTTTCAACTTAAACAAAATAATTATAAGGAAGACAACATTTCATATCAAGAGAAGAAAGCCAGGGCTGGGTTCATTGATGTAGTTCCAATATTGCCTTAAGAACTTGCCTTTGGAGGAATTTTTTTTTTTTGAAATTAAAAGAACTTGCAAGGGTCTCTATAAGCAAAAGACACTCAGTATGCATTTAATGCTTAACTTTGGAATCAATATTTTTTGCTAGCTGTGTGCTAAGTGCCTTCTGTAAATTAAAGCTAAAGATGATCAAATTCAGCCTTTAATGCAGATTACTCTCCAACTTACTTCTATAGTCTATCTTATCCTACACCTTCTATCCAACCATGCATGGCACAAATGCAACATACATATGTATTTAACACACACACATAGTGCTTACCATGTGTTCTAATAATTTTTACAAATAATCACTCATCAATTTCTCAAGACAATCCTGTGAGGTAAGTACTTTTATTATCATTACTTTATAGGTGAGAAAAGTGAGACCAAAAGAAGGGAAACACTTGACAGAAATTGACCAGCAAATCAGTCAGTGGTCAAGCTAGTTTTGAACCAAGCAGTCATGTTTACAGTCCATGTTCTTAACCACTCTAGCCTTCCACATCTCATGGCTCACACTTCCACTGCCGTGCCAGAACCTTAAGAAATAATAACCTTTAGTAACCCTGAGCATTTGAGTTCAAAGAATGAATCTCCAAGCTGAATTTCCTGGGTTATTATTTATGATTACTGTTTCCTTTATTCTACCTATATCTTCTATAGACCCTCCAGGCAGTCTTGTTTGTATCTGTATTTCTGGGATGGTGCCCAGCTTCCAGTAAGGTACCTTTGACTCCCAGTAGAACTCAAAGGGAGTATTATGGAGATACTTCATAATAACGATATTCAATGCACAACTTCATTTGGTCAAGCTCCAACCACAAAAGTCCCTTGAAGCTTCCCATTCATGCCCATATTTTTCAACTCAAATTTCCTTTCTAGTTTCCAGAGTAGAACCATGCATGGGTTCTCTATACATGACCCTAGTGAAACTGCCATCATAATTGAATTTCTTAATATAAGATTCACATTCATGATGTTAGTTGAGAAGCTAAAAATAAAAGCTGTGGCTAGCTCTAGTTTTTATATGTATGCATGTTAATTTAAATCATTTCCCTTTAATTATATTTAACACACATAGAAAATTTAGTAATTATAAAAGACCTTTAATTATCAACATTCATTATTATCACTATTATTAACATATATTAAGCACCCACAGTCTGCTAAATGCTGTACTCAAGATAGAAGGCATTAACCTTGCAATTCCACCGTGGCCAATATAGAAGACAATCTTCCTTTTCCAGACACAGAACTAAATTACACTTGCTTAACCTGACAAAGAGTCAATGGATGAGTCAGGGACAAAACCTACATGTCTTAATCACTAGGCAACTGAATAAACAAAAAATTGTTCTAAAACTCTGCTGCTTTCAGCCCATCTGAATGTATTCTTCTATGAATATGAATGTCTTAAATGCCTGCATTAAATTCCTTTGTGGTGGAAAAATTTTCTCCTTCACAGAGGTATCTAAATTGTGTAAACAGTCTGAGACTAACTGTACAATATAGATTTTGGCATCAAATAGAACGCCACCATTTTTGAAGGAAAAATAGTGACTATAAAATGATGAAATGACTTTTTTTAGGAGGAGGGGCTGATAAACTGGCTTTGAGGCAGTTTCAAAGGAAGATTGCCCAAAGCAATGGCAGCATGATGTGGACAAATGCTACTCTCAAGGCTAACATTTGATTTGAGGGGTAGAATGAAGAGTCTATACTGCAGGTTAAGATAAATCTGAATCCTAGCACTGCTACTTGTTAGTTCTGTGATCTAAGGCAAATAAGTTAACTTGTCTGAGCCTGAACTTCGTCATCTGTAAAATGGAGGCAATAAAGCTGAACTTGCAGATTTTCATGGGATGAAATAATATATTTGAACACATATATTAATAATTAAGTGTCCAAGACTGACATGAACTTGGAATTGAAAGAGAAAAGTAGCCCTCCTCCAAGGTGTGCTGGGTAGTATTACGTGGCTACTCGCTAGCAGAAGTAGAATGTGAATTAATGCTATCAAAGCTGAAATTAAATTGCTTCATGGTTGAAATGAGCAATCGTGATTAGAAAATTCCCCCATTCCTTAAACAATATATAAATGCTGCTGTTGGGCATGATGCCGTGTTCTAATGTGGAAGGAAATTCAAGCCACCTACAAGTTTCTAGATTGATAAAGGAGACATATGCAGAAAACTATAACATGGGGTGAAACAAATTATGCTAGAGGTATTCCAGCATGCCATCAGTGGGAAGTGGTAAATTCTGTCCAGAGCAGAAAGGGTGTGGATAAGGATCAGTAAAGAAAGAGGCCATTACACTAAGTTTTGAAGGGTACCTGTACATTCATTAGCAGAAAGGGAGACAAATGATATTTGTCATTCCTCCAGCAGAAGAAACATCTGGGCAAAGACCCACAGACAGAAGCCTTCTTTGCACATGTGAAAAATTATAACTCTCATACATAGGGTCCTTCATGCAGTGTGACTAGAGATAAAGCTAAGCATATAGGTTGTGATTAAGTTTTAAAAAGCCACATCAAGGACTGAGAAATTAACCCTCTAAGGTATGTTCGGATGAGTTTCAACAGTGGTGCCAAGACCATTCAATGGGGGAAAGAATAACCTTTTTAACAAATGATGCTGGGGAAACTGGATATTCACAGGCAAATGACTGACGTTGGACCCTTATCTAATACCATGTACAAAAATTAACTCAAAATAGATCGAAGACCTAAACCTAAGAGCCAAAATTATAAAACTCTTAGAAGAAAACATAAGGCAAAATCTTCATAATGTGGAATTTGGTAATGATTTCTTGGATGTGATACAAAAAGCACAGTTAAAAAAAAAAAAGAAAAATTGAACTTCATGAAAATTAAAAATGTCTGCAAAAGGACACAATAGAGTGAAGGGGCAATGTAAAGAAAGAGAAAAATATTTTCAAATCATATATCTGATAAGGAGTTAATATCCAGCATATATAGAAAACTCCTAGAACTCAGCAACAAATAAATGAAGAACACAATTCAAAAATCAGTAAAGGACTTGAAAAGACAGTTTCCCAAAAAGATACATGAATGGCCAATAAGTACTTAAAAAGATGCCCAGTATCACTAAGCATTAGGGAAATGCAAATCGAAACTACAATGAAATATCACCTCACAGTCATTAGGATGATTACTAAAAACAAAACAGAAACCAACAAGTGTTGGCAAGGATGTGGAGAAATTGGAACTCTTGTGCAATGTTGGTGGGAATGTAAAATGACACACCTCTGTGGAAAAGAATTTGGTGACTCCTCAAAAAATGAAAATTAGAATAAACCCTATGATCCAATAATTCTACTTCTGGATATCTCCCGGAAAGAAATGAAAGCAGAGTCTGGAAGAGATATTTTACACCCGTATCCACAGTAGCATTTTTCATATTAGGTAAAATGTGGAAGCAACTCAAGTGTCCATCAAGAGATAAGTAGATAAGCAAAATGTGGTATATTTGTATACAAATACAACAGAATATTTTCAACCTTAACAAGGAAGGAAATTCTGACATACGCTACAACATGGATGATGGTTAAGAATACTATGCTCGGTAAAATAAGCCAGTCAAAAAAGGACAAATACAATTAAAAAAGGACAAATACTGCATGATTCTACTTGTATAAGGCACCTAGAGTAGTCAAAATCATAGGGAGAAAAAGTATAACAGAATGGTGGTTGCCAAGGAAAAGGAGGGAATAAGGAGTTACTGTTTAAGAGTATAGAGTTTCAGTGTTGGAAGGTGAAGAGTTCTGGAGAGAGGTGGTAGTGATGGATTCACAACAATGTGAATGTACTTATACCATGGAACTATACACTTAAAATTGTTAAGACAGTAAATATATATATTTTACCACAATTTAAAAAAAGAGAAAAAAGTCTTTTTTTTAAAAAGCCATACCAAGAAATTTTAAAATATCCTGAATGCAGTGGAGAATGATCAATGGTTTCAAGGCAGGAGATGTAGATAAACATACACACAAACACACACACACGTGTGTGTATATATACACACATACATATATACACATACACATATACATATATGTATATATACGTATACACATATACATATATGTATATATACGTATACAATACACATGTATATAACACATATACATGTATATATGTATATGTATATAACACATACATATATAACATATACGTATACGTACATGTTATATGTATATGTATATAACACATATACATACATAAGGTCAGGATTTGTAAATATATTCATATATGTAGGTATATCATAATTTTATTCATGAAACAATAAGAAATCACCTCATCCTAGGAGAACCTTGCTGGACAAATTACAAATTATACAACCTTTAAATAAACAATGCCTGTATTTTATGAGACTATGCAAATAAAATTTTGACTCAAGACATTTAGAAACTTTTGATAGGTGCTCAAAACATGCCATAACCTTATATTAATATCAATCGCTTTGATGCCTTTGGGTCTTCATAAGAATATAGCTGAATGTCAAATATATATATATATGTGTATATGTGGGGGTGTGTGTGTGTGTCCTTTAAAAATTAAAATACACTGATTAAAATTAAAGGCAGATAAAAAGGAGACAATTTCTTTAAGCAAATCAATTTTGACTTCTGTTGCTTTCAGTATCTACTTTTTCCTTTCAAAGGATATTCCCTTATGATTTTTGCAACAAATGCTACTTAACCATTCTTTGCTTAAAAGGTAGAGAGTTCTGTCTGAAAAAATCTGTTGAAAAATATCAGGGCTATGTCAGTCTGAAAATTTCCAGCCAGTTTCAAGTTAAAAAAGATTTGCTAAAAGTAGCAATTTTTTTTTTAATGGTTTTAGTCTGTCAGAAGGCTTCGGATTCTCCAGTGCTTCACACCAGTTACTTCAAAACTAACTCCCTCCAGATGTCCCTACGATCATTTAATCAGACATCAAAAGCTGTATGGTGACAGGCTCTCATGCTGCTTATGAGGATGCTATATGTTTCCACAAGCGTAAAACACACACAGTAGCTACTTTTTAAAATGTGATTTATCTAAATAAGAATTCTATTTTAAAGTACAGAGCTATTAGGAAAGGGGCCACTCTCCTAAGAAATAAAACTCTTTTAAACGTCTGTACAATGTCATTGTATGACAAGATTTTGAAAGCAGAAACCAAATTGAAACTTGTACTTTAGAAGCGTTTATGCTGTGAGGAAAAAAAAAAAAAAGTCCCCTATCGGAAGAGATTTCTATGAATCACACCATGCTCAAAGAAATAATTTTCCTTCTCCTCCCAAGGCCAATTGTCTTGCTTCTTCTCAAGGTGAACTCTCATTAACCCTTTCCTCCTATGTCATCAGTCTTTACTAAATGTCCACAATTTGGAAGGTACATATAGAAGTTCAGAACCTACGGAAGACACAACCCATACCCTTAACTTTCACTTTACGATAACATGACTATATGTACTTTAGCCTTCAAATTTAGGTAGTAGCTTTCCCTCCAAAGAGGGTAAGGGTACACACATACGCATATGTAGGCATTTACGCTGCTGCCTTTCTGTGTGTGGCATTTAAAAAATATTTCTTGATATTATTCATTTGACCAATAAAAAATGATTATTGGTGTTTGGGATGGAAAGATAACCTCACTGCATGACTGGTTATGAACACTGAGACGTTAAAATGAAATCTAAAGTTGAACTCATACCAACCAACTTAATAATTCACATCTGGAATCTTGAAGTCACTAGTTTGGATGGATAAGTCCCTAAGAACAACTAGAGTTCATACAGTTTCTCTATTTATTATTTCCCTTCCATTACATAGAATTTCTGAGGAAATCACCCACTATTTAACTAATTTTCTTAGGGTCACAGAGTTATTGATGCAATCAGACACAGGATCTTGGTCTTTAAAATAAAACTACTTTAAACATCATCTTTACAAAATTTCAAACAACACTGTCAAATTACATCTGCCCATATTGTGAAAGTGAGATTGAGATGTTTATTAGTGCTTTGCCAAGAAACACGTCGCAAATGTTCTCATTCTTTTTAATTAATTCACATACAAGAAGTATTTTTATTTTCTTCCAAATCAACTGAAATTAGAAAAATTTCTTAAGGGAGATGGACTAGGAGGAAAATTTAGAAGGAGAAATCTTTAGATGTAATGGATATAAGAAATTATCCAGAAACTTCTAATCAGACCTTTCTAAATGTTTTGAACACAGTTATTAGAAAATTACAAAGTTATAACTCAAAGATTACTAACTTTATGATTCTAGATTTTATGATTTTTATCATCTAGTCATATATTTGTGATAACGTCTTAAGTGCCAGACACTGTGCCTGGGGGCTTGAATACAAAAACGAATACACTGGCCTGTGCCTCTGAAGAGTTCACAGTCTTGAAAAAATGCAGTCATGTAAACATTATATTTCAGAGAGATAACAGCTAATAGAGATACTGCACATGGCAATTCCCTTCACGGGTTAGGAAGGCTAAGTAGAGTACCAAAGTGCAGGCTAAAGGGAAAAAAAGACACTCATTTTGATGGTTAAAACTGTATTATTTGATAATCTGATACATGCTTGCCGACTGCTAGGGCTGTTTAACTGCTTTAGATGTGTTCTCTGTAACGAGGTTGTAAGTTTCTTGAGGACAGGAACCATGTCTTAGGCTTTCTAGAAAGCACACAGCAGAAATCTTGGGCATCTAAGGGATTAGTCAATTTATTTTGACATGAAAACAAAACCCATTCAGTTTTCATTGTGTGCAGATCAAGGCTAAACAGCAAAGGGGACCACCACACACCGGGGCCTGTTGTGGGGTGGGGGGAAGGGAAAGGGATAGCATTAGGAGATATACCTAATGTAAATGACGAGTGAATGGGTGCAGCAAACCAACATGGCACATGTATACATATGTAACAAACCTGCACGTTGTGCACATATACCCTAAAACTTAGAGTATAATTATATATATATATATATATATATATATATATAAAAGACATGTCATGGTTACCTTGTTAATTTCTGAAATCGACCTAAATAGTGATCCTTCTTTTAGAGTTTTTCAGTGTTAAACTAAGACCCAAGAAGAAAAATCGGGGAGCACACACCTAAATAGGGATCTCACTTCTTAGTTTCCTTGATTAGTCATGGTACAGACATTCAGGCAACCCAGATTTGTTTTAACATCTTCTGCTGAGATACGGTGAAAAACTCTGTTGCAGAGTAAACTGGGCTTCAGTTTTTTTCCTACCTGAAACTTGAGTCTTACAAAGCATAACTGATTTAAAAATTAAGCTGCCTAAACTTGCCAAACGAAGTAAACATTTGGCCCCATGAATTATCGGATAGCAGCTTTATCTCTTAAAAACAAAGCCATATGAAAGCCATCGCTGCAATGTGTCTCCAAGCTCTGGTCTTATCAGCACACAGCGTGAACAGCTGGAGTTACAAACACCAGAACTATTATTAAATCACTGTGTCAGGGTGGGGAAAAAAAAGAAAAACCTTTTATAGTTTCAGTATCTCTAAATAATGCAGTAGTATATTACATGCTATTTCTCCCCCTGTTTTGCTCTTCAGCATCCATCTCTCCTCTTTGGAAAACAATGGATAGAGCCATCCTTCTAATACACATCAGTACCCACAACATTTATTTTGTTCCAGTGTTTCTACAGATATTTGATTCTACATCTCATGTATAGAAAAATATGATTTGGTCACTCAGAATGTTTGGTAAGTTATATGTTGGATTTTTTTTTTTTTTTTTTTTTGAGATGGAGTTTTCACTGTTGCTGCCCAGGCTGGAGGGCAGTGACACGATCTTGGCTCACTGCAACCTCTGCCTCCCAGGTTCAAGCGATTGTCCTGCCTCAGCCTCTCAAGTGCTTGGGATTACAGGCACACGCCACCAAGCCTGGATAATTTTTTTTGTATTTTTAGTAGAGACGGGGTCTCACCATGTTGGCCAGCTGGTCTCGAACTCCTAACCTCAGGTGATCCACCTGCCTCAGTCTCCCAAAGTGCTGGGATTACAGGCATGAGCCACTGTACCCTGCCTTATGTTGGATTTTGATAGTCAGCAACCTGCAACCAAAAGTCCTCTAACATCACAGTGGCGATCAATTATTTTAACCCTGAAATCAAGCTATTTAAATTTCTCTGTAATATCTCGATGATTTCTTTCATGGGTCTGAGGAAGTTTAATCCAGGGGCAATACTGACAATAATTTCAATATATGTGACAAACATGGGAAAACATGTGACATATGAGGGGAAATTCCTCAAATCAACACGTCATCATATTATCTTAGCAAGACGTAAAGAGAATGCAGCCACTCACTGTAAAAATGCACTCTCACTAGCAGCCACCTGCCACTATCCTCACTGACAAAATACCAAAAGCCCCAAAGAACACTATATTTTCCCTTCTTGTCTCAGTAGAACACACAGGACAACTGGAAACACTTCCCCTCAGGGTGTTTTCCCTCCACCGGTCTGTGTCCTTTACCCCCAATCTTAGGGTTGCTAATAATTGTGTTGCTACTGACTAAAGAGTTATTTTTAGCCTCTCAATGAAAAAATGCAAAAACTTCTATTCATCTTAAAATCTTGAACTTACATATTATGTATCATGTAAACAGGTGATAATATGATGAACTAACCTTCATTATTTAATACATATTTGCAGGGAGGAAGCGATAATTCTCTACTTCTTAACTTCTCTCATTCTGCTCACTGTGAGAATTAGTGGCTTCCCTACATTATTTAATCTAACCCCCAAACAGTGGTTGATTTTTTGTTATTCTTTTAAAATCTGAAGTAATAGAATCTCTTTCATGAAACACACCCCCATCCCCTGGCTAAGGCATAAAACTTCAGAGAGTTAACAGACCCCCCTGAAATCTATCCATGAACTTCTAATTTAACAACCCCCAAATCTGCCAGCTTATTTTTTTAATTTTATATATATATATATATATATATATATATATATATATATATATATATAATACACACGGACTTTGAAAAGATAGGTCAATTATTTTGGTGATGTAAGATAAGTAATGGTTTTAGAACAAATAATGCCATTCACTATCTGAGAACAACCACAGTATTATAATTTTCAGGAATCCAGTTTTTAATTTTCTCGCCCTGCAGGATCAATTTGCCTTAAGGGTTAAATTAAAAACCATAAACAGTCATTAAAATACAAAACAACCTTGGTAGTTAACCGGATATTAAGAAAAAAATCACATCTGTTTTAGAGTTCTGTTCCATTGCAAGTTTGAGAACATCAATTTCAAGAACCTGGTTTTATGGTATGCCCTTAAGCCAAGAACACCAGGTTACAATCAAGAAAAGGAAGGTAAGTCCCACAAGCAGACTCTCACCAAAATATCCTGTTTCTAGGATTCTCTTTCTGAATTCAAAAGCAGTCAATAGAGTTGGATTTGCTATACTGTCTTGAAAGATAAACAGTCATTACTATTTGCACATTAATGATTGTACTATTCTGATAATTAGGTATGTTGACCAAAAGAGGAACAAAGGAAACAAATTTATTTGCTGTGTGTCTGGTGTTAAATAACAAATACCAGATTTAGTGGCTTCTCAATATACATAGAATTTGAAGCTTTCAGAGAATCTGATTTTTCTAATTTAAGCCCTTTTTAAAACTCCAGCATGTCTGAGAGTGTACATCTTAAATAACCAATTTGTAATAAATTTAATCAGCTAGAAAACAAGTGTAACTTTTGCAGCTTTTCAAAAACACACATCTCTGGGCATCAGTGAAAATTCTTCCCTCTACAGTAAGCCTAATGAAGTGCAACTAAAAATAACAGGCATCAACTGTGTTTTCAAGGCAGTATTTCAACATAATCAAATGCGTCAAATATTCATCCTTACAGCTTCTTATGCTGTGGGTTATAAGTAAGTTTCATTTCTTGGGAATGATTGAACATAACCCACTTGGGGCTCTGCCATCTGTGAATTACTTATATGTGAACACTGTTTAAGAGATGGAAATTTTGATTGTTTTTTCTTCCTGTGGATATTGGACTGAAATGCAATTGAACATGGCTTTTTAAGCAATTATTTTTCATATTAGTTGCTACATGGCTACATTATCACACGCTCCCCGAATTCACCATCACTTATCAAATCATAGGAATCAAGAATGGTGTAGCTGGAGTTGTGAAGGAAGCGCCAAGTACGAAATCCAAGAGATGGAAAAGAATGTGAAGTCTCAGTGTCCGTAGCTCCAGTCCCAGGTCCTTGCCACACAGAACCTCCTCTGCAGGGTACCAGTGTTAGAGTTGCGGTTGTTATGTTCCCAAGGTTTCCTTGAAAGGCTGCTTCTCTTATCAGTGAGCGAACAATAAAAGTGAGTGTAGGGCTATATGCAGGGTGCCACGTAATTTATCATCCATACATGGACACCTCTGACAGTTTGTGAAGACATTATTAATAATTATGACAGAACAACAGGCACTAACCAGGACTGCCCCAGGCAAACCGAATTGCACTGTTGCCCAAGAGATGATGTGAGGCTCAAAGATCTTCCCCAGGACTCAAACTATCTCATGCATGCTATACCCAAATTTGCTTGTGTCTAGAGCTGCACCATCCAATAAAACAGAGTAAGAACCACAAATAGAATTTTCAGTTTTCTAGTAGCCATGTAAAAAAAAAAGTAAAAACAGGTGAAAATAATTTTAATAATATATTTTATTCAACCCAGTATACCTAATATATTATCATTTCCACATATAGTCAGTATAACAATTATTAATGAGATCTTTTATATTATTTTGTTTATGCTTCAGTCTTTGAAATCCAGTGTGTGTATTAAATTTTAAGTACATTTACATTTGGATCAGACACATTTCAAGAGCTCAATAGCCACAGGTGGCTAGTGGCTACTAAACTAGACACTGTAGATCTAAACATTCCATAAGTTTGGCTATGCAAGGATATATTAACAGTTATAACACACATATATACACACACACATCTTCCTTCTAGTAAAAATAAACACACCTGTCTTTATTAATGTTTGCATAGTAAGGAAGTTAAACTATCTGTCACTTGCCTGTGGTGAACTAGACCTTGGAGCAGATAAACATTTAGCTGGTAGACGCTCTTTGGGAAACGGAGAGAATGGCTGAATCAGATTAATTATTATTAATTAGTATTATTATATATTAATATATATTAATTAATAATAATTAATTAGCTGGTTAATTTCTAAGAACTTCTAGGACTCTTCCTAGACTTACATGTGTCTTGCATTCCTAAGTCCAAAACATATACACTGAGCATCTTCCATGTACTTGGCCCTAGATAAAGATACATAAGGCACAATGTCTGTACCTTGGGATGTTAAAGCTTAAAGTATTCACGGAGTTTATTTTACAACTGAAGCAAGAGACACCTAAGATGTGCCACTATTCCATGCAAGGGCAAGGACCAGACTCTCCTTTTTGGGTCTGTGGTCTGCACTCCATCATCCACAGAGGACACTATGAGGAAAGGAAGAAACATGTGTTTCCTTTTCACTGTTGATACACAGGAACTCAGCCCATATTTGATCACTTGCATAAGTAAGGCACAAGGATTTTGGGCGCCAGCATTTATTCTTGAATTATGAGATGCATCTTTGCTAGTAATAATATGTCTTTCTGCCCCATACCCCAACTTGGAACTCACTGATGTCATATTTTGGTGGGGCTACAGCATTTACCAGATGGACAGTAGCCATCATTTCCTCTAGGGAAAGTAACATTGATGTCATCTTAATTGGTTTAAGCCCAGAGCCTAAGTGATAGAAACATGGAAATAAACATTGGAGGACTGATATGGTTAAGGTTTCTGTCCGGACACAAATCACATCTTGAATTGTAAACCAAATTGTAATCCCCACATGTTGGGGGAGGGACCCTGTGGGAGGTGACTGCATCATGGGCACAGTTCCCCCATGCTGTTCTTGTAATAGTGAGTGAGTTCTTATGAGATTTGATGGTTTTATAAGAGTTTCTTCCCCCTTCACTCTGTACTTCTCTCTCCTGCCTCCTTGTGAAGAAGGACATGTTTGCTTCCCCTTCCACCATGATTTTAAGTTTCCAGAAGCCTCACCAGCCATGCAGAACTGTGAGTCAGTTAAACCTCTTTCCTTTATAAATTACCCAGTCTCAGGTATTTCTTTAGAGCAGTGTGAAAATGGGCAAATACAGGGACTTTCTCCATGCAAACAATGCTAACACATTAATCAGACACACTCTCGTTTTAGGGTATACAGACACACAGACATCATGAAAATGAAAACTAAATTGTAGTTCTGCTCTTTTATGTAATTCTTCTCTCACTGAATAGCTGTCTTCCCCCAATCCAACATAATTAGACTCAACATGGTCTCAACCAGTGTGTGTTTTAAGAAAAGTCATACCACATACCAGTTTTGTTTGTACGTACATTAAAATAGAACACATACACCTGATTTTTATTAATGTTCCATTAAATATATTTCCTTAGAAGGATAGAGTTTTAAATAGGTTAGTGGAAAAACATTACATCTAAAATACTTTCAAGACATCTGCTTTCTTTTAATAATAAAAGAAATATGCCAAAATATTGCCACAAATCTATTAGCAAAGAGCTAATGATTTCAAATAGTGACTCCTATCTCATACACATTGACATTGGTTCTTGATAAGAATATTTTATACCAAATCAGAAAAATCTGTTTAACTCATTTCAGCATCCGTATATACCTATAAATGATGTGTTTATTTTTTCTTAAGGCGCTATAGACAGTGAGATTTAAAGTGAGAAAGAGTCTTGCTTTTAGGGAATTTTTAATATGGTTATGTTATCGAAGATTACCTATTGCAATGGTAATATAGTCATTAGCCAAAATTGAATTCTCAGGCTATCTGAGAGGATTATTCACAATTACAGCTCTTCAAAGCAACTGAGGATTTAGCAGGAAGATCCCACAGTCCTATATGGAAGGAGAATATCATCTCTTCAGGAAATTATTCTCCACTTAACCTATTAGTTATAAGTATATCTGGTTATAAGCACTTTTGGTCAATGATTTTGTTTTTCTTCAATCTGAATGCTGAGTTCTACAAATCCAATCCTGGCACCACATTTTCGTGATATGGGGAGCTTGAAAATGTACACCACTCACCATGGTATGGTTTTGCAAAGCATTGGGTTAACACAACAAAAATATAACGATATCCTTGGACATTATGAAACTGGAAGATGAAGGAAATGTAACAGTATAGTGTACTGGCCAGAAGCAAGGATTTTGGAGCCAGAACACCTGGGTGAAATTCCTTGCTTTGCCACTTATTAGCTATGTGACCTTAAACAAATTACTAAACCTTCCTCTGCCTCAATTTCATTATCAGTTAAATGGAGATAAAAACATGTGCTTACCTTGATGTGGAAGTTTAGATGACTTAATATAAAACAGGTAAAATAGTACTTGGCACATAATCAGTGCCATATACATAATAGCTATCGCTATAACTATATACAAGTAATAGCCCATACTAGCTATTAGTATAACTAATACTATATATACTATCAAAAGATCTCTATCTAGTTATCAATGTGCTTAAAACTGCAAAGTCCCACTTAACCTATGGGTACAGCACTTTGATCTTTCATTAGAAATACAAGCAGCAGGATACCTACTGGAACAACCGGTTTCAGACTCTGGCCACCAGGGTGTGAAGCGCTTGGCTGGGTATCAGCAGGTGGGCCTGGCACTGGGTCACTGCTTCTCCTCACCAGCAGTGGAGTGCCTGGAAGACAAAGTGAGAGGTGAGAGGTCAAAAGAACCCTGGGGTGAAGAGAGTGCATGACACAATGCACTTTAATTTAAAAGGTTTACAACATGCTTTTATGTAAAAACATTCTATTTCTAAGGATGCTTGTAAATTAATCCATTTAATGATCTTTTGTCATCTACTTATAGATTGACACATGGAAACAAAATCTTTCAACTCTCATCTTTCCCCACTTGCATTTCAAAACAAGCCATTGTGTTTAACAGAAACTGTTAGGCAATGCACAAGTTGACTGTGTACAATCTAAAAACTGATCTAGAAAATATACGAGTATTAAAAAGAATGATTATCCAGGAGACGAATGAAGAGATTCACACAGTCAGTGTAATTTGCCATTCAATAGAGCTGGAAGTATAGTTATTACTGCCATTTGGTGCTTTCCAAATCTTTTGAATGATGATATAGACCAAAATAAATTATTTGCTGGGGTTATAACATTAATGTCTATTTAAGTACACAAAGAGATTGCTTCCATTCTCTTCCTCTTCTCCTAAAGTAGATAGAACTGATAAAGAAAATAAGTTTGTTCTTCTAAAAATATATCCTGATTTCTTTTTAATTTAATGAAAGCTTCCACTATTAAATATTTGAGTCAGTTATTAAATTCTGAAAAAAGATCATACTATTAGAAAGTTCAAATGAAATTCAACCTTAGCAGAGCCAGCGGCCTAACCGCTCTGACTGCAATTAGGCCTAAAATAATTTGCTTCATACAAAGTTGGCCACTACAGAGAAACATCTCAAAAAAAATCTGCTTGTGGTTTAAAAATCACTCTCATATAAAAATTAGCGTTTTATTTTTGTACTTTTGGGAAAAGAGTAGAAAACAGTTGAAAAGCATTTTCTCATTTCTCAATATTCTGAAAATGATTCCCCAAACCTCTGAAGCGATTCCAGCTTAAAGGAACACTTTTCATCCACTTTGTAGGTTATTTACAAACCTGGTTTTTATGTGTGCTTTAACATTCTTAGGTGTACAAAACATAGAATTGCAAATATTTTTTATCTTTGTCCAGACAGAACTTGCTTTTCTTAAAAAAAAAAAACTTCTTTCATGATAAGAAATTAACATGCTACTTAGGACACAAACCTATGCCAAAAGGAATTATAAAGTCCAAGTTCACATTCCTTTATTTCCTTTTTATTAAGAGACATCACTACATTTTTCACCATCCCTCCACCTCCATCTCAAACATTTCTTAACCAACTGACATACCAATAATTGTACAGTTGGCAATTGTTCTTTGAAATAAAACATTTTTTAAAAAAAAACAAGAAGAGTAGAAGCAAGAAAAAGTACCATAAAATTTTAAGAAAGTAGGATCCCAGTCCAATACCAGTATCTTTTTCTGTCCCTTAGGTAATCTGAAGACTAAGTTCCTTTCAGATTAAGCCCCTCAATTACCAGCAACATGAAATGAACAAGTCAGTCTAAATGCAATATCCTCAAAGGAACTCATTATCTTTAAAATTAAGAAAATGGGGCAAAATTCAAGAACTCTGGTTTATTTCCAAGCATTTAATCAGGCCAGTAAATTACAAGTTGATAATCTTGAATGGGAGAAAATAAACAAAAAGTAAAACCAACATGGTTCACCAAGGCATTTCCTCATTGTCAAAATCAACTTGATTTAGAGGCACAGAAGTGAACATTTTAGCGATCAACAATTTAGTTACATTGTTTTATGCAGCTGAGTCATATATATATGTTTATATATGTATATGTATATATATGTATGTGTGTGTGTGTATATGGAGAGAGAGAGTGTATGTGTGCGTGTGTGAGAGAGAGAGAGACATGGTTTTTCTTAGGTAATAAATACATTTTCTTTAAAAAAGCCACAGTAGGTAATTTTTCTTCAAATTTAAAGACACATGCCTATGAGTCCTCATTCACTATCAGTATCTGCTTTTTAAATAATAACACATTAAAATATTTAAGATATAATTTTATAATAATATGCATTCATGCCAGACGCAGTGGCTCACGCCTATAATCCCAGCACTTTGGGAGGCCGAGGCAAGTGGATCACTGGAGGTCAGGAGTTCGAGACCAGCCTGGCCAACATGGTGAAACCCTGTCTCTACTGAAAATACAAAAATTAGCCAGGCATGGTGGTATGCAACTGTAATCCCAGCTACTTGGAGGCTGAAGCAGGAGAATCACTTGAACCCGGGAGGCGGAGGTTGCAGTGAGCCCAGATAGCGCCACTGCACTCCAGCCTAAGAGACAGAGTAAGACTCTGTCTCAAAATAATAATAATAATAGTAATAATAATGATAAGTATTCAGGTTTGTGTATTCAATCAATATGCCATAGTATTATAGTGTATCCTAGAAGATGACAATTCAGTTTTGTACCAGTGTATCAGCTATTTGAAACATAAAAAAAAAAAAAAAAAAAAACTTTAAGATGGCTAGATCTTTCTTAAACATATCAGGAATAACTTTCTTCTTCTCGGCTTTTCTGTACTCCACACTTGAATGTCTCCTGTTGAGTATCTTCTAATTTTTCTTTCTCTCTAAATGTGTTAATAACAAGTGCAAATCATTCCACATTGAAATTAATAATGAGCATCTTTAAATATGAACTGTTATCTCAGACTTTTAAACAAACCTTCCTAGAATGTTTTTCTAAACTACTAAACCCTATTTGAAGGTGGCTGTCAGGAAGAGACTGAGTTCCACCTTAAACTGAGAAATGGGATCTAATTAAACTAAAGAGCTTCTGCACAGCAAAAGAAACTACCATCAGAGTGAACAGGCAACCTACAACATGGGAGAAAATTTTCGCAACCTACTCATCTGACAAAGGGCTAATATCCAGAATCTATGATGAACTCAAACACATTTACAAGAAAAAAACAACCCCATCAAAAAGTGGGCGAAGGACATGAACAGACACTTCTCAAAAGAAGACATTTATGCAGCCAAAAAACACATGAAAAAATGCTCACCATCACTGGCCATCAGAGAAATGCAAATCAAAACCACAATGAGATACCATCTCACACCAGTTAGAATGGCGATCATTAAAAAGTCAGGAAACAACAGGTGCTGGAGAGGATGTGGAGAAATAGGAACACTTTTACACTGTTGGTGGGACTGTAAACCAGTTCAAACATTGTGGAAGTCAGTGTGGCGATTCCTCAGGGATCTAGAACTAGAAATACCATTTGACCCAGCCATCCCATTACTGGGTAGATACCCAAAGGACTATAAATCATGCTGCTATAAAGACACATGCACACATATGTGTATTGCGGCACTATTCACAATAGCAAAGACTTGGAACCAACCCAAATGTCCAACAATGATAGACTGGATTAAGAAAATTTGGCACATATACACCATGGAATACTATGCAGCCATAAAAAATGATGAGTTCATGTCCTTTGTAGGGACATGGATGAAATTGGAAATCATCATTCTCAGTAAACTATCTCAAGAACAAAAAACCAAACACCGCATATTCTCACTCATAGGTGGGAATTGAACAATGAGAACACATGGACACAGGAAGGGGAACATCACACTCTGGGGACTGTGGTGGGTTGGGGGGAGGGGGGAGGGATAGCATTGGGAGATATACCTAATGCTAGATGACGAGTTGGTGGGTGCAGCGCACCAGCATGGCACATGTATACATACATAACTAACCTGCACATTGTGCACATGTACCCTAAAACTTAAAGTATAATAATAATAAATAAATAATTTTAAAAAAGACAAAGAAAGGTAAGTCCTAATGTACAACAGACGGCAGGTAATTAGGAGTACTGAAGATAATTTGGGCAAAACCTTGAATATATAGTAGAGTAGAAGTCATATTGTACAAGGAAAGCTAACTGAAATGAGAGGGGACAACTCTATCCAGTTTCATAGAGGCTTCCAGTGTTAGGGAGTAAAGGAAACATAACCTCTACAGTGAAGAAGCTTATAAATCTAACAGTAACAATTAGACACTAACACTGCTAACTGTCATGTGTCAGGACAGTGGAGAGGACCCTGGGTTTTGGAGTCAAACAGATTGAGCCTTTGTTTGCTCTGTGGCATTGAACTTGCACTGCTCTGTGACTCAGTCTCATCACTTAAAACTTGGTGAACATAGCACATAACAGAACTGATGGGAGGCTGAAATAAATTAAGGCATGCATAGGACATGGAACTCTCTGGTATGTAATTTTCATACAGGACTCCCTCCCCCAAAAAAGTAGGTAATAGCACTTGTTATTTATTGTGAGCTGTGTTATCTCGTCTGCTTAAAAAGCCAGGCTCTTGAAAGTCAAGTTAATTTTCATGGAATAATTTGTAAATTAAAATAATAAAATCTAACCTTGCACTAAAACAAATATAGCCTTACAATACGAATCAAAACTTTTACACAAATAAAGATGAGGTGAGAAGGGAGTTCAAAAATGGGAAAATTTTGCTATTCATTAGTGTTTTTTTCAGCTAATTAAGAAAAGACTTATTATTGGAATTTAGAGGCAAAAACCCCAGATTCAGCTCAAGGAACAACAATGTTCCTTCGAATCATAAGCCACTGGAAGCAAAGCACAAATAAAATAGGAATTGTTCAGTATTTTAAAGCATAAATTCTTATAGAACTGCTTGCTGGGGTTTTTTTTTTTTCACACAGTTAAATATTTGAGGTTGCCCTTATGCATCAGGACAGGGAGAAGGGATGAGGACATTAAGATCAGCAGTCATGGTGTTCATCCACTCTCAAGTTATCTTTCAGAAAGGGAAATGTGGAAATGAGGAACAATTCAGTACACCCCAGCACACAAAAAGGCAGGTACCACTAAAGTGTTAAAGTAGGTTATACGTGGCTTATTGGAGAACACACACCAATGAAAACATACACCAGAGGCTAGATCAAGTCCCCATTTTATTTAGCTGATACTTGAAACTGAATGGAAGCCAAAGAGAAAGCTACTAGATGCAGGAATAGAAGAGTCCCTGATTGGGTATGTAGCTGCTGGTGACTATGTCCTCACCAGATAGGATCTTGCCATATCAGGATAAGCATAATTCTCACTAGAATATTCTCCACTGACATTCAGGACTTATGCCACATTCAGGAAAAACTTCCACACTCACTCACTGTACAGACCTTTAGGAAGATGGCAAGATTTGTCAGGTTTTAACAGGATTTAGGCCAATTAACACCAGTCAAGCCACATCCTCATAGGAGAAAGTGAAGTCAGTTTGCAAGTGTCTATGAATGATGGTGCATCTTCTAATTCTCCAGTAATCACTATTTTAATGGTGGGGCAGCTGGTATTAAATGGGGTCCAGGTACTGATCCATGTCCCCTTTAAATGTCACTAAGGAAGCCAAGAGGAGGGTCGTCTAATTCAGTTTGAGGAAAACAATTTTGAAAGTGGCAGCCATTAGTTAAAGGGTGAAATTGGTATACCAATGAATCATGCAAGATATAAAGACCAACAAAAATGTAAGGTGCTATCTCTATAAGTTTCTGTCTCTTTGTTATAATCACACTCTCCCTCTCCCTCTCAGTGGATTTTCATTTGGAGGATATGTTTGGGATGGAGATGGCTTAAATGACAGGTGACATCATTTAATATTATGTTTGGGGGTTTTGAAGGATAGGCAGTTATAGAGATTGAAACCAAGGTCCTGAAGAATCACATAACATATGATGATGCAGGCAGCAGGGAAAACAAACAATGGCGTCAAACAAGAGCCCCACATCAAAAGTTACAAGGCACATGTTCTAAATTGTATGGGGAGTAGCAGCAGGGATTTATTTATTTAAAGATGGTTAATGATTCTCCTGAGCATAACCAGAAGGCCAGCTTGTCACCAATATTGGTGTCATTTCATCCTAGGGTGACTGACACCTGGACAGCTCTCGGGGTGGGGGGCAGGTCACGGTGAAAGCACTGACAAGACATTCCGTAAGAACTAGAGGACCTCATGCACAGAGAGGCTAGAAGGGCAATGTGGAGAGGGTGAACAGGATGTCAGCAGTCACAGGCAGAAATGGAGAGAGAACCTGGAGGAGGACACAGGAGAATTCAGAAACTGACTATACATAAAAAGCAAATGAGAAGGAGCATAAAGCAGACACCTAAAATCATTCTCATTTCTGGCTTGAAGAAGAGCAATAGGGAGGTTTTGGCAACTGCTATGATTTGTCTCAGAAAAAATACAAATCTTGGCTTCAGCCCACTGACTGTTAGAATTATTTGCTTTTAATCTAAAATGTCTTGATATGCGTGAGAAACCAAAGACTAGATTTTCAATAGGGTGGGCATTCACAAAGATGAATATGAAGTTGATAATGAAAATCATATTGGTTTCTAGAATGAGCAGGTAGATACAAACATGAAGTGAACAGAGGAAAATAAAAAGGAGGAATCAGTAAAGAACTATTAATGGCATCGCATGCAAAATAACGCAAAAGCCAGGATTTCATACTCTCTCAGAATTTTCAGAAAGAAAGAAATATAGAATGCTTATTGTTTAATAAAGTCACAGAGGAGTGCTCAGAGAAATGGGTGGGATGAAAGCATAGAGAAGGGAACTGGGATTAACACGATAACCTGTTTATGTGCAAAGAGACTCCTCTTTAGGAGGCTGGTCTTTTCAGAGTCTCGATTTTCCTTTGCCCTAAGGGATTCCTTTGGTGCTACCAAAACAGTTGGACAGTTTGAAGAAAAAAGAAAGACACTCTCCTTCCACGACTGTTGACACTTAGGATAACAAGATAAATATGAACAGAAGAAAATGCTCTGAATTAAAATACATGTAAGTTGGTAAATTTTTTACATTGATGATGAAAGTAAATTGCAAGTGGCTAAACTTCTTGCAAATTAGAGAAGAGAGAAAGAAGTAGAAAAAACCACATTCTTCCAGGTAATCCATATTAATAGCATAGAAAGACAGTATAGGCTGCATCTTGGTTTCATGTAGTACATTTCCTTAACAGACTTTGCAACTAGTCAGCACCTGGAACAATACCTCTCAATTATCTTGAACTTAAACAACTGTTGAATGAGTTTGAAAAAATATGGGTGTATCCTTCAGAGATATGGTGCAAAAAGACTATAGGTCAGAAACTTTCCTTCTAACCATTATTCTAGCACTGTCACCTCAAAGAAGCTGCTCCCCCTTTTCTTGCTGGCTAAATGAGCACGGAGGAGGGGCTGCAACAAAGTCCCAGTGTAGACCTGTAACAAGATAGTTTTCTAATTTAGATAGCCAATAAAAGTACTGAAGTAGCCGGGCGTGGTGGCTTATGCCTATAATCCCAGAACTTTGGGAGGCCAAGGTGGGTGGATCACGAGGTCAGGAGTTCGAGACCAGCCTGGCCAATATGGTGAAACCCCATCTCTACTAAAAACATAAAAATTAGCTGGGCATGGTGGCACGCACTCGTAGTCCCAGCTACTCAGGAGGCTGAGGCAGAAGGATCGCTTGATCCCAGGAGGCAGAGGTTGCAGGGAGCCGAGATTGTGCCACTGCACTCCAGCCTCGGTAACAGAGCGAGACTCTGTCTCAAAAACAAACAAACAAAACAAACAAACAAAAAGAACTGAAGCCCAGAAAAATGAAGTTTCCAAATCTTTTGAACTTTATTTCTACTCTAGTTTTACTCACCTGACACTTTCCTATGGCAGGGCCACATTCTCTATCTGGGTAAGTGCATAGAAGTAAGGGGAATAACACCTCTTCAATGCAGCAGCAATTCTTTTCATCTAAACTGGTCAGCAGGCTGAGTGTGGTGGCTCACGCCAGTAATCCCAACACTTTGGGAAACCAAGGCAGGCGAATCACCTGAGGTCAGGAGTTCAAGACCAGCCTGGCCAACATGACAAAACCCCATCTCTACTAAAATACAAAGATTAGTGGGGTGTGGTGGTGCACACCTGTAATTGCAGCTACCCGAGAAGCTGAGGCAGGGAAAATTACCTGAATCCGGGAGGCAGAAGTTGCAGTGAGCTGAGATCGCGCCACTGCACTCCAACCTGGGTGACAAAGCGAGACTCCGTCTCAAAAATAAATAAATAAATAAAATAAAATAAACTGTCCATCAGAAAGAAATACTTTGATAGAAAGATACAGGTAAAAGGAAGGTATGGTGGAAGCTGAGTACCTGAGAGGAAAACATCAACCCATGGTCACAAGGACATATCTGGTAAGATGCTTGTCTCACTAGTCAAGGCATCCAAACTCCTCTCCCAGAGTACACAGTCTTTCTTGCAGATGATTTACATGCCTTACCAGTATTGCTATTACTCCCATCAATACTCAATAAAATAAGACTAGTGAAAGTGGTACATCATTTGTTTTTGGAGGCAACTAGATTTTCTCTTTTTGTGTAGATTTTATGGGCATCAGATAGGGCTTTTCAGCTGATGCCAAAAAAACTGCACAACACTGAAATCTGGAGACCCATAAAAAAAAACTGGTAATGATATCAATAGCAGCACAATTTATAGCAAAGTACTGAGAAGAGATCACTTTCGCCGCAGGAGTGCCTGACCCGGTTTGGTGCCTGGCCTGTGATGAATGCAGCAGCTAGGACATGCTTTCAGATACTGTGATGCGAAAACCACACTAAGGAAACTAAGTCAAAAACTTTCATCTTAAATATGAGTCCATTAGAAAAGAGACTCCCACTATTGCCATAAAATGAGGAAGGAAGTTCAAGTCAACTGACATTTCATATCATTTTTCTCTCATTTCAGATTGCAAAAACCATGTTTGTTCAACACATGATGGACAAATGCAAGTAATTCACAAAATAGTCAACTGACTACACAATGGATATGAATAAGCACACGCATGATAAAGCATCTTTTAGTATTTGGAAAACAGCTGAAATTGGAAAGCCAGTGCTACAAAAATATGTGAAGGGGTTTTTAACTTACTTTTATTGGGACTTATACTTGTCTCTGAAGACGAATGACTCCCACTTGAAGTGGGTTGAACTATTAAAGTTTTCACATTTTATCCAGTTGTATACACAAATCTGCAATTTTTCAAAAATTTTAAGCTACTTTACAATATAAATTTGCTCATGCTACTTAAGGTTAGTTAATGCCAGGTCTCAGATATGCACTAGGTCTCAAGGGTTAAGGATAAAGCGACAGAGAAGGTTTGGTGCAAGCAAAGGTCCAGGTCTTTGAAAGGCATACACTCTAAAAAAACAAGTAAAGTACTAACTGAAATAAACAAATATACCTGAATTAATAAATCCAAATAAAAGCTCCTGAATCACAGAGATGAAAGGAAGGATTTTGATTATGTGTGCGTCAACCTCCCAATTTCTTGTTCTGGCATTCAAGGACCTCAAGCGTTTGCCTCAACCACTAATTATATCTTATACTACATTCTTTTTCAGGTGTATATGCCAAACAGACCACCTGCCGTCACCTAAAAATGTCCTAGATCATGTGACCTCTAAATGATTATTCTCTAATACTGCAATCAGTTGTAATCCTGTCCCACTTTGAAGGTCCACTCCCAATAATTATAAACAATCTCTATTTCTTTGGAATGCCCAGATGCAGATTTGCGTGGGGAAATAAATGTAATTTCAGGGGCCCTCATTTGCATGAGCCCCTTACATGATGCCAAGAGGAGCCTTAGTAACAAGATCACATGATTATATAATTTTGTAAAATTTACATAAGTAAAATATTTTAATTGCTATAGGTTAACCCTGTAATTTCTTCCATCACTAAGTTTCCATCCATACTACTCTTCCTCCCATTGGGTGGCAATGAACTGGCCCAGAGTATTTTTGGAATTCCAGTTAAGGGGAAACTGAGTCAGAGATATATCATATATATATAGTCCACTATATACATTATATATATAGTCCACTATATACATTATATATATAGTCCACTATGTACATTATATATATAGTCCACTATGTACATTATATATAGTCCACTATATACATTATATAGTCCACTATATACATTATATATAGTCCACTATATACATTATATATATAGTCCACTATATACATTATATATATAGTCCACTATATACATTATATATAGTCCACTATATACATTATATATATAGTCCACTATATACATTATATATACAGTCCACTATATACATTATATATATAGTCCACTATATACATATTTTATACAGTCGACTATATATAATATATATATTATATATATTATATATAGTCGACTGTATATATATCTTATATATAGTCGACTGTATATATATCTTATATATAGTCCACTGTATGTATTTTTATATATAGTCCACTGTATATATTTTATATATGTATAGTCCACTATATACATATTTTATATATATAGTCCACTATATATATTTTATGCATATAGTCCACGATATATATTTTATGCATATAGTCCACTATATATATATTTTATACAAATAGTCCACTATATATATATTTTATACAAATAGTCCATTATATATATTTTTATATATACAGTCCACTATATACATATTTTTATATATAGTCCGCTATATATATATTTTATATATACAGTCCGCTATATATGTATATGTTATATATATACAGCCCGCTATATATGTATATTTGTTTTATATATATAGTCCGCTGTGTATATATATCTTTGTACAGTCCGCTGTGTATATATATTTTTTGTACATACAGTCTGCTGTGTATATATATTTTTTGTACATACAGTCCGCTGTGTATATATATTTTTTGTACATACAGTCCGCTGTGTATATATATTTTTTGTACATACAGTCCGCTGTGTATATATATTTTTTGAACATACAGTCCGCTGTGTATATATATTTTTTGAACATACAGTCCGCTGTGTATATATATTTTTTGTACATACAGTCCGCTGTGTATATATATTTATGTACATACAGTCTGCTGTGCATATATATTTTTTGTACATACAGTTTGCTGTGCATATATATTTTTTGTACATACAGTCCGCTGTGCATATATATTTTTTGTACATACAGTCCGCTGTGTATATATATTTTTTGTACATACAGTCTGCTGTGTATATATATTTTTTGTACATACAGTCCGCTGTGTATATTTTTTGTACATACAGTCCGCTGTGCATATATATTTTTTGTACATACAGTCCGCTGTGCATATATATTTTTTGTACATACAGTCCGCTGTGTATATATATTTTTTGTACATACAGTCCACTGTGTATATATATTTTTTGTACATATAGTCTGCTGTGTAAATATATTTTTTGTATATATAGTCCGCTATATATATATTTTTTATATATAGTCCGCTATATATGTTTTATATATATAGTCCGCTATATACATATATTTTTATATATAGTCCGCTATATACATATATTTTTTATATAGTCTGCTATATATTTTTTATATATATAGTCCACTATATACATATATTTTTTATATATATAGCCCACTATATACATATTTTTATATATAGCCCACTATATACATATTTTATATATATAGTCCACTATATACATATTTTATATATATATATAATATATATGTACCTTTGTATAATGAAACTGGTTGAACGTGCACAGTGGGTGTTGGAAAAATTTTTCTATTACTCACCAAGATGAATGGCAATAAATTAACTATATGCAGAATTGTTTCTGAGCCACATAAAAATAGGCCATTATATATATTCTACTATATATATAAATAGTCCCCTATATGTAAAAATAGTCATATATATATATAGTGGAGTCAGAGATATATCTCATATATATAGCCCATTATATATATTATATATTTTATATATCTCATATATATATAGCCCACTATATATATATATATATATATATATAGCCCACTACATATATATATGAGCTATATCTCTGACTCCGATAGATAGATATAGTGGGTTATTTATATACATAGTAGAATATATATAATGGACTATTTTTATGTGGCTCACAAACAATTCTGCATATAATCTATTGCCAGTCATCTTGGTGAGTAATATAAGAATATTCCCAACACCCACTGTGCAAGTTCAACCAGTTTCATGATACAAAGGTACAGGGCCAGGTGAAGTAATGATGTGGCTGTGCTGTTTTTGCACCAGCACTGTAAGTATGTGGGCACTGGAAGATAAACAAAATTTGAAATGCACAAAGCCAGAGCTACTCTATGGAAGATTTGTTCACTCACCAGATCTATACAATTATAAGCAAATAATTCAGTTCTCACTGATACCTTGACAAATGGGAACTTCTCTCTTATATAGAATATACTTGAAAATGCAGCACAGAATTAAAATTCCCACGCTAGTAAGACACAAACCTGTAGCAGTTTCATAGTTACAAGTATGTATGTGTGAAGCCCTTTATATGTCCCAAATGTTATTTAAACAAAAACAATTTGGATTACCCATGCTAGAGCAAATAACAAATTATCCATTTATTCAATCTCTCAGAAATTGATATTACATATGGAGAGGTGATTAAAGAATACATGGCTGGCCAGGTGCGATGGCTCATGCCTGTAATCCCAGCACTTTGGGAGGCTGAGGTGGGTGGATCACCTGAGGTTAGGAGTTCAAGACCAGCCTGGACAACATGGTGAAACCCTGTCTCTACTAAAAGTACAAAAAAATCAGCCGGGCTTGGTGGTCCACGCATGCCTGTAATCCCAGCTACTCTGGAGGCTGAGGCAGGAGGAGCACTTGAACTCAGGTGGCGGAGGTTGCAGTAAGCTGAGATAGCACGACTGCACTCCAGTCTGGGTGACAGAGCAAGATTTCATCTCAATAAACAAACAACAACAAAAAAAGAACACATGGCCAAAAATTATAGAGAAAAAAGTATAATATCGAGATATTTTCATGTGTTAATATATCATTAATATTATTTCTCACATTTTGTCATCTCTAGTATGTTAACTTTATTTATAAATTGTGATTATTTTTCATGCTAAATAATTCATTTCTATATAAT
This sequence comes from Pan troglodytes, assembly GCF_028858775.2. NCBI lineage: Eukaryota > Metazoa > Chordata > Mammalia > Primates > Hominidae > Pan > Pan troglodytes. The sequence continues at coordinate 107,253,999 of NC_072411.2, read as the reverse complement.
TTTTAAAAAATTATTGCTGCTTTTCTTAAATAGCAATCCCCCCAAGTTTCGTACAGTTAGAGCATTGCAAAATGTGGATCTGTTTTTGTATCTTTTTAGGGTGTGTTATATCCCTATTTGTCTTGTGTATGTAGTTGTATTTTGTCTCCCCTTGAGTCATTAAATATTTACCGAATGCCTAAAATGTGCCAGCTGGTCTTCCAGGCATTCTGGATACATCAGCACACAACACAAAGGCCTTGCTTGTGAAGAGTTGTGGATTGTTGGAAGACCGATCATCAACAAGTAAATAAATAAATATGGACATTTAAAATCGGGATAAAACAAGTTATCAAACAAGAACGTGAGAGAGAAAGTGATGTCTGGGAGAATAGGGTGGAACCACATTGTAAGCTGTTTGATGGCAAGCCACTTCCTTTAGTCAATCACTTAGGATCCCTAGCAGAATAGGCACTCAACAGAGGCATGCCAAATTGAACCAAACAAAGCTACAGGCGCAAAGACTGATGTTTAAGCTAAGTAATCTTTAGAGTATGAAATGTCCCAGACCTGAGAACTTTGGAGGTCATGAAAAGGGTATCTCGTCTAGTATGTAAATAAGTTGCTACTGTCTGGTTTGTTTCCCCTCAACTAACACTTTTTTCTTCAGCATCAACATTTATTTTAAAATAAACACGATTCACACTAATGCAGCACATGTTATCAGCCTTGCAACTTAATGGTAAATGAGCATAAAAGTGACACCAACAACGATGCTCAACAATCCCAGTAGATGCACAGAGATACTGACTCAATCTTGTCAATTACTGTGGCTTACAGAGGAATCTACTGCCCTGACAGTTGATCTTTCAGTTTGTGATACTTTACAGTCTTAGATCCTAGATATTTATGAGGTTAATCTATATTCATAAGATTTATGGCAACCCATGGAATAGCTAAAAGGATAATAGTTGAGTTCACCTGAAAAGATTCTGTGGATAAGCTGAATTTTAAAAAGAATTTTGAAATGCAGAAGATATATGAGATAATATATTGGTGTAAAATGATGACTAAGATATTCATAGTAGACAGATGGGCACGTGGCTTTTGATGCTAGAGATGGACACCCTTGCATGAATATTGATACATTTGCTCAGCCAGAATATAGGCATGCACTAAATGACTAGTGGAACAACTGATTGAGGAAACTACAGAATACGGTTAGAAAACATTACCAGAAAGCCTTAATTTGGGAGTGTTTTAATTTAATCTAATTGAAATAGCAGGAAGAAATAGATTATCTTCCAAAAGGAGATAATCTATAGCATTTTTTTTCAAGTATTGAGGAACTGGTTAAAATATACTTTGAAAGATATTTGTAACTTATAAATATATGAACTACCTTGACTAAAATAATAAGTAGAGGAATCTTTTCCCCATGATTTCTTTAGTAATTCCCTTATAAATACCATGAAGTGAATCTTAATATATATCCAGTGAAGAGGGTGTGGACTTGGGATGATTGATTCAGAATGGTGCACATTTGGGATGGCTCATTAGGGCATTGTTGTTGGTCTGTACCAAGTGTTTATGGAACCATTCTCTTATCCTAAATTTTAGGCCACAGCCCCCAGTGAGTTGAGAACAGCCTGTAAAAGAATACTTCAAGAGCTCTTTGCAAGAAGAGAAAGGGAGAAATGAGCAATGCCTTCAGGCCATTGAGCTGCAGTTGCAAACAATTACTGCAACATCAAAGTACTAAATTCAAATCACCAAGTCCTTCTTGATAGATGAGAAACATCCACAAGTCAATTTAAGGCATCCTGAATACAAATCTATATGATTTATCAGTTGCATTTGAAACCTTTGATCATTACCTTTTATTGGATCATTCAAAGTTCCTGGCAGGACTGGAAAAAAATGGTGGGCTTTGGAGCCACTGTTATCTCTAAGAACACTAAAAAGGTGATTTTATTCCAAAGCCTATGTGCCTCAAATGCTGTTTTCTGTGTAACAGGAAAGGGTCACTCAGGCCCTTTCTTCTGTTTCTGCTTAATAACACCTAAAATTTTAAACCAGTGTTAATCAAATAAAGCTCAATCCAGAAAACTCAGAAACTAGGTTTTCTGGCAGAGAACATGCCTAATGAAAGTGCCAGAGGAAAATCTGATTCTTTCCTGTATAGAGACTTTCCCAACATTTCCAACTGTGGTTTGAGACCTCATTTGACCCATATCTGCTCCTGGAGCCCAAGGATCAGCTTTAACCTCAGGCACCTTTTACATTATGCATCCGGTAGGAAGAAGTCACATTCTGTTCATGATGTGGCACCAGCCCAGCTGTCTAAGCCTTTGTGACCTCACGTTGGATAACTGAAATCTAATCCATGTGAAAGTACTCTGGAAGACCACCCAGGTGTTTCATATGGCTGCTGTCTTGCTACTAAATAGGCCCATTACACAAGCTGGAGAACATTACCCCAGCAGACTAATTCACCCAGTGTCAGAGTAAGGCAATGATCCACGGATTATTATTGACTTTACCATGTAACTCCTGGCATCAAATTCAATGTGAATCAAAATCCAAAGGCCACAGGTACAAAACTGTACTGTGTTTCTATGATTCTTCAAAAAGAGAATCAAACTCTTCTAACAACATTGGAGTTCTAACTTTCAAGGGAAAAACATTTTAACATAGAGGATCACTAATACTGGGAAGACATAATTTGGTTAAAAGTTAAAATATTTTCCACAAATAGATTTTTGAGAGGCCCAGGAATGACTTGGTTTCTATCAATTAAAAATAAATCAAAAAAGCCAAAGATCAAAACTTCATGACTCTTTTAAGGGATTATCAGAACGAGAAAGCTTATTTTATTTTTTCCCCCACAAGACCTATGAATAAAGCAAATTATACCAGAATCTGAGCTACTTATTAACTTGCAGGTAATTCCTTTTTGATCTAGCCTATGTCACAAGCCCATTTTACCTCAATTTCACTACCTGTAAGTACTGCATTATGCTATGTATTTATTATAGCTCAATAGCATAAAATAGACAATATTGATAAGTCACAGAATAGTGAATTAAAGTATAATCTACCAAGATGAGGGGAAATCTGATAAAAATTCAACAACATAGGCCTACCACTCACTCCAAACATTAAATTGAAGGTGCTGATAAGAGGCCAGTATCTAAGTCAGCAGCGTTTGAACTTGTCAAATGGTTCCTGAGACAAGCCTTCTTTAATTTGAGATGAAAGATCATAATCTCATCTTTCAGGTCTTCTCAGGGTAAGCAAACCAATGCACAGTGCTATTTTCAAAAAAGGCCTACATAGAAAAGGAGGAATTGCCCTTATAAGCTACACATGAAAGTTCGGATGCTATCACAACTGTCTTTGTGCTGTGCTTGTCTAGGTCATCTCATTCTATGCTATCCATCTAGATTGGAAAACGCACACACAGAGTTGCCTTCACAGATAAGGTATGTGGGTCTCAAAATGAAATAGGTTGAATTCTCAGATATGCCAGTGACATTGCTGAACCTTTTAATTTGTTCCTTTCACGTACACAGCTAAATGGATTTGTGATGTGTATCTTTCTAGTCTGTGGCAGTCTTTGGTTGTGTTCTTGAAGTCTATCTAATATTTTCACAAAAGGCTTGTGATGCTCATGTCCACAGACCTTGGTCACTTTCAAAAGTAGCTTTTAAATGGTCTTCAAAGAGAAAAATCAACAATTTCATGCTGGACTTACATTCCACAATAAAAAGACATTACTGAGCAAATGTTGGATTCTTAGCACAGCACAAAAGCAACATATCTTAGCAAGGGTTGGGTAAACAGACCCCCCTCTGGACAGGAGGAACAGCAAGGTCACATTACAAAGGGCCATGCATACTAACACGGGAGGAATCTGTGGCCATGAAACAATTTACCATAGCTTCCAATCCTATATACTAATTTTATAAGCTCTTATGTTCAGAATACAGATTTCATAAGCCCTTATGTTTAGAATAGATTTTGTTTCCTATCTAAAACAAACATATGGTATCAAACAGTCTTTTAATGCTCAGATTTAAATTAGTTTTAAAGAGATAAAAAGACTGAAATAGTTCTCCTATTCATACATGCTTAACAACATCAATATTTATGTCAACATATTGGCAGAAGAAACGTTAAGTTCCCTATATCTCAGTGGGCCCACAGTTTCATTTTAGAAGCAACACATTTACCTCAAATATTCACAATGCTGTATTTGGATATGGTGAACTAAGTGACTGGTGGACCTATCTCTAACAACTTTTCAGCATTCAAACAACTCAATTCTAAATGACAAAGATGTCTCCACTACACGACTTGATTCTTTTTGGCCAGGATGCCTTGTTTTATTTGGTTGTCGCTGGGTCATTGCTAAATTTATACAACTATTCAACAAACAGTCAGAGTACAGTGAGATATTTTGGGTTCCAGGTAAAGCTCATGCTTCTTGCTCTGAAGCTCACCTCAGGGGACTATCTCTGTCCTCAAAAACAGGGTTTTCTCAAACTGTGGGCTGCAACCTCTTCACGAGTTTCGTTAAAATCAGTTTAAAGGGTCATGATCAGCATTCTATACCACAGAGGGCATAGAAGATATTGGACTGTATTACAGAGTAAAGATGCATTTTTGTTTTGCAGAACAGTTATATACTGGCTTGCAATGCAAAATCAATTTCTGGCTTTGTGTTATGGTCAAAAGAGTTTGGGGGGAAAAATAGCTCCAAAGCTGCTTTCCTGGAGGATGCTCCATAGCAGGTTTGCAACCCCCTACTGGTTTGGGAAGTTTCTGAGGAATTACAAGTGCCTTAAGAAAACACATCTAGCCCAGGGTTCTGTCTGATAATACACTTCCACAGCCCTTCTGTTTTTGGAGTTTTATGTCCTGTTTAACATCTTTTGTCCAGGCACTTACTGAAGATTGCTAAATGCTAGAAACTGTGTTAAATCCTGGGGAAACAAAGATGACTATGACATAGTCCTTGACCCCCAAAGGACTCTAAAGATACATAATAATGCATAACACAATGGGACTAAAGATTCCAAGCAGTCTCTGGAAAGCGCTGTAGGAGCAAGAGGGAGAATTATAATTCTAACTGTTGAAGACGGCTTCATAGCAGACTGAACATTTTAGTGGGTATTTGTAATCCATTCATCTATATATCCATCTTTCCCCTACTATGTTCAAAGCACTAAGCTGGAAGCTAGGGAAAACTTAGATGAATGAGAAAATGGACTCCCTCCGAAGAACTCCAAGCCCATAGGGGAAAGACACTTATAGGATGAGGTAGAGCAAAGGAAGTGGTAAGTACTAGGCACAAAGGCACCACAGAGGCAGAAGAGCTTATGTCTCTCGGAGTCAAAGGCGGCCTTCTGTAGAAAGACAGTGATGTGAGTAGAGGGTGATGGTGGTGAATAGTGGAGAAAGGCTCTGATACCCAAAACAAATCTGTTCTGTATTTGACACAGCAAAATAATGAAAACCAAGTGCATATATATTTGTGAACATTTTTAAAGCTGATGTCAAAAATATGAGTCAGAAACTGAGATAGGGCTAGCAACCTGGCACTAGAGATCATACTTAAATAAAGTAGGCTGAAACAGAGACACAAAATAAATCAGATTTTAGCACTTTCCTGCTTCATATTCTTGTTTCTTGCCGTTTCTATTAAAATCCAATAAACTCTAATCAAGATCTACCAGATTACAATCTATTCCCAAATCTTTAACTCTTTTTGATGCTATTGTAAATGGAATTGTTTTCTGAACTTCCTTTTCAGATAGCTAAATGTTAGTGTATAAAAACACAACTGACTTTTGTACATTGATTTTTATATCCTGAACTTTACTGAATTGATTACTGAATTTATTAGTTTTAACAGTTTCTTTGGGTTTTCCTTAGGGTTTTCAATGTAAAAGATCATGACATCTGCAAACAGAGACAATTTAATTTCTTCCTAATTTGGATGTCTTTTGTTTTTCTTGCCTAATTGCTCTGGCTAGGACTTATGGGACTATGTTGAATAGAAGTGGTGAGAGTTGGACATCATTGTCTGGTTCCTGATCTTAGAGGTCTCTGAAGGGAAGGCCGCTAGTGGGACCTCACTCAGGCTGAAGACTCCCATTTGTTGAGTATGAGTCTGCTCCTGTTAACCTTAAAAACTTTCAGCTTTTCATGTTGAGTATTATATTAGGTGTGGGCTTGTCAGAACCTTTGTTATGTTGAGATAAATTCATTCTATACCTAATTTGTTATGAGTTGTTATCATGAAAGAATGCTGAATTTGGTCAAATAATCTATTAAGAGTTTTTAATTATGAAAGAATATTGAATTTTTCTGCACATGTTGAGAGAATCATATGATTTTTATCTTTCATTCTGTTAATGTGAGGAGGTAAAAGATCTGTACATCAAAAACTATAAGATGTTGTTGAAAGAAATTGAAGACTCAAATTAATGGAGAGAGATCTCACGTTCATGGATTAAAAAATTAATATTGCTAAAATGTCCATACTACCCAAAGTGATCCACAGATTCAGTGTAATTCCTATATAAATTCCAATTCTATTTTTCACAGAAACAGAAAAAAACCCTAAAATTCATATGGAACCACAAAAAGCCCCCAAATACCTAAAGTAATCTTGAGCAAAAAGAACAAAGCTGGAGGCATCATACCCTGATTTTAAACTGTATTACAAAAGTACATAGCCACAGTAATAAAACAGTATGGTATTGGCATAAAAACAAGACACATTGACCAATGGAACAGAACAGAGAGCACAAAAATAAACCTGTGCATATATGGTCAACTAATCTTTGACAAGAGTGCCAAGAATGCAAAATGGGGAAAGGATAGTCTCTTCAATAAATGGTGCTGTGTGAACCAAATATACACATGCAATATAATGAAATTAGGCCCTTATCTTACCTCATATACAAAAATTAACTCAAAAAAGACTAACGACTTAAATGTAACATCTGAAAATGTAAAATTCCTAGGAAAAAGCAGTGAAAAAGCTCCTTTACATTGATCTTGGCAATGATATTTGGATATGACACTAAAAGCACAGGCAACAAAAGCAAAGGTAAACAAGCAGGACTACACCAAACTAAAAAGCTTCTGCACAGCAAAGGAAAAAAAAATCCACAAAATGAAAAGGCAACCTATGAATTGGGAAAAATTATTTGCAAACTGTATATTTGATGAGGGATTAGTCTCCAAAAATATTATAAATTCAAGCAGCTCAATATCAAAAAACAAATAACCAGATTTAATAATGGGCAAAGGACATGAATAGACATTTTTTTCAAAGAATACATACAAATGGCCAACAGATATATAAAAAGGTGCACAACATCACTAATCATCAGAGAAATGCAAATCAAAACCACAATGAGATATCACCTCACACCTGTTAGGATGGCTGTTATCAGAAAGATGAGATAGCAGCTGGCTATTGGAAAGGCTGTGGAGAAAAGGGAAGCCTTGTGCACGATGGGAATGGAAATTGGTGCAGTCATTATAGAGAACAGTATGGAGGTTCCTTAAAAAATTAAAAATGTGTAAATTAATAAGTACCCTATGGTCCAGCCATATATCCAAAGGAATTGCACCTTTGGTCATATATCCAAAGGAATTTAAATCAATATCTCAAAGAGGTATCTACACCCTCATGTTCATTACAGCGTTACTTCAATAACTAAGATAGGTGTAAATAACACCTACAATAACAACCTCGGTGTCCACAGATGAATTAATAAAGAAAATGTGGTGTGTCTAAACAAGAGAATATCGTTCAGCCATAAGAAGAAGAACATTTTGCAATTTGCAACATCATGGATAAACTTGGAGGACATTATGCTAAGCGAAATAAGCCAGACACCAAAAGACAAAGAGTATCTCATCTCAATCATATGCAGAATCTAAAACAGTTTAAATCATAGAAGCAGACAGTAGAATCATGGGTGCCATGGATGAAGGGTTGGAGGAAGTGTTGAGAAGTTGGTCAAAGGGTATAAACCTTCAGTTACAAGATGGATAAATTCTGGGGATCTAATGTACAGCATTAAATATAGTTAATAATACTGTGTTGTTTACCTGAAATTTGATGAGAGAAGATTTTTAAGTGCCCTCACCATATAGACACATGCACAAATGGTAACTAAGGATGATGATGAATGTGTTGATTTGATTGTGGTAATAAGTACACAATGCATGCACAGATCAAATCATCACCCTGTACATGTATAATTTATACAATTTTTATTTGTAAATTAAATATTTTAAAATAAAATAGAAAAAAAGACTGTCTATATCAGGCTTGACTCTGTCTCATCTGGCTCTTCTCTGCCCACCCACTACACTGCAGCCACCCTGGCCTCCTTGGCTCTCGATCTTTCCAAATTCACCCAGACTGCCCTAGTGCCTTTGTACTAGCTGGTCCCTCTGCGTAGAATGTTCTCCCACCTTTCCCTCTACTCTCAGAATAGCCCTGTCATAGTTACTTGCTCTCTATTCCTTTATCCTGTTTCATTTTCTTCATTGCATTGTTACCATCAGAGAGACTCTTGTGCATTTGTTTACATGTATAACTTCTAAGAGCCAGAAGGGAAGTTTCATGAGAACAGAGATCCTATCTATCTTTTCCCAGTTGTATGCTCAGACCCTAGCGTACCGTGGGCTGTATAAATGTTTGTTAAGTTCAAAAAGGAACAGAGGTAGTTGTGACAGGCGTAGGTTAAGCAAGCATGCAGAAATGCAAGTGGGTCTCAACCAGGACACACAGAATTAATGGGCAAATCAGAAATACAGGTTGCTGACTCAACTTATTAGGTCAGGTACAAGGCATCTGTGTGTTGAGGGGTCAGAGGATCATGTTCGGTGGTTGGGGCAAAACATGGAATAGGAGTCAGCCTTGGATGTCAGAACCGGGCTGGTATTAAACCCAGAGAGACTTGTGGTTATTTATGTATCTGCTCAGCAGGAACCCAGACCACCGATACAGCTCCACGTATACAGAAAAACAGATAACATGACATCTCCTTGCTGATTCTCAAGTGAGAGCATAGTTAAACCAAGATAGATAATCTGGAATTCAGACTGCCCAAGAGAACACTGTGGCACAAATTCTGTCAACAATCCCAGAGTAACACTTCAGAAAGAAAACAACACAAAATTTATTTGTCTAATTGGGACTCACTGTGAGAGACAATTCCTCCAAGATAATAAAACTTAGCCATGATGTTAGTGGTGAGCCATTCAGCACAACCAAAGGGCACTGTGCATGTGTCACACGGGCAGATCTGTAGGAGAAAGGCTGACACTTTTGGCAATGACAGCAGTCCAAACGAAAAACACAGCCACAGCAAGCCCATCTAACGGTTGCTGTGAATCACCCTGATTATGAGTCACAAGCATGCAATCACTGGCATACAGAAACTCCTGACTAATAGCCGTGAGCAGTTTGCCTTTGCTATCTAAGTGTCGCAGACTGAACACACTCTTGCCCGACCTAAAATCGGCATTAATACCTGAATCACAGCCTGGGGAAGCTCAATATTCCACTGCTGGAAAGAAGATAAACAGCAACAATACAAAGATGCAGCCCTTTTTAGTGCCGCTAGTTAAACTGAATGCATTTAATCTTTCTTCTGCATCTAAAATGTCGGTCATCTTCTCTTGGTGGCATGAATGATATGTAAACACTCCTGCAAAAAGCCAGTTTCTTGAAGGCTTTTCCACATACCAAACGGCAAACAGAATAAAAACCATGGTTACACTGAGTATTACAGAACACAAATCATTACAGTGCCAGAGGGCATGCTGTTTATGGTTCCACAACCAGAGAAAACCACATGATCATTAGTTATAGTGCTTACCTATAGGCTTGAAATATACAACTTATTTCTTTTGTTTAAGATATGCATAATCTGCTCTGGAAACAAATGATGTGCTTCATTAATTATTATGGTATGAAGGTATTATAGATCTATGAGGAAATTACCCACATCAAAGGGCTTCTTCTAACCTTGGTCTAGCATGAGAAGGAATTAAATAATAGTGTCCTACCAAAAAAAGTTGATCAACATATCTGGGCAAATGTCCACATAACCACTACCTACATCACTACAACTAGTAAATCCTATCATTTGGGAATAAAAAATTTAAATAGGTATGAGGCACATTCTGGAGGAAGAATAAACTCTTGCAGAAAATAACAGTGAGGCCTGTAATCCCAGCACTTTGGGAGGCTGGGGCATGTGGATCACCTGAGGTGTGGAGTTCGAGACCAGCTTGCCCAACATGGCAAAACCCCGTCTCTACTAAAAATACAAAAATTAGCCGGGTGTGGTGGGGGTGCATCTGTAATCCCAACTACTTGGGAGGCTGAGGCAGGAGAATCACTTGAACCCAGGAGGCAGAGGTTGCAGAGAGCCAAGAACGCACCACTGCACTCCAGCCTGGGTGACAGAAGTGAGGCTCCATCTCAAAAAAAAAGAAAGAAAGAAAGAAAGAAAATGATGGTGAGGCATACATGACCATAGCTAACGCATATCAAGAGCTCACCCTGCACTGGGCATTATTCTTAGGGTATTACATGTTTGTTTATATTCACAGAAATCCTAAAGCTTAGGGATGACTATTACCACCATAGCAGCAGTGAAGAAAAGGGAGACCAAGAGTTAAGGGATTTTCTCCTCACCACACACCTAGTATATGGTAGAAATAGGATTCAAACTCAATTTCTTTCAAAAATCTGCACTCCTATCCCCCAAACAGCAAATCAAGTAGATGCTACCAGAGTCAAGATCTGGAGCTGCCGAAGTAAATACACATCTGTTTTTTTAAGGAAAGGCAGTGTAGTCTTAACTCAGCACCTGAATGATTGAGATCATTCATGCATCCTTTAAAAGAGAAAAGCCTAAAACTCTTAATTATATATAATTCAAGTTGCAGAAGAAATATGACTGCATAGAATCCCCTTTCAGCAAATATTTCCTGGCTGCAGTATTGAATAGGGAGTCCAGCTACAGCCGGAGCTCTGTAATTAGGGTCCTTGGGAACTGCGAACAAGGTCAGACTCATGGTATTCCCAGTTTAAAAAAACAGGGGGATTTGGCGGGGGGTGGGGGGGGTACTGCTGCTAAAAATAAAAAAAAAATACATACATTTAAAAAAGTAGCTTCTTTACCAAAAAAAAAAAAAAAAAGGTGTGGGCATGAAGAAAGATGCAAACCCAGAGACCAGCGTTACCAGAGGCAACTCCTCAGTCTTCTCTTTCAATTTCCTTTGCTGGAAGGCCAAAGGTGGGGACCTGTCTAAGCAGCATTGCTGCCACGTACAATTATTATTTTAATCGACATTGTGCTGTGTTAATGAGTGCCAACCATGTGCCAGATGGTGTTGAAAACAAAGCCTTCTCTGCAATCCTGCCCAGTGGGATCACCACCTCTCCTCTCTGTGAAAGCGATCACAAATGTGGTAATGAGCTAACTCCGATGCAACCAAACTTCTAATCCCCCCGACACTCTCTGATTGGGCACTGCACCAAGATTTGGCATAGAAAAGGCACCTGGAGTGCTGTCGGATGATCTCTTCAGGGATAATGGACCAGGGAACTGAGCCTGTAATGATTTCATATCAGTTTGTTCAAGTTCAGTTGCTATTAATTGGGTTCAAGTTCAGCTCCAGTTCACACAATCTAAATAAATAGCTGTTGAAACCAGCTTAGTGCCTGGCACAGTATGTATCTTTGTAACTAACAAGAGGCAAGCAAAAGAGAAAGATGTAGAAGGATGCCTTGCATGCCTGTTTTGTGGTGTATACTGTCAGCCTAGTCGACCTGTGGAGTAAGGGGGGAAAACCCAGTGTCCCAGTTTTTTACAATTATCCATGGTTATATTACTTAATGAATGATCGTATTATGAAGAGTTGAGCCCCAAAACAGGTTACATAGTGAAACTTTCACCTAATTCTTGAGATCAGCTGCAGGCAAAACACTGGCTCGAAGTTAGCATGGTCTGGAATCCGGATTTTCTCTTCATCTTCCATCTACCTTGGCAATTCTAAGATGTTAATTCTATTGTAATCTAACTAAAATCTGAAAAAGAAATGTTTTAGACAAATTCTTTGCTAAACAGAGAAAAAGAACAATATTGCAGGGGAAAAACTCTATTTAAAAACAGGGCTTTGCATATTTTATGAGAAAAATCAATCCAAAATCTATTTTGTTCTAGCCCATTAAGATTCACTCTAAGTTGGTTTCGCTAGAATGAAATTTAAAATACATTTCTAAAGATCATTTGTAAGAAAATTTGAATGGAAGCATTTCCAATTCAGTGTTGGCTGGCAAATTCCAATTTCTGTTACAATCCAGTCATAGATACTACGTTTAAATTGGAATGCTTAGAGAAGATACTGGCATAGTATTCATAATAGAATCACATAGGGAAGCCAGTATGTTTTAGGTAATGTTAGATAAGACATGTATTACATGTCTACTTTTTGTGACACAATAATATACCATTTAAAATATAACTAACTGAATCATTAGATTTTTATCATCTATTTGTATTGTTAAATCTAAGCAATGAAGTAAGCAAATAATTACTAAAAAGAGCAAATTATGAAAGTAAGAGTAATAAAAAACTGAATTTGTTTGAAAAAGGTAGCTTTTGATATTTTGGAGTTTTTGCATTGGATTTTTTGGAGTATTTGGATTTTCTTTTCTATTTTCTCCTAATAAAAGTAAAAGGTGTTTGACCACATATGAAGATTTTAGTACCCTTACAATGGAGGGGGTAAAGTGTAGGAATAAAACCAGTGCTACAGAATCAAAGGGACCTCAGTTCCCTGTGTTTCTGCCATTGACTTGATATATTACTAGACCCAATTCCTTAACCTCCTTAAGTCTTGGTTTCCTCATATTTAAAATGGAAGTTTATTTTAAATTTCTATCCAAAGAAAGACACAGGGTCATTGAAAAGATTAACTATATATATATATATATATAGAGAGAGAGAGAGAGAGAGAGAGAGAGAGAGAGAAGAGAAGAGAAGAGAAAGAGAAGAGAGCATATAGTTGCTCAATAAATGCTATTACCTCCTGCTTGTGAAACTGCAATACACTCTGGTTCCACTTTGCAACCAGTCCTTCCAAAGTTACCACTTCCAGAGGCTGTGTGAGCAGCCGTTGGGAAGTCAATCCTAAAATGTGAGCCACCATAACCTGTGGTCCCAATGCATGCCCAGAATCAAGAAAATCTACAATACATACTTTGCTTACCATGTACAATAAACTTTATCATTCCAAAACAATGTTTAAATTATTATTATTTTACATTCTAGCTACTTATAATCTGTTTCCTAATCCTCAAGGGAGTTTTAAAATTGAGACTCATACAGTGTGGATGTATTTCTACCAAACTATATAAAATAGTGCTTTTCAGGACATCCTTTCCAGTTGCAGACCTCTACATAGGTTCATGAAATCATTCCAATTTGCTTTATTTGCTGTATTAGAAATTTCTGGTTTGGAGGTAGTACATAGGAACTGGTGCTTTCTCTGCTCACCATCTCCCATCACCTTTCTCTGAACTCTGCCATCTTTTCAGCTGACATGCTCAGAGGCAAGGTCTCTTAGGGAGTCCCTTCCTGGTCAAATTTCCAGTTCAACTGGTCTTGGGTCTCTGAAGGGAAGGCCTCTAGCGGGATCTCACTCAGGCTGAAGACTCCCATCTGTTGACTATTAGCCTGCTCGTATTAACCTTTGCCTTGTTTGCTTGACTTTGCCTGTCTCTGATTTCACATTGAGAGCTTAAGGACAGAAGTGCAGTATAGTGGTCCAAAAGGCTAGCCTTGAGGACAACTCAACAGGATCCCCAATGTGAAGTGAGGGAGATGCCAGCTTGGGTCAATATTAGCCATCTGACTTCGACAACACACAGAGGTTTCAAAGATAATTTTCCTACATATAACAAGGTCCTGTAGGTAACAAGCCCAGATTGAACAAAATGTTATAATTTTCAATGTAATCTTACCTGAATGTAAACTTAAAATATCAACTCTTCCCCTTGCTTTGTATTAATGAATTTATAAGAGGGGTATTTTTTCCCAAAGCCAGTGAGAACCTGCCTGTGTTTATGAAATTCCAAGCAGAGTTTAGATGGAAACAGAAGAATAACCCTTTTATTTAACTCAACGAAGATGCACTAAGCACCTAGTATGTTTCTAGTTTTATGTGCAATATCAAATTGTATAAACCTATTCCTTCCCTTCAACGAACCCACTGGGATACTTGAAACCACATATAAAATAATGTGAATGATACAAGATAATTGTATCACTAAGTACCAAGCTGTGTGATGCAAACCTCTTTAAATCCCACACAAGGGATAAAAAGGATGTTAACATTGTCCAAGAGGTCAGAGAGGTTGCTCCAAGCAGGTAGGCCTGATGTCCCCAAGTCTTAAGGATGAGATTTGGATGAATAAAGAAGCCATCCTAAGTGAAGGGAACTATAAAATCAGTGACATGGTGACAGAAAAGACCATGGCCTGTAGGGTTGGGATATAGGTGGGGAGTAAGAGTGAATATCCCCAATCCACTCAGATTAGAAAGCGGCAACAGCTTTGTGCTGGAAAAACTGGGTGTGTGAAAATTAGCTACACACAAACACACCCCTACCTTTCTTCTGGGGACTATAACTTTATTGCCATTAAGCTTGTGTCATGGCTATAATCTGGACAAATGAGCTCTCTGGAGATTTCCTCTGCCTACCATGCCCTATTCTCTCAGACAGTTCTCTAACCAACTTTGACTTATATGTTTCCATCCCTAATATCTTTTTCTCCTTTCTGTAACTTTGAAACAAAGTTTGCGCCTTTGTTGTCCTGAAACTTTTCTTTCAAAAACCATCCATTCTACCTTCAGAGAAATGAAAATCAAAACCACAGTGAATACCACTTTACACCCAATAGGATGGCTATAAGAAAAAAGACATCATAACAAGTGTTGGTGAGGATGTGGAGAAACTGGGACCATACACTGCTGGTGGGAATGTAAAGTGGTGCCACAGGTTTGGGTAACAGCCTGGTGGTTCCTCACATAATTAACCACAGAGGTATCATGTGGCCCCAGCCATTCCCCTTCTAGGTATATATTCAGAAGAAATCAAAACATGTGTACATGCAAAAACTGGCACAAAATGTTCACAGCATCACTATTCATAATAGCTAAAGAGTGCTCACAACAAAAGTGTCCATCAACTGATAAATGAACAAATAAAATTTGGTATATCCATAAAATGAAATATTATTTGGCAGTAAAAAGAAAATAAAGTACTGATACTTGCTACAGCATGGATGAACCTTGAAAACATGCTAGGCGGGAAAAGGCAGTCACAACACACCATATACAGTATTACATGATTTCATTTACATGAAATGTTCATATTAGGCAAATCTATCAAGACAGAAAGTAGATTAGTGGTGGCCTAAGGTTGGGCTGGAAAGTAGGGAAATTGGGGAGTATTGCTAAGAAGTACAGGGTTTCTTTCTGGCATCGTTCAAGTGTTCTAAAATTGATGACGATGGCTGCAAAACTATGTACATATGCTAAAAACCAATTAATTGTATACCTTAAGTAGGTGAACAATATGTTATGAATTATACATCAATAAGCTGTTAAGTCAAAAAGAACCACCCAATCTGATAAATTTAAGTATAAATCAACTTTATTACATGAGTTACAAAAATCTTAGCTGCTTAGAGCTAGAAGTAGATGTTGCAGATGAGGGCTGGTGATGGCAATGTCTTTAACAGCAAAACTCATTGGGTCAAGCAAATATTGCATGAAACAACTATAGGTGAAAGAAACAAAAAGCATATTTTATTAATTAGCATGCTTTTTTTTTTTTTTTTTTTTTTTACTTATACTGCTAAATCAAATTTGTAACCTTTTGTCCAAACTTATAAGGTGTAATTGTAACCATGGGTCAAGAAAAATGAGGCTCTCCTGATGAGGCAAATTTTGGTACATAACGCATTTAAGTGCATGAGTTATTTTCATCACACTTTAAAAAAGCATTTGAAATCAAATGTTTCTGGAATCCTTGGAAAAGCATCTGATTTCACAAGAGATCAACTGAAAACACTTCATCTAGTCCAATGCTCTTATTTGCAGATCAGAAAACTGAGGTTCAGAAGGGTTGCTATAGTCATAGGGCTACTAAGTGGCAGAATGTTGGTCTCCTAACTTCCTTCCTTCTTCCCAGATTTCATGATCACATTTCATGTTCTGGATATTACATGAAAACAATTATGCTAAAGGTAAATAAGTAGATACAATAAAATTATACAGATATATCATATCTCTTTATTACACCAGGGTGTGAATGCCTTAAAGGCATTAAAGTGAGTACTCACTTTTAGACTTCCTTCCTTCTTTCCAGATTTAATGATCTGAGTATTACATGGAAAGATTACGCTAAAGGTAAATATGTAGACATATTATACAGCTATATCACACCTGTGTCTCACACCAGAGAGTGAATGCCTTAAAGGCATTAAAGTGAGAACTCACTTTTATACTCACAGTGTTTAGCACAGTGCCTGGCAACAGCATATGTTTACATTTAAGGAATGAATACCTGAGGAATGAACTTTATCTTCCAGTGTTATTTAAAAACACAGATTTTCAAACTAGAGTTCTAGTTCCTTATCTGTAACCACCTAAACATCACCTCTGCTTACACTAATTGTGTTGTAAATTAACTTATCTTTTCCCTCTTGTCAGCTCCCCCTTGACCTCACTGTTCTGTCAATGGTCCTATCTTTCTGCCAGTCACCCAGTGACAAGGCCAGGATTTGGAGAGTACCTACATAGGATAATTCAGGAAGAGGATAGGACCATTTCATTCAGGCTATCAAAAAATTAAGCAGAAATTAAGTAATTAAGCAAGTCATTGACATGGGTGAAGGTGAGGGAAGGACTAGATGAGCATGAGAGCCCTGGCTGTGACCAGTGAGCAAAGCGAGACAATGCTGGGATGTTATACAAAAGAGAGCCATCCAGGCTGGGCAGATGTTCTCAGAAGTAGAAAACAATGAGTGCATAGGAGGCTTTGATACGATGACCTCAGAATTTGAGGTCAGGGAATGGTTACTCTGTAAACAGTAAAGAAATAACTATAATAGATGAGTTTTGCCATCTGCCATCATGTCCTCGACCAGAAAAGGAATGGGGGGGGCAACTGAGGCTCAGCAAAATAACCAGGTGGATCTTCAGAAGCAAGAGCTGGAATGTAATTAAAATAAATTTTTGCTCACTGAATTATATATTTTTCTGAGGACATGATATTTATGGCAACAGTAACTACTATGTTCACATTTGTTAGTGAGGGTATAATGTTCTGTGTTATGGCACTGGTCCAACTCCCCTAAGCATTTGTGACCTTACATTACATATCTACAGGCCAGACACTCCTTCACATGCTTTGTTGATATGGCTCCCCCTCTATTACCCAAACTGTCTCATTCCCTTTATGCTTTTCGTCAAACCATAATGCATAGTAGACTATCTGCATCATTTCTCACTATTTCCTACTATTTTCAAAGACCTTTCTCAAATCTAGACACTTCCATGGATTATTCCAGTATCTCTGTAGCCCCACCCTTAAACTCTTGCTTCTCTGGACTCTTTTGGTGCTTAGAGGAACTATCTGGAAGTTAACCATATACATGTTTTATTTAACTTTTTTATCCATCCATCTTCCCATCTAGACTGTTGTAACATTTTAAGAGCAGAATGTGTGGCCATTCAAGACAGTAGGCTAAGAATTGAGAATCAGGAGTTCAGTTGAGTAGGAAGGAATTTCTAAATGCCTAAAAGGACAGTGGTCCAAGTTCAAAGAAGCCAGTCAAAGTAAACACAGAAGTCAGACAGGCACTACTGGACCTGAGCAATGCCTTGCAAACCATCATCTCTGGAAACCTATATTTTCAGAAGAAGCCTTAGGACCGGAGGTTCCTGGGATCCTCGTTTCCATGGGAATCAGAGTACCCCTACTTTCATTTGCTTTATGTGTTGAGGTTCTGCTTAACATTTCCTTGGAAAGAAATGATCCTATGGGTAAAGTCATATCTAAAAATCAGTGGACTAAAAAGCCATGCATGTGTCCAAAGAGTTCCTGAGTGTCTCCTCTGGGCAGGTTCCTCATGAAGGGAATGAGAGTTGGGTAAGTGAAAGACATGTGAAGGTACGTGAAGAAGGCCAGGGTGGCTGGAGCACGAAGAACAAAGGGAAAAAGAGCACAAAATGAGCCAACAGAGGTAGGCGGGGTCAAAAAAGATAGGTTTTGCAGGTGCAGAAGGGTTTACATTTCATTCTATGTGCTAGAGGAGGCCATTACAGTTCCCAGCAGGTAAGTCCCACAATCTGACTTAGAGAATACTTTAAATCCTACATTTAAATTTTATATTTGCCTTTTATATTTTAAAATATAAATTTAAGCTGCTTTGTGGAAAACAGATTGCAGAGAGACGAAAGAAGAGATTATTGTCGTAGTGCTAGACAGAGATGATAGTGGTTTGGCCTAGGCAGACAAAGAGACAGTTTTGAGATTTATTTTGGAGAGACAAAACCAATTTTTCCCATTTTGCATTTCCAGGCAAATTAACTTCAGTGTAACTGTTGGGAGTGGTGGCCTCAGGTGGAGTGCAGAAACGGTCTAGGTAGGCAGGCAAGGCTGCAGGTTTCAGACATCAGCAAGCAAGCTTACACAATAAGGCTCATGATCAGGAAAATAAACCCATTCTTTCATTCATTCAGTCATAACTCATTGAACAGCTGTGTGCCAGGCAAGGTGCTGAGGCCTGGGCATGCAAAGACAAATAGGGCCAATTGTTCAAAACTAAGTAAGAAAGAAACCCCACTGCACAAGATGACTGACAGAAGAGATTCTCAATATCCAGAGTAAGAAAGT